>NC_142356.1:22283259-23509926 GCF_059441175.1 Urocampus carinirostris
AAAACAAGGAACTAGGCTTTGAACTTGCACAGAGAACCGGAAAGCGCTCAAACTACAGCTAAGAAATTCCAACCTCTCCTGCAGGCCCTCCCCTGATCTTTATTTTTATTAAACTTCCTAGGTTACAAAAGCATATCCGCCCTAAGGAGTGGGAATCAATGAAAAGCATCATGATTGTCCAATAGTGACAACGACATAAACAGTTCATAATAGTCAAAACAATGAACAACAGCGTGCGATAATAGTCTAAATGACAAACTGGCATCCTATGCAATCTCCTTACAGGTGCTCAATATTAAAAACAGAAAACATTCACCACTAATCACAAATAGATCAACCCAAAGAAGGGGAAACATAAATAGGTTGATGTCCTTGGTTACCATTCTCATTATGTTGTTTTTGTCTGCCAGGTGGTGAAGCCACAAGAGGGTTCTGGTAGCCAGCCTGTAGTCAGTCCAAAGTACTGTCCTGGTATAAACAACAACCCAGGGTACCTCTGTGAGACAGGACACTGCTGCGGCGAGACGGGCTGCTGTACCTACTATTACGAACTCTGGTGTGAGTCCCGTCGCCATTCTTTTCAGAAAAAGCACAGGTTCAAAGACGACTTGAATTGGCTTTATTAGATGGATACCGTACGTTCCGGACTATAAATTGCTCCGGAGTGTAAGTCCCACCAGGCAAAAAATGCATAATTAAGAAGGAAAAAAACATTTATAAGTCGCATTTTTGGGGGGAAATGTATTTGTAAAAATCCAACACCAGAAGCAGACATCTCATCTTAAGAGGTGATTTAGAGTAAAAATAAAAAAAAGTCCTTTCAGCGTGAAATGTCCGCCATAGCATGTGTCACTCAAGTGTCTATGCATCTCATTTCTGGGGAATGTATTAGAACAATAAAACACATAGCATTAGCACGTTGTATAAAAATCACTTTTGAGTAAGTAAAATATTTACTTTAGCAAAATGAAATTTGTGTCCCGATTGGTAAGAAAAGACTATCACGTGGAAGGTCCCTGGTTCGAGACCAGGTGGAAACATATGTTAGACTGGAGAGGGATGCGCGCTACCAGGCTGTACTTGCCCAAGACACATCACAGGAAATTGTGCCCCTGTCACCCTAGTGGTTAAAGGATCCAACCAACCAACCAAAAAAAAAACAACCAACCAAATATTTTCAACTTGCTCAAAGGTTGAATTCTATACAAGGTGCAAATGTTCTCTGCTTTACTGTTGTATTACATTTCCCAAAAGAATGAGATACAAAATCATTTTAGTGACGTTTGCGCGAGTGATGTTTGCTTTGGGGGCCATTTTTAGGCACAACATTACAAGGTAAAATTATTAACGAAGGCCTGGAGCGCCCTCTTGCGGTTAAGTGGGAAAATAACATGAAAAATGATATACCCGTAATAAAAATGTAAAACTCAATATTGTGATAATGTGTTGAAAAATTCACATATAAGTAGCACCAGAGTATAGGCCGCACCTCCAGCCCAACTATGACAAAAAACTGTGACTTATACTCTGGAAAATACAGTAATTGTCTTTGTTTTAGTTAATGCTTGACGGTGGGGGTAATCAAGTTTTCAAGTCAGGTTTCTCTGTGTCTTTTTGCGTTAAATATCAGGTCTCTTTATTTCATTCTGGCAGGGTTCTGGCTGCTGTGGACCGTGCTGATCCTTGTCAGCTGTTTCTGCGCTTACCGCCATCGCCGTGCCAAAATGAGAATCCAGCAGCAACAGAGACAGAGGGAAATCAATCTCATTGCCTATAACGGAGCCTCAAACTGTCCGTCCTCTATGCTGGACCTCAGTATGTTTGTGTTTCAATTGATTTTGAGTTAAAGAACACTTTTTTCATGAAACTGCTTTTGAGGCACACAGTCTGTTGAAAATATTGAAAAAAATTGCAGTTTCTGTCACAAGCCAGAAACGGAGACAGGACCCAATAGATTCGTTAAACTCAGTTTTATTGAAATAGAGAGCAGTGCTTGCTTCCACGATCCGATGATCGTCGGACACGTTTGGCTGATGGCAGGAATGCAGATGTGGCACTTCGCGTCGAGCGAGGATAGTCGCGGGTGTCAGGAAAGCAAGGGAGGTAATCGAGTCCAGAAAAATGGTCAGTAACAAGTATCAGGCAGGAAACAGGGCAAGACAGGTCAATGGCCGGGACGGAAGAGCAGGGCAGAAACGGTTCCAGAAACAGGTCGGCAAAGGGTAACAGGCAGGAGAAAACAGCAGGAGATTGTCGGAGGGTACGGTGCTTGCCTAGCAAAAGCGTAGGTTCGCAGGAAGGTCTGACGCTGGAAACAGGGAGTCGGGGGGTTTAAAAAGTGGCAGGGAGCCAATCAGCGACCAAGGCTGATGGCCCCAACGGGGAAGCCGCAGGTGCCCCGAATCAGTAATCATGACAGTTTCACTTTTTTTTAAAGTTTGAATAATCTCGTTTTCCTTGTTGGATCAGGAGGTAGTACAGTTTATTTATTTTGGTAAATCATTTTGCGATAATTTTTGATTTTCCCATTTACTCAACATGTTTTTTGAGTTTTACCATATTTTTATAATACGTTTTCTCATGACACACTGGTTGTTAAACATTGCATTCGAGGAAATGTTATCTTTTGCAGTCATTGGCGGTGTCTGAAATAATGTCTGTTCGGATGCCCGGGGCGTGCATCTTTTACGTCGGGCGTTCAACTTACAAAACGTCTCTGCCCGAGTGTCCAACAACCTTTTCCCCCCAAAAAATCTTTCTTTTTTTTTTTTTTTCCAGATCAAACGTTTGCTTTATTCGAATAACTTACATCGAATAACTTTGTGCTTCTGGACTTTCCCGAGTGTCATTAAGTCGTGCATTTGCTTATTATTTTCCAAAGTAGAAGCCCAGAGAACACAAGAAAATGGATAAGTGGTTAGGAATCAAGCCAAAACCTCAACCCCAGAATAAAGATTCAAAAGAAGCTAAAAAAAAATATGACGCTACAAAACGTAAACGTTCATTAAAAGCTTTGTGGAAAGAGGAGTTCACGTGGCTTGTAGCAGACAATGCAACGCAAACATTGCATGAATGAAGATGAGTAAATACAGGTACATACTGATGGCAGATGGAAAACAGTGATGTCATATACATGCAATGAATGTTATAAGTAGATTTATAATAAACTTAATTTTAAAGTGTCGTTCTGTTATGTATTCCGATTATCAAACCTTAATACTATGCAACAATGACTTTTTTTTTTTCGATTAGTCGTCTTATTGTGTTAAAGTTGTGAAAAATGGGGCAGGCAACTTTATGGCTGGGCAGGCAACTTTTCAGAGTTGTCTGCCCTGGTGTCCGTTAACTTTTTGTCATGAGTTTCAGACACTGTCATTGGTCCATCACTTAAACAGAATGATATAAGTAAAATTTTAAGTCTAAAAGTCAGAAAACTATTATGCTTAGGGGGACAATGATCTTTAAAATGAATGGGGCAGGCCATTTTTTTTTTATATAATAGAATCGTGAAATGTATGCAAATACTCGAAAATGTGAAATAATGTTAGCTCTAAAGATTATTAGTCCCACGAATGATCCCAAATGTCGCCTACATGGTGCAATGAATTAGCATTTGTAATCGATAAATGTATTATTAACAACTCAAATCCCTTTTTTTGGTAAATATTATACAGGACTGTCTCAGAATGTAAATAAAATAACAAAAATGAAAAATGTTGTACATTCTGGATCCATTTCAAATCAACTAAATTAATAAATAAAATATTGTATTTCTTATCTTATATTATATTGAATTAATTACAGGAAATACACGGTATTACAATATTCTAAATTAAAATATTATCAAATACTGTATTTTCTTAACACAAATGACCCTTTACTGTCAGAACCCTAACAGACGGTGGACCCAGACGCGTAACGTTTACACACAAGCTTTATTTTAAGGGATTGGGGCAGTCATACGCGTGAACACAAAAGCTAGTCATTCGGCGATCACTGGGTGGAAGAAGTGAGACAGAGAAGTCGGGCGCGGGAAAATAGGAAGCCAGAGGCAGACAAGATCGAAGCCGGACAGGACAGACGGGATTGATACTGGATACAGCAGCAAGATACCGGACAGGACAGGACAGACACCGGTTACACGAGCAAGATACTGGACAGGATGGAACAGACAGGATTGGTACCGGATACACGAGCAGGATACCGGACAGGACAGGACAGACAGGATCAATACCACAATTGTAACCACAATAATTAGTTAACAAAATAGAGATACAAATTACAATTGTCTTTGTCATCATTGATGACAATGTAGTGAACATTGTTTATAGCAGACTTAAATATGACAGTCCAGGAATATGTAATAAAAAAAAATCCTTGAATAATTTTTTTACATTATATTTTCATTACAAAATATAGTTTGTAGTTTGTAGATTCAAGTGGGAAATAAATGATGTCCTGATTTAAAAATATCCAATATTCCTACACAGAATTCTGGTTTACATTATGTTTAGCTGGGAACAGAAGTGACAACACCCTAATGTCCACATTTTCACCATTCTCCCCACCAATGTGATGTGACTTGATCCCTAGTGTGAATTGGTGTGTAGAATTTTGTGCTAGTGCGGCCGAACAAATATATTCATAATTTTATTTGTCTTATTCCTAGATGTTTGATATTAATATGAGTGAACTTTAGTTATTTAAAAAAAATCTAATTTGGCTATAATCATTTTGGGTTGCCACCCACTGGCCTAACTTCATTCTCCTTCCAGGTTTTCTGGCCACATTCAAATTACCTTCATATGACGAGGTGACAGCGGAACCCACCACACCCCCTCCACCCTACAGCTCTGTCTTTGCCCTGCAGGGAGATGCTATGCTCGGTCCCAGTTCCTCCTACCTCCGCCACCCGATCCACATCCAGCCTTGCCCCCCCTACCCAAGCGGCCTGACTTCTTCTCAGAGCTCCGAAAACTTCACCAGCTGCTCCTGCGAGTCCTGCTCTTTTACCTCGCCCTGCAGCACTTCCTTCTCTGTCCAGTTAACGGACGAAACCTACAACAGCAGCCACGTGTCCACGCCCAGCGAGGCGGGGGTTGACAGGGCACTCCGACTGGGGGGCCACTTTCTTACCCCTTTGCCCTCGCCGGACGTCGTCCCGGCACCCGCTCCGGTTGTCGTTCCCAGTCATTCCCATCACAGCAATGAAGGGATCTCGCAATCGGTTCCCCCACTGTCTCTTCCCTTCCACACCCTTAATAGCTATTGCCCCTCTGCCAACCCCCGCTTTCCACTTTCACCCATCATCCTGCTTCCCTCTGGGCAAATTGATCATCTCGTCTTCTCAAAAAGAGCCGTAAATATCCCGTCCCCTTCTCAAGTGGCCAGTGTGAAGCTCTCCAAAGAGGATGATGAAGAAGATGATAAGGAAGACCACTTCCGTCACCGATGCCTGACGGGTGATTCCGGCATCGAGGTGTGCCGCTGCCAGGTGAAGCCCCTAGATAGAGACGATAGAGAAGAGGAAGCCAGTTTCAAGGAGAGGGAGCACCACGACAGCTTGGACTGCTCCCGTCTACGTGATCATGGTGTCAAGCGGCATGGCGAATCCGTCGTAGTGGTGGGCTCCTCGTTGGTCTGACGGGCAAAATGGGATAGGGGAAAAAAAGTGAGATGTTCATTGTTCAGGTTATCCTCGTCAAGCAAGACTAGTAAGTGAAAAGATGTGTCACTGAAGTTCAAGTCTTGGAGGTGAGTAGGAGGACAAGATGAGTTTGATCTCTTCTCGTTTTCACATCAGAGAGAAGGTGTTATCTCCGCCGAGTCTGAAAAGTTGATCATTCTCTGTTTAAAACAAGCAGGAGTTACACACGTTCCCACATAACGACAAAAACTAGAAGTGCAACAGAAAACGTTTTAAACACTAAAATCGTTTTTGTGGTAGTTCAAAACAGGGGTGTTCAAACTTTTTAGGTTGAGAAAAAATGATGAATCCAGGACTGGTTTGACATTACAAATACAAATGTTCTCTTACAACTGGTAAAGCAAATATCGTAAATTCCCGATTACATTTTAAACAAAGCTTATTCTTTTGTTTTTTCATGGTAGCACCGAGGAATATGGCAAGCTGCTCTTTCCCACAACTCTAACAATCTAAGTACAAAACTCTGCGGTGACGCATTGAGACAAGCCCTTCAAGTGATCCATTTTTTTACCAACATTATTCATAAAATACATAACAGAGGCAAGACAGGAGATTTGACAATACTTAATTTAATATTTACAGCATATTATTATTATTATTAATCTTTTTTTTCATCACAAATTAAGTCCTTAATTTATACATCCAATTTGAACAGCAGAAAAAAATGATCTATGAAAAACGCTACACTTTCCGTATCATCTGCGTCAATGCCAGATCGCTGAAATTTCCTTTAATCCTTGAGGAATGATACCAAGCGAATGCAGTTTGGTTTGTTACTGTAGAAACCACCGATGACAACAACAGAAAAAGAGACATCCATGTTGCAATCTGGCACTATTCTCCACATTGAGGGTGCCCTGGCAGTGTTGTTGAAATATAGGACTCACATTTTATGCGGCACCACCCTCCATCCCGTTTTCTTTCGGTGCACAGTGAATATGTTCACGTCTTTGTAATCGCCGTCTGGAATGGTTAAATGATCGAAAACACATGCTGTAAACAATTTGGAGCAAAACTGAAAACGACACTGCTGGAAATAACATAAGGTGTGCGGGGGCGAGGCGCAGTTGGGATGCTGCAGCCAAAGGTGTCAATACCAAATTGCTCATGTTGTTGATGCCTGGTGTGCGCAAGGCTGAAAGTGTAAGCAATAGACATGAATTTGTCTATTTTAATAGTTGTATAAGCCTTAGGCTTAAAATCCGGGGCGGCTGGTACAAAGACAAAATTCAGTTTTGTTCTTAAATTTAAGAATCCTGCCATTAATCAGATGCGCTCTGTAGTCCTGAATTTACTTTAGTTGAAGTTTTTTAAGAATTTGGGGTGGCCGAGCCCAGTGCCCGACCAGACGAGCACCTTCCCTGCACTGAACACCAACTCAATTCTATCTCCACATGCACAACAAAAAAATGTCCGGAAAATATGGTAGGTTCAAAATATTATTTGAAAAGTGGAATTACAACATTGGAACTGCAAAATCATTCTATATCACATCGGCAAATTCCAGGAACCGCGTGAAAAATCTGTTCTTTCCACAGATTATTAACTCTTCTCCCTTTCTAGATGCTTTATCTATATTTCACTAAGATTATTTAAAGACATTTTCCGGACTGTAAAGTACACCAAAACCAATATTTTACAGGATATGGAAAGAGATAGGGCAGCACGGCGGCGCAGTGGTTAGCGCATGTACGGCACAGTTCATGTCTTGGGAACCTCCTGCATGTGTACAAATCCAGCTCCAGACTTCCTGTGCGGAGTTTGTATGTTTACACCTGAACTAGGAAGAGGAAGTGGATTCTCTTTCTTCCGGTTGGATGCTGGGTGACCTCACAGTGCCACACGCCGGTAGCGGCGGAAAGAAGCACTACAGTAATGTCCTGTACCCGGAAAACTTAGAGCAATGTCCGGATATTTTTCGACATCCTGAAAAAAATGCTCGTATCTCCTGTTTATCGTAAGTCGAATGGTCATAAGTAGGGAAGCGTCTGTATAATCGACGGAACTAGAATCGTTACTCTTTCCAATTGAACTGTCTTTGAATTGGTTTCACTTCACATATTGTCTTTTGTATAAAGAGTTAGATCTCTGAAAATAAAACGTACCAATTCCCACAAAACATCGATGGTCAACTAACGAGGAGACCCCATTCGATTGTCCTTTTTCAGTCAACCTTGATATAAGTGGCATTGTTGAGCACTAGTCACATCATGTCATAAAGGAGTCTTGTTTGATTTAGATCAATTTTTTTGGAGAAATCTGAAAAAGAAAAACACTAAAAATTGGGTAGAATGCATTTACAAAGTGTTTCTACTCTCTCAAATTTGCCCTTTGGCGAAACTTGCTCCATTGTAATATTAATGAAATCTATTTTACTTTTTATGTGACCTCACAAACATTTTTAGTGGTACAGGGCTAAATAGTAGGAGGATTTAATCAAACCACATTGCCAGGAAACCCTAACATTTCACTCACCCTTTACTAAAATTACATCACCCTCTAGTGAGTGGCCTTCTTGCTAACACAGTTGGATAAGGAACCATAAGCAATGTGCTTTATGGAAGAAAGAAACGAGAGAAAACAATAGAAGTTTGACAGTGATACAGGTCTGTGCTTCAAGGTCCGCTATTCTACTTTGTTTGACCCCGTTTCCCATATTTAGAAGAAAAACAATAATCAACTACAAAAAAAATTACATCATTCTATATGCATTATATATTACTATTATATCACAGACTATTGCTCAATGCTAACAATTCTATACAATCAATTCAGTTTGAGTTTGCTTATTGACTTATGCAATGCAAAGTGGCCATACAAATCAGGTCGGTGAAAGTCCTGAATTAATCATTTAAAAGGGCATGGGAAATGGCCATATAAGGCAAAAATATTTTACACATTCATTTACAACCTACTTAAATGCAAAGAGGTGGTTTTATCTCTTTGACCTCCAAAGACAGTGAATGAGATCATTTACAAACAATTGGGTTTATTTCCATTTCTCAATTTAATGGCATAATGATATTCAACAAAATTTCTATCCCCCCTTTTTTATCCGACTACATCCCTTAGTCAAAGCTTAAGATCAGGGGTCTCAAACTCACAACGTGCGGGCCTTTAGCGCGCCTCCAGTTGATAGTATTGATTCTCCACCATAATATGAAAAGCTTAATCTTACTGCATCCCGTTTGATCCATTGCAGTATGTGCACATCACAGACTGTATGTTTCAACAATTAGCTGTTTCATTTAATCTCTTTTGCAAACTAATTGTTGAATCACGATTAGCGGTTCACGCATCCCATAATCGCATGGGTCGCGGGGGCACCAATGAAGACCAAACTCTGGACAGCCTTCTCCAATGTTGACGTTCCTGGCCTGTTTTTGGGTTGTGGCAAAGTTGGCACCAGTCCATTCCTTGATATTGTCGACCCAGTTATTTTTCTGTATTCCTCTCCTACTGGCCTGTTGGAATGTGCCTTGGATAATTATCTTGGCCAGTCCTGATGATCTTGTGACGTGACCATACCACTGAAGTTTCCGTCCACGCACAGTTGACAACAGTTCTTCGTAGGGTCCAATGTGCACACCGTGTCCTTTGTCACTTGGACTAGGTAGCTGATGCCTCGAAGTTTCCGGTAGCATTGCATCTCCATAGCCTAGATTTTCTTATGTGGGAAATACTCTGGGGAAGGAGAGTGTCACTGCTTTTGTACTGTAGCTCCAAAGATATTTAATGCATCTTGCATGAAAGTTTCAATGAGTTTCAGCCTTTGAAAACCTAATGCGGCCCAACCTCTCTCAGACCTTATTTCCAAGTACGGTAAATTGAGTTTGAGACCTCTGCTTAAGATGCAATTGTTCTAATTTGAAAACCTCATGGATACCACGATGTGTGTGTTTCAAGGCTAATACAAGTCAAACTCTACTCACTTATACACTGATAATGAATGTAAAAAAAATAAAGAGGTTCATAACACATTTTCTATAGTGGGAAACCCCACGGGTACGCAAGCAACGAACTTGAAGCTCCGATGAGACGTGTTGTTTTGGACAATTTTTTGTCAGTTTCAGAGTAAGCTTAGACTGTTGCTTTATACTTCAAAGTCATTACTTGTGCAGTTCAGTTATCATGTAGAGTACCCACCGCAGTGGGTGGAAGCTTTTGACTGAAGTACACACTGTATTTGAAGGGGTTTATACTGGGAAATAGCACACACAGAAGGGCTCTAATTGAGCATTAAAGAAAATGATTATTTTTTGCAACTGTTATTGTGTGGGACACAAAGGATCAACAAGAACAAGTTCTAATTTTATTGTGGCAGATTTGATCCTTTTGTGTGTGAAATCTTTACTTTCAACTTAAAGCGAAAACCATACGGAAATGTTAAGTCAAATGTAACATTTGCATTTGTGATTGTTTTAGTTTTATTAGATGCTCACAGATGTCTTTGTGTCTGACAGAAAAAAAAACTGTTAAACTGAGATCATTTCAACAGTTAATTTGAGCCTTTATAGACCACTATGATGGATATGACATTAATTGGCCAGGGTGTTTATTGAAATACAAGATGACAGTAAAAATCATGTCATCAAAATAAGTAGCACTTTGCCGGATAGTGATTGATTTTTCAATCATTTTCCCTAATGTATTTTCCATTTATTTTTATTTTGTCTATTTCCACTGCAACAATCAATCGAAAATGCTATCGTGGTAAACAATAATTATAATCAATTAAAATTGCAGTTTTGTAATCCTTAAAGCAAAAGTTATTTCGGAAATTTTGTGGAATAAAACATTTAGTCCTATTGACTGCTGAAATTGACCGTGTGTAAACAGCATTATTGAAGAGCAACATTTTTAAAAACCAAAATTCAGGTGTGCTTAACATTTTCAAACCACAAGTCATGGTGCATGTAGGCAAAAGTGTCACTACTACTGATGTCCTCATTTGTATGTATCATTTGTCCTCAGAGAGAATACTTGATAATTATAGCCTTTTAGGAAACTATTTGTTTCTGGATGACTGAAGTATTTATTCTTAGTCATTATAGTAGTAGTATTATATATATATATATATATATATATATATATATATATATATATATATATATATATATATATATATATATATATATATATATATATATATATATATATATATATATATATATATATATATATATATACATACCGCAGCGATATTCCCCTAGTGGGAGGTGGCTAGAGTCATTTCTGGCTCTTTTTCGGGAGATTGATACAGAGGAGGGGATTCCCAGGCCCCACGCTCAACCCAACTGAGGTGTTGAGAGTCATTAGGTGACCAAACCCCCCAATTCCAACCCCTAAATGCTAAAGGGAGGCAACGGGTACCAATGTTTAAGTCTTAGGTATGATTCGGCCAAGGCTTGAACCACAACCTCCCAGTCTCGGGGCGGGCGCCATACCCCCAAGGCCACCGAGCTGGTCAACCGTAGTAGTATTACTAGTAATATGTTTCGTATTTATTTTTCATTAATATAACGATTTTATATATTTTTGAATATAGATAAGATATACTATTAGGATTTTATAAATGTATTATTTTGAAATATAGGGGACCATTCAGACAGACAGACAGACATACAGACAGACAGACATATATATCTATATGATGTTTAAATATTTATGATTTTTTACATATTATTTTACCATTACTGAAAACAAGTCCTACAAAGCACAAAAAGAATACAAACTATGAAAACCCAAAGTGACCAAACCAGACCCTTTTTGTCTCTTTATTCGTTCTAATTTTTTAGGGGGGGTAACTGAAGGAGCAAACAATTGTGTCTGCTCCCTCTAGGTGTGGCTCTTATTATGCAATATAAATGTGCTTTCAAAAAATGCAGTTCCTTCACTGATATCCCCTTTGTCCAAATAGTTTGAGCCATAGCAAATGGAGGCGTTCAAACACAAAGTGGCTATAATTCCCAAAGTCTAAGTTATGTATTTTGAACACTCTAAAACCTAAAAGTTCACTCTTCAATTCCATTCTAGTGGTATTTAAAGGCTTGGACTTTCAAACTTTACGAAGCTTTGTTGTACATTTCAGATTCAGATTCAGATTCAGATCTACTTTATTGTCATTCTAGTACACGTGTATACAGAACGAAATGTCTGTGGTGCCTAGAAACTCTTTAGGCGTGATATATTTTCCTGTTGCTACATGAGCACGCACATTTTTTGTATGTTATATGTCGTACAAGAAATTAGTTCTCGCTGTGCTTTTACGCGGCTCCTCGGAAGACGCCGCAAGACTCGCAAAAGTAGTATTTAGCAATAGTGTTCACACTGTTTTTCCTGACTGGTGGAGGCTGATAAATGGGAAACAAACTGTTGTGAAAAAAAAAAGACTTTTACCTCTTTCGCACTGAGCCGTGAGCTGTGCTGGGCCGAGGCCCTCGATTGTAAATACGCACTGAATATATATACTGTAAGCATTTAAATGGCCTTTGGTTCAAAGGCTTCTCCAAAGTGCAAAAAAGAAAGGGGCTTTTTTTAGGCTCAGTACGTGGCCTTCATGTGTTACCAGTACTTACGCCAGTTTTACACAACTTGCGCCCTAAAGAGACCAACCCAAATTAATAACCCCCAAAAATGTAAAAGTTGTGTTCAAATGAATAATACCCAAATATTTTTTTGTCGTTGAATATTTTTTTTTGCATTATTTTTTGTTTAACAAAAAAATCATTTATTCGAGAATAACATTATTACATTATTAACATAATTTGCAAAACAATCCTATTATTGCAGTTCGGTTATTTTTGTGAGACAATACTCTTGAACCAAATTAATTGGGTCCCCACAAAATCTTTTTTGTAATCTTGAGTCAGCAATCACTAATAAACATTTTGGTCTCATTTGGTTGATTGGATCCCTTAACCACTAGGGTCCTGTAGTGTGTCTTGGGCAAGTACAGCCTGGCGGCCCTCATCCCTCTCCAGGCTTCCACTAAATTAGGGCAAAAGTCGAAAAAGCATTCCCTTGACGCCTTTTGATTTTTTTAAACTTGCACTAGAGAAAAATATATCTAAATTGATTTTAGTATTTTTTTAAAGAAACTGTATTCTTTTTCCACTAGACGTCACTGGATAGTTTGGTGCAACCGAAACCAAGTGCATCAGAGCAGTGTTCAACCGGCCAGAACGATACTGGGCCGTGGGTTGTTTTGGTACCAGGCGACACAAAAAGAAAAAGAAACGTATTTTGGGGATTTTACCTTTTTTTTTTTTTTTTTCAGTTTATGTAAATTTTTTTTTTTACACACAAAAAAACCCTCAAAGGTCAGGTGCCCTTAAGGCTGGGGTTTTACGGTAGTACATCGTTTTTATTGGGCCATAATTGATTAATTGATCAATCGACAAATGGATGGAATGGAGCATGGTGGGAAAGAGTTCCGCCGAAAGAATGCTGGACAATGTGGTACCATGAGTAAAAATTGTTCGATGATAGAACGAATGCATTTTCCCAGGTCATTTAGAAGTCTATTGGTCTAGTAATAACACATTGGATTTTGGTTTATTCTTAAAAATATTGTTATAATTATTGTTATCATTATTAATGTTATTATTGGGCGTGGCCGTGGGGAAATGGTCAGATATTAGACTGGCCGATTGTACAGAAAATGTTGCTGAACACTGCTTTAAGGGAAAATACAGACTATGGAGACTCAGAGTGACCAAAACACAACAGGCTTACGAGGCTCACGTTATTTAAAATAAATGCTTACTTTTCGACCTACGAGTAAATGCATGTTTATATGATAGTTTGTGTAATTTTCCTTATTAATAAAATCAATATTGCCTTTTTTTGGGTGAATTTACCTCTACTACCGCTTTACATATACCTGAAGGAGGCACTAAATAATACACACTGTATTAAACGATTTCTCGCACGCACCAAAACACTAAAAATTCCACTGCGAGTTATAGCCACACAGAATATAATCCCATCTATTATTCGTAATCGAATTTGCCTTTTGACACAATGCAATGGTAACACATGAGCGCCATCTAATCCCGAGCGTTGATTTTGCACTGAAGCCGATTCGTCGTGTGTCCTTTCGTTGTACATACGAGAAAAGGTTTTCGTTTTGCCTTGGATGCAACTGTTTTCGATGAATCGTGGCCAAACTCTGCCCTCAACGTAGGCCACGGGCCAATTTTAAGACTGTTAGAGAGTTTTGACTGCAAAGGACTGTTCTTTATCTCTATCAAGAGAGAATTTCTTTTATTACATTTTTTACTCGAGTGAAGCAGGGAATTATTTGGTAGGTCTTTCCAGGAATACAAACAAACATGACTGATCACCCTCGACTGTTGATCTTTTGAGAAATGTATTCTTGTGTTTAGCAAAAAGATTTATAGAAGTACACGTGTACATGTGAACTAGTTGAGCTGACTATTCCTACCGTTTGTGGTGTTCCTTTTAAAGTATTTACTATCTGTGCTGCTCTCTTGTGTTGTACGCATGTGTGAGAATAACTTGATGTGCAGTTGAGAAAAAACAAACTCTTGTTGCTTATCATGAAGGCCAAAGTGGATTGTCGCTTTGCTACCATGATATTAATCATAATGTCTATTATGTCCTGCTATTGATTTAAAACCTCGGTGTGTATAGCATAGACAAATGTTGTGCATACTCGATTGTGAAATAAGGTTCTAATGGCATTTTCACATATTTGTATATTTATTGGGTGCTGTTTTCCAGGAGGTTTCTTTGGAGTCCTACCTCCTGATGTTTTTATTTTACTTTATTGCTGATTCTGGAAGTCAATCATGTTGGATACAAACATTTACCCAACTCTAAATCAAGGACGCCTGTGGATTTGGTGATAAAATAAAGTGAATTGCGCTAGCAGATGTGTGCATTCTCTTCCTTAACAGGTAGAACAATTTTTCTGTCTAAAACCTAGAAGTAAAATAACAAACTGTTGTTTTACATTAAGAGGGCCAAATATTCAACATTCACTGCTCAGTAGCCTAGATGGTAAGGCGCCCGCTTTGAGACTGGGAGGTCGGTGGTTCGCGCCCCGGCCAAGTCATTCCTAAGACTTAAAAAGTGGTCGGCGGCGCCCTCTGTTGGCTGCGGCTGCATCGGCTCGCTACAACGGGTCAGGTGCAATCGACATTTCGTTCTGTGTACATTGTTACACAGAATGACAATACAAGGAAATTATTATTATTATTATTATTAATTCTTTTGTGCATCATCTACTTATAAACGTATAAATATATACTTTTACAGCAAAGCGGCACAGCGAAAAAGTGATTTTTTTGAGGGATTGCACAGAAAACAAAATCGATTATAAAATCTAGAATTGTCTTTATTGTCATTTATAACTTAGTGAACATTATGTACCACCAGAATATACATTGCATTCCAGGACAAACATGTAACAAAGACTTAAAAGAGAAAAATTAGACAAAAATAAATTGGCAAGATATTTACAAGGTAGTTATTTGAGACTGGCCTAAGTTGTAAGTGAAGCGTAAAAATAGTGCAAAGAAAAATAGTGCAATCACATTTAGCAGCAACTAAATTCCAAAATTTGTCAAATAAGACACATGTTGCCAGACAATTGTGCTCATTTGCAATATTAGTATATTTCCCTTATTTTTACAATATTTTATACCTATGTTTTAGTAATTTACTGTTAGTTTTGTTACATATTTCTTCAAACGAGCAAAATTAGCTACTATATCAGATCAATGTCTTCACATATTTAAAAAATGTAAAAAGCCCTAAAAGTGGGCAATGCTTCAATCCATTCACAACTGGATGGGTCATCAGTCAATTTTCCAGTTGAAGAAAAATTACGGCATAAACATTGAAGCAAGGACACATCGAATAAATTCCCAACAGGATTACTCATGTTGAGATTCTTGTTCAAATTTAAGTCAGTAACGTGCACCCAGGGGAGGCAGCTGAAGGGGTGCCTCACTTGTCATCAAGGAAATATAAAATTATAATTATAATAAGTGGTTTGATTTATTCAGTGTTAAAGGTTATTTCTCATCTAGCCTCAACATTTTTGGATTTTTTTTACATCCATCAAATTCCCAACAGGGTTACTCTAGTGAGATTTTTTTTCAAATTCAAGTCAGTAATGTGCACTCAGGGGAGGCAGGTGAAGGGGTGGCTAACCTGTCATCAAGGAAATATAAAATTATAAACATATTAAGTGGTTCTATTCAGTGTGAAAGTTCTTCCTCATTTAACCTCACAATATTTGGATTTGTTTTTTAAATCACTGATTTTTTACATTGCATTGTGAATATTATTAATACAATTAGTATGCAACGTATTATTGGCCTGAGTTTCTGCAGATCCAGAGTGAGGCATGCATTTCTCTAGCCTCATAGCAGAGGGCGATATTGAAACCAAGGATTCTGATTTGGCACACACCTTAGTCCCAAAAAATACTGATAGCATTAGCAAGCTAACAGCAAGTCAAGCCATCCAGTAATATTTTTCTCGTTGCATTGACTATTTTTCATAAAGGAGGATTACCTATCTATTGATGCTTTTATTCAAGGCGAGCAGCACAGACTTCAATCATAAGTTAAGTTAAGACAATAAACGTTTTTGTCCATGCTAATTCCCCTGATAAGCACGTATGCACCTTGCATGGCTGTCTCTGGCTATTGGTATGAGAATGTGTGTCGCAGGGTTCACCACACATCACTGATTGTAATTATTATATTATTCTTAAATATTCATATTAATTGGGGGCGGCAGTAGCTCAGGAGGTAAAGTGCTCGTCTTGGGATCAAAGGGATCCCAGTTCGAATCCTGGCTTGTCCGTGTTACATGTCGAAGTGTCCTTGGGTAAGACACTGAACCCCTAATACCCCCAATAAGCAGGTTAGCCTCTTACATGGCTGCAATACAAGGCTGCTATTGGGAAATGTGGAGCACATTGTAAAGCGCTTTGGGAAGTCATTGACTTAAAAAGCGCTATATAAATGCAGATCATTTCATTTAATTTAGTATTTAACACAACAAAAATTAAAATATCTCAATTTTGTGTTCCTATAATTTTATTTGCGATCAATTTCAGACCACAGTAGTTCGGGGGGCAGAATCCTGTGGCTCAATAGCCTCATGCGACTCTTTAATTCTGCATAAGTGGCTCCCTGAATCTTTGTCAAAAATGTTTGGAAATGGTAAAAGATGAGGGAGGGAAACACATTTAAAAAAGGTCTCTACAGGAAGACTAACACGACACAAACATTCAAACATTTTACAAAGTGTTTGCTATACATATTTAATATTACATGAAATACTTTTATGTCTGAATCCCCTTCACGTTTTGATTTAAAAGAGGCTCTTGATTACACTAAACTGTCTTTATTGTCATTTAAAAGAGGCTCTTAGTTACTCTAACTAAACTGTCTTTATTGTCATTGATATCAGCGTTGTGAAAATAGTATGCAACGAGATTTGACATGGAACTCTAGGGTAAACGTGTAATACACTTTAAAAATAATCATTAAAGAACTTCAGGATAGATAATAAAACGATTACCAAACGCTGCCATCTCCTGGCTAGATATTGAACCACAACAACACTTGAGAACATGCTGTACCATCATCACGCACGTGATAAGACCCGCTTTGAAAAGCTTTTTAATAAAATCTTAATGTGAATTTAACTATATTTCACAATTTTTATATCTGATTAAATAATAAGTAGCCTCGTTTGCTCCATACAAGCGTTTGTTTTACTCATTTGCTTCTGATTGGCTGAATCGGCCCAGCCCCCACCCTCCACGCGCTCACGTGACCGCGTTTGCTCCTCTTCAAGTTAAAAACAGACTTTGTTTATCTTACTGCTCAAATGTGCTCAGCCCGAAGAGTCCATCTGATCGTCTTTTCATATTCCTCTCTCACAAACCACCACAAAACGCAAACCTAGTTCCCCTCCTTTGTATTTAGTTTTTTTAATACTCCCTGTTGGAACTAAGCGAAGAGGACACGTTTGCAGGACCTGCGTGGGGTTGGGGTTTGCAATCAAGTCTCGTCATGGCGACCGAAGTGGACACTCGTTCTTCGGCCCAACATGCAGACGGTGAGTCACTGTTTGGGGCCCAGGTTCAAGATCTGATTCCCCCTGGGAGGCCTGCTGATAAGCCAGATTCTGCATGTACCCCATTGTCCATGCATGGGATGGGCTGCACTGCTAGCATGCTGCACCATGTGCTCCGTAGACTCAACCCCCCTCCCCTCCTGCATACACTCTTCCACACAAGTCTCATGATGCGACGTTGCACGTTTTAAATCACATATTCAGCGTTTACTTTCACGGACTCGCTACGTGAATGTTGTTATTCGGCCCCCCTCCTAACCATAAGTTTAAAGTCATCACTTTCTGATTGGAGAAGCCCGTTGCGCTGACTTCCGTCTTGGCAAATATGTCCACCCACGCTGCAAAAATAATAAACAAAACAATCTTTGTCTTTGAGGAGTTTCTCAATTTTCCACGTCATAAAAAAGACACGTCCGTGCTTCGGTGCGTGCTTGTGACGTCACACGTTTCAACGCTTTAAGGGAGACTTTATATAATCTGCGGTTTTCAAAAACGTTACGTAAAACGAGCGATATTATTAGCATCGTAACCATCAGGTCGTGCGGTTAACCAGATTCGGATTAAACGTGTTCTTATTAATGCATTGACCTGTTTTGGATTCGGAAACGCACAGCCTGCAGGTTTTGAGTGCTTTGGTGCAGTTTGTCCACATGGCCCTTTAAAAATGGGTTTCTAATAGGGATGCAACAAATTATTTCTCTATGATTTGATTAATCATCTGCCTGTTATTTGTCATTGAATTCAATCCACAGATAAAAAAATCAATCATGCCCGATTAAAAACGACAACAACTACATGGTCGTAGTTTGGCCTCACAGTGTGTGAGAAAATATCATTTAATGATAATTATTCGTCTGTCTGGTAACGTTCTACTCACGGAATTATCTCAGGAGGCCGACCAGTAGTATTGAAATGAAAAATCATAAATGTCCTAAATTGTGATGAATGTCAGTTCAACATTTTGATTTAAAGTGACAACGTGTGCTATTTAGCAACTATTGGTAAAAGAAACTTAATTAAAAAAAAGTCAAGTCATGTTTATTTGTTAAACCCTTAATCACAAGGAGTCTCAAAAGGGCTGCACAGATTATTGCAAACTACAAACTATTATTACACCATCCCCTGATCTAAAACCTAAGATGAGGGCAAGGAAAAACTCAAACCTCAAAATGAGGAAAATGAAGAAATCTTGAGAAGGGATCGCACATGAGGTAATCCCCCTTCCAGGATGACCAGGCTGTAATGGATGTTGCAATAAAAAACAAATATTGTCAACATAAAATATTGGTTATTCATATGCTTTAGAATAGAAGTGTGTTTTAAGCCTAGATTCAAACCGTTCCACTGAGGTTGCAGATCGAATATCAGGGGGAAGAGCATTCCACAGCACCGGGGCCCGAATGGAGAAGGCTCTCAAACCTGCGGATCTCTTCTTGGCTCTTGGGATCACTAGTAGACCAGCATTTTCAGAGCGAAGGCTATGGATCGGAACATAGGGGGAAATTAAATCTGAAAGATCTGAGGGAGCAAGTCCATGCATGATTTTGTATACTACCAACAGAACCTTAAAATCACATCTTAAGCTAACAGGGAGCCAATTAGCTATAATCAGAGTAATGTGATCAAACTTTCTTGTCTTGGTCAAAAGCCTCCCTGCAATATTGATTTAAAAATAATATGCAAAAGTACATGAACTATCATAGAAATGTGCGTTTTTAGAAAGTATTTGTCGATAGAGAAATTTGCATTAATTTTACATAATATGAACCTCACCGAGAGGGAGCTGACATGATTTGGCTGCTATGGGTACCCGAAAAACTCAAAACAGTGTGAAAGGCTGTGCAAAAAATGATAAGAGTCTCTGTAGTCTGTATTCTTCCTTGTGCTTTTTAGCACTTATCTTCGGTTGCATGACACAGCACAGCGACATCTAGTGGTCAAATAATACACACTGTCTCTTTAACATTAACAACAAGAATCGGAATATTTTCCTAGTGGCAATACGCTCTATTCTGCGTATTTGAATGCAAACTATCCAGAGGGCTAATCTGATAATAAAGATAACGTTTGTCATTTAATTCAACGTTTGTTTAGTTGTTGATTAATCGTTTAATTATTGCACTCCTAAAGTCCAGACAAGACAATGTCGAAGACTCTTTAACAAACTGAGAGAAACGATGAGCAACAAACAAATGTATCTAACTATGAAACATGGTACTCGGTATCAGTAAAGCACTCAAAAATGTTGGTGATCTGAAAAGTATGACATCGCACAGCACTACGAGAGAAGATAGGAACTCGAATTGAGTCATTTTATCCTGGACCATTAATTGGATCCATCATCGATGGGTCTTATCAATATTACAGATAAGAAAAACTCAACTAGTTGCGTTATGATCGGTTCCCATTAGAGTTTGTTTGCTCATTTCATTTTGCGTTCAATCAGGGATGACTTTTTTTCCACGTGCATACAAGAGGTTCTTCGGCATATGCGCTGTGTAGCGTGTGTACTGAGCGCGTCAAGTTTGCACAGCGGATCCATTAGCTCACTGGACCGCGTGAGGGCAAACTGAAGGGAAAATGTCAACTTTAGGCCCTGGAGTTTACAGTGTAAAGCAGGATTGCCTGTTAATTTGAATGGGAGGTTGTGTTGTTAACCACTTGCTCTTTTGCTCAGGCCGCTACTGTGCAAGTATAAATAAAAAATAAAAACCGTGTCAACAGTTCTTCTTTGTCTTGTTGGCTGCCAAGCAGCAAGCAGGGCAGAGGTCCAACGCAACTTTGTGGTCATGTCTTATCTGTTTGAAGCCGCTGTCACACTGTGTGCTTGAGTGGCACTATCCAACCGTTTCTCAATCAATTTGAATCGACATCTAACAGAATTTTGAAAGAGCAATATTTTTTTTTTGTGAGTAAGATGTATAATCTAGCCTTACTGTTTACATTGTTTCATAAAACATCACTGTGACTAACCCACAGTTTGTTATCTTTCGATTAATGGCCCAAATTCTTGTCACGCTTGTTGGGAAAATTTTGGTCAGTCTGTCAAGTCAAGTCACATTTATTTGTATAGCCCTTCATCACAAAATGTCTCAAAGGACTGCACAGGTTACAATTACACATCCCCCAATCTTAAACCAACATGCGGGCAAGGAAAAACTTAAAACCTCAGCACGAGGAAAATAAACCTTGAGAAGGGGCTTCACAAGTGGTAATCCCATTTCGAGGATGACTATGGTGCAATAGATTTTGCATTGGTAACAGTACACAAAACAGTGAACATCAATAAAAGAAAACAATTGGTAATATGTTGATTTCTTTTTTTTTTTTTTTTTTTTTTTTCCCTTCCGGAAAGCGCATGACAGCAACGACACCTCAAGCCTGTAAAATAGTCAATAAAGTCCATCAGTTCAGTAGGGGTGCACCTGCAACAACTGAGCACTTTATTTGAACAATTTTTCAATACAATTTAAATGTTTTTTTTTTTTTTTTTTTTTTAATATTTCAACTCTTGTTTTTTAAAGCCAAAAATTTCAAATCAACAAATCGATCTTGTGATTTAGTTGATAATTCATTTAGGGTCCCGAAAATTGGTGAACCTTGATTATGCTTCCAAAATAAATGCACATCTAAAATTTTAATGAGTATATGAATACAACCTTGAGAGGAAACATGAAAACACAACTCTCTTGAGAGAACAAAACCTTCAAACTCATTTCACATTGTATATGATTTATTTCCACATGCTGTAGGTTGACTTCTGCTATATATGTGTCACAGTGTTTCAAACAGCTGAAGTTTCCAGATTTAAACACTTGTTGCGCAATTCCCATTTTAGACAAACTTTTTTCTCCTTCCTTCCCTCCTGCAGGCTCTCTCCGCTGCTCCTCAGTTTTGGCACAGGGCCATTGGTCGAGTTCTAATTTACAGCCTGTGACAGGCTCCGTGACCTAGATTTAAGAATGAAGGAACACGCCAAGAGAAACATGCTTGTTTATTCTCCTGGTCGGGTGTGGCAACAAACAGTTGACTATACCTCGTCGCCACTTTTTTATGCTTTTGTTTCATGGATTGAAATTCCTTGAAATCAGCAGCTGGAATTCTAAGAAAATCCATACTAAAAATTCAGGATTCAGGACTCCCTATGGTAATATATAGCGCGGTCAGAGCTCACACTATTATTTGGGCCACTGCAAAGTATTTATTACACCCCCATCGAGTTGCACCCAAGTCAGGCATGTGACCCACTGCCATGCCATATGTAGTCAGGTCGGCAACGACGAGAGGAAAAAAAATGAGTGTCAGCAGTTCTTTAGCATGTGTTCTCCCTTTTCTCTGCCCCACCCCTCCTTCATGCAAGCCTGCAACAGCACACCAGCCCTGCCTACTACTGTGACTCGCACGTAAACAAATGTTTAATTGGCATGTCTAACAGTAGAAAACTAGTACATGATTTGTTTACTCAACGTAATGCGCAAACTGGATCAGTACAAGATATGATCCTGCAAAGGCGATGAATTGAACCCTTTGTAAAATCAAATATTGCGTTGATTTACACTCAACAGAAGCATAATGTCAGACAACACTGCTAAATTTGAAACATTTTCATTTGGAAGGAATTCTACTTAAAATATGATTATGTGTATGTGACTTGGCTTATTTGAGACACAAGTCAAGATTTCTGGTAATGAAAACTAATTGTTTAAATGAAACTGTTTTGTTTAAAAAAAAAATCAAGTAATTAACATAAGTGGAAAAATTATACTATACTATAATTTTTATGGTATTTTCTTGCATGCTCAGTAAAATTGCACTGTTCAAGAAGGCAAACAAACTAAGTTCTGCACTGCTTTGCAGATAATTTTGTTCATTCAAAGTAGGGCTGCACGATAATGCTATGTGACGTGGTGCGATAGTGTAATCACGGCACAGTGCAATTTTTTTTTCATGGATTTATAGTTTAAGTTTTTTATTTGAGTGATGGAGTGTTTGGCCGACAAGAATTGTCACGTTTCGTGGTTTAACACTGCCGGCCAATCAGAAGCAGGTTTTAATGGCACCAGCCAATAAAGGCGAGGCAAAGTTTGCAAGACGTGTGCGCGCGACTTTGATAGGCTGGTGTTAGCTGCCAGTCAGTCACGCAGCTCTTAATCGTTTTCTTACACTGAACGGAATAGTTTTGTCCTTTTGTATTATAATGACAATAAAGACCATTTATTCAATGGCAATTCTGTTCTTATTTTTACATTTATAGTCGATACTTTGTTACAGTTGTATAATCTCTGTCTCTAAGTGTGTCATATCAAGTAATGTTTGCATGTCATCATATTATCCGAAATACAAAAAAACTAGCACAGAAAATGCACTTCTTATAAAATTGAAAATCACATCGAATTTGCAATTTCGGTCTTAAAATTTGCAATTGTTTTTTCCCCAAAATCGTGCAGCCCACATGCAAAGTATTTGTTCTGTTTTACTGTGTTTTTTTTTTTGTCTATTTTGCTCTGTGGTGCTGCAAAAACAAACGTTTTCTCTGTTCTTTTGGACCAAACGACCATTTTTTGAGGGGATCTTAACAGCAACAATTAAAGCCAAGTAATGGATTGGCCCATGCTACCACTGTCCAACTCATTTATTGTCAGGCTACTTGAATTGAAAATGGAGGTTCAACATTTATAGC
Organism: Urocampus carinirostris; assembly: GCF_059441175.1. Lineage (NCBI taxonomy): Eukaryota > Metazoa > Chordata > Actinopteri > Syngnathiformes > Syngnathidae > Urocampus > Urocampus carinirostris. The sequence goes on from NC_142356.1 coordinate 22,306,776, forward strand.
TGTCGATGGCACTATGTGTGTTTTGGTGGGCCACGGTTTGAGCAGGGAACATTATTTCAAGCAATGCAGCTTAAAGCTAGATGAGTACTGTATGAGTGATAACGCACACTTGTTTGTAACATGCCTTTGCAGTTTAGAGCAACGGTAAATGAACCCGGGTTGCGGCAGTGAGAGCGGGGTATTCTTACCACTGGAGCACCAGTGATATATATTACGTACGGAAAGGCATTCGATTTTATCTCATCATTTCACCATTATTCACTGAACCAACATAATTATTACCTTGAATTTATCTGGCATCCTTCAAAGTCTGAATCAACATCAGCTACACCCAAAAGTTATGTCTTTTGTCATGCTTTATTGCGTTTTTTTTTTTATATCTGTTAGGACGACTTTCAGTTTTGTCAATTCTCTTAACATTTGTTTCTGGCACAGTGAGTAAAAATAGTGCGAGAATGAGATAAAATCAAAAGCCTTTTTATATGTAATACATATCAGTCGTGATGTATTTGTTGGGATACGGCGCTCTTAACGCTGTGATCCTTGTTTAATTACAGTTGCATAAAAATGTTTTTAATAGTTGTCAGCAATATTTTCAACTGATCAATCACGGCACAAATATGGTAAAACCTTGTGTATAATTCACACTATGTTTAGGCTGTTTGACATAAATTGTTACTATAAAACATTTATCGGTAAATATTGATAATTGTCGCGATAATTTTGAGCTTTTTTTTCTTTCGCATTGAGTGAAAGTTGACAAAATCTAATTCTGCTTTAACCAATCTTTAATGTCAGAAGATGCACGATGACAAACTATTACACAGCATATCACGAGCATTAAAAAACTGGTCTTGGTCAGCAAATGTTGTTGGCACGTTACTTCTTTTCCACTTTGATTATTTAATTTTGTAATTTAACTCTCAAGTAAGCAAACTACCTCCAAACAACCAGAAATGACTACTTTTTCTGCATGCTTTGAGTGGGGTCTGCTGGGTGTCCTTGTTCTCTTTATCACTCATTTTGACAGCGTCAAAGTCGTTACGTGTTCATTGTGTCAGTTGCTCTACTGCCATATCTGCAAAATGATTGGCTGGTCCTCGTCACCTTCTACGTCTCCTGAATTTTGTTCTGGAACTTGAGTTTTCATTGCTTTCAGGACCCCTTTATCTCCACTGGTCGGCCAGTGAAATTACCATTAAAATTATCTCCTTTTATCAAAGGTTGTTTTTATTTATCGTGGCGAATATAACATCTCAAAAATTATTGTTATCAATTTATCACCCAGGCCTAACTCACACCCAAACTTTGAGTTCTTTTTTTGGGGGGTAAATAAAATTGCATGTAACGCATGAACAAATACGGTTAATTCCAACTTTAGTGCCATTTGAGCCCTCTAGAATTTCACTTGAAGTGGCAGGTTAAAGCTTTCCACCAGAATGCAAAGCAGATTATTAAAATTTGCGGTGTCCCTCCCATGCACAGGGACGTTTCCAAATGATGACAAACCGGAAGAGGCAGAACCTCCTTACGTCGACGGCGAGGATGGAATGAACGAGGCGGAGGTGAATGGCAACTGGACGCCTCAAGAGAAGGCCCTGCACGAGGCCAGGCTAAAGGCCAAGGCCAAGCGCCGCCTTCGCAAGTCGTCATCTCGCAATTCTACCAGCGAGTCTCTCTCGGAGTCTGGGGACATCGCTGGCACCGACCCCAGCAGCCCCAAAGGCAAAGTTCCCTCCAACGATCGCAAGTCCAGAACAGGCAAAGGCAGAGGCTTGCCTAAAAAAGGTACTTCACGGAACAGCAGTTGCATCCTATAAGTAAGGAAGTTCAGTGAGCGAATTTGGGTGGTCAATAAGTTATTTCTACAAATAATCGATGGACCAGCTCTTTAAACTCAACTCATCTTTAAGGGGCACCGCATACGTTTTTAGATCATTTTATCAGGAAAACAGATTAAAACCATTTTTAGTTAATCTGAAGAATTGGCTGCACAACAAAGGTGAATTATTTTCACCTTTTTTAAAAGTTCAACATACTTTAATCAAGGCACTACACTCTCGGATTTTTTACTTGTCATCCATGGAAGAAACTTGAATAGAACATAAAACAACAATAGGGATTAAATAAAAAAAATAATTTTGGATGTTGGCTGCCCCCGTTAGGACAGAAAAACAACGTGGTTGGCTTCATTTTTTACGAAAAGTAGAACTTTAGGTTGTTTGTAATTTAAATAAATTGAATAAACCCTATCGAAGATAATTAGATGGTAAATGGTCTGCATTTATGTAGCGCTTTTCAAGTCAATGAAGACCTCCCAAACCACTTTACAATGTGCTACACACTTACCCATTCACACACACGCTCACACACCAATAGGGAGTCAGCCATGCAAAGCTCCTACCTGCTTATTGGGGGCATTAGGGATTTAGTGTCTTGCCCTAGGACACTTCGACATATAACACGGAGGAGCCGAGAATCGATCCCAAGACGAGCGCCCTACCTCCTGAGTTAATGCTGCCCTAACATTTGTCTCTTGTACCATGACTAAATAGTGTGATAATGAGATGAAATCTAATGCCTTTTCCTATGTCATCTATATTATCAACAGGGTTGGGTAGGGTTACTTTAACTTGATTACTTTCAATTACTAAAGACAAAAGAAACTAAATTTGAATAAAATTACTAAATTTTGTGCAGGCTTGGGGAGTAACGGAATACATGGAACGGCAAAAACGATGTTGGCAAGCTGTTTGGATTTATTTTCATTTTGTTCCTGTCGCATTTTATGTTAGTTTTGCCGGAGATCAAAGCGATCAAAGCCAGGAGAGAAAGCTTACCACGTGTTTTAAGTCATAATTTTATTCATATTTAGTTTCTTTTGTCTTTTATTAGCATATTTGGTATTGGAGTAATCACCACAACCCAGATTCGAGTTCCGTTGTTTATGCGATTGTAGTCAGTGATATTTTTAACGCACACTAACACTTTGAGTTATTAAAAAACAAAATAAGGTACTACTGATACGATTCTTTCCCCCATTTACATAATTTTTCCTTTCATTTGATGTTTTTTTAAATCCTGTTTTTTTACATATAGTAAAAAAGACAACGGTTTGATGGCAGATGATTTTTCTCAGTATTTTTATTCTATTTTAGTATAAATAATTCCTTGTAGTCTTGTTTTAATTCTTTTATATTTAAAAAAAATGAACTAGTCTCATTCTAATGCAACTTAAAAACATAGTAAAATTAGGCGAAAGAAAATCTTCAATGAAGTTGTAAAATCAAATATCTACAAATAACTTAGATAATGATCAAAATGGTCTTAGAGCTGATCATATACTTTTCTACTTACATGAGAGAACAAGCTAAGTAAAAAGACCATTAAAAGCCATAATGGTCCTTATTTTACCAGGAAAAAATATATCGTAAGAATGAAATTTATCTTAAAAATTGAAACAATTTATAGAATTTTTTGGGGGGCGGTGTGGGTGAATTGAAAGTATGAGTATTTGCCCCCTTTTGAGTAAAAACAAAACCTATTCTCATTTTTTCTTAGGTTCAAATCTTACGCAATAGGATATTTGTTTACTCATCATTCAATAGAAAAAAAGCACATTAACAGTGTCTGAAATACGTCTGCCCGGACGCCCAGAGCGCATGCATCTTTCACGTCGGGCGTACAACTTACACAACGTCTCTGTCCGGGTGGCCGACAACTTTTTTAAGAAAGAAAAAAAATCTTTTGATTTTATTGTTTAATTTTGTATTTTTTTCAAATCAAATGGTTGCTTTATTCCAATTTCAGAATCTTCGTTCAGTTTGGAAATTTCGGAATTTCTCTTCTTTTGGCAATTTGCATACTCGGCAGCCGATCAGAAGCCTGAACCAAAAAACTCTGTGCTTCTGGACTTTCCCAAGCGTTATAAGGTCGCGCATTTGCATATCATTCTGCAAAGTAGATGCACAGAGAACACAAGAAAAAATGGATAAGTGGTTAGGAATCAAGCCAAAACCTCAACCCCAGAATAAAGATTCAAAAGAAGCTAACACAATTTATGACTCTACAAAACGTAAACATACATTAAAAGCATCGTGGAAAGGGGAGTTCACGTGGCTTGTAGCAGACGACGCAACGCAAACATTGCATGAATGAAGATGAGTAAATACAGGTACATATTGATGGCACATGAAAAACAGTGATGTCATATACATGCAATGAATGTTATAGGTAGATTTATAATAAATTTAATTTTAAAGTGTCGTTCTGTTTATGTATTCTTATTATCAATCCTTAATACTTTGCAACAATGTTTTTTTTTTTTTGTTTGTTTTTTTTGCGATTAGTCATGTTATTGCATTTCAAGTTGTGAAAACTGGGGCAGGCGACTTTGTGGCTGGGCAAGCAAATTTTCAAAGTTGTCTGCCCTGATGTCCGGTAACTTTTTGTCATGAATTTCAGACACTGACATTAATCAATATAGTAAACATGGATTAGCTCTTATCTTTAATATAAACCACCAAATTACTAATCTACACATCCTCAAACATTTATGTAATGAAATTCTCACAATATCTAGCTGAAAAGTTATAAATACGTCTTTACTCCTAAAAATTATAAATTTGAATTTATGTTTTGTGTACTTGTTTTCTAGGTGGAGCAGGTGGTAAAGGTGTGTGGGGGGCCGCTGGGTTGGTTTATGAGGATGAGGAACTGGATTTGCAGGATCCCAACTATGATGAAGCTGCTCAGGTGAGCATGAACGAATATGTTGTAATTTATCTACAAAAAGTTTGGGCTGCCACATTCAATCACTGAGAGGATTTGTAAACCGTTTTACTCTCATTTACAAATAGCGACTGTCTGAAAACGTTAAGTTTCTCCAGAAAACCACAATAGTTTGCAAATTAAATAGAAAAAAACTTACAGTAAACAGAAAGACAGAAAGGCAAATTAAGTACAGAGTTAACGCTGAGATTAAAACACAAAAAAAAAGATTATTTTAATCTTTGAGATGGCATAATGAGGGCAGCACGGCGGCGCAGTGGTTAGCGCGTGTGCGGTACAGTTCTGAGGTCGTGGGAACCCCCTGAGTGGGTTCAAATCCAGCTCCCGGCCTTACTTTGCGGAGTTTGTATGTTCTCCCCGTGCTTGCGTGGGTTTCCTCCGGGCACTCCGGTTTCCTCCCACATTCCAAAAACATGCATTTGGCCGGTTCAAATTGTCCCTAGGTGTGACTGAGCGAGTGAGTTGTCTGTCCCCGTGTGCCCTGCGATTGGCTGGCAACCAGTCCTGGGTGTCCCCTGCCCACTGCCCGATGATTGCTAGGATGGGCTCCAGCATCCCCGCGACCCTACTGAGGATAAGCGGTGCAGCTGATGAGATGAGATGAGATGGCATAATGGAGACTCAAGATTACAATGAAATACAAGTAACCAGTTCAGGGTGTCCCCGGCCACTGCACGAAGATTGCCGTGATGGGCTCCAGCACCCCGCGGCCCTAGTGAGGATAAGCGGTGCAGAAATGGCAAAAAATACAAGTACTCGAATGAAGTATTTGTATTCCTTCCCAGGAAAAGCGGTATCAGTACACCAGTAGTCCAAGCAGCCCTGTTAGTCACATGACTCTCTTATCCAGATGTCCGTGTCACATGTCAATCAACGGGACTTTCCAACCTTTAACCTCTTTATCACGCAAAGTGCAATCAATGGTGAAACAAAATGAAGTGGGAAAGGAGCTTCTGCAGTGACGCAAAAAAAGGTTGATAACTGTAATATTGACCTTGACGTTGGAACGGCGTGGGACCGGAACTCTATCAATGAGGAACAAGTACACACCGGTACTGACAAATAAATGAGTCGAGTGCTGACACAGGATATTGTCTGACTGGCAAGGTCACTCTGTCCTTGGGCAGATTCCAAGTATTAAAGATAAAAGTCAGGGTAAATTTGGGTAAGTTCACACGGTTCATTTTAAAATGGTGGAGAAAGGGGAGCTGTGCAAGGTTTTGGATTAACCAAATCATTTAGTAAATTTTGAAAAAATCTATTTATTTGGCATATTACAAATTATTTTTCAGCCTTGTGAATTATTCCTTTTTCCAAGATTGTTTCATTCTCTACTGAGAACAATTGAATGAGTCTTAATTTATTAGATTTTTCCCCCACTAGTGGACTTGTATGACAAATTTAAGGTACTCCTGATCATTGTCATGATTTCCTTTTATAAATTATTTGTTGTTGCAATTTTGGTTAACCCTTTAAAGTTCCGCTGGCGGGTAAACGAGTCATGTCTTCCGCTTTTCCGGGGTCGCCGGGGAAGCAGCAGTCTCAACAGGGAAGCCCAGACGTCTCTATCCCCAGCCACTTCTTCTAGCTCATCCGACGGGATCGCGAGGCATTCCCAGGCCAGCCCAGAGACAAAATCTCTCCAGTGTGTCCTGGGTCGTTCCCGGGGCTTCCTGCCTGTGGGACATGTCTGGAACACTTCCCGAGGGAGGCATCCAGGAGGCATCCTTATCAAATGCCTGAGCCGCCTCAACTGGCTCCTCTCAATGCGGAGGAGCAGTGGCTCTACACAGAGTCCCTCCCGGATGACTGAGCTTCTCACTTTATCTCTAAGGGAGAGCCTAGCTGAGGAAACTCGTTTTAGCCACTTGTATCTGGGACGTGTTCTTTCGTTGAGAATCCACAGTTCATGACCATACGTTAGGGTAGGCACGTAGATCGACCGCTAAATCGAGAGCTTTGCCTTTTGCTTTTCGGCTCTGCTTCCTCTTCACCACGATGTCACCAGTCCTACATCATTGGAAAGTTTTAACTTTTGGGATTCAATATCTGATGACCATGACCAAACCAAATCACTGAAAACTATAAAGCCGCCATAGCTCACCTAAAATGTCTCCCAGGAGTCAGCTCATTATACAATCACCTGCAAATGTGTTGTGGTTACATTCAAGAAAGTCCAGTGAATCCAGCCGTGTAAAATATCTACTCCAAAACACACGATTATGCCGACAAATAAAAAGAAAAATTTACCTAAAAGCGTTTCTGCTAGTGTCGCTGTATGGTGGGCTTCATCAATCCCCTTTCAAAATCAACAGACTTGTTGAAGTATTTTCAACACTTATGTTCGCCTCTGACCTTTTGATTGACACTGCTTTTTTGTCAATTTCAAGCTTTTTTCTTATGTTCCTCAGCCCGTGACAATCTATGAGGGCCTGTATTGATGTATTCATAAAAAAAAAATTGTCATGACCAAGTGATCCATTTCAATGTGGATTTAGACATTGATTGGCCAATGAATCCCCAATGTAAATGTGTACTCATTTTTGGTATGTAATCAAATCTGAGTCGGAGGTAAACGTGCGCAAAGCCAATCGGGATTCATTTTCACGCACCTATATTACACATAAGTATGCACGATCATGAATTCGCTGCTAAAAAGAGAAGTTAAACATTTACAACTCTTTCACATTTTGTAAAAATTGGCCAAAATAGAATACACAAATGCAAAGATTTAAGGGCTGTGAACTGTTCGTCTACAAATTGCAACTTTTGGAAACGCTTAGACATACCTTTGGAAAAATGTGTAAATTACAATTTTAGTTTCTCAGATTGTGATTAGATTTGACAAGGTACTAGTTAAGGCCTAAAGCGATTGTCTCACCTGTTTTCCAGTTGAGATGTCCATGCTACACCCTTTTGCAGGTATTTGATTGCAATTTTTTTTAGGCGAGAATAGAAACCTTCTAATTCTGTGTGTTCCAATTCAGACTATCCAATGTTAGTAGCACGAGTAGTGATTATTTCGGTTTGGTACAAAACGTCAGTGTGTTACCTTGCAAAAAAGACTGTCAAAACTGTCAATATTCGCCAAACAGTTCAAGACCACATTCAGCTTTCTTTGGGTATGCCTTAGATGTGGATTTTAGGCACATTTTTACAGGAATGGTATGGGGTTAGTTTCCAATGAAATGTATAGGATTTACAAAAAGTGTTCATTTAGTTAAACAAATGGGCACCCCTTGTTGGATTAATTTAAGTATCTTCGGCACTAATAATTGGAAAACAAAATGTGTTTGGTAATGTAATTGACCCTTGGCCTACATAGACAATCATGAAAGGATATTTAAAATCACCAGGTCCAAGTTCTTCTCTTTGCATCTCTCGGAAGACTGACAACAGGAGCTTCAAAACTATCAAACGCCTGGAAACAAAGGTGGTTCAACATCACTGTTTAGGGCTTGGGTCAGGAATCTCTTTGACCTAAAGAGCCATAAAAGCAGAGTGAGAGCCACAATATTATAGAAGACAAGATTCAACAAAACTGCCAAACCCGCTCCACAGACAGAAGAAAAATTCATCAGCACATTTTATTTTACTGTGACGTTTGACGATTTTATTAAACTTATGGAATAATAATGATAATACCAGAGCCTGTGTCCAATATAAATATACCATTCAAAACTTGCAATCTTGCAGTTACTTAAAGGTGGTGCCCGTACCTTCAAAGTATTCTACTTGCTGATGCCATCTTCTGGCTAAAATGATCATTGCAGCCTCTGTCAAGCTCCTTTTGTTGTTAACTCATTTTGACCATCACTTTGTCCTAAATAACCGTTTCAAAAACAAGTTGCAAGTAAATGGCACAAACTACTGTAAAAAAGAGATATCAAGATATTTACCTTTGGTCCATATGGCGCTGAGCAAGGGGAGGAGTGTGTGTGTGTGTGTGTGTGTGTGTGTGTGTGTGTGTGTGTGTGTGTGTGTGTGTGTGTGTGTGTGTGTGTGTGTCAGTCCATTCCTACTGCTCACCCAATCAAATTGCTCTTGGTGCATTACTGAAGTTTGGGGGTGGACAGTGTGTTCTGTGGGTTTTCATTATAAATTGTTTCAACAGTGAGCCTACATTGTTTAATGAGCTTCCATACTAGGGATTTAGTCACCGTTGTAGTTGATGTCTGGATTTGCTGGATGAATCTGTCATGTGATGTTAAGCGGGCTGCCAGGCTTGGAAACCATTAAACCCGATTGAACTGGAAATTTTGTGGTAAAGAAGAATGGTCAAACGTATATTCAAGCAGAGTCCAGACCCTCATTGGATTATATAGCAAGTGCTTAACGGCTGTTATTTCTGCAAAAGGAGGATCTGCCAAATATTGATGTCAGTTTTCTGTTGGGGTGCCCAAATGTATGCACCTGTCTACTTTTGTTAAATAATTCATTGCACACTTTTTGTTACCCCTGTAAACTTCATTTCACTTTTCAAATATTACTGTTTTTTGTCTGCTATATGCTAAATTTAACTTAAATAGCTGATCCCGACAACCATCCATCCATTATCTTCCGCTTATCCAAGGTCGTGGGGGCAGCAGCCTTAAAAGGGAAGCCCAGACGTCCCCATCCCCAGCCACCTCTTCCAGCTCATCTGACGGGATCCCGAGGCATTCCCAAGCCAGCCGAGAGACATAGTCCCTCCAGCGTGTCCTGGGTTGCCCTGGGGCCTCCTGCCGGTGGGACATGCCCGGAACACCTCCCGAGGGAGAGGCGTCCAGGAGGCATCCTTATCAGATACCCGAGCCACCTCAACTGGCTCCTCTCAATGCGGAGGAGCAGTGGCTCTACACAGAGTCCCTCCCGGATGACTGAGCTTCTCACCTTATCTCTAAGGGAGAACCCAGACACCCTGCGGAGGAAACTCATTCCGGCCACTTGTATCCGGGATCGTGTTCTTTCTGTCATGACCCAAAGTTCATGACCATAGGTGAGGGTAGGAACGTAGATCGACCGGTAGATCGAGAGCTTTGCCTTTCGGCTCAGCTCCCTCTTCACCACCGCGGACCGGTACAGGGTCCGAATGACGGCATGGCAAACGGGTTCTCGGTGAGTGACCAGACAAAACGCAGATCAGAAGATCCCTTATGACGAGCAAAAACATTGGTCCTCAATTTCCCTCGCCCGGACGCGGGTTACCGGGGCCCCCTTCTGGAGCCAGGCCTGGAGGTGGGGTCCGCTGGCGACCGCCTGGTGGCCGGACCCTTACCCACGGGGTCCGGCCGGGCACAGCCCGGAGGGACGACGTGGGACCCTCTTCCCATGGGCTCACCACCTGTAGGAGGGGCCAAAGGGGTGAGGTGCGCAGAGAGCTGGGTAGCGGCCAAGGGAGGGGTCCTTGGCGCGACGATCCCCGGCTACTGAAACAGATCCCGACAACCAATAATCTAAAAGGAAAGTCTTAAATGATCAAAGAGGCCCTGACTTTTTCCTATAACTGTAGTTTTTTATTCTTTATTTTCTCACGCTAGCGCAGCATGGCTATGGCTAGGGGACGCCCATATGTTAAGAGTTTACTAACTGTGTTCAGTCTTGGATCCAATCAAAGACAACCATGCAGCCACTAGCATTAGAGACTCGCGTTGCCAACTCAGCCGCTTATATTAGCGAGTAACGTTGCAGACACAGCCATTATACTAGCAACTAGCTTAGCAATTAGCGTTAGCGACTAGCGTTGGCAACAAGCGTTTCTGATATTGTTTTTAATAGCCTGTTGCAATATTGTTTTTTTTTTACTTTTTTAAAATCATTAATAGTTTTCACAACCAGAGTTCTATTTTTGTTGAAGGGCAACACCGTCTATGCAAAAGTTGTTCCAGAAGTGGACAAGAGGGACGTGGGAAAAATGGTCAACCCTATCGTCCAGGAATACTTTGAACACGGTGACACCAAAGAGGTCCAGGTTAGTAAACATGATCTGTGATCAGTGATTTACCACCTTCACACTCAACACATTCACTCCTGCACACAAAGATGCTGCTGAAGGAGCTCAACTTGGGCACCAACAAGTATGAGTTTTCCTCTGTGGCCGTCTCCCTGTCTTTGGAAGGCAAAGCCAGCCACCGGGAGCTCACATCCCGCCTGCTGTCAGACTTATCCGTGAAGGAGATGAGTCAAAATGAGATGGCGCGGGCCTTCGACAAAATGCTCAAAGAGCTTCCTGATCTCATCTTGGACACGCCTGAAGCACCTCAGGTACGCCTTGTATACTCAAATATGGGCTCTACGTTGTTGATTGGTAAAAAACACAAATATTTGTGAAGTACTAGGAGTGACCACTGAAAAACAAAGTGGTGCCGCAGGACACTAAGGCTATTAGAACTTTTAAAAAAAGAAAAAGAATGGGAGAAGCAGATATTTGAGTTTTCTATTTTTTACATTAGTTCAGAGTAGTTGGAGGAGGGAGGACTTAATCAGTCAATCGGCGCCATCCAACTGTTTGAGGGGAAACACATCTACTTTTATCGTGATTTAGTGTTTTATTGCCTTATAGCCCATAAAATGGGTCCTAAGAAAGTTAGTGAGGAGGAAAACGGCATTTGATTTAAAGGACTATTTTGTTGAGTTGAAAAAAATAAACATCGACGTAAGAAGGAAGTGAATTGTTGAAAGTTTTCGACAACTCAAATGGTGCAGTGTTCATCATGAAATGGTTTTACTTTATGTTATCATTTTTTAAAAAATGATTTTCTTGTATTTTCCAGATGTTGGGCCAGTTTATAGCTAGAGCCATAGCAGATCATGTCCTTCCAATGTCATTCTTAGACTGTTACAAAGGCAAAGTGGATTGCGACCATGCCAGGTGAACATTTTTTAATTGAAATATTTTAAATCCCGAAAAACATATATTGTTTTGTACAAAGTACAGCATTTTATTTTAATTCAAGGGCAACAAAAAAAAAAGATTTTTTTTTTTACTAACTCATATTTTTCTTTTTGGTTAGAGCTGCTTTGGACCGTGCCGCTGTGCTTCTGTCCCTAAAGAGCGCCATGGTGCGTTTGGACAACGTGTGGGGCGTAGGCGGCGGCCTCAGACCTGTCAAGCATCTCATCAAAGAGGTAACGTCAGCTTAGGCACTGTTTGAGGTCTTTGCTATTTGGCGAAATGGGAAAATATAATTGTATTTTGTAAAAATGCAAAAGCAAAATATTCCCAATGGTGTCTAGATTCGTGATAGGATCATTTGTGATGCCTTTTCTGCCATAAAACGACAGTGTGCATTATTTAGCACCTCCTGTTGGTCTTAAACTTCATTCATTAAAAAATACAAAATTGATTTGAATAATAAGCAAATATAAATTAACTATCATGCAAATGTCAATTTTATGAAATATGAATGAATCTGAAAATTTGCATTTATTTTACATAACATGAGGTTAACCTTAGAGTAAGTAATTGACCACCGTCTTGCTGACACCCAAAAATCTTGTGAAAAGCTGGGCATAAAAATGAGAAAAAATTGTGCAATTTGGTCACTGAGTCTCCATAGTTTGTATTCTTCATTGTGCTTGATTCGTTTTCTGTTGCATTATACACTACAGTGACATCTAGTGGTTAAATATTAGACTGTGTCCCCTAAAGTCAGGGGTCTCAAACTTAATTTTTTGGGGGGCGGCCTGGGGGGGTTTGGGCCAAATGGGGTAAAAGCGTTGAGAAAAACATTCCACTGTTCTCAAAAATCTTTTTATCTTCACCAAAAAAGATTTAAAAATAAGAAACATTAACAATTTATACAAAGATTAATCAATACGTGTGTCCATAATTTGATGGGCTGCACTTAAAGGGACAGTGTGTATTTTTTGGTGCCTCCTTCAAGAATCGTCACTCATGAGAAAACATATTCATTTAAATAATAAGCAAAATCCGTGAGGAATAATTTAAGCATGCATTTTTTTGTGAAATGTGTATTTATTTGACACATGAAACTCGCCTAGAGGAAGCTGACATGATTGTCATCTGTTTTGCTGCTATGGATACTCAAAAACAAAAATCATGGCAAAAGACTGGGCCAAAAAAAATGGATGCTTTTTGGTCACCAAGTCCTCATAGTTGGTATCCTCCTTTGGGCTTTTCAGCACTAGTTTTCAGTCGCACGACACAATACAGCGACATCTAGTGGTCAAATAACAAAGAGTCGTTTTAAGTTATAATTGATTGTAATTTAAATGCCACAGTCTGTGAAGCCTGTTGTCATTTTGCAAGATAAAGAGGATGCGCCATGGCTTTTTTCGTAGGCTAAATGTCATCTCCACACCTGCTCATCAGGACCTTTTCTTTTTTAAACCAAGTGCTCCTTGAGCTGTGTATTGTGTAATTTTCAACTCTGTGAATTTGGGACTTGTGCGAAGTAGATGGCCACATGCAAGAGTGGGAGTGATGTTTGTACAAAGGAAAGCACTTTTGACAGTTGGCGCTCACTCATCACAGCATTGTGTAAACCTCTCAGGCTTCTGCTGTCCTCCCATTTTGTTTTACTTCACTAATCTGTCCATCTCAGGACCTACTGGACGTTTTTCCCCTTTTTGTATCAATCAATATTTGTCATTAGTTTCTTTTGGGGACAATATTATATATTATATATTCATAATTTTCCCCGCGACCCTACTGAGGATAAGTGGTGCAGCTAATGAGATGAGATGAGATATTCATAATTTTGGCTCAAAGTAAGATTTTCTTTATTACGTTAGTAGTCTAGAAAGAAATCCCCTCAGTGTGTTTCTTAATGACCAAGTAAATCCGAAAGAAATAAAGCGCTGCACAATAATTCAGAACTACAATAAATTCCGGACAATAGAGTTCGACCCACAAATAAGTTTTGTTTTGTTTCAGTAAATATTTTTTAATGTATAATTTTAGTATTTATTTAGTCTATTTGTGTTGCCAAATACGAAGACTACCATAGTTTACTACGCCAGTTCATAGCAAATTACAAAATACACATTTTGTATGATAATTATGAAAATCAGGGAATAAAACCAGCTGTGTTTTGTATTAATGTTAGTTGTCCCTTAGTTCTTCATGGGGCATTAGTGCCATCTGCCGGACATTTACAGAAACAAGAGGTTTAATGTGCAGGTCCTTTCAAATAACATTGACCAAAAAACACTTCCACCCTAAAAATTCTACTGGGGGGAAAAAGAAAATGTGAAAATCCTCTATCCATTCTGAATTATGAATTTCAATGTTTGGCAGCTCTAGTTTCTTAATGTTCTGTTAGCTGGAACAAATAAAACATTTGGGGGCACAAATTGCAAAAATTCAAAAACCATATTGTTTACGAATGAACTAAGAACAATAACGATAAGGTAAGAAATGATGGATGAAACGTTTTTCCATGATGCTAAAATAATTGTCACTTTGAAAAAAATCAACAAAAACAAAATGTTGTGACTATTATGAACAAAGATGTTCACAGAATTTGTTCACCTCAAGATACCTCACCTAAAGAACGGTCTTGCATTGCAGAAGTCGAATGCCGCTTTTGGGTCAGAACTACAAAAATGAATGAATCAGAGTCATTGCCTCATATTAAAGGACAGACTACTGTACAATATCTCATCGGCATTAAAAACGTATTATAGCAATAGTGTGAACGGATCTATTATTTTTGTTCCAGATGAACCTTCTGCTTAAGGAGTATCTTACTTCTGGTGATGTGATTGAGGCAGAGCGCTGCCTGCGAGAATTGGAGGTGCCACACTTCCACCACGAGCTCGTCTATGAGGTATCAAAGCAGTGACTGAAACCCATGACAAAAAGGTTACCGGACACCAGGGCAGACAACTCTGAAAAGTTGCCTGCCCAGCCATGAAGTTGCCTGCACAATTTTTCACAACTTGAAACGCAATAAGACGACTAATCGCAAAAAAACCCACTGTTGCAAAGTATTGAGGATTGATAATAAGAATATATAACAGAACAACACTTTAAATTTAAGTTTGTTATAAATCTACTTATAAGATTCATTGCATGTATATGACATCGCTGTTTTCCATCGTCCATCAGTATGTACCTCTACAGTAGTTACTCATCTTCATTCATGCAATGTTTGCGTCGCATCGTCTGCTACGAGCCACGTGAACTCCTCTTTCGTTAACGTTTTGTAGCGTCATAAATTGTATTAGCTTCTTTCGAATTTTTCTTCTGGGCCTGAGGTTTTGGCTTGATTCCAAACCAATTATCCATTTTTCTTGTGTTCTCTGTGCGCCTACTTTAAAAAATGATATGCAAATGCGCGACCTTATAACGCTCGGGAAAGTCCGGAAGCAGGACGTTATTCGATGCAGTCTTATGATTGGCTGCCGAGTATACATATTGCCTAACGAACCGAAATTCTGAAATTTCCAAACCGAACGAAGATTTCAAAATCGGAATAAAGCAAACGTTTGATTTGAAAAAAATAAAAACAAAAGATTTTTATTTTCTTGAAATGGTTGTCAGCCACCAAGGCAGAGACGTTGTGTAAGTTGTACCCCTGACGTAAAAGATGCATGCCCCGGGCGTCCGGGCAGACGTTATTTCAGACACTTATCAAAGACTTGAGTCACATTTGACAAAAATGTATGTTTTTAAAAAAACAGATCATGCAGCCAGTGTTGGATCTGATGAGTTTGCACCGTGGTATCAGGAAAGCATCCATTTCCAACCTGCCAAGTACAAAACAAAAAAATTGGAATCAAATATCTCTTCATTCGGTCGTATTCATGCCAAGGACTGTTTGCCGTTTTTGGCACAGACTACCCTCTTTCAGTTCACAAACGTGCCCTAACCAATATATCTGAAATAAAATGGATGATTGTGTGGCAGAGTGACAAAAAATTAAAGTTCCCGTCTCCTCAACTTCTGGAAAAGGCAATTTGTATCAGCTCATTAAAACATCAGTTAATTGGCGATACTGTAGAATACTTCACAATGAATGTGCAGTATTTTTAGATGAATCAAAAAATATTTGACAGAAATGTCCATAACTTGTCATTTTTTTGACATTTGGATGTTGTTTCATGACTTTTTTTCTTGAATTTGCAATTAACAGTGTGCGTTGGCGTAATGTATTTTCTAAAAAAATAGTAAATTTTGCCCTTAACCAGATTCTTCATGCATAGGAAAAATTGAAAGATATCTTATTTTTCAACGTTGAAAAGTAACGTCTGAATCCACTCAGAATTATTGCATGTAACACCGAATACCAGTGTTCTCATCGTCTTCTCCACTGAAATCTACCGTTATCATTTTCTCCCATGCGGAAGGATACCATTGTCTTCTTCTATTCCCTAAAGTTGGCTTGGCTCCTTACGGGGAGAAGGTTAGCATAGTCTTTTATGCCCAAAACTTTTTTTAATTGTATGTTTCAAGTTAGCGTTGTTGTCTTTTCCAACGCAAAAATTTGGAGTTGTCCTCCTCTACACAGAAAATAAGATTTTTCTTCTTTTACGCTGAAAGTTACCACTATATTTTTATACACTGCAAATTAGCGCTCTCTTCTTCAATGCCAAGAACTACTGTTGTCTTTCAAAATGAAAGTTGCCATTGACATTTTCTAACTCAAAAATTTGCCTCTTCTTTCGTGTGGAAAGTTAGAATTGTCTTCTTCCACGCCGAAATATTGTGTTTTCTTCTTCTTTGTGGAAAACTAGGGTTGTCGTCGTCTTCCACGGGTAAAGCTAGCATTGCCTTCTATGTCCTAAAGTAGCCTTCCCTCCTTGCGCAAAAAGCTGTGTGTTGAACGCTAGCGTTGTTGCCCTTTACAACGCAAAGAGTTGTCTTCTACACCAAACATTTACTTTGTGTTATTGTACACTGAAAGCTACCATCATATACACTGAAAATGAGCTTTCTCTTCCTCTGGCTATGTGAAAAACGACTGTCTCTTCAAACCTCTTTAGCTGCGTGGTTACATAAGTGACAAAAAAAACTACCCCTTTTCTTTTTCTACCTTATCAGTTTCTGGCCTAATGCGTCTTGTACTCTCAAGAGACTCTTAACAGCCCCCCAAAAAACAGCATTATCTTACACTGAATGAAGCTAGTGTCGTCTTCTAGGGTGTAAAAAAATCATTTTCTTCTTCTGCACGTAAAGCTAGCAATTTTTGTTTTCCTTTTTTTTGCAATGAAAGGTAGTGTAGCTCTTATCAAACATTTATCCTTGTGTTTGAATGAGCAACACAATTCTGACATGTTTTTTCCTCACTTTATCAGTTTTGGGCCTTGTGCTACCTGTACTCTGTGGAGATCATTAACGTCCCCAAAAACAGCGTTGTCTTCCTCTGCTCATGAAGCTAGTGTCTTCTTCTTCTATGATGAAAACCAGTGTTTTCTTCTTCTGCACCTAAAGCTAGCATTATCTTTTTTTGCCTTTATCAATGTTTAGTATTGTGGTTACATAAACAGAAAAAAAATGATTTTTTTTGTTACCTCTTATCATATTAGTTTTTGAGTTTTGTGTGACTTGTACTGTGTAGAGACTTTTAACATCTAGAAAACATTTTTAGACCTTTCATTTTAAACATTGAATATGATCACAAATGACAATAATTTCCCGAAATGAATTTGGAACTCAAATGCATATTTTTGTCAACATAAGGAAAGTGATTGTGTTATTTATTAAATAAATTCCTATAAATTATTATAAGTTAACAATATAACATAAATATATTTATATATACTGGAAGTTCCAAAACTCTTGAATATCTCTGAATCTATTAAGGATATAAAAACACATCTTGGGAATTCAGAACGCTTGTAATCTCAATATTTACATGGAACATTTAAAGACGTTAAATGTGAGCACATGACACACATCAAGCTGATAGTTAACTTCTTGCCAAACGCGCCCCATTCTCAATGGTTGCAACAGATTGTTATTCATGCCTTCAGGTCATCCACGTCTCATGGAATGGGGAGGCACATCGACCAATCCTTTCACAACTCCTCACAAAAAGAAATTGCATGGTGTGAGATATGGAGATCAGGGTGACCAGAGCATGAGATCCTGATCATTCTACCCATGTGCAGTCGTTTTCTGAAGACGCACCAAACAGTTTCGTAGGACACTGAAGTTCCCTACTGGCTATTCTTATTGATATACAGTTGGAAATCAGTCACAACTTCTGAAGTTATGGGGTGTCCCGTTCTTTTGGCTCGGCGTAATCACCCATCTGTTATGAATTTAATATACCATCTCACTATGAACTTCTTCTCTGGTGGCACCTTTTCAAATTTTCAGCGAAATGCACATTGAACAATAGTCAATGATTCAATTTTTTGCAATTTTTATCACAAAAAGAACAGCTTTTCTGGTTGATTGAACGCCAATAATGGGTCAGAAAATAAATACGAATTTTAAAGCCTTACAAAAACCGAATTAGCTTTAAAACGGCACAACTGTTATCTTACTACCATTAATAGTAATGGAGATATGAGGACCTCAAACATCCCCATGACTTTTGGAACACTCTGTACATTTTCCATAATGTTATCTTCTACAAATGACTAATTGAGCTCTTTTTAAAGCCGTGTTTGTGTTGTTCCCAGGCTATCATAATGGTGCTGGAATCCTCTGGTGATATGGCTAGCCCCATGATGATCAAACTGCTGCAGTCCCTTTGGAAAACGGGCCACCTCACCGTGGACCAGATGAACAGGGTCAGCCTAATTTCTTGCATTAATATGAACATTTAGTTCTTAACTAGTAAGTTCCCATTAGCAATCACTTTTCTGTTTTCATTTTCCCCTGTAGGGCTTCCAGCGGGTTTACAACGAGTTACCTGAAATCAATCTGGACGTGCCGCTTTCCTACACCATTATGGAGACGTTTGTGGACCTCTGCTACAAGGAGGCTGTCATCACCAAGCAGCTAAGAGATGCCTGCCCCTCAAGGTCAGCTATGAACTGAGGAAGTCCATCTTTTTCTTTTAAAGCCCTTTAAACACCTTAGCTAAGATCTCTACTAGTGTGATTTCAGGGAAGACAGTTTTCAGTACAGTGGTACCTCTTCATACTAGCTTAGTTCGTTCCAGGATTATGCTTGCAGTTTAAAATGCCTGTGTAACCAACCAATTTTCCGGATATGAAATAATGAAAGAAGTGTTTGTCCGATATCATCCAACAACTGTAAAACACATCCCTCTGATAACTAAAAACATATTCAAATAGTTGAACCTATAAATACAGTAATATGATAAATAAGATGGTATTAACCAGATAAAATGTGAGTTTATTATTCACTCTTACCATTGAGGCAGTCGCCGTGTGTTGCAGAAGAGGGGGGCTCGGTGTGGCGAGCAATGTTTTTTGCAAGAAGGAGTGACTGAGATCGCATACCTGTCAACTTTTCAGTTTTCCTTGTATTTTATACATTTTTTGATCATTTCAAATTGTGTACGTCATACAATTATTTTTATATGGGAAAAAAAGAATAAGAGACTCATTTTTGCCTTGCCCATTTCGACTTTAATCCAGGTAGTCTCGATCACTGGAAGCACACGTCATTTTAGATTGCTATTATTTTTGCAGTATTCGCCATAGTCTGTTTTGCTATGGCTAAATAGGTGCTATGTTGTGTTTAAGGTTTAATAGCGCTTATTAAAGGGAATTGCAACCATGATTACGGGGAGCAATTTGGTGAAGTTGATAGGTATGAGATTGAAAGACTGTTGATGATAAATAAGCACTTACTGTACAATTAAGATTAAAGTTACTGTAATTTTAAATGAATGTACGCTCAATAATTATTTACAGCATTTTGTTTGCCTGTAGTAGTTTGCAGTCAAGAGCAGTGACCCGCTTTAAACAGTCTCTAGTGGTAGCCTCTGGAAATGCTGGTAATCTGGATTACCTGTCGTATGCAGAGCAAGATTTTTTTACCCCCAAATAAAACGGTTCTATTGTAATGCTCTTGTTTAGAAGTGTTGGTATAAAGAGGTACCATTTCATAAAACTTAAGATCCGCCATCTATAATGTCTGTCTTTGCATCAACACGTTTTTTGTTTTTCCTTCAATAGAGGGCGCAAGCGTATGGTAAGCGAAGGAGATGGCGGCAAGATAAAAAATTGAAAATAACGAATGAAGAGGATCTTCAGAAGTATGCACTTCTTTTTGTGCGTTTGTCTCTGATCTTGGTGCACGGGCAGTTTGAAAGTCCTCTCCTGATGACTTCATCAGCATTACACAGCAGCTTTGGTGAAATTGAAGCCAGTTATTTTTGCCTCGTTCAGCGCTGTTTTTTTTTTTTTTTCTCAATGTGCATTATTTTCTTTGGGTTATCCACCCCTCTCATCTCAACGTTTGTATTTTTTTTTTCCTTCCAAAAATATGTCTGAGCTGCAAAAGGAGGGAAAGTGCACCTGCAGTTAGGGTGCTTATTCTTTTGCTTTGCTTCAGAGTTTACAGTTTTAAGTTGTTCCTGAAATGGTTTTGGACACTTCACTGCTTTTCTGTCTGGTTTACATGTTGACCAAAGTTTGAATATGTATTAAAAGATTATTTTCGTTCATTAAAAAAAGCAACATGACACTTGAAACATGTCTGTTTCCTATTACGTCATTGACAGGCATCTGTGCCAGCCTAGATTTTGAGAACATTTTTACTACTTACACGTTTATTAAGTAATGACTGTTAGGTCTAGTTTTCTTTAGATTTACCTTTTGTTAATATAAAATGATACATTGCTTGTACGTATTTTGTATATTAATATAAAATCTTTACATTGCTTGTATGTATAATACCAACTAACCAGTCATTATTTCCTGAAACATAAAACGTATCGGCTAATTATAATATAGAATATACCACAGGAAGTGGTGAAATTGAGTGTACATATTCTATGTTTTTTTCCACCAAATGCCAAAGATGCAAGTGTTCTGTGCCCCATGTTAACCTTTGGCCGATAATTTATTTGGGATTTATTTTATTAAAGTTGATGTTTTAATTTTGGAGTTGAAATTACCCTTAAACTACAAAGAAATTACAGTACTGATACAAAAATGTTTTTGTGTATATATGGGCGTCATCCACTGGTATGACGCCACTATTGTGCGCGCGAGCCATACGTCATCAACAAACGACATAAACGCGGAAGTAATGGTCCCACCGATGACAGTCGTATAATGAACCGTTGAGATAAGTAATTTGGAACGGTAAGTACCGTTTATTCAATACGAATTTGCTTATTCTGCAGATATGTTGTGGTTACTGTATTTATCTGCGTAATCGTGAAAACTGAATGCCCTAGACTGCGTTGCCTCCAAATCCGGTCGAGCAGGAGGCATAATTGCAACGTTGCATTATGGATTGAAACATGTTTTTCTTTAATCTGGGCACTTTTCACATCAATTATACCATTTTAACAGTCCCATGCGATTCGACACGACTAGAAATCAGATTTTGAGTATTTAATTATATTGACAAAAAGCGAGCAGTCGATCGCCAGCTTGGTTGACACTAGAATACATATGGTAAGTGGTATGCATTTATATTGCGCATTTGAAGTTACTGAAGACTTCTCAAAGCGCTGTACAATTTGCTTCACACTTACCCATTCATACACTTTCAAAATGGCTTATAATTGACTTATTAGGTAAAGTGAACTAAATTCTTCTTCAAAGGTCCGCATATTAGGCGCAGCGGATTAAAAGATGCTCCCAAAAACAGGCATGTGATATATTTTCATATATAA
Organism: Urocampus carinirostris; assembly: GCF_059441175.1. NCBI lineage: Eukaryota > Metazoa > Chordata > Actinopteri > Syngnathiformes > Syngnathidae > Urocampus > Urocampus carinirostris. The sequence continues at coordinate 22,328,288 of NC_142356.1, forward strand.
AGAGCACTGTAGTACAAGGTGCATAGAATTAAAACTAAAGTAAAAGCTAAGGGTGCATATAAATAAATAAATACATTTAATTAAATATAAATTAAGACATTCTGACATCTTAAATTAATTCATAAATGGTTACTGTGCTGTCTTTTTTTCGACAGCTTGTGAATGGCATTCCGAATAACCAGACTCCCCCCCCCCCCTGTGTGGAGTTTGCATGGTCTCCCTCTGCCTGAGTGGGTTTTCTCTGGGCACTCTGATTTTCTCCCACATCCAAAAAAACGGCATGGCAGGTTAATTGGCATTACAAATTGTCTCTTGGTATGAATGGTTGTTTTTCTGTGTGTGCTCTGCAATTGGCTGTAAACTGCTACAGGGTTCCCCCTGCACAATGCCCTGAGATAGCTGGGATTGGTTAAAAGACCCTTGCAACTCTAGTGATGACAGGCGGCTGGAAAAATGAATGATGTTGATGATTTTCAAGACACACGAAATGAAAGAACATACACAGCTTCGTAACCAGGAAAAATGTGTACAACCACAAAGTGCTGTGTGAAATATGAAAACATATACTTTCACCGTAGTCCCTTAGCTTTAGATTTACCCTTTTGATCCAGCTGTATTCTGGTAAAAGCACAATTATCCTGGTTTCCCACTTCGATTCGTTCCGTTGAATTGCAGCTGTTCCCCTCCACAGCTTGACGAGGGCAGGATGGGCAGGCAGCGAAAGAGGGTGGTAACCGGCGATGCCACCCTCCCTCTTCTAAGAAAAGATGAGAAGCCCCCTGCATTTCACCGCAAGGAGAAGAAGAAGAAAACGGACATCGGCAAAATCTTCATTAACATCTCCATCGGCCTCTGTGTGGTCAGCCTGATCTGGTTCTTCTACGCCCTTTACATGCGCTCCACTTTGGCCAAACGTGTGGTGACGCTGCACTCGTCTCCTCGCGTCTTAGATGCCAACTCTAGCAGTGCTCAGGTCTCACCAAAGAGATTTTGGGGATCCTACAGACCTCAAGTCTACTTTGGCATGAAAACAAGGAGTCCCAGGTCAATTGTGACCGGTAAGATTATGCATGTTTTTAGATACTGTTGGGTGAAAAAGGCAATACTTTTTTTTTTCTTCATTTTTTTTTTTTTTTAATAATTAAAAGAGCTGTACTGTACAGAATTTGGAACATTGTTACTCTTTGCCACCATCTTTTGGATTAAAGTCATGATCACAGCCTCAGTCAACTCACTAAGGGTGCATGTGCAAGTATGTGCATTTCTTAGATGTAATCCAATAAACGTTTTTTGTTTGTTTTTTTAGTGGGTTTGGCTAGGCGTTTGGACTTTTCTTACTTTCACAATTTCCATGCTACACTGACTAATAAAAATAAAATAAAAGCCTGCGGGGAAGAGCCTGACGTCACACAACCGCTTCACTAAGCCCCATTCCTTGAACCTAATGTTTTCTGCCCCAAACAGCTCTAATAAAAGTAAGATTAAATCACATTGGCACAGTGGATTATAAAGGATAATTGCTCTTTAGACTCAGCTAGGCATGGTTATCACATACCCAATAGCACTACACTCAAAGAGGGATGAAAATAAAACTGGAAAAAAATAAAGTCAGCGGGAAATCTCATTCTGTGATTATAAACTGCTTTGGATATTCATATTTGCCTCTTCTATGTGTCCATCAGGTATGATGTGGATGAATCAGTTTTCCGACATGGACATGAACCTGCGGCACACGTGCGAACAGGGAGATCGCTTGCAAGGTTACGGCTGGCTCATGCACGATGGGCTCACATTCGGCGTGCAGGAGATCCGAGACAAAAATTTCACTCTGACTACCGAATTTGTCAAGAGAGCCGGAGGGGATCACGGTGGAGACTGGACCTGGAGGGTCACTGCTAAGCAGCATGTATGTTTTAGAGCTTATGAGAATATCTTGACCGAAAACATAAAAGAGTGTTTGGTACCATGTGAATAAAACCTCTTACAGTGTTTCCATAGCAACCGCTATGTACAAACCGATCATTCTTTTTTTTCTATTTTTTTTTCAAATGCAACAGAGCTCTTCCCCCAAGGCTCCAGTTATCTCCCTGATGTTCTACGCCGCGGCAGATACTCAGGGCTCACTAGAGGCACACGTGGAGGAGAAAAAACGTCTCGCCTCCATCACAGGCGTCTCGGAAGAGTTGGGCAATTTTAAAATCACCTTCCGAAAACCAGTCACCGGGGATTTGACCAGTCCCAAATACGCCAGGTAAGTGTGTAAATTTGTAAAGTAGGAATGTCTGGTGTTGTATAGGACAATATACTTTAAATCATGAATGGCACAAGTAAATTTGTCTATCTGATGCAGTGCGAAATATAGATTCATTTATTGGTGAGTATTTCAGTGGGATGAGAAGAATACAAATAAAATGGATTTGCAAGGCCCAGTTTTATCAAGATAAATTGTTAAAAACTCCCATGATAGTGCATCACATGAAATTTCAACGCTGTAACCACTGGGTGGCAATATCAAGCTGATATTTTAGCCAAAGAGGAGACTGTGTATGGTATTTTTTTAGGCAGGATTCAGTTTGTAAAGATGAAAAAGTCCACTTGTTTTATCTAGTCTGATACAATATTGGTTCATGTGAGTTAAATATTATCCCTCCATTTATTTATTTTCTATGAATAATGTACCTTTCTTTGGTTGTTTGCTGGCAGCATAGATATGTAGAATGCACATTCAAATGCAGAAAATAAAGCTTTGACCTGTGTTAATTCCACAATTAAGACAATAATTTCACGGGTTTTCAGACATTTCTTAGCAGAAAGTCCTTTAACAGTGCAAAAATGCTGGATTTTCTTTTAACAAGTAAACATGATTCAAACTACAATTTCCTGTTCTGCTGTTAGATTGTTTTCAGGGTTCGTACGAGCCCTTTTAAACCTTGGAACTGCTTGAGTTTTAATGTTGTGTTTTCAAGGATTGAAAAGTGCTTGAATTTGGGGTGAAATGTTTGTGAATACTCTAAATTGTTGCCATGCTCAACAAGTCTGCTTAAAAATGACACAGATACTTCTCTCTGGTGGCTATACTTCGCCATTGTATTTTTTCTGCCCTCATGATTAACGGCAGCTGACATTACTTTATACTTCATTGTCCTATGAAGCGTCATCATCTCCCATGGGTAGCGCCCAAGGAGACAGGTGCATGCGGCAACCTAAAAAGCACTATGAAATGTGTATTAGTGCAAGGATTACAGGACTGTCTCAGAAAATTAGAATATTGTGATAAAGTTCTTTATTTTCTGTAATGCAATTAAAAAAACAAAAATGTCATACATTCTGGATTCATTACACATCAACTGAACTATTTCAAGCCTTTTATTATTTGAATATTGCTGATTTTGGCTTACAGCTGAAAAAAACTCAAAAATCCTATCTCAAAATATTAGAATACTTCCTCAGACCAAGTAAAAAAATAATTTTATAACAGCAAAACTAAATCAAACATTTGAAAATGTCCATTGATGCACTCAGTACTTGGTTGGGAATCCTTTTGCACGGATTACTGCATCAATCCGGCGTGGCATGAAGGCAATCAGCCTGTGGCATTGCTGAGGTGTTATTGGTGCCCAGGATGCTTCGATAGCGGCCTTCAGCTCATTTGCATTTGTAGGTCTGGTGTCTTTCATCTTCTTCTTAACTATACCCCACAAATTCTCGATGGGGTTCAGGTCAGGGGAATTAGCAGGCCAATCAAGGACAGTGATGCCATGGCCAGTGCACCAGTTACTGGTGGTTTTGGCACTGTGGGCAGGTGCCAGATCATGCTGGAAAATGAAATCATCATCTCCATAGAGCTTTTCAGCAGATGTAAGCATGTAGTGCTCTAAAATCTCTTGGTACACAGTTGCATTTACTCTGGACTTGATGAAACACAGTGGACCAACACCAGCAGCTGACATGGCTCCCCAAACCATTGCTGACTGTGGGAACTTCACACTGGATTTCAAGCAACTTGGATTTTGCTCCTCTCCAGCCTTTCTCCAGACTCTGGCGCCTTGACTTCCAAATGAAATGCAAAACTTGCTTTCGTGTGAAAAGAGGACTTTGGACCACTCTGCAACTGTCCAGTGCTTCTTCTCCATAGCCCAAGTCAGACGCTTCTTCCGTTGTCTTGAGTTCAGAAGTGGCTTGACCATGGGAATACGGCTATTGTAGCCCATTTCCCGGACACGTCTGTGAACTGTGGCTTTTGATACCTGGACTCCAGCTTCAGCCCACTGTCTTTGAAGCTCCCCCAAATTCTGGAAGCGGCTCTTCTTCACAATTTTGTTAAGGCTGCAGTCATCTCTCTTGGTTGTGCAGCGTTTCCGGCCACATTTTTCCCTTCCAACAGACTTTTTGTGGATATGCTTTGAAACTGCACTCTGTGAACAGCCTGCTCTTTGAGAAATTTATTTTTGTGTCTTACCCTCCTGATGGAGGGTATCAATGATGGTCCTCTGGACAGCAGTCAGATCAGCAGTCTTCCCCATACTTGTGATTTAGTTTACTGAACCAAGCGAGTGTTTTTAAGGCTCAGGAAACCCTCGCAAGGTGTTTCGAGTTAATTAGATGATTCAGGTGATTAGTTGAATAGCCTACTTGTATACTTTTTCATGATATTCTAATATTTTGAGATAGGATTTTTGAGTTTTCTTAAGCTGTAAGCCAAATTCAGCAATATTAAAATAATAAAATAATAAAAGGCTTGAAATAGTTCAGTTGATGTGTAATGAATCCAGAATGTATGACATTTTTGTTTTTTTTAATTGCATTACAGAAAATAAAGAACTTTATCACAATATTCTAATTTTCTGAGACAGTCCTGTACGTCTGAATAATTGACATTTATCATGGTCGATGCAAAAATGAAGGTAGCGTATCCCAATGGTAAATAGAAATGCGAAGAACTTCCTGTAACTGAAAATGTAATCTACATATTACTGCTCTTTTTACACAGCACCTACAACCCCTAGCAAAAAGTATGGAATCACTAAATTTGGGCAAGCCCTCACTCAGACATTTTATTCTGCAGGAAAAACTTAGAATAAAATGTCTGAGTGAGGGCTTGCCCGAGACCTTTCGCTAGGGGTTGTATATGGAGAGAGATTTGCCTCAAAAACATTCACACATGTATTGTTCAGATCCACAAATATATTCGCGATTCACCCATGATCTAAAAAACATTTTGATAAATGCACATACAAGATAAAAAAATGGCATATGTAAATTTCAGATATATTTTTGGCTCTGTAAAATACATGATTCCCACCGGATTTCGTCTCATAATGGAGCTGGAGAAATTTGGCTTTGAAAGTCCTTCAAAAGTGCTTGAATTTGGCCATGAAAAAAGGTTTAAAAACCCCGCATTTTGCTCATCACAACGACTTTTAAGCCTTAAACCTACTTTAATTCAATAATTAATGCAATTTTAGATTTTAACCAGAAACTAAAGCTGCTTTATAGCATTAACGTTGCCAGCCAAAGTCAAACTTTAAAGGGACAATGTAGATTAATCAGCACCTCGATGAGGAAGAAAATACAGATTTAGATAATGAGCAACTATCATAAACGCACATTTTTTTAAGTACTGGTAGTTCGAGATTTTTTTATTTATTTTACAAATCATGAGGCTTTGCTAAGGGTACCTCCACATCCAAAAACCTTTTAAAAGGCTGGGCAAAAGAATGGGAAGAAGAATAATCACTTTGCGTTTCCATAGTTTCTGTAGTTTGTGTTCTGCCTTGGGCTTTGTAAAAGGCAATGACCGATATAGGTTTTTCAGCAAAGATACTGATTATTAGTATCCAGAGGAGGTTGATAACTGATATTTGAAGACGATATTCATTTGTTGTAAAGGCTTAAAAATTGGCGCAATAATTTTTTAACAAAGCAACAAGAAACAAAGAATATTTGTTCTAAATTCAAATACAACTTAAATAGCTCGGAAACCTTTTAAAGCTTTAACTCATAATAGTTGATACTGTCTCCCAGTCAAAAGAGTAATATTTTATTTACTTCCTGTTTGCATAAGAATCAGAATTTGTGACAAAATTCAAGTAAGATTGAATTAAGTTGAATATTCTTTATTGTCATGGATAACAACTCAGTGAAAGCTTGTATGCAACAAGATAAGATATTGCACTCCAGTGTAAACACATAATAAAGATTTAAAATTAAGATAAAAGGCAGTTCCTATAAAATGTCAAAAATATTTACAACGTAGTGCTTAGTGACTGGCCTAAGTTCTAATAATGGTGCAACGAAAAAAATAGTGCATCGTACCAATAGTTATATTAAAAACAGGGCAATGAAAAACTATTACTATATTATGTCAAATTTTCTTCCGTTTCAGCTATAACTTCCTTCAGACTCGTGCTCCCGGATTGGAGAAGCTGACTGACATTGTGAAACACAGTCTGAACCACAGGTTTGTCTACAGCCCACCGTCCGGAGAGAAGAGGCATTACATTGCAGTGGACGCTTACAAGCCACAATATCACCCCAACCATCAGGAAAATCCTGACACTCGCAAAGAAGGCGATTTTGTGCTGCACCAGGTCACCGTCCAGACTCCCTTTCAAGTGGAAGTTCTCTTTGAGTCGGCGAGTTTCCACGGCCGCCAAGACCAGCTGGCAGGCACGGTCATGACTCAGGAGCTGGAAAAAAGGAAAGGAGAGTTCGACGCCAAGTTTGAGAAGACATTTGGGCTGGAGGGTAAAGGTTACAGCCGCGCCCACGTAAGATTTGCCAAGGCGGCGCTCAGCAACATGCTGGGCGGAATGGGCTACTTCTACGGACAGTCGGTGGTGCAGTCCATCTATAATGAGTACCCGCTCCTGTATCCTGAGGGTGCTTTGTTCACCGCCGTCCCGTCACGCTCGTTTTTCCCCCGGGGTTTCCTTTGGGACGAGGGTTTCCACCAGCTTTTACTGAGTAAGTGGGACCCCCAAGTGACCAGGGAAGCAGTCTCTCACTGGGTCGACCTGATGAACGTTGAAGGTTGGATCCCCCGTGAGCAGATCCTGGGCGACGAGGCCCTAAGTAAGGTCCCAGCCGAGTTTGTTGTTCAACGGAACGAAAACGCCAACCCGCCAACGCTTTTCTTAGCTCTTGAGGGACTCATTGAACGTTTGTCGTCAAATCCGGACAGCCCCGAGACGCAGCTGACGCTGCCTTTCCTCAGACGCCTTTACCCCAGACTCAAGACTTGGTTTGAGTGGTACAACACCACCCAGTCAGGGCCCCTGCCCAACTCATACCGTTGGCGAGGGCGCGACAGAGACTCTAATCTCTTCCTCAATCCCAAGACTTTGACCTCCGGTCTGGACGACTACCCGCGGGCCTCGCACCCCTCCGCGCAAGAACGCCACATAGACCTGCACTCCTGGATGGCCCTGTCCTCTGGGATTATGGCTCGGATCGCGCAGCTCTTAGGCGAACCGCACCAAGACTACGAAACCACACACCGAGTGCTGACTGACAACGTCATCCTGGAGCGGCTCCACTGGTCCGAGCAGATCCGCGCGTTCTGCGATTACGGCAACCACACCCAAGATGTTTCCCTGCAACAGGAGAAGGTTTACATGCCACCCGGGCAACATCGCCAGCAGTTCCCCGTCACGCGTCTGGTTCGCAACGTTCGCAAGCCGCCCAAACTGCAGTACGTTAACGCTTTAGGCTACGTCAGCCTGTTCCCTTTTTTACTGCACATTCTCCAACCGGATTCTTCCAAAATGGAGCACATTCTCAGAGACATAAAAGATCCCAATAAGCTTTGGACACCCTACGGCCTGCGATCTCTCTCCAAATCAGACCCGTTGTACATGAAGCGAAACACGGAACATGACGCACCCTACTGGAGAGGAGCAGTGTGGATCAATATCAACTACCTGGCGGTGAGAGCCCTCCACCACTACGGCAACACCCAGGGGCCGTATCAGGCGCAGGCCGCTGCATTATACGAGGAACTCAGGACTAACATTATCAGTAACGTATACAGACAGTACAGTGAAACTGGTTACATCTGGGAACAATACAACGATGCCACTGGGAGGGGGCAAGGAAGCCACCCTTTTACTGGCTGGTCCTCACTAACTTTACTAATGATGGCTGAACAGTTCTGATCTCATCATTTAATGACATCAGGGGCTTAAAAAATTAAATCAGCATTTGGTTAATTTGAAATGAAAATGGTATGTGCTTACAATCAATGTTTTGACTCAGTGGAATATGAATTGTCTTTGTTTTTGATCATGTCACGGTTGTTTAAAGACAATAAATGGTCTTTTTGACAAAATTCTTACTAACCTCTTGTGTTAACTCCATAAACATTTCTCAAAAGTGTAGCTAAAATTATTCCAAAATAAGTAACCGTTCAAACAAAAATGCTGTTACATCTTTTTTTCTCGGTTCAATATTATGAGATTTTTTTAGATGTACTTTGAAATGTTTGATATCACTTTTACTGAGCTATTTTTGTTTATTAGTTTTTGTTAAAAAAACAAACAAACCAATTATTAAAATCAGATAAACTATTCAGACAAAATAATACTTTTTGAAATTGGTCTTATTTGGGAAGGAAAAACACATTAAATATAGCATTGTTTTTACATTATTACCAGATAGTTCTACCCTTTTATCTCGTGACTTCGTTAACTCTCTTTAAGTCTGTTCAGTCCTTTTAGACTTATTGTGATTAGGGGCTGTACAAATAAACACAACTTTTTCAAAGGGAAAATAAAAACCTAAATGCATGTGATGTGTCATTTAGCTCCTCCTATTGGTAAAAAAAAAATACTCAATTACAAAAACAACAATTATTGGAACAATAGGTAAAAATACACAAATTTATCATAAACATGCTATTTATTTAAGTACTTGTAGGTAGTATTTTACACAACCTGGTGCCTGCCTAGAGGGAGCTAACATGGTTGTAATCTTGCTGCTAAGGGTAACCCCATAAACCTAAAACCCTTTAAAAGCTGGGTGAAAAACGAGAGGAAAAACAGTGCGGTTTGGTTTCTGTAGTTTTTGTTCTTCATTGTGCTTTGTAGCACTCGTTTTCAGTTGCACTACACAAAACGGCTACATCCAGGAGTCAAAATATAACAAAGTGTCCCTTTAAGTCAAGTCATGTTTATTTGTATAGCCCTTAATCACAAAGAGTCTCAAAGGGCTTCACAGATCATAGACTATTGCAAACTATTATTACAGACTATTATGACACTTTGCTTATTTGAAATTTTCGTTGTCCTGTTATATTGTTTTTTATCTTTATTAACTACAGTAGGGCAGCACGGCGGCCCAGTGGTCAGCGCGTGTGCGGCACAGTTCTGAGGTCATGAGATCAAACTTCCTGTGTGGAGTTTGCATTTTCTCCCTGTGGTTGCGTGGGTTTCCTCCCACATTCCAAAGACATGCATGTTAGGTTAATTGGTCGGTTCAAATTGTCCCTGGGTATGAATGAGCAAGTGAGGTGTCTGTCTCTCTATGCCCTGCGATTGGCCGGCAACCAGTTCAGGGTGTCCCCTGCCCACTGTGCAAGGACAGCTGGGATGGGCTCCAGCACCTTCCGCGACCCTAGTGAGGATAAGCGGTGCACCACAGATAATGGATGGATGGATGGAAGAACTAGAGTAAAGAAAATAAGTACTTGAATACCCTGCTGTTTGCTATTCCTCCCACTTAAAAAACATGGAGGAGTCTATCATCTAGAATTCTGACCCTGAAAAACATGTTAGTCCGCCTATTAGAAGTACACCTGCACTCCATGTATCATCCTGAATCTGATGCACCTGTTTGAGGTCATTAGCTGCATAAAGAAACTTGTCCACCCCATACAATCAGTAAGATTTCAACTTTAACAAGGACCAAAGAGCTGTCCAAAGACACCAGAGACAAAATTGCACACCTCCACAAGACTGGAAAGGGCTACGAAGCAATTGCCAAGCAGCTTTGTCCACTGTTGGAGCAATCATTAGAAAAATGGAAGAAGCTAAACATGACTGTCAATATCAATCGAAGTGGAGCCCCTTGCAAGATATCACCTCGTGGGGTCTCAATGATTCTAAGAAAGGTGAGGAATCAGCCCGGAACTACACGACAGGAGTTGGTCAATGACCTGAAAAGAGCTGGGACCACCCTTTGCAGGGTTACTTTAGTAACACGAAGACGTTATGATTTGAAATCATGCATGGCACGAAGGGTTCGCCTCCTGAAACCAGCACTTGTCAAGGCCCGTCTTAAGTTTGCATATGACCATTTGGATTAGACATAGGAGTCATGGGAGGAAGTTTTGTGGTGAGATTAGACCAAAATAGAACTTTTTGGTCATAATTCCACTAAGTGTGTTTCGAGGAAGAAGAATGAAGCAAACAATCCAAAGAACACCATCCTTACTGTGAAGTGTGGGGGTGGTAGCTTCATGCTTTGGGGGTGTTTTTCTGCACATGGGACAGGACGAGTGCACTGGACTACAAAGAGGATGACTGGGGCTGTGTATTGTGAGATTTTGCGGAACAACCTCCTTGCCTCAGAGCATTGAAGATGGGTCGTGGCTGGGTCTTCCAACACGAGGAAAAACAATGAGGAGTACATTCCGCAGAACACCATCCCTACTCTGAAGCATTGGGGTGCTTAGGGGGTGTTTTTCTGCACATGGGACAGGACAAGTGCAATGCAATAAAGAGAGGATGACTGGGGCTGTGTATTGTAGGGTTTGGGGGAACAACCTCCTTTCCTCAGTCAGAGCAAGATGGTTTGTGGCTGGGTCTTCCAACACAACAACAACCCAAAGCACACAGCCAGGAAAACCAAGGAGTGACTCCGTAGGGAGCATATCAAGGTTCTAGCATGGCTCAGCCAATCTCCAGACCTGAACCCAATCGAAAATTTTTCGAGGCAGCTCAAACTTCAGTCAGCCCAGAAACCCGACTTTAGAGAAGATCTGTGTGGAGGAGTGGGCCAAGATGCCTTTTGCAGCGTGTGCAAACCTGGACTACAGGAAAGGTTTGACCTCTGTAAAGGCAAACAAAGGCTACTGTACTAAATATTAACATTCATTTTCTCAGGTGTTCAAATACTTATGTGCAGCTATATTACACAAATAAATCATTAAAAATCATGCAATGTTACATTGCAAGCAAAGTGTCCTTGTATTTATGGAAAGCATCATTGGAGGCATCAAAAATGCAAAAAAAAATAAAATAAAAGCTCCAAAGTGAAGGTTCTGCTTGAAATGCATCCTTTCACAAAAAGCCATTTTTCTCTGTTTTCTTTGAAACAAGAATTTTCAAGAAACGGTTCAACTTTTATTTACTAAACAATGGTTAGGGCAGAAATATATTTTCTCCCAATGAAAGATAAGGGTTCAAGCTTTCTTTTGATATGTCCTATGCCTATATAGCTCATGGTTCACGATTCCCTTAACCACTTAGGTCATAGGGGCACCTCTTACTGTGGTGTGTCTTGGGCAAGTACAGCCCGACAGTGTCCATACCCTCTAGGTAGAAGTTTGCTCCCCTACATGAAACCGATAGTACTAGTTTCCATGTTTACCAGTAGCAGGAGAAGCTGACTTAGTTACAGCATCTTCATCATGTGGTCACTGTTCTTCAGTGCAATGTGTTATCCCACTCTTCGGAGATGAGCAGGACCTTAGCATTGACAAGCAGCAACATGTGACAATACTAATACTAGATCCTAAACCAGAGATGAAAGACTTTTGAGTATCATATTACACAATACGTGTATTACAGCCTATATAGCTGCAGAACTAAATTTTCGTTTGGCCTTCAAAAATTTGTCAAAATGGCAAAAATTGGCTGGCACTTCCCCAAAAATACGTACGCATTAAATGTGTTAAATAATGAAATTTCCTGTCAACTGAACGTTTTTGTTTTTTTGCAGTGTGATTTGCAGTTGGCAAATGAAATAATTATTTCACTATTTATTTGATCTACAAACAACAGAATAAAACATTTTTATTCACTTTGTGATCTCAATCGTAGCTCACATTAGCTTCAGCACGCCCTGACCCAAGCACAGCAACCTGAGCATCTCTTTTGTCATTCGAAGGCCTCCTGGTGACGTCAGGTTTTTTTTTTTTTTTTTAGATGGTTTCCATGGAGAATGGTTGTTGTAAGGGCTCAACGTTTAATTAGCTGACATCAAAAGACACCAGAATTGACTTCTCCGCACTCTCCGCGAAATCATGACACACATTCACACTGGTGGGCATCTAGTGGCCATGCAGTTATTAATACTTTGACACCGCGCATAAAAGCCAGGTAGTCCGAGCAGCCGACTGACTCCAACCCTTATGACTCGAACCAATCCGTTGAATGCTCTGAATGCGCTTGTAGATTTAGAAGCCTGGAGCGGTGCAGGGAGGTTGCGCGCCTATAAATAGGGGATTCTATCGACCAGCACAACAGCATGCAGACTGTGGAAAGTGCAGGATGGCAGTTTCAACACATTTAGCAGAAGATGACAGTTTTTATGGGGGTGTGAAAATGTTTAGACCCCCCCAGCAGTTGTACTATTTGAAATGTAACCACAGTTTTCTAGAGAAATGTGCAATGATCAGATTGGAAATGCACCAATGCTAGTATTTGAATTATGTAGTCATATAAAACTAATTAGAGGGATAGTATGTACTATTTCACCACTATATGTTATTATTTGGGCAGCACGGCAGCGCAGTGGTTAGCGAGTGTGCGGCACAGTTCTGGGGTCATGAGATCGAACCCTACTGTGTGGAGTTTGCATGTTCTCCCCGTACGTGCGTGGGGTTTCCTTCCGGGCAATCCGGTTTCCTCCCACATTCCTAAAAACCTGTATGTCATTTCAATTGGTCGGTCCAAATTGTCCCTAGGTGTGAATGAGAGAGTGAGTTGTCTGTCTTGATGTGCCCTGCGACTGGCTGGCAACCAGTTCAGGGTTTTCCGTGCGCACTGCCAAAGATAGCTGGGATGGACTCCGGCACCCCCGCAACGCTACTGAGGATAAGCGGTGCAGATAAAGGATAAATAAATATACATTATTGTCATTCTTGTACACACGTATGCAGAACGAAATGTTGATACATCTGAGCCTTACGGTTTCCATAAATACATAAATAATACTTATAAAGTAAAATATGTAGTACAAGTTGGAGTCTCTGAAAAAGGATAGTGTACAATAGTGCAAACGAATTGTGAGGATCATAGAATGTACAAATACATGGATGTGCAGTTGTAGGTAGTCATAGTTATGAGTACTGTACAGTAGTACAAAAGGTGCAGTTGAACAGATGTGCATATACAGTAACAAGGATTTAAAAAGAGAAAAACGTTTTATAAAAAAATCCATCATTTTGACTTAAAACAATCATTAATGTAACAAAAAGACCATTTTGGCTCTGCTGCCATAGCGAGAACAGATTTACAGGTTTTTGTTCAGGAACAGTAATATGTTTGCATTTCTTAGTTACAGCTCATTATTCTCTGTTATGTGACAGTTTTTCATGTGTTTATTTAATTTTGCCACAGTAAAAACGACTTGACCACACAAATGACACCTGGCGTCACCTTTTTCTGTTGCTGAAAAAAAAAGTCAACACCACATTGCACTTCTCGTTTGCCTCTGTCATATTCTGATAAGTCTGCAGGAATAGATTTCCCCTCTCTTCTTCCCGGTAGGCAGGATGCAGCAGAAGGCCAGGTGTGCCTGCCTGTCACGCAAACAGGCATAAACTGCGCTATCTACTGTAAATATAGTAGTGCTTTGAGGAAGTTGGTAGAGGGGTGAAGTATCGATCCCAGGACAATAGTTTCAATCTGATCCAAGTACTTGCTTAGTATTACTAATATCGGTATTTTGATCGATCCGCCCACCCCTAATTCTCAAGCAGTTTCGTCACGCCTGGATCTCGATACTTTCAAATCCTAAGCAAACAAACAAAAAACACTGATTATAATGTTGATTTTTTTTAAGAAAATACTTGCTTTAAACCAGTGGTTTTCAAAAGACCTATGTTAAAAATGTTGGCATCGGACAGCACAAAACCAAATAAATCAAGCTGATACTCAAAGACTTTATAACTACGCTTGAGCTTTTCTTTAACGAAATTGTGCCAAAAAGTGTAGATTTAGCATGGGTGGAGGTGATGTGTTATCATCATTATTATGCAATCTTTTTGTTTTGTTCCTACCAACATTTGGATATCGCTAAAAAAAATCTGATCTTGGGGGGTCACGACAGGATTTCGACTTCCAAAGGAGGATGTCAAGTCAAGTCAAGTCATTTTTATTTGTATAGCCCTAAATCACGAAGAGTCTCAAAGGGCTTCACAGATTGTTACACTATATTAGACAAACTATTTTCAACCGACAAGAGGAGTAGGTTATTCGTATGCAATGGAGTAGAAGTGAGTTTTAAGTTTAGACTGTCTTAAACTAATTCCAACCATTTCTTGCAACCTTTTAAGAAATATTTCAACATTTTATTCCAAAGTGTTCGCGGCCCCAATTGTGTGGCTGCCAAATGACTTTGTCGGTGCCTAGGTTTACACTGGCTAGCACTTGACCTTAGCGCTATCAATGCAAAACACGGAAGTCAAGGCAATTAAAGCAGATGAGCCATCATATCCTTTGTCTTTTGCAGCTTTTTGCAGAGGAAATTGATTCCATGTCCCTTTTATGCGGCTCCAAAATGCATGTGTTTCTTTGGAGTGTGTAGACAATGTGTGTGTGACTAAGGCACTCAGTGTGCAATCCGTCCCCCTCACCCAAGACCCCTTTTTTCCTTGTGCCATGATGGGATAATAAGCGAATGGCATCACGGCTATCTAATGTGACTGCATAATCCAAAAATGAGTCACATGTATTTATTTATGTATCATTCAGACATGATTTTCGTCCATAGGCAGTAATTGATGATAAATCACAGCAACTCAACAAGTTCATGCTATCGGGAAAAAAATGCAATGGCCAAATAGGTTGGTTTCTGTACTTAAAGTCAATATGTAAAAACATTTTAATGGTGGAAATTGAATTTGAATTATATTAATAGAAAGTACCACTTATTTTAAAAGGACTCATATTTGACCACTAGACGTCGCCACATTGTGTAGTGCAACCAAACACACACACACATGCATATATATACATGTATGTATAATATATACAAACACTTATACATTTATCATATACACTCAATTACACACAACAACATACATACATACATACATACATACATACATACAGTTCTTTCCAAAATAATAGCAGTTCAATGTGACTAACCAGAATATCCCTGGTTTTTGTCATGTCCTGCACGGTCGTCATGGCACCTAGTTGGCCCCGCCCCTTGACACTGGCTGAGACAAATTGAATTGATTGCTGGTGGAGTACTAAAACGCTCCTTTTGGGACTGCCCGTTGCCAGACCATTGCTTCACTATGAGGAAAACCTGTTCATGCCTGTTTGTTCTGAGTAAATGCCTTGTTTGTAATTTTGATTGCCTTTAAGCCTGTTTTGTTTTGTCTTTGGTCCCTGTGTTCTGGACAACTTTTATTTTCCAATTAAAGTGACAGATCGTCTACGCATTTGAGTTCACACTTCCTGTTTCCTGGCCCGTTTCCTGACAGTTTTAGTACATGTTTGAATTGTTACATGCCTGACAAGTTATCAGAGAGTGCAGTAGATTCTCAGAAACAAACGAGACACAGCATTCATAATAGGCTTGCTCCGAAAGCTGTGAAATTGGGCATATACAGACGCTCCCTTACTTAAGACCATTCGACTTCTGTAAAACGGTATATATATAAAAAAAAAAAAATCGGGGTATTAAAAAATATCCGGACATTAGTGTAAGTTAGATTTTGTATTGTGTGCACCTTTTTCGAGTAGAGGACAGTAGTGTAGTGCTTCTTTCCGCCACATGGCGCTGTGGGAGGTCACCCAGCACCCACCCCGGAGAAGAAATCTGGCTTCTACTTCCTGCTTTGGGCGTAATTATAACAACATGTACTGTATCGCTAGCGCGCCAAGAACTTTAAACGATTGTTTAATATTTTGTGAATCCATTCCATATGGTTGGTGTAAAGTGTAAAGAAGAGGCGAGCCGTTTCTTTTAAAACAAAAGTTGAATAAGAAAGCTTGATTTGGTTGAGAAAATGGTCGGAACACTTTTTTTTGGCCACTTTTTACCACGGAGGAGGAAGTCTTGAAGCGCATCTCCCAAAAGTAAGTTAAACCTCACCTTATTTATCTTTATAGAGCATATTATTTGATGAAATATTTATTTTTTGGTACAAAACAATACAGGTTACTTATACAAGCCTTAAACATACTTATATAAACCTTAAACATACAAAACATAGCACTGAAGCAACTTACGAACAAATTTAACTTACAAACCATCGTCCGGAACCTCGTTCAAAGGGATGTGTTCAAAAATAACAGAGTGGCAACCAATCCGTGACTACATCAATTTTGGGGAAGAAAAAAAAAGGCGTGAATCGGGTGGCGCCTATTTAAGGATGATGAAGCCAGCACAGGTTTATCATGCATTTGAGACCCTGCTCCGAGGAACTGCGTTTTTTGATTAAAAAGTTGATTGGACAGGAAAGAACCTATAAAAAGGTGCAGATAATTGTTGGCTGTTGCGCTAAGATGATCTCATATGCCTTGAAATGAGTAGAAAAAAAACAGAAACATTGGGAAGAAAACGGAAGACAACTGTTAAAATGGACCGGAGAATAACCAGAATGGCAAAGGCTCAGCCAATGATCAGCTCCAGGACGATCAAACACAGTCGGCAGTTACCTATAAGTGCTGTGACAGTTAGAATACATGAGTTTGAAGCAAATGTGTTTTCAAGAATCTCGCACAAAGTCCCTCTGTTTAAAAAAAGGCTTGTGCAGAAGAGGTTACAATCTGCCCCAAAACACCTCAACTGGCCTGTAGAAAAATGGAGGAACATTTTGTGGACTGATGACAGTAAAATTGGGTCCAGAGATCACAGACCTTGTGTGAAAAGCCGCCCAAACTCAAACCTCAGTAGACATTGAAGACAGTGAAGCATGGTGGCGCAAGTAGCATGTTATGGGCATGTTTCTCCTATTCTGGTGTTGGGCCCATTTATCGCATACCAGGGATCATTGATCAGTTTGTGTATTTCAAGATACTTGCAAACGTTCTATTGACTTATGCTGAAGAGGACATGCCCTTGAAATGTATGTTTCAACATGACAATGACCCCAAACACACCAGTAGACGAGCAAACTCTTGGTTCCAAACCAATAAAATCAATGTTATGGAGTGACCAGCCCAATCCCCAGATCTCAATCCAATTGAGAACTTCCATCCATCCATCCATTGTCTTACGCTTATCTGGGGTCGGGTCGCGAGGGCAGCAGCCCTAACAGGGAATCCCAGACGTCCCTATGCCCAGCCACTTCCTTCAGCTCATCCGACGGGATCCCGAGGCGTTCCCAGGACAGCCTAGAGACATAGTCTCTCCAGCGTGTCCTGGGTCGCCCCCGGGGCCTCCTGCCGGTGGAACATGCCCGGAACACCTCCCGAGGGAGGCGTCCAGGAGGCATCCTTATCAGATGCCTGAGCCATTTCAATTGGCTCCTCTTAATGTGGAGGAGCAGTGGCTCTACACAGAGTCCCTCTCGGATGACTGAGCTTCTCACCTTATCTCTAAGGGAGAACCCGGACACGCTGCGGAGGAAACTCATTTCAGCCACTTGTATCCGGGATCGTGTTCTTTCGGTCATAACCCACAGTTCATGACCATAGGCTTTGCCTTTTGCTTTTCAGCTCAGCTTCCTCTTCACCACGATGTCACCAGTTATATATCATTGTACAGTATAGGTAGGAACATAGATCGACCGTTAGATCGAGAGCTTTGCATTTCGACTCAGCTCCAATTGAGAACTTGTGGGTTGAAATAAAAAATGTATTTTTTTGAACCAAGAAATGTAAATGAATTGTGAAATGTTGTTAAGTAATCATGGAGTGTAATAACAACAACAGGTTCCACAAGTTTGTTGACTCTTTGCCACACAGATGTAGCAGTTGTAAAAAAATGTGAACATGGTCATGCAACTAATATTAGGATTGCTAAACCCTACCTTTTTTGAAATGCAAAGTATGAGTTATTACAGTCAACAACAGACACTGCTATTTTTTTAACACACCTCTTTGAACTATTTGCCTAATTGCACAGTCTTCGTGCCTATTATGAATGCTAGGTCTTGTTTGTTTTCTGAGAATCTACTGCACCTTCTGGTAATTTGGCATTTAACAATAAAAGATATACTAAAATCTGAGATATTCTGGTTAGACATATTGCACTGCTCTTATTTTGAACAGCACTGTACATACATCTAGGCCTCTCTGCCTCTCGTTACTCTGCCATTTTAATCAATCAAATTAACCAGGAATTATTCCTAGTTATTCTCTTTTTTTGTCTGTATATTCAATTGATTTATCTCATCTCATCAGCCGTACCGCTTATCCTCATTAGGGTCGCGGAGGGGGCTGGAGCCCATCCCAGCCATCTCCGGGCAGTGGGCAGGGGACACCCTGAACTGGTTGCCAGCCAATCGCAGGGCACGCAGGGACAGACAACTCATTCGCTCATTCACACCTAGGGACAATTTGGACCTGAAAATGCATGTTTTTGGAATGCGGGAGGAAACCGGAGTCCCCGGAGGAAAACCCACGCAAGCACGGGGAGAACATACAAACTCCGCACAGGAAGTCCGGAGCTGGATTTGAACCCACGACAGGTTCCCATGACATGAACTGTGCCGCACAAGCGCTAACCACTGCGCCGCCGTGCTGCCTCAATTGATTTATTTGATATTAAATTCATGCTGTCAATATGAGGGTGTTTCAATTTAAGTACAGCATACTAAATGTTTGTGACAAAATACATTTCTAGCAAACTCAGTTGGATATCTTGCATGTGTGCTTGCTGGTGTGTCTTGTATGGCGGGTGCTAGCTTTTAAAAAAAAATGGTGTCTGCAGGCTTGCAAGGGGATTTTAATGACAAATTTCATTAATTTTAGAAGTTATAAAAAACTTGTCTTTTGAGTTGTGCTTTCCTGTCCTGCACTTTACAGGAGACACTCAGTACCTAGCAAAAGTTCGCCTGCAAACTGGAGGCAGCGGCTAATTAAAAAAGCATTCACCAGAAGTGGCTTTTTTGAATATGGCACAGCCTGGCTATCATTTTACTTTACAATAGAGAGCTACTTAGAATTAAAGTAGTGTAAGTGGATAATTATGCTAATGATCAATTTACATTGAAGATCTGGTAGCAGGCTGTCATTTTCTTTTTTTCCTTTTTTTTTAGGAAAAGGGACAGCTCTTGCAGGCTTTTGAGGCCTGTGTTTATGTATTTAACCCTCTTCTTGTGTTAGCTTTTAGGTAGTGGGTCGGTGGCAACCCCTTACTTAATTGAGCTGCAAAATATCCTAAAAACAATAATACATCACCCATTTTTTTCTTAACTCTTGTTAGGCCTCCTTATCCATTATAATATTACTTTTTTTTTTTTGGGGGGGGGGGGGGGGGGGTTGGCCTTCTTACTCCAAAAATACCCCATAATTTCTATCTTTAAAAATAGTAAAATGAACTTCAAGATAATTATATAAATGAAAAAAACAGTTTTCTGTTACCTGACCATTATTGAGGACTATTACAACACACCTGATAGATATTTGTTCAAATTGTTTTAACATTCATTTTTTGATTTTAGTAATAATAACAATACATTAATATACGTAGTAATAAAACACATTGTACCTATATTTTTATTTTTTATCAATTTTGTCACTTGTGTAGATTTTAAATTACACATATAGTTGATTTTGGCATCACAGACTCAATTCATGTCTTGACGAGTCTTTGTTTTTTTTTTGTGCAGGGATACTGAAAAAACGGCAAAATGAGAATACCCTAAAGCTCACATGAGTGGGAGTGGGACTGCTTATCACTATGTTGACTGACAGTCTACTTATGATTTCAGTTTTGGTGGTAGTTAGTGTTTTATAATCGCTTTTTTATCGTTCTTGCTACCCTAACAATACAAATGTAACTATTAATGTAGATCATTTTATAATGTACTGGCATTTTTTAATTATTTGTTTTGTTGAAATAGACACTCCTAACAAAATCAAGAAGCCTTGATGCAATCGATCAATGTATGCATTTTTAAAATACAAAACCGGTCGGTGGCGACTCTAACACAAGAGAAAGCTGCAGCCAGCCGATGTTCTGCCCAAAAACAAACACGCATGTTCTTGCCATTTATATCCACATTAAATTTTCAAAGCTGGCGGCCATAAACACTCGTAAGAGTGTATATTTTATCGCTGTTGCATTCACCATCCTTTTTTTCCTTGCTTTCTATGAAATCTTTGCCCCACAGAGGATTTGCTGTTGAGCGGTGAACTCGCCCGAGCCAACATAGGGATCTGTACGTTATGTAATCCCCACTATAAATAGTTTCACCCGGGATCTTTTGTCTTTACCTGATCCGCTCTTGGCCCAACAGTTTTTTTTTCTTTATTTCTGGCGAGAGCTGTGGATGCTAGCGCCGTGTAGTGCTGCCCGTTTCCATAGTTACTTTTGTTAGCCGCGAGCTCTTAATATTCTTCATCTGTTTCCTCGCGTGTCTACTGCGTCGGGCTATTTGTTTGGACCTGTTTGCGTTGCGTCGTCCTCGCTTAATGACTGTGTTGACGGTGGAGCGCTTGATGAAGATGAAGGCGTTCTCTAATTATCGGCGGTCATGTTTTCGTATACGAGCGCTGCAAGGGAGAAAGAGCAACAAATAGAAATTAGTGTGGGTGCCGGATGAGTCAGAGAGCACAACACGGGGACCCATTAACTTACGACGGTCAGCTGAGCTCAGTAAACGTTGTGTGTGGATAGTGAGTCCTCCCTTTAGGGGAGCATTTTGTAGTACAGGGGAACTAACGGGGGAAACCCCCAAGGGGTATCCACGAGTTTACTGCCAACGGCCAGTTGACCTCTTCACTCGGTGATATGCAAAACTGTAGCAGAGCCATCAACAATATAAAAAACACTTCTCACCCCAGTCACCACCTCTTTGACCTGTTAGCCTTTTGGTAACCGCCACAGGTCAAAGTAAGGACAAGCAGGCTCAGAGACAGCTTCTTCCCCAGGGCCATCACCACACTAAACAAGCGTGCAAAACTATGAAATCATATCTTGCGACTTATTTTGTGTTTTTTTCCCTTCTTTGTTGCTGCTGAGGGCAGCACGGTGGATGGGTGTTTTGCGCACAGCCCCACAGTGCGGCGTTCAGGGTCTAAGTCCAGCTACCACAGCCTCCCTGTGTGGAGTTTGCATGTTCTCCCCGTGCCTGCGTTGGTTTCCTCCAGGCACTCTGGTTTCCTCCCACATTCCAAAAACATGCATTTCAATATACAAAAAGCACAGTCCCAACTACAGTTTACAGTCAAACTGTCAAACCAACAGACCCCGTTTTGGCTATACTGTACGTCGCTAAGCAACCCTTTATATGGAATCTCAATAATCAATGTATGTTCACTGTAGAGGCAGTTTTTTGAAAAGACCCACAGACAAACATTTAAACACCCAAAAGCATGAGCCAAGCACATGGAGTGCTTTGATTGGGTGAGCAGTAGGGGTGGGCCTAGCTATGCAAACAGAACTGTCTGCACCCAAGATAAATACGCCAGTATCCTCGTTTACAGTATTTTACAGCAGTTTTACATAAGAACCCTGCATGCTTCTTGTCTTGAAACCATAATTTATGAAAAAAAAAAATGAAGGTCAAAATGAGCCTCAATGAGCTGAAGTCAATGCGGGAGGAGGACACGTTTAAAGTGATATATTTGTTGATGTGGGACACAGGCTCTGGCAATATTCTTATTCAACATATTGTATTAAACTAAAAATCGTAATTAACTTCACACAGTGAAATAAAGTGCTCTGAAAAATTAGATTTTGTCTGGAGAGCAGGTTTGGCTGTTTTGCAGAATTTTGTTTTAAACTATATTTTATGGCTCTCACTCAAAAATCATAAAAATGTCAGAACCAGAACAGACGGTGGACCCAGACGTGTAACGTTTTCACACAAGCTTTATTTTACGGGAGCGGGGCAGTCATGCACGGCAACATAAACGTTAGCGATTCGGCGATCGTTGGGCAGATGAGATCGAATCCGGACAGGACAGACAGAATCAATACCAGAGACTGGATACAACAGCGAGATACCGGAAAGGACGGGACAGACACCAGATACTGGTTACACGAGCAGGATACCGGAACGGACGAGACAGATGGGATCGATACCGGATGCTGGAGCAAGTTACCGGACAGGACTGGACGGATGAGATCGATACCGGATACTGGAGCAAGATACCGGACAGGACGGGACAGACACCGGATACTGGTTACACAAGCAGGATACCGGACAGGACGAGACAGATGGGATCGATACCGGATACTGGAGCAAGATACCGGACATGACGGGACGGACGGGATTGATACTGGGGATTGGAGCAAGACGAGACAGACGGGATCGATACCGGATACCGGATACCGGATACTGGAGCAAGATACCGGACTGGACGAGAGAGGCGGGATCGTCATTGTTTTCTGTTTATTTTTCTTTGTGAAGATTCAGATTCAGATATACTTTATTGTCATTCTAGTACACGTGTATACAGAACGAAATGTCGATACATCTGACCCGCACAGTTTCCTTGAATGTACAGATATAAATAAAAGGTTGTATTGAGTTGGAGTATTGAAGTACTAATAATATACTAAATAATTATGGCTATGTATAGTATTATACAATAGTGCAAAGAGTGCAAGAGTAGCAGCTAACCAGATGTGCAAAATGGGCAGTCAGGTAAACAAGTCACTGTACAGTAACAATAACACTGTAGTACGATAGTGCAGAGGAGAACAGATGTGCAAAGGAGTGGCTTGGTATAAAGAACTCCTAGTAGTGCAAAAAAACAAAACAGACAAACAGATTAGCAGCAGTGTAGACTTAGTATGTGTGTGATTGACCATTTAACAGTCTAATGGCCAGGAGGACAAAACTATTGCAGAACCTGGTGGTCCTGCACCACACACTGCAGTACCTCTTCCCAGAGGCTAGCAGAGTGAACAGTCCATGATGGGGGTGAGATGGGTCCCTAATTATGTTCTTGGCTCGGGATAGGCAGCGCTTCTGGCCAATGTCCTGAATGGAGGGGAGAGAAGTCCCAATGATTTTCTCTGCTGTCCTCATCACCCTCCTCACACTACCCCAGTCCGAGGCACTGCAGCCTCCACACCACACAGAGATCCAGCTGGTCAGGATGCTCTCTATGGTGCCCCTGTAGAATGTGATGAGGGTAAGTGGGGGCAGGTGGGCTCTCCTCATCCTCCGCAGGAAGTACAGGCGCTGCTGTGCTCTCTTCACCAGTGATGCAGTGTTCACGGTCCAGGTGAGTTTGTTTGTGATGTGCACCCCTAGGAACTTGGTGCTGCTGACAACCTCCACAGCCTTGTTGTTGATGAGAAGTGGGGCATGGTTGGGCTGGTTTTTCTTGAAGTCGATGATGATCTCTTTAGTTTTGTAAACATTCAGGACCAGGCTGCTCCGCAGGAAGTACAGGCGCTGCTGTGCTCTCTTCACCAGTGATGCAGTGTTCACGGTCCAGGTGAGTTTGTTTGTGATGTGCACCCCTAGGAACTTGGTGCTGCTGACAACCTCCACAGCCTTGTTGTTGATGAGAAGTGGGGCATGGTTGGGCTGGTTTTTCTTGAAGTCGATGATGATCTCTTTAGTTTTGTAAACATTCAGGACCAGGCTGTTGACTCTGCACCAGCCCACCAACTGCTCCACCTCCTCTCTGTAGGCCAGGTCGTCGTCGTCCCTGATGAGGCCCACCCCTGTTGTGTCGTCCGCAAACTTCACAATGTGGTTTGTGGCTGACCTGGGGACGCAGTCTTGTGTCATCAGGGTGAACAGCAGGGGGCTCAGGACACAGCCTTGGGGGAGCCTGTGCTGAGGGTGATGATGTCGGAGATGTTCTGACCAATCCGCACTGACTGGGGTCTGTCAGTGAGGAAGTCCAGCAGCCAGTTCCGCAGGGGGGTGTTGAAGCCCAGGAGTCTCAGTTTGTCTACCAGGTGTTGTGGGATGATGGTGTTGAATGCTGAACTGAAGTCCAGGAACAGCATCCGCACATGGGTGTTCTTCTCCTCTAGAATTCTCACGATGGATTTCATCGCCCTTTCGCACAACGCATTCCGCGTGCTTAGCGCACGTCTGCAAAATCGGCGCATCAATCGGCACGTCCCCGGGTTCCTGGGCGCTCCACTGGCATGAAAGGGAGATGAGGGGAATGTATTTTGCGGATCCTCCAAAAATAAAAATAAACTAAGAACAATGACAGCGGGGTAGTTTTAAAAAAATACAGCGAGAGAAAAGCCCTCCTACTCACTCATGAAAAGAAAAGTGCTTAAAAGTAATTAACTTAGAAACTTCATATATATTTGATGTCACACGTGTGATACAATGCTCAAAATAACCAGAATATAGCTTCATGTTCTACTGTGAAAACTCGCGTCCTCTGTGTGTAATCGTAGTATCCTACTACTCCACCCTGCGCCTTCCTTTTTGCCCAAAGGGTTTGTATACTTTATCAATAACTTAACAGTCTGTTTGCATCATCAAGTCAAGTCAAGTCATGTTTGTTTGTATAGACCTTAATCACAAGGAGTCTCAAATGGGCTGCACAGACCACAGATTATTGCAAACTACAGACTATTTGTATACCATCCCCTGATCTAAAACCTACATGAGGGCAAAGAAAAACTCAAAAACCTCAACATGAGGAAAATGAAGAAACCTTGAGAAGGTACCGCACATGTGGCAATCCCCTTCGAAGCATGACCACGCTGCAATGGATGTTGCAATAACAGATAATACGCAGATATTGTCATCATGAAATTTAGGTCATTCATAAGCTATAGAATCCTAGATTTAAACAGTTCCACTGAGGTTGGAGATCTTAATCTCAGGGGCCAGAGTATTCCACAACATCGAGGCCCAAATGGGGAAAGCTCTCAAACCTGCAGTTCTCTTCTTGGCTCTTGGGATCACAAGTAGACCAGCATTTTCAGAGCAAAGGCTATGGACCGGAACATAGGGGGAAATTAAGTATTTTTTCAAGTATGACAAAATGTAGTTTGCTGATTATTTAAACAATGAAAAACATGAATACATTACAATAAATAGCCTGTATATGTTACGTGAAACTCATAGAATTCTCATCTCATCTCATTAGCCGTACCGCTTATCCTCATTAGGGTCGCGGGAAACTCATAGAATTGTTTTTAATAAAAAGAAAACTGCTCCCAGTAAGTCAAAGAAGTTGTTCTTTTCAGATCTTACATGGATCGTGTATATTATTTACGCCTCCTAGTGGTAAAAAACGTCATTCATTAAAAGTACAATGTTGATTACAAAAATAAGAAAGAATATCATACAAATTTGGATGTTATGAAATATTCCTATGTTGAGAAATTTGCATTTATTTTACATAATATGAGCCCCACCTAGAGGGAGCCTACATTTTCCGCCATCCTGCTGCTATGGGTACCCAAAACCTTGCAAGAGAGAGGGCAAAAAAAGAGAAGAAAAAAATGGCTTATTGATCAGTTTGAGTCTCTGTAGTTAATATTTTTCCTTGTGCTTTTTAGCACTTGTTTTAGGTTGCACCACACCAGGGTACTCTAACGTGGCGTTTGCACCAGGTAGCCCCCTAAAAACACATAAGTAGCCTGTGCCTTCTGCCAGGTTCTGAATAAAGCTCAACATTGATGGGTCATTGTGATTTCTCGGAAATTTACTTTCTATCTGGTGGGATGTTTTAGTGGTTTATTGAGCCAATTTTAACTTAATTTTAAAATATAATGACCTGGCCATAACATGGTAACAACATAGTAATAACAAAATAAGTTGTCATTTTTGAAATGGTAGCCCTTCATGCCAACCAGTAACAAAAATTAGCACACAGCTTCAAAAAGGTTGGTGACCCCTGCAGTACACTATGCAGAGATATCTAGAGGTCAAATACACCCTGGCCTTTTAATGAAATATGTACCTAAATAATAACTATTTAGATGTATAGATAATAAAGAATATTATACCAGTGCTAAATTAAATTTATGAAATTTAAAAATAAAACAATTTAAACCACTTTCTGTAACTTTCAGGAGAGTTTCTATTGTAGACCCTCACACACCTTCTATTATGTTCATTCGTTTAAGTTTTCCAATGTTTTTAAATTGAAAAGCTTGATGCCAGAATCTACTTTTGCTTCTGCTAGCCGCTACTATTCAGGCACCATCAGTAACCTTCAGTTTTTATTTTAGACTAATGTATTTTTGGAAACATATGAAATAAAATGTGAAAACCTGTTAGCCAAAAACAGCACTTTCTTCATAAAGTAATGTTCAGTAAAGACAAAAATTCACATGGATTCTTGGTGTATGCTGAAATGATGAACTTCAGATCATCTTCACAAATCAACTTTCACAAATGCGGCTTTAGGGTTGGGAGGATTACTTTAGAAATGTAATCTGTTACAAATTACCTGTTGAAAGCTGTAATCAGTAACTTAATTGGAATACCATAATATTGCATTTATGTAACTTGTTTACTTTTAATTAATTTTAGATTACAGACGCTCCCCTACTTACAACCATTCGACTTACGTAAAATGGTAGATACGAACATTTTTTTCGGGATGTCGGAAAATATCTGGACATTGCTGTAAGTTAGATTTTGTATTGTGTGCACCTTTTTCAGAGTACAGGACAGTACTGTAGTGTTTCTTTCCGCCGCTACCGGCATGTACCACTGTGAGAGCTCATCCAGCATCCACCCCGAAGAAGAAATCCGACTTCTTCTTCCTAGTTCATGTGTAAACATACATACTGTAGTACGTGTGCTGTATCTCTAGCGAGCTAAGAACTTTGATGTTGTTATTGTTTAATATCTCGTGCATCTATTCAATATGGTTGGTGTAAAGGAGAGGTGAGCTGTTTCTTTTGACCAGAAAGTAGAATAAGAAAGATTGATGCGGTTGAAAAAATGGTCGGAACGCTTTTTTTTGGCCACTTTTTACCACGGATAATGACATCTTGAAGCGCATCTTCCAAAAGTAAGTTAAACTCAACATTATTTATCTTTATAGAGCATATTATTTTATGAAATGTTTATTTTTAGTACAAAACAATACAGGTTACTTATACAAGCCTTAAACATACTTATATAAACCTTGATTATACAAAATATAGCACTGAAGCAACTTACGATCAAATTAAACTCACGAACGATCTCGTTCGTAAGTAGGGCAGTGTCTGTAGTCTCACACTAAATATGCTAATACAAGACAAAATAAACGTACAACAATATATGGATTCAGAAAATTACTCAGTTTTTTGCTAACATCTGCAATTAGACAAATAAAGACAAGCAGAGCGTTATGTATCACGGATTCGCCCACAGTTAGGTAACAGCAGGTGCAGGCCCTGGATCCGATCCAGGTTTAGTACTGTCGTTTCTACGAACAGTTCAAGGCTAGGGGCCATGTGTGGAGGAGTCTTGGGGCACGTTTAAAGGAACACTTACATTGGGTGGGTTGGGGGGGGACATTGGGCAATCATGAATACAGCACTTGCTGCATGCCACCCTCACCCATCTCAGTTGCAGAGCAAGGCAGCTGGGGACGCTGGTGGGCGAGCGAAAAAGTATTTTGGGAAGCGGCGGGAAAACCTGCCGCACTAAACGCAATGGCGGCTGGAGCGTTGGGGCCCGGTACCGAGCGGGCTTCCCTAACCCACTCCCACTCCGGGAGGAAGTGAGAAGTCTTTCAAAAGATGCATCATGCTTCCGTTACGCTTGTTTCTCCACAGCGTTTAAATGTATAGAGGAGCTATCTTGCCATATGTGGAAATACATGTGTGAATATACCTACAAATATGTGTATTATAAATCAATCAACCTACCAAAAAAATCCCGTGATGCATAAATATATGACATAAATGCAATTTATTCATATATCTATACATTTTCTTATGTGTTTTGTCCTGCATTTTGTTGTGTATTTTGTTGTCATTTAGTTTGGAATTTATTTTGTCTTGTATTTTATCATTTATTTTCCAGGGTATCCATTTTTTTGCGTATTTTTTCATGTAATTTTTCATTTATTTATTACGCTATTAATTTTTTCATTTATGTTGTGTTGTATTTTGTCATGTATAATGTAATTTTTTTTGTCATGAATTTTGTCATTTATCTTTGTCATCTATGTTTTCGTGTATCTTGACGTGTATTTTGTTGTGTATCTCGTGTATTTTGTCATATATCTTGTTGTGTATGTTGTCATGTATTTTGTCATTTAAATATTTTGTCTTGTTTTTTGTCATGTATTATGTATATTAGTTTGTCATGAATGTTGACATGTATTTATTTAATTTTTCATTCATTTTGCAATGTATTTTGTTGTGTATTTAATCATGTATATTGAAAATTTATTTTGTCATGTATTTATCCTTCATTTATTTTGTCATTTATTTCACCATTTATTTTGTTGCGTATTTTGTCTTCTTTTTTGTTATTTATTATACAATTTAGTTTGTCTTGAGGGCAGCATGGCGGCGCAGTGGTTAGCGCATGTGCGGCACAGTTCATGTCTTGGGAACCTCCTGCGTGGGGTTTGCATGTTGACCTTGCACGAGGGTGGGCAAAAAGTTGTCATTTTTGAAATGGTAGCCTTTCATGCCAACCAGTAACAAAAATTAGCACACAGCTTCAAAAAGGTTGGTGACTCCTGCAGTACACTATGCAGAGATATCTAGAGGTCAAATTCACACTGGCCTTTTAATGAAATATGTACCTAAATGATAACTATTTAGATGCATAGATAATAAAGAATATTATACCAGTGCTAAATTAAATTTATGAATGTGCGGCACAGTTCTTGTCTTGGGAACCTCCTGCGTAGGTTCAAATCCAGCTCCAGACTTCCTGTGCGGAGTTTGTAGGTTCTCCCTGTGCTTGCGTGGGTTTCCTCCGGGCACTCCGGTTTCCTCCCACATTCCAAAAACATGCATTTCAGGTGAATTGGCCGGTCCAAATTGTCCCTAGGTGTGAATGAGCGAGTGAGTTGTCTGTCCCTGTGTGCCCTGCGATTGGCTGGCAACCAGTTCAGGGTGTCCCCTACCTACTGCCCGATGATTGCTGGGATGGGCTCCAGCACCCCCGCGACCTTACTGAGGATAAGCGGTGTAGCTAATGAGATGAGATGAGTTTGTCATGAATTTTGCCATTTGTCTACTTTGTTATTTATTTTGCCATGTATTTTGTTGTCTATTTTCTCTTGGATTTTGTCGTGTATTTTGTCACGTTTAGTCGTATAGTTTGTAATGAACTTTGTCATTTATTTACTTTTTAATTTATTTTGACGTTTATTTTGCCATGTATTTTATTTTGTATTTTGTTTTGTATTTTGTCGCATGTTTTTGTCGTATAATTTGTCATGTATTTTGTCACAACAAAAATTGATTTAAATGAGGGGGCGGGTCAAACAGGCGGAACTTTTCACGTATTGGTTGATTGATGGGTGCACTGATCAATCATCACTGACCAACCAGAAAGTAAAATGCTCAGGCAACTGGGACACCTCCTCGTTTAAATAACTAAAAAATACAGAAAAATATGCACTACAATATACATGACAAGATGCATGCCAAAATAAAAATAAATAAACAAATGATGAAATAAATGACAAATTGCTTTAAAATGCGAATAAATTGCATTCATCTCATATATTTAGGTAATACGTTCTTTATATGTGTTCATTTATTTACATGGCATATATGTAGGAATATATTTATGTATATATTAATTTATACATGGGCAGCCTGGCGGCGCAGTGGTTAGCGCGTGTACGTCACAGTTCTGAGGTCATGAGATCAAACCTTCCTGTGTGGGTTCAAATCCAGTTACCGGACTTCCTGTGTGGAGTTTGTATGTTCTCCCCGTGCTTGCTTGGGTTTCCTCCGGGCACTCCGTTTTCCTCCCACATTCCAAAAACATGCATGTCACCAGTGTTCATTTTACCTCTGAAAAGTGATGGGTCCCGGGGACTCGCATGCTCAAAAATCTATGGGTCCCAACAGAGATCTATGGGTCCCCGAAATTTTGTGTTATCGAGGTTGAAATTGTAAATCAGTGACAAATATATAATAAAAATCTATATATTCATTCAGTTTTATTCATCAAATTATTAATCCATTTTCTGCATCAAATTATTGTTGGTAATATACCAATTAAAGGGATAACCACAAACCTGTCTTTTTTTTATTTTCTCCTGTTATACTTCCTTTTTTCTTAACTTCTTTATACAACATTATAATTCGTAATATAATGCATCAAAGGAAGTGAGCCGTTTGAGAGCCGGCTCTCTTTAATGAGTTGAGCCGAAAAAGCCAAATCTCGAAAAAGAGACGGACTTTTCACTACACAACTGGAGATCGGCGTGCAGACGAAAACTCGAACCGCAAGACCAAAACAACATCTGCCGGATCTGCCTGACGAAAAGTTTGCAGTGCGGTAAATCTTTGTTTAGAAAAAAAAAATGCCATCGGGTAATAATGACAATTTTGTGTCAAAAAAGTTGCGTCCCGGGGACGCACGTTGATTTGAGACTATGCGTCCCCAGCAAAAATGATGCGTCTAGGACGCAGGGACGCGAGAACACTGATGTCAGGTTAATTGGCTGGTCCAAATTGTCCCTAGGTGTGAATGAGGGAGTGAGTTGTCTGTCTCTGGCTGGCAACCAGTTCAGGGTGGCCCCCGCCCACTGCCTGAAGATAGCTGGGATGGGCTCCAGAAACCCCGTGACCCTACTGAGGATAAGTGGTGCAGATAATGAAGGAATGAATCATTTCTACATATGGGAGGAATCAGTCTCCCATATAAATGATGATGTCGTTAATGTTACATCGGAACCCATCATGCACACACACAAAAACGCACACAGGATAGTGAGATTCAGTAAATTTTTTAGTGTGTGTTGAGACTGAGAACCTGGCAGCCGAGGCGAAACAGCACGTATTTATAGCAAGTCGTGTTTCAGGCATAGGTTTTTAAACTCTCCCAATCCATTTTGTGCCGTGTCTTACAGGCCTCATTGTATCCGCGTTTAGATTGAAGATGTTCCCTCAACTCACGCCTCAGGGCTGAGATTTCAATGTGAGACATGTCACAATGTGCTTCAGAGGAGGCGGATAGATTTCACCGCTTCTTGTGCAAGCCCAAATGTGTGTGTTTGTTTTTGCAGGATTGCACCCAAAAAAAAAATCCTCTTTACATCCATAGACCTAAAAAGGGTTTCCTCAAAAAAGGAAAAAAAAACACTCAGGGCGGAATGTTAATGTGTTTATCGGCTGATATGGAGCAATTTGATGGATCTGTGGATTTTGTCCCAGAATTTAATACATTTCCTGAAACCTCCTCAAGTGCTTTTATGAAGGGATTTTGAAAAATAATTATTTTAGAGCCCCATGTGGTCAAATGATTGGGAATATCCAAATCTAAACTACTTATAAATCATGATTGGTCTGTACGTGCGTGTGCATGTGTGTGTGTTTGTGTGTGTGTGTGTTTGTATGTGACTCATAGGCTCCGAAACGTCAAAACCGATTTTTGTGAAAATTAACATTGTTGTACTTTAGGCCCCTGTGACAGTCTTTAGCCCATTTTAGTGACAATGCACCCTTAATAAATACCCCCAAAATAGAAACATCTGCTTTCATGTGTTTTGCTTCTGTTGGGTCACAAATGCCCTCTGGCCTAACCGCTGACTACTCCGAGCAGCCAAATACAATCTTATATCACCTGAACAATACCAGGCAATATTTGCTTGCATTGGAAAGTAACTTTAAGTGTAGCCTGAAATATTGAATTAACTCCAAAATTGTGCATGCACTGCAAAAATATGCAAACAAACAAACAAACAAACAAACAAACACGCAAGCAAACAAAGAAACAGCAATCTCTACCCATTGACAGAATATTATTTTTATTTTGAATGTTATTTTCCCATTTTTACTGTAATTTGTATTTCTTTCATCTTTTTCCCAAAGTGTATTAAGTGCCACAATACTTCAAAGAATCTAACATTTGCAGATTTTTATTTCTAATCAGAGTCAACTAAACAAACATACAAGTTTAATAAGAACTATATTACTTCAAATAAGCAAAACTTGGAAGATTCTTTTTCGAATCTGAGTTAACAAAATTACACAAACACTATTTTTAAAAGAATAGAAACATATGTGTACCAGCAGATACATTTAATCATGATTAAAAAAACATTTTAGGAGCTATATACTCTATGTTTGACAATCTAGTAAAAAGATTAAAAATATACTTAAACCGAGCAAAATATTATAGCAAAAATATTGAAATAAAAAATATTTTTTCCAATCTATCTGCTCCAGTTTATAATTTTGCTCATTATAAGAATGAGTATTCTTTTCTAATTGTCACGGCCGTAACAAACGGTGGACCCAAATGCATAACGTTTCACACAATGCTCTACTAAGGGATCGGGGAAGTCAGAGACAGGGGAAAAGACAGCGATCTGGCGCCCGCTGGACACGTGGAACAAGAAGCCCCCATGGCCGATGACAGATAGGGAGGCGGACAGGCAGGGCCGGAGAACGAAACGTGATCGTATATTGGAAGCCGGGACAGGAGAACGAAGTGTGATCATGGATCGGAACAAGTCGGGTAGCCGGGACGGGAGGATGAAGCGTGGTTAGGGATCGATACAGGAAACAGGGAACAGGCAGGATACGGGTAGCCGGTACAGGAGAACGGAGCTTGAATCGGGGATCGATACAGGAAACAGATTCAGGATACGGGTAGCCAGGACAGGAGAACAGAGCTTGGATCAGGGATTGATACAGGAAACAGAATCAGGCAGGATGCGGGTAGCCGGGACAGGAGAACGGAGCTTGGATCAGGGATCAATACAGGAAACAGAATCTGGATACGGGTAGCCGGGACAGGAGAACGGAGCTTGGATCGGGGATCAATACAGGAAACAGGTCGGGATTTAAATGGGAGCCTGAGTCAAAAGTCCTTGCCTTGCATGCGCTGAAGTTCGCAGACGGACTGACCAGAAGTGAACAAGAATGACGAGCTTAAATAGGAGGAGGACTAATTTGAGAACAAGTGGCAGCTGGGGCTTAAAGGGTAAGCGCAGGTAAGGACAATTGGCAAATCATGACACTAATAGTAAGTAAAATATTAATAAAGTTAGAAAACTTGTATTTGAAATGATAAAGCAAGTTATTATTTTATGTAGTCCCGTTAAATAAAATGTCTTAGGTTTAGTTTGAATAAAATTTGGAGGTTCTCTGATTATTTATATTAAATATTTGGTTTATTTTTGTGACTTCTTGTTGTGTTTGTACTGACTCGGGTCTCATCAGACCACATTTTCCAACATAGATTTTGTCTTAAAATACATGCAAAAGCAATATTTCTATGTATATTAGGTCTCATCATAAAACCATCATTTTTTTCAATCAAGTCAAGTCAAGCCAAGTCATCTTTATTTGTACAGCCCTTAATCACAAAGAATCTCAAAGGGCTGCACAGACCATAGATTATTGCAAACCTCAGACTATTATGACACCATCCCCTCATCTAAAACCTTCATGAGGGCAAATAATACACGGATATTGTCAACATAAAATATTGGTTATTCATATGCTATAGAGTAGAAGTGTGTTGTAAGTTTAGATCTAAACATTTCCACTGAGGTTGCAGATCGAATCTCAGGGGGAAGAGCATTCCACAGCACCGGGGCCCGGATGGAGAACGCTCTCGAACCTGCAGATCTCTTTTTGGCTCTTGTGATCACTAGTAGACCAGCGTTTTCAGAGCGAAGGCTCTGGACCGGAACATTGGGGGAATTTTAAATCTGAAAGATATGAGTCCATGCATGATTATGTATACTACCAATAGAACCGTAAAATCTCATCCTTAGCTAACAGGGAGCCAATGCAGGTGAGCTAAAATCTGGATTATGTGATCAAACTTTCTTGTCTTAATTAAAAGCCTCGCTGCGGCATCTTGATTTTGAACTTCGGGAGTCAATTAATTTTTTCCAAGAGTTAAAAATAGTCCTATATTGGTTAATGAAAAAACATTTTCTAAATATCAAGGACATCATTTAAGATCCATAAATCTAGTGATTTTTTTATTATCTTAAATAACGCAAACTAATAATGCAATGATGAAGTAATTTGGAATGAATGAACGAATTGAATTGTCTTCATTATTATTGATTTAAACGTTGTGAAACATCTTATGCAACAAGATTGGATATGACAGTCCAGGGTAAACATGTAATAAAGACTTTAAAAAGGCAAAAAAAGGCAGAAAACATTATTTACAACGCAGTGCTGGAAGACTAGCCATTTTTAATAATTGCTGTACCGTATTGGTCACAAAAACAAATTATTTTGCAGCAATGCTTGGTAGTTGCACTTCTTATTGAAATAACTGTTAAACATTTTGTATTCAATTACACATAAAGCATGTATTTGTAAACCAAAGCCTGCAAATTTTGAACTATAATGCAGCACCATGCATGGAGACTTTACTAATTTCTAATAATGTAGACTTCAGTTTGCACAAAAAGCTCTTGTAAACCCCCCCAAATAGAAGACAGAGCATGAAAATAGATGTGTTATGCAGTCAAGGGAGGCCGGTAAAGCTCTGCCTCACCTGTCATTATGGAAATGTAAAGTTAAAAATATATTTACTGTTTAGATTTTCTTTTCAAATATTGCTGAAGGTTCACAATATCAATAGTTTATTGCAATCAATATGTAACTATGCCAAGTGTCCGCAGATGCAGTGAGGCACACGATTCTCTTGCCTCATGCAAGAAGGCGATAGTGAGAGCAAGCGTTCTGATTTGGAGCACACCTCAGCCCCCCAAAAAAGAATTAGGGATAGTATTAGGAAGCTACCAGCAAGTCAAGCCATCCAGTAATTTTCTTTCTAAGTTCATTGACTTTTTTGATAACTGTGAATTACCTAACCATTGATGTTTTATTGTATTTTAAAGGAGCAGCGAATAGACTTTATTAATAAGTTAAGGTAAGACAATAGATTTTTTTTATGCTACAGTTCTTGCTTTGCCAATCAAATGATGAATAAGATGTAGGTTTATTTATTCGTAAAGCTGACTGTGCCTTACCAGACATGAACCAGAAGGTGAAACCCTGCATGCTGTGTTTGTCGTCTTGCTTGGAGTCCCAACACAACATAATCACCACTTTTTTTCTGTTACAAATAAAGAAATATAATAATTTTACAGGGCAGTATTGTCCATCTAATGTACTCCATCTCACTTGCAGTGAAATCCCTTAGGGAAGTCACTCCTCACTGCCTCTTCAAGTATAAAAGCTGGCACCCACCTGCAAGCGCAACTCCCACACCCTGTCCAGGAGTGAGCCTTAAAATAACATGGCTCTGCATTTACAGTGCACAGAAAAAAAAGGGAGAAAGATTTACCTTTCTCTCCCCCTCCAGCTCTGGAGATATTACAGAATGTTGCGCCAATCATCAACAAAACAAAGCTTACGTAATGAGAAAAAAAGCATACATGTGTTTAAGATGAGGTTTGCACAAGCATGCGTTTGAAAGCTTCCATGACCGGTGTCAATAACTACAAAATACAACCCCTCCTTGCCCTTTGTTGTGGGCGTTATATTCATTTCTACCCTGTGCAGAAGTAAAGATAAAATAGCTTATGAACACGCACATTTTTAGGGTAGGATGCAAATACTAACAATTATACAAATACAATAATATGTATTAGTTGTAAAGCAAAAGAGCAAAACAAGACATTGATGAACAGTCACATCATTTCAACTTAACACGTTGCTTTCTGCAGCCCACAGGAGAGTTTAAGTTCAGTGCCTTGGGGTAGCTCAACACCCAGAGTGCTTGGCTGGGTATTTTTTAAAAATTGTTTTCATTTTACTTAAAGTGAATACTCTGAAGCCTCCACAGACTCCGCCGCTATGCTGCAAGTGACACTAGCTGAGCAAAAGTAGAGCTAAGAATCAAAAGACTAAAATCTAGGAAGCGGAATCCTGATATAAAACATATAAAACTATTTGACAGGCATATTAAGAGATCGGAAGAAATTATATTTTACCAATTTATTAAATAACATTAAAAAAGCAATAATAAAGGTATTTGGGGAGTATTAAATACTATGATGAAAGCTAATAATGTAAGTAATGCATATCCAAACTATTTCACCGACAACAACAGTGGCAATAATAATTTAAATTAAATTGTGGAGAATAATTTTGGCTTTTTTTGTAAATGTTGAGCCGGAACTAGCTTCAAAAATCCACGCATGCAGTAATAAACGAAACGAGTCTGACATAAAAATAAAATCAAAGCATATTTTTGTGTGGAGTAGCTGAATAAGAAATATTAAACATCGTAAACATCTGCAAATATAAAACGTCTATTGATAGTTTTGACAAAGATATGGTATCATTTAAGCAGATCATACATAGCATTGTGAAACCAACCTATATGTCATCGACAGTATAATTTCAAACAGGGAAATTTCATATCTGAGAAGTGAAATTAAGTTTATAGGATTTACAGAAAATGTGCAATAATTGCTTGAACAAAAGTAGGCAGGTGCATAAATTTGGGCACCCCAACAGAAAATTACATCAATATTTAGTAGATCCTACTTTTGTAGAAATAAAAGCCTCTAAATGCTTCCTATAGCTACCAATGAGGGTCTGGATTCTGGCTGAAGGTATTTTTGACCATTCTTCTTTACAAACATCTCCACTTCAGTCAGGTTTGATGGTTTCCGAGCATGGACAGCCCGCTTTAAATCACACCACAGATTTTCAAAAATGTTCAGGTCTGGCGACTGAGATGGCCAGAACATTATACTTGTTCCTCTGCATTAATGCCTTAGTAGAATTTGAGCAGTGTTTGTCTTGTTGAAGTATCCAGCCCCGGGCAACATCAGCTTTGTCACTGATTCTAGAACATTGTTCGCAAGAATCTGCTGATACTGACTGGAATCCATGCGACCTTCAACTTTAACAAGCTTGCCAGTACCTGCACTGGCCACACAGCCCCACAACATGATGGAACTACCACCACCTTTTACTGTGGGTAGCAAGTGTTGGAATGCTGTGTTCTTCTTCCACCATGCATACTGCCCCTTGTTATGTCCAAATAAGTCAGTTTTAGTTTCATCAGTCCACAGCACCTTATTGAATGGTTGAACGATGCACAGTGACACCATCACTCAATGCGTCAGGAAAACAGGAGCGCCCGGAGGAAACTGACACAAGCACCGGGAGAACGTGCAAACCCCGCACAGCAAGGTTAGGTAGCAGGATTTAAACCCATAACCAGAGAACTGTGCCACAAACGCGGTAACCACTCAGCTGCCATGCCATGCAGCTTTTGGCCAATCATGTTGTTGTTATTTAATATCCACACCTTTCAGGGCGACTCTGTTTTTGTAACCTAGGAGATATACCGTAATAAAAGTAACTGGATTGAATAATTTTTATTGTCATTGATATCCGCGTTGTGAAACACTGCATGCAACAAGATTAGCCATGGCACTCCTGGGTCAACAGCTAATAAAGACTTTAGAGCATGGGTCTCAAACATACGGCCCACGGGCCGTAACCGGGCCCCAAGGAGATTCAATCAGGCCCGCAAGGTAATTCAAAAGTGAAAAAATTGACACAAAAGACATGGAATGCATATTAGTAATAAGATTATATTCACGTATAGGAGGCAGAGTGGTGCTGTTTCGATCAATAAAGTGTGATGCAAATTTGAAGGGCAAATTTGCCTCCGTAGGTCTGGACAAATTTTATCAGCATCCACTACCAGAGTACCCCAAATTAACAGCCCCGGCTGATAGAATTTTGTGCATGTTTGGAGCAACTTACTTTTGTGAACAAATCTTCTCAGTAATAAATATTAATAAAACAAAAATGTGTTCAAAGCTCACAAACAAGCACTTAAATGACATTCTAAAGTGTCAGCTAGTCAGGACATGACACCTGATATTGAATCATTTGTACAGGCGTAAAAGAAGCTAAATATCAGGAACAAAAACGATAAAAAGTCCAGACTTGACTAACGCCTGTAAAATGCTGCCTTAGAATGAAGAATACAGCTCTGTAAATATGAAAACTTACAGTGATGATTTAAAAAAATGGGAAATTAGTTAGTCAGCAGCTTCGCTAAATAAAAGTATGGTGAAATCCTCTATAGCATGTATGGAATAATTTTAGTAGTTTGGCCCACTTGACATCCACCGAGGCCATGTGTGGCTCACGATGTGAAATAACTTTGACACCACCACTGTGCAATGCAAAATAAAATTACATCGTAAAGATAGCGCAATAACGTTTAGTAGCAGCAAGAATCCCCAGATAAGTCGCAAGATGCTCCCTTGCTTGCATACCTGTCAACTTCCACGGCTCCAAGCCCTTACAAACTCTCGTATTTTCCCTTACAAAATACAAAAAAATCTTACACCGTATTTTTTTTCAAACGTGTTTATTTATGCAGTTTAACATGTTATATTGTACACGTGTTCCGTTATATCATTCCGTACATATTCTTAATAATAAAAAAATAAAATGAAATAAATAGATAAAGAACAATTGTTATCAGCGTAACTAAACTATCCATTAATAACACTTTAAATTTAAATTTGTAAATAAAGATATTTTTGGAGGAAAAAAATAGTTGGCATTTCTATTTTGTAAACCAAACTACAATATCAACCATTGATGTGTAGTGCCTAATTTCGACTCCCCTGCAGAATCCTCCCCCCTCACGTGAACGCGCATTCTGCTACGCTTCCAACAATAGCTTTATTGTTTTAATAAGCTTATTGTATAGAATACGATTGCTATTGTCGGAAGCGCAGGGGGGGCGGGGTTGCAGGGGAGTCAAAATAAGGCACTACAGCGGCAGACACATGCATACAGTAGCATCAAACCGCTCGCTTCGTTTGCAACGAAAAAAACGATACCGAGATAGAGGCTACCGCGGCGAACTCGTTTGACTTGATTGATGTGCCAATTCGTGATAGTCTGCCGGATGGTACCCATAATTGACAAATTTGCGTTTTACCATACAGATTTTCTTGTACGTTGTACACGTCTTAAAATGCATAATAAACGTACTTTGTACGGCAAAAACGTACAGGTTGACAGGTATGTACTTGCGAACATTCGTGTTACAAACAATGGTACATGAGAACATTTTTTTCGGGATGACGAAAGATATCCGGACATTCTGACAGTTTTGTGCACAAACATTTATCAGCAACAAAGCAAAACATGTCGCAACATGTATGTTTTCCTTGTTTTGTACGCTAGTTTAGGGTGGTGATGGCCCTTGAGAAGAGGCTCAAGGCTCAGGGAAGGGCCATTAGAACAGGTTCTTATTGGAAGTTTGGGCTCCCCTGTTCTCATTGCAAGTTCAAAATCCATTGGTGTTTTCTCTCTGTCTACTAAACTTTAAACTTATGAAGTTTTCTTTTTGTTGTCCTTTGTTTGTAGCTCAAAATGACAATGCAAAGTTTTTGTGACTTTGAAAGTTACACAAGCAATTAATTTGGGTAATATTTGATTATAATTACTTTTTTGATTCAATTTTTAACCTGTTTTACCTGCTCACTCCCGGGTCGCGCGACAGAGCAACTTTGGCAGACGCGGCGTCACACGGCGCGACGCGAAAAAAGGCGGCGGGCGTGACAGGGCTACTTCCGTAACTGGGGGGAGCCCGCTCTTCTGACGACCCCAGTAGCGCGGCGCGACAACAGGCGGCCGTCCGCGCGCGGCGGGCGAAAGGCGGCGGACGTGCGCGGGACCCCCGTAACTGTGTCGGTGTCGTGCGTATCGCGCCCGAAAGTACCCGTGCCGTGGGTTAGGGGCTCGCTCGTGGGAGCGACTGAACGGCACCCGCGGTGCGGCGCAAGTAAAAACCCTGTCGTGAATTTGTCTCCGATTATCCCGGGCGGACGTAAAATCGCCCAGCTGTACGAATCTTAGCGGTGATCACTCGGCTCGTGCGTCGATGAAGAACGCAGCTAGCTGCGAGAGCTAATGTGATTTGCAGCTGCGATTGCCTGGCAACCAGTTCAGGGTGTCCCCTGCCCACTGCCCGGAGATGGCTGGGATGGGCTCCAGCCCCCCAGTGACCCTAATAAGGATAAGCGGTGCAGATAATGAGATGAGATGAGATTTTTTTTTTTTTGCTCCTTCGCAGATTTTCACTTTTAGCGGGTGGTTTTGGTCCCCATTAACCGGGTCTAAAAAATAATAATTTATTTATTTATTTATTTATTTTTGAAGGTGCGCCGCTACTTCGCGGATTTTCACTTATCGCGGGTGGTTTTGGTCCCCCTTAACCGCGATAACCGAGGTCCCACAGTAATTGGGAAATTTACTGCGGCACACCAGACAAAGTTTCTTGGCAAACTAATGTGAAAAAACACTGCAAACGTTTTGTAAATCCATTACTCCATCTCTCTGATGAAGCATTTCGGAGTTACTCGAAGCTTCCGCCGCCCTGCGTGACATTCCCAGGTTTCGGGAATTTTGAGCACAGATCTTAAGTAAAAGCCATTTGTTGCAAAAAATGTCAGTGGTGGCAAAGCGTTTCTAGCTTATTATCAATCGCCGCCGCCTTCCGAAGGTGACGTCGCATACGCCGATACCTCATTACGGCGTTTGAGGAAATAACACGATTTGAGTGACTGTCTTGTATTGTGTGTATTGTGTTCGATTTTACGTGACTCACATACTTCATTATTTCCTATGTCAATCCGTTTCGGCACAAAGACATCGCATTGCTGATTGCATCTGTCTGTTTTTCACCCCCTTCAAATTCAGTAGCTTAAGGCCATTTAGCTTTTGTTCGGAGTCAGAAGTTACATGTGAATTATTCTCATTGAAGTGATTAATTATGATGCGGTGCTCATGGAAGAAAAGTTTTTTTTCATCATCTGAGATTTCTTTGGTAGAAGTGCAAAGTAGAGAGTTGGGAATGTTGCTCAGGCCTCCAATGCAAAGTTTAACATATTCTGTGCAATTGACAGTAATGTATGTCAAAAGTTAGAAGTCTATTTTAATGCAATTGATGACTAAAGACAACAAAAATAATTTTAAATAGGCTGAATAAGATGAATTAAACCTTCAGAATCTATTTGATTAATCAGAATACCAGATTAATCAATCAACTTTTGATTTATTTTACTTTTTTATACATATTCTTTGCCTTCTTTGTTTTTTGGGTATGTGTTTGTCTGTTGGTCACCCCTCTCGAAGCATATGACCAGGGTAGATGGATAGAGATATTGTCAGAACCCACACAGACGGAGGACCCAGACGTGTAACGTTTTCACACAAGCTTTATTTTACGGGAATGGGGCAGTCATGCGCGTGAACTCAAATGCCAGGGATGCGACAATCGCGGACGGGACAGACGGGATCGATACCGGATGCTGGACACTGGAGCACGATACTGGGCAGGAGGAGACAGACGAGATCAATATCGGATACTGGAGACTGGAGCATGATACCATACAGGACGAGACAGACGGGTTCGATACCGGACGCTGGAGCAAGATACCGGACAGGACGAGACAGGAGGAATGAATGCCGGATACTGGATACACGAGCAGGAAACCGGACAGGGTTAAAACACAAATCTTGCAAGTGCAGAGGTTCGTTGACGGACCGACAAGGAGTGAATAAGAGTACTGAGTTTAAATAGGTGGGAAGCCAATCAGGCAACAAGCCACACTTGGTGCCAAACGGGCGTGGCCAAGTGAGGGCAATGGGCAACCGTGACACATATATTCTTAATGTTCAGGTATGTTACAACAAACATCACATCGCAAAATTAACAAATCACTCAAAAAAAGGAGGCCATTTTGAAGCCAAAAGTTTATTTGAGACCCATTCACTAAATAACTTTGGACACTTCTTCTATCAATCATTTTAGAATTTTCATAATATATGTTTTCTTTCTAGGCATTCATTGTTTGGCTACCTTTTACTATGTATTTGTTGATATTTATTGTTATGCAACATGGTGGAAAGAATATTTTTGTTTCTTACCAAAATTAGATATTTGACTCAAGTCTTTCCTGCTCACGCTTTAGTCAATTTCTTACCAGTATTGATTAGTCCATACGCATGGGTGGTATTTTTTTAAACATTTTCTGACCGTGTGAAAATGCAATCATAAAGTTTGCACAATACAGATTTTGGAAGGAGAATAAAATGGCCTCCCTCCAGTAATCTGCTTGATAACATTGTTTTAATGTTATTTGAAAATAATCTACATTTTAAAATAACATTGTTTTGCGTTGATGAAAAACTAAAAATGTTCTTTTGTAATTAATGGAATGGGTGACACATTTAGAGAATGAAGGGTAACAGCTTGTGTATATGCTCTTTATTTTTCTTATTATTGACACATTATTTTTTAACAGGCCACATCGTGCTGAGCAGCCAGGCCTGAGTGTACTGAAAGACACAGCACAAAGCTAATTGCCACCAAAGACTAATCCTTTTTCTCTCCAATGTGTTCCTTGATTGCAACTATCAACTTTTTTGTTTAGAAAAACATGAATCACATCCAAAAAATTCCCAAAAAGTAGAGAACAACTCAACTAATGCACATCCATCAGTTGATGGCACTGATGTCCCACGGTTCTTTGAAGAAATGGGTGTATTTTTCTTCGGGGGATTTTGCCACCCATAAATATGGATTAAAAAAAGCTGGAATCAATTCTTTTTCCAGGAATACGGACAAAGTATTTTTAAATTTGTTTTTTTCACCCCAATCTTGCACTCCCTTTCCATTTAAGAATTTATTTAAAGGTTTTGTCACAAACATGCAAATGTGTGCATGGTGTTGGCCCTTCTTATCTTTTTGTTTGGTTTTGACAGGTTCTTGCTTGGAGGTTTCACTCAGAAAATGCTGGACTCCTTGTGATTCCAAGAGCCAAGACGAAATCTGCAAAGCGTTCTCCATTGCCAAGGAATGCTCTGTACTC
The DNA here is from genome assembly GCF_059441175.1 of Urocampus carinirostris. NCBI lineage: Eukaryota > Metazoa > Chordata > Actinopteri > Syngnathiformes > Syngnathidae > Urocampus > Urocampus carinirostris. The sequence continues at coordinate 22,371,571 of NC_142356.1, forward strand.
AGAGATAAGATCTACAAACAAAATGTTTGAATCTAGACTTAGAATGTATTATTACAGACGCTCCCCTACTTACGACCATTTGACGGTAGAAAAGAACATTTTTTTCGGGATATCGAAGAATATACGGGCATTTCTGTAAGTCAGATTTTGTATTATGTGCACCTTTCTTCGAGTAGAGGACAGTACTGTAGTGCTTCTTTCTGCCGCGTGGCGCTGTGAGAGGTCACCCAGCATCCACCCCGAACAAGGAATCCATCTTCTCTTTCCTGGTTCGTGTGTAAACATAACAACGTGTTCTGTATCGCTAGCGCGCTACGAACTTTGATGTTTTTGTTGTTTAATATTTTGTGCATCCATTCAATATGGTTGGTGTAAAGTGTAAAGAAGGGGCCGGACGTTTCTTTTGAAACGAAAGTGGAATAAGAAAGCTTTATGGGGTTGAGAAAATAGTCGGAAAGCTTTTTTTTCTGCCACTTTTTACCAGGGAGGGGGACCTCTTGAATCGCATCTTCCAAAAGTAAGTTCACTCAACTTTATTTATCTTTATAGAGCATATTATTTTATGAAGTGTTTATTTTTTTAGTACAAAACAATACAGGTTACTTATACAAGCCTTAAACATACTTATATAAATCTTAACATACATTCCATACAAAATATAGCACTGAAGAAACTTATGAACAAATTCAACTTACGAACGATCTCGTTCGTAAGTAGGGCAGCGTGTGTACACTATATCTCATGATTGTTGTTGACCTCTTACTCTTGTCTTACCATGTTCTGTTGCCTGGCCCTTGGCTGGCGATGGAGAAAAACTATCTTGGAGTCCGCAGAGCAGAATCTGGCCCTCATGCATTCCATTACTTTGAGCCTTTTGCAACGATCTGGAAGTTAACATGGTGAATGAGGACAATCTTTTTTCCCTATGTGTTCAAATCAATATCTAAGCCACAAGACAAGCAAAAGTAAACCATCACTGGACAGAGCAGTTCTGTTTAAGATTTTATCACAATTCAAAAAAATAAAACAAAAAAACAGAGTATTGTAAAGTCTGTTACATTTGTTGCTGTTGTCTGTGATCACTCATGGTCCCTTTAAGAAAGGACGTGTTGCGAGGAATATATTCCGGGTTTGTGAATAAAGATTAGAGCGGTTTGTGTTCTTCACAAAAAGTGTTGACAAAATAGCTGACTGTTGTAAGTCTTAAGTGAGTAAAAAAATCCCAAAACACCGTCCTCACCCCAGTCCTATACTGTCTGCATCTTGCGGGATTTTTCAGGTTGTCTGATAATACCCAGGGCAAAACTGAATGCCTCTCCCCTACAGCAAAACAGATATGACTTGGAAAAATGTAGAGATTGTAAAATGACAAAATTAATGAAATAATTTATTATATACATCATATCATTTTTTCTATACTGTAACAGTGGAAAGCTCAGTTGTTGCTGTCTAGGGCTTTATTGTTAATGTTGATATTGAGCAGTCTTTCCATTCATGTTCCATCTCCTTTGCTCCCTGGTTGTCCTGGAAGCCCTACAACTTCATGTTTGGCCCCTTCTCAAGTCAAGACAAGTCAAGTCAAGTCAAGTCATGTTTATTTGTATATCCCTTAATTGCATAAAGTCTCAAAGAGCTGCACAGACCATCATTACAATATCTCCTTGTCTGAAACCTGAAAAAGCTCTGCATGAGGAAAAAAAAACCTTGAGAAAGGGTCGCACATGCAGTAAAGCTCCTTCCAGGACGAACAGGCTGAAAGAATGTTGCAAGGGCATCAACAGTCGATACGGTCAATGTCAACAGATGCAGTATAGGTAATGACGGAGTGCAATATGTCTGAAAGACAGCTTCCTTTTTCAAAATCCTGACCGATGTAGCAGTTTTTAGATGGTCCAATATGCATGCATCATGAAACATCCAGGCCTCTCTTCTTCATTCAGGGACAAAAAACAAGGTTAACATTACTCTTAAGTAATAAAATATGTGTGTATTAAGCCTAGATTTAAACATTTGCACTGAGGTTACAGATAGTATTTTAGAGGGCAGAGCATTCCACAACCCCGGGGCCTGAATAGAGAAAGCTCTTGAACCTCTAGATTTCTTCATGGCTCTTGGAGCCACTAGCAAACCAGCATTTTTTCGAGTCGAGACTTTTTTATGATAGCAACAGTACCCTAAAATGAAATCTCGAGATCACAGAGCAGGGCAGCTAAAATCGCTGTAAAATGATCAAACTTTAAATTAGTCCTTGTCAAAAGTCTAAGTGCAGCATTTTGCACTAGACCAGAGAACAATACATAACAGTTATTGAGACGAGAAGTAACAAACACATGAATTGGACAGCATCGAGCGAATCTTCTCAATGTTGTGAAGATAAAAAAAGCTATTCGAGTAATATTCCTTATGTTTAACTGAAACGACAATTTTGGGTCAAATCTCACCAAAAAAATGTTTGACCAGTCATTTTGGGTGATATTACGTGTCAAGGTTTAGGGCAGTGTATAGGGTTACCTGCGTTCCTGTGCAGCCCTTTTCCGTCATGAACACAAAAATGTGATTTGACTCGTATATGGTGGATAGTCACTTAACACAGGAACGTCCAAAGTCCGGCCCAGGGGCCAGTTACGGCCCGTGATCACATTTTTACTGGCCCTTGGCCTCTGTCATAGAATTAATAATATCTGGCTCGCTAATAATATTGAGTAACCCTTTGGACACCTTGGCTTCTGTGAGAATTTTAGCCCACCCAATTTCCAATATAGTGACTGTAAGTCAAAAAAGGAAAGTTGACTGTGAGGGCCACATCTTCCCGAAGAAGGGGAAATTTGAGTTTTTTCAATGGAATCCGAACTGCATCTGCCTAATTTGCCAAAAGTCTGTGGCCGTTTTTAAAGAATATGATATTAAAAGGCACTGCCAGACGAAACTTGCTGACTACAAAAAACAAATTGGAACCGAACTCTGTGAAAAAGTAAAGTAACTTAAAGCTGTCTTAACAGCGTAGCAGCACTTTGAGTCAAACAAAAATGCTACAAAGGCGAGCTAAGAATTCAAGACGCTGATCGCTAAGCACTGCAAACCTTTGACAGAGGGTGAAAGGCTTCTCAAAGAATGTCAGGCTGAAAAGTCACCCATCACACGTTTTCATCTGACCAAATTTGGGCCGCTTTCTCAAAAGTCTGGACACCCCTGACTTCACAGACTATACTATATGTGCCAATATTTGACCTAACCTACTTACCATTTTCTTTTAAGTTTTTGATTATGTCACAACTGATATCACTTGAATTAAGCATTTCCTTGCCCGTAAAAATACTGCATTCTGTGTGCTTATGTGTTTGCAGGTTTGCTCTTTGCCGTCTTGAGCGAGAGGTCCGTCGAACACCGCGCCGCCTATCAAAGAGTATCGACTTTATGTAGTAGGAAGCATGACCGCCGAGTTCACCTGGCAACAGAATCCGAGAGAGAGAAGGGAGAAGAAAAATAAAATAAAAATAAAAACGCTCGGGGAGTTGAAATGTCATGTGAACGGCTGGGTTCAACCAGTGAACACATCAGGGGTGTTATCGACTCCCCTCCGACGCTTTCAAAGGCCAGGGGTTGCTTTTGGGATTAGGCTTGCAAGCGACCCTCAATTTACAGCCGTAGCACCAGAGCGAGGGGGCCTTTACCGAGCAAAGGCAAGCAATCACTGCAACTGCTGAAAATGTGCAGTCCGGCCTCAGCTAGGGAGCAATCAGAACGCAATCCCCATAGGAGAGTAAATGCTTTAAATGGGTAACAGATTGATAATACTGTAAAAGGGATGTAGAGAGTCTTTTTTTAATAAAATACAACCGCTATTATTAGCTTGTTGTTGTTAACTCTCAGCAGAAATTAATCGTTAATCTCATGCGGAAATGGCATCATTGACAACAATTGTTTTTTAAAAAAGGCTAAAAACGTACATTTTGAAAATAATAGTTAGTCTTATTTTTTTTAATCCCCAATTATTTAGTATTGATACCACGTGGTTGTAGGAGAGTGATTCTCCACCCGTATGGTGGTTTTCATTTATCCTAGGATAAAAATAGTGAAATTAATAGAATCACTATTTTGAATACAGTCCAAATGCTAACCCCAAACCCAAAACAGATGAAATAGGAAGAGTTTATCCGGGCACATATCAGAATTTCAAATACTTGCACGTGCGACAAAAGGAGCCGCAAAGATTATTCCAGCCAGAAGATGGTGTCAGCAAGACGAATATTTGGGAAGTTATTGTCAGAGACCAGAACAGAACAGGACCCACTCGTGTAACGTTACTCAGTTTTATTGGGGGGAAAAAAATAGGCGTGCACACTCGATCCGGAGATCGTTGGTCACGGGGGGTAGATTGCTCGAAAAGCGGAAGTGGTATTTCCGTGGCGAGGGAAGGCAGAGTCGAGAGCGGGGGAAAAACAGATCGATGGCTGAGAGGAAAACAAGAACAAAAACACAGGACAGACAAAAACAGGGCTTCCTATGTCAAAATGGAGATTCGCAGACGAACCAACCAAAAACGACTGACAGGACAGCGTTTAAATACTGACAGGGAGCAATCTGTCAACAAGCTCCAGCTGGCGCCCATGGGCGGGGACAATTGGGCGCCATGGCAACCGTGATGTAAGCTGGCGCCACACAGAGGGGGCCAATTGGGCGCCATGGCCAATGTGACAGTTATGTACACCACAATTAATAAGAATATAGATAACTGAGATAAAAAATGAAAGCAAAACAATAATACCATCGTCGCACAAGGTTAATGATTATATTTGCAAATTTTCCATTTTTATGCTCATCGAGCCATTTTTTTTTTGATGTATAAAGAATTGCTCTACCTGTTCATAAAATGAAATGTATTGCTCTTTCATCGTTCTTGCTCTTTATGATAAGTCGAAATGTAATACGACCTTTTGGATAAGGAACAGGTAGTAGCGCTTTTTCAAAAATGTTTTATAAAAGGAATTGATATGGTAAACATCATTGCCTTCATTATAAGGTTTATATAAAGCTCTTGATTTTTTGCAGCCCAAAAGACATGTTTGTTTTTTGTTATTTTTTGGGTCCAATATGGCTCTTTCAACATTTTGGGTTGCCAAACCCCGGGATAGCAGGATTATTCCAGAGCTGAATCGGGCGACCACTTGTTGCAACGTCAGGTTCCATCCTTTCAAGTCCGGGCGAGGAAGGGAAGGGAAAGGCCGCGATGGGAGGAGGAAAAGGACAGTCTCGTCACATCCTCTGTCCTTATATGGGCATGAAGTTTACACGCAGCGGGGAATCCTCTCACTGGAGCTGATGAATGGGGAGGAGGGCTGTAGAGCCGCCAAAGTGTATAAAAGGGGAGCGATGCGAGCACCTCAGAAAGCAAATGACTACAGAGCTCCGGACGAGAAGGATTATATTGAATTTCTTTTTTCCTCCTTTCTCATTATTATTATTTCCAAAAAGCACATTCGGGGATCATTTGTCGATCACTATCCCCCCAAAAAGAGGAGGGGGTTGAAGGAAAAGCAAGACACCTTCGATTTCCCTGCGATTTTCTCTCCTCGAGGCGGACCTTTTGAAGTGCAGCATTATGTTGAACAACATGGATTTGAACGCGAAAGATTCTTATTATCCTCAGTTTGACAACTGCAGCGGATCTTCTCTGGGTATGGACGCGAGGAAGGAAAATCGAGATGCTTTCGGTGATGCGGAGCGTTCGGTGCCTGCACAGTTCGGCCACGGTAAGTCCAAATGCATTAGGGTTGTTGCATGTAAGGGAATGTTTCGATGGAAAGCAATGGGGGGAAACAACGCACACCTGTCAACTTCAGCCAACGGCTCCTCTTTATTATTGATTGCAATTCGATTTATTATGCGATAATAAACACACAGCGGCACCTACTTACTCGAAGCACGACAGACTTTATAGAATACAAAACACGTAATTTGTGTCAACAATACGCACAGAAGATGTTTGTTAGAGGATATAATTTGCTAGTATACCGCAACAATATTATCATTCTACAACGACGTAGTCGTCTGCTACCAGCGAACGAGACAGTCCGGATTTGAGCCGAAATAGGCAACTATAGTCCGTCCTGACAAAAACATTGAGTTAAAAAAAGGAAAAAAGGATTCATGTACAAAAATTGTTATACGGAATACACAATTTTAAATGATCAAAAAACGGGGGAGAATGTGTAAGTTGACAGGTATGACGACGACACTGGCGATGCCGCCTCTACGCGCAACGTGCGCGGGTGTTTATGTAATGTCGCTTTCCTCCCTTCTTAGAAAGCGGAACAATTTGGTCTGAAAAAGTTTTCTTCGTTTCTGATTTGACAGAAGGAGCGCCGGCCACCCTGAAAACTGAAGCTTCCAACTCGGAATATGCGTTTAACCCTTGCGAGGGCCCCAAAGACGCCTACACCCCGTCCTCCCTCGCCTACTCGGGAAGCTTCTACGTGGAAGCTTCTCAGGGGACTACATGCACCACTGAGACACTCCTCAACATGATCACCGAAATCGTGGGCATATCCACCGCACAGATCTCAGAGACCAACATTCGGGGGGCTTCTTACTCACCCTCGGCTGATGGCGGGCATTTTGGGGACAACAAGAGGTCCTACCCGACCTCCGACCCACCAGCGCCGGAGCCCTCCACCTCCCAGCTGAGCTTCACCAAAACCGAGCCAAAATCGGAGGCCGCCTCCTTCCCTGTGGTGGTGAAGAACGAGTTTGAGAGCTATGAGTGGGGGTCCTTCTGCAAATCGGACTGCTTGGAGGGTGGCTTCCACTCGGAGACCTTCCCCATGTCCAGCGACTTCCCTCCAGACCAGCAGGTGGACGTGAAAGAGCTTTTGGACACCTTCCCCGCCATGTGCCCCAACCCCGACAACGAGTTCAAAGTGGAGGGCGGTATCAAGCAGGAGCAGTGTTTTTCTGACACCTGCTCCCAGGGCTACACCTACAACGGTTACCTTCCCCCGCCTTTGGGGTTGAAGCCGTACCTTGAAGCCCCAGGTGAGTCCAACCAGTGCGACCCAGTATACGCCTCCCCGGCTTTACCCAGCACCATAGATTCCATCCTCTACTCCTCCTTGCTGCCAGACTCCTTTGCCCAAAACTACACTGCTCGTGCCACAACCTCTACTTCTAACTCCACCCCCCCAAAACCCACCAGAGCCCGAAAAAGCACGGCATCTTCGTCGACGAACGGTCCCCCGAAGGAGAAACCTTTCACCTGCCCCATGGAGAGCTGCGACCGCCGCTTCTCTCGCTCTGACGAGCTCAACCGTCACATTCGCATCCACACGGGCCACAAACCCTTCCAGTGCCGCATTTGCTTGCGCAGCTTCAGTCGCAGCGACCATCTGACCACGCACACCCGGACCCACACGGGCGAGAAGCCCTTCTCGTGCGACGTATGCGGTAAGCGCTTCGCCCGCAGCGACGAGCGCAAGCGGCACGGCCGCGTGCACCAGAAGCAGAAGGAGAAAATGGAGCTCAAGCCACAAGTAACTCCCAATGCGTGGTCCTTCACCCTCCCGGAGGGGATTTGAGGGCATCCCTTTAATACCTATAGGCACAACATTTTCGGATCTTTCGAGCGACTCTCGTTTTGAGCGCAACAGTTGGACCCTCAGGGGTCAGAAGTCGGTGACGGCTGAGGCAAAGGCGGCTACTGGCGTTCAGCACTTCTGCATCTGGACAGCTCCTCGCTCTCCTCATCCTGCCTCTCATTGCCAACGGCTGCATTGCACTTGCAGATTTCTATGGAGATTTTCAACTAAGAATGTTCTATTTTTTCCTCTTTTTCCGGTTATTGGAGTATGATGCTCAATGCATGTTTGATTTTTTTCTTTAAATATCTGGGATATAGCACACTCTCCTCCAATCACGACACTCTAGAGGGGGTGTTATTAAAATGAATGTAGGCTAATATATTTATGGTTTTGACCATAGTGACTTATCTGTTTATACTTCCTATCTTTTAGCCGTCAGTGTTTTTTGTCATTGGAATTTGTGTTGTTTCAATTGTGAAAGATATATAATGAATGGCAAATAAATATATTTGTATTACTGTACTTCCTTGTATTTTTATAGCCGAGTGTATATTTTATGAGCCTCGTTTTCCAGAGTGCTCTAAAATCCTGAATAATGTATTGGTTTTTGAGGGCTATCTCGTTCAGTAACTCAGTTTTTGAAATATCGCCGTTTGATATCCTGGACTTTTTCTCAGCTTGGGCTGATGTGCACTTGTTGAAAACAAACAAAAAAAAGTATTTTACATGTACAGAAAGTGTTGACTCAAGCTAGAACCGTCTAGCGCATCTTTCGAGTATTCAGGTAGCGCACATTGCTGCAAGCTCGGGTTCAGTGAAGGACTTTTTTAACGTCATGTATTTTTCGCTTTTAAGATGCTGAAACTTGAAATAGAGAAATGAAAAGATTGACAGTTTGGTGAAATTGTCACTGACAGGGTACAGCAAAAAAGAAAAAAGTATTTTAACTCGCCTTAAGTTATATTAACTGTTCGAATTTGTACATACGGTTTTTAAAATACATGACCTTGATGTTGTTATTTTTATGACGATGATGATGATGAACAAAATAAAACCTTTCTGACAACTGCTACATTTTTCCTGGTGTATCATTTAAAACATATTTTTGGGGGATGGATGTATGTGTCACCTTGGATAAATATATACATTTTTCAGCATTAAACTTTAAATATTGATTACTCATGGAGGTTCTCAAAGCCAGGTACGATACTTTAAGACGAAGACAATCTGACATCAATCTTTTTTTTATTATAAAAGCTGAATTCTGATAACAAAGAATACAACGGACTGTTATAAGTGTATTCAGTATAGGTAAGCATTCAAACATTGATTGTTTGAGCATGCGTTGGTACAAGAACAAAGAAAGTGGCATTTTGTGTTTGATGTTATTGATTCTTATAAAATCCAAATGTATTAAATGTTTGGTTGGTTAGTTGGTTGGACCCCTTTATCTATAAGGTCATAGGGGCACCATTTTCTGTGGTGTGTTTTGGGCAAGTACAGCCTGGTGGAGCCCACCCGGTCTTCCATGTTAGCTGAATGTGTGTAAGTAAAATAAGAAAACAAAAACAAAAATGTGGGCTTTAAGTGGCACGGCAGCTAAATGGTTAGCGTGCTTGCGGCACAGTTCTAAAAGTTATGTGTTCAAATCCAGCTACAAACCTTCCAGTGCAGATTTTGCATGTTCTCCCCATGCTTGCATTGGTTTCCTCCGGTTTTCTCCCACATTCCAAAAACGTGCATGTCAGGTTAATTGGCCACTACAAATTGTCCCTAGGTGGGAATGAGCGAGTGAATTGTCTGTCTCTGGGTGCCCTGCGACTGGCTGGCAACCAGTTCGCGGTGTCCCCTGCCCACTGCCCAAAGATACCTGGGATGGGCTCCAGCACTTCACGACCCTACTGATGATAAGTGGTGCAAATAGCAGATCTCTCTATTCAACTTCAATATAAAAGCTTATTTTGAAATGTCACGTAGCACCTGGAATGCTCTTACATATCCCCCGTTTGAGATAGGCTTACTATCTTGGTGTATTTTAAATCAGATTTGTTTTAACATCAAATAACATTTTAATTAATTTTTTCATTGCGTACGGGTGGAAACACATGTTGGCCTGTCGAGAAATGGGCGCCAACAGGCTGTACTTGCCAAAGACACACCACAGGAAATGGTGCCTCTACAACCGTAGTGGTTAAGGGAATGTGTGCTTAAGACTGTCCTGAAATGGCCAGAATGGCTTGCTAACTTGGTTTTGTTAAATCAGAGTATTTATATACTGTAAATCAATATTTAGTGAACACAAAAACACACATCACCAAGCTAGCTAGTCTGATCATTTATGCATTCGACAATGCAGCAAAAATTAGCACTAATATCTGTTGATGACAACAAAGTCCTGGTATTGTGTGGTGAAATAGCTGTTCAACATAACTCCTGTTTAACAAACCTTCAATGTAATACACCGAGCCTCCACAGACTCTGCCGCGATCCTGCAAGTGACACTAACCGAGCAAAAAAGGAGCAGAGAGGGGGCGAGAGCAGTGCTAGGAATCAAATGGACCATTTCCGATGCTGCGTTTTCCACCTTTTATTTTTTTGTATTTATTTATTTATTTTATTTAGCATATCCCATACCATTTAAGCCTATCCTGTTTTTTTAAGGAATTTCAAAAATTTGATATTTTTTGGGGGGTGCTTTGGTTGAAATTAGGGGTGCTTCAGCACCCCCAATAACGGGCTGGTTACACATATGGTGCCCACCAAGGCAAACTTCATCCATCGCCACCGTTCTATCCGTTCTCGACTCCAGAAATGACATTTCTTCTCTCCTTAAGAAAATCAACATCTAGAGTACTTTTTTGTGTGTCACACCGATGCGATAATTTGATCCTTTCTTGCTATTCTTTGCTTTGCACTTTCAAAAGGAGAGTCATTTCCACTTAGCTACAGGCAGTGATTATGGTCTGTTATCTTTTTTTTTCTTTCCCAAGAATCATGAACGATCTCATGCTTTAAATGGCGTTAATGTTCTCCTATTGCTGTGTGGAAGATAACGTGAATACGTAGTGACAGATTAAATACAGTATAATTTGCAAATACATCGGCTTGATTCCTTTTTATGTCAACGGCCATTTCCAAAGAAAATTCATGATAAAATATCATTTTGAGGCAGAACGCTGTACTAGTAGTTGACCTGTCTGCCTGGCATATCTGCGGCTTCTGGTTTGAATCTTAGCTCAATCTCCCTTCTGTGTAAATGCTGACATTTTTCTCCTGCTTAAGTTTGCTGACATTTAATGATCTCTTTGCGTCATTCTAAAACGTAGCGCGACGTGACGTAAGCGGTTGCGTCTCAAATACGCCGAACTTGTTCCTGCGATTTGGTTGAGCCGACGCCGGTTGCCCCAAGCGACTCGTAAGTGTCAAACATACTGTGAGCAGTGTTAAAAGGCAGCTTGCCAGTTGGACAGACGCGACAAAAGTAGTCACACTTTTAGTGTAGAAGTACAGATATCATTATTTTTTGTACTGTAAGTCGGAGTTTTTATCAAAGGTTGTCTCCCTGTAGCAATTTTTACATAAATGAAATAGAATTTCTTAGAAACTTTCATGTGTTATGTCCTGGGGTCGGCATCCCAAGATTTTCAAACAGCCTTGACGGAGAAAAAAAAAAAAAAACTAAATCGGTCTGAAGCTGCAAAAAACAAAAACAAAAGCTTTATAAAAACAGTTTTTAAATAAAAAGAAAATGTGGAAGAGAACGTTTTGTTTTTGCTCAATACACTATACAATGTGATTCAAATGTGAGCACTTTTTTGTTGGACTACAAGCAACTACCTGATCTTTGTTTCCTCTATTCCTTTTTCAAGGTTACATTGATCATTTATCTTGAACAAAATTTTATAATCGTATATATATTCAGTTTATTTTGTCCTTTATTAGAATATTTGGTATTGCGGTAATCCAAAAGTAATTCAAAGTAATCCACTTACGTTACTGCAGTATTATGGTATCTAGATTACATTACTGATTACATTTGTTCAAGCGGTAATTAGAAACTGTATCAGATTACATTTTTAAAGTAACTCTCCAAACTCTGGTCGTTAAACAGCCGCTACATTCTTTTAATTGGTGTTCTGATTTAATGTTGGGGGAGGCCTTGAGACTTATCAAACCACCTGCAGGATTTAGTCAGGATAAACCTGGGATTTGGGGAATTTTCCAGTGACTTATGTTTCGTTTTTGTCATTGACTGCTATGTTCTGTTTTAATGAATGTAGCTTTTTTTTTTTACCCCTAGCAGGCGCTTAATAATACACAATGTCTTCTTAAGACAGAAAAAAGTGTTTTTGCTTAAAAATGGTGAAACTCTTTAGATACAATATACACGGATTATTTCCACCATGACAGTTGAAGCACCATAAAGTATACCTTCCATCCTCTGCTGACTATTAACATTTACAATACCACACTGTGTTGTTTTAGTGGCAAAAGCAGTCCAGCAGTGGATAGAGGAGCTTTTTGAATACCAGCAATGTGCAGTCACTGTGACCATTATCCCAACACTTGAAGACTGAAGAGTCATTGAACTCTGTCCACGGATGAAATTTCTGCATTTGGGCGCTTGCGTCTCCATTTGCATATTATAAATGGTGCTCAGTATAGCTCACCGATGTCGTCTTTATCGAACTGCAAGTCCTGGCTTGGCCTACAAAAAAAAGGCATAAATGAGTTCTTTCCTTGCCACTGACATTTATGTTGCCAGCTCCCGTAGACATGCATAATTGCAGAGGCCATTAAGTAATCGCGCAAGAAGGGCATATGTCTGCCGCTAAGATTTCTCACGATGCAGACCTCCGCTGTGAATGGTAGCACATCTAGTCCATTAAATCTTTGCCAGGTGTTACAAATGCAAACATGTTAACATTAGGCCTGGAGAAGGAGGAGGAAGAAAAGAAGGGGGAAGGTGAGGAGGGTTATTCAAGGTTGTGCTGCTAATGTATTCCGAATGCGACCATGCGCAGATGCGTTCCGACTTCCTTATTGTCTCATCCAATTAATCGCTCGACGCAGGATTGCTCCTGGATAAATCAATATGGAGCGTTTTATCTGCGGCACCAAACGAGCACTTTGGCTCCAGATTAAGAAAAGCCTTTGAATTGACAGTAAGGGATTAGATTGGCTCGAGTTCCAAAGGATATGTGTCACCGCACAATGCTTTATACTTAATCGGCATTTTCGCTACACCGTGTGGACGAATGTAGTGGGACGCGTTAGCTATGACACCTATATGGAATTCTGGAGTTGGCGGAATGGAATCTGATGAAATATAATCTGAATTGTCTACGGGACTGTGAAATATGCCATTTCTAATTTCAACGGTGTGATACAAATTTGATTCAAAAATGCTGTTGACTTAAATCTTGATGCAAATTGACCTTTTTCGCTGCCGTTGATTGCTTTAGATGTGAAAGATCTATTTTTTACTGGTCCATGGTTCACCACCTGGGTTGTCGGGGTAAATTCTAAAAGTTGTCAGTACAAGGATTGCAGATTTTGATGGCAATTTTCAACCAAGAAAGTGTTATTTTTTTCTCCTTTTTCAGTTATTGGAATGTGTTGCTCAGTGTGTGTTCGATTTTTATTTTAACATCTGGGATATAGCACTCTCTTCTCTAATCATGTCACTCTAGAGGGTTGTTAAGTTTAAACTTTAGTAGACACTTAAAATAAGTACAGAGAAGACATTAATTAATTTTGAACAAGCAAGAAGGACAAGGAGAGGAAAACTAAGATAGGAAAATACCATACTGCCCTGAAGCGTTTCTCTTAGCACTCTCTTTTTACTAAAATTATTAAACGTGGGAATCAAAGAACAGCAACATGATTGGCCGATGGCGACAATGATGTAATAGTCAAAACAACCAACAACAGTGGACGATAATAGTCAAAATAAGGAACTGGCATTCTGTGAAATCTCCTTTGAAATTGTCCGATAGTAAAACAGAATTAATATATCAAGGGGTATTATCAAAATTAATGTAGGCTAATATAATTACAGACGCTCCCCTACAAACATTCAAAACAGTAGATACAAACGTTTTTTTCAGGATGTCGAAAAATATCTGGACATTGCTGTAAGTTAGATTTTGTATTGTGTGCACCTTTTCCCGAGTAGAGAACAGTGCTGTAGTGCTTCTTTCCGCCGCGTGGCGCTGGGAGAGGTCACCCAGCATCCACACCGAAGAAGAAATTCGGCTTCAACTTCCTGGTTTGTGCGTATACACACTGCACCGTTTCTCTAACACACTAAGAAATTGACGTTTTTATTGTTTAATATCTCGTGCATCCATTCGAAATGGTTGGTATAAAGCTTAAAGAAGAGGCGAATTTCTTTTAAGATGAAAGTGGAATAAGAAAGCTTGATGCGGTTGAGAAAATGGTTGGATCACTTTTTTGTCCACTTTTTACCACAGAGAAGGAAGTCACCTAACTCTTCCAAAAGTAAGTTAAACTTAACTTCATTTTATTGTCAAGTCAAGTCATGTCTATTTGTGAAAACCCCTCATCACAAGGAGTCTCAAAGGCTTCAAAGACCACAGAATGTTAACGCCTAATGTGTAGCTTTGTTTTTCAGTACTATGCTTTATTTTTCAGCCTGCTTTGTAACGTTATAGAGCATATCATTTTATTAAACATTTATTTTTCAGTTAAAAAAAATACAGGTCACTTATACAAGCCTTAAACATACATTCCATATAAAATATCACACTGAAGCAACTTACGAACAAATTCAGCGTCTGTATGTTTTTGACAAAATGACTTGTTATTTATTTAAACTTCCTATCTATTAACCCTCAGAGTTTTCTGTCTTTGAACTTTATGTTAATTGTGAAAAATACATAATGAAAGGCTAATAAAAAAATTTGTATTACTGTTCTTCCTTGTATTTTTTTGTAGCTGAGTATATATTTTATGAGCCTTGTTTTCCAGGGGTCATTTAAAATCCTTATTAATGTATCCGTTTTCGAGCACTATCTCGTCTAGTAAGTAACTCAGTATTTGAAATATCGCCGATTGTTATATGGGACTTTTTTCAACCCACTTGTGGAAAATACCTTTAAAAAAAGACTACATGTACAGAAAGTGTTGACTCAAGCTACGACTGACTAGGCCATCTTTTGAATACTCAGTTAGTGCACGTTGCTGCAAGACAAAGACGTGACAGTTCTCTCCTCTGGTGACGGTTCCTGGCCTGAGTTTGGGTTTTGGCAAAGTTGGCACTTTCCTTGTCCATTCCTTAATATTGGTGGCCCAGTTCTCTTGATGTCTTCCTCTGCTTCTGCCTTCTTGGACTGTACCATGGAGAATGATCTTGGCCAGTCTTGATGATCTTGTGAAGTGACAATACTACTGCACTTTTCGTCTGTGCACAGTTGACAACAGTTCTTTGTGGGGTCCAATTTGCCCTCTGATGGTGTCATGCACTGTTTCATTTGCCGCATGTAACTGATGCCTTGAAATGTCCTGGAGCGTCACATCGGTATAGCCTGGAATTTTACTGGGCTGGCAGTGAATGAGTTAAAAAGGAATCCACATTTTTGGATCCAATTGGAATGAATCATAACAGATTGCAGAGTGAGCTGCTAATGTCACAGGCTCACAGGTCCTGCGTTGTGTGAAGTGTGCCTTTCAAGAATCCAGAAATCATTGAAAGTGTATTGGAATTGTTAGCTGGCAATATTCAAAATTGCAGCAGTCAATGAAGCTTGCCCAAGCTGGCTTCTGACATTGCCCTAGCATGAACACATGGATTTTAAAGGGACAATATGTGATATTTAGTGTCGAATAGAAACAATCCTTCAGTAAAATGAAAATCATTTGTTAAAATCCTGGGCAAAAATGTCGCACTGCTACGGGTGGCCAGAGCAACAAAAACTGCTATGTGTCTTGAATTTTACGCGAAGCTCGCCAGAGACTTTTATGCATTACGTTTGGCCGAATCCTACCAATGGCAAGACAAAGGCAATGTAGACGTTCTTCCGGTCCGCCCAAGTTAAAAGTACCAAAAAAAAAATTATTTTTGTTGCTCAGTATTAAATTAAAAATTTCAATCTGAGAGTCTAAAAATAAAAGTTAAATAGCCTTTGAATCCATCCATTGCTGCTAAACGAAAGTGTCCCGATCATAAACAGCATAACAGTACAAAGATTTATCTTGGAGCTGCATTTCCAAGATGGAGAGATTTCAGGGGAAAACTACAGATGAAAAGTGACGCTGCCTTCTCCAGCTATTTACTTGACGGGTAAAATGACTTTATGTTTGTGTTTTGAAGAAAAGATTATGCCACTATATGGAATGCTGCTGTAATGCCCAAGTATCACTTCCTCTCCCTCTACCGCCCCTTCGTCATGCCCTGTCACTTTTCAGCCCTCGTTAGCTCGGTGTTTCAAAAGTCTACACAAAATGATGTCGTGGTTTTTTTTTTTCTTTAGCGTATTTAAGTTGCATGTACGAATGGAAAGTAGCTATTAACATCAGCAACAGTAGTATGGACGATGGAACTACAGGATTCTCTTTCAATGCGTCATTGCACGATCAATTAAAATATCTATAAACAAGTCTGAAAGTATATCAGTCGCACTTTCTATGAAAAAATGACCACCAAATCATTAAAAAGATGTAACTGACTGATGTCATCATTTGAGGGAATACTAGAAGTTGTTCAAGAGGACATCTCGCTTGCGTGCTGGAAAGCTGACACCTATGGCTGGTACATTGGAGGAAAGCATGGTGCTGTTTGTTCACCTAGGACAGGGGTGGCTAACCCGGTCCTGGAGAGCCACACGTCCCGCATGTTTTGGAGGTTCTCTGCTCCAACGCAGGTGACGCCAATTTTCAGCTCTGTGAGAGCTTGATAACAATCCAGGTGATTGGAATCCTCTGTATTGGAGCAGAAAAACCTCCAAAGCATGCAGGATGTGCGGCTCTCCAGGACCGGGTTAGCCACCCCTGACCTAGGGTTTACGTAGTGCCGGCTTGCACCAGACAACACAGTGCCAACTAGACCACTAGGAGGCACTGAATATTACACACTGTCTCTTTAAGAAATTTGACTGATCAAATGGAGGGACATTTTTTCCCAGACTAGCTTACCTCAGGCTATCTACAATAAAAGAATCAAAAGTGGTTTAACACTTGCCCAAACGAACAGAAAAAACCAGCACAAGTTTTCAGTCCAGGGAAGTTAAAACTACCGTAGTTTCCGCACTATAAGGCGCACATAAAATCAGATTTTTAAAAAAAAAAGCTGACTATGCGCCTTATAATCCGGTGCGCCTTATATATGGATCAATATTGAATTACAAGGTCTCGCAACTTACGGTAAGCAGCCACCAACTCCATTTTTCGCGTAGAAGAAGAAGTGCGCTGTGCATACTGGGAAATATTAAACAACGATTCTCTTTTATTAGTGCGTTTGTATAAAGACCCTGAAATGACTGCTATTAATAGACACGCTTACAACGCAGAGTTTAAACTCAAAGCGTTCAGTCACGCAGTAGAACACAGGAATAGAGCAGCAGCGAGAGAGTTCAACATTGAGGAATCGAACACGAGAGTGGCTCGAGCCGGCAGAATTAAGAGTCCCCCTAGGAACTCGCTAACTGAACAATGAATTATGTAAAACCCACTACAACGTTTTTACATTTCACAGTTATTATGTTATTGCTTTACTGTTATTGATTTGCACTTGTTGTTTTTGCACATTACGAGTGTCACTATATTGCGATTGCACTAACGTTTAATTTACCATAACAGTATCAGACGTTTTTTTGCGTGTTGACTAAATGGAGGAAAAGTAAAATGTTATGCCTTGCTGTTGTTCAAAGATGTTAAAGATGTGTCACGAAAATGCTTTACCTCAGAGAAAATAATAAAACGGCTGTTTATTCATCAGTTTGACTGACCTATCTTACTGTTTTGTTGACATTCCCTTTAGAGCGGCACCATCTAACGGTTGCATAACGTACCTACATCCTCTACTGTAGCCAAGTCAACATCTTAATCACAAAAATGTCTCGAAGGACTGCACAGGATTACAATTACAAAATTGCACAATTACCTGATCTTAAACCAGCATGCACTTATAGCGCCTTATAATGGGGTGCGCCTTATGTATGGAAAAAGTTTAAAAATATATCATTCATTGAAGGTGCGCCTTATAACACGGTGCGCCTTATAGTGCGGAAAATACGGTAATTACTTTAAGTAAGTAGTTTAGCGCATTGAAGGCAGAAATTACCGTTAGAATTACAAATATTTGTTCATATAAGGCTTGGTAAACTTTGATTTTAGGATTAGAGTGTTAATTAAGCATTTCTTGAAATTACATTTGCCAGGAAGATGACAAACATACAATTAGTAACCCATTTGAGTTGATTCATAGTTAAAATAAAAAAGTGGAAATTTCTGTGCAATGTTTTGAAATCTGGACTCAAGCAACAAAAAGCATGCCACTAAAATAATTCTTTTTTACTTTTTATTGTAAAGTTATATTTAAAAAAAAAAAAAAAGATTAAAATAAGCTACCATCGAGTATGTCAGATATTTTTCTTACTTCAATAGAGAAACAAGAAAAAAATACTAAAAGTAATATTTTTGTGCCAATATAAGAATACATGTCGTTTCATGGAAATAAACACATTAATAAATAAACAACAAACTATCTAGCAATCTAGCTAGATAGCTAACAAACGAACTAACAAACTAACGATCCAACTCACCAATTTACTTACTAACCAACCAACTAACTAAACAAACACAGAGAGAACTGCTGTCGGGGTGAAATGATAGTTGTAACTATTGTTTTTTTCCCCCCTCCAAAAAGTAATTCCACTTTTGGATAATTTTATTTGTGCAGTACTTTTATTTTTTTAAGGTTTAGTTCTTGGATTTCAATATATTGTAGAGTATTTCATTGTATAATAATTAAAAATCATGGGTTTCCCAAAACTCCTATCGAGCTAAGTTCTGCATTGTTGTAAAGTAAGTTGAGTTCAGTCATCGCTACATATGTCGAATGACTACTCCGTTTGCGAAAGCTCCTAAATTTGGTTACTGGTATCTATCCAAAGGCAGCACTTCATCAAAATATTTTAATAATTCACTGAAAAGTGTGACTAGAATTCTATAAAATGCGGCAAATTTAAGGGCAGTGAATTCCAAGTATACCCTAAGGATGCATTTATTTATTAAGATGTAGGTGTCTTCTTTTTCTCGCCTGCACAATCAGTCAAGAGGTATTAAGCAAACACACCTAGTGTAAATATCAAACGTAGTTAAGTGGCCCATCTCGGAGTCAAAGCCTTTCTTATCTTCGGGGGCCATTCAGCATCTTAAGCTTACCTGGAGAGCAATAAGTGCAGCCTCCCGTTGCCCCTCAAGCATCCCACATCCCGGTTATCCATGCTTGAACTCCAAACAATTCCCCCTCTACAATAATAATCCAATAACGACTTTGTCTAAATTCATGTACCCGTGCGATAGGATCTGACGTACTCACTGCCTTTTGCGCTACGGATATCAGGTCACCTCAAGGGCCAATTAATAATCACAGTCCTACTTGAGACAGTCTATACGGTTCTTGGGGTGCTTCTGGATGGATCAGTTGCGGGGCAATCACGTAATGTTATGCGCACCTTTTCGAAATCTGAAACCGGGGGCTCCGTCATGGTCCTTGGGGTTGGCACGGTAATCAAGGTGTATAATCGCACGGCGCTAATGGTAATCAGGCCCGGCAAATTAATTTTCCTCGGATCGCGCATCAGCCCGCCGAACCCGCTTCGGACCATGAAGAAGGGTGTAGGTGGTCTGGAGAGTGCAGGTGATTAAAAGGCAGAGAAAGCGCCGCATGGCCAAGGAGCTCGTTATGCAAACATTTTCAAAGTGCTTAATTCCTCGTCTCTCGTTCTGCTTGGCCAATTCTGCATTTGCGTTGGTGATGAGGCCCAGCACAACAAAGTATTGTTTAGTCACGGGCGCAATGTGTTAGAAATGTTGGCAAAGTGGCCAAACGGGGAAGAAATTAATAATTGATTGATTGATTAATTGATTTGATAGAGGTTGTCAAATTTATCACCGTTCCAACAGTGATGAGCAATCAGGTTCATGTCTGGAGAGGCGCAGTTAAATTTACAAATAAAAATAACAAAATCTTATTCATCATTTGATTGGTAAAGTGAGAAAGAAATATATAAGCTGCCGAATTGAAAAAAACAAAACAAATTGTCTTACCTTAACTTATAAATGAAGTCTATGCACTTCTCCTTTTGAAAAAAAGCATCACTAGATAGCCCCTTGTCCATTATAAAAAACAGTCCATGCAACGAGAAAGAAATGACTGGGTGGCTTGACTTGCTGTCAGCCGGTTAATGCTATCACAAATTCCATTGTTTGGGGGTGAGCCTTGTGTCAAATTAGAATCATTGGTCTTGCTATCACCCTCTGCCATGAGGCAATAGAACTGCGTGCCTCACTCTGCTTTGCAATACCTTACATAACAATTGTACTTAACAACATTTCTTTCCAGTTTTTTTTCCACAACAGAGACTTAAAGTTATCAAAAAGACATGCTATTAGAACCAGATTTCTTTTATTTCAATGTGAACGTAGTGCTGACACAAAGTAAATTCTCAATTTGCCAGGAAACTAATTTTCATTACAAAATCAACTTCACTGACATTTGGTGACATTCAGTCGCCTTTTGAGGTGCTTAGAAAAAACACACACGTTTGAGAACGGTTTATCGAAGAGAAATGGCAAAAAAAAAAAACAGCTATTTAAAACAGTAATGTGATCTTTCACAGCTATGTATCATAGCTTTGCTGCTTTTTATGAAATTTTAGGACAAGTGGCAAATTCTTGAAGTAACAGTCACATCGATGGACATAACTGAACATTAAGACCTAAGCTAGATTCACATTGCAGGAAAAGTTGATTTTTTTCTTGCATGAACGCGACCTGAAACCGATCTTTTAAGGTCCGCCTTAAAGGCACATATCCGACCTTTTTTCACACCAGACACAGGTCTCTTTCATATGAGGTCCTAAATCGGATACATAAATTATCTTGTGGCATGCCACTGTTGTGTGAACGGTCGAGACGCATTCGTGCGACCTGCATGTCATCCATAGGCAACAGACGTCACAATTCTGCATTCAGTTAGGAGGCAGGAAGAGAAGAAATCAACAACCATGGTGGACAAAAACATGGAAAGCACTCAATGGAGAGAAAGTGAGATTTGGGATTTATTCATATTTGGGGGGGGCAACTCTGTTCAGCCCCCGGTAGCACAATAACTGTAGAATTCCTAAGTACGCTACACCGTTAGCATATGTCAGTACTTCCGGAAACACTGCATTGCGTGGTCTTCTTCTGCGGGACACTTGTGGCGTTTACAAATAATTAACTATAAGTCACAGGAGATCGCATACAAGTGGCATTTATGTGGAAATGTGAACGATCTCACTAAAACTTTGGATCTCACCAAAAAAATCTGAATTGAGCATTAAACCTAGCAGTGTAAACCTATTCCTAGTGGCAGAAACAGTTGGATGAAATTAACAAGTTTAACATTTATTATGTTGGCAAATTTCACCTTTTAATGAGATACAACTTTAATAGGGCCTTTTTGTGATCAATTTCAGATAGAAACTTGCAAAGTTTCAATATCATTTTTTTTTCTATTTTACTACCTAATACAGTATTGACTTCATCATAATCATTTTAAGTAATTGTATTTATTTACAAGGTGTAAATTCATTTATTCCTATATTTTTTGTGGAATCCTTATGTTGCTTGTGATGCAAACATTTTCAAAGTGCTTAATTCTTTGTCTCTCGTCGTTCTGCTAGGCCACGTTTGTGTTGGTGATGAGGCCCAGCACAACAAAGTACTTTTTTTTCCCCGTTTTCGTTCCTTCCGAGTCAACCCCGGGGTCAAGGAGTTCATCGCTATGGTAACCACGTCAAAGGCCGCACTATATAAACCATATCCTAAGTGAATTGGAAAACGTGTTTACGTCTCGCTCACTGAATGACTTCTTTGGCATCCAATTACTTCGGACAATCTATAGTCGCCCTTGGAACATCCGCATTCCGCCTGAAGCTGGAGATGGCGATGGTCGATAGCTTTTTTAGTAATACACTAAAGATGAACGGTTTACGTGCCTTCGTTTAAAGTGACAAGCAAAACGTTGTAGTCTTTGAAGAGTCTGCATATACTTTGTGTTCTTCAGTCAGTTAAAAGGTCAAATGCTTATTACATTAACCTTGTGCGTAAATGGCACGACTGAATTATTTTTAGATTTTTTTGTTTTAAGCATGGGAGGTAAGAAGAACATCTCAGTTATTCATATTTTTATTGGCTTTTTAATATTGGAATTGTCATTGTTTAAAATAATTTAACTGTTGGCGCACAATAATGGCCTTAGTGACTTACATAGTCAAGTCAAGTTTATTTGTATAGCCCTTAAGCACAAGGAGTCTCAAAGAGCTGCACAGATTACTGCAAACTACAGGCTATTATTACACCATCCCCTGATCTAAAATCTACGTGAGGGCAAGGCAAAACTCAAAACCTCAACATGAGGAAAATGAAGAAAGCTCGAGAAGTGACCGCACATGAGGTAATCCAGGATGACCAGGCTGCATTGGATGTTGCATTAACAAATAATGCACAGATATTGTCAACATGAAATATAGAACATTCATCAGCTATAGAATATAAGTTTGTTTTAAGTCTCAGCTGAGGTTGCAGATCAAATCTCAGGGGGCAGAACAATCCACAGCACCGGGGCCCAAATTGAGAACGCTCTCAAATCTGCAGATCTCTTCTTGGCTCTTGGGATCACTAGTAGACAAGGATTTTCACAGCGAAAATATTGTCTACATGAAATATAGGAAATTCATGGGCAATAGAATATAAGTGTGTTTTAAGCCTATATTTAAACAGTTCCACTGAGGTAGCAGGTCAAATCTCAGGGGGCAGAGCATTCCACAGTACCGGGGCCGAATAGAGAACGCTAAGAGAC
The DNA here is from genome assembly GCF_059441175.1 of Urocampus carinirostris. Taxonomy (NCBI): domain Eukaryota; kingdom Metazoa; phylum Chordata; class Actinopteri; order Syngnathiformes; family Syngnathidae; genus Urocampus; species Urocampus carinirostris. Next base: position 22,394,236 of record NC_142356.1, read on the forward strand.
CTGGTATGTGATACGTACTGTAAGGCCATTATTGAATACTATATCATTTTAACATCCAGTATTTTTTTCCTCAATTTTTAATACAAATTAATCAGATGTTGGTAGAAATCTTTAAGCAGTAAGGCCACTATCTATCGCTATCTATAATTATAATTAAATATTCACTACCTACAAAACTGATTAGACAATCTCATTAAGAGATAGCAATATAAATTCATTGATGATTAAAGAAAATAAGACTAATTACGTGTGACTATTGTTTTCAAAAGAAACTGTTTTTAGCTTTTTCTTAAAAAAACAGTTATTGACAGTCATGCAATTTTTGCATGAGGTTAGCGTTCTCAAAATTATTTATTGAGTAAGTAACAAAAGCAATTAAAAATGCAAGTATCTTGAATGATACTCAAATGTAAACTAGGAGTAAGAACAAAAGAGGAAGAAATGTAGGAAGAGAAAAAAAACATTAGCAGGAAATGTTACTCGTTTTAAAAATATTAAAACTATCACAAAAACTATTAAATAAGTTTAAAACATTTTATCTACTATGATCAAAGAAAAATACATAAATTGTGCAAAACGATCCACCACCTTCTAGATACATCATTTTAGCATGCTTGAAGTATAAAGTTTGTTCATAATTGTTTTCCTTTATCTTTATTATTTACTTATTTCTTCCTTCTTTTTTGGGGGGAATATAAGGTAATATGTCATAAAATTAGAACAAAAACAGCACTTAACATAAGCAGAATGTTACACCAATGTGGTAAGTGCAGAGCCAAGATCGAAATATTGAGACCAATTAATAGCATATGTCTGACATGTTACACTTTTGATAAACTTTATATGCTGAAATCAAAAATACAATTCCTGTCATGATTAACAAATAAAATGAAAATATATGAAACGGTTGTACTAATTCATTGTTGTTTTTCGTTTAACTTCACACTCTTGGAGTTTTGTTTTTTTTAAATTACAGGATGTTCACCTTACATTCCATGTCCCAGAACCCAGTTTTTGTAGCCGGGGATCGTCGCGCCAAGGAACTCTCCCTTGGCTGCTACCCCGCTCTCTACGCACCCGACCCCTTTGGCCCCTCCCACACGTGATGAGCCCATGGAAAGAGGGACCCACGTCGTCCCTTTGGGCTCTGCCCTGCCGGACCCCGTGAGCAAAGGCCCGGCAGCGGACCCCACCTCCAGGCCTGGCTCCAGAAAGGGGCCCTGGTAACCCGCGTCCGGGCGAGGGATATTGTGGCCCAATGTTTTTATATTAATATTATTTATATTGTATTTAGATGGACCAATAACTAACATTTCAGTCTTTTCAGAGTTAAGGTGCAAGAAGTTGAGTGACATCCATTCTTTTATCTCAGTGAGGCAGGCCTCCAAATATCTCACAGTTTAGTATTTCATTTTATTTATATTTTGATATTATGACCGGGCAGCACGGCGGCGCAGTGGTTAGCGCTTGTGCGGCACAGTTCATGTCATGGGAACCTGTCGTGGGTTCAAATCCAGCTCCAGACATTCTGTGCGGAGTTTGTATGTTCTCCCCGTGCTTGCGTGGGTTTCCTCCGGGCACTCCGGTTTCCTCCCACATTCCAAAAACATGCATTTCAGGTGAATTGGCTGGTCCAAATTGTCCCTAGGTGTGAATGAGCGAATGAGTTGTCTGTCCCTGTGTGCCCTGCGATTGGCTGGCAACCGGTTCAGGGTGTCCCCTGCCCACTGCCCAAAGATGGCTGGGATGGGCTCCAGCCCCCCCGCGACCCTAATGAGGATAAGCGGTACGGCTAATGAGATGAGATGAGATGAGATGAGATATTATGACCGAAAAAACACGATCCTGGATAAAAGTAGCTGAAATTAGTTTCCTCCGCAGGGTGTCTGGGTTCTCCCTTAGAGATAAGGTGAGAAGCTCAGTCATCCAGCATCCTCCACATTAAGAGAAGCCAGTTGAGGTGCCTTGGGCATCTGATAAGGATGCCTCCTGGACGCCTCCCTCGGGAGGTGTTCCGGACATTCTCCACCAGCAGGAGGCCCCGGGGGCTACCCAAGACACGCTGGAGAGACAATGTCTCGAGGCTGGCCTGGGAACCCCTCGGGATCCCGTCGGATGAGCTGGAGGAAGTGGCCGGGGATAGGGACGTCTGGGTTTCCTTGTTAAAGCTGCTGCCCCCGCGACCGACCCCGGATACAATGGATGGATGGATGGATGGATGGAGGATGTTCACATTATAAATATTATTAATTCAATTAGCATACTATATGACATTATATTATATTACGGTGCTGAGTGTTTACAGATGTAGAGCGAGGCATTGAATTCTCCTGTGTGTGGTCTGCATTTATATAGTGCTTTTCAAGTCACTGAAGACCTCCCAAAGCGCTTTACAATGTGCTTCACACTCACCCATTCACGCAAACTCATGCACATCGATAGCCAGAGGCAGCCATGCAAGGTGCCCTTTGGGGGCAGAGGAGTTCAGTGTCTTGCCCATGGGCTCTTCGATATTTAACTCAGAGGAGCCGGGAATCGAACCTGCGACGTCTCTTTCCCAAGACGAGTGCTCTACATCTACTGCATGTTAACAAGAAAACTGTTTTAAAAACTTCCACTGGGAAGGATAGCCTAGCCATTAGAAGATTTCCTTGCGTTAATCGCCTCCTTTTTTCTTCGTACTAATGCCGATCGTTGATTGGTTAACAGCATGCAATTTAGCGAGGGTAGCGATTGTTGCGGCTTGTTTGTATTTCTTGATAAATACTAAATAGTCTCTATGGTGATCATCAGCAGTTTTTGTTTCTCTTTAGCATTACTGCAAACTTCGGACCTATGGCGAATAAATGCAGTTCAAAAAGAATGGTATTGTATTGTCAATTGGAAAGTCTTAACGAATCACACGAGATTCTTAACTGAATGAAGAGGACAGACAGGCATGGTGGGAGGTAGTTCAACAGACACTATATCAGCATTTTCCCAAAGTTGTGATGCAAACCAATAGCATAAAAGCATCTTATATGACATCAACCAATAGCACTTGCCTCATGGAAGAGGGAAATAGTGAGACCAGGGATTCTGATTTGGTGAACACCTCAGCCCCACACAATAGAAATAATGATAGTTTGAGCAAGGTAGCATCAATTCAAGTCATGCGATTTTTTTTTTTCTCGTTGCATGGACTTCTTTCTTATATCGAAGACGACCTATCTATTGATGCGTTTATTTAAAAGGAGTAGTGCATAAATGTTTGTTTCTACGCTACAGTCTATGTATTGCTTTCTTGCTCTGCTAATGAAATCATGAATAAGATGCGGGTTATTTTTTGGAAATGACTGACTGTGCCTCACCAATGGCGAGCTTCACTGTATGTCACTGATCATAAAATGCTTAAGTGCTGCATGTTATAAATGCATTTATGGCAATTCCAGGACACAATCTGATTTATTATTTACAATGATTTAAGTTTGTGTAGCAATTTAATTGAGAAGTTTTAATGATTTCAAGGTACCGGTTCCAGGACGGCTGCTGACACGATAAAGATGATGGCTGCCGACTTTATTCCAAAATAGACCTCATTTGCTTGTTTGGAGTAGAAATGGAAGTTTCACCCCCCTCACAGCTTGAACATATAATGAGGGCACCTTCTTTTGGCGCATATACGTCGCATAGCACACTTGCTGACTGGCGGCTAAAAGCGGCCCGGATTGACAGTAATGACTCTGAAGGAAGTCGGGCGGCAAAACCTGTTGCCGGCTGTCACGTGATCACGCGGCTAGCCCTCCGCGGCCTTTTATAACACAGACGGTTGAAAAGTGTCGGAGGGGCCACTTTATCCACGTTGTTAACCCCCTACCGTTAAAAAAACAGGCGACGGCCTGACCGCGTGTCCGGCCCGGCGGTGAGTGATTACTTTAGTGCTTTGACATTTGCGGCGGCGGTAATGAGGCGCACGTCTGTGACAGCCATGTCACCGACGGCGGCTGAGGCAGGGGCTGCCTGTGCCTCTCGCCAGCAGCTCATTGCGCCGTCGGGAAGAGGGGCTGTGCTCGGCCGCGTTTCTTCTTTCCGTTTTTCACTGCGTAATGCCAAGGCAAATGACTGACAAATATGGAGGAACGACCCAGCCATGTGTAGAAATAAATGTACAAATAAACGAATACATACATACATATATATATATATATATATATATATATATATATATATATATATATATATATATATATATATATATATATATGACTTGACATATAAACAAATCACATAATACTGTACTTAAATATGTGACATAAATGCAATATATTCATTTATTGATGCATTTTGTCTTTTATATTGTCATTTATTTATTTATGTATTGATTTTGTTATTTATATTGTTGTGTGGGCAGCACGGCGGCGCAGTGGTTAGCGCTTGTGCGGCACAGTTCATGTCATGGGAACCTCCTGTGTGGGTTCAAATCCAGCTCCAGACTTACTGTGCGGAGTTTGTATGTTCTCCCCGTGCTTGCGTGGGTTTCCTCCGGGCACTCCGGTTTCCTCCCACATTCCAAAAACATACATTTTAGGTGAATTGGCCGGTCCAAAATTGTCCCTAGGTGTGAATGAGCGAGTGAGTTGTCTGTCCCCGTGTGCCCTGCGATTGGCTGGCAACCAGTTCAGGGTGTCCCCTGCCCACTGCCCGGAGATGGCTGGGATGGGCTCCAGCCCCCCCGCGACCCTAATGAGGATAAGCGGTACGGCGAATGAGATGAGATGAGATTAGATATTGTTGTGTATTTTGTTTTATTTCTCGGCTCTTTGGTCATGTGTTTTGCCATACGTTTTATAAGGTTTTTTTGTGTATTCTATCATTTATTCGTTTCGGTATTTCGTCAGTTATTTTGTTGTGAATTTCGTCATGTATTTGATCATTTATTTTTCATATTCTTGTGTATTTTATCATTTATTTATGTCATGTATTTTCTCACTTATTGAATTATGTATTTTGTCGTGAATTTCACCTGTTGATTGATGAGTGATGAACAAAATACACAACTAACAACAACAAAACACAAAATAGGAACATTGGTGACAAAATAAATCACAAAAAATACATTAATGTCATATATTGAGGGATTACATTACTTACGTATGTGTTAATTTAGTTATATGGCATTTTAGGTATTTATCAATTTATATATTTATTATTACATATGAATTGGTCCTCTAAAAATATGCCTTTTTGTTTGTGTGTCTGACTCACGGGTGCAATGTCTAGTACAAATGTTGGCATACAAGCCGGACAGAGGGGAATAAATTATTGATTGATTTATTGATTGATGAATTGATTAATTTGATACAAAGGGTCAAATCCGATACCTTTGCAACAGTGACGTGCGGTGAGGTTTGTGTCTGGCGAGCAGGGTTGGGCAGGGTTACTTTAACTTGATTACTTTCAATTACTTTTGGATTACTCCAATACCAAATATACTAATAAAAGACAAAAAAAAAAAATATTAATAAAATTATGACTCACAACACGTGGTAAGCTTTCTCTCCTGGCTTTGATCTCCGGCAAAACTAACATAAAATGCGACAGAAACAAAATAAAAATAAGTCCAAACAGCTTGCCAACATCATTTTTGCCGTTCCATGTATTCCGTTACTCCCCAAGCTTGCACAAAATTTTGTAATTTTATTCATATTTAAGTAATTGAAAGTAATCCAGTTAAAGTAACCCTACCACACCCTGCTAGCGAGACACAATTAGATTAATAACTTAAGCTAAATCTGGTAGAGCAAGAAAGCAATATAAACTGTCAACTAGAGGGAAACCTTTTATTCTCATTACTTAACTTATAAATTAACGCTATACTTTGCTCATTTTGAATAAAAGCATAAATGGATAGATAATCCCTTATTATGACAAAAATGTCCATGCAACAAGAAAAAAATGACTAGATGGCTTGATTTGCTGTTAGCTTGCTAATGCTATCACAAATTACAATTTTTGGAGCTAAGATGTGTGTCAAATTAGAATCCTTGGTCTCACTATTGCCCTCTGTCATGAGACAAGAGGATTGCTCGCCAAACTCTTCAACTGTAGACACTCAGCAAAATGTAATACTTTGAGGGAAGGATTTGCTCCCCAAAATTGTATTAATACGTTTTTAAACAGAGAGGCCGGTAGCTGGATTTGAATCCTGGATCTTTGCACCGTGGGGCTGACAGGAAATCAACTCAGCCGCCCCTGTATTTCATCTTTTGGCGAAGTGGGTTCAAATCACTTAAAAGAAAAGATAATGGCAATTTTTTTATCATTTACTTAATTACAATAAAACGAAGTGTAAAGAGGAGTAACGTAAAGTGAAAACAAAGGAAAAAAACGACAATTGGTGTATGATACAATAATGAATCAAGATCATCTTAGGGGCCGGAGAAAGAATTCTCGTTTTAGAAAAAAAGTTAGAGAAAAAAGGTTTAAGAAAAATCCAAATACATACCAGATAACTAGAGTGGTTGTGTGCCATCAGAACATCACCCGCATTGGGACGCGACACTTTTTTGGGTTGGCTGGGAGGGTACAATGTCTTTCTGTGAAAGCTGTTTGGCAAGATCCAAAATGCCAAGTCCCCTTTTTACATACAGTTTTCATGTCTGAAGTGACATACCTGACTGCCTGTGAAACATGGTGTTGATATTTAAAGTCGTTCTGGCCTGGGAGAGTGGAAAGTCTTTCTGGGAAAAAATGCTGAGCCAAGAAAAATAAAAGGGCTGATTCGTTTTTGGGGGGTATTTTTCACATATATGGTAACCTACCAGAGTGCCTGTGAAATATGGTGGTCATATCTAAATTCCTTCCCCCTATTATGAGTGAAAGACACACAAATATGATGATATGTTAAATAGATTTGTAGATCCCAAACCAAAACATTATCACCACGCTCGCTTGGTGAAAATTGATAGGTCTTATGGTATATGGATGTCTTCAACATGATATCTGAACATCTCTTGGAATAACAATTGTTTTCAAAAAACACCAACAAGTGTTAAAAAGAGCTATACCCGCTGAAATTTCAAAACGTTGGACCTTTGAGGCGTTTGACTTTGGAGGTTCCGCCATTGTTCCAAAGTGAGTGGGCTTGCACACATCCAGCTCGCAGAGTGCGCCAGGCCAGCCATTTGCATGAGCTCTACCAGCTTCATGCAAATGGCGCATCTAAATTAAGCTCTGAAATCAAGTACAGCCTCACCATGAAATGTATGCAAAATGAGACCACTTGAATATTAGCCCCTCGCACGAATTCTCATCGAAAAAAGCGGACCAATCCCGCCAGTCGCGTCTGTGACAATTTAATGGACATGCATAGGAAAGTAGACTGTACCCTTAAAAATGTCTCCCTGTGTAATGTAGCGTCTGTGATATGACGGCTCTTTCTCGTGTTGTTGTTGCAGGAGAATCGTTTTTGTTTCCTCAGTGGTGGAAGTGGCTATGTAACAAAATAAGAAAGCAGGCCACTATAATTAAAGTACATGCATATTAAGGGCAAAAATGTATACCGGGTGAATAGCTTTGGCCCTGACATTATGCTGAATGGCACTTCAGTCGTTTGAGGAAAATTGCGCTGTTAAGTCTTGACATTTTGTCGGCTCTTCACTTAGTTAGTCACGGCAAAGTCAGACATTTACCAAATGAAAGACATAAGATGAAAAAAAAACAAATCTTTATTGAAAGTCGCACATGTACACAAACAACAGGTGCTTTTTTTGCTATTCCATCTTTATTATTACTTTCGAATAGAAATAGATAGATAGAGATAGATAGACAGACAGACACAGACAGACAGACTGACAGACGGCTAAATAGATAGAGATAGATCGATAGACAGACGGCTAAATACATAAATAAATAGATACAGACAGACTCACAGACAGACAGAGACAGATAGACAGACAGAGACAGACAGACAGACAGACAGACAGACAGACAGACAGACAGACAGACAGTAAACCTACAGAGAAACATGGACCTCGGATCAGGATTGTGACAGCCCTCCCTATTAGTTCATGCAAGTGAACGTCCCTAGGTATAAATTCTGGTTTCCTCTTGCAATGTTTTTCTGGCAATTTTTAGTTATTTTGATTTTCGAAAGTTAGTACCTTACACCAGCTATGTTCAACTCCAACTAGAAGCTCTTTTCAGCCACTCTAAGTGTATCCAGCTCACTCGGTCGTTTGTTGTCGCTGGCCGGGAATAACACCGGGAATAACACAGGGAATGACACTGGCTTACATGTCCTGTTGCTGGCAGAAAACCATCATTAAAGAAAATATTGAACTGGGCTTCCAAAATTTGCCAAGCAGTTCCCTTCAGGCTTCTGCACTGCGTCTTCTTCAAATGCACACGCTTTGGCTCAATTCTAAGTTACAGTGACCTTTAGTGTCAATTCTTATTATTAGAAACTACCAATTATAAGTTAAAGCAGGAGTAGGCAAACTACAACCGTGGGCTTCTATTCAGGCCTTTTAATCTGGCCTGCTGAACAAAAAGTTAAAAGAAAAAACAAGAAACAGCACTCTACAAATAAAAAAATCTGATGTTTTGGTGCCTCTTTGGTCCCCAGTTTCGCTTTGTAGCCCCGTTCTCCATAAAAATATATTTTTCATCAAACATTGTGAAGATTATAATGTTTCTAAAAAATCACTTCTTTTAACGTGATAATTATGAAATAAATTTAGCAAAATTAAAACCAATTTGATGAAATGATATTTTACTAAAAATATACAAAATCAAAAATGACATGTACATACAAATGTCTGCATGTATATTTAGTACATACAATCTTTTTCCTCTTATACTGCCAATGCATCTTATTGAGAATCTGTATTGATCAATACAAAAATATCCAATCAATCTATTGTACAATAACTAGACACATTTTCACTTACAAGCCTCAACTAAAACTATATCAGACTCAGTGATCAATCCACAAAAAACAACGAAAACATGAAAAAACATTTTTATGTAGGTCTTGTGGTGGTTTTCCACCTCCCCCCTCACATCCTCAATGACCTGTCACTTAACACAACAGGGGACCCCAATAGTGACTCCCTCTACAACCTCCCGTCCCCCACAGCAAATACAAGAGCCATGCCAGGGTCATGTGAGGATGCCGAGCAGGGATTAGGTTTTGCCGGTCTGAAATCTGCACCAATAGATCAGGCAAGGCCTGCCTCTGATCTCAAACCTGTAGAGTTTTGGAATCCCGAAGAGACAAATTACACCCCCTACCCCACCATCCCTTCTCTCTAAATAGGCCTTTCATATGTGTGAGTCACTTTTTCAAATCAAAACACTTTCTCAAGGCTGTTTAATCCTCTTGTCTTGGCAGTACTGCATGAAATGACAGTTAAGTGTTTTTGTGAGTACACATCCAAAATCCAAAAGTGTCATTAGGGCTAGCACCAGACACAATCCTCATGATTATTATTATCTGGTGATGATTTCCCTTTTGGTGGGCATGCTTGAAAAGTCAGATAGGTTTCTGCAATTAATCATAAAAAAACAGAATTTAATGTAGACAAAGAAGCCTTCTTGAACATCTAAAATTAACTTCAAGTTAAAGTGATTAGTTACAATTATAGCCAAAATCCTGCATTTGGCTGGCTGGCTGGATGCCTGGCTGTCACTTGATTACCCTCTAATCATACATCTCCCTCTTCACTATTTAAACACTGTTTCATTGGCTCTAGTCCATTGCCATCATGTCGTGCCCCAAGGACTCTTGTCCCGGGGTTTTGTCGTTCCAATGTACCGAACTCTTGCTGCCTTTCCTGACTGAAAGAGCCACCTGCTGAACCCTTAGACTACAGTATTTTGTCTTTGCTGAGTGAGCTTTCTGGATCACTGACCCCTTGCCTGCATCCTGGACCTTTACTCTCTGTTTCTTGAACACTGTTCGAATTAAGACCTCCATTGGCAGAGCGAGAAAGCACTATATTAATTGAAAAAGAAAAGAAACTATAATAGTATTACCTTAACTTAGGGGTGTCATAACGTGGGAAAGCGGGCCAGGTTTGGTAAGCAAAAAATGCATAAGGGCCGACTATTCTGCCTGGCATTCTGTCAACAGATCCCTGATTTTCAAATAAACAAGAATTAATGGTTTTGTTTCATGGGTAACACCAAAATCGGGAAAAAAGAAAAGCCTCAGTCAGGCATGAGATTGAGCAGGATGACCACCATTTTGTTTTTGAAGATGCTGTTGCAGGCTCTTCTACAAATATTCTATTCTATTTTCTTTTTCGTTTTGTTTTATTTATCTATTTATTTTAGGTGGGGAGGGGAACACATTATTATCTGTTATTCCTTGTCATATGACAACATTTGCAAATATGTTGATTTTAAAAAGAGAATGTTTTATTTTAAAGAAAACACACAAACACGCACACACACAACAGTCTGTTTAAATAATAAGAACTCTAAAAATGTTAAAAGGCTGAATTTAATGGTTGATGAAAAACATTTAGCAATTGATTTCAACTCAAGATATATTTTTAGTTAAGGTAAATATCTTATAGGCCTGAGAGCACTAGTTGATATTTACTGTAAATAAAATATCCAAAGGGAGACTACGTAAACAATCCCAAAGTCACCCAGTAGTGGAAAGTTACCCCCCAAAAATAAGAAAACTTAAATATATTCCCTAAAAATTTTCACAGATGAACACAAATATCAATGTGGAAGTGATGTATTTTTAATTGATGACTGTTTTTAGGATTTCCCATGAAATGCTGATTCATTTATTATTACGATGATAATTTCTATCGGTTATGATTGTTTAATGCATTGTGTCTCAACCAGGGTCCTGGAGTACACTTGTTTGGCGTGAACCTGGTCTCGTGTGCCACCGGTATTTGCCCAATCTTATCTTTGTAAAAAAAATATATATATATGCCATTGCTCAATATGGTTCCGGCCCGGAGCCTTCTCTCTGAAAATGCTGGTCTACAAGTGATTCAAAGAGCCAAGAAGGGATCCGCAGGTTCGAGAGCGTTCTCCAATTGGGCCCAGGTGATGTGGAATGCATTGCCCACTAAGATTCGATCTGCAACTTCAGTGGAATCTAGGCTTAAAACACATTTCTATTCTACAGATTATGAATGACGTATATTTCACGTTGACCATATCTGTGTATTATTCATCTGTTGGAGCCTGGTCATTACCTCATGTGTGGCCCCTTCTCAAGGTTTATTCATTTTCCTTATATTGAGGTTTTTGAGTTTTTCCTTACCCTCAAGTAGGTTTTAGATCAGGGGATGGTGTAATAAGAGTCTGTGGTTTGTGATAATCTGTGGTCTGTGCAGCCCTTTGAAACTCTTTGTGATTAAAGGCGTCACAAGTAAACAGGACTTGAGTTGACTTGACTTGCTACTCTATAGCATATGAATAACCTACTCTTCTCGTCGGCTCCAGAGCAGGGGAATGTATAATAATATTCAGAAAAATAGTCTGTGTAATATAGTGTAATAATCTGTTAAACCCTTTGAGACTCTTTGTGATTTAGGGCTATACAAATAAAAATGACTTGACTTGACTTGACTTTCTTCCAGGGATAGGATAATTTTATGTACTAATTATATACTCTGTAGTTAACGGGTCACAGGGGCTCCCCTCCCTGTTTTGTTTCTTTGGCAAATACAGCCTGGTGGTGCCCATCTCAGCATTTCCCGTACAAAAATTGTTATACGGTGTACACAATTTGAAATGATCAAAAAGTGTTTAAAATAAGGAAAAAACGTACACGTTGACAGGTATGACAATGACACTCACGTAGCTGCGTCGACGCACAACGTGGGTGCGTGTTTACGTAATTTTGCTTTCCTTCCTTCATTAATTCATTTTTGAGGGAAGGATTTACTCCCTCACATGAAATGGTACTGGTGTCCATGAAAACCAGGAGCAGGAGAAGCCTCCTGATCTAAATTAGATACACCATCTTCATCATCTGGTTGCTGTTGTTGCCGGTGAAAAGCATCATTCTTCTCTTCAAAGCTGAGCTGGAGATCCTAAACTACTGGAGTGAATCTCTTCTTTACCAAAATTTTGCATTTTGTTTCCGCAGTTACATTGTTCAATACACATTTGGCTTTCATATTTTGTTAAAAAAAATACATTTGCTTTTGTGACATATTAAATGCTTTTTGTCTGGTAAAGTACTTTGAAGTTCATATATTTTGTATCTATAGAATAATATATTTATGTATTTGATTGTTTAAACCTTATTTTTAAGTTTTTAATTTTGATTTTACTCATGTGTGGTTGTTTTTGACACAACATGCATTAATTAGTGAATTAAAATGCTGCACATTACATCTTTTTATACAGAGCTGCAATTGGTTGAATGAAAAATGATGTACAAATACATTTTGATGTGATGTAATTGCAAAATACATGAACTTTTTCGACAGAAAATAAACCAAGATAAATATCTATATGATATTATATTTTCCCAAAAGCTGATACAATAAAATGAGGCTCAAATAAAGGGAGCTGAACTCGACCAGGACTTAACACTCCTTGAAAAAAATACATATTTGTTTGTCTACTGCCACAAAAAGCCTATTAAAACACTTGTAGAACAATATATTTAATGACTTATTTTCTTTGATGAAGCTGTTTAAGATTGCAATGCAAAAATTGCCTAATGAATCAAAAATCTTGCACAACATTTTGATGACTTAATTATTTTTACTTTAAAATGTTCTAGTGTGTCAGAACACGAACCGACGATAGACCCAAACGCGTAACACACCAAGCTTTATTTTATGGAAGCGAGGCAGTCATGCGCAGGAAAACAAATGCCAGAGATCGCTGGGCAGATGAGCAGGATACCGTACAGGACGCGACAGACGGTATCGATGCCAGATACAGGATACCGGACAGGACGGGAAAGACGGGATCAATACTGGATAAAGGAAACACGAGCAAGATACAGGTGAGGATGGGACAGGCAGGATCAATACCAGATACATGATACACGAGCAAGATACAGATGAGGACGGGACAGACGGGATCGATACCGGGTACAGGATGCACGAGCAAGATACCGGACAGGACGGGACCGATACCGGACAGGACCGTTTTCCGGATACAGGATGGGACTAATGCTGGATACTGGATACATGAGCAGGATACAGGACAGGACGGGACAGAGTCAAAATACTTGCCTTGCAGGTGCAGAGGTTTGTTGACGGACTGACAAGGAGTGAATGGAGTACTGAGTTTAAATAGGAGGGGAACCAATCAGGCAATGAGCAACAGCTGGCGCCAAACGAGCGGGCACAGGTGAGGGCAATGGGTAATCGTGACACACTGTAGTAAAAAATGTGTTCCACTGGCAGAGGATTTTAACTTATTTTAAGTATTCGTTTTTTTTTTAAGTTTAGAGAAAAAAAAGATGTTAAAGCTATGATTAAAATGGTTACAAATAAAACAAGTCTGAACTTAAAGATGATGACCAAAGTTCATATCTGTATTACTTCCAGACCCACAGAAAATCTTCCCACTGCTGATTCAGGAAACATGATGATTTCGACTTTAAAAAACACACATGAAACTGGGAACTAATGTTTTTTTTTCTTTCATGGAGACACAATTGTGTGACTTGGCTCAATAAAAGGTTAAGAAACACTGGTCTGATGAATGAATACACGACAGGCTAAAATATTATTGTGCCAACGTGAAGTCATTTGGAAAAATATTTAGAGGTAAAAAAATTAAAAGAGCATTTTTTTCGTGAAATGATTCTTTTTTGAGCTCCTATTGAAATCGAAAGAGATTTTTTTCTGCTGGATGCCCGCTGAGACAAATAGGAACAGGTGGTCTTAAGAAATGTGTTAAGCACTGTGTGTATTTCAGCTTGGGAGAGTCAGCAGTACATTTGCTTATTCCTGGAGCGTGAAAAAAAAAGACAATATAAAAAAAAAAAAGACAAAATACTGTCAATTTGGGGGTAAATAGAGCTCAGGCTTCCTGTCAGTCAATTTGACGTTGCTTCCTGTTAACACGACATGTTTACAGCATCAGCGTTGGCCTCCTGCTGTCTGCGTATTTGTGCATCCGTTGCTCCCTGCGAACCCCCCGGACGGATGGCGACGGATTTCAGCCTTCTTTTGTCCACCAGCCAAAATAACGTCTGAGTGGCAGGATGCTGCGGGTAACCATTAACTAGTGAAGCCGTGCCGCTTGAGGCTCACTAGTGGAGGCCCTTCCCTTTCCTGATTTCAGGCTGGGGAAATATTAACCCCAACTCAGCTGGGGCTCTTCCTCTTATCGTCCCACGGATAAATGAAGAGCTGCCGATCCTTCCATCAGCGGGCGCTCCTCCTTCCTCCTACTCATCCATCCGCTCTGTTTGTGTCTCTCTTGGCACCGCTGACGCTAGCGACTTGTAAAAAGAGAAGAGAGATTGATATGATGAGCGCAAGACGCTCTCCTTCCTGCCCCTGGATGATACACAGAAGAAAGAGAGAATTTATGGACTCGTCGTTTTGCTGGTTGTAGTTAAGTTCAGATAAGAGGTAAGCACTTAACCATGAGACTGAACCTAACCCAACCTGTATTTAATCCTGGGTTGATCCCAAAATGTCGATCATTACGTTCGACTCAGGGTGGGCTTCTTTCTCGCTGACTTTTTTAGAAAATGTATGTTTATTGAAATGTATACCTTGAACCTTCCTTTGTGGAGTTTGCATGTTCTCCCTGTGCTTAGGTGGGTTTCCTCCGGGCACTCCGGTTTCCTCCCACATCCCAAAAAACATGCATGTCAGGTCAATTGGCCAGTCCAAATTGTCCCTAGGTGTGAATGAGCCAGTGAGTTGTCTGTCTCTGTGCGCCCTGCGGCTGGCTGGCAACTGTTTCAGGGTGCGTCCTGCCCACTGCCCGAGGACAGCTGAGATGGGCTCAGGCACCTCCGCGACCCTACTAAGGATAAGCGGTGCGGATAATGGATGGATG
Source organism: Urocampus carinirostris (assembly GCF_059441175.1). Taxonomy (NCBI): domain Eukaryota; kingdom Metazoa; phylum Chordata; class Actinopteri; order Syngnathiformes; family Syngnathidae; genus Urocampus; species Urocampus carinirostris. Next base: position 22,409,236 of record NC_142356.1, read on the forward strand.
GATGGAAAATGTATACCAAACTAATATGTGGATACAAAAAAACACATTTATTGAAAAAACAAAAGGTTTCAAATCAACCTTCCTCTCTATGCCTTGTCTCTCTGCCTCTGTCTCTCTCTTAAAGAGCTGCGCTAGATACCTAATGACGTACTGCTACTATGGTTAACGGCCCAGTTTTCAACCTGTAAACTTGACGCACGGCTTTAAAATGTTCCCACCAACTCTTAAAAAAAATCAGTCAATGATGAAAATTGTGGGTCATTGTAAGCTCTGGAGAGACAGAACTATAAAAGATGTGAATGTTTATAAGGTCATGTTTGACTTAGATTTTGTTACAAAAGGTAGGCTTTAATTTATCATAAACGACCTCTCTTCCTCCCGAGTCCTCTCAAATAAAATAAAGAAAATCAGGTTTGCTTCGGGCTCGGTCCTGCAAACCATGTTGATTGGTCGAGCTTGGGATGGGTCAGACTTTAATATCCACGGGCCTGTGTCAGGCTGGAATATTATTGACTTCTGGTTCAGATTACATCGCTTAAAGCATAGGTGGACAAGGTTTTTGAGTTTCGGGCCGCATCCGCTTACAACATATCACAAAGGGGCCAGGAGGAAAATAATTACAGATTTGATTTTTCATAGCTGGCGATAGTCTCGAATCCAATACCTTGGCAATACATGAGGGAAAAAGATAGTGTAGGCGTATCCAATTCCTCATATCATCTCTACTACTTCAAAAAGACATCTCTTTATTCCAAACATATATATTTATTCATTTGACATAGTCGATTCATGCAAACACATACATTTCTTTTAAATAGCAGTGGTTATATGTGTTTATGATTAAACATGAAGACATATACATTTACATTTCATGTTTTAATTTTGGCTTATAAATAGACCATTTGATCAAGTTGATTTTGAAATAATTAAAATGTTTGCAAAGTTACATATCATGAGCCTTTTCAAGCACTAAATGTAGTAATATCCCTTGAAAAACTCAGAAGTGTTTTTCTGCATGAAATATCCTGATAAATAAAATAAATACATTAAAAAAATACAATTTAAAGAAAGGTAGCCAGCTATTTGAATGCTGGGGACACAGGGGGAAAAAGTGGTCCCAAATCAACAAATTATTTTCGCAGTATTTGTTTTTTTTGTTTACATATTATCATTAACATTTGGCAGGCTGGATTAAAATGCCTGACGGGCCACATGAGGCCTGTAGGCTATAGTTTTCCCACCCCTTATTTAAAGGGTGTATACTCTTGTTTTACTGATTAACCATTTTGTTAAATGTAATTACCATTTGTTCTTTTTTTTTATGTTTTTGTGTTTTTAATTAAAAAATGCTTTTGAATTGGCACCATTTGGTAAAATGACAAGAATATATATTTTCTAGTATTTCCAAAAGTATTTTAGAAATGTCAAGTCAAGTCAAGTCAAGTCATTTTTATTTGTATAGCCCTAAATCACGAAGAGTCTCAAAGGGCTTCACAGATTGTTACACTATATTACACAAACTATTTTCAACCGACAAGAGGAGTAGGTTATTCGTATGCAATGGAGTAGAAGTGAGTTTTAAGTTTAGATTTAAACATTTCCACTGAGGTTGCAGATCGAATCTCAGGGGGAAGAGCATTCCACAGCACCGGTGCCCGGATGGAGAACGCTCTCGAACCAGCAGAAGACTTCTTTGCTCTCGGGATCATCAGAAGACCAGCACTCTCAGATCGTAGGCTTCGGACCGGGACATAGTGGCAGATCAGATCTGAAAGATAAGAGGGAGCAAGTCCATGTATGATTTTGTACAATACTAAGAGAACTTTGAAGTCACATCTTTGGCTAACTGGGAGCCAATGCAGGTTAGCCATAATCGGTGTTATGTAAAGATAATGTTTTCTTAGTTTACCCCAAGAAAGATAAAAAAAGAAGAGCTTATTGGAACGTGTCTAAGAAATGCAGGTACTTGCACGTGCATCATGAGCTTGATGCAGTAGAGCTTCTTTAAAAAAAGCTAGTCTTTGTTGTAAATTGGTCTGTATTATTTTATTTCTTATTCTCTTAAACAACAAAACGGTTACATTCATATGCAGTGGTGTACTTAAATGATTTTATAGACAAATTATAATGTTTGTAGACGTGGGGGGGGGGGGGGTGAGAAGGGGTAATTGGGCAGCAAGAGAGCTTTTGTTCTTACTAGGGGGGACATGACATAAAACAACTGAGAACCACTGCCTTGAACAGACCCTTAAAGCTTCCATTCTTTGTTGGTGTGTTATTATCTGCCTATTCTTTGGTAATTCTTCCATGCATTTATGGTTCAATTAAAGAAGTCCTGTTGATTGTCTGTGAGGCTTTGAACTTAGAGAACCGGTGGAGTTTTATAATTTCAGTTCAACAGACGCGAGCTCTCAACTGAAGAAACTAAACGGATTTTCTTTCGCAACAATCTGATATCCTCTACCCTAATTTGTTAGTTGCCATCAAAGAGTAAACATTTCCTCAGACTCAATTGCAACCTTAATGAATGGATCAAAATTGCATGTATGCAAGGATACGGTATTTATCTGTTGCTCCCTTCATTAAATGGCCCGAGCATCCCCCCTGTGGCGTCCAGACCCGAACGCGCTGAAGGGCTTTCATGTGTCGTGGATGGTCCACTCCTCTCGTTTGGGCTCACGGTGGCCTCATATCAAACAGCTTCATTAATTCCAACAAGAGGAAGCCAGTTAGCGGCCGCATAAACAAGCCGCAAAGTGACGGGCAAGTTGAAATACAAAGCTGCACTTTGCCTTTTAAGCAAAGCGTGCACAGAAAGAATTATTGTATTTTCTCTAATAAGGTGCTAATTATTGCCAGGTGGGTCATCCACACATGAATTACTAACCAAACTGCTGATAGAAGATAAATGGCCATTAAAAAAGGGGAAGAAAACACGAGCAGTGTGACTGGTCTTTGCATGGGCTTTGTTTTTACAAGCATGTACTTGCTGGTAATATTGGTGCTTTTTCATTTTTGGGGGGCCAGGGTCGGTTAAATTGGCCCAGTACATTAATGGGGAAAGCTGTTTCAATTGGCCTGGGATCAAATTGACTGTTCACTCCTGCAACGGTGCACTTATAGTATTTTCAATCAAAGGACAAATTAAACTAGTTTGCAGGACAGAAAATAGGGTGCACACCTGTGCATACCTGCAGGTGTGCCATTGGTAAAGCTTCCGTTTATCAGGTAGAGTTTAGTTGAATGAATGAATGAATTAATGAATGAATGGCCTTTATTAGCTTAATATATTATTTCAAGGGTCTGTTGGTAGTATAAAAAATCATGCATGGACTTGCTCCCTTATATCTTTCAGATTTAATTTCCCCCTTTGTTCTGGTCCGGAGCCTTCGCTCTCAAAATGCTGGTCTACTGGTGATCCCAAGAAAAGAACCGCAGGTTCAAGAGTGTTCTCCATTCGGGCCCCGGTGCTGTGGAATGCTCTTCCCCCGAGATTCAATCTGCAATCTCAGTGGAATTGTTTAAATCTAAGCTTAAAACACGCTTCTATTCTATAGCTTATGAATGACCTATATTTCATGTTGACAATATCTGTGTATTAATTGTAATTACAACATTCATTGCAGCCTGGTGATCCTGGAAGGGGTATTACTTCATGTGCGGTCCCTTCTCAAGGATTCTTCATTTTCCTCATGTTAAGGGTTTTTGAGTTTTTCATTGCCCTCATGTATGTTTTAGATCAGGGGATGGTGTCATAATAGTATGTAGTTTGCAATAATCTGTGGTCTGTGCAGCCCTTTGAGACTCCTTGTGATTAAGGGCGTAACAAATAAACATGACTTGACATTGGTATTATACAATCCTACAATGAAATGGGAGGGCTTCTCCTTTTAGTGCAAAGTAAAGACAAAATTAAAAAGATAACTATTAAAAAAAATTTAAAATAACATTCATGATATGTATTAATTATTTGCATAATCACAGTGGCAGTTGTACAGTACATTGTGCTCAAAAACGTGCTTGGATGAAGCTTTTCTTCATTCAATTGCAATACAGACAATAAAATTATTTTTATTTATCATTAGTTGAATTGTTGTTATTAATATTACTATTAATATTACTTATATTTTCTCAATTTATTTCAAGGGTGTCAAAATTTCTTCAACCTCTTGGGCTGAAAAATACAGTTCTTCCTTATTCCTTCTCATTGATCCCAAAAACTGGAAGAGTTTACTGACCTTGGTCCTCAATGTTTTGGAACAATTCAATTCAAATGCTCATCATCAAGCTTCCATAGGGTTTGCAGATGGATGCGGTCATGTGAATTAGGTGTGTCGGATGAGGGAAACATCTAAAACAGTCTGCCCAGGAGCCCTCGGGTATGGCGAACTGGTGACACCTTTAACACTGGCACTTTCCGTCTATACGCTTCTGTCTGAGGGTGGTTGCCAAGGAGACAACAACATCATGTAAGAGACAAAAAAGTTAAAATGGGTCACCAAGAACAATGCAAAATGCAAAAAAAAAAAAAATTGTGGTTTTAATTGTAAAAGTGACACAACCCACTTAGAATTTGAGGCCCTCACTGCCGCATCCTAGGTTTTACTCCCATTGCATCCAACGTTTTGCGGTTGTGGTCTGCGAAATTTTTCAACTGATCAATCCTTAAAAAGTACAGTGATATACTACCCTAAAACCACAAGTGTTACGCATTCCTAATCTTAGAGATATTTTTCTTTTTAAAGAAACGTGCGCCTTGCGCACAAATAAATATACAGTAATCCCTTATTGCGGTTTCGCTACTTTCGCTAAGCAGCAAAATGTAGAGGAAGATGCTTTCTATCGCCAACAAAGTTAGACTTCTCGACGTGTACAACTGGCTCTGGAGCCACATGCGGACCTTTGGCTCTCCCTTGTGGCTACCTGGTGCTTTTTCAAAAAAGGTTTGTTAATGGAAAAAAATATGGCTTCTGTAGGACAGAACTGGAAGGTAAACGCAGTTTTTAATAACGCCCATATGATGGCGGCAAAGTATCATGTAAAGTGGATCGTTTCCTTAATCCTCAAAGCTGTGCAATAAAACAGCGAGATCTATTTAAAATTGTAATTTGACACACAGTTATTTAAAAAAAACGTTTATAAAGTACAATACTTTTGTCAAACAAATACTCGAGCCTGTAAAATGGGTTGTTGTCATAAATAAATACATGAATAAATGAATAAATAAAGGTTTCCACTGTGTTGGTTTTGACTATTGCGGAAGGTTTTTGGAATGCAACCCCCAACCAAAAAAAAACAAGGGATTACTGTAATTATGATTTCTCTACTTAACCATTTCAATCATCATTCTGTCTGGATGTGGATGTACAAAATCCATCATCACACCAAACTCAATTTCATGCCTATTCATAGATCACAGAAAGCCGAGCAGGCACCACCAGGCTAATTTAACATGAGCTAATGGCAACGTTTAAGGGCTCAAGTTCAAAGGTTAAAGTAACCCGCGAAAAGCTCCCGGCGCCATTAAACATGGAAATGAATGCAACAGCTCCACGGCCCGTGTGTTGTCATACCTACAGTGAACAGTGAGAATAAAACTAAAAAAAAAAATCACAAGGGTTGTACTTGATAAGGCATACTTGTGTTACTATGGCAACGTCCGTGGTTCAAGCTAAGAATGCAGAGAGAAATATTGTCGTGTATGTTTTTAAACGTGGGTCTCACCAACAGGCCTGTGTTATTATCATACTACACTTGCACATTAATGGGTCCATTCAGTGTTAATCTTAACAATAGCTTCGAATGCATATGCTCAGCGGCACGCTGTGAAAAGCACTCCATCCGTCCATCAGTCTCTTTTTCAAATGCACCCTGTGCTAGAGATAAACAACTTGCAAGGATTTTTGCACTAGACATAACAGGAATCCTTTTTTTAAAACACACACTAATTGCCCCAAGAGGCATCGACGTCTAACGAAACACATTTTTGCTTTTTGTTATTGCATTTTAATTTCACAAGTACATTTTAGAAAATTAAAAAAAAACACAGCCAACACAACATCGACTTCCAACTGTGATGCACGAGTGAAAATAAAAGCTGGCGCAATCAGACACCAGCCCTTGGACCAAACGGAGAGGGGAGAAAAAAGAGCGCACATGCGATTCTGTCCACAGGGTGAGAAAAAAATAATACAATTTATCACTTGTAAACACTGTCAAGTGTTGTAATGACACAGATGCTTGTGTTGGGTTTTGGAAAGGTCATGAGCAATTTTTTAAGGCTTCATTGTGTTAAGTCGAGTCATATTCAATAGAAAACCCTAATCAAAAACAGTTTTTAAGACTGCCATTAAAAACACCCCCTTATTTGAAACCAATGAGGTAGGAAAAATTTAGAAACCCTGAGAAGGGGTCAAACATTAGGTAATCTCCCTTCCAGGATGACCACGATGGATGCTGCATGGGCATCAAAAGACAATACACGGACATGATCAACATGAAATTCAGTATAGGTAAAAACAGAATGTTGGTTACCTCCCCCAAAACCTTGAGGGATGCAACAGGTTTTAGAAAATTGCATACATTAGGTCCAAGTGCTGGTATAATAGCTCAAAATGCATTCCCCGTGCAACAAGGAGGCTTATCCTCTTCTCCCTCAAGGACAAGAAGTGAATAGTATGAGTTCTACAGTATCCATAAGAAATTGAATAAAAGTGTGTCTTGGGCTTAGATAAAAACACTTCCACTGCGGTTGCAGATAGAATCTTAAAGGGCAGAACATTCCATAGCACAAGGGCCTGAAACGGAGAACGCTCTCGATCCTGCCGGATTTCTTCTTGGCTCTTGGATTCACTAGTAGACCATCTTAAAAAAATGTTCTTGGAGCCAGTCCTGGAGACCTATCAATTTTTTCCCCATTAACATACATGCAGACATCTACATGGTTCTTTTACCTCTCCATCTACCAAACATTAGAATCCCAACAGATTTTGAACATTTTCACTACTTTTCAAGGGCAACTAGAATATTGTGTTTTGAAATTACAAATACATGTTGGGCACTGTCTGAAAGATTGGGTTCTGTTTTTTCATTAGGAAAAAAGTATAGTTCTACTTATTTTGTTCTTCATATGACATAAATCAACAACCTCTCACAAAATAAGGAGAAAACAAACGTTTTGTGTAATTATACATTTTTTTGCAAAACAGTGACTTTCACGTCAATTTTTTGTTTAGTGACATTCTCAAATTACTGAACAGTCCGTTCCTTCCATAAAACATAAAAAAACAGAAAATGTTTTTTTTTTTTTTTTTCAAAATTGCTAAATAATTATTTATTTACATATATCAGCTATGACAAATAGTAATATTTTCACATTTTAGAAACGATTTAAATATTTTTTGCTATTATCAGGAATGTTTGTGCATATCTGTGTGTGCATGTGGGTGAGTGTGTTTTTTTTTTTAAACAACACTGTATTTTGGTGTAGTAGCATGTGAAGCACTCTACTGTGTGTAAGGGGACATTGCAAGAATTGCACACCCTGTTCATTTCTTTTCACCGGCCCCTGCGCACAAAAACCCTACAGTTTCTTGTTGGCTTTGTCTTGGAAGGCATGAGAGAAATCAAGGTATGTTTTGCCATCAAACAGATTACTTTCCGGGTTATGGCATTGGACCCAATTTCCACCCAGGACTCGCCTTCCTTTCCATTAAATTTCCTCCTCTTCTCTGACCTCACGTCATGTCCAGCGCTTCAAAATCTGGTGTTCTGTCCGAGGTTGCTTAGATAGATAGATAGATAGATAGATAGATAGATAGATAGATAGATAGATAGATAGATAGATAGATAGATAGATAGATAGATAGATAGATAGATAGATAGATAGATAGATAGATAGATAGATAGATAGATAGATAGATAGATAGATAGATAGATAGATAGATAGATAGATAGATAGATAGATAGATAGATAGATAGATAGATAGATAGATAGATAGATAGATAGATAGATAGATAGATAGATAGATAGATAGATAGATAGATAGATAGATAGATAGATAGATAGATAGATAGATATTTTAGATCCCAATTATTTTCAATGAGGTGTAAATTGCAGTAAATACCGGTTAAATGATTCCCATTCCATATTTTGGTAGGATGATGAGAAGGAACATTTCTCCCACTGAGTTTTTCCTTGTTTAGTCATTTGATCCTTGCATTATTCTAGTGCCCCCTGCTGTTAACAGCCATGTGTTGGTTTTAAGCACATACTCCAGCTCCAGTAGTCGGGTTGCCAAAAAACACAAAATGCGTCAAAAAGAGACACACATTACATTTTTAAGACAAAGATCATTTCAGGTTGCCAATTCCTCATCTTTAGAATTACAACTGTCATTATTGCCATTGATAATAACGTAGTAAACATTATTTAGCATGAGATTAGATGTGGCACTCAAGGATAAACATTTAACAAAAGACTCACTGTAAAAGAGAAAAAAAGGCTGTACAAAACACAACAACAACAAAATAACTAGTAAAATATAAATATTAGCTATATGAAATAATTTTATAGTATAATTATTGCACTTTTTGACACACACAACAGAAATTCTAAAAATATATACCGGTATATATATATATATATATATATATATATATATATATATATATATATATATATATATATATATATATATATATATATATATATATATATATATATATATATATATAAATATAGTTCCAAGGTAGTGCTTGGGGGCTGTTGTTGTAAGTACATCAGAACAATAGTGTGACAGAAAATAATGCATTGACATTATCAGCAACATATTTCCAGAATTAAAACATGAATACACATTTTTCTATACCTAGGAAATATATATATAGTTTTTTTGCACAGTCTTGCGTGCTGGTTTAGAGTGGTCATGGCCTTGTGGAAGAAACTGTCTCAGAGCCTGTTAATCCAGACCTATAGCATCTGCCAGTTATTTGGGTTATTTCCAAATACTGAAAGGCATCATGCACACTGTACACAATAAATTATTGCAGTCTAGCACAAAAGCACTACTAAGTCATACATGCATTGCAAAAAGAAGTACGCTCGGTTGTAGCAAAGCAAAGCACAGCATGTGCCAGTCTCCACCAATGTAAAGACAATGAAGGTTCACCACACTGTAATTAGCCAACAATGACTTTGCCAGTCACTGCTCATAAATATGAATGAGGAAGGAGGAATGGAGGGAAGGTGTTGGGTCTAAATTTGCTCCTATTTTTTCTCCTTTTTTTGACGTGGCCCGGCGTCATATTCATCCTATCAAAACCTCCGGAGGAAAAGAGTTTTTAAAGCTTTTGTGTGTCACTCTTGTGCTGTCATGACTGCATGAGAGCAGCTTGTGGAGGGCGGCAACAGAGTGCACGTTGATGGAGAAACTTCGGATTTAGGGTTTTTTTGTGTCTGATTTTTAATTTGCTGTTAAATAATGCTGTATAATTTTATTTTTTTTGCAAATCTCCTTTCGTGTCAGCTGTTACTGCGAAATAATGGAAATGTTTCTGAGGTTATGCTTGGGTTTCAAGTAAGTGATTCATTAGCATCGATCAAAAGTCCTTTCAGTGTCACCCAAGCAAATTTTTTTGGTACAACTTCAATTGTTAAAAAAGTGATCTTGGCATTATTTTGTGATGTCTGTCTAGAATAGAGAGTCCTTTTCGTCTATAGGCCATTCAGAGAAAAAAAAAAAAGATACAACGGGCACAATTATATATTTTTAGCTGGAATTTATATCACATGTGTAGACGCACATCTAAAATAAGCAAAGAACAAATAATACCAAAACAGGCCAAATGAGTCTTCCTGCTAATTTCCTCTAATCATGGCCCTCGCTCTAATACACACAGTGCTTCAATTAAGCCCCAGGGGAGTAGCTTGATGGACATAATACCTCAAATAGAACAAACAACAGGTGGTATTCATCTTCAATATAATCTCCTCACATGTGATGCAAAAACTTGCACATCTGAGGAGCTGAAGCCAAAGTTTACTGTTTCAGCATTGACCAACTGGAAAAATATCTGCATGAATCCATTCACAGCAGACAACATAGTAAGTTTAAACAGTTAAGCACGCTATTCAGATTCAGATTCAGATTCAGATATACTTTATTGTCATTCTAGTACACGTGTATACAGAACAAAATGTCGATACGTCTGACCCGCACAGTTTCCTTGAGTGTACAGATATAAATAAAATGTTGTATTGTGTTGGAGTATTGAAGAACTAATAATATACTAAATAATTATGGCTATGTATAGTAGTATACAATAGTGCAAAGAGTGCAAGAGTAGTAGCTAACCAGATGTGCGAAATGGGCAGTCAGGTAAACAAGTCACTGTACAGTAACAATAACACTGTAGTACGATAGTGCAGAGGAGAACAGATGTGCAAAGGAGTGTCTAGGTACATAGAACTCCTAGTAGTGCAAAAAAAACAACAACAGACAAACAGATGTACAGATTAGCAGCAGTGTAGACTTACTATGTGTGTGATTGACCATTTAACAGTCTAATGGCCAGGGGGACAAAACTATTGCAGAACCTGGTGGTCCTGCACCGCACACTGCAGTACCTCTTCCCAGAGGCTAGCAGAGTGAACAGTCCATTATGGGGGTGAGAGGGATCCCTAATTATGTTCTTGGCTCGGGATAGGCAGCGCTTCTGGCCAATGTCCTGAATGGAGGTGAGAGAAGTCCCAATGATTTTCTCTGCTGTCCTCATCACCCTCCTCACACTCCCCCAGTCCGAGGCACTGCAGCCTCCACACCACACAGAGATACAGCTGGTCAGGATGCTCTCTATGGTGCCCCTGTAGAATGTGATGAGGGTGGGTGGGAGCAGGTGGGCTCTCCTCATCCTACGCAGGAAGTACAGGCGCTGCTGTGCCCTCTTCACCAGTGATGCAGTGTTCACGGTCCAGGTGAGTTTGTTTGTGATGTGCACCCCTAGGAACTTGGTGCTGCTGACAACCTCCACAGCCTTGTTGTTGATGAGAAGTGGGGCATGGTTGGGCTGGTTTTTCCTGAAGTCGATGATGATCTCTTTAGTTTTGTCAACATTCAGGACCAGGCTGTTGTCTCTGCACCAGCCCACCAACTGCTCCACCTTCTCTCTGTAGGCCAGGTCGTCGTCGTCCCTGATGAGGCCCACCACTGTTGTGTCATCCGCAAACTTCACGATGTGGTTTGTGGCTGACCTGGGGACGCAGTCGTGTGTTATCAGGGTGAACCGCAGGGGGCTCAGGACACAGCCTTGGGGGGAGCCCGTGCTGAGGGTGATGACATCGGAGCTGTTCTGACCAATCCGCACTGACTGGGGTCTGTCAGTGAGGAAGTCCAGCAGCCAGTTCCGCAGGGGGGTGTTGAAGCCCAGGAGTCTCAGTTTGTCTACCAGGTGTTGTGGGATGATGGTGTTGAATGCTGAACTGAAGTTATTGTATGAAGACTTTTGTTCATATTTCACTGCTGAGCCCATTTTAATCACGTTCGCTAACCAAAACAGCAGCTCCAAAAGAAACTGTCCCGGTAGGATGAAACACAAAACTACCTTCAGACATCTCAAATTACACGTAGATGCAATTGCTCATTCTAGCAGATGTTTGGGTGTGTCCATATGGATTGGCATGTTTAAGTGAGGTTCCGTCTTGTGGCAATAAAAGGTTTAGCAACTACAAATTGTTTTGCATGCCCAAAAACTTTACGGTGTCCATGCGCATGATGACTTTGGTCTTTTCTATGGCTGTCTGGCATTAATTTGCATGATGTAAAATTCTGATGCGGTATTCGTTTGCGTCACGGCCAAATGAAAATAGCAATATGCAATTGGCTGAACTACACCCCATAGCACCTTTCTCTTCATTCAGTTCAGTTTCTCATGAGTTTTGTAAAGATAAAGCATCATCAACAAAATACTGTATGCCAAAGGGACAAACAAAACCATGATAACCATGAAAAGAAAGCTTGCGATATCAAGAAATACAAAGAGGGCATAAAAATAGATACTCGTATGTTGCATTGCCATAACGGTTGGGACTTTTAATACAATTAAGGAGGCGAGTAAGGAAATATTTTGAGGGCATAACAATCCTTGCACGTAGAAGGTTTAAAATCAGTTTAAATAATTCATTCCCCCAACCTAATGCATCCACCCACAACTCTACTAGACCGTCTGAAGTCATGTCACATCAAATGTAAACAGAATTTAATTTCATCTTTCACGTTTCACGGATAATTTAACCACCTGAGTTGCAGAGGCACCCTTCCTGTGGTGTGGCTTGGGCAAGTCCAGCCTCGGTTAGAGGTTTGCTCCCCAACATGAAACAGATATTATTGCTTTTCATGGTAACCAGTAGCAGGAGAATCCTCCTGATCTGACTCAGATACAGCACCTTCATCATCCGTTCGTCATTGTTTTCAGTCCAAAGTGAGATAAGCCGTACCTTCATATTGAGCGGCAGAACGTTATTTAATCATATGCAACTATATTACAAATTAATAGTACTAATTATGTACTTTTTTGTTGTTTTAATGTTTAATTCTTGGGTACTGGGGGTTCGAAGCTAAGTACCATAGGTTTTCTATCTTCGGCTGTACTGCAATTTATTTTTAAAACAAATTAATGTCATATCCGGAGGGTCTACTCTGCATTTAACACACATTACATCCGTTTTTCTTTTGTTTTAGTTTAAATCCACTCGTTTTGCTTAGTGTAACATTGAAATCAATTTGATTTTATGTTTTCAAAAACTGTATATTTTAGACTTTTGATTTAAATCATTATTTTTACCCGTCACATGTCATTCCTATGTGTGTGTAAGTTTTAAAGAACTCTTTTCTTACTTGCAAAATTGGGAACGAGGTTTTGGCAAGAGGAAAAGGAGCTGGGAGAAAGTTGACATTTTGGCATGAATAATTTGACAGTCGCTGCAGTGTGATGAATTAGGGCCCGTTTGACACCTTAATGTTCTGTACAGCTGCTTGCAATCACTTGTACTGGAGAAAGGTGGAAATGAATTGATTAAAATCGCCGAGAATGAAGAGAGGGGGGAAGTGTTTGCACACTCCGAAAGTATTTTTGAATATTAAATGCAAAGTGAAAAACAACGACGCTGATATTTAGCAGGTTATTGACTCTTATGTGCCATCTGTCATCTTGCATTATTCCATGCATCCATCCATCCATCCATAGGCTAAGACGACGATCATAATGATTTTATGTCCTTCTCATTGTAACACTATGAATCACCCTCACAAAAGCTACTGTCACCCCCTGCTGGCTATTTTTAAACAGTCCTGTATTTCCCAGACAGGTTTTTGACATCAACCAATAATAAACAAAAGGAAACAACGAAATATTTGCACCGAACCACCTGTATAATACAATGATACATAATACATAATTATGTGCCCAAAGGGAACAGGGCGTAATCAGATTACAGTTTAATCTATTTTAAACCTCTTAAAATATTTTCTGAAATCACAGAGGCACACTCTTGTATTTGATTAAAAACAATTCTTTTGATGTTACATGTTTTTTTGTTTGTATTTCAAAAAAGTATTTGTTGTCATGAATGTTTTGAAAATAAGAGTTGGTAATATCTGTTGCCATCATTGATTTTTTTTTTTTTTTAAGTTTTTTATTTTATTTTGTAAACATCAACCAGCAACAAGAGTAACAAAGTGCTACAACATCTCATCTCATCTCATCAGCTGCACCGCTTATCCTCAGTAGGGTCGCGGGGATGCTGGAGCCCTCCCAGCAATCATCAGGCAGTGGGCAGGGGACACCCTGGACTGGTTGCCAGCCAATCGCAGGGCACACGGGGACAGACAACTCACTCGCTCAGTCACACATAGGGACAATTTGGACCGGCCAATTCACCTGAAATGCATGTTTTTGGAATGTGGGAGGAAACCGGAGTGCCCGGAAGGAAAACCATACAAGCACAGGGAGAACATAAAAACTCCGCACAGTAAGGCCGGGAGCTGGATTTGCACCCACTCAGGAGGTTCCCACGACCTCAGAACTGTGCCGCACACGCGCTAACTACTGCGCCGCCGTGCTGCCTGTGCTACAACATCTTATCTCATCTCATCTCATTAGCCGTACCGCTTATCCTCATTAGGGTCGCGGGGGGGCTGGAGCCCATCCCAGCCATCTCCGGGCAGTGGGCATGGGACACCCTGAACTGGTTGCCAGCCAATCGCAGGGCACACAGGGACAGACAACTCATTCGCTCATTCACACCTAGGGACAATTTGGACCGGCCAATCCACCTGAAATGCATGTCTTTGGAATGTGGGAGGAAACCGGAGTGCCCGGAGGAAACCCACGCAAGCACGGGGAGAACATACAAACTCCGCACAGGAAGTCTGGAGCTGGATTTGAACCCACGACAGGTTCCCATGACATGAACTGTGCCGCACAAGCGCTAACCACTGCCCCGCCGTGCTGCCTCGTGCTACAACATATTATCTTAAAATTAATCTTCAAAATTACAGTATGGGTTTGAATAACATTATGTTATTTGTTTGTATGTGTTCCTAGAGCATCTGTGTGGGAATATGTTCAGCAATATCTGTATCCATTGGATTTGATTATCATTATATATACAATATATATATATATATATATATATATATATATATATATATATATATATATATATATATATATATATATATATATATATATATATATATATATATATATATATATATATATATATATATATATGTAACGGGTGTAATAATAACTTTTGTTTTATTGAAATTCCTGCTGAAATATGTGTATAGTTTTTGGTAAATGTCCTGCAATGATGAGTCCAACAGTGCCATCTGTATGGGATGGGGTTTGGTTTTGGCTTCTGACATGTGACCGGGAGGCGGGGTTTGTTGGTAGTCTTACCAGAGAGAACTGCAATGGTAAGACACATATTTTGGTGCTCCACAAAATTAGTTAATTTTAAACATTATAACCCCGGCTGACAAATCTCTCAACATGCACCGTAATGTGATGTCAAGCTGTTTATGATTATTTTTGTTTTGTTTCTGTTTTACTAAATTATGAATTCCCCTTGTAGAGATCAAAGAGATCAAAGCCAACAGAAAAGCTAATGTTGTGACTCATCCATTTGCAGGTAACTTGTACCCGTTTTTATACTCATTATTGTTTTTATTTCTATTTTTTTCATATACATTAAAAAAGGATGATGTTGGTTAAAATTCAGACGAAAGAAAAATATGTTGAATCCATTGTAAACGTTAAAAATCCACTATACGATCTCTTGTTAAAAGTATCTTGTTAAAATGTAAAGATGTAAAAATGTATTGTGATATTTTAAAATGTATTTTCTGTAAAGTGAAAAGAAAGCTCTTTGATATGCTTTGTTGGCAGTCTTACCAGAGAGAACTGCAATGAGATCAAAGAGATCAAAGCCAACAGAAAAGCTAATGTTGTGACTCATCCATTTGCAGTAACTGTAATAAAA
This sequence comes from Urocampus carinirostris, assembly GCF_059441175.1. Taxonomy (NCBI): domain Eukaryota; kingdom Metazoa; phylum Chordata; class Actinopteri; order Syngnathiformes; family Syngnathidae; genus Urocampus; species Urocampus carinirostris. Next base: position 22,424,780 of record NC_142356.1, read on the forward strand.
ACCTCATCATCCAGTCCAGCGTGAATGTGGATCTTTGGTGGGACAAGTACACCGCGGTTACATATATATATATATATATATATATATATATATATATATATATATATATATATATATATATATATATATATATATATATATATATATATATATATATATATATATATATATATATATATATATATATTTGCATAAAGATGAATAAATAAATGCATTTAAATTAAAATAATGTATTTCATAGAACATGAATAAACTTTATGTGTCACAATCACCCGGATCGGGAACACCTGTGTTCAGGATTTGGCGCCAACAGCCAGGACAGCTTATTGGCTCACCCTGTACATTTAAATCCCCAGCTTCCGGTAACACTTTATCCGCTTGTACTATGCGATCTGTTGCCATCCGCTCAGAAAGCCCGTACCTCCGACTCTTTGCCTGCCTCCTGTTTTTCCACCTGATCTCCGTTGCCGACCCGTTTCCGAATTTGCCTACGACCTGCCCTGCTCGCCTGACTCCTGATCTCTCTTCCGAACAGAACGACGCCCTTCTTCTCCAGCCCCAGCCCCAACCCACAACACGACGACTACGCCTGTCCGCGACCATTCCCGCCAAGCCTTCACTCGCCTGTCAAGTCTCGACAATCTGTCAAACAACGGATCGAAGATTCACGTCTTGTCATTCCTTCCTTCCAATAAAAACCAAGAAACGAGTGCAAGTGATCTCAGTTTTCCTTCCGTCCCGTCTGACATTATGACGTGATTTCACCACTACGATGAATAAATTATTCTGTAAAGGGTTACTATACACAGTTTCATTTCATTGTAACTATCCATGTCCACTTTTAGCCACCATATATTTCCGTTTATAAGGTGCACCGGATTATTGGGTGCACTTTCAACTTTCTGGCCAGTTTGGGTTTTGTAGGTGCGCCTTACAGTCCAGAAATTACGGTAAGTGCGTTTTAGGTGCGCCTACAGTGCAGAATTTACGGTGATGACTGTATGTTGGCGTTTAGTTTGGAGTTAAAGGGGAAATGTTATTTAACGCATCTGAGTGGTAAATAAAACTTTAATTGGGAATCATATATATATATATATATATATATATATCCATCCACCCATCCATTATCTGGACTGATTATCCTTAGCAGGGTCGCGGGTGTGCTGGAGCCCATGCCAGTTATATTCGGGCAGTGGGCAGGGGACACCCTGAACCAGTTGCCAGCCAGTCGCAGGGCACACAGAGACAGACAACTCATTCCCTCATTCACACCAAGGGCCGTTTTGTACCGGCCAATCAACCTGAAATGCATGTTTTTGGAATGTGGGAGGAAAACGGAGTGCCCGGAGGAAACCCACGCAAGCACAAGGAGAACATGCAAACTCCACACAGGAAGGTTCAATCTCATAACCTCAGAACTGTGCCGCACACGCGCTAACCACTGCGCCGCCATGCTGCCCATATATATATATATATATATATATATATATATATATATATATATTCCAAAGACATGCATTTCAGGTGGATTGGCTGGTCAAAATTGTCCCTAGGTGTGAATGAGCGAGCGAGTTGTCTGTCCCTGTGTGCCCTGCGATTGGCTGGCAACCAGTTCAGGGTGTCCCCCTACATATATTCGAATAATTAGGAAAAATACAAGAACTAATCCCAAGTGGGAGGTTTATTTAACCATATAACACACATTCATTGGAGGCAGAATATATATACATATTCTTACACATTTGGTGCACAAGAAACATGGTGCATTCATTAAGAGGGTTAAATGTTGAAAGATATAATCACATTTATTTCATAATTCTTTAGTATTTTTGTAATAATACTGCAGTTGTCTTTTTGGAGTAAATAATTCTGCAGTAGTATTAAGTAATATAGTATTACTGTAGTAGTATTTTTGTAGTAATTCTATACACTTCTTTTTATTTCCAGAATGAAAGCAAAATAATATATGAGGTCCCTGTTTTAAGCACTATATTTGATATTTAGTTTTGCAGTTATTGTGTAGATTTTTTGTTGTATTTCTGTAGTAGTATTTTTGAGTGGACACACAAATTGACAATGGGGACAATGTTGGCACCAAAAAAAATAACCACTCTTGGGGGCCCCTTAGTTGTTGCGGGGCCCTAAGCAGCCACTTAGCTGGCTTATGCCTAGGGCCGGCTCTGCCCCCCTTAGTTGTAGGAAAATTTAAGGATGAGTAATGATGACAAATCAGCAATTAGAGGAAACAGCAATTGATAATCTGCATTTATGAATCAGCTGCGTAACATAACAACGTGGTGACAGAATAACGTGGTAACGTAGTCACGTACCAAATAGTAACGACAGTAGAGTTACAACATGTTTTAAGAATTGCACTGAAGCATACCTGTCCACCTCCACGGCTCCATGCCCGTACAAACTGTAGTATTTTCCCATCCTAAATAATCGTACTCCATTTTTTTCTTTTTTCGGATTGATGCATGATGGGAAATCCCCAGGGGGCAGACGCATCCGCACAGTAGCATCAAACAGCCGGCTTCGTTTACAATGAAAAAAAACGATATCGAGATAGAGGCTTCCGCGGCGAACTCCTTTGACTTGATTGATTTGCAGTTTCGTTATAGTCGGTGTTTACCGGATGGTACCCATTATTGATTTCATTTGCGTTTTTCCGTACAGATTTCCTAGTAAAATTCATTAAAAAAACGTACAGGTTGACAGGTAGGCTGAAAGAACGTGTAACTTTGAAACACATTACTCCCAACACTGCTCCTGGGGTCCCCAGACCGTAGTTTGAAAACCCCTATGCTCAGCAGCGTGCATCTTACTTTACACACTATCAGAGCATGGGCGGGGTGTGATTCTTTTTATTTAATTATATATTTTGTATCTGTCCTCTCTCTTCTCCCTTCTACCTCTCCTGTCTCCCTCCCTCTTTCTCTCCCAGCCTCCGTGCTGCAGCCTTGTGACGTCAATGTGGGCTGGAGCGCTTCCTCTTTGCTCCGTAGCGGTAAAGGGAGAAAAATGAGCGCCAGGAAATTGACATTGCGAGGTGAGTTGTCTTTTCTTCTTCTGGATATAAACACAATCCTAACTGTATATGCACGAATGTTGTTGCACGCTTGTGCTCTGACAATTCACGGCGTTATGGGCGCTTCCCGTGCGGCTAATTGACGTCCCCGGTTAAGCGGGAGGGATGCTAAAAAGAGGAGGAGGCTGCAGGGCGGGGATGGTGTCGATTTTTACTCCTTTTCTGCAGCTGCACCCATGCTTGTGCCCTCGTTTACGCTAGAAAATGTGCCGCTTGTTTGGGGCCCGTCCACGCCCACAAGATGTTCTGCAGCCTGTGCCTACCTGCAAGACACGCTGCCATGTGTGATGCTGATCAATGGGACTGCATATGCGTGGCCTGCACCGGAGGGCTAGCACCTACAGTGACAGTAGCTGCTGGGGTTTGTGCGTGCAACATCTATCTTTTTTAAATATGAGTCTGATCATTAGAACATAGTAGATTTCAGTGTTACTGAAAAAACTAAAAGTAATTAGTTATAGTTATTAGTTACTTCATTTAAAAAGTATTTGTGTTACCGCTCAGATTCACGGATCCCTTATCTCCAGAGTTCCCCGGGGCACCACTTTGTGTAGTGTGTCTTGGGCAAGCCTGGCGGTGCCCATCTCTTTCCAGGTGTTTTTCTGGTAGGGGTCTGCTCCCCCACATTAAACCGTTGGTAATGGGTTCCATAGTTACCAGGAGTAGGAGAACGCTCGTGATATGACTCAGATACAGCACTTTCATCATCTGGTCACCGTTTTTTCAGTGTTAAGCGCCATACCGCTCTTCAGAGATGAGCTGGACCTCGTCATTGACGGGCATCACTTGGGGCTTTCATATTTTTGTTGATTACATTACGTCCTTTGCTTTTTGTAATATATTCAAGGCTCAAAAGGCTCTTTGTCCGGTAATAGACTTTGTGTTTAATACATTTTTGTATCGAAATCAAAAATATTTTTATATTTAAATGAATAGATAACTTGATGGATAAAAAAAATAAGTAGCTCGTTCAAAAATAAGAAATAAATGATTTAAAACAAGGTACACGAATACATAAATAAATAATTCAATAAAATTGTTTCATAGATTCCTGACACCCAAAAGTAGCTAGTATCTAGTGACAATTTACCATCAATCGAAGCCGACCCCCTAGAACTGCTTTAAAATAACCACAAAAAAAAGGAAAAAAAGAAAACGTGCACACAAACCTGTGGAAGTAGTACACCCTTTATATTTCTTGGCTTGTGCAATCTTTACAGATTACACACTAACTTAGCAGAGACACTCCATATCCATCTTGTCTTTTATCTTCAACCACTATTATATTGCTGGATACTTTCTAAAAAATTGTCTTTTTTTCTCCAGAAAAATCAATTTTACAAATTACATTACCAAAACTCACCACTCTTTTACCATAAATTCTATACATACAACATTTCAAAACTGCATAATTGCCCCATTGATTTTGATATTCCTTTATAAACTACACCCTGCCTACCAATCCCTACTGGTGGCACACAGCCACATATGTGCATATAAACAGACCTGGGCGGCACGGCGGCTGTGTGGTTAGCGCATCCAAGGCACAGTTATGAGGCCATGAATCAAATCCAGCTACCAGCCCTCCTATGCGAAGATTGCATGTTCTCCCCGTGCTTGCGTGGGTTTCCTCCAGGCACTCCGGTATTCCCCCACATTCCAAAAACATGCATGTCAGGTTAATTCCCTAGGTGTGAATGAGTGAGTGAGTTGTCTGTCTCTGTGTGCACTGCTACTGGCTGGCGGGATTCGATGGGCTCCACAACCCCCGCGACCCTACTGAGGATAAGTGCTGCAGATAATGGATGGATGGATAAACAGACATCTTGATTTCAGTATTTTATTTTACAGTTGTAAATACAGCATGGATGTGAGTTCAAACAGTAGGAAGAATATAGAAATATCAGTAGGGAGAAATTACGCATTCTCTTACTCTGTGCTTGAGATGCCACCACCGTCTCTGTATTTAGTTGTATTTTGTAGGTAGATATAAATCCACCCACCCAATTAATACGTTGCATTCAGCGTTGTTTTGTTGGTGTATTGAGGATCGTATATTACTATGTGAGCAAAGGAGGAACAGTAACAGGATAGAAGACATTGATTGTACCTCTTTATATGCTATTTAAAACTTGTGGAGTAACGCACCATGTAAGTCACAAAATTTAATCAATAACGTGTTACAGGCAGCACTCGTTACTGAGAAAAGTAAGTGTGTTTTCAGGAACATGTTTCTTTGTAGCACGTTACTCCCTAAACTGCAGAAGGGTTGCACATACAATGACAGTCTAGCTGCTGGGGTTTGTGCATGGAACGTCTTTTTTTTAATATCAGTCTGATTATTAACATTTTGTACACTTCATTAGAGCTGCTGGATAGTGTATGAAAGATAGCCAGGCCAAAACTATGGAAAACATTGCGGTTTTGCAACCCTGTGGACACTCGCTTTGAAAAATGTTAGTCCTGAGTCAGAGGCGGGAAGAAGTGCCAGAGTTTGGCAAACTCGTACGACTACAAGGCGTGACAAATTGGAGCCATGCTCTCATGTGCATGCTGTGCTTCCACTGCTGCTGCTGTAAAAAAAGGGAGAAACAACAAAAAGAGGCTGTCATCACTGAACAATGAGATAATATTCACGCCAGTCTGGTTGTATGAACACATTGGTGAGTTCTTCATCCGTGCAGCAGCATAACTTCGACTTGTGGAAGTTAAGGCCTGACTGATATGGATTGTTGCAGGCCGACATTATGGACTAAACATATGAATCAAGTCATGAATGACATTGAAATGGGTCTTTGACGTTAAAGGAGAAGAAGCTTTTTTCCATTCTCTTTGCTTGATAAGTTTTAAATTTACGAGACACTTCAAAAAAGGAGAGAAAACATCATTTAGTTCTGCACTTGGAAGAAGAAGAGGAAAAGACTGTACAAACAACCCTCAATGTGCAAAATTGCAAATCTGTTCTAAAAGCCCTTCCCTTAGCCCTTGTTTTAATTACATTTCCTAGGTTACACAAAGTAGATCCGCCCTAATAAGTGTGGGAATCAAAGATTGGCCAAGAGTGACCAATGGTGTAAAAAGTGAATAATGATAAAAATAACGATCAACAGTGAGCAATAATAGTCAAAATAAAGAACCACCCTATGCAATCTCCTTTGCAGGTGCCTAATAGTAAAAACGGAAGCAAGCAGAACACATTTATCAGTGATCAACATCCGGGTCACGAGACTACACAAAAACAAGCACTAGAGTGAAATATTTCTGTATAAATATTTACTAAAATAAACAAAAAACTGAATATTCTGGGCTTGGAAGTACAGACAGAGCTATGTGTCTTTCAAACGATTATCAAAATAGCGGGCTAGTGTTTTATAAATAATGGGTATGGTTTGAAAAGAGCAAAACCTCAAATAAGTGTCCCCTAACCTTTTCCTAATCCTTAAATGGAATTTGAAAGTGTCCTGGCAGGACCACAGCCTTCCCTTCTCGGCAAAACAATCACTTGGAAAACACCATGAGGTCCATTAATTACAACAAAGAATTTGAATGATTAAAATAATAACGTGATAATTAAAGTAATAAAAAAATTATACAATTATGATTATGCAATCACACAATTCAATATGTTAAAAACGCCTATAGCTGGCAGTGGCATCGAATGGGTAATTTTAAGTAGGGTCGCATGATAAATCTTTTGATCAGGTTGACATGTGTAAGACTTACAAAACAATATTAACAGACTTTCAATCAGTGTTACATCTACGGATTCTTCTACGTAGTTTATCCATTCTCACACAACACTAATGAACGCACGAGAAGAGCAATAATGGGAGTTTGTTTTCATAACGGCGGTTAGGGAATTGCAAGACAGATAGGCAAAGGGATTTTGTTTATTACTCTATTGATCTGTGGAGTGTAACGTTTCAATTGTCCACTTGACTAATCATCATGTCTGTCAATGTGCTTGGGAAGAACTTTTATCATGAAAGTCAGTTAAGTCAGTACGTAATCAGACCAAAATGTGAATTATTACAATTTCTCTCTGTTTTTTTAACCTTTTTTGTTTAAATATGCCAACAGAATTTGAAAACTGTACTCTTAGGACAGCAATGATGATTTCTATCTCGTGTTAGTATTTAGATTATTTTCTTCACAATGTTTTAAATGGGTTGTCTCATATCTTTATTTAACAAACAAATACTCTCATCAGAGTTTTTCTCATAAAGGTGTCCGGGTTTTTTTTTGTCAAAAAAGGGCTAAAAATAAGATAAGAATGAGGTAATGTCCACAGAACAGAAAATGTTGTGATATGCATGATGTGAGCTAACAAACATTTGTGTCCTGGCTGGTCAGTTGATGTCAGCTGATTCCTCAGATTTCTTAGAATCATTGAGATCCCACAAGGTGATATCTTGGACGGGGCTCCACTCCGATTGAGATTGACCGTCATGTTTAGCTTCTTCCATTTTCAAATGATTGCTCCAACAGTGGACCTTTTTTCACCAAGCTGCTTGGCAATTGCTCCGTAGCCCTTTCCAGCCTTTTGGAGGTGTACAATTGGGTCTCTAGTGTCTTTGGACAGCTCTTTGGTCTTCGCCATGTTACAAAGTCTTACTGATTGTATGGGGTAGACAGGTGCCTTTTTGCAGATAACGACCTCAAACAGGTACATCTGATTCCAGATGATACTGTACATGGAGTGCAGGTGGACTTCTAATGGGCGGACTAAGATGTCTTTCAGGGTCAGAATTCTAGATCATACAAATACTTATTTGCAGCTGGATAACACAAATACATTTCTAAACAAATCATGCATTGTGATTTCTGGATTTTTCTTTTTAGTTTATCTCTCTCACAGTGGACATGCACCTACGAGGAAAATTTCAGACCCCTCCATTTCTAAGTGGGAGAAATAGCAAAATAGGAGGGTGTTCAAATACTTATTTTCTTCACAGTAGGGGCGGCAGTAGCTCAGGAGGTAGAGCGTTCGTCTTGGGATCAAGGGATTCCAGTTCAAATCCCGGCTCGTCCGTGTTACATGTCGAAGTGTCCTTGGGTAAGACACTGAACCCCTAATACCCCCAATAAGCAGGTTAGCGCCTTACATGGCTGCAAGGCCGCTATTGGGAAATGTGGAGCGCTTTGGGAAGTCATTGACTTGAAAAGCGCTATATAAATGCAGATCATTTCATTTCATTTTCATTTCATTCACTGTATATGATAAAGTTATAATTATGACCAGCCCGGTGGCCTTGTGGGTATGGCGCCCTCCCCGAGACTGGGGGGTTGCTGGTTCAAGCCTCGGCCGGGTCATACCTAAGACTTAGAACATTGGTACTCATTGCCTCCCTGCTTGGCGCTCAGCATTAAGGGTTGGAATTGGGGGGGTTGGTCACCTAGTGACTCCCAACACATCAGTTGGGTTGATTGAGGGGGCTGGGAATCCCCTCCTCTGTACCAATCTCACAGAAAGAGTCAGTAATGTGAATGTGCTTGACTCTAGCCACCTCATCATCTCATTAGCCGTACCGCTTATCCTCATTAGGGTCGCGGGGGGCTGGAGCCCATCCCAGCCATCTCCGGGCAGTGGGCAGGGGACACCCTGAACTGGTTGCCAGCCAATCGCAGGGCACACACGGACAGACAACTCATTCGCTCATTCACACCTATGGACAATTTGGACCGACCAATTCGCCTGAAATGCATGTTTTTGGAACGTGGGAGGAAACCGGAGTGCCCGGAGGAAACCCACGCAAGCACGGGGAGAACATACAAACTCCACACAGGAAGTCTGGAGCTGGATTTGAACCCACGACAGGTTCCCATGACATGAACTGTGCCGCACAAGCGCTAACCACTGCGCCGCCGTGCTGCCCACTCTAGCCACCTATATATCTATATCTATATATATCTATATATATATATATATATATATATATATATATATATATATATATATACAGGGAGTGCAGAATTATTAGGCAAATGAGTATTTTGACCACATCATCCTCTTTATGCATGTTGTCTTACTCCAAGCTGTATAGGCTCGAAAGCCTACTACCAATTAAGCATATCAGGTGATGTGCATCTCTGTAATGAGAAAGGGTGTGGTCTAATGACATCAACACCCTATATCAGGTGTGCATAATTATTAGGCAACTTCCTTTCCTTTGGCAAAATGGGTCAGAAGAGGGACTTGACAGGCTCTGAAAAGTCAAAAATAGTGAGATATCTTGCAGAGGGATGCAGCACTCTTAAAATTGCCAAGCTTCTGAAGCGTGATCATCGAACAATCAAGCGTTACATTCAAAATAGTCAACAGGGTCGCAAGAAGCGTGTAGAAAAACCAAGGCGCAAAATAACTGCCCGTGAACTGAGAAAAGTCAAGCGTACAGCTGCCAAGATGCCACTTGCCACCAGTTTTGCCATATTTCAGAGCTGCAACATCACTGGAGTGCCCAAAAGCACAAGGTGTGCAATACTCAGAGACATGGCCAAGGTAAGAAAGGCTGAAAAACGACCACCACTGAACAAGACACACAAGCTGAAACGTCAAGACTGGGCCAAGAAAAATCTCAAGACGGATTTTTCTAAGGTTTTATGGACTGATGAAATGAGAGTGAGTCTTGATGGGCCAGATGGATGGGCCCGTGGCTGGATCGGTAAAGGGCAGAGAGCTCCAGTCCGCCTCAGACGCCAGCAAGGTGGAGGTGGGGTACTGGTATGGGCTGGTATCATCAAAGATGAGCTTGTGGGGCCTTTTCGGGTTGAGGATGGACTCAAGCTCAACTCCCAGTCCTACTGCCAGTTTCTGGAAGACACCTTCTTCAAGCAGTGGTACAGAAAGAAGTCCGCATCCTTCAAGAAAAACATGATTTTCATGCAGGACAACGCTCCATCACACGCATCCAAGTACTCCACAGCGTGGCTGGCAAGAAAGGGTCTAAAAGAAGAAAAACTAATGACATGGCCTCCTTGTTCACCTGATCTGAACCCCATAGAGAACCTGTGGTCCCTCATCAAATGTGAGATTTACAAGGAGGGAAAACAGTACACCTCTCTGAACAGTGTCTGGGAGGCTGTGGTTGCTGCTGCACGCAATGTTGATCGTGAACAGATCAAAGCACTGACAGAATCCATGGATGGCAGGCTTTTGAGTGTCCTTGCAAAGAAAGGTGGCTATATTGGTCACTGATTTGTTTTTGTTTTGTTTTTGAATGTCAGATATGTATATTTGTGAATGTTGAGCTGTTATATTTGTTTCCCTGATGAAAATAAATAATTAAAATGGGTATACATTTGTTTTTTGTTAAGTTGCCTAATAATTATGCACAGTAATAGTCACCTGCACACACAGATATCCTCCTAAAATAGCTAAAACTAAAAAAGCCCCACTCCAACTTCCAAAATATTCAGCTTTGATATTAATGAGACTTTTGGGTTCATTAAGAACATGGTTGTTGTTCAATAATAAAATTAATCCTCAAAAATACAACTTGCCTAATAATTCTGCACTCCCTGTATATATCTATATATATATATATATCTATATATATATATATATATATATATATATATATATATATATATATATATATATATATATATATATATATATATATATATATATATATATATATACAATTATGACTACGTATGAAATGATAAGCATGGCTTAATATGAACAATAACATGATTTAATTTGACAACAGTAATAAAGTACTTTAAAGGAGTTTTCCAAGTGTATATTGTAAGTTACTGCTCCATTAGGTATGCTAATATATTCTGTGTGTGTGTTTTTTTGTTAGGCCATAACTCAGAGAAGAATATATGGTAAAAGTGTCAAAACAAACTGATGATCTGATTTTGTCAAGACTTTAAAAAAAAAAGTCTCTGACTAATTACCAACTTTCAAACCGTTTTTCTTTTATGTTTACTAAAAACTTAAATCATAAATGCCAGGAATTTTTTTTAATAAAAATGTGTAAAATCTAACATATTGGAAAGACACCAGTATTAGCGGCTATCAACTGTGTCCACAATATAAAGTGCTATGAAAAAGTATCTGCCCCTTTTTGGATTTCTGTGCTTTTTGCATGTCTATCACTCACAAAGGTTTCAGATCATCAAACGAATTTTAATATCACACAGAGACATCCATTCATTTTCTGCGCCGCTTATCCTCAATAGGATCGCAGGGGTGCTGGAACCAATCCCAGGCATCATCAGGTAGTGGGCAGGGGACACCCTGAACTGTTAAACAACCCAAAGAAATACTAAATGCAGTTTTGAAATATTGATTCTGTTCATTAAGGCACGGAAAAAAAAAACTACCTATCTGGCCCCATGTGAAAAAGTAATTATCTCCCGAACCTAGTAGCAAGTTGGGCTACCTTTGGCAGCGATAACAGAAATCAAACACGATAATTGGTAATGCATCTTTCACAACGCTGAGGAGGAATTTTGACCCACTCTTCTTCACAAAATTGTTTCAAATTTGCCATTTTGGAGGGTTTTCTAGCATGCACTGCTCTTTTAAGGTCACACCACAGCATATCAATTGGATTTGAATACGGGCTTTGACTTGGCTACTCCAAAACTTTTGTTTTGTTTTTTTGAGCCATTCAGAGGTGGACTTAATGGTGTGTTTGGGATTGTTGTTCTGCTGCATGATCCAAGAGCTTTTGATTTTGAGGGCACAAACTGATGGAGGATCTTCTGGTAAACACCAGAATTTACTATTCCATCAACCACAGCAAGTTGTCTTGGTTTTGATCCAGCAAAGCAGCCCCAGACACCAACACACCACCACACTGATTTACTGTTGGCATCATGTTTTTTTTGTCAAAGTCTGTACAATTTCTTTACCAGATTTAACAGGCTACACACTTTCCAAAAAGTAATTTTTTTGACTCATCAGTTCACAGAATCTCATCTCATCTCTCACCCCATTAGCTGCACCGCTTATCCTCAGTAGGGTCGCGGGGGTGCTGGAGCCCATCCTAGCAATCATCGGGCAGTGAACTGGTTGCCAGCCAATCGCAGGGCACACAGGGACAGACAACTCACTCACTCATTCACACCTAGGGACAATTTAGACCGGCTAATCCACATGAAATGCATGTCTTTGGAATGTGGGAAGAAACCAGAGTGCCCAGAGGAAACCCACGTAAGCATGGGTAGAACATACAAACTCGCACAGGAAGTCCGGTAGCTGGATTTGAATCCACACAGGAGGTTCCCAAGACCTTAGAACTGTGCTGCACACGCGCTAACCACTGCGCTGCCGTGCTGCCCCCAGTTCACAGAACGTTTCTCCAAAAATCTTGAGGGTGATCAAGATGCTTTTTGCAATTACTTTTTCACATAAGGCCAGAAAGGCCAAGATTTGTTTTTGTCCCTTAATGGAATCAACATTTCAAAACTGCATTTTGTATTTCCTTGGGCTGTTTCTGTGTGATATTAGAATTGTTTTGATGACCTGAAACCATTGTGAGAAATAAAGATGAAAAAACACATAATTTGGGAAGGGGATAAATATTTTTTCTCAGCACTTTAGTTAAGCGATGTGACGCTAACTGGAGTTGCTTAAAAAATTAGCATCAACTACTATGGTGATGCTAGCAGCTAAAGTGAAGCTACCCACCAAAGCTATACTATTTGCTAATGCAACCATCGTCTATATTAACAACAATACGAACTGAATCCAGGTCAAGGACCTAAATAGGCGCTAGAGACCATCTAGAAAGCTTTCAATTGTTTAAAATCACAGTCCTGTTTAAGTCTTTCACATTTTCATATCGCTTACTCTTAGTCCAAACGCCAATGTTTGTATTTTCTACTTCTCGAAAATAAATCACCATCTTCTTGCTGTGACATGCTTGTTGAGTGCATGTGTGGTATGGGAGAATCCATTAAATCGCGTCTGTGACATTAACTTAACAAGATGGAGACTCCATCATCTTTAAAGCTCCACAATGAAAGACAACGATGCGGCGTTGATGTACAATAATCACAACAGTGTTTAGCTAAATTGATGCATTGCCAGCTTTTGTGTTTTATATCCACTCTCCCTTTGTCATAACATTTGACATTTAATTATAATTCACTCTGGATAATGCATTGATTCACAACAACTATGATTGCATGTGAGATCACGTGTTGTGTGAGACCCATGTAATTGAGTGCAAGAAGTGAGTGAATGAATGTTGAATGGATGCTTGTAACAGGGTACACCTCCTAGGCATGTTTTAGCATTATTCATTTATTTTCATGTTCTTTCATTTATATGTTAAAATTTGTTTTTTTAATGTTGTTCCCATGGCAGCATGGCGGCGCAGTGGTTAACGCTTGTGCGTCACAGTTCTGAGGTCGAGAGAACGAACCTTCCTGTGTAGAATTTGCATGTTCTCCCCATGCTTGCGTGGGTTTCCTCAGGGCATTCCGGTTTCCTCCCACATTCCAAAAACGTGCATGTCAGGTTAATTGGCCGGTCCAAATTGTCCCTAGATATGATTGAGCGAGCTAGTTTTCTCTGTGCCCTGTGACTGGCTGGCAACCAGTTCGGGTGTCCCCTGCCCGAAGATTGCTGGGATGGGCTCCAGCACCCCGCGACCCTACTGAGGATAAGCGGTGCAGATAATGAATGAATGAATGAATGTTGTCCCCTTTTGTTGCAATTTAATTATTTAGCACCTTTGTATTTGTTTTGCGAAAACTTGCATAGTTTTGTGGTCAGGCATTGAGGGCAGCTAAGGGGTCCTGAAAGTGGCAGGGTTGGCCCGTTGGAACAATGAAAGAGACGAATGAGGAATTAAAGAGAGACGGATAAAAAAGACGAACGGAAGAGCGTACGAAAACTAAATGACAAATGTTAAGAAAGTTGATGCAGATTAAAACACTATCAACTAACGCTGCCCCCCTTGAAGTGTGCAACAGTTGGCTTATTTTTTGCTGTTATATTATTGAGGCTGCAACATGCAATGTTGCTCATTCAAGCGTCACATAAAAAAAAGACCTAGCTTGCTAGCTTGTGATTCTGTCGTTTGAGCACATTGATTTTTCTCACAGCCCAAAAGTGTCAGTGCAAGATGTTAGTATGGAAATGTCACTTATGTAATGTCTGAAATTGAAGGAGGGAAAAAAGATCCACAACCGGTGTGTGAGTGTTCTACTCCTGTCTTGTCTCAAACTGTTCCATTTCCATATATGTGTCAATGTCATTCAACACGTTTGGTGAAGTCATGGGAGAAAAATGTTACTCAAAATATTTATGTGGGACAGGAATTGTGTATGAATCATAAATATCCGTGCATGTATGACACTCATGGGTGGTACGGCGCGCATCCCCACGGTGCAGAGGTTCAGGGTTCAAGTCCAGCTACCGCAACCTTCCCCTGTGGAGTTTGAATGTTCTCCCCGTGCCTGCGTGACACTCCGGTTTCCTCTCACATTCCGAAAACATGCATGTCAGGTCAATTGGCCGGTCCAAATTGTCCCTAGGTGTGAATGACCAAGTTGTCTGTCCCTGTGTGCCCTGTGACTGGCTGGCAACCAGTTCAGGGTATTCCCTGCCCACAGCCCGAAGATAGCTGGGATGGGCTCCAGCACCCCCGCGACCCTACTGAGGATAAGCGGTGCAGATAATGGATGGATGGATGTAATGACACTCATTAAAAATGCAATCTTAATACATATTTAATTTAAAGCGTACCCCAAAAACCCAAAGAAAAAATGGTAACCTAAAACAGAGGGAAGAGGAGGTGTGACCAAATACAAATATTGTTAAATGTATTTCCATATAATTCACCCAAAAGTTACTGCTTCATTATCATTCCCCTAAAATGTTGTAATGACTTGAAAACATAATTTCATCATCTGTACTAGAGGTCTGGCAATGTTGTTTTTGTTGTGGTCTGCGGTACAGGACTCTTGAAAATGTGATTCATTGCAAAAATCGAATATAAAATCATTAGAATATAGTTTTGCGCAAACATTTATCAGTGCTAAAAATGACTATTGATCGTCCGTGGTTTACTGCGCCAGTTTACGGCAAATTACACTGAAAACCAAGTATAGTTCATTTTTGTTTTGACAATGTTGATTGTTCCTTTGTCATTAATGGTGGATCATTTGTCTTCTGCTGGACACTTGCAGTAATGGCAGATGTTATGTGTGTCTTAAGAACCACTTCTGATGACACTATGAAATTATTGTAAAAATCTGAAAATTCTCTATCCATTCTGAAATATGATTTTTGATGTTTAATATTTGTTTTTAATTTTTTAATAGACACATATAGTTAAATATTTGATCAGGCAGAAAGATTGTTTTTTTAATCTGCAATTAGTTGTATGGAAACAATTTAAGAAGTATTTTTCTTATTTACTAACAAACATTTATTTAAAAAATATTCAAAGGGACAATGTTTTAAAAACTTATTTTTTGAAAGAAATGATGTAGATTTAAGAAACAAGCTAAAATACATGAACTAAGATTCAAAAGTGCATTTATTTAGATGTTCATAGGTCGAAATATTTGCATTTATTTACTACTTTATTTATTACTTTAGGCTCACCTTGACAGAACTGAGAGCAATGTCCACTATCATGCTGCTTTGGATACACCAGGGGTGTCAAACAGGCGACCCGCGGGCCGGATCAGGCCCGCTAAAGGAATTGAATCCGGCCCGCGAGACAAAGCTGAGGGACGCGCAAGAGAAAAACAAGCTGCAGGTTGAAATATGTCCACTTGATGTTGTCAAAGCCAGGTGCCTCTCACAAAGACGCTGTCGATGTATCTCTCTCTCTCTCTCTCTTTCTTTTTTTTTTTTTCCTCTTTGTCTATTTCTTTCACTGTGTCTTTTTACCTTCTTTTGCTGTCTCTTCCTTTTTCGTTTTCTCTCTTTCTCTCTGTCTCTCTTAGTTTCCCCTTCTCCTTTTCCCTCCTTCTCTTTTCTCTCATCTTTCTTTCTATTTCTCTTTTGTTCATCACGTTCTCTCTTTCTCTCTCTTTCTCTCTCTCTCTTTTCTCTCTCTCTTTCTTTCTCCCTTTCCCTCTTTCTTTGTCGCACTCTCTCTCTTTTTCTTTTTCTCTAATCTACTAGTTCGTAATCTATCGTATGGCCCCTGAGGAAAAATTAGTTTGACACCCCTGCGATACACCAATAAAACAAAAACCTTGTGAAAACCCTGTGCAAAATTAGGAAGACAAAGGAGCAAAGGCAATTTACAGGCTCAAGTATTTGTTTAATAAATAAAAGTACTTTATCACCTTTTTTTTCTTACAAATAACTTCTGTACGGTCAAATTGTTATTTTAAAAATAATCATGCGGCTTTATTGCACAACTGTATTAAGGACACGATCCACTTCACCTCACATGGTAACCAGTCGCCTTCAAATGGATGTTATGGAAAACTGTATTTACTCTCCGGACAGCAACCTTAAATTTTGAAAAATACATATTGGACAAAAAAAGAGCCCCAACCCAAATGTCTGGAGCCCAAAAAACGACTTTTATAAGTCTTATAAGCAAGGAAATACATGTTGTATCTAATGTACCGTATTTTCCGCACTATAGGGCGCACCGGGTTATAGGGCGCACCCCCAAAAAATAGTTTTTGGTCCCATATCTTCCATAGATAATGCGCACCGGATTATAAGGCGCTACAATGGGAACGTCGACAAAACAGTCAAATGATTCAGTCCAACTGATTACCCCCTTAACATTCCCAAAGCTTGCAAAGAAGCAAATACGTGTCGTAGACACGTGCGGATGCGGTGTTCGTACGATGTCACTCAAATGCATCATTTCAAATATCATTCGGAAGGTTAAAGTCTTGGGATTCAAGAAATGCCAAACATTTCTTAGTTTCTATTTTCTTTTTCGCTCGCAACTTTACTGTGCATATGACAATAAACACTTGGAATTGAGTTTAATTCACTCAACTCATCACAGCAACATCAAGATCGTTCTAAAACAAGATACCGGGAAAATATAAAGCCGCATAGCTCACCTAAGTTCTCACGTTCAATAATGATACGCAATCATGGTCTTCTTACAACCGTGAGTGAAGTAAATCCAGGAGAGTAAATTATTTGCAAATACAGACTAATAAAACATGTTTCTTTATGGTGTACTTTAGCAAGCTTGCTAAGCTTGCTAAGCTTGCTACGCCATTGCTAAACTCGGCCAATTGCAGGGTTTGTTTTGGCCATCTTGCCAATCCGAGGCTCAGAATAACTTCAGCCAATAGCGATCGATTTAACGGATGATTGACACATCTTTTTCGGCCAATTGCAGGGTTTGTTTGGGCCCTCTAGCCAATCCAAGGCTCTGAATAACTTCAGCCAATAGCGATCGATTCAACCGATGATTGATACATCTTTTTCGGCCAATTGCAGGGTTTCTTTTGGCCCTCTAGCCAATCCGAGGCTCTGAATAACTTCAGCCAATAGCGATCGATTCAACGGATGATTGACACATCTTTTTCGGCCAATTGCAGGGTTTGTTTCGGCGCTCTAGCCAATCCGAGGCTCCGAATAACTTCAGCCAATAGTGATCGATTCAAATGATGATTGACACATTGGTTAGCCAATGAAACGCCGGTATATAAATCCTAGCATACACAGCGGACTACTCCACGTTCGGGGGAAAATCGAGTCGGCGGCTGTTGCGTAAGTTGCGAGACCTTGTGATTTAATGTCGATCCATAAATAAGACGCACTATATTATAAGGCGCATGGTCAGCTTTGAAAAAAATTAAGACTTTTAGGTGCGCCTTATAGTGCGGAAAATACGGTATATTTATTTGGTAACATTAAGAATGTGTCCTGTTTGTTCTCCTACAGAAACCGTATATTTTTCCATTATCAAACTGCATCTGGCCTCAGAGCAAGTTTAACGGGTTAAGCAGTTCAACTTTGTTGGCAATAGAAAGCATCTTCCTCTGTCTTTTGCGCCTTTTCACCAGTGCTTTTATTGGTCCAGAGTGTTTTGGGGGACATGATGGCTTTTAGAGAAATTTGAAATTATATAATGTAGGTTCATGAATCACACACAAGCAGAAAAGGGTTGAGGCAACTTTAACGCTAATCAGAATGCAGAACACAATGAACAATGAAAACCCGTGATGTAGCGAAACCACAAAAAGGATAGCACGAAACAGCAAGGGATTACTGTATTGTTGATGTCTACATGCGAGAGACTAATTGTTTCAACGGACCTTTTTCCAAATCATAAGTAGATGGTGGCAGTCGGGTTATGACGGTGGGGGCTCGTGGGGGCTGTTGGTTGTTATGAGCATACCCATCAGCTTTCTCTTAAAGAAGTCTTGTGGTCCCAATGGTCTTTGACCTCGCTGCCGATAACGATCCACTCGAGTTCTACTCTCGCATTCTTGTTGCGTCGCGGTCAATGACAATGAAGGTTTCCAGTGCTATATTTTAAGACTATTTCAGTCCGTCAAAACAAATCAAAATGTGGAAGAAAGGGCTCCTGATGTCTGCGGACTAAAGATGTTAAAGCTAACAGCCAAAAAACGACCTTCTCTTAACATTGTGTGTGCTATAAAGTAAAACAGATTGGTATTTAGGGACACTATGCGCAGTGTAATGTAATGTCATTAAAAGTATTCACTACAATGATTGTACAAACCAATAAAACACAGGCGACAGTTTTATTTTCAAGCAATCTCGGGATGTTATCACATCCAAGTTGGCAATTATTGGCCTTTTATTTTAGTCTTGCAGTTCTGCTCAATTTGTCTGAATAATTTTCCGAGTCTTAGTTTTAATGGGTGTGTTGTATGATAAAGATACTTTCTCATTGCCTGTTGATAATTAAAGAGACTGATGGATTTTTCAAGTCAGAAGCAGGTGCTGGTCTTTCTTTTATTCCCAATGCAGGTCCAAATTTGCCAAACATTATCGTATCATGAAATATAAATAAAAGGGACAGTGTGTATTTTTCAGCATCTTCTAGTTGTGTCAAAAATGTATTAAAAACATTATCCTTTCGAAAAATAAGCAAAATTACATGAACCATCATATAGGCGTACATTTTTTTTAAATAAATTTACTTTTAGAAATTTATTTTTTATTGTGCATAACATGAAGAGAGACCTTATATATAGTTGTCCACCATCTTGCTGCTACGGGTACCAAAAAAGAACTGAAAGCTTGAGCAGTGGCATGTGCCGGATAGAAGAAGAAGGCTGTCCGCGTGTCTGCTTTTAAAGGGTGGTCAGGTCACGGTTACCTTAGGCGGGTCCTATAACCGGTAGGTTCCACTTGAGGCTTTTTTAAAATAAAGTTCTCCAATTGGTTGATTACAACTATTATGATGATTATAATCATAGATAATTGGCCAAATTTCACTCTAAAGAAAATAACACGCAGATGCAGATCGTTAATCTTTAGATTACATATGAACACTTTGGGGGTTTGAAATCTTTATTATACAGCTAGAGAGTCTGTTAACTTCCTGTAAATGGATTGTTCTGTGTGTGAAGTTGACTGGGGGATCACCCCTGCAGTCTAGCATAGTATGGTATGGTATGGTGTTTGGTATAGAAACTCTCTGAGCCTGTTTGCCCTTGTTATAAGGGACCTGTAGCGCTTACCAGAGGCCATCATGTCAAACAGGTGGTGGCCGGACCACGAAGAGTCCTTTATAATGTCAAGGGCTTTACTGCGATGACTCCAGTCGTCAATCTTCTCCAGACTGGGCAGAAAGCAGCCAATGATTTTCTGGGCTGTGTTGAATACTCACTGTATGTTTTTTAGTTCCACTGCCGTGCTCCCAGTAAACATAATACATAGAAATCTAGACCACATATGCTCAAAGTATGAATCCAAGCACTTTTTCTAAATATCTTCAGGGTATGAAGGCTATAAAAACAGGATGACGATCGATTACCATTGCTTAATGAACTAGAATGTTTATAGTGCCCTGGGAAATCATTTCTGTCGACCTTTATTTGTGTTCTTTACTGCGTTTCTGTGCCAAGAAAGTGGCAAAACAGGCTCTGTGTAATCAAATGTATCCCAAGTGCTTTTGCTGTGCCCTTGGCTGGCGTTCAGGGAGCCTCAGGTAGCAATCTTGTCCTGTCACTGGAATCCCGTAGCGTTCTGTAACGTTAAAACACTTTGACACCCTCCCGTTGGTTCTCACAAGTCTTCCCGAGCTCTTTGCTTACCTCCCATATAGATTCTGCTATACATAAGTGCGGCAATGAGCAAAACGCATTGAAGTGGATGTTAAGTGTTATTGTTTACTCGCTTGCAGCTTGACACCAGATTGAAATGTGAATGTATTTCAGCGTGTGCTGATGCTCATGTCACACCTCATACAACGAGTCTTGGCACCTTTTGTGCATGTTTTTTGACCATGATTTTGGAATGTGGATGGTCAGAAAAAAAGGCCTTTGTAAAGGGCTGGTGTTATTCACTACCTTATTACACATTCAGCAAAAGAAATGAGCACATCAGACGCATGGCAATACACTATTGCCTTGCCTCTAGTAAGGTCCCTTCAGAACGGTTTATAACATCTTAAGCATGTTTAAAAGACAACCCAGTGTGCTGTTCATTCAATAGCTACCCTGCTACAAATATCCATCCATCCATTATCTGCACCGCCTATACTCAGTAGGGTCGCGGGCGTGCTGGAGCCCATCACGGCTATCTTCGGGCAGTGGGCAGGGGACACCCTGAACTGTTTGCCAGCCAATCGCAGGGCACACAGACAATTCACTCGCTCATTCACACCTAGGGACAATTTGGACCGGCCAATTAATTTGATATGCATGTTTTGGGAATGTGGGAGTAAGAGGGAGTGCCCGGAGGAAACCCGCGCAAGCACAGGTAGAACGTGCAAACTCTGCACAGGAAGGCTGGTAGCTGGATTTTAACCCATGACCTCAGAACTATGCCGCCGACGCACTAACCACTCAGAAATATTGTGCCATGCACCAATTGACCCTAGAGTTGTTTAACCTCCTAGCTCTTTGCCGTCTCTCACAAATGTTTTTTTGTGGTTAATGTTTTACATTCTGTTAATTTAATTATCTATCTGGTCTAAAGTGACTAGAGGTAATATCTTTGGCCCAACCCTGGCACGGCCACAATGTCAATAATATTGTTCAGGGTCGAGCTACTGTCTCGCTGACTTTTTTTATTTTTATTTTTTTATCCTCCACAGGTCATCTCCCCTCAAGTACTCACCTCAAGTATGCAGAAAGTACATTATTTTTAAACGTTTGTAGTTTCATCAAAGAAAAAAACACATTCGAAAAATAATTGAGACCTGAAATTTCTAACAACTGTGAAAAAAGTGTATAAAAGATCAGGATGTCGTGGTTTCTTTGATGGACCCAGACGCAGGAAGCAGGGAATTCACAATTCTCAAAAAAGACTACCGTATTTTCCGCACTATAAGGCGCACCGGGTTACAGGGCGCACCCCCAAAAAATAGTCTTTTGTCCGATATTTTCCATACATAAAGCGCACCGGATTATAAGGCGCTACAATGGGAACGTCGACAAAACAGTCAGATAGTTCAGTCCAACTGATTACCCCCTTAACATTCCGAAAGCTTGCAAAGAAGCAAATACGTGTCGTAGACACGTGCAGATGCGGTGTCCGTACGATGTCACCAAACAAACATTTCTTAGTTTCCATTTTATTTTTTGCTGGCAACTGTCTGGACAGCAAAGTAAGATTATTTACTGTGCATATGACAATAAACACTTTGAATTGAATTTAGTTTAAAAATAGACTCATCACAGAAACATCAAGATCGTTCTAAAACAAGATACCGGGAAATTATAAATCCGCATAGCTCACCTAAGTTCTCTTGCAGCCTTCACGTTCAATAATGATACGTAACCATGGTCTTCTTACAACCGTGAGTGTAGTAAATCCAGGACAGTAAAATATTTACAAATACAGAATAGTAAAACATGTTTTCTCAATAGTGACTAACTCAAATAATTATTGACACATTGGTTAGGAAATGAAACGCCGGTATATAAATCCTAGCATACACCGCGGACTACTTTGCCTTCGGGGGAAAATGGTCTTCTTACAACCGTGAGTGTAGTAAATCCAGGACAGTAAAACATTTACAAATACAGAATAGTAAAACATGTTTTCTCTATGCCGTGGTGCAACCCAACTGTGTGATAAACATTCATCTTTTTCGGCCAATAGCAGGCTTTGTTTCGCCCCTTTAGCCTATGCGAGCCTGTAAATGATAAAAAGGATCCGCCCCCTTTACCTCAGAATAACTTTAGCCAATAGTGACTGACTCAAATAATTATTGACGCATTGGTTAGGAAATGAAACGCTGGTATATAAATCCCAGCAAACACCGCGGACTACTTCGCCTTCGGGGGAAAATGGTCTTCTTAGAACCGTGAGTGTAGTAAATCCAGGACAGTAAAACATTTACAAATACAGAATAGTAAAACATGTTTTCTCTATGCCGTAGTGCAACCCAACTGTGTGATTAACATTCATCTTTTTCGGCCAATAGCAGGCTTTGTTTCGCCCCTTTAGCCTATGCGAGCCTGTAAATGATAAAAAGGATCCGCCCCCTTTACCTCCGAATAACTTTAGCCAATAGTGACACACCTTTCTCAATTACCAACTAATTAGGCGCCCTCTGGTGGACGGAGTAGCACGAGACAATAATATGCTGTCCTTTCTCAACAACTGCAGCTGGAAGAACAATTTGTTAAAGTCACTACATTACAAAAGATTTTTATTTTGTTCTGTTGGCTTTTATTTTATAATTTTTTATATGTTATTGATCTAATGCCAAATTGCGTTCACATTTCTAGATACTCTAAATTTTTTCATTAGGTTAAAATACATACCTGTCAACCTGTACGGTTTTGCCGTACAAAGTACGTTTTTTTATGCATTTTAAGACGTACAAGGAAATCTGTACAGAAAAACGCAAATTTGCCAACCGCGTGCGTCTGCCGCCTGGGGATTTCCCATCATGCATCATTCCGAGAAAGAAAAATATGGTGTACGATAATTTTGTATTTTGTACGGGAAAATACAACAGTTTGTACGGGCATGGAGCCGTGGAGGTTGACAGGTATGAGAATAGCAATTTTATCAATAAGGAAGCTTAAAAATTTGGGTTTGTTAACCAATCCAAACACTCACTAGAAATATAATGTTTAGAAACCATCCTATCTTGCCTTTTGTTGCCTTCGATTAATTTAAGCCCAATTAAGAACATTTACCACTTACCCCTCACTGCTAATTTACTTGTGAATCTTATTAGATCCAATACAACAACTGTGTATTAACAAGTTCTCTATCAAGATAATGAAATTCCGTTTTAAGGTATTGATTTAATACATTCTTTTAATTTGCATCATTGTTGTTCTTACGTGATGCGGAACCGAGCAGGAAATGGCCTTTTAAAAAGCAGCTTTTGCAGACAATGTGTTGTGCAAGGCTATTTGTCTCTATTAGAGAGGCATTGTGGATTTGACAGCCTGTCGAGAACCTCGGACGGAATTACACTGCAAAGCACAGTATTTTGTGATTCTAGTTTACTTTGAATTCACAAATTTAAAAAAAAAACACTGTCCCGCGGTCAATTGCAAAAGAAGCAATTGTATAACGTACATTAAGTAATAGTATTAATTTTTCGATGACACTTGACGATGTGCCACTGGAATATGTGCTAATTCAATGAGATAACAAGATACAAGATTTGCTGCATGATGGTAGTTTAAAACGGTGGTGTCCATGCTATTGCCAGAGGGCCATTTGCAGCCCTCCAACCATTTTCTAGCAGTCAGGAGTATGTACTGAAGGTGACAGTTTCTAAAAAAATGAGGTTTATGCACAGTACATCTTTTTAAAAATAATTTAATTTTAAATTAAACTCATCAAGAGGTTTTACAGTTGAGATTTTTTGATAAGGTACACTTTTTTAAGACTCCATTCTATGGTTTAAATTTTCTGTAGTCTGCTCTCAGGGGAAAAGGTTTTGGGACATTTGGTTTAAAGTCTGGGCAGCACGATGGAGCAGTGGTTTGCGCTTGTGTGGCACAGTTCTGAGGTCATGAGATCGAACCTTCCTGTGGGGAGTTTGCATGTTCTCCCCGTGCTTGTGTGGGTTTACTCTGGGCACTGCGGTTTCCCCACACTTTCTAAAAACATGCATGTCAGGTTAATTGGCCGGTTCAAATTGTCCCTAGGTGTGAATGAGCGAGTGAGTTGTCTGTCTCTGTGTGCCCTGCGACTGTCTGGCAACCGGTTCAGGGTGTCCCCTGCCCACTGCCCGAAGATAGCTGGAATGGGCTCCACTACCCCCGCGACCCTATTGAGGATAAGCGGTCCAGATAATGGATGGATGGTTTTAAATATGGTTTGACACTTGAGTGAAGAATTCTCAATTCTGAAGTTTTGGAATTGAACCATTACACAAACACCAAACAAAAAACAAAAAAAGAGTTCGTTATTGCCGTTAAATATATATTATATCCAAATTCTATGTATGCTTTTTTTTTCATCTTATTTTGCATTGCCCGAGAAAATACTAAATAGATTACTTCATTCAAAAATATGTATTTGAAGAATATACAACTTTCACTAACAATACAGGCTAAAATAAACTTGTACCCAACGATCAAAGCTTGTCTCTGGGTTAAGATTAATCATTTCATTATGCCTCCTAGACACGTTTAGTGACATATTTTTGAAAGAGTGTAAAAACAGCAATGAGGCATGTTTCTGTTCTTAGCGGCGGATATTCCCCTCAAAAGAAAAACAAACATGAATGATATTTCGGATCCGTGTATTTTTTTAGCTATGATTTGTGATAGAACCAAATGCGAGAAGCAGGAAACATGGCAAGGTACTCAAAAAGGATGGTATTCAACAAAAAATCATCGAAAAGGCAACAAACCAATGGTCAAAATCAACAATAAAACTGTCCGAATCAGAAAACTGAGACCTGACAAATGAAGATGGAACTGGAAAATAGGTGATGACGGTGTGGATGCTAAAAATTGGTGGTAAAAGGAATAAAGATTACCCGACAATGGGTTCTGTCCAAAGTGTCCTTGTGAAAGCTCAGGATAATTAGGGATAGGTGTGTTGGGATGGACATACCTGTCTGAATTCCAAACCCATTAGGCGCCCTCTGGTGGATAGAGGCGCACCAGACCAACATTTTTGTTCATATAATCACTAGCACCTACTATTTCCTGACATCAATTTCTATGACTGACACCTTTATGTTATTACTTTATCAAACAAATGGAAGGATTAAACCCCTTCCCTGTTTTTTTTTTTACGTTAGGCTCCCAACAAACATCCAAATTCATAAAGAGGAGATTAAAGACCACGTTGATTGTCATGCTATCTCAGAATATGAAGCACTAGAGGTTAATTCTTTACAGTGTTTATTAATTGCAGTAAAAGGTAGTTACTGAGTTTCATGTTTTAAGTGGCTGACCTACCAGAGTATTGCAAATGTTTACAGTTTTTGTTTTTTTTTGCTTTGATGCAGCTGTCAATTCCAACTTCACATTTTCAAAATAGTTAACGCAAAGGCTAATATGTACTGTGCGCATGCGTTTGCCGCCTGAGAATTTCCCATCATGCATCATTCAGGGAAAAAAAATATGGTGTACGATTTTTTTGTATTTTGTACGGGAAAATATGACAGTTTGTACGGGCATGGAACCGTGGAGGTTGACAGGTATGCTGTATAGAGCGTCTTCATGGCCAATATGGTTCCTCCTTAGAAATGCGGGCAATGGTCGTCACACACACACACACACACACTATTGATATTCTGAAATATGTCCTGATCTGCGATCACTGATTCCCTGATTTTACGTAGCCTTCTGCTATTGTTTGCCACAACTATGTTCACAATGGCTGATTCCCGCTCAGCACTAATGGATCTCCCTCTGCCATCAGAGTATGGTGGCCTTTGAATTCTATAAAGAATACACGTAATGGGAATGAGGAGACAATTAGATGAAGTATATTACTGAAGCCATTTTTTTATGTACTGTCCAGCAACATTAACTGTTTTCCTGTTGAAAAGTTCTGATAATGGATGTGACAGTGTTTCTTTTTAGTGGCTCCCAGATTATTTAAGGGGGCCAAAAAAACTGTAAAATGCTTTCAAAAAAGTCTGTTCAACTGGTGATCTAATCTAATGCGAATTTAAATGCTGCCATTTAATGTCTACATGTGTAAAAAACAAATACACATAGAGCTGGCAATGAATGTGTTGAGATTATTTGTGTGGTCCTTCTGTGGTTTTATGCTTTTTCCTGTAAGTCTTTGAACCTCATTTGCTAATGAAGTAGTCTAAAATGCATGATAAACATACTAAATAACAATTCTTCAAAGGGCCCTTCCACAGCCTTATGCTCGGTTATGAAATGAAATGAATAAAAGAGAATCATTTACAGTATGTGGCGATATAAAAGGGCCTCCTATTTCCCTGCCTCACTAAATGCCTGACTGGATATTGTTGTAAGGCAGACGGGGACACAAGCTTCCCACAGAAATCATTTTTGTTCTTGTGGAGAAATTCCTTTTATGACTGGGCACTACTTTTACATACAATTTATTTATTTTCTTTTCTTTTCTTCAGCCTCACCAGACTTTAAAATGGATCTATGGATTCTAGCTGCTTGGTAAGATTTTAGAACTGTAGCAGATTGCGGCCTTATCATCTTGTGTTATGGTCATTTGAAAATATGAAGTGCCATTAGTTGTCATCTGGTAAGGTAGAGAATTGAGTCGCTTAATTTTTTTGTCTACTTTCAAATGATCTAACTTGTTTGGTGAGGTTTCACTTAGTATCCTTGAATAATGTTGTAGTAAACAATCATTCAGGGAATCACGATTTCAACCTCCCTCATAAGGTCTTTTCGGGGGTACTGGAGAAGAGGGTCCGATAGAAAGCTGAACCTCGGATTCAAGAGGAGTAGTGTGGTTTTCGTCCAGGCCGTGGATAAGTGGACCTGCTCTACACAGTCTGCAGGGTCCGCAAGGGTGCATGGGAGTTTGCCTATCCGGTCTACATGTGTTTTGTGGACTTGGAAAAGCATTTGACCGTGTTCTTTGGGGAGCCCAGTGAGGGAGTGCTCTGGGAATATGAGGTACCGCACAGTCTTATCAGAGTTGTGTGGTCCTTGTATGCCCGGTGCCAGAGTTTGGGCCGCATTGCCGGCAGTAAATCGGATTTGTTTCCGGGGGAGTTGGACTCCACCAGTGCTTCCCTTTGTTACAATTCTGTTGATAACTTTCATGGACAGAATTTCTATGCACAGGGTTGAAATGGAAGGGATTCAGTTTGGAAGCCACAGCGTTTCATATCTGCTTTTTGCAGATGATGTGGTGCTGTTGGCTTCCTAAAGCCATGATCTTTACCTCTCACTGGAGCAGTTTACAGCCGAGTGTAAAGCGACCTGAATAAAGATCAGCACCTCCAAGTCAGAGACCATGGTTCTCAGCCAGAAAAGGGTGGCATTCTCCTTCCGGTTTGGGGATGATATCCTGTTCATAAATGAGGGTAGGGTGGAACAGGAAATAGTCAGACGGATCGGTGCACTGTCTGTTGCATGCGGACCCTGTACTGGTCCGTTCTGGTAAAGAAAGAGCTAATCTTAAAAGCCAAGCTATCGATTTACTGGTTGATCTATGTTCCTACCCTCATCTATGGTCAAGAACTGTTTGTCATGACCCAAAGAACAAGATCCCCAATACAACCAGCTGAAATGGGTATCCTCTGAAGGGTGGCTGGGCTCTCCCTTAGAGATTAGGTGAGAAGCTCAGACATCGTGTAAGAACTCAGTGTAGAGCGATGCTCCTCTGCATTGAGAGGAGCCAATTGAGGTGGCTATGGCATCTGATAAGGATGCCACCTGGACTCCTACCTCGGGCGATGATCCGGGCCTGTCCTACTGGAAGGAGGCCCCGGGGAAGACCCAGGACACGCTGGAGAGACTATATCTCTCGGCTGGCCTGGGAACACCTCAGGATCCCATCGAATGAGTTTGATGAAGTGGCCTGGGACAGGGAGGTTTGGGCTTCCCCGCTGAGGCAGCTGCCCACGCGACTTGACTCTGGATAAGCAAAAAAAAAATGGATGGATAAATAAACAATTATCCAGTGTAGGAAGCTATCCAAGACTTACTTTGACCTCTTAATCCAATCAGTTTCTAATTAAAGGGTTTCATTTTGGGGAGCCCTTGGGTCTTTCAAGACAAGCAAGGCTTACGGTATTCAGGAGCACTCTCAATAATGGATCCATTTCCTGTTTTCTACCCCGGTTGTCCTTCGAATACTATGACATACATGACAGATTGTCATCAAATACAGGCCAGTGAAACACGATTTTCATGTTTCCTGACCTTCATACTCGCAAATCAATAGCTCCTTACATTGTGCGGACATCCAGAAGATGTAAAACACTTAAAACCAAGTGTCTAATTGCTATCTATTAATTATCTATCACTGGTTTCCTCATTAGCTTTGCAGAGAAAGTGTAGCATGACGTTTCTGAGTGTAAACCCCAGCTTTCACTATAAAAAAAATCAATGTCAGCGAGCATGACAAGAGAGCAGTATAGGAGTAATTGGATATAAATGGAGCTGCTGAACTGTTATGTATTTTTTGGGGCACCTATATGCCACCAGATATTTGAAAGTTTATCCAAGATGATTTGGATTATTTACCCCTAAATAATTGATGTATGAATGTCACATTATAGATTTAATCTCAAACACAACACCATACATTATAAAACAATATAATATGGTAGTGGCAAAGTTTCAACTTAAGAATTTAAGCTTTTAAGTGACTTAAACTCTTAAGTTAAAGTATTAAAGTAGATATAAAACTTTTATTCGATCTTAAAGACTACAGATGCTTTTCTTCTTGAGTTAAAGCAGCTATGACTTCTGGGGTAAAGAGGGATTCACATGTTAGAGCTTTGTATTTTGAAATTACTATAGAAAGACATAAGCCAGAGATGTTTATGCAATATGTACATTATTAGTATATGAATGGTTTGTCTCACATTTTGGGGAGGTTAAAGGATTTAATGAGTGCCAATTACTGTAGATGCATGTTTCAATCTATCTAACTGGTGCAACAAATTATAAACACGTCTTAGTTTAATTAAGAGCAAGAGTAATGGATATTTGATGCCTTTTGAAGTGCTTGAACTTTTTTGAAGATGTATATTCTAAAATAAGCTTATAGCGACTGGAAATATTTGAAGGCACCTAGACTTTTACTGTAATACTTACGGGTTTTTTTTTTTCTTTCAAACTATTTAACTAAAGAATGCGATGCCATCATGTGGTCATACGTGGAAGAGTCCGTTTGCAATTATAAAGTTGAGCACATGTTTACTATTGCGTGGAAAGAAAACACAAAACGAGGGCTGCGCTAGGGCAACCACTGTGGAGAATATTTCCAAATTGCAACACAGATGTGAGGTCATATGTGTTACACTTAGTGGTGGTTGCTGCAGTATTGGGCCAATCTGCATGCGCTTGTCATCGTTCCTTGAGGATTAAAAGACACTCCATTAAATCTAATGATATGGAGATTTTGATAGATAACTTTCACTGCTCTTCATTTGGATGTATGAATAGAGTACTTGATTTGTGGATGAAAAATTTAAATATTGTGAGTACTTAATATCAATAATATTGACTAAAGTACTGACAAACCTCCTGTTTTGGTTGTGTTATTAGATGAATAATGTCGCCCCAAAAACATTCAAAATTATTACTTTAGAAGGGGTCATAAATGTTTTCAGATGTCATTGTGGTGTTTTGTATATAGAGAGCATACATTGTGTAAAAAGGCAGCTTTGACCCAAACACTTGAGGAATTTGGCAACAAGGCTTACATTTTAGACAAGTTTGATACTTGATGACATTGGCGGCACACCATTTTTCTCCCAAAGTGCCTCTGCACAACTGACGCCAGAGGGAAAATGCTGATTGCCAGTGGGGTTGCATGTGATTGGCGGCAGGTCTTAATGTTTTCTTTAGACATCTAT
Organism: Urocampus carinirostris; assembly: GCF_059441175.1. Taxonomy (NCBI): domain Eukaryota; kingdom Metazoa; phylum Chordata; class Actinopteri; order Syngnathiformes; family Syngnathidae; genus Urocampus; species Urocampus carinirostris. The sequence continues at coordinate 22,454,951 of NC_142356.1, forward strand.
TGTGCTTCCTTCTGTTCTAGGCAGTGATGACGGCATGAAAAGACAGAGAGAAAGTTGTCGCTATGTGACCTTCTAGGATTTATCATTCCTCCTGACGATCGACTGCCACAGTTGTCACCATGAGAGCACTCGATGGGTTCTTAACCCACCGGCGCCACCATCTGGCTGCGTGAGCCCCGTCTGGCTCATGCCCCCCCCAAGCGTCCCTGCACGGAATGGCCTCTCTGGACCTGCCATACCGCTGTCCTCGCTGTGGGGATCACAAGCGCTTTCGAAGCCTGTCGTCCCTTCGTGCCCACCTAGAATACAACCACACCTACGAAACCCTCTACGTCCTGTCCAAGTCCAACAGTATCTGCGACGCCGCTGCTCTGCTGCCCCTTGTGACAGAGGGAGCTCTCCTGCCTAACCCCGAACATACCAATCCTTTTGAGTCGGTGCAACCGTCAGCTCTGAAAGAACGCCGCTTCCCCTGCCGTGAGCTTCCCTGCGTGGACGACCTGAGTCTGACACCAGCGAGCTCCAACCAGGCCAGGTACATCCCCAATGTGGACTTCCCTCTGGGGGAAATTTTGATGAAGACGGCCATGACATCCACAGACCCGGGTCCCTATGGGAACACCACTACAGCCGTGGCCGTAGCAGCTAACGTGGCCGCCAGCGCAGTGGAAGCCGCTTATGAAGAAGGCCTGGCCAGGTTAAAGGCGCGAGCATTTGAGCGTCTTGAGCTGGATGAGAGGATGGAGAAGCTTTCGGAAGAGGTAAACAAAATCAGACACATTTTGTTTTTATTTCTTTTTGTCTGTTTGGATGCATAAGACTGGGCATGCCCAATTTAATGAATACAATGGTGTAAAACTCCTCTAGGTCAAGGACCGCATTTAAGTATTAGTGTCCATTGACAGGCAGGCTAAACAGGGCTTGATTGGACCGATAACCCAGTCATGTCAAGATCAAATTAAAAAACAATATGGGTTGAGGGATTGGGCAACTAGATTGCATTGTGTGGTCTGTTGCGAGTGAGGACCAGTGCCACAGAGCACAGCATGGCGGCAGGCTGCTGGACAAACATGGCAGTCACTGTGTAAAAGAAATACAAATTTCCCGACCGATAATTTTTTATAGGAACAGTAAGTATTACACACTGTCCCTTTTAGTATTTATCTCTGCCTGAACATCCTTGCAAGCGGGATCCTTACGATCCTAAATCTTACTTTTTGTTAAAATGAAGACAAGATAATAATTGTTGACTATTTTTGAACAATTGAACGGAGAAGAACATGGATCCACTTTCTTTTTATATACTAATCATCTGCTCATGAGGTAGGCTGTGACACACATTTTAGAACGTATCTTATTTGTGATGAAAATGTTTTAGATTTCCAAACAGAAAATAATAAAATAAAGTAAAAAAAGAATCTTGCACATAGTTATGATTTTCACGTTATGATTTGGTTGCGGAGATGATGGGCCGACGAGGAGGCAGGAACTGCTGGCATAGGTCCCCAAAACAAGGACGGTATTTCTTAACAGAATCCGGACCAAAGTACCAAACAAACAAGTGGGCACAAAATGCCCAATCAGAAAAAAAAACGTGGAATCGGAAAATGGAAGTAGCAAAGAAACAAACCACAAATAAACAAATCTGGCGTGGTGGTAAAAATGACACATGAATGATAACTGGAGAACTCAAAAAATGACAATGACCCAACAGAGATTGCCAAACAAAATGTCCTTTTAGAGGGTTCAGGATGATTGGGCATAGGTGTTTGATAATTTAACACAGCTCTGTTCAGTTCAAAAGGCCAGTTGGGGCCTTCTGGTGGTGAGAGGTATGCCACACCCTTACATTTTATTTTCATATATTACAAAAAAAAAAATTAAAGAAAGTTAGAACATAGTAAACTATGTTTTGTCCCACTATAAAGAGTCATTTTACTCATTTTAAGTATTGGTTAGTTTTTTAGAAAACAGGCTAAAAATAGAGTCAAACTTGAAAACAGGTAAACAAAAAAAATGTAATAAATTCCTCAAACACAGCAAAGGATATTAACCAAAATGAACAACCTGTATAACCTCCGGAGCAAAAGTAACCAAAAATGATAAAAAAAAACCAATTTTGTCCAAAAAAAGGAAAGAGAGAAACTGGTGCCAGCAACTTTTAAACATATTCGGCGGATAATAGAAAAAAGGTGTTCCTTGTCTCAAAAAAGGTTGAAAAACACTGTGGTAACCTGTTATGTCGCACATTTAACTTGCACAAAGTGTTGTAACTTACATTTGATGTGACGTCCTGCATGTTGTGTGTACCTCAAGAAAGGAGCGTTTTTATTTTTTGATTTTCAGGCACATGGGACAGTAGTCAAGTCAGTCAAGTCAAGTCTTAGTGATTTCTATTATTATTTTTTAACCTGGACCAGCTCTAATGTTTAGTTGTCAATCATCTGCCTGCAACTCAATTAACTACTCGATATTCTCTCCCGTCGAAAAAACGTGATAACCACCGTCAATGCAAACATTGGTTTATACAACACTGGTTTGCCTACGTGAAAAAATTCCTACCACCCCCGAGAGTGGAAATCGCAGTGGTTTCATATGCAAGCGCGCAACTCAAAGATCTATCGTTTTGTAGGTGGAGCAGAAAATAGCGGCCCGCGTAGGCCGCCTGCAGGCCGAGCTGGAGAGGAAGAGCTCGGAGCTGGAGCGGGCCAAGCATGAGAGCGACCGTCTCAGCCAGGAGAAGCAAGAGCTGGAGGACAAGGCCTTGGAGCTCTCGCGGCAGGTTGACGTCTCAGTGGAGATGCTGGCCAACCTTAAACAGGACCTGGTCAACAAGGAAGCAGAGCTTAACCACAAGCAGCAGTAAGTTGAGCATCTCCCGTAAAACACATTGAATACAACTTTTATGGTAATCCCCAGGTAACATTTGAAAACTCATTTGAGCAAAGGGCATCTTTTTGTATTACTGTCTCAACATTGTCCCAGTCCTTTTCTATCAAGCTTCATTAGCAGATTGATTTTCTGCAGCCCGAGACTGTGTCCCATCTCTTAGGGAAAGGAGAATCCATCAGAATCTCATTTGCAGACTAAAAGTATTGGAATAGTAAGGCCAACTGTCACATTTACAGGTGTAGCGTCCTCTCATACAAGCCAAGCCTCAAGCCTTTCAACCCAGATCTACCAACACATTTTAGAGAGACAATTTAAGCTGAGATCTGGGAGCTTGTTTTTTTCAGAAGTCTATCTATCTATCTATCTATCTATCTATCTATCTATCTATCTATCTATCTATCTATCTATCTATCTATCTATCTATCTATCTATCTATCTATCTATCTATCTATCTATCTATCTATCTATCTATCTATCTATCTATCTATCTATCTATCTATCTATCTATCTATCTATCTATCTATCTATCTATCTATCTATCTATCTATCTATCTATCTATCTATCTATCTATCTATCTATCTATCTATCTATCTATCTATCTATCTATCCATCTATCTATCTATCTATCTATCTATCTATCTATCTATCTATCTACCTACCTACCTACCTACCTACCTACCCTGGTCATATCCCTCAAGAGGGGTGACCGACAGAAAGACAACACATACACAAAAACAATCAAAATAAAAAAAGGGGAAAAGTAGCATAAAACACACACAAAATCTCAGAGAATGTCTTTAATTCAATTTGCAATTATTTGTCAAACTTTTAAGCTCTTCGATTATAGTCCTATTAGATTAAAGATGCCTGAAAAAATGCCTTGTTCGCTTAATACCAATCTTCAATGGATAACATCGTTAATATGTTAGCAACTAATTAAATTAAAACGTTTGAGAAACATATGACAATTGTCAAAGACCAACAGAGGTAGATGTGGGGCCTAAAATTTAACCACAATACTCGGGTTGCAATAGGTGTTCTGTGGTCATCATGACTAAACACACAGACACAAAATAATTCCAGTAAAATAAATCCCGTTTTAAGACCCTTATAACAAGAGAATTTGGAGCAGAAGTTCTATGGAGGTATGTGTCCAGATACTTTTGACTACATACCATTTGTGGGATTGTCCTTTTAACTGGGCTGCTTCGTGAGCTGGCCCATTACTTGGATTCTTTAAATAGAAACCTTGGTTGGACATGAATCACATATGGTGCTGATATTAATCTGGACATGAATAGGATGTCTGTGATAACTTGGACACTTTATTAGGTACAGCATACTTTTATACTATAATGAGGTCCAAAGCTCTATTTCTAGATAATTCGTGCCTTTGCAAATAACAAAGCATCTTTTTTTCCTCACATTCAGCCTCTCTTTGTGTGCACAGTCTTTCTGTAAGTCCCTCTCTGGGGGAAATCTGACAGTCAAGCAGCGACATCTTTCACACTCTCAAGTACAGAAGCGTAAAGCAAAGATAGAAAAGCAGTGTTGCCGTCGCCGCACATTCAAATGAGTCAATGACTAAGAATTCCCAAACGGACAAACAGCATTTTAAAAGTCAGCGCGTGTCATGGAGCTTTAACAAAATCACGTTGGACTATCCGAGGTGAGAAGTACGAAAAATGTGAGTTGCTAGGCGACAACAGGACATTTCCATAACGTCCGAAGAGTGGCGCTATGCAGAAATGTGACAAAAAGGCCAAAGGCTGAATTGTAAACCTGTCTGGAGGAATTATAAATAAAATAAGGGTAGTAGCCTGCCTCAGCTGATGGGCTTTTACAGGAGACGCTCATACGTCATTTTTCTGAAAGACCAGACTTACTTTGTCATTGCTCGATCAGAAAGAATGAGGAAAAACTAAAGCTATGAGTAAAAAATGGTAGGAGTGAACTGTTTTTCTTTTGTTTTTTGTTTGTTTTTTTCAAAAACATCCGAAAATAAAAGAAAAGGTTGCTTCAAAAATCAATTTTCAGTTCAAATCAACACATGGTTTTGATAGATATAAAAGATGGATGGATGGGTGGACGAAAAGAGGATCCACAAAAGGATGGGTGGATTTAACTCCCCCACCCAAGCTATAATTACAATTAGAATTGTCTTTATTGTCATTGAACAACTTCAAAACAATGTATATAGGCAAAAATATTTAAAAGGTAGAAAGTAATAAAAATGACAGAACAATAAGAAATACATTTAACAAAAACTAGCTGGAGAGCCATTAGATGCTGCTCCTGCGCATGCCACTAAAACAACTAAGCAATTACCTCATCATAAAAAGGTTTAAGCTAAGTCGGCACAAAAATATTGCTAGAAAAACTAAATATCAAGATTTCCTAGAAAAATCTATCACTGTAAAAAGAAAAAAAGAAACACATATGTTACTGCAAATTATTGACTCAGCAAATTGTGCGTAACATTCTTATTTGTGTTTTTCTGTATGTCTTTAATATACTGACCTTCTGGTGGCCAAAGTGTGTAAACCCAATGAAGCAACGAACATAAATATGCAAACACTATCAAAATAACAATAATTTATTACAGTGCTTTTCATTAATGTTTTCCAATGTGTTTTCAAGATGTATTTGTGTATAATGCATATTTTTCTAACCTAAAAAACAACTCAGAGAATGGGTGCACGTTATACACCAGGTTTTAATACAGTATTTAATGATGGATAAGTCGAAAAATATCGCTGATCTCAAAACATTGGAAAAAACGGGAATCTAAAATGGGTCACAGCAATGAATGTGCTTAACCCTAACCTCTAGACCATGGTTTGGTTCACGGTACCAGAGACAAATGTAAAAGGAAAAGGGAAAGCCAGCCTGAAGAAGAAATACAGTAATCACTTGTTTTTTGAGGGGGTTATTTAAAAAAAAAAAGACTCGCGATAGTCAAAACCTGCAGAGTAGAACTTTTTACTTACTTACTTTTGTAAGTGTCAGATTATAAGTTTGAAGATAATCTGTTGGTAACAACACGATACAATTTATTTTCCATGATACTTTGCTGTAGTCAAGTGGACGTTATGAAAAACTGCATTTACCTTCCGGTTCTTTCCTACAAAAACCATATATTTTTCCATGACCAGACATTTTCAAAAATGTTTTAAGAAAAAATTGGGCGTGCTCGTTACGGTACATAATGATAAATCTCGCAACCTGGCAAGTGTCCTTTACGTCGTTTAGGTCTTCTGCAATATTTATCGATTAATGGATTTTTAACGCTGTAAAACATGTCTCAATCGTCTGGTTAGCGGATTTCTGCTACCATCCACATGTTTTTTCACTATGTTTGGGTAAGTGGGCATTGGTTTTTACTGCCTCCGCGCTTGAAGCTTTCTTTCCCATTTAGACCCTTTCAGTCAATCATCTCTTGAAATATTAATGAGGCACCGTCATGGATTGGCACGGAGCGCGGGTGACACCTGTGATAGGACTTTCATTTGCATTCGAAGTGAATCCTTTCTTAAGCACATGAATTATTACAGCGAAACGTCTCACTGTACCAAACGAGCTTGATCTGACAAGTGACAGCAGGATAAGCGCTAGTTAGCAATGCTATAAATAACTACTCAATGTGTTTCATTATCAACACGAATTTAATGACAGATATATGGAATTGTAAATAATGGCTCTCTTAGGAACTATATATTTGTACTCTGTTTATACACATACAGCTCTATTGTTAAAGGCGTAGCGTTTAACGTTAGCATGTTTTCCTCCCTGTTCTAAAATCAAGGCACCAGTCTTTGAGTGTGGAGCTTCCTTCCTTTTTTGCACTTTCCATCTACTCAAGAATAAAAGAAAAAGAGACCAAAAATGGAGATAATTTTTTTCAGAATAACAGCAACAAATGTGTTTTTTTCTTTATGAATAAACCATTCAATCAAATTGGTTTGGAAATGGTCAGAAATAAAGCAAAGTAATACATTGAAACTCAAAATGCTACACTTTGTATCTAAGTGTTTTTCAAATATGATAAATATCTTGATAAATAAAATAAATACATGATAAAAGTGCTAGTTAAAAAAAATGTAGATGACGAATTGAATGTTGCGAAGCTAGGACAAGAGTGTTACAAAATAAACACATTTTCCATATCTCTATTTATAAAACTATTTTATACGTATTATCTTCATACTATTACTATTTTTGTCTGAGTGGCCGGATTCAAATGCCTGTAAGTGGCCCCTGGGTCGTAGTTTACTCACCCCTGGTGTAAGTGCTTCATGATAACTTGATCAACAAACCAAGCTTAATGAATTACCTAAAAATACATTGCCTCATCTCATATCATTATATATATGGTTTTCTCCGGGCACTCCGGTTTCCTCCCACATTCCAAAAAACATGCATTTCAGGTGAATTGGCCGGTCCAAATTGTCCCTAGGTGTGAATGAGCAAGGAGTTGTCTGTCCCCGTGTGCCCTGCGATTGGCTGGCAACCAGTTCAGGGTGTCCCCTGACCACTGCCCGATGTTTGCTGGGATGGGCTCCAGCACCCCCGCGACCCTACTAAGGATAAGCGGTGTAGCTAATGAGATGAGATGAGATATATATATATATATATATATATATATATATATATATATATATATATATATATATATATATATATATATATATATATGCGATACGTTTTTACATTTGTTGCTAGTAAGATGGACTGTGTGCTAGGCAGTATGTCACTGAATATCAGTAAAATCTCCACACTCTTACATCTACAAATGACCTTGAAGCCTTAATTATGACGGTTTCAATTCTAAACCGACAGCATTTTGTGATGAATATACTCAATTTGACCGGACTGAATTTTCATCAACCGCAAACAGCAGATGGAGGAGACATTTGAAACGGATAAAACGGTCTTGGTCTTACATGCGCACACGGCCAGGCGGTCGCATTCTTTATAGCAGTGCAGACTGCAGACCTACAATCAAAAATTCTGATCACCAATTGTTGCTGAGTCAAAGCATTCGACATAGATACAAATCTTTTCCTTCTTCCGTTGGGAACCAATAACAGGCAATAAACGCTGATCGGATTGCTTTAATGCAGGCGGGTGTCAGCCAATTGAGCAATTATTGACAGATACACATGTTGCTTCCCTCACGTATACGTCACTCTCTCTCCGGTTCTTTTCGGGACGACAAAATAGAAGTTGTCTGAGCCCGGTGGCACATTATTTTTAGCCCAGAGTGCCCTAATTTCAAGTAGCATTAGCCAGACTCTTGCGTAAGAGCATCTTCCAACTGCTAGGAAGAAGATTTCCAGATTTTGCAGAAATCAGAGTGAAAAAGGAATAATTAAGAGGTTTGAGTCAAGGTTTTGAAATCTTCTTGTTATTTTTTTTCTTCTTCTTCTTCTTGGAATTAAAATTAAACGATAGTAAAAATTGTTAGACCTAGCATTTCAGAATAAACACGTATTAAAGACTTGAAAGGGACAAATAAAATGAAAAGTTTTATCATTATTGAAGGAAGCATGGTGGTAAGTGTTTAGTGCACAGCCCCACGGTACAGAGGTCCAGGGTTCAATTCCAGCTATTGCAGGCGACTAGTGCGGGGTTTGCATGTTGTCCCCGTGCCTGTGTGGGTTGCCTCTGGGCACTGAGGCTTCCTCCCACATTCCAAAAAACATATATTTCAGGTTATTTGGCCGGTCGAAATTGTCCCTAGGTCTGAAGGATCGAGCAAGTTGTATGTCTTGATGTTCCCTTAGACTGACTGGCAAACAGTTCAGGGTTTCCTCTACCCACTGCCCAAAGATAGCTTGGAATGGGCACCCTCTGTGACCCTGCTGAGGATAAACGGGGCAGAAAATGGATGGATGGATATTATTACTGATTACCGGGTTTTAGAGGAGGGTTTGCTTTCTGCCCATTCTGAAGGACTACGCCAGTTTGTGCTACTGTAGCAGAGCTGACAGCATTCTTAAGAACTCCTCTTGCCGCCACCTATTTGACCTGCTACCCTCTGTCAGACACTAAAGGCCCCTTAAAACTTTCTCAGAAACAGCCTCTTCCCCAGAGACATCACCACCATAAACAACCACACAAAAATCAGAATTTTTCATACATATAGAAAAAATTATATTCATATTTCACTCTTATTTTGACACAATGTTGCTGCTAAACTATTTTTATTGCACTATTTTATTATGCACTTTTAGGACTATCTACAAGTACTACCTTGTATCCCAGTGTTCTCTTTTTATCCATTTTTTTTCTTTAAAGATTTTCATGATATGTTTTTCCTATTCTTTTGTATTTTATTGTATTGTATTCTATTATATTGTATTGTATTCTATTCTGTTCTGTTGTAATTACATAATATTGCAATTGATTATTTTTATTTTAAGAATAATCTGTCATATTCATTTTTACCATTTTTTATGTACATATATCTCATAGCTGTCCATGCCCTTACAAACTATTGGATTTTCTCTTACAAAATACAAAATAATCTTACACCATATTTTTTTTTTCTCAAACGTGTTTATTTATGTAGTTTAACATGTTATATTGTACATGCGTTTTGTTATACCATATATATTGTTAATTAACATTTTGTTGTGAGATACTGAGTTGCTCGACATAAATGAGGTTTATTATAAAAAAAAGTTCGAGAAAATACATGCAGATACAATTAAGTAGAATAATACATTTTCTTATTCAAATTATTAATTCATTTTCTGCATTAGATTATTGTCGGTAACATACTGATTAAAGTGATTACCACAAACCTGTCTTTTTTCATTTTTTCCTTTTATACTTCCTTTTTTTCTTAACTTCTTTATACAACATAAAAATTCGTAATATAATGCATCAAAGCAAATGAGCCGAATGAGAGCTGGCTCTCTTTAATGAGTTGAGCCGAAAAAGCCGGTTCTCTAAAAAGAGACGGACTTCCTTTCACTACACAACTACCTTACGAGGCGGCAGACGCATGCGCACAGTAGCATCAAACCACTTGCTTCGTTTGCAACGGAAAAAAACCCGATACCGAGATAGAGGCTTCCGCGGCGAACTCCTTTGACTTGATTGATTTGCCGTTTTGTTCCGATAGTCAGTGTATACTGGATGGCACCCATAATTGCCAAATTTGCGTTTTTCCGTACAGATTTTCTTGTACGTTGTACACGTCTTAAAATGCATAAGACGTACTTTGTGTGGCATAAAGAGAAATGTATAGGTAGGTACGTAGGTTCAGTAGGTAGGTAGGTAGATAGGTGGGTAGGTAGGTGGGTAGGTAGGTGGGTAGGTAGGTGTGTAGGCAGGTACTGTAGGTACTGTTGGTAGATAGAGAGAAGTCAGGTTGGTACTTAGGAGTTACAGAGAGAATCATCTCTTTGCTTCACCTACGACGATGCTCAAAAAGAAATCTAAAAATGACTGTTTCACGCTCCACTCCTCGTAGGGAGGTGGCCCAGATCGACCAGTTCCTGCAGGAGACTGCGGCTCGCGAGGCCAATGCCAAAATTCGCCTGCAGCAGTTCATCGAGGAGCTACTGGACCGAGCCGACCGTGCTGAGAAACAGCTGCAAATCATCAGCAGCTGCGGCACAACGCCCAACGGAAGCCTGGGACGATGCAGTCTGCAGGGCAAGGGCAATGGCCGCCAGGTGAGCCGACATTAGTACAAAGCAGTATGGCAGCGGCGGCATAATTAGGACGGCGCTGGGTCCAAATTGCAGACGTTTTGAATAAGTTGTGTGTGGCAATCATTAAATATATAAGGTGGACTGGGTGGGTGGGTGTTTGGATCCCTTAACCACTAGGGTAGTAGAGGCACCATTTCCTGAGGTGTGTCTTGGGCAAGTACAGCCTGGTGGCGTCCATCCAAGTAGTCACAATTTTAAGTCATTTTTATTGTTTTACTAACATTTTTAACAATTTTACAATTTAGTATGCTTTGCTTTTTCCATACAAATTCAGATTTTTTTTTTATATCACAGTTACCTATTGAGGCAGCACAGCGGCGCAGTGGTTAGCGCGTGTGCGGCACAGTTCTAAGGTCTGTGGCACAGTTCTATGGAAACGCCTTAAATGTGTCCTTTTTGTTTGGTTTTGTTTTATTTCAATACCATTGGTTCATTTGTCACCAAAATTGCTTGGAATGTCTTTCGGTTTCCTCCCACATTCCAAAGACATGCATTTCAGGTGAATTGGCCGGTCCAAATTGTCCCTAGGTGTGAATAAGCGAGCGAGTTGTCTGTACCTGTGTGCCCTGCGATTGGCTGACAACCAGTTCAGGGTGTCCCTAGCCCACTGCCCGATGATTGCTGGGATGGGCTCCAGCACCCCCGCGACCCTACTGAGGATAAGCGGTGCAGCTAATGAGATGAGATGAGTTACCTATTGAAACTCTAGTAGGTTGAATAACAGAGCCATGGAGAGAAAAACAGCCAGCATGGCCCTTTTCCCTGGGACTTGTTCAATCTAGAGCAACAAAGACTACAGACGCTTAAGCTTGATTTACGCAAACACATTTTTTTTTAAAAAAATTTAAGCCAAACATTTTCATCATTAAATTTGAATCCATTGAAGAATTGATGAACTCATATACCTTAAATGTTATGAGCAGAAATGAAATGGTCCACTGTTCTCTTGAAGGGGATGGGCTTCAATATTTACCCAATGCCATCAATATGTGCATACTACTGGAAGTAATCCTCCTGGGAAGAAAAACAAATGTTGGAAATGTGTGTTTTTTTATGTCAGAAAAAAAATATAATATAAAAAAAAAAAAAAAAAAAAAAAGTTTACCCAAAAAATGTGTCACGACCGGTACAAGCATGGGACCCGAATGCGTAACGTTCCACGTTACGCATGGGACCCGAATGCGTAAGGTTCCACGTTGTTTTTTTGTTTTTGGGGTAACAGTTTAGTTTGGTTTTATAGTACAAGTACACTTTTGTAAAAAAGTCAAACTATAATATAAATCAATATTTGATTATATTTTTATTGATCCTTTACTTAATTTACTATTAAAATTATTTCAATGTACAAGTAATTGTACCAGAAATAATGTTTGAAATATATTCTGTACTTAAAAAGCTAAGTAAACATTTCATTTTATGATGTCAATGTAATATTACAGGAAATATTAAATAACATAATTCTTTTTTCTTTTACTAGAACAAGTGTACTAAGATCCAATTTTGAAAGTACAAGATAAAACAAAACAATAGGTGCAAAGCAATGAATCACAAAGTTATTATAGTATTATATAATGACAAGTCAGTTTTGTATATATTCAAACAAAGGACACAATTTCTGATAAAAGGTAAAAAAAAAAAACGTCACATTACGATAACACACGCATCAACTCATTTAACTTCCCTTGTTGTTATTTTATCTCATGTTGAACAAGCAACAGGCAAGCATGTCACTTATTTAAATCTTCATCCAGAATTTCCAAAGAGAAACCACGAGAGAGACAGAGAGAAGCCACCTGCTCTCTCGCAGATGGATGCGTTTCCATGGAAACCATCTCTTGCTTTCTCATTCAAGGTCGCAATATATTTGATGTGATGTAACATATATCTACTGTGCAGTAATCGCTGTGTCCATCTTGTGCCTTTGCTACACACAGATTCCACATTGTCCGCACTTATGATGAAAGCAATCTGCTAATCACTGGTCAGTTAGCAATAAGGTTAGCATCCCAATATCCACTACCTAATGTATAAATATTCTAATCTTATAAAATACTTAATGAAGTTGTATCCTTCAATGCATGGGCGTAACCAGCCCCCAACTTCAACACAAACACTGGACAAAATTAAAGCCTTTTTAAAACTAAAGGGAAAGATAGGCTTAAATATTTTGATGAAATGAAATGATCTGCATTTATATTGCGCTTCTCAAGTCAATGAAGACTTCCCAAAGCGCTTTACAATGTGCTTCACATTTACCCATTCACACACCAATAGCGGCCATGCAGCCATGCAAGGCGCCAATCTGCTTATTGGGGGCATTAGGGGTTCAGTGTCTTACCCAAAGACACTTCGACATGTAACAAGGAGGAGCCGGGATTCAAACCTGCGATTTCTTTATTCCCAGACGAGCGCTAATGTCGCCCCATAATTCTTGATAATTCTTGATAAAGAAATTAAAATATGGAAAACAAAAAAAATTGTAAACAACCCAGCGTCGGAAATACTTCACTGTGTTGAAATGGTTTGGTCCATTTTATTCCTAGCACAGTTTTTTTCCTGTAGAAGGAAATGCATAAAAACTCCTCATGATGTATTTGTATATGGTTGTCAGCGCTAGGAGAGAGAGCGGTAGAAAGGGAGGAGACCGCAGGTAACAGGTTACACACTCACGGAGAAGCAACATATGAACACTGGTTGAAGTTAAAAACATCCCATAAAATATAAAATGTAAGATATATTCTGATAATTATGTATTTGTCCTCATCAGTTGACAAAAATATCATCGCATTTTGATAGGTTATCTTTAAACCACTTCACTATTAAAAAAGTTTTAAAATGATACTGATTTTTATGAAACTTAATACAAATATTCTCGGCATAAAGCAGCTTGTGTTCGAGAAAATGAGATCGATTATATTTTTATCATTCTATTATCTACTATATTACCTATTCAAAGGACTGAATTATTATTAACATGCGGTCAGGTTCATGTCTGATGTAGCACAGTCTGATTTACAAATAAATGAACCTACATCATATTCATCATTTGATTGGCAAAGCAAGAAATCAATACATAGCACTATCACCCTCTGCTCTGAGGCAAGAGTATTGCGTTCCTCACTGTGCATTGTGTCATATGTTACATACTAATTGTATGATTAATATTCATAATATAATGTCAAAATTCTGCGATTTTAAAAATGGAAATCCAATTCATGTGAAGTTAAATGAGAAAGAAGTTTGAAGCTACAGTGTGTAATATTGGACCACTAGGTGGCCCTGTTCTGCCAGGTACGAGCAGGGCCAGCGCTACGGTGCACAGCGTGGCGACATGGCACTCGTAAAACATAGGGTAGACTTAAGTGTGGATTCCAAAGTGTAAAAGAAATACACATTTCTTGACCTGTGATCTTTTATAAAAACTAACATTTTGTGAATTTTTGCTTAATATTCGAATCATTTTTTTTAATACTACTTAATACTTTAATACTACAAGTCAGATGTTTAGTCTTTCCCGCTTTAGTTGCGCTCAATTTTTACATAACCCATTTGCATCTCATATATTACATCTTACTTTAGACACTCGATATAAAGTCTAAGAATTGAGTCATAGGACTGTTGGCACCTTTGTTGCTGCATGAAGGGAAGCCCAGAGAAGTCACCCACACACAGCTAGCACTTACAACGGTCCGCAGGCAACAGTGCCACCTAGCTCAACATGGACTTCTCACGTTTCAAGTTATTTCCCCCCACCATTTACATTATTATGAAACAAATGGAAGATTATTAGAAACATAGATAAAAGATGGCATATTTCCAGAATAAAGTTAAACATGGGCAGCACGGTGGGCCAGTGGTTAGCGCGTGTGCGGCACAGTTCTATGGTCTTGGGAACCTCCTGTGTGGGTTAAAATCCAGCTACCGGACTTCCTGTGCGGAATTTGTATGTTCTCCCCGTGCTTTTCCTCCGGGCACTCCGGTTTACTCCCACATTCCAAAGGAGGTGGATTGGCCGGTCCAAATTGTCGCTAGGTGTGAATGAGCGAGCGAGTTGTCTGTCCCTGTGTGCCCTGCGATTGGCTGGCAACCAGTTCAGGGTGTCCCCTGCCCACTGCCCAATGATTGATGGGCTCCAGCACCCCCGCGACCCTACTGAGGATAAGCGGTGCAGCTAATGAGATGAGATGAGAAGTTAAACTATTAGTTAAAGTATTAATAGGACAATGTGTAATATTTGACCACTAGACGTCGCTGTATAATGTAGTGCAATCGAAATTGAGTGCCGCAAAGCACAAGGAAGAACACAGACTCCAGGAGAAGACTTTTGGCCACTACAGGGCATTACAAAATACAATTTTGAAATGTCGATTTCTTTTATTTAGGCGCAAAAAAATCAAAACCTATCTGGACCTATGTGAAAAAGTAATGGAGATTTGATTCTTAGAAATAGGCAGACTAACAATGTATTTTTACAAAAACGTATTCAATTAACCTCCTATCCACTTCTTTAGGAAACCATTAAAGCTAACCTTAGAGGTAAGATTATTTTCTTTACTGCACTTGTTTAAAAAAAAGCTAAATGATAGGGGAAAGGAAATTATGACACCAATAGGCAAATTGGATTAAAGATATGCATTGAATCCAACGCCAGAACTGCTTAAGCGTATTTGATTTGATTTTGACCAAACAAGTTGAGCGTTTGTTACTTTAAAGTCGCGGGGCACATTACAAACATGGTTATAAGGCTAGCTGTTTCTTAGCGCATCTGTTGTGTCGACCAAGCTGCCTCTCGGTTAGTTCCTAGCATTAAAAATGGTACTAAGGCAATTGTCACAGAACCTTTACAAATAAATGCCACATGCAAATCATTTTGCTGTTCGAAAGACATATAAAAGTTTCCTGTAGATGTTATAAAATGAATGAGTTTCTTCTAAATCTGTCAAATCCTTTGGATGACTCCAATACTTCAGAACAATTGGACTCACTACTTTTTGTGGAATAAGTAGAAATGCAATCAGGGCTATGCAATCCAATAAAGCTCCGAAACTGGACGGAATTCCTATGGACTTTCTGAAGAAATGTTGTGAGAAATTGGCGCTGCTGCTCTTGTCTGTGTAAAATGAATCTCTAAAATAAGCCTCACTACCATCCACCTTGACACAGGCTAATATAGACGCTACCCTACTTACGAACGAGATCGTTCCAGACGATTGTTTGTAAGTTGAATTTGTTCGTAAGTTGCTTCAGTGCTATATTTTGTATGCTTAAGGCTTATATAAGTATGATTAATGCTTGCATAAGTAACCTGTATTTTTTTGTACTAAAAAATAAACATTTCATAAAATAATATGCTCTATGAAGATAAAGAAAGTGAAGTTTAACTCACTTTTGGAAGATGAGCAAAAGAGTTAGGCGACTTCCTCCTCCGTGGTAAAAAGTGGCCGGAAAAAAACAATCCAACCATTCTCTCAACCGCATCAAGCTTTCTTATTCAGCTTTCATTTCAAAAGAAACGGATCGCTTCTTCTTTACACTTTACACCAACCATATTGAATGGATGCACGAGATATTAAACAATAAAAATGTCAAAGTTCATAGCACGCTGGAGATAGTATAGACATAGTTTAGAGAGTATATAATGTTTACACACGAACTAGGTAGAGGAAGCTGGAATTCTTATTCGGGGTGGATGCTGGGTGACCTCTCACAGCGCCACACGCCGGTAGTGGTGGAAAGAAACACTACAGTACTGTCCTGTACTCGGAAATTGGTGCACAATACAAAATCTACCTTACAGCAATGTCCGGATATTTTTCGACATCCCGAAAAAAGTGTTCGTAACTACTGTTTTTCGTAACTCGAATGTTCGTAAGGAGGGGAGCGTCTGTACTTTGCTTCTTCTCAAGAAAGATAAGGACCTGAACTCATTTACCTCTTTTAGACCTTTATCTACTTTTACTTGAGTAACATTTTTGGCTTTTAAACTCAGTTTCATTTACATTTTCTATGCCGCATTCAGTGAATTATAGCTACTGGTTTACTGTTTGGATATATATATTAGGATTTATTTAATTTTCTGGTTATTTTCCCTACATTCAGCACTCAGTTACCTCAAACAACAGGGCAATGGATTGATTCACAGCGGATTTCTTCTTTTAATGATACTTGAGAAATTTAAACATTGGCTTTGAAAGTCCTCCAAAAGTTCTTCAATTTGGCCATTAAGAAGGTGTACCAACCCTGTAGTATTGACATTTCACTATTATCATTATATAAATGTATGTATTTGTGTGTGAGATAATGCCTTAACATAAGACATAAGCGTTCACGGTTTGTTTGAACACTAAAACTACAAATGAGACTGCTGTTTTTTTGTTTTTGTTTTTTTCATTTTGCAGCAGTTTGAATTTATGTTGGGTTGTGTTTAAAGCCTCTAGGAAAGCAATTAAAGACACAGCAGGCGCATAAAAGGTGTCCCCCGCCCACACAAAGCCCAGCATGCATAATCAAAGGTCACAGCAAAATAGACTCGGCGCATTATTATAATAACTTCTTTCCTTCAGACTTGAATGTTTTCAGAATAATTGATGTCTTGACGTTTTTCTGCAGAGAAACTCCAGTATCTCTGGAAGCACAAGAGGCATCTACCAAGCATCCGAAAGACGCTCTTCACCGAGTACTGGGTAAGGTACAAAGTTGAATTTTGTGGGTGAGGCCCAGCTTATCATATTTGTTTAACCATCATTGGATTTTGAGTAGGCAGTAATGAATGCAGAGTATACATTTTGGGGGTGAAAAAAAAACGATCTGACTCAGCTATAAAAGAAACCATAGTGTTTGAAAAGAAATGACCAATCCCTGTACTCCTCGATGAACTGCTGCAGGCGAATTTTGGAGTTGGCCTCACGAGCCGCAGTCTCCTGCAGTAACTGGTCGATCTGGGCCACCTCCCTATGATGAGTGGAGAGTGAAACATTCATTTTTGGATTTATTTTTGAGGATCTTTGTAGGTGAAGCTAAAGAGATGATTCTCTCTGTAACTACCTTAGTACCTACCTGACTTCTCTCTATCTACCTACAGTACCTTCCTACCTACCCACCTACCTACCTACCTAGCTACCTACCTATCTACCTACCTACTTACCTACCTGTTACTGTTCATACCTATCTATTCACAAACCTTCAAATCTGTTTTTTTTTATAAATCTATCCACAAACATTGAATTCCATAAATATATCTATAAAAACCTTCAAATCCATGCATCTATAAACCTATCTATAGGCCTTCAAATCTAAAAATCTATGAATGAGCCTTCAAATCTGTCTATAAATATTTAAATATATCTTCAAATCTATTTATAAATCTTTAAATCTACTTTCAAATGTCTTTATAAATCTTCAAATCCAACTGAAAATCATTCTATAAATCTTCAAATATCAAATCTATCTATCCATCCATCCATCATCTACACCACTTATCCTCAGTAGGGTCGCGGGGGTGCTGGAGCCCATCCCAACTACTGTATCTTCGAGCAGTGGGCAGGGGACACCCTCAACTGGTTGCCAGCCAGTTGCAGGGCCAAATCGATCCATAAATCTTCAAATAGATCTTTAAATCTATCACCCTTAATGATGGACTGTACCTGCATATACATCTAAAGATATGTTTATTAGTATCTATATGTCTCATTTCATCTTATTAGCTGCACCGCTTATCCTCAGTAGGGTCACGTGCAGTGTTCCCTCTAAGCTGCGCGCGTGCGCAATTGCGCACTGCTTGCACATTCTCAGCGCACGAGAAAATCTAGCCAGCGCACAAAAATGAGGGCTCAGAATTACTAATTAAGAAGCGACTTAAGTCAAAGTTACAGTGCATGAAGGTAAAAATACACGGGTTCCCCTGACGTTGTGTCCTAAATGCGGTATTTTGAAGTCGAGTCGAATTAGAACGAAGTTGAGTAAAGTTAGTAGTTTGTCGATAACCGGCTTCTTCGTCTCGGCTCACTAAAAGGAACCGGCTCTTTCGGGTCCTAAACGGCTCTTCTGGTTGTTTTTGCTTCTTTAATCCCAACATGACCAAATATTATGCAAAATTATGCACAAAATGACTTAAAGGAAGGGGGGGATAAAACAAAAGAAAAAAAATACCAAAATGAAAACGTAGTGAAAAGCTGAGAAAAAAAGAAACAAAAGGAAAAGAAAAAAAAGAAGGAAACATTTAGAAAAAAAATGTAGGAAAAAAGTAAATCGAGAACGAAAAGAAAAAAGTAACAGCTCGGAAAAAAAAAACACAATGAGATTTTTTTTAAAGGAATTTAAAAAAAAGTAGAAAAAAACACGGAAAAAGAAGAAAAAGTTTGTGTTGCATTCAAATAATTTCCAATTATATCAAGTGAATCTTGTTGCCAACATTGTACTTCCACTAAAAATGTGATTAAGTACAGTTCTGTATCTTACAACCAACTAAATAAGCCCCCAAAAATGTTAATATTACGCGACAAAATATATCAGGAAATGAAAAGAAATGGATATCTTGTGAAAGAATTGTAAGAACATACGACGTTTGTAGGCCGTACAACCTTTGCAATAGTACATGAGTCAATTCATTCAAAAGAGAAAAATAATTTTGCATTGCCGGAAATTCAGCAAAATGTAACTTGACGTCAGGTTTTGGAAATGTTTGATAATGAATTATCTTGCCACACTTGGGATGATGGTTGCTCAGTGTTGTTTCAAGCATTGCTCACCGACTTTGTGTGAACGCTCAGACCCGTGGAAAATTAGAGGAAACATTGGTCGCGGGGGTGCTGGAGCCCATCCCAACAATCATCAGGCAGTGGGCAGGGGACACCCTGAAAGGTTTGCCAGCCAATCGCAGGGCACACAGGGACAGACAACTCGCTCGCTCATTCCCACCTAGGGACAATTTGGACCGGCCAATCCACTTGAAATGCATGCCTTTGGAATGTGGGAGGAAACCCACGCAAGCACGGGGAGAACATACAAACACCGCACAGGAAGTCCGGCAGCTGGATTTGAACCCACACAGGAGGTTCCCAAGATCTTAGTACTGTGCCGCACACGCGCTAACCACTGCGACGCCGTGCTGCCCAGTATCTATATGTGTTTATAATAATTATCTAAATTTCTTTGTCTTGAAAACATTTGCTATTTTGCTAATCAAGGAACATTATTTCAATATGATGGAGTTTGGATTATATTTTTTACCTAGTAAGACAATTGTATTGGAACAAATTTTTAAAGGAACTCTTCCGACCTTGACTATTACTGTGAATTGTTGTAAATTATTTTTTTTTTGTGAAATTTGAAATGTAATCAGGACTTGTTTTTGTTGAAACAAAACATTTATGCTTGGAAGATTAAGACTCAGACTAAAATGATATTTTACACAAATCGCTAGTTATTTTATAATTAAATTGGTTTGTAAGTCAATTATAGGCTCCAGAATTACTGAATTGATTTTCGTGAAAATATATGCAGATGTACTTTAGGCCTCCTCTTTACCAAGGTATTGTGTCAAGGCACTCCCAATAAATACCCCAAAAATTGATAAACATCTGCTTTCAAGTGGACTGCTTTTGTCGGGTCTCCAACACCATCTGGTGGCCAATTTAGGTACTGCAGGTCCCGACCTCTTTCAGCAGCACAATCCAATATCATCGCAGGCCATTTTGTTTTTTGATAACAGTAAAATATTATGCGGGGAAAATATACTCGAAATGTAAAAATGATTATTTTTTTGTAGAAAGAGTTTAAATCCTGATTCTCGGGTTGTGGTACTATTTGAAACAAAAAGTTGAGTTCAAGTGGATCGCAGAAAAATATTTTCAGGGAACGTCGTCTTTATGTCTTTGGAACATGTGACGTCAGAGTCAAGGGCATGTCACTTTTCTCATCCCTAGTAAAATGCAATCTGGCATTTTGCAGAACATGCTCCGCCCGATCTGTCTCGCTCACACCTGTCTTCTGTTAGAGGAGAGTCCAACCGTACAAGTGATATCTTGGGAATATACTGTGTTATTTCGCACATTGACATCCAGTCTTGGCGTGAGGTCCAACTGAGTTGCCAGTTGGGGTGCAAATGTTTCCCATGGGGACGTCACACACTTCCCGGCCAGCAGTTAGTCATTGCGGCATGCTGTGGCCCGAAAGCCTTCTGTCCTTGTGATGAGATCCTTGTCTTGGATTAACTGTGCAACTGTTGTGTGACCTCAGCAGATATTTATACAGCCAACATAAGCACCTCTTGCGTCATTTTAACACAGAGTGACTGCTATTTTGTATTCTTGTACTGATCAATCTGTGCGGAGTTGACATCTACTTAAATGGTGTCCATCTCTTGATGGTGGCCCAATTAGTGTCTCTGTAAGGAACAAAATAGAGGCCATTATTTTCCCTATCAGATTAAAAAGGGATTTTTTTTTCAACGTTAGATTTAACAGAGGATCCCTTTTGAGATCTTTTGTTAGTTGAATCCAGCTGCGCCATTAAAGTCTCTCGGGTGAATTAAAGAAGGGCTCCAGAATTTGGATTTGTGATACTCAATGCTGCCATCTACTGGCTCGTGTCATATTTGCAGCCTCTGCCTGCACATTCATGATGCGTGTGTAAGTTCATGCATTTCTTAGACCCTTGAATAAACTCTTTAACTTTCTTGGGGTTTGGCTTTTACTTTACTTGAAGCAAGAATAGATAAAAAGAATAAATTATTTTTAAAAATACATGTTTCAGATGGGGCAGCACGGCGGCGCAGTGGTTAGCGCTTGTGCGGCACAGTTCATGTCATGGGAACCTCCTGCGTGGGTTCAAATCCAGCTCCAGACTTCCTGTGCGGAGTTTGTATGTTCTCCCCGTGCTTGCGTGGGTTTCCTCCGGGCACTCCGGTTTCCTCCCACGTTCCAAAAACATGCATTTCAGGTGAATTGGCCGGTCCAAATTGTCCATAGGTGTGAATGAGCGAATGAGTTGTCTGTCCCTGTGTGCCCTGCGATTGGCTGGCAACCAGTTGAGGGTGTCCCCTGCCCACTGCCCGGAGATGGCTGGGATGGGCTTCAGCCCCCCCGTGACCCTAATGAGGATAAGCGGTACGGCTAATGAGATGAGATGAGATGAGATGTTTCAGATGTAAATTTTGAAATAAATAAATAAATGAAAAGGGATGCTCCATTCCACATTTTTTTTTCACAGCAATGCCCATACTCAAACTTTGAGTAGTCTTCGATACAGTTATCATCACTAAATAAAATAGCTTTGCCTCTGCAATGATGATTGACTTTTTAAGGAAATACCACTGCGTTTTGTAGCACTCATTTGTGCCTGCTCTACACAATACAGCAACATCTATTGGTCAAATATTACACAGTGAAGTTTTGAATGCTAATAGGAAAACATTTCCTAATCTTAACATTCTCTTTATCCATTCTGAAATACAATTATCAATATTCATTATGTTATCAACAGTTCGGTTATTCATTAATTTATTTTCATTTATTATATTTATTTTTAATGAGGGCATTTTTGGTGTGGGCATAGTAACCTGCCCACAACTTTACGCCTGTACGTTGGAGTTCACCCAGTAGAAGAGAGGATATCCTCTCCCCACTTTTGGGTGGGAGGACGGCTCCTGACTGTTGCTTACGTAGCAAACAGCAATTCGGAGTACTGATCCTTCTTGGAATCCTTGGAGGGATTGAGAGCACGCTCCCTGGGGACTCCCTTTTACTGCTGGGGACACAAGGGCAATGACAGTGAGACCTGGAGGGACGGCTCACCTGAACTAAACCCGAGTGGTGTTTTATTTTTGGACTTCTATGTCCACCACGACTTGTCTACAACAAACACCATGTTTAAGCATAATAGTGTCTATATGTGCATCTGGCACCAGGGCACCCTAGCGGAATGTGGCGGCGACAGTTGCAGAGACAAAAACACGGGCATGGGAGGAGTTTAGCAAGGCCATTGGAGGCGACTTCCAAACGGTTTTCTAAAAAATTATGGTCCACCATCCGGCGCTGCTGAATTCGACCCAGGACGTTGTGAAGCAATGGGCTAATACTTCGAAGACATCCTCAATCCGACTAAAACGCCTTCCTCTGAGGAAGCAGACCCTGGTTATTCTGAGCTGGACTCTCATGTCTCTGGGGCTGAAGTCACTGAGTTGGTTAAAAAGCTCATCGGCGGCAAGGCCCCAGGGGTGGATGACAGCCACCTGGAGTTCATTGAGCCTCTGTATGTTGTGGGCGTGTCATGGTTGACATGCCTCTGCAACATCACGTGGACATCGGTCGCAGTACCTGTTGACTGGGAGACTAGTGTGTCGGCCCCCCCTTTTCAAGGAGAGAGACCAGAGTTGTGTTCCAACTACAGGGGAATCACACTTTTCAGCCTCCCTCGTAAGGTCTATTGTGGGGAAGTGCAGAGAAGGGTCCGTCAGGAAGTCAAATCTAGAATCCAAGAGGAGCAGTGTGGTTTTATGCCACCGTATAACAGTGGGCCAGCTGTACACACTGCAGGGTCCTCTGAGGTGCTTGGGAATTTGCCCATCTGTTTTACATGTGTTTTGTGGACTTGGAGAAGGCATTCGTTTGTGTTTACTAGGGAGCCCTGTGGCCCAACCCTAGTTAAGCGTAGGAAAATGGATGGATGGATGGATGGATGGATGGATGGATGGATGGATGGATGGATGGATGGATGGATGGATGGATGGATGGATGGCTGGATTGAATTCTACATTGTAAAACTAGTTCACAGCAATATATTAAAGGTGATGAACAGATGTTGGGACTTTCTTACTTACTACCGCCATCTCCTGGCTTCCTTCATCATTGCAGCCTCTGACAAGCTCCTCATGTTGCGCGTGCATTTCTTAGATGAGCTTGAATAAACATGCTTTTTCATATTTTTGGGGTTTCGGTTGGCATTTGGACTCTACTTTAAACAAGCCTTTTCTTACTTTCACCAGTTTCATGCTACGCCAAGAAAAAAAAACACGGCATTAATCACCCTCCTCCCTCGGTCCTCGTTCCCCCATTTCTGCGTCCTAATGTGCTACGCTCCGAACACTTTTGCCAAAAGTAAAATAAAAGGAGATAGGCATGGTAGAAAAATAAAGCAAAAGGGCTCTTTGAACTCAATTGGGCATTGTTAACACACACTCAATAGACAAAATATTCTATTTTCAACTTTTTTAAGACACAGCTAATGACGCGCCCCTCCTTTACAGATATTGTAATGTGTCATTGCAGCGCATCAGGTCGGATCAAGTCAGTGTCACAGGGTTCTGGCGGCTACGACAGCGACAGTGTGGAGATGCACCCCATGGAGGATTGCACTGAGGCTCAATACTACCACATGCAATGTCGCTTGAACGAGGCGGCTTACGAGCGCTCTCCAGGATGCGGCGGAGGAGGGAGGAACTGGGGTCTTCGCAAACAGGCAATCCAGAACTGGCAACGGCGGCCTTACAGGAACAGCACCGAGGGCGAGGAGGGAGACGTGTCCGACGTGGGCTCTCGCACAACTGAGTCGGAGGTGGACATGTGGGAGCAGGAGAGGAGGGCGGTGGCGGAAGTGCAGCACTCTAGCGCCCCCTATCCGTACCATGGCAGGGCTGGGTATCGACTTAACCCAGGTAACAATACCAGTAATAAGTTTCAACTTTGGTGATTACTGAAAAGTGTTTCTGAAGTGCTGTGGTTAACACATATGCCTAACACTCAAAAGGTGCCCGGTTAGAGACCGGGTGGAAACATTTGTTGGCTTGGAGAGGAATGGGCGCTACCAGGCTGTACTTGCCCATGACACACCATAGGAAATGGTAACCCTACTACCCTGGTGGTTAAGGGATCAACCCAACCCTATCACTGAAAACAAGAAGAGAAAACATCAATGCTTTTTGAACTTGCAAAGACAGGGAGAGAAGCCTTCAGATAAGAAAAAAGTCCATCCTATCTTTAGCCCTTTATTTTTATAACTTCTCTTAGGTTACAAAAGTTGATAGTGACAATGATGTAAACAGTTCATAACTGTCAAAACAACAAGCAACAAGCGTATTAAGTGTCAACATGACACCCTGGCATCCTATGCAATTTCCCTTGCAGGTGTCCAATATTAAAAACCTAATAAACTTATCAACAGATCATTTGAAAATGATAAAATATATCCTAATGGTATTATTCACAACCAGTTCAGGGTGTCCCCTGCCCACTGCCCAATAACATGCATGTCAGGTTAATTGGCTGGTCCAAATCATCCCTAGGTGTGAATGAGTGAGTGAGTTGTCTGCCTCTGTGTGCCCTGCGACTAACTGGCAACCAGTTCAGGGTGTCTCCTGCCCACTGCCCAAAGATAACTGGGATGGGCTCCAGCACCCCTGCAGCCCTACTGAGGTGAAGGTAATGGATGGATGGATGAACATTGAAGACTGGACTTTGAGTAATGACTTGTGCAGAGTAGATATCCACCAGTGTGACGTTGTTGTTGTTTTTTTGTTGTTTTTTTTCTTCCACCCTTTTCCCCATTTGTTGTCTTTTGTTAGTTGTATGTTCAAAAACACACTAAAATACAAGTTAAGATATGTCAAAAAACATCTTCCACTGGCAGACATTTTTTGCTAATTTTCATTATTATTTTGTCTTTTTTTTCTAGAAAAAAAACAGATACAAATATAGTTTAACTCAATGACAAGGTCATTGGAGCTTTACATTTTCCATGGAGAGTTTTCAAGTGGTTTTGTGCTTTGTAGCATTCATTTTTGGTTTCATTTCACAATACGACTACATCCAGTGGTCAAATATTAGACGGTGTCTAAAGATTGAATTTTGTTATGGACATCTGGATATGCTATTAAACAGTATAGCACATAATGCATCTGACTTATATAAGTTTTGTGTTGTTGTTTTTTAGCTTCATCAAATTCTTTAATTTTTTTTCACATTTTTAATCACTTGCTGTTTTAAAAAAAATGAATGATTCAGTGTTTTTTTGAAGTCACAGTGGCACCTAGTGAATTTTCTTCAACATTGCACAGGAGAGTGGAAGATTCACTCATATTTCTTCTATATGACATTAGCATTATGACTGAAATTGAGTCATTATATGAAAAGGGAAACTATTTGACGGATTTGGGTGACTCCGTGTCACACTCAACCTAGCATTTAGCTGACGTAATTCGCTACGACATGAAGCTATCTATATTCACATAGCCTCCGGATGTTGCTTTCCTTAGCATGTAACGTGACTTTTTTTTCTTAGCTCATTTGGCAGTCAAAAGTGTAGGCGGTCCGTGTGCATTGCTTGCGTTTGTGTGTGAAGCCAAAAGTGCGAGCTGTGGTTCACAGGCATGATGGTTCGGAGCAGACGGCCTTGGACGGCAAGGATGAAGATGAGTCACCTGCATCAGCCAAGATGCTTATTTTCGCCTATCTTGGCAAACTGCATGCACACAAAGCTGTTAGAATCACTCTTCAGATGAATTCCTTCCCGTATAAACCTTGCTACAGTCTCTGTACATCCGTTACAAATGCAACTCAATCTGCTGCGGGCAATGATATTAATCTGATCAAATATAACAATTGTATGATGACAGGGAAATAGGAAGTGTGCTAGAAACGTTCTAAGTTATAAATATTCCTCTTAAATGTGAACTTGATTACATTCAGAAATGTCCTTCTACAGGGTTTGTACGGGTGCTTGAAATCCTTGCAAATGTTTGGATTTTAATGTTGTGTTTTCAAAGTTTGAAAAGTGCTTACATTTTGCAGGAAAATTCCTGAAATTGTTGCCACGTTTCTCAACATTCTGACTCGTTACACCAAGTCTTCCTTAAATTGAGGCCGTGCCTTATTTCACACATAAGTTCAACTTTACAAATATTGACATTCCTTTCTCTGCCGTTTGACATCATCGAGTGCTGTCAGTAAGAAAAAGAATATGAAAATGTGATGAAAAAAAGACTAAACAGAGACTGCGACAAACATGAATTAAACGGGGCACAGAAACTCAGTTTTAACTACTTTGCCACGTTGAATGAATGATACCTATATTTGGCTGAGGAAAAGCGTGTGCTAAGTCTGGCCTGGGGGCCAGTAACCGCCCGTGATCAAATTTTCACTGGCCCTCTTTCATAAAATTACCTAGTTGTGCTGCACCAGTAATGTTGATCGCAGTATAAATTACATTTGTACAAAAAAAGAAAAAAATCACCATTTAACCAAGTAATAGGACTAACCTTTTGGCTACCTTGCCCTTTCTGTGAGAATTTTAGCCCACCCATTTCTGACATGGCGAATGTAACTAAAAAAAGGAAAGTTGACTGCAAGGGCCATACATATAGTGTTTTTTTATCCTCCTGAAAAAAAAGAATTTGGGAGATAACCGCTTTTCACATAATAGTGACGTTATCAAAATGTGATTCTAATTCACCTTTCAAATACAGTTTTTAAAATAACATAAATTGAGCATTATTTTCCTTACATTGTTCTTTGCTTTTAGGTCGACCTGAACCCATCTACAGCAAACCGTGTCGCCATGAGAAAAGCCCGTCCAAATCCAACGAGGTGATCAGTCCGGAGATCCTGAAGATGCGCGCTGGTTTGTTTTGCATCTTCACCTACTTGGATACCAAAACGCTGCTGAGAGCTGCGGAGGTCTGCCGAGATTGGAAGTTTGTAGCCCGCCACCCAGCCGTCTGGACCAGAGTGTTGCTGGAGAATACACGCATTTCCTCAAAGGTAAAGACAATTTGGTTGTTGCACTTTTAATGAATTGTGAAGGAGAAGAGATTTGTATCCACCGTGTGTTCTAATCAACATCCGGGTCGCGAGACTAGATGAGTAAAAAAGCGCTGAGCAAAGCAGTTCCATGGAGGTTTTTTTTACAATTAAAAAAAACGGAATATATCCTGGTCTTGCAGATACAGACAGAGTTGTGTGTCCTTCACAAGGCATCGGCAAAATGGCTAACATTTCTTTATGTAGGAAATGAGCGTGGTCTGAAAATAACAAAGCCTAGGGTGAGTAGAAAGTCCCCAGACCTCATTTTAACTTCAGACCTGTTCGGACCAGCTTAGCTGGGATTGGCAGGTGGTCTGGCAAGAGTAAAGCCACCCCCTCCTCAGTAAACCCAATCACTTGGAACAATGTAGAGACTCTGTAATGACTAAATGAGATGTCAAGTGAACACAACAGGAAGTAAATACTCCAATTCAAATAAATGGATAATTATGAGGTGCATTAGATAGAACAAATAAAATACAGTGGAACCTCGGTTTTCGAACGCCTCTCAGTTCGAACAAATCGGTTCTCGACCAAAAATTTCGAGAAATTCTTGCTTCGCTTTTCGTTCAAAAAATCGGAGTTCGAACGCCGGTACGCTGGGGGCGATGCTGAGCGGCGTACGGGTGTAGATTGCTCCCACCCCTCATGAAGAACTGTTGTCACGTGAGCGCGCACTCCTTTTTGCTTTCGTTTTTAATATCGGTGAACGGAGTGTTTTACCCCCTAATTATGCCTCGGAAGAAGGTCGGTGCAAGCAGCAAAGTTGCTACAGGTGAAAAAAGACGGGTAGTGCGTACAACTATTGCATTTAAGAAAGAAATAATAGCAAAATATGAAGAAGATGTGCGAGTTTCCCTTCTTTCGAGGGAATAGAGCATGGCTTCTGCAGACCACCGCGAAGGTAAGAAATCCTATTCATAAATCTTTTCTTTATCATTTAACCGCTCACCACTTGTTGTGAAGACCCGGGTGCTAAATGACGTGTAAACGACCTGTTTTTTTATTTTTACACATTCATGTTAGCGTAAACTTTCGTACGGAAGATTACGCTAACGCGAACGTACGATTAGCCTGGGTTAGCTTCATGTTTACGTTCATGTTAAACATTCAGGGTGTTGGAACGGATTAAAACGATTTTACATTACTTTTAATGGCAAAAACGATTTTCGGTGATCGACCAAATCGGTTTTCAAACAGGGTTCTGGAACAGATTATGGCCGAGAACCAAGGTTCCACTGTATTTCAAATTCAAAAACAGCAAGTAATAGAAAACCCAATTATCCGGGACAATAAGACACACCCTATTAACAAGGTTGACTTTATTTTTGTCATGATGTCACCAATATATAAGTGTACCAAAATAGCAAAACATTGCCCTGAAGCTTCTTATTGGAGTTGGCTAAGAACAAAAAAAAACATTTTTCACGATATTATTAGGACAAATATTGTCATCCCATTTTTTTGGAATCATTGTGGTTTTTTTTGTGTTGATCAGTTCCTGGGAACGTTGTCTCAGTGGTGCACTCAGACGCACTCGCTCATCCTGCAGAATCTCAAACCGCGACAGCGTGGAAAGAAAGAAACCAAAGAGGAGTACCTCAAAAGCACAAGGTGAGCTGTGATCTGTGCGTACCTACGCTCCCCTACTTACGAAAGCGATAGGTTCCGGACGATTGTTCGTAAGTTGAATTTGTTCGTAAAATGCATCAGTGCTATATTTTATATGTTTATGGTTTGTATAAGTAACCTGTATTGTTTTGTACAGAAAAATAAACATTTGATAAAATAATATGCTCTATAAAGATAAATAAAGTGAAGTTTAACTTACTTGTGGAAGATGGGCTTCAAGAGTTAGGTGACTTCCTTCTTCGTGGTACAAAGTGGCCGAAAAAAAGCAATTCAACCATTTTCTCAAGCTTGCCTTATCCACTTTAATTTCATTTGAAACGGCTCGCCTCTTCTTCACAATTTACACCAACCATATTGAGTAGACGCACGAGCTATTAAACTATAAAAGTGTCAAAGTGCTTAGGGCTCTGGAGAGACAGTATGTTTACACTCAAACTAGGAAGAGGAAGCCAGATTTCTCTTTCGGGGCTGATGCTGGGTGAGCTCTCACAGCGCCACACACTGGTAGCGGCAGAAAGAAGCACTAAAGTAATGTCCTGTTCTCGGAAAAAGGTGCACAATACAAAATCTAACATCCCGACATCCCGAAAAAAATGTTCGGATCTACCGTCTTACGTAACTCGAATGTTTGTAAGTAGGGCAGCGTCTGTATTTACACAACTCACACATTGCAGGATCATAAAAATCCAGATTTATTTGTTGAGTTTTCCAATTTTGTTGTCACGCTCGCTATTCTGTCGTAACCTTGTTAGAGGATGTCTGGAGGAGGGTCTGGAAGCGCTGCTAAAGGCCACAGGAAGCAATTTGCTCATCCTCAAAATCTCACATTGTCCCAATTTGCTCACCGATCGATCACTTTGGCTGGCCAGCTGCTATTGCCGAGCTTTGCAAGCTGTCACATACAGGTGAGATTTCTTTGTTCATATTCCAATTTTTTCATCTCTTCACATCAATTTGCTGAAATATTTACTTAAAACATTATTTTTCATTTGCAAATGTTCCTTCCTATTTCATTGTTATGAAAAATCTTACTTCTTTTTCATGATTACAGTTTGTTTGTGTTTTTTGGTATTAATTATTATTGTTCAAAAATGATTGTATTTTTAAGTTGTTTTTTTCCAGTAGGTGATGAAAACTTTTTGTATGCCACATAATTATTTTGCTCATTTTACGTTTTGGGGTACTAGAGTTTAATATTATGTTTATGGGTCCTAATGTAAGCAGATGCTCTTAAAAAAACATACAATAATTTAACAATAAATGTAAATGGTCTGCATTTATATAGCGCTATTCAAGTCAATGAAGACCTTCACATGGCGTCAGCCGTGCAAGGCAACTACCTGCTTATCGAGGGCATTAGAGATTCAGTATCTTGTCCAAGGACATTTTGATATATAACACGGAGGAGCTGGGAATCAAACCTGCAACCTCTTTATCCCACAACGAGCACTACCTCCTGAGCTACTGCCGCCTTATACATAGTAAGCAAGCACTTACATAGAGTGAGTAAGTAAATACGTAAGTCAGTCAGTCAGTCAGTAAAGTAAGAAAGCAAGCACTTACATAAAGAACACACTGTCACTTTAAATTGGCAAAATACAATTCTTAGATTTTCTTCAAATCGTTGATTCAAAGTGGAGGATGTAGATGAGCATGGTGGCAATAGGGTTGGGTGGCCACCCCGAGACTAGGACGTCACAGGTCCGAGTAATACCTAAGACTCACAACATTTTGGGGTGAAATCCGATTTTTTTTTCGTGAGATCGTTGACGTTTCCAACTAAATGCGGCTTGTACGCAAGCTCCTGTGACTTCTATGCATCTCCTTTGTGAATGCAACAAATGTCTTGTTCAGAAGAAGAAACGTGATGTCACACGCAATTCCTCCATTGTTTGCGGATGTACTCCTGGATGCTAACGCCGTAGTGTATCTAGCAATTTGAAAATGATTGAGCTACCGGTGGCTGAACAGAGTTGTCTGCCCAAATATTAATTGAATCCAAAACCTCACTTTCCCTCAGTTGAATGCTTTACGCAATAAAACGTGGAAACTGAGTAGCCACGCGAGAATTAAAGATTCCGAATTGATGATTCACGAGTGGAGGAAGCTGAACAACGAACTCCGGCAAGTTTTTATCCGTGTGTTTTACTTTGAAATCAATCTCCAAATAAACCACAATCCCACTCAGTTTTGTTCCCACTATATTTTTAAATAAGCACACTTTTATGCTTGTCTTTGTTGTCATAAGGCGGCCATAGCAGAGGGCACCCGCGCCCTACCATGCAGTGCGCCTGTGTATGTGTTAATACTGAAATAGAACCAGCTCCAGAGATTGCGCCTTTTGAAGGTTATAAAATATTTTTAAAAGTAAACATTTAATGATCAATTGGCAGATTATTTTGCTGATATATACTAACTAATACTTAATATAGTTAAAGTACAGTGTATGTCTAATTTTACAATATAGTTTTCTCATTTTGCTACCTTTTTTCCATACTGCTTACAGATTAACATTGCATAAACACATTGAACATATAATTATTCATTGCAGTATGCTAAAACAAACTATTTTAAACTATATTTCTAGGTCAAAATATGTAGATAAAACCTTTTTTGGGGGTTAAAGATAATAAAAATGAATTAAAAGTTTTTGTTTGAATTGTGTACATACTTTGTACAGGAAGCAGGTGAATAAATGGGTAGAATACTTGCACTTGCACTTCTTGTTTTTATATGAATGTGTTTTTCTTTTAAACACAGGACTGAAGTTAAATAATTGTCAGTGTATGCTTTTTGAAGCCTCATATTTAATTGCAAGGAAGAGGTCCTGACGCGGGTCAGCACAATATTACACTTCCTTTGAAATATTTTCCACGATATACTGCTATGTTTCAGGAGTGCCACAGACCCCGTCGGTCAGGAGGTCATCTGGGCTCTCGGAGCCGGCTGTAGGGACATCATCTCCCTGCAGGTGGCACCGCTACACCCATGGTATTACCTCCACTCAGATATTGTAGACAAAATGAAAGAATGACCCAAAGTGACACTGTTGTGGTTTTGCCAATTTCAGCCAACAGCCGGCTCGTTTCAGCAACAGATGCCTGCAGACTATTGGGAGATGCTGGCCGCATCTCCGTGCACTTGGTGTAGGGGGAGCTGGTTGTGGAATTCAGGGCCTGGCCTCCTTGTGTAAGTAGTATGATTGAATGAATGAATGAATGAATGAACTTAACAGGTACCCCAAAAAACATTTTCATTTGGACAACACAAAACAGCAACATTTAATAGTTAAATATTACACAGTGTCCCTTTAAGAGGCTTCACGTGATCTAAAAAGTATATATTTAAAGCCTTCTTCCAAATTTGATATGGAATTTTACCTTTTTTTAACTTGACAAGTGCTCTTACTTAAAAAAGATTAATATAATTTTTCGAGATATCCCCAACTTTTACACTTCTAAATGCATTTTTTTATTTCTTAAGAGAGTATGGCACATTTTAGTTATTGCACCATAAAAGGAATCCCTGAGGGCTTCCACACTTGTGTTTTAAGCCTGTGGTGAAAGCAAGCACTTAATCATTTCAATTTGATTGTTATCGTTTATTCTATGAATTAGAGTACAAATTATCATGAATGACATGTGAAAACTGATTCAATGAGTCATGGATGCAACCAGCCTGTTTTTGAGGGTGCTTAAGCATCCCCAAATTCAACCCAAAGACCCCCAAATAATATAGCATTTTTAAAACTATATTTCCCTTAATAAAAGAGCAGGATAGGCTTAAATAGAATGGAAAATGTTAGCTAAAATAGAATAAGTCAAACAAAACCAAAATGTGAACAACAAAGCTTACTCCTTTGCTTGAAATGGTTCAGTCTATTTGATATACAGCACTGCTCTAGCCCCCCTTTCCCTCACCTTTCCTCGGGTATTTTCACTTGCGGCATAGCATTAGTCTTTGGAGGCTACATGACGGTGAGAGTGTGTTGTTATGGATGCCCAAGAGTGCCATAATTCAATTTAAAAAACGCAATATCCAAATAATAAAAGCAGCCTTAAAAAGAACATTCGATTGGTAAAAAAAAGACTTTTAAAATAAAAAGCCTTCAGCAAAATATTTTAATTAAATGTTATCATAATTGAATTTGACATGTTATATCGCTTGAAGTGAAAATAAAAGAAAACATTTAAGCAGACAGAAACCTAAAATCGCCCCCACAGTGAGTGCGATTGACGAGATCCTGTTTCTGCAGCAAGGAACTGCATGCGCCTCCAAGTGCTCGAGTTGGACCACGTGAGTGAAATCAACCAGGAGGTGGCAGCAGAGGTCTGCAGAGAAGGTTTAAAGGGCCTTGAGATGCTGGTGCTCACCTCCACGCCAGTCACCCCTAAAGCTCTGCTTCACTTCAACAGTGAGTTGGAAAAGTGCATTTTCAAAAACATTATATCCAAAATGTTTTGCTTGAATTACGTAAATCTAGTTAATAGGGTGTCTGTTCCATGATTTAACATGTCACGATACTTTTTGTTGTGGAGTGCAGGTGTGTGCCGCAACCTTAAGTCCATTGTGGTGCAGATTGGTATTGAAGACTACTTTGAGGACCCTAACAGTCCTGAAGCCAGGAAACTGTTTGATGAGATGGTTAACAAGCTCCAGGTAACAAATTTGCTCATTTTAAATTAGAATTAGAATTGTCTTTATTGTCATTGGTAACAAGGTGGTGAGCATTGTTTACAATGAGATTAAACATGGCACTCCAAGATAATCATATAATAAAATACTTAAAATAGAAAAATAACATTTAAAAATGTTAGGATAAATAAGCTTTATACAAAGTAGAATGGCCCAAGTTGTACGTGTAACAATTTGCAACGAGAAATCGTGCAATGAGGGGCAACATATTACCAAAATAAGAGTAAAGAATATGTATATAAGTGATAGAAAGGATTTTTTCTGGTTACAGATGCTTGCCAACTTACATCGTTTGTAAGTTGAATTTGTTCGTAAGTTGCTCCAGTGCTATATTTTGTATGTTTAAGGTTTATAAAAGTATGTTAAAGGCTTGTATAAGTAACCTGTATTGTTTTGTACAATAAAATATACATTTCATCAAATAATATTCTCTATAAAGATAAATAAAATTGAGTTTAACTTGCTTACGGAAGATGCGCTTCAAGAATTTCTTATCCGTGGTAAAAAGTGGCCGAAAAAAAGTGTTCAGACTATTTTCTCAACCGCATCAAGCTTTCTTTTTCCACTTTCATTTCAAAAGAAATGGCTCGCCTCTTCTTTACACTTTACACTAACCATATTGAATGGATGCATGAGATGTTAAGCTATACAAATGTCAAATATGTCAGCGCACTGGAGATACAGTATAGTATATTTAAACACAAACTGGGTAGAATAAGCCGGATTTCTTCTTCGGGGTGGATGCTGGGTGACCTCTCACAGTGCCACCACACGCCGGTAGCGGCGCAAAGAAGCACGACGGTAATGCCCTGTACTCGTAAAAAGCTGCACACAATAAAAAATCTAACTTACAGCAATGCTCAGATATTTTTTGAAGTCCAGAAAAAATGTTTGTATCTACCGTTTTGTGTAAGTTGAATGGTCTTAAGTAGGGAAGCTTCTGTATTCTTGAACATATCTTTTACTTTCAAGTAAAAAAAAAATATATTAAAGTTAAACAATAAAAATTGGCTAAATTAAATGACTTCACTAAAAATAAATCTTAAAATCCGTCTTAAAATAATCCCAAAAACATATTCAAAATAAAAAAAAACAACTTTGATTAAAAAAAAATAAAAAAAAATGATTATTTTTCCTGTTTGAGTGCATTTTCATTAGTAAAATGTTTGCATGATAAAGATTGTAAATGGAAGAGGAAAATGAACCTATCAGAAAATTCAATACTCAGGTGATTTTTTTTTTACAAATACAGTGGAACCTCGGTTCTTGACCATAATCCGTTCCAGAACCCTGTTCGAAAAATGATTTGGTCGATCACGGAAAATCGTTTTTCCCATTAAAAGTAATGTAAAATCATTTTAATCCCTTCCAACACACTGAATATTTAGCAAGAACAAAAACATGAAGCTAACCCAGGGTAATCGTACGTTCGCGATAGCGTAATCTTTTGAACAGAAGATTACGCTATGAACGTGTAAGAATTAAAAAAATCAGGTCGTTTACACGTCATTTAGCACCTGGGTCTCCAAAACAAGTGGTGAGCGGTTAAAGGATAAAGAAAGGAATTATGAATAGGATTTCTTACCTTTGTGGCGCTCAGCAGAAGCCATGCTGTAAGATTGGAAACTCAGATAATGACTAAACTACTTTACAGACTTGAGGCGCCGTTGCTGTCACTTACTTTCTAGACAAATTTCAACATCTTGCTTATGTTTTGTGTATTGTTACCCAATGTTAAATCTATTGCACCCTTGTCATCCTGTAAAGGGGATAACCACTTGTGAGGCCCCTTCTCAAGGTTTCTTATTTTCCTAGTGCTGAGGTTTTGAGCTTTTCCTTGCCCGCATGTTGGTTTGAGATCAGGGGATGGTGTAATTGTAATCTGTTCAGTCCTTTGAGACATCTTGTGATTAAGGGCTATACAAATAAATGTGACTTGACTTAATAGTTGAGATGCACTCTCATCAATGTGAAATCCGGAGTAAACCCCATTTCACATTGTCGAGAGTGCAAAATGTCCTGGCTGTTAACATGCTTGAGAAATCAAAACAAACCCGGACACTATTTTAAACCCTTTCTCCTTTGCAGGCATTGAAGAAAAGACCGGGTTTCTCCAAGATCCTCCATGTGAAAGCAGACAGTCTATGCTAACGACATTTGCCGATTATGTAGAAAGACCAACACGGTCAAGTTGAAAGATGCCTGA
Organism: Urocampus carinirostris; assembly: GCF_059441175.1. Taxonomy (NCBI): domain Eukaryota; kingdom Metazoa; phylum Chordata; class Actinopteri; order Syngnathiformes; family Syngnathidae; genus Urocampus; species Urocampus carinirostris. The sequence goes on from NC_142356.1 coordinate 22,490,897, forward strand.
AAGTAAACAACTGTCAGGGCTTTGAAAGATATCAATCTGGGCCACCTTAATACGGACCCGTAAGGAGGAGATGCTGCTACGTTAGCTTGACCTGAAGTACTCTCATAATTGGGGCCCTAGAAAACATTTTTCAGATTATGTCTCATCTCCGAATCGGACCTCAATCAAGCTGGACTGGGACGCCGGGGTCAAATCAAACTCCCTTGAGCCCCCTATGTCTTGAGACTGAGTTAAAACTTCCAGTTTCAACTTCCTGCACAAGAAGTGTGCTGCGCCTACTTCCTGGTTTGCCAGTCACACGTTTCCTCTACCGTCGTCTGCTTTCACAATGGAAAGCCTTTATTTTTTTCCTGACGGTTAAAAAAAAAATCATGAAGTCAACAGAGAGAACGGCAGGCAGGATCCATTTTAATCTCTAAAGCGGTGCCATACGTGTCTGCCCTCATTTCGGTGTGATTTTTTTTCTTTATAATCCAATGTGCCAGGAATATTTTATGTCCTAATACTCGAAAACCTCCCGCAGGTGTCCCTGTGTTAGTGTTAATCCATCCTTTTGGCGTCTTCGCCCTGATTTTTAAAACAGTTGAATGGTAGGATTTGATCCTGTTGAACAAGAATTTTAATGGTTTGTGGTTTAAATGTGGGGTATTGAGGCTCCACCCATTAACCAACGCTCAATTACCGCCTTGCTTACCATTTTATTGGCTTGATTTCTATTTATGTCCCGTAAGAAATTTCCCTACAAGTATTGACATGACCTACCACTTTATTACTAGGTTATCACAGGTTTCTGATATACAGGTCTGAGTATAGACCTAAGTATATTACAGAGGACAGTCTCAAACAGTGGAATGCAATTTCCAGAAGAAATTGTGTGAATGCTGAGAGATGCCAAAGAGTTGGAGGTAAATAAACACGATCAATCGCATTGCCTAATATTAAGGGATATTTGGTCATATTTGTTGAACAATTAATTTCTGCTGGCAGTAAAAAAAAGGATGAATTAAAAAAACAAAGTTTAAAGTTGTTATTGGAAAATATGAGTGAAATTTTATGAAGGAAAAAAGTTAGTCATCTAAGGTGTCATGTTTTTTTTCTACTTAAGAGTTTTTCTCATTTCATATTTCTCCTTCCCCTTACTCTTAATTACAGAGGCTGCCTTACTTACGAACGAGATAGGTTCCGGACGATCGTTTATAAGTTGATTTTGCTTCAGTGCTATATTTTGTATGTTTAAGGTTTGTATAAGTAACCTGTATTGTTTTGTACTAAAAAAATACACTTTTCATAAAATAATATGCTATATAAAGATAAATTAAGTAAGGTGTAACTTACTTTTGGAAGATGTGCTTCGAGAGGTCCTCCTCCGTGGTAAAAAGTGGCCGAAAAAAAGCGTTCCGACCATTTTCTCAACCGCATCAAGCTTTCTTATTCCACTTTCATTTAAAAAGAAATGGCTTGCTTCTTCTTTACACTTTACACCAACCATATTGAATGGATGCACGAGATATTAAGCTATACAAATGTCAAAGATGTCAGTGCGCTGGAGATACAGTATAGTATGTTTAAATACAAACTAGGAAGAATAAGCTGGATTTCTTCTTTGGGGTAGATGCTGGGTGACCTCAAACAACGCCACCGCACGCCGGTAGCTGCGCAAAGAAGCACGACAGTAATGTCCTGTACTCGGAAAAAGCTGTACACATTAAAAAATCTAACTTACAGCAAATTGAATGGATACACGAGATATTAAATACAAATGTAAAAGTTCTTAGCGCGCTGGAGATAGTATAGAATGTTTACACACGAACTAGGAAGAGGAAGCGGATTTTTTTTCTTCGAGGTGGATGCTGGGTGACCTCTCCCACCACAAGCCAGTAGTGGCGAAAAGAAGCACTACAGTAATGCCGTGTACTCGGAAAAAGGTGCACACGATACAAAATCTAACTTACAGCAATGTCTGGATATTTTTCGACATCCCGAAAAAAATGTTCAAATCTACCGTTTTCCATAAGTCGAATGGTCGTATTTAGGGGAGCTTCTGTAATGAGGTTAAGAGAATGATTCTTCCTGGAATTGGGACCATATTTCCTTCCTAATTTTAGCCACGCTCGTTGTGTTTCAACTTATGCAACAGTTCTTCATTCCTTTAATTGTTTTCTTTTCCTTTTTCTTAATTTAACTCGCTTCAAAGCAGTAACATTGGACATTAACTGTAATGCCACCAGATGAGTACTGTACTTCACTCCTGTCAATTCTTCCTTGTCTTCCCAACAACAATCTCTCACGTCTGTTTCTGAGCTTTTCCTTGTCTCACAGTGATCTCTGTAGGAATTTATGTTCCACAACACAAAATACAGTCAGTATTGCCAGAAGGTAGGGGGCATGACCAGGGAGAATTCCTAACTGTGTGAAAGAGGGTATGTGTACCTTACTCTTCCACCTTCCTCTACAGTTTGCAGAGGAATGAGACATTCTTTGTCTCCTAGTGAATGAGTTTTGCCAGGGCAAGTGATGGAAATGAATGAATGAAAACTTTATTCGAACATTAAAATAAAAACAGAACAAAAACAATAACTCAACAACAAAATAATATTACATAATATGTTCAAAAAGGGGTAGTCAAAAGCAAATGTTTATATCTATATGGGCTTGATCTTGAAGCTTGATACTCATGAGCATAATAAAAACCTGTGATTGAAATGTACTTCAGGGAAGGGCAGAATAAAAAATATTGGAGGGTAGATAATGAGAATAAATAGAAAAATATATTCAATTTTTGAATGTGTCAATGTTTGTCTCAGTATTCACACTTTATAAAATCTTCTGGTGCTAGCTCAACTCGACTTATCTCATCTTCTTGAAACTTTCCTTAAACTTCTATTAATTTTAAACGGCCCTTTCCTATAGCCACATAAACTGTAAAGGGGGATAAGTCAAAAGAAAAACGTAAAGAAAAAGTTGCTTTATATTGGCCTTGAACCCATCCAAATTAAGATATTAGTCTCTCGTATAGCTGCAGGAATTAGTTACTTGGCTACACCAGGCTAATATATTTATTAAGTTGTTTGCAATCATGATATATAATTAGTTTATTAGTTAATTGTTTTTTCATATGCTTAGAATGTATTTGTGTGGCCCTATTGGATAGAGGAAATTCCCGCTAGATCGGTCCCAACTAAACAGGAAGTTAGGTCAGATGTCAAACACATGTTAGCCTGAATTTGAGCTTTTACATGCTACAATTTGGCACTTCTACAAATTTGAGAGAAAACAGGGAGTTAATGAAGCAATAGCTTTACAAACATTTCAGTGGTTTTGTTATGTGCCCGGTATTACGGAAGTATGTCGTACCTGCTTTTGCTAGTTCGCGCTAATGGTAGAGGTGTGTTGAGTCGAGCAGGAACAGTCAGTGGAAAATGTAGGCTAGCAATACTGAAGCTCATCTATCCTTCAAATAATAAAGAATGCTCTCTATTGACCTCTAAGAATCAGGGAATAGTAGCCACCATTCTCCATCTTTATCCATTAGCATTGTTTTGAGAAAAGTTATGAAAGGGTACATCGCAACGGCATTAGAATGGACCAAAAGGCAATTTCTCTTCTGCTGCTACATCCGTGGATTTCATCTAAGTGCAATACAAAATCCGAGAAGATCGTTTCGGAACAAAAACCTCTGGCAGCGACTCATTTTTGCTTATAGGCACACGCGTCTGACATGGGATGACGTTTAATCCCAGGTAGCACATTTAGGGTGGAAATCACATGCTCCTTTTTCTTGCTGAACCTACATTTCTTTAGTTGTCTTTAAACTTTCAGGGACCTTATGCTTGTTTTATGTAGTTTGCAATCTTATTTTTGCTCAAATCATGAGCAAGGATGGTTTTGAGCAATTATAGCATTTTTTTCAGCATTTGCTTCATACTGTTTTTTTTAATCAAAAATTTAAAATAATGCGGTGAGACAGTGTCCCATTTTAAAGTATTGTTCATGTTTAACTATTTAATGAATATGTTGCACTTATGAAAATAGAATATATGAACAAATGCATCCAAAATATTAAAGAAATATAAAGTGCTATATGACATGGTCAGTATTATTTTCGATGAGGTTTCTATTAGAGCGGTCATTATTTGAGGAAATACAGTAGTCGACCTTTTCTTCGGGCTCAACTGATGTATCAGATAAATTCTTTTATGGTCTCTTCAAAACTTTTTTTTTTTCCCCTGATTTTGGGGACAAGTACTCGACGGTCGCGAGGAATCAACTTTTTTGCCTTTTTTGTGATTTAAAGTCAGATACTGAAAGGACAGAGTATTTCAAAGCAGTCAAACTGTTTGCTTGCAAAAAATACATTAATTGTTAAATGTATACAACCTTTGAACTGCTTATTCCCTTTATAATTTAATTCTGCCTTGGACAGAATCTGCATTGGCTTATAAAAAAGTGTCAAACGTACCGTAGGGGGAAAAAATAGGAAATTACCCCACTGGCAGAAAACTTTGGAGTCATTTTTTATGATTTTACTATACTGTATTTTTAATGTACCGGTACTTCTTGCACAATTTAGAAAAAAAATATTCCTTGAGCTGAATCATCAGATGTGACAGGTACATTTCTGTTTTGTAAGAACAGAAAATGATACTTGAAATGTGCAGCAACAAAAAATAGCTCCCATATCAGCCAATTTGACTAATTTTAAAGGGAAAGTGTGTCGTATTTAACCACTAGAAGTCACTGTATTGTGTCATGCAACCAAAAATGAGTGCAAATTTGTCAACCTACAGGCATGGTAATAATTACATGATTATTTAGTTCATGTATTTTTGCTTGTTATTTAAATCAATGTGTTTTGTAATTGAATTACATTTTTTTACCACTAGGTGGTGCTAAACTATACACAGTGTCCCTTTAAGTAGTAAAAATAGGAAAGAAAAAAATATTCTGCCATTGGGGTAAGAATGTTCCTTTTGTTTCAGCGTAATCTTTTAACTCGTTTAACTCATTAAGTTATTTTGCTACTCATCGAAATTTACTATGTTTTGTAGTCTTATAATCATCTGACAACACCAGGCACAAAACGTTAATACAAATTAGATTTGTTTTATTTGCTTTAAAGGATAACCCCATGAGTTACAGCATCTGTTTTTCCAGGGGTCCCTATAATAATCTTTAATTATTTATGGATTTATTTTTTTAAGATTTTGGACAATCCTGCCTTTGCTGTCAGCACCTCTGTATATAAAACAGTATTATGGGTGAGGAGCAACAAAAACAAAGGGGAGAAAAGGAGCAGCAAAATTTGACCACTTTGTGGTGAAAGAGGCTAATGTTTACATTATATGAGCTTTCTCAAATCGAAAGCCGTTTGAGAATTCCGATGTATATCAGTCGTGTTTGAATTGTGTCTTAGATATTTTATATTAAATGTGCACCATTCACATAGAGATGGAAAGTATTTAATGAAAATAAAGATAACAACAGTATTTATTTCTGTATATGTAAATATATTGGGGAAAAAGCGACGTATATAATGTTGGCATGTTTGTGTTAAAGAATCATTAAGTTGCCTTTTCAATGTTCTGCTACTGTGGCGAGAAATGTGATGTTCAACAGCTTCAATTGCCTGCAGGTTGATGACATTTCTCTTTTGTTGAGTCTGTCTGTTGTTGCACTAGCCAAAAGAAAAAAATAACATAGAAACATATAGTAACTAGATAAAAATATATTAAAGATGTTTATAAAGAGTGATGTTTTTAAATGTTGGGCTGCTACTTAGTTTCCACCCCATACGATGCACTTTTGTTTCATGATCATCAACCCACTGAGAAGCAATCCGTTTTCTGTGTTAATAGCATCTTCCGGGGATCGCCAAGTGCTTATTCAATTCATTGCCAATATGACCTTATGCACACCGTTATCAAACGTTTGAGAATTTGGATCAGTAGACAGTTTTGAGCCTCGCTGAAGAAGCTCTGTAAAAGGCAGGAGACATTTGCCCGAAAAACATATCTGCCTTTGCAAATGTCAGACAGTTTTTCAGTTTTTGGAACTGATGAACCAAATGTTACCGTCACGCATCAACATTATCGTCAAAACTGTACAAAACTGTACATACTGTACTTGTATTTCACGTATGAACGATTGTATTTTGCTTGTTTATCAGAACGATAGTGGGTTTTTTTTTTCTTTTTTGGACATTACCTCAAAACTTACAGTATTTGGGCGATTGTGCCATTTTTTTAGGGGGGGGAGGGGGCCAGTGATTCGCAAACGCTAACAATATCGAACTTCATCCTCAAAAAGAAAATAGGGTGTTGAAAGTTCTGAAACTTATGATGACCACAATAGATGATTTTTTCTCTCCCATTTGTTGTCATCAATAAAACTGCTTTAACATTGTGGACATTTGTCTAGGATTCATTTGAGATCACCTTGGAGGCAGTACTGCGTATTTTGAAAGGTCACAGGCTAGATTACAGGTGTTGGCAAATATTTTGAGAGGCGGGTCATTTTAGGTTGAAAATTTTAGTTTATGGGCCAGGCAAGGCTGAAAAAAAATGGCAGTGATGAGTTTAACAATACATAAGGAAAAAGGATAACTCAAGCCTATTTTGTTTACATTTACATGTACAAGTTGGAACATTTCGTCCAATTGGTTTTGAAACACTTTTTTTTAAGTATTCATTTCTGAATAAATAGTTTAATCAGAATTATTTGATACAAGGTAATATATCTCCCTTTTCAAGCACTAATTTTTATCATTTGCATAGAAAAACTCAAAATACACCTGCTTTTTTGTGACATAGAATCTAATAAATCTCTTGATAAATCAAATGAATACAGTAATCCCTTGCTGTATTGCAGTTAACTTAACGCAGTTTTGTTGCTTTGAGGATTGTCATCGTGAGTTGTGTTCTACATTCTGATTGGCTAAACAGAGGGAGATGCTTTTTATCGCCAACAAAGTTGGACCTCTCCACAGGCTAAACTTGATATAGAGGCTAATGGTCTTTGGTTCTCCTCAGTGGTTTCTTGACGCTTTTTCATAATTTAATGGAAAAATACAATGGTGTCAACGTATCATGTAAAATGGATTGGGTCATTAATCCATACAGTTGTGCAATATTTAAACAGTAAGATTATGTGTAAAATTATAATTTAACAGAAAATACATTGTTTGTGTTTAAAAACGTTTTTAAAGTACAGTACTTTGATTTCTTAAACAAATACTTGAGCCTGTAAATTTGTTCTTGTAATAAATAAATAAAGGTTTCTTATTTGCTAGTATTGACTATCACGGAATGTTTTTTTGGAACCCAACCCTTCGAAAAAGGAAGGATTACTGTAAATGCTTTTACAAAAATTGTTCAGAAAGAAAAGCCACGGAAACTGAGGATGAGGCAGGCACTGAAAAAAACAAAACATTTTTTGGGTGATTTTTTTTTTACATAAACAACATATTTTAGCATTAATTTTTTACCATTTTCATTAGGCGGGCCAAAATAAAACGCCTGAAGTGTGTGGACCCCGGCCGTAGTATGCCCATCCCTGGGCTAGAAGCCTCTCACTTTGTGAGTTTGTAAGTCCAGTTAAACCATCATTCTTTTAAAAATACTTGGCAAGATTGATGCGACAATTGATTAGTATTCTGAAATGAAAAGCAAATTTTATTTTTTTTAAAAGTTCTCAATTCGTATATTTTTTTTCTAAAACATTTGGCAGAAGGCACTTACATTAAAAAACAGGTAAGATCACAGTTGCTGTTAAAGACATTAAAAGTTTTTTTTTATATATTATAGCATCATTTTAAGTGGTAAACGCAAGAAATGACAGCACCATTTACAACTTTTGAACATTTCACTTGGCATAAAATGTGGCATGATTTGTATCTACAGAACAGTAAAAATAATAATAAAAGAAGTAATGCCCACCATACATATATGCATATATATTATCATTATTAAAAGATTATAAATTAATCTGTAAGAACATTTGTTTTTCACAAGTCAATATTATTTCCTGCTCATTTTTACACATTAGTCTTTGTGGGGTCGGCACAGCGCCAATTCTGGTACATGTCCACCAAACGGTAGGCCTCTCGTTGTCCGGACAGCAATGCACCATGGGTAGTGGAATAGTATTTGCGGTGGGTGGCCTCGCCAGCAAACAAGAGTTGAAGGGCCTGTGTGGGGAAATAAAGAATTTACAGCTTAAAAGTGTTGCGGTGATATCATTTTCGGCTTATTTGTTTTGCCGTCACACGCTCACAAGTGCGGGGTTTTCTAACAATTGGGTTGTTTTTCAAATCTTAAGAAATCTTTTACAATTTCCTGAAACTATATACATTTAATAGGCAGCACGGCGGCGCAGTGGTTAGCGCTTGTGCGGCACAGTTCATGTCATGGGAACCTGTCGTGGGTTCAAATCCAGCTCCAGACTTCCTGTGCGGAGTTTGTATGTTCTCCCCGTGCTTGCGTGGGTTTCCTCCGGGCACTCCGGTTTCCTCCCACGTTCCAAAAACATGCATTTCAGGTGAATTGGCCGGTCCAAATTGTCCCTAGGTGTGAATGAGCGAATGAGTTGTCTGTCCCTGTGTGCCCTGCGATTGGCTGGCAACCAATTCAGGGTGTCCCCTGCCCACTGCCCGGAGATGGCTGGGATGGGCTCCAGCCCCCCGCGACCCTAATGAGGATAAGCGGTACGGCTGATGAGAGATGAGAGATATACATTTAAATTTGATGGACTTTTAAGACCAAGTAATAAACAGAGTAGGTCACATTCCTTTTTTCAAGATTACTGCAGCATCATTGGTCAAAATGATATGAGAACTTTTACCGGAGCCTTTGAGGTGTTGGCATAAGGCAGAGGCATGGCCAGCCTCTCAAAATCGCCACCATCTGAGCCCACCCTGGTATAAGAGTAGGATCCTCGAAAATATTGGTTGCTTCCCCATGAGGAGCGCAGGATTCGCTTGGGCTTTGGAATGTCTGGGTTACCTGCACATAAAAAGAAATAATAATGTTAACATTTTCATTTTGTTTTTGTGCAATTTGCAGCTTCTTCCACGATGTAGAATTTCACTAGACTGACCACAGTTTTCAACTATTTTGATTTCCTTTCCATATGTCCACCTGAGGATTGTTATTCTACAGTATTAAACGGTTTCTGATAGGTGCTTGGTTGAAGTGCTTATCATTCTACCTCCTGTTGATTTGTGCGATTTTTAATTTCGCTCTTCTTACAAAGATTTTTTTTTGACTAAACTTGAGGTAAATTTTATTTTTTGCTAGTTTTGCATAAGTTTTATTTACTCACTCAATTCTTTCTGAAATACCTTTTCATTATTTTTGCTTCCTGTCCAACTGATTGTTTCTTTTTTTTATCTCAATCATTTAAATGTTACTTGTAATTTTACTATAAATAAATGAGCTAGAGATAATGTTCAATATATAAATATCAGTGATGGTCAGTCAGGGGAAGCAGGGGAGGCAATCATGGAAATATAGAACTAAAAATATATTAAATGGAAGTTTTCTTCATTCAACTAAACATTTTCCGGATTTTCTTTTTTCAAAATTGCTGATTTTTTATGCATTATGTATATTACTAATACATTAAGTATCTAACGTATTACTGTGCTGAAAGATTGTAGATTCAGAGTGAGGCACGCAAATCCCTTGCTTCTTGGCAGAGGGCGACAATGAGACGGAGGATTCTGATTTGGCGCACACCTCAGTCCCCAGTAATACAATTAGTGACAGTATTAGCAGGTTCACAGCAAGTCAAGCCATCCGGTCATTTTTTTTTCTCGTTTTATGGACTCGTTTGTTAATATTAGAGGATGACTTATTAATGCTTATATTCAAAAGGAGCCGCATATAAACTTATTTTATAAGTTAAGATAAGACAAGCTGCGGCTCGTTGACAGATTGGCTTTAGGTCTATGGTAGAGATTGGCTTTGGGTCTATGGTAGTCTTGTTTACCTCAAGACCAGACCGTTTTGGCAACCTCCTGTGTGGAGTTTAAATGTTCTCCCCGTGCTCTTACTCTCCCTTTGTCAGCTCGTCAATGAACCTCTGCCCCGCAAGACGTGGGTTCTGACTCGGTCCTGTTTCCTCTTGGTATTTCCTGTCCGGTATTGTTCCCATTTATTTTGTCCTGTTTAATATCGGTTTGCAGTTTTGTTCCCGTCTAGTTTGTCCTGTTTAATTTTGATATCCTGTTTCAATATCAATCCTGTCTGTCCCGTCCTGTATCGACCTCATCTATCCGATATCTGGTCGGACAATTGGTATCGATCTCGTCGGCCTCTGACTTCCTATCATTCCATGCCAGACTGCTGCCTAACGTGCATGAATCCGCATGAAGGCTTGTGTGAGAATCGTCACGCATTTGAGTCCTGATCGTGTTCCGGTTCTTGACAGTTTCCTAAGATACGGTTTAGATTTTGGTTTCTTATTTTGCCAATCAAATGATGAGTTAGATGTGACTTAATTTATTTTGTAAATCTGACTGTGCCTTGCTAGACACAAACTTTACTACATGCCACTGATGAATGTTTGAATTGCTTAACTGTTTGTTTCTAAAGGTTTTAATCACCTTCTGCAGAACCGTTTGTATCTTGAGTCACTTAGAAGGGAGTGTGAATTGTGTCGAAATTAATTAAATTAGATCAATAATTTAGATCCTTTTTGGATTAAAGGTTCTCCAAATTTGAAGAATATCAGCTTCTCGAAAATAATTGTTGTAATTTAACTTTGTCTGTCACAAGTTGGTCAATTTCATATTTGCCCAGAAATCCTTAACACTAGTAAGCTGACCGATACGCATGATATTTTTTTTTACAAAACAATTACATATTTTTGACCGTTTTCAGAATTTCATTCTGAGATTTTGTGTTTGTACTTTATATCTGGCCGAGGCCAGGAATATGCTTGATGTCCAATAGGTATCCACGAATTTGGATATCTGACAATTAGATGTCACTTTACTGTGCAGTGCGACCAAAATCAGGTGCTAAAAAGCACAACAAATATTACAAACTATGGATACTCTAAGTGACCAAACCACCATTTTTCTTCTCATATTTTTGCCCAGCCTTCCAGAGGTTTTTTGGGGGGGAGGGTACCCATAGAAGCAAGATGGCGGACAATCAAGCTAAAGTAAGCTCTTCTCTACCTATGAGTATTCTTAAAAAACGCATGTTTATATAATCGTTCATGATATTATGCTTATCATTCAAATCGATACCGTATTGTTTTTTTTTTTTTTAAATGGATGGATTTTTTACCAATAGGAGGCACTAAATAATCCACAATATCCCTTGAATCCCCTAATCTCTCTCTCCTCAGCTGCCCCGCTTATCCTCAGTTGGGTCGCGGGGGTGCTGTAGCCCATCCCAGCAATCCTCGGGCAGTGGACAGGGGACACCCGGAACTGGTTGCCAGCCAGTCACAGGGCACACAGGGACAGACAACAGCTGAATCAAATATTAAAATGATATTTTTCCAGGCCTATGTGTTACGCTATTGTAGAAGCCTTTGAAACCTATGAATCCACCTCACTTCTATTCAGAACAAACCTCTTTATAATTAAAACAGAAGATCACAGGACAGAGGTAGAGCCTTGAAAGTGGACAATTGAGCTTCAGTACGTTCTCCTGTGCCCCAAGGAAAATAGCAAGCACGATGGCAGATAAAACAAAATCACTGATGTGCAACTTTGCTTTGCTTCTAATTGGATAACAAAGACTCTTATTGTTATCCTGGGGATGGATACAGGGGGCTCCATCAGCCAACTTTCTGACCATCTGTAGTGCCATCTTGAGCAAAATCTTAAAAAAGTCAGTGTGTAGAGTAACCCCAAGAACTTATCGTGGGCCTATGGCACCATCGTTCAATGAGATAAAAAAAGTAGAACTTGAAAGGGTCTATGAGCTTCAGGATTTTCCTTTCTCACAAACTTTGCTTACATTTTGCAAATTACGATCACTTTATCTTTTATTTTGGCTTGTTTTGACTAGCGAGAATGATCCCGTAAATGGTAGTCTTGTTTACCTCAGTGTCTCAGTGCAGTGTCTGAAACTCATGACAAAAAGTTACCGGACACAACTCTGAAAAGTTGCCTGCCCAGCCATAAAGTTGACTGCCCCATTTTTCACAACTTGAAACACAATAAGACGACGAATCGGAAAAAAACCCACTGTTGTAAAGTATTAAGGATTGATAATCAGAATCTATAACAGAACAACACTTCAAAATTAAGTTTATTATAAAACGACTTATAACATTCGTTGCATATATATGACATCGCTGTTTTCCGTCTGCCATCAGTATGTACCTGTATTTACTCTTCTTCATTCATGCAATGTTTGCGTTGCGTCGTCTGCTACAAGCCACGTGAACTCCTTTTTCCACGATGCTTTTAATGTACATTTACGTTTTGCGGTGTCATAAATTTTGTTAGCTTCTTTTGAATATTTCTTCTGGAGCTGATGTTTTGGCTTGATTCATAACCACTTATCCATTTTTCTTGTGTTCTCTGTGCGTTTACTTTGGAAAATAATATGCAAATGCACGACCTTATAACGCTCCGGAAAGTACGGAAGCACGAAGTTATTCGATGCTGGCTTCTGATTGGCTGTCGAGTATGCAAATTGCCAAACGACCCCAAATTCAGAAATTTCCAATGCGAATGAAGATTTCAAAATCGGAATAAAGCAAACGTTGGATTTGAAAAAAACCCAGAAGAATTTTTTTTTTTTTTAGTTTTTTTCTTGAAAAAGTTGTCGGCCACCCGGGCAGAGACATTTTGTAAGTTGTACACCTTAAGTAAAAGATGCACGGGGCGTCCGGGCAGACGTTATTTCAGACTCTGCTTTATTTTTTAATTTGGCATGTTTTGACTGGCGAGGCGACAATGATTCTGTGGATGGTAGTCTTGTTTACCTCAAGACCAGACCGTTTTTGCAATTTCATTAAAGCATCGTTTCCCAACCTTTTTAGAGCCAAGGTACACTTTTTTTTAATTAAAAAATCTCGTGGCAAACAGCTCGTCTATGAAGGTGAAAAATGACTTCCCGGTGCCACTTCATGTTTTTAAGCTTAAATTATCATGTTGCATAAATTTCTAGTATAAAGCAGGGGTCCTTACCCTTTTCAAGCCGAGAGCTGCTTACCAGTTTGATATGCATTACTAAAATACTAACTTATCATGTTTTTACTTTGCAGTTACTATGTTATTACCATCAAATGTATTCGTATGGCACTTTTGAGACCCCGAATTGCAACTCAGAGTGCTGTATAAAAATGTTAAATATACAAAAAAGAAAATCACCACTCCGCACCCAATATAATGGAACGTCGAATAATAAATAATATGTTAGCGAGTAGTTATTAGGAGAAAGGTTAAAATACGTTCAACATAGCGCTGAAACATCTGCCTTGCACAGGGGGCATGGGGGAAATACATATATAAACAACATACATATATAAACACATTATATAAGAATGAATTGTGTATTTAAAGACAATGATAATCTCAATGATTTTTCATGCCAGTTAGAAATCAAACTTCCTAAAAAGTCACAATGACCCATCACTGGTGGGCTATTTTCAGATCTGGTGTTTTAAGGGCTACCTGGTTACCATGACTGGTAATTGGCAGACAGACAAAATAATAACAATACTTAAAGGGACAGTGTGTAATATTTAGTGCCTCCTAGTGGTACAAAAACATTGATTTGAATATTAGGCAAAAATACAATAACTATCATACAAATGTTAATTTCTCTAAAAGAAAATCATAGGTGGAGAAATGTGCATTTCTTTAACATAGTGGAATTCATCCGTAGTAGTTGCCATGTTTGTCTGGCATCTAGCTGCTACGCAGTGATCATTTGGCACTGTTTTCCTTCGCATTAGACAACAGTGGGGCAGCACGGCTGCGCAGTGGTTAGCGCGTGTGCAGCACAGTTCTGAGGTCATGAGATCGAACCTCCTGTGTGGAGTTTGAGTGTTTCCTCCGGGCACTCCGCTTTCCTCCCACATTCCAAAAATATACATTTCAGGTTAATTGACCGGTCCAAATTGTCCCTGGGTGTGAATAAGCGAGTGAGTTGTCTGTCTCTGTGTGCCCTGCGACTGGCTGGCTGGCAACCAGTTCAGGGTGTCCCCTGCCCACTGCCCGAAGATAGCTGGGATGGGCTCCAGCACCCCCGCGACCCTACTGAGGGATAAGTGGTGCAGATAATGAATGAATAAATGAATAGACAACAGTGTCTGCTAGTGGTCAAATATTACACATTGGGGGTTTAAATACTTAAAATGAGCAAATATTATCTGCCAGTGGAACAAAAATTTATTAACCTATTTTCTTTTACTAAAATGAAATGAAATTAAATGATCTGCATTCATACAGCGCTTTTCAAGTCAAGACACCCCAAAGCGCTTTACAGTGTGCTTCACATTTCCCAATAGCGGCCGTGCAGCCATGTAAGGCGCTAACCGGCTTAGTGGGGCATTAGGGGTTCAGTGTCTTGCCCAAGGACACTTCGACATGTAACGCAGAGGAGCCGGGATTCGAACTGCGATCTCTTGATCCCAAGACGAGCGCTCTACCTCCTGAGCTGCCTAAAATGTTGTGAAACAATTTTACTTTACTATATTTATTTTATAATATTTTTAAACAGATCCATCAAGCAAAATACGCGTATAAATACCTTACAGTAATCCCTTGCTGTAACGCAGTTCACCTCTCACAGCCATGCTTCTTCACGGCTTTTCAATATGCATTGTGCTCTGCTTTCTGATTAAACAGTTGCTAACAGAGTAGGTATTAGTGAAAAAAATATAAGTAAAAGTGAACTGCGCATGGGCAGCACGGCGGCGCAGTGGTTAGCACGTGTGCGGCACAGTTCTAAGATCTTAGGAACCTCCTGTGTGGGTTCAAATCCAGCTACCGGACGTCCTGTGCGGAGTTTGTATATTTTCCCTGTGCTTGCGTGGGTTTCCTCCGGGCACTCTGGTTTCCTCCCACATTCCAAAGACATGCATTTCAGGTGGATTGGCCGGTCCAAATTGTCCCTAGGTGTGAACGAGCGATCGAGTTGTCTGTCCCTGTGTGCCCTGCGATTGGCTGGCAACCAGTTCGCGACCCTACTGAGGATAAGCGGTGCAGCTAATGAGATGAGATGAGAGATGAGAACTGCGCATGTTTAAAACTTATAGCCTTTGGGTCAATTGTGGCCTGCCACAACATTTTATGTATGTTTATGGAGACTCAAAGTAACAAAACCTCACCTGTTTATGTATGAACCATGTCTGAGTGTCTGAAAATAAATGAATTAAGATAGTTTTGACCAAAAACTATATTTCCCACAATGCCTGCAGACTACAAAACCTACAAAGTGCCGGCTCATCGTCACTACAAGCCAGAGTTTTGATATCAATGCCAATGAGTCGAATTTAGAAGTTTTCGAAAAATGTCCCCCCCCCCCAAAATTATTTCTTTATGTTAAGTTTAGAACATATGTACGTGTGGCACTGAATATATTACTTATTTAGGCCACAAATATTATTTTACATCATGGAGTAGTTAATTATGTTTAAATATCATTCAATTACATTTGGTTACATTTGTTAGTCACCTCAGGCCCTTTCAGTACAGCTATTACGCTATAGTGGCCCTCAGTGAAAATGAGGGACAACTTGGTTTACAGGTACAGCATACAGTAGATTTTTTGTTGGACCTGGAAAAGGGGTTTATTGTTTGATTTCAAAGTAAAATTGAGTACTTAATTGTTTAATAATTATAAAAAAAGACCCACACTAATTCTAAGATAAAAGGAATTGTAATTCTAAGTTCCTCTCGAAATTGACTTGATGTGTGCCAATATCATGAATTAACTGTTATGCTCAATAAGGTTTTGTGTTGCTCTTTGAATTATTAGTACAATGATTAACATCATATAGACGACTTTCCAGAATAATTGAATCAGCATGTTTCTTGTGCACAGCTGTTAAAACAATATTTATGTTTAACTTATTTGTTGCGTTCACAGCAGACTATGCTCTCAAACAAGTGCAGAAATGCCCAAAAATGTACAAGTTTCTACGTTGCGGATTGTGCCAATAAGGAATTATTTTTGGCACCTACCCCCCTACGATGAATGAGGGTTCACTGTATATTCGCTGTACTACCTCATTCAGCGATAAATAGTATTTAAAAAGAGAAAAATTGTAATCTACTGCCACCAACTTATATGGACAAATGTTACAGTTATTTGAGTGATCTCTGGAAGAAAGCAAAGATACTGAACAATGGCATGCTTTATCCTGCGGCACTCAATGCCAAGTTTCGTGGTACAATAGTTGAAAATTACGTCTTAATGGATCACAACGATTTTCAAATAAGTTCGCATGTACAGGTGTGGGAAGAAGTTGAGAGCTTTAGGTACTTGGGTTGTGATGTGGCTGCGGTTGGTGGAATGGAGTGTGAGGCATTGCACAGAGTGAATCAAGGAAGCAAGGTTTTGGGTGCTCTGAAGAGAGCGATGAGCAACAAGAGTATTAGTATGGATGTTAAGAGGGGACTGTATGAGAGTGTAATTGTGCCGACTGTGTTGTATGGTGCAGAGACTTGGAGCCTGAATGCAGATTTGAAAAGGAAATTATTTGTTTTTGAGATGAAGTGTTTGAGGAGTATGTTAGGAGTGACAAGATTGGATAGATTGAGAAATGAAATTGTGAGAGACAGAACTGGAGTAGTCGTGGAACTGAGCAAGTGTGTGGATAAGAAAGTACTCGGTTGGTTTGGACACATGGAGAGGAAGGATGAGGAGCAAATGTTGAAGAGGATCTACTGAGCAGAAGTAAATGGAAGGAGACCAAGAGGAAGGCCGTGACTGACGTGGATGGATGGTGCGCTGCAGGAAAGAGGTCTCAATATAGTGGAAGCTCTTGTTGGTGATAAGAATGAGTGGAAAGATTTTGTAACAGGATAGTGGGATGTTTAGACACGTTCTAAGGGAGGGGCAAGGCACCCGTATGATGCGGCAGGGCTAAACCAGTGAAAGCTGTCGGGCCCTGCTGTTGAACTGAAGAGTGTGTTGTGGACCTTGACCCGGGTGACATGGCCGCTTTCTTGTGTCCCGTCTGATCTGGAGGGACCAAAGCATGACCAACTGGGTGCCGAGGTGTTTATCATGTTTGGGTATTTGGGCATTTGGGTTCACCATGATCCAAAAAAATTGTATGTGTTTTTATTACTTTTTCTCTTTTTTAATTTTCTTTGTTTTTGTATGTGTTTGTCTTGCTGTCGGTCACCCCTCTCGAGGGATATGACCAGGGTAGATAGATAGGTTTCGTGGTACAGTAGTTGAAAATTACTGTCTTAATGGATCACAATGAAGATGCAAAACCTTTCAGGGCATGTCACCATGACCCACAATCTGCCAATTCCATCCATTTAATGACCGGATGAGTATCTGTGCAATAAAACAACCACAGATTGAATAAAATCCAGCTGACCTGACAGAGGACTGTTTGTGCATCTGACAGACAGCATATGACTCCCTTTCGGCCTTATGGTAGAAAAAACGTCAGTTCACGGTCCACAGTACGTAACCTATCCTTTGCGGGGTTAAGAACACAGTCTTTCTCTATTTCTGTGCACATCAGGACATTAGTTGCGCTAGCATTTGTTATAGTAAGCCGAAATGTCAATCTTAACAAACCTCAGATGTTCTCTCAGTCATAAAATTGTAACCAGAGGACTCTTTTCGAAAAGTAAAGTTATGTCTCAGACCTTTTTGCATTAAGTGAAACAGAAAGAAATTTTGTCATCGAAATGGATTGAACACATATTGTACAGGAGCCCTTTGCAAAATTGTGTTGACAAATGAACATCTCTCATGTTTTCTTTTGGGGGGAAGGTTAGTTTGTTTTTGGCACCAACCCAGCCAAAAGTACTGACTTGGTGGAAGGCGCAAAGTCTTAATTTTTTAAACTGGTCGATTGATAGACGACGTAGGTATTCATGAAATAATGGGCAACTTCATAATAATTGATTGATAGTTTACCAAGGTGTTGGATTAGAACTTCTAAATTTTTAGATTCTCGCAGCTAATATTTACCCATTTTTATTGACTTAGATTATGAAAGCCGGATTATCTTTCAATCAAAATAGTATTTTTGCTATGTCAGAATCTCTGTTCACAATTTGTTACAGTTCTGTTCTTAAAGGAACCACATGTGTTGGTGTTATATTCTAAAAGTATTGACCAATCTAAAATGTTTAAATGTCAAATTCCTGCTCATCTAAGTGTTTTATTTGAATGTCGAAGGTTTCTGCATCAAATCAGCAGTGCAGTCAGAGTGTAATATGTTAATCATTTATTTATCCTTTGAGCAAGTCAGTGCAACATGATTGTTTTAAATTATTATTAGTTATTATTATTATTAGTTTTGTCCCTTTTTTTATTTTTTCGGTATTTCAGCCAAGTGTTACACATTTTTGTTTTCACCCCCAAAATTTAATTTGATGCATACATTGTATTTATCAAGGTTCTGTTAATGTGAATATGAAGCACTGCAGTGAATAGTCTTGTGTCTTATCTGACCACATGGTTAGTCATTGTAACTTGTAAAAACAGTGACACACCATTTACTGGACTGACCTTGAATGAGTCATCTGGTCGACTCGTGAGTTCAAACCATCACTCGTCACTGATGATGTTGCGGGTTGTTTTGCACTCTGGTGAGTCACAAAGGTGACGGACAAGATTTTGTGATTTTACAGCTCAATTCAACACGTGGTTGAATGTTGATATGAAGACAATTTTAGAAGGCTTATGTCAATTATCATTACAAGATCAGGGTTTGTTGTCTTCTCGGATTTACACACTTGATAATCAAAACAGCATCATTGATGAATTTTGTAGCTTTAATAATGTGATTCTGTGACTGCACAAATTTTCAGTTTGAATGATTTCAAAGCACCATTCACGATTAAGGCATGCTCCACTTGAGCCCAGCTAACTAACATATATTTTGGGCTGCAGTGCAATTCTTTCATGTTTTTAATTGCAAAAAAAAAATTGCTTATAAGTAACAACAGAAAACTCGGACAAAAGCACATTGTTTCAAATAAACCGTCATAGGCTACAATATTTCTGTATTTGAAAAGTTATGGATAAGTTTATTATTTTGTAGTGATCATCAAAGCGGCTGCCTTTCAAGCAGCTCCCTGTTATCTCGCACTTTTTGTGATGTATTGTTTTTATTGTCTGCTTCTATCTTCTGTTTTTCGTCCCGTTTGACAACTACACTTTGGATTACTTTCTATCCTATGGACATGGGTTTTAACGCACAAAAATGCGTTTATTCGAGGAATCAACTCCTTGCCCTGAAGAATTCTCGTTCCGCCGTGACAAGGGGGCCCTATCGTGGATGGAGAGCCGGAGCTAGCTAAGCGGCTAGCGGCGTTATAAGCCTTCGGTACCGTCCGTAATCATGGTAAATGTGAACTCTCTACCAAATAACACAGACGAACTGGCTGTGCTGGTGAAAAACAAAGCATACAAGGAGTGCAGTTTGCTGTGTTTTACGAAAACGTGGCTCACGTCTAGCATCCCAGACGCTAACGTGGAGCCACCCGGGGCTACCCGGACTGGAATTAACCGGCTTCAGCGCTGTTAGGGACAGAGACACGAAAGCCTATGGGAAGCGGAGAGGGAGTGGACTCGCTAACACGAGGTGGTGTATCCCTGGGCACACAGATATCCATCTGCTGCAGGGACGTTGAACTTTTGGACTAGCGTGTGACGTCATCCACTCCGCTAAACTACAACAAGCTACCCGAAAGCATCCTGTTAGTCTGGTAATAAACAACAAGGGAGACTGCTGGAAATGTGAATTTCCATACGGGGATTAATAAAGTATTTATCTATCTATTTACCTAATGGACACCTGCAAAGAAGATTGCATAGGATACAAGTGTAACATTTTGGATATTATGCACTGTTTATGTCATTGTCACTATCTGCCAATAATGTTGCTGTTCTTTGATTACCACACCCTTTGGGGTGGATCTAATTTTTGTAATATAGTAGATTTAATCAAAAGAAAGTCCTGGGGGGAGGACCTTTTAGAACAGGTTGGAATTTCTTATCTGAGGGTTGGCTCCTCTCTTTTTCTCCTTGTAAGTTCAAAATCCATTGATTGTCTACTTAACTATAAACTTATCAGTCATTAATTCCGAACGCATCAGTTTTTGGTTTGAGGTGCAAATATAGCTACCCTGACTCAGAACAACACTTAGTATGTATATAGTTTATCAAATGAATAGTTTTATTTGGCTGTAGGCATGATGGCTAGCTAATTAGAATGTCTATAATCAGCTGGTTTTGACAAAAGCAGTTTATTAGCATATAACTTTCTAATAAAAAGTAATGTTACTGTTTTATTGTATCGAGGGATTTCAAACATTTTAATAAATGGCTAATTTCCCTTACACGTGTATTATTATTTATTATTATTAGTAGTATTATTAATTAATTATTTGAAGAAAAAAAAACAATAATTATTTGAATAATAGGAAAAAAATACACGAAAATACATATAAACATGCATTCATTTTAACACTCGTAGATTGAGAAATAATGTAATGTAATGAAATGTAATTATTTTACATAACATGAGCTCACCATCTTGCTGCTACCGGTACCCAAAGATCCCAAAAAAGTATGCATGCGTGCTGGAGAAGTCGGACAATGATGGGAAAGTAAATGAAAATTAAAGTGGTGTTTGGTTACTTTAAGTCTACACTGAGTCTATGTTGTGTAAAGTGGGATACAATAAAATTCATATTGCGTGGAATCGCTGAGTTAACAAATGATAAAATAACTAATGCCACACAGTACTGGACTGTGTGCCGGTGTCTGAAAATAACCATCACAAATAGCATACATTAATGTCTCTTATGTAATCATTCTTCTTTTCAGTTCCATTTTTGCTCCTATTCCACATGAAAGTGGACCATAGTTACACTAGTGGGCAAATGCTATTTTAAGACCGCATAGTGAAGTGGAAGGGGGTCAACAAGTAGCACGTTTGCAGACAACTAGAGGCAATGCTTCCATTGCTTGTTTCTTATTGATGTTGTCAGTACCCATCACTATTTCCCCCGTCACAACCCCATAAAACAATAAAAATGTAACTCAGCCAAAAGGATGGGTCCTTGGCGCACTGATCAGAAACCGGCTTTTGGGACACAGAATGTAGGGAAGAAGCCCTTTCTGGTGTGTGAGGTTTTGAATAACTCTTCCACCCTGGAGTCGCCTGCGGTGAGCGGTGCAGAGCCAGTGTGGGCATATTAGTTGCCCCACGGTCAAGCACCTGAACATTGGGGTTTACCCCAGTTGACGAGAGGGTAGCTTCCCTCTCCCTTCAGGTGGGGGGATGAGTTCTGACTGTTGTTTGTGAACACGCACTAAACAGCAGTTCAGAGTCCTTGGAGTATGTGCTTGCGAGTGCTCCCCTGATGACTCCCTCGCACTTCTGGGGCACTTCAACACTCATGTGGGCAATGACAGTGAGACCTGGAGGGGCGTGACTGGGAGGAACCCCCCCCTGATCTAAACCCGAGTCGTGTTTTGTTATTGGACATCTGCGCCCATTGAGGCGTATCAATAAGGAACACCATGTTCAAACATAAGGGTGTCTATGTGTGCAACTGGCACCACGACAACCTAAGCCGCAGTTCGACGATTGACTTTGTAGTGATTTCATCGGACCTGCAGCCGCATGTTTTGGACACTCAGGTGAAGAGAGGGGCGAATCTGTCAACTGATCCCCACCTGGTGGTGATTAGGCTCTGATGGTGGAGGAAGATGCCGAACCAACCTGGCACACTCAAGCGTGTTGTGAGAGTCTGTTCCGAACCCCTAGCAGAATCTCCCGTCAGAAAGAGTTTCGAGACTCACCTCCAGCAGAACTTCACCCTTGTCCCGAGGTGGTTGGGGGACATTGTGTTTGAGTGGACAATGTTCCGTGTCTCGATTGTTGAGGCAGCTGATTGGAGCCGAAAGGCAAAAGGCAAAGCTTTCAATTTATCAGTTGTGGGTCATGACCGAAACTACACCATCACCGATATAAGCGGCTGTAACAAGTTTCCTCCAAAGGGTGGCAGGGCTCTACATTAGAGATTGTGAGGGTGAGAAGTTTGGTCATCCGGGAGGAACTCCTCTGCTCCTCCGCATTGAGAGGAGCCAGCTGAGATGGCTCGGGCATTTAATAAGGACACCTTTGGACCCTCCCTCAGGAGGTGTTCCAGGCAAGTCCCACCTGCAAAAGACCCCGGGTACAACCCAGGACACTCTGGAGAGACTATGTCTCTCGGCTGCCCTGGGAAAGGCTCAGAATCATATTAAATGAGTTTGATAAAGTGGCTGGGGATAGAGACGTCAGCTGAAAATGATGGATAGATGGGTGGGTGGATGAATGTAATAGTTCATCAATTTTTTTCCAAAAGCTTTACCTTGCTAGATGCTAATGATACACAAGCAAAATGAATTCACCATTTAAGGTTCCATTTTACATCATTGGTGCCTTTGTTTTATGTAGTTTTCAGCAAAACAACAGCTCATATTTTGCTGATTCTAATTGACAGCTAATTAATCGGCCAGGCCATATTTTTTTATAGATTTACTGTAATTATTTTTCTTAGTTGTTCTTTTGTTTAGTTTAATTGATTTTATTTTGTAAGCTTGGGTTTTTAAGTTTTTGTGAACTTTTTTTTTACTAATGATACACAAAGAAAATGTTGCAGTCAAGGTACTTTCACCACATTGGTGACTTAGCTTCGATTTGTATTACGTCATTTTCAGAGAAAAACAGGACATTATTTGCTAATCCTATTTGGCACCTGATTAATCGGCCTGGCCATAGTTGTGTTTTTTACTGTAATGACTATTCTATTATTCATTTTAATTTTATTTCCCATTTAAAGATATTATTCTTTTTTGTAAGCTTGTTTTTTTAAGTTCATGTAAAGCTTTTTAGATTATCTGTAATTTTTTTATTATTGTACGCGAGTTTTATTTTGTAGTAGGTTATTATTTGAGTTTTTTTGTAAACTTTTTAGAATTAAGGGGTTTATGACTCTCATGCTTTCGTTAGTCTGAGTGAACTTTCTCTATAGATTTTCTCTTATTGTTAGTTTATTTGATTTTTGTATTAATTAGAGAAAATATATTTACTTTTTGTTAACCTGTTTTTTATTTCAATTCATTGTAATAATTTTATTACTGATAAGTTTATTCTGTTTTTAATATTGGACACCTGCAAAGGATATTTCATAGAATGCCAGTTTGTTATTTTGTCTATTATTGCACACTGTTGCTTCTTGTTTTAACTGGTACAACACATCGTCGTTATCAGCCAATCATGTTGCTGTTCTTTGATTTTCACACCCTTTAGGATAGTGGATCTGATTCTGAAAGCTAGAAAATGTTATAACAAGAAAGGGCTCAGGAAAGGCCTTTATAACAAGTGGGCCTTTTTATCTGAAGGCTTCTCTCCCTGTCCTACTTGCAAAATCCATTGAATGTCTACTAAACTTATCATTTACTTTTCACGATCCAAATTAACCTTGAAGTGGACACTCTCTAAGATTCAACCAAAGGCTAAAAACAGCTGTAAAAGAAAGACCACTAGATGTCGCTGTATTGTGTAATGCAAAATAAATTAGTGCTAATAGGCAAAAGGAAGAATGCAAACTACGGGGACTCAAAAGTGGCTGACAACAAAGTCAGTTCCCTTTATGTTAGGCTTATGTTATATAATAAACAGTACATGAACATTTTCGGCCTGCAAGTTTTTTTAAAATGCACCTTTAGATGATAGTGAATTTTTCCTTTATTTTTGGATGGATATTCTTTTGTTTAATGAATTGAGTTTTTAAACCACTAGGAAGAGCTAAAAAATACAAACTCTACCTTTAAACACTGACTCGTACCCTGAACTTAGGCAAATTTCTATATATCCATTAGGTACTACTGTTGCTCATGACAAGACGCATACATTATTTCTTTGTAGGGTATTCTGACCTGTAAAGTGCCTTAGTAGCTCTGTGCATGTCTCTGCAACAGTTTCATCATCACAGCGTTCCATACAGATGGCCTCCTCGCCGCAGATCCAGCCGCTCAGCATGTAGCCGTAGCGCTCAGGGGGGTAAAGCACGTCGAAACTGCAGATCTTCTTATACCACAACTCCTCGGGGTAGGTCATCTGCTCCAGCTGCGCCTCATCTTCCCACACAAACTGAATACTGTTACACTCTGGGCTCCAAAACGGCTCAGCGTACTCTAGGAAAATCTTATCCGTGGTGCTGATGCCTAGCTTCTCGATAGCCAACAACTTGTCCTCAGGTAAAGGAGGCGAAAACATGGCCTCATGGTTGTGCTTCAGCAAACCTAAGGAGACCGTCACAATCACGTGGTCAGCCACGATCCATTCCTCATCTTCGCACTCCACGTAAACTGGTTGGCCTGCCTTGAGGGGACCCTCGTCGTTTCTGTTGTGGTCATTTTCCCGGTCGCCGTAGTGGCTCTTACCAATCGACTCGCCGTGCTGAGCAGAGTAATTCCAGTGGATGCAGCGGATTGGTTTGCTGAGGCAAATGGTGTGAGGAGGGATGTCCCGGGACAGGAGTTCAACGATCTTGTTGAAGCCTCCAGGGATGACGTAATGCGCACCGGGGATCTCTGTCCACTCGCCAAACTCGCTCAGGGACACCTCATCCATGCTAGGCGAGCTACTTTCACAGCTCTCCACCTAGAGAAAACATTGTACATATAATACTTACGTGTTGCAGCATATTTTACGTACCCGGAAAAACCTTGGTAAAACATATTTTAACAAGTCCAAATAAACTTATTATGGAACTACGTTGCTTATACGAGAGGTTGGTCATTTAAGGTGTTCATAGAAAGTAGAAAGTTAAATATTCTCTCTATTAAGTATGCGTTAACAATTCCCAAATGAGTTCAAAGAGCCCTCATACTTTATTTTCCACTGCGTCGATTTGCTTGTATCTTTCTTTTTTCACACATCAATATCGACGAATAGGGGCTGAGAGTAGTGCTAGGAAGTGATGACATGCTTGTCCCTGAAGGTTTTTTTAAAATGTATTTCTATATGTCAGAGTAGCATAAAAATAGTGAAACTAAAAAAATCCTGTTTCAAGTAGTGTCCAAACGCTAACCCAAAACACCAAAAAGAAGAAAAAAGAAGTTTATCTGAGCCCATCTAAAAAATGCACATACTTGTATGTGCATCATGGACGGGTAGACTAAGGTTGCAATCATGACTTCAAGCCAGAGAGTAGAAAACTCCCAAATTCCGTACAGCACCTTTAATAAGGAATATTTTAGCTTAAATGCATAATAGAGCTTACCTCTATATGAAAAGTTTCTCAACAAAAAAGAACAATAATGTGTATTGTTCGGAGAATTTAATTTATTCGATCGGTGATTCTTGCATTTTTTAGAGTTAAATTGTGTCCTGAGTTTTGTCAAGTGCTTACATATTATAAACAGTCTTTCTATCCCATACTTTTCAACCTCCACAAATTTCTTCCCTTTTTAATGACTGCAAACCCTCCTTATTAAGTGTTAATACACCTTACAAAAGCAACACAGCACCCATTTACTCCCAGCAAGACAGACTATGTCGAATACCGCAAAAATATTAGCAATGTATGATGACATTGTTGTCTGCTACCAGTGACCGAGACGATCCGGATTACAGACGAAATGGGCAAGACAATGTTGATCTTTCTCCCCCGTGTACAAATTTTCATAAGGCATTTACAGCTATCCATTCATGCATCCATCCATCCATCCATTATCTTTACCGCTTTTCCTTAGTAGGGTCTCGGGGGTGCTGGAGCCTATCCCAGCTATGTTTGGGCAGTGGGCAGGAGACACCCTGAACTAGTTGCCAGCCAATTGCAGGGCACATTCACAACTATTTTACAATTAGTTTAAAAAAACATGTAAAAAAAGGGCGAAGACATATGGTTGAAAAGTATACGATCGATTCACACTTCCTTACAAACAGCCCCTTGCTGAATTGTTTTATGTTTAATCACTATTTGAATGTAATTTTAGTGATCGGGAAAATGTGTTTCAATAGCAGTCAATTACTTTTTTATTAATTCAATATCGGGAAATATAGCTAGTCACATGAGCAATTCAAGTTACAAGCACGATCCTGGAACAAATTATACAGTTTCTGTATCAGGATAATAATAAATGACTACTCGAAGTCTTAGCGTCCCTATTCAATGACACAGTTGGTAATGCAGGCAAAGATAAAATATTTACATGTATGTGCTTACAAACGTACATACAACCCACACACCTTGAGGTACTGTTGAAGCATAGACAGTTTCAGCTTCTTGGTGCTCTCTGAATCGTCAGGATCCATCGTAATCCGCTTGCGCACCACATCCCGCGTAAAGATGCCGACGCTGTTCTGGCTTTCAGCACCGACGGGCTTCCCATGCTGAAAGAACTCCTGAGTCAGCTCGTATACCTTGAAGAAGAGACAAAACCAAATGAGACCAGGCGTCATCAGTCTGCATTAAGAGGAAGAAGAAAGTGCAGAATGCAGAGTGCGAATATAGAACACTACCGCAGCCATGAACTGCAGTGCACTGAAGTTGACTGAACTTTTGACTTCTAGGAGCGAACAACAAGGGAACGCAAGATATATAAAAAAAATTCTACAAAGTCTTACTCCAAAAAAAAACAAAAAAACAAAAACAAGAAGTACCATATTTTTCGGACTATAAAGCACAACTAAAAAAAAATCGCCTTATACCCTGGGGCGCCTTATATACCGCAAAACACAGAGGATGAGATTACTACATGTGCGTTACTACATGACATTTTACGTATTGTGACTGCATATTTGCAATGATTGATCAATTAATAAACATCGCTGACCATAATTGAGAAGCATTGTATGCAAATGGGATCAAACCCATATCACAGCAGCGAGAGCGCCAACACTTAACAAACAGAACAGACGAAACAGAATTAGATTTAATCTCATTCATCACACTATTTTCCTTAGTGCCAGAAACGAATGTTAGAGAATGGAGAAAACAAAAATCGTAAAAATATAAATAAAAGCAAAGTCCGATCCATCATCAGATACACCAAAGAGTTGTTTCCAAGGTCGTGCTTTTTTTTAATATTATCTTTCAGGACGACTTACTGCTTTTTTCATTCCCGAAGATTTGTTTCTGGTACCGTAAAAATAGAGTAATAATGAAATTAAATCAAATGTCTTTTCTTAGGTCACCTGCATCACTGGTGGTCTAATGCTTAGGTTTACAATCTTTTGCGATTTCGATGTGCAACATTTATACCTGTATAATTACAATATCTCTTCGTTAAATTTTAATCCCATGCCCCGTATTGAACCTTTGCACGTGACGTCCCGTTGCCTTCCCCAGCAGAATGAGAGCCAAGACAGACAGGAGAAGAGCACTAGCGGTCAGCACTTGAACTACGAGTTGAGTTGAAACAAATATCAAGAACAACGATAAAAGAATATAACCACCACTTTCTATGATGGTGATTTATTTCCGCGCATTGGGCAAGGTTCTAAGCCTGATTTGGAGTCTTATCCCTTTTGATGAAGACATAAAGTGGCGATGTTTATCTGCAAATCAAACAAAGGGACTCCTGTTGTGCAAGATGTGTTTTAGAATGTAACCTCTGCAATAAACGCGGGTTCACTATAGATAAATATGTTCTCTGTGATTTGCAGCACACATTTTTCATCTCTCGAGATAAATCCAATAGATTATGGTGATTAGCAATTCACAACATTCAGAGTGAACTGAAAACAGCATTGGTAAGGCTAATGTGCTAATGTGTCGCTGCACATTCCATTGGGAATGACCAATCATGGCTTTTAGTTGACAATTTCAGTTGGCAGGAAAATACATATGTAAAAGCACTCGAAATTGATTCAATTTTGCTTTTTAAATCATATTCGACACATGTGAAAATGAACGATATAGTGTAATTTTTGGACTAGTTGGGGTAAACGTCCATCCATCCATTATCTGCACCGCTTATCCTCAGTAGGGTCACAGGGGTGCTAGAGCCCAATCCCAGCTATCTCCGGGCAGTGGGCAGGGGAAACCCTGAACTGGTAGCCAGTCGCAGGGCACAGACAACTCACTCACACAATCTCCGCACAGGAAGGCTGGTAGCTGGATTTGAACCCATGACTTTAGAACTGTGCCACGCGGGCGCTAACCACTGCGCTGCTGTGCAGAACACAAACTTCATCTCTCGAAATAAATACAAGAGATTTTGGTGATTAGAAATTTGCAACATTCAAAGAGTTAACAAATACCAGCATTGATAATGCTAATGTTGTAATGTAGGGCTGCGCATTCCATTGGGAATGACCAGTCATTTTAGTTGTCAGGAAAATACATATGTAAAACCACTGGAAATTGATTCAATTTTGCTTTTAAAATCATATTCCACGCATGTAAATATTAATTTCATCGTGTGATTTTTGGACTAGTGGGGGTGAACATATTATTCGAATATCATATTATCATATATCGTATTATTCTATCTCAGAACTTTTTGGTTTAAATAACCCAAAGTATTGACTTCAAATCCATTTGATGGCAGTAACTTATGAGTAATTAGTTAATTCTGTCGTCACCTCATTGTATAGATCACTGAACTCCTCAACCAGGTCCTTTGGTATCCTTTTTCCAACATTGGTCAGGTAGTGAGCAACACCGTTTTTGCTATATAGGCTGATGCGCCCAATGCTTGTCTCGCCGTCTGCGTTTTGTTCCAGCAGCCCGTTGGCCTCTGCCAGGTGGTACACCGGGTTCCCATTGCCTCCATGGATCCAGGTTGCTCCGAGCTCCAAAGCTGTTTCACCTGCAAAAGAAAGGCCATCTTAATTTTAGCCCTGAGGTATAAGGTGTTGAACATTTACAGTATACACTTGAAAAATAGTTAGTTTAAATACATATACATAGTCTCAAAGTGGTTGAGTCAAAAATAAACCCATTTTCAGGTAAAAGAAGATAGTTCCACCATGTTTGGCAATTTAACCCCTCAACATTGCTTTGGTTTGTACAAAATACAGGTTATGCTTCTGGAAATAACCCTAAGGCACATAGTGTCTTATAAAATAAAAAGTAATTTGTGAAAAGAATAAAAAAGTGTGAAAATAATCAAAAATGCATGGACTATCATATAAACATTTTTTTACATACAATAACATGAGGCTCACCTAGAGGGAGCTGACATGATAGTCCACCATCTTGCTGCTATGGGTACGCCAAAAGCCAAAAACCTTGAGAAAGGTTGGGCAAAAAATGAGAAAAAATTGGTGCGGTTTGGTTACGTTTGAGTCTCCGTAGTTTGTATTCTTCCTTGTGCTTTGTAGCACTCCTGACATTCCTTTTTTTTCTCTCTTTCGAGTTTCATTACATGTTTTCACATGTTTAAACTGGAGCACCATGTCGAATTTCATTGAAAACAATGTTTAACACATTGTTATAATGACAATAAAAACAGTCCAATTCAGTTCACTTCAATTACCCTGTGTCCTTTTAAAATATTATTCAGTTTCTTTCAAAAATTTATCTATCCATCCATTATCTGTGGGCTTATCCTCTTTAGGGTCACGAGGGTGCTAGAGTTATCTTTGGGGCAGTGGGATGGGGACACCATGAACTAGCTGCCAGCCAGTTGCAGGGCACAGAGACAGACAACTCACTCCCTCATTCTCACCTAGGGACAATTTGGAACGGCCAAATAACCAGACATGCATTTTTAGGGGGAACGAGGAAGGAAACTAGAATGTCCAGAGTTAACCCATGCAAGTACGTGGGGAACTTGCAATCTTTGCATGAGGAAGCTGCGGTAGCTAGAATGAACGCTGAAACTAGTTTAGTTGCGCGCTAACCACACATCCACTGCAAATACTCTGTCAAAAATTTGACTCAATTAAAGTACCATTTAAGAGAGCGATGCTTGAAACCAAGAGAATTGGTCGATATGTGACCAATGTTATGGCTAATTAAGCTAAAATTAGCTTGCCCATTTCGAATGGTTGGGTTTGTTTTGTTTTTTTACACCAATCAGAATGCAAAACACAATGCACATTGCAAATACATGTAGTAGCGAAACCAGAAATAGAAAACTGTTATATTTAGGGATTACTGTAATACTAAAACTGAAAACAAAATTTCCCTTTGAAAAAGCATCCCCCAAAATATGACTTAATTAAAAGATTTTTCAAGAAATTATTGAGATTTAATGTCCAAAACAATGTTCTGTTTAAACCCCCCCAAATTGGGCTGTTTTGTACAGTCACAGTGAGTGCCATCTTGAGTTCTGGGACGTTTTTTGTCTGTTCACCATTTATAGTAATGCTGCATTCCAGAAAAGTGGGAAGACAGTTTTCCAATAACCGACCAGGAAAATATCATTGGAATAACACTCAAGGTAGGAGGCCCTAGTCGCAAAGTCGGAGATCAGGGGATGGTGAAATTGTAACCTGTGCAGTCCTTTGAGACATCTTGTGATTAAGGGCTATACAAATAAATGTACCCTGACTTTATCGAGTAGTTTTAATCAGACGTCATTCAACAAAATGGCGATGGTTATGAAAACGCAGACGCTGAATGGTAAAATATAATTTACATGATAAAATTAATATTCATTATAAAATTAATGTAGTTATGTAACACAGTGTTTGCGAGGACGCAGGTTTGCTGGAGGTCCAAATGTCTTTTAATGAGCAAATTGAAAAAGTTTTTTCACGATCAGCCATCTTTGCAGTTTACATTCACTTGGAAAGCTTTAAGGCCTTATATGGTACCATCCTAGTGAGATAAATCAGACAACCCAATTTTCTGAAATGCAGCAGATGGTCTAGGTCAGTCGAGTCCAATTACGTTTGTCATTATGGCGCCAGTTTTCCATTTTCTTCCTTTCCTCACGGTTCATGATCCCTTAATCGCCAGAGTTGTAGGGGCACCACTCCCTGTGGTGTGTCTTGGGCAAACAGCCTTGCCTTGCCCATCCTTTTCCAGGCCATTTTTGTTTTTTTGGGGTGGGGGGCTGATTCGACTGAGATACAGTAGCTTGATCCTCTGGTCGCTGCCGTTTGTCAGTGTTTTTGGCGTTGACGAGCAGTGGTGTGTGGGTGACATTACTAATACTAGATACTAAATCACTGCAGAAAAACTATTTTGTTTTGAAATTTAAAGTAGGTTTTTTCTGTTCATATTCACATCATACTATGTGCATTTCATCACTTGTTGCTTCCATATTACACAAAATAATCTTTGTGGCGATGACATTACTTACCGTGCTTAATACTCTGAACTCTTCCACCAACTCGGTCTAAGGCCTCTAGGACTGTGACATGGATGAAGCCCCTCTTAAGAAGGACCTTGGCTGCAGCTAGGCCGGCCAAGCCAGCGCCGATCACAACTATTCGAGGCTGCCGAGGAGTGTGCAGGCTGCCACTAAGAGGATCATCTGTGCCGTCTGAGGAGATTTCACAACTTTGCATGCCGTCCAAGCTCCTCTGCAGTTTGGGCTGTTAAGGAAATAATTAACTGAAGTTGGTCAATGAAAGAAGCCACCCCAGTGACCAGGCAAAGGTACTACAGAGCTGTTTTTTTTTTCCACTTAGGCACAAAACATCGTGGTCCTCCTCACAATTATGCAAATATGTTGCAAAATATTTCATGCGCAGGGGCACTCGAGAATGTAGTCTAAAAGTTGGCCCATCTAGGTTGTTTATTCCAGAGTTGTGACGTTATTGAAGAAACACGTTCAAAATGGCAAATACCATTAACACAACAAGTGAGACAGCTCCGAAACAGACTGAATGTAGATAACAGCGATTGCATTCCGCTCATTTGTATCTATCTCTCTATCTCCCAAAGCCATATCCCCATAGTGGAAGGTGGCTAGAGTCAATAACACAATCACATTCATCAAACATTAATTCCACTTTCATTTCCAAATCTGAAACCAAACATTAAGCTCAGAGCGCAACAACGGGGGAGTTGCTACCTCACCACCTCCCGAACACCTTACCTTACTCTTGTTTGCATCACCTTAAGCTTCCTTATCTTAAACACTATCAAACTCCAAAGAATATGCCACCAAGGCTGTGTCATCTGCAAACAACAGATGACTTACATGCAACCCACCCTCACACAGTATACCTGCTCTCCCTGCGCATACACACACATGTTGCACCACTGCATTCAAGCCAAGGTGGAAAGACACACCCTTGCCTCAAACCCACTCTTACTGGAAACCACTCGCTCACTTCACTGCCCTCTCTCACACAAGCTCTACTTTTCTCATACACGCTTTGCACAGTACGATTCAACCCACCACCTGCCCCATATATCCTCAACACTTGCCACGATGCTTCCCGATCTATCCAGTCTGAATCTAGGAATGTCCAATACACCTCGCTTCCTTTTGCTATAAACTTTTCACACAATTGCCTCACTGCAAAAATCTGATCTGTACATGCCTTTCCTCGTCTAAACTCACACTAAGTACTACTTTTGCCTTATCCCTTATTCTTCCAATCAAAATCCTGACATAAAGTTTTCCCACCCCACTCAAAAACTTATCCCCATAGAATTACAAGACACCAGCCTTTCACATTTCCCTTTGTTCAAGGGGACCACACATGCTTTATGCCAGTCCTCTGGTACCACTCAGAGCACGAAACATAAATTCAACAACCTGGCAATCCACAATATCACAGCTTTACAACCTCTCCTGATATGTTCTACCATGCATTCATTCAACCCAGAAGCCTTCCCTTCATTCATCTACCTAACTGCTGCTTCCACCTCTTCGCTCACAATCTCCCTCTCATTCAATTTTCCAAACAAAAGCATCCCTCCTAAGCCACAGGCACCATACATGTCTCCCTCTGATCAGTCACATTTAACAGCTTACTATAATACTCAGCCCATCTTTCACGCACCTCTTGCCCTTTTACTAACAGCCTGCCATTCTGACCTTTCACACTCTCCTTCCGACCTGTCTCCCCTTTACTTATCCTCTCACTTTCTGTTTCAACTTTGCTTACCCTGTAGATGGGGACCTTGTGACCGTTTTGTCTGAGGTTCTTCACCCTCCAAAAACTGCAGAGGGTAGGATTACCTGCTACCGTTACAGTGTGCCTTTGTGGCTTTTGTTTTCCGCCGCTTGTGTCACGGTTGGTAAAATTGGCTAGCGTCTGGGCTTCCCAGGTCTTTCCTGTTTTGTTTGCTCCCGGTTGGCACTCGTTGGCTGCACACCGTGTGTTGCTTGCTTGGCGTCAGCAAGGGTTTGGCCGTATTCCTTGTTTTATTTATTCCCAATCGGATTCACATTTATGGCCATAGCCATTGCCGCTTTTTGTTGTTGGTTATCCTGGTTGCTAACTGTGTGTTTTGGTCGGCAGGCCACACATTATTTCGCTGTGGCTGCAGCCGCCTTTCATTGATTGGTCCAGGTTAGCCCCCATTGACGGCTCTCCGTGTGTTTTTTTTTATGCCAATTATCACCATTTTGTTTTCTCAGCCTTTGTTATACATTACTGCATCCACCTACGACATGATGGCTAGGCATTCTTTACCAAAACTAGCAGAACTTCCCTTAAAACATCTCGGAAAATATTGGAATATACCGATGAAATATATGCATTTTATCCAAAAAGCATTTACTATTTCCTCCAATTCTGCAGGTTTAAAAAAATGGTACTCCCTTCAAACACAGTCCACAACTACACAAAGAACAAATGTACTCAACATCTAATCAGAAAGCAAAGTATTGAGTCACCTGTTGGGTAAAGGAAGTCTGGGGGGAAAAAAAGAAGGCGTTTGAAAATGATTTATGTAAGGAAACATTCAAAACTCTTAACTGATCATCTTAGTGTATTTGATGCGGCTTAAATTCTTCCTCGCCAAACTCATCCAAGCATGACTTTTTTCAACCTTTCTTTGTATGCCGGGACACAAAAAAGGACGTCGCTGATTAAATCATTCTGATAAAATCATTCTGATAAAATCATTCTAAGTTTAGCAGCATCACAGGATCTAAATCAGACAGCGAGTTCCAGGTTTTTTTTTATAACTTCATCAAAAGCAAATGTTATTTAAGATTTGTTTGGAATAATTATTACCTCATTACCAAAATACTCAATTGACATGTAAGCAAGTAAAGCACATTGTAATCCTTCATTTATGTTCAAAATAACTTATTTGAAACATTCAATATTTTTTGAAGTAAATACATAAAATACTAGTTTATAATAATTGAAAATGAATTGCTTTAGGAGACCTATAACAATTTCAATAGGCGATTTCACAGTATTTGAATTGCTCATCGCTTAATGAGGGCGGCCCATTGTCAAATTGCTACTAGCATATAATTGTTCAAAATAACTTTCTTGGCAAGATTAGCAAAAGATATGGGCCAGCATCCAATCCATGACCGATTATTTAATTCATTATGACGCGTCCCAGAAGAATTTATTAATCCGTTTCAGAAAAGATGCAGATTTTGATTGAAATAAAGAAATTAAATTGTGCATGACGCCACTACAAAGTGCCGCCGCTTGGCTTCACTTGACTTGTCTCCTCACATAACACCCATTATCAAATTAATACTTCCTGTTGTTCTTTTAGAAGTCCTGGAACAGCCCAAAGTCCTATTCTATTTCAGTCAGAACCCAAGAGCGTACAAAAAGAAAAAAAAAACTATTTCAAATTGCACTTTTCCAAAGGCACTTTGGCAACTGCATTGTACATGTCATCCATTGTTTAAGAAAATCAACAACTTCAGAACCAAAACTAGCACAACCCAAATTGGAACATTTTCTAGACTGGAGACATAAGAGCAAGGTGTCAGTCGCGACAGATGACGCATTACCATGCAAAGTACGGCCTGAACACGTGCTGGCTGAATTTGGAGAAAAACACCCTGGGAACAACACGGAGCTGTTGAAATCAGCAACAGCACCTGCTTGATGTTATTTTGATTGGGGCGCCAGCAAACGCACGTATGTGCTAACCGCGCTAATCTGCATGCAACATGGGGCCTTTGCCATCTCCTGGGATGTGGGTCAGCCTCTGCACGGATTTACAAGGGGATGCTGTAGAGCGACCATGTTGTTCCATTTCATTGAAAGTTTAACACAGAGGGGCATACTGTGACTGGAAGTAAAAGTGGCATCATGACTCAGGAGGTTAATTTTTTTATTATTGTACAAGATGAACCGGAAAAACAAAAAACGATTTCTTCAACATTTATTTAAGATCGGGTTCAAAATTTAAAGTGTCCTTTAAAAGTTGAAGGTGGGGAATTTTCTCTATTAAGTATCATATTTATTTCTGTACAAAGACGTTTTTCTTACCTAAATAAGAACTCAAAGTCAAAAGGTTTTACAGTGATATAATAACGTTTTTCGCAGATGCAACAGGAATCACACCCAGGTCACGGTAGGGAAAGTGCCAAACCCTTACCACTAAACCAAAATTAATACAGATAACACGTGAAAAGACATTAGACTTGATCTCACTAATGGTACCAGAGAAATGTTAGCAAATAGAGAAAACAGAAAGTCACCCCGAAAGGTATGAATAAACTCAGAAAAGTACAACAGGGGAACCAACTCTTCGGTGTACTGATGATGAATCAGACAATAAGAGACATTGAATAAATACATCGTGAAGTTTATGTTGGTATTCTGTTTATACTTTACGTTGTCAAAAAAATATTTCAATCATGGCCAAAAGTCTTCTTTGTCACTTAAAATGCTCAGTTTAAGCTGAGAAAAATATAACAAATTGGTATAACAATTTGTTTTTTTGAATTAGGTGCACGTTCTTCATGAGGGCGTCTAATACACGAATTAATATGGTATGCGTGAACAAGGCCGCGCAGAGTTAAAAATTCTTTATTTCCCTAATTTTAACAAAGCTGTTTTTGCTTGTCTCGGTGTTTGTTTGTTTTTTTTCTAGTTGTTAGTGTAGCGTGAAAATGGTGAAAGTAAGAAAAAGCCTGTCCAAACGCCAACCCGAACCCCGAAAAAGATTAAAAAAAAGAAGCGGTTATTCAAGCGGGTTGAGGAAATGCACGTACTTGCACATATAATCATAAGGAGCATGACAGAGGATGCAATGATGAATTAAGCCAGGATATGGCGGTTGTAAATAAGAAAAGAAATTCAAGTTCCATGCAGCTCCTTTAATGTGCTTGTTATTTCCTTCATTTATCGATTAACCAGATAAACAAAAAAGGTAATTTCTGTATTCTTAAATGAAAGTTGATTTAAAATACACAAAAATCACAGTCAAATATCTGTAAAATTCTTAGGTTTAGAAAAAAGTTTACATACTTGCAGGTCTTCCTGAAAAATGGCTATGTTGACTAAACATTAACATTATTGGGTTGGGTAACGAAGTTTTAAAATTAACAAACGTATCTGTGCGCAGAACAGCGATAAAGACCAAAGAAGATATAACAAAATGTGATTTGGGTTGGTTCAAAGTTTTGGTTTTGACACCAGTGAGAGATTTAACCACAGATATATCGGTCTTCTGTCAAACAGGATAATAAAATTTGATGAGTTAGTGATGAAAAGCCAAAATTTCTTATCACTAAAGCAGGGACTAATATGCTCCAAGACGGTTTCTTCCCCTAAGCAATCACCGCCATAAACAAGCACACAAAAAAGTGGAAAATATATGTATAGAAAAATCTATTTTCATATTTTATTCTTTGCTATTCTTGCTTTTGCACACATAATGTTGTGCCTGAAGGTCATGTCACTATTTTCATTGCATCTACCTTGTAAATATTGCCTATCTATCCTAATACTTTTTACATTGTATTTTTTTCCTTTAACATCTTATTATGTTTATCCTGGAGTGCCAGGTCTAAACTTGTTACAACAATGTATCATACCTTGTAATCAATGACAATAAAGACAATTTAATTCTAATTTAAAAGTAAATTATAATCCAAAATGAATCTAAACAAATGTATTGATTCCAAGAAAAATTGTTGGCGCACCTTTCATCCGATTTTTAGGTCCAGTTAAAAAAAAACAATTAAAACATTATTTTTCTTCAATTAATACAATGACAAGGGATGTGTGTCACAACCCAAACAAATGGTCGGACAAAACGCGTAACGTTTCACACAAAAGTTTATTGGGATATCGAGGAAACAAGCGCCATCGATCCGGTGCTCGATGGACAGGAGGAGCAAGCAGCTCACGGGAACGTAGCATGATCGGAATGCGGAAGTGGATTTGCCGGAGCGGGAGATCAGAGCGTGGTCAAATGGGCAAAACGGGTCGATAGCCGGAGCGGGAGATCGGAGCGTGGTCAAATGGGCAAAACGGGTCGATAGCCGGAGCGGAAGATCAGAGCGTGGTCAAATGGACAAAACGGGTCGATAGCCGGAGACAAACGGGAAATCAGGAACAGATAAGCAGGATACGAATGAAGAGGAGACCGACGGAAGCCAGGGTCAAAGTGCTTGCCTTGCGTATGCAGAGGTTCGCTGACAGACTGACAAGGAGTGACTGGAGTACTAGGTATAAATAAGAGGGGAACCAATCAGGTAACCAGCAGCAGCTGGTGCCAAACGAGCGGGCACAGGTAAGTGCAATGAGTAATCATTACAATGTGCCTTAATAATTGGACCCACTTTCATCCGACCGATAATGGCAAAACTTGACCTTGCATTAATCTGTTTGATTAAGAAAAAAAAATACCAGAAATTTGGTGAGTTGGAACTACGCTACATAAATATTTCGCAAACGTGTTTGACGAACTGTGCGATGTCTCATCTCATCTCATTAGCTGCACCGCTTATCCTCAGTAGGGTCGCGGGGGTGCTGGAGCCCATCCCAGCAATCATCGGGCAGTGGGCAGAGGACACCCTGAACTGGTTGCCAGCCAACCACAGGGCACACGGGGACAGACAACTCACTCGCTCATTCACACCTAGGGACAATTTGGACCGGCCAATTTACCTGAAATACATGTTTTTGTTATGTGGGAGGAAACCGGAGTGCCCGGAGGAAACCCACGCAAGCACAGGGAGAACATACAAACTCCGCATAGGAAGTCTGGAGCTGGATTTGAACCCACGCAGGTGGTTCCCATGACTCTGTACGATGTTGTTTATGATAATGATTTAGGATTATATATTCCATGTGCATGTTTTAATATAATGAATAATGATAAAAAACAAGAAAAAAATATACATCGTATCGGGCTGAATATGTTAATTTTTTTTTTCTTGAATCTCTAATAATCAAGAACCAAAATGAATTACCACGGATCACTTCTCTAAAACAGATCATTATTTCGGAATGAATAAAAGATGTATTTAAAGGGACAGGTGTACTGTTTTTCTTAGTAGCTCCTAGTGTTAAATATTGATTAAAAAAAAAGCACAAGTGAACTGTCATAAAAGTGCATTATTTTAATAACTGGTGGATCAAGAAATTCGTTTTTATTTTGCATAACATAAGCCTCAGGTAAAAGGAGCCGACATAATTGTCTGTGATCTTGCTGCTACAGATACACAAACACTTCAAAAAGGCTGGACAAAAAATGAGAAATAAAATGGTGCGTTCAACTCAATTTAAGTCACCACAGTTTGTATTCTTCTGTGTGGTTTTAGGACAAGTTTTTGGTTGAACAAATAATGCACAGTTACCCCTAAGTGTATAGTATATTTAATAACTTAAAAAATATATTACTTAGCTTTTGTAAAGCCTACATTTTTCTACAGATCACAGATTTTTGTGATTGAAAGTGATGCCGATCCCTTTTGGGAAATGTACATTTATGAATGCATGAGGCTCACTAAAAAGGGTCAGTTGGCTCTCAAATTTGATTTTGTTGCCGCCGCCCTGGTTACACCATCACGGCAGATTAATGTGTGGGCCGGCCTTGGGTGGATGGGGAGCTCAGAGTGAGGTGGCGTAAGGAAGGGAGGCGGACGAGGAGAGGAGGGGGATACCACTGACCTAGAAATGGCAATCTGCCAGCGGCTTTTTACCGTATTTCCCGGAGTATAAGGCACACCTAAAAACCCAATTTGGCCAAAAATCTCAAAGTACGCCTTATA
This sequence comes from Urocampus carinirostris, assembly GCF_059441175.1. NCBI lineage: Eukaryota > Metazoa > Chordata > Actinopteri > Syngnathiformes > Syngnathidae > Urocampus > Urocampus carinirostris. The sequence goes on from NC_142356.1 coordinate 22,530,145, forward strand.
ACCCGGTGCGCCTTTGACTGTATGCCGCAGAAGACAGCGGTTAAAATCGGAATGAGTTACCATACAGGTATTTACAGTGATAGTGAATAGAGCAAAATGATTGCAATGTACTATTAATCTCGACATCACAGTATTTTTATGGTGCCACAACACTGATTTGCAAAGTGCGTTCTGATAGGTTAAGCAGTCTTTCTACTTCTTCACCTAAGTATTTGTATGTAAAAGAGCTTGTATAGTACTGAATTTTGTTGACTCTGTTTTCTCCGTTCTCTGGGTGAAGATTTGCATAATGCATTCTGATTAAACAGTCCCTCCACTTCTTCACTAATAAATGTTAGAGAATGAAGAAAGCAGATAGACTTTTAACAAAATAATATATAAGCTGTTTTACGTACATACACATATTAAACTGCAAGGTTTTTGACACACAAGTGAAGAAGTGCTGTGGTTCCATAGAGCTGCATTAGGGGCTCCCCAGAGCGTTTTCATAAAAGTTTGAAAATAGAAAAAGATAGGTGATGGAAATTTATATGTATTTATTGTGTGGTGGATTTATTTGGGATAAGTATCAGATAGAATTACTAACTTTAATGTATGAATCACCTTCTATCTATACACACGAAGCCATTTCCCACTAGTGGGAGAAGGTTAGAGTCAAAAACACACTGACGTTCACCAAACATTTATGCCACTTCGCTCTTCCCAACCTGACAATAAACATTAAGTTCACAGCACATCAAGGGGGTGATTTGCTGTGCCATGCATCCCTTCATCAACAGAGAGGCCTGACAGAATACACTAGTTGACCCCCAGAATGCACAACACAAAACAGTGTTGTGACAACGTAAAAATAATGTGATGAGGAGCTATATGCCTCTTCGTATGCCATTGGTACCAATCTTTTGGTAATATTTCAGTGCTCTTACTGCCACAACTCGGGTTTGATTCCCATTGAATACAATGTTTTACGATATAAGTAAGCAGCACATACATTAATAAGTTCCTGTACACACGGAAGCTCTTACTGTTTAATCTCTATCTGATGCGCCTTATAATCCAGTGCGCCTTATGTATGAAAAATATATAACAAAAGACCGTTTTTGAAGGTGCGTCTTAAAACCCAGTGCATCTTATAGTGCGGAAAATACGGTTATTTATAAAGAGAACAGTCAGAACGTCACATTGTGCATGTCCCGCTTTTGGTTGCAGCTGCATCCACAATCACATCTGCGGTCACTTGGAAAACCCGCTTGAACAACATAAAACATGTCCTTAGCCCTGAGTCAAGCTGCAATCCAGAAAGAAAAAGCAGCTTAATCTCAGCGGCTTTGTGTCAAAGGTTGGACATTCCACACTTTTCCTCTAAAGAAGATGGAATGTCATGTAAACAAATATAATACACACAAAAAAATCAAAATAATTGAATTTGGGTTAACTTTTTAAAGTCCAGCTTAAGCATTGTAAATGACAAACGTTGTTGAATATGCGCGGCAATGATTAATATAATTTATTGATAACCAAAACTATGAAATCAATACTGACAAAAACTCTACAATGTAATTATTTAATGTCCTTAAAACTCTGATTCATCATCAGATTCACCAAAGAGTTGTTTCCTTCTTTGTGCTACTTTGTGTTTATTTGTATCTTACAGGATGACTTTCTGTTTTCTCCATTCTCCAAAATTCGTCTCGAAAACAGTGACTAGATTTAGTGTGATAATGTGATAAAATCAAATTACTTTTTGTATGTTATCTATATAAATGGTGGTCTAGTGGTTAAGATTGGGCGCTCTCACTGCCGCAGCCCCGGTTCGATTATTGCTGCACCAAATGTTTTGCGAATGTTGTCAGTAATGTCTTCATGAAACCCCATGTATAACATGCACCCAAATTTTGAGATCTTAAAAAAAGCACATTATACACAAATACAGTATTTTTTTCTTATTTTTTTTCGTGAAGCGGTAATACAGGTTATCCATTTTAGTTGATAATTTTGCTTATATTTTTGATTTTACTATATTTTATCCTGTTTTACTACATTTTTATTATTTACCAGTGAAACAAACATATTTTTTTCTTTTTTTGTAATAAAAATATATTATTATGAGCAAGATTACGTGCAAGGTTTTTACTTGATTCGATTTGTTGTTTGCATTGCATTTGCATCTTAAACAGATTAATCAAACAAAACAAGTTGTTAAACATTCTGTGGTACCTCATGAATAGATGATGAATGTATAAAAAGAGAAAAATTTATTCTGCTGCTACCTACTTAGGTGGATGAAATTCACAGTTTCTTGGGTGATCACGAGAAGAAAACAAAGATAATACAGTGGGACCTTGTTTATCACGGTTAATGGGGACCAAAACCCCCCGCGATAAGTGAAAATCCGTGAAGTAGCGGCGCACCTTAAAAAGAAATAATAATAATAGTTAACATTTTATTATTATTTTTTAGACCTGGTTAATGGGGACCAAACCCACCCACGAAAAGTGAAAATCTGCGAAGTAGCGACGCCCCTTCAAAAAAAAAAAAAAAAAATTATATATATATATATATATATATATATATATATATATATATATACATATTATTCTATTATTATTATTATTTTAAAGACCTGCGAAGCTCTGAACCCGCGAACATGGAACCACGAAGTAGCGACGCCCCTTCAAAAATGCTTAAAAAATAATAATAATAATTAAATTATTTTATTATTATTATTTCTTAGGCCCGCGAAGCTCTGAATCCGCCAACGTCGAAGCGCGAAGTAGCGAGGTCCCACTGTAAATAATGGCATGTTTTTTTCTGCACGGATAAATTTGGGTAATTTACTGCAGTAAGAGGTCTTATGGCACCCGTGTCTGTCCTGGCACACTGGATGATAAACGGAGAGTATTTACCTAAAAAAACTTTGGTCCCAGTAGTCCAAAGACAGCATTTTGATGAATATTGTATGTAGATCAAATATTGTTTTTCTACGTGTTTATACCTATCCCGGGGTTCGGTTATTTGAGAGAGCTGTCAAGTGACATCACAAATGGCCAGGACTCAGCTAATGACCAATAGCGGTTCACCTGCATCCTAAAGCAGAGCCACAATTGGTCTTTAGCAGAAACTAGGGTAAATATGATGTAATCATTAACCGAAAGCATTCTTAAAAGGACCGCCCCAAAGGATGGATTAAAACGGGTCGATATTGCTTCTTGACTAATTTTCTACAATCTCAAAATGCCGTGTTTGGACTGATACATGATTTTTTCAGGAAATACTTTGGGTTGATTTCCACTTTAACAAACCTCTCGACTAAAGTCATCTGCAATTGACTCCGGATTAGATGATTGAATCAACAGACAAATGATGAGATTACAATAAACAAACATTTTACTCATACAGACAAAAGCGCAGTCACGCCCATTAGTACTTCTAGTCATTTAAACATTAACTGATCAACAACAAGTCAGGTTAGCTAAAATAAATGTTGCCCGTCTATACTATCGTCAATGGCACTAGTTATCGTAAGTTAAGCATGTAGTATTTTTCTCCTGTCTTTTTTCCCTTTCTATGTTTTATACTTATAGTGTTTTAATTTTTATTTTGGCATGTTAGCTGAAAGCATTTTGCCAAATTCCGATATGATATACAGTATTTAAAGACCTTTTTGATGGAAAAGGTTTGAGGTGACATATCTCTCACCCCACTCACGATGGTTTACGAAAACATTTGATAACTGGAAAAGCAAGAAATATTCTTCCCTGATAAAAAAAATAATATTTATGTTTTGACGGTAGTTAGTAGTGATTGGTGATTCCAGGCATCAATATTAGACCAATACCTGCCTAACTGTTAGCAATTAGGCTTATATGAAGCGGGCTGATACTAAAAACAAATTATATTAAAGGCAAAAATGAAAAATATTTATTAAGTCTCCTTAGGCAGGGGGTAATCTGTGATTGAACTAAAGGTCCTATGCTAGCAATTAACTATCATTGCATCAATTCAACTGTGATATTTTTTTCAAAAGTTATGGTATCAGTTGTTCTGCGGGTAACTCAATGTGAATTATCCGAGTTTTATCAGCATGAAAAAAATAAACACCTGTAACAGAATATCTTGCTGTGATAGTAGTAGTCGGCAGATTTGTTGCAAATGTTTGCTGATATAAGAAAAACAGTATATTAGAAACAGCTATATATATATATATATATATATATATATATATATATATATATGTTAGGGATTTTCCAATCTAATAGTGATATTGGTCCTAAATCAACCGGAAAAAAAAATATTTCCGTATTTTATCGGATTTCATCCAAAATCTCAGGTGTAGGCACTAATAGAAGCAGTCCATTGCAAATTATGCTTTGGCTTTTTTATCCAGCAGCATCTGAATGTAGAGTGCAGGAACTACGTGATAAAAACAACCATTCGTTTGAAGCAAACTACGAGTTACCTCAAAATATCTCCATAGTCGGCTCGCTAGAGTTTAGCTGTCAGGTGAATCTACATTTCGTTCTGTGTGCATGGTTACAAAGAATGACAATAAAAGTAAATTATATTCTATTCTATTCTAGTCCACACAAATGGTGTCAATGCAGTATTTGTCCTTTTTTCTTCCTATGAGTGGTAATTGTGGATCACTGGGTGACCTAGTGCAGGAGTCACCAATCTTTTTGAAGCTGAGAGACACTTTTTGTAACAGATTACAGATAAGAGCTACCAGTTGGAAATGTATTGTGTATTGTAATGTATTGTGTACAGATGTTTACCCATGACTACCCATTTTGCACATCTAAAATGATTTATCTACTATTGCACATCGATCATATTTTGTGAATTTGTACATTTTGCGAAAACTGTGCAGGTCGAATGTTGAAACACTTCGTTCCCCATACATGTGCACCAGGATGACAATAAAGTATATCTGAATTTTAAAAGTAATTCACTTTCTAAAATAACAACTTATTATGTTACCATTATGTTGTTACTTTGTTATAATGTTATTACCAGGTTACCATTATTAGAAGTAGGGTTAAAATAGGCTCAGTTTAACCACTAAAACAATGTATAATAAGGATAAAATAATCATAATAATTTACATATTTAATTATTGTGATTATATCCATCCATCCATGATCTGCACCGCTTATCCACAGTAGGGTCACCTGGGTGCTGGAGCCCGTCCCAGCCATCTCCGGGCAGTGGGCATGGCCACCCTCAACTAGCTCCCAGCCAGTCGCAGGGCAAACATAGACAGACAACTCACTCGCTCATTCACACCTAGGGACAATTTGGACAGGCCAATTTACCTGACATGCATGTTTTTGGAATGCAAGAGGCAACCGGAGTGCCCGGAGGAAACCCACGCAAGCACAGGAAAAACATGCAAACTCCACGCAGGAAGATTCAATCTCATGACCTCAGAACTGTGCCACACGCGCGCTAAACACTGCGCTGCCGTGCTGCCATTGTGATTATAATAATATGAAATATAATGTAAAGATATTTTGGTCATATATTTAAAGGGTCAACGTGTATTATTTAGCACCTCTCAGTGTACGGAAAAACGTAATTCATCCAAAAAAACAACAACAATATTGATTTGGATAATAGCGAAAATACACAAACTATTATATGAACATGTATTTTTTTATATACTCTTAAGTCAAGAAATGTGTGTTTATTTTACAAAAAAATGAGTGTAGCACAAATGTCAGACATGTCAACTGTCAATGCCAAATATTTAGCTTTGTTTTTCTGTATTATGCTTTATCATGCAGCCTACATGTGTACCCCACCCTACAAATTATAATCACAGATGAAAAGGGATGTTTTCTAAGCACAACACATTTATTCACAAACAATGGAAAAAAATATTTTCATGTTTGGCATTGAATGTATTAAAAATCTGTTTATTCTAACAAACATAAACAAACCCAAGTGAGAGCTATGAATAAAGATATCAAAGAAAAATAAATATTGAATTAGAGTTTTAGCAGTGAACTGGCAAACACATCAAACTACTAAGCATAGGTGCTACATCACCTCGAGAGAGCTATCATGATTGTCTGCCATCTAGCTAAAGTTCCCGACCCCTGGGCTCCCTGGTACCTGTGGGCACCACGTAAATCAATGAAAGAATGAATAATGGAGCTTTTTAGGCACAGCACTGAAAAATAAAAACAGCATCAACCACTAATTAACAAAAAGGAACAAGAAAATATTTGCACAAAATACAGGTAAACAATACAATAATATTTTACGTGGACATGTGCCCAAAGGGAACAGGTCGAAGCCGAAGCTTTTAAATGTTTCCTTGCAGAGAAAGTATATTCTAAATAACAAAACAGAACTTTAACCCACAAAGGAAATTTACCAAACAACAAAATTGTATTTCAAACTTATAATGGTATCGTCAGTGACTCTGTGTATAGCTCATAATAGGTAAAGAAAATATATCAATGGCTGACTCCCTATTGGTGTGTGAGTGCGTGTGTGAACGGGTAAGAGTGAAGCACATTGTAAAGTGCTTTGGAAGGTCTTCATTGACTTGAAAAGCGCTATATGAAAATGCAGACCATTTACCATTTTGTATGGTTGGTTGGTTGGATCTCTTAACCACTAGGGTCCTAGGGGCATTATTTCCCATGGTGTGTCTTGGGCAAATACAGCCAAGTGGCGCTCATTCCTCTTCAAGAAAACATACTTATCTAAAATACATTTTGAATATAATCATCTTTTGTAATGATATAAATATGGGCCATTTTAAAGGTCATCATGTAACTGGTTCCATAAATGAATAGCTTTTCAGGTAACGACCCCTGATCTGCTGTAACATAAATCTAATATAAAAAAACATGACGACAGCCTTCAAAAAAAACAAAAGAAAATAAATTGTTATTTTGGTGTTTTAATAATCGGTCGTTGGTGAAAAGGTGTTGGGGACAAGTGAGGTAACGGAGCGTGTGCGCGCGCCACGTAGAAACTGCGATGCCACAGTGGCAGTGAAACACAAACACAAGTGCATTGAGTTTTCACATCATCAGCACACAAAGAGCATTTTCTTTCAAAAAATAAACAACGAGAGACCTAAACCGCGAATGCATGGTGAACCAAACACCCCGAAGATTGATTTAAAATGGAAAATAAACGTGAAAGTGGCATCTGTTTTTCAGTCAGAAGTCTTTTTGGGCACTACTTGGACGAACCGGAGTAGCGGTAAACAGAATCAGCGATTGTGATTTTGTTTGACTCTTGTGATACAAAGCTTGTGGGTGACGTGAGGTAAGAAATGGGAAATTATTCGTTGTGTGAGAAAGCAGACTTACCCCGAGTGTCTCGTCGTCTTGTCGCCGCTAAAACGTCGCGCTTTGACTCGCCTTTTGTGCCAGTAGTTGGCCTCCTCTGCACCGGCTCCCGCTTTTGTGTGCGTGCGTGCGAACCAGAAGCAGCCAGTTTTGTGCGGAGCGCTGCTTAGTCATTGGTTATACATGAGCAGGCTGTGACGTCATGGCCACGCCCACGGAGCGCGCACGCATGTGCTCGGGGCAAACACAAACAAACCCCCATCTTGGTGATTGACAGAGTTCAAGATGACATTAGATTAGTGCAGGGGTTTCCAACCTTTTTTCCAAGCCGAGGGATACTTAAAAAAAAAAAACTAATTAACGCAAAGGGCACCGACTTTAATATGCTTTTTCTAAAAATAAAGATGTATTTTGTTGTTACTATGGTATCACTATGTTACTACCAGGTTAATTATTGGAAGTAGGGTTAAATAGACACAGTCAACCACTAAAAAATTCATTTTACCAAACAATCACATTGACCAAGCACTTGTGAGCAATTTTCAGAACAGGTCCACAGGCACCCCAGCTGGAGACCCCTGAAATATTCCATCCATTATCTGCTCATCTTATGCTCTGTAGGGTCACAGGGGAGCTGGAGCCCATCCCAGCCATCTTTGGGCAGTGGGCAGGGGACACCTTGAACTGGTTGCCAGAGTCGCAGGGCACACTGAGAATGACAACTCTCTCTTTTACACCTAGGGACAATTTGAACCAGCCAATTAACTTGACATGCATGTTTTTGGAATGTAGGGGGAAACTAGAGCGCCCGGAGGAAACCCACGCAAGTACGGGGAGAACATGCAAACTCTGCACAGGATTTGAACCCATGACCCCAGAACTGTGCTGCGCACGCGCCAACCACTGCTCTACCGTGCCGCCCACCCCTGAAATACTGGTTCTCAAATGGAGGTGTTAATATCCCTGATCTTAAAATACCGAGATACCTCGTTTTTTGCGGTTAATTTGGAAATGGGGAGTCATGCACGTTAGGCAGCAGTCTGGCGTGGAATGATTGGAAGCCAGAGGCCGACAAGATCGATACCAATTGCCCAAGCAGATATTAGACAGATGGGTTTGATACGGGACAGGACGGGACAGACAGTAATAATATCAAAACAGGATATCAATATTAAACAGGACAAAATAAAAGGGAACCATACCGGACAAGATATACCAACAGGAAACAGGACCGAGTCAAAACCACGTCTTGCGGGCGAAGGTTCGTTGAGAGCACTGAGCTTGAATAGAAGGAAAGCCAATCTGTCAAGGAGCCGCAGCTTGCGCCACACGGGCGGGGCCAATTGGGCGCTATGGCAACCGTGACAATCTATACCCAATACAAGAGCCACCATTGGATTATAATTCAGAGTTTATCCTTATCTTTATCTTTGTGGAAAATTCCATACATATACAGTACATTCAAGAGCTATTAGAGTTGTAGAGTTACAAAATACCTGTTGCCGACCTGTTTCTGGACCCGTTTCTGCCTTGCTCCTTCGTCCCGGCCATCGACCCATTTCGCCCTGTTTTCTGCCTGATACCTGTTGCCGACCTCTTTTCTAGACTCATGACTGCCCTTGCTCCTCCTTCCCGGCCATCGACCTGTTTTCCTGCTGCCTACGATTACCCTCGCACAACGCAGAAGTGCCACTGCTCTCTTTCTCAATAAAACTGAGTAAAACGAACGTGATCCGTTTCTGGCTTTTGACAGAACGGTCTGACCAGAAAAGGATCCAGCGAACGTTTTTCACAAGCGCCGATTGGAGAGAGAAAGTCACATGCAGCGTTCGCATAGGACTGAGGGGGAGTTCCTACGGATGTCGGGTGACGTGTCCGCCATTCTTTGACTTGTTCGACAACAACAAGAGTTGCTTCAGCGCCAGCAACAATGGTTGGATGCATTCCCGGAGGTTCTTGCTGGTCAGCTGCACGCATCTGCCCCTCCCCCCGGTAATTCTCCTCCTGCCGTGCCGTCGCACGCCCCGCCCGTCCCGTTCACGAACTCTCCCACCATCGAAACGGTGGAGCCGCGAGTGGGTGCCCCGGAGAAACTCTGTGGTGATCCTGCCTAGGTTCGTGCCTTCCCAGTGAACTGTCGGCTTATCTTCGATCTGCAACGACGCAACTTCACGTCCGAAGCGGCCAAAGTGGCCTTTACTATTAATCATTTGTCCGGGAGAACTCGACTCTGGGGAACGATAGAATTCGAGCAGGGTTCAGCGCCGTGTTCCTCGTTCCTCTTGAGAAATGTCACGGATATGGGTCCTGATACAGTTCCGGTTTTTGACAGTAGATTTGTGTGGTTGAGCAGGAATTTCTACCGGGAGCCGATAATTACTGTATTTGGGCTCCTGAGATCGCACAAAAAGGCCATCCTGCCAGTGGCATAACGAGACATCAGTCGCAGGGGGGGCATATCAAATCTATGGGGGGGCACTACTATTATTAACCCAATTTTCTTTTAGACTGCACTAAATCACATTAAAAAATAACCAACAGCACATCCAGGAGCACCTTACATCAGGTCTCATTATTTAAAACAATAGACAGCCAGCTCCCTTCTAGACACTCTTACTATTGCATTTTGTCCCGCAAATGTGTGTTGTTAAATTTAATCTGTTGATAATATAAACAGTTTAAAATTGTTTTTATTGTATTGTTTTTGTTCTTTTAGATTTGTAAAGATTTTCTTCATATTTTTTGTCATGATTACTGATGTGAATCACCTGTGCCCGCTCCTTTGGCGCCAACCGCCTCGGACTCTGATTGGCGCCCTGTCCCTATTTAAATCCACTCTTTTCTGTCACCTGTGGTCAGTCCGCCTGCAAACCTTAGTGAATACTAGGCAAGCCTTTTTTGACCCTGACTCCCACCAGTCCCGTTTTTGCTCCCATCTGTCTCCGGCTACCACCCGTGTTGATCTTGACCACGTTTTTGCTCTCCAACGTAAAGCAATTGGGTCTTGTTTCTGTTCTGTTCCTTGACAGTTTATAGTGTTTTTCAGCAATAATTTCCATTACAATACTTTCTTCCAGGAGTGGGGGCGAAAATTAGTGAGGGAAAAAATATATATATATATTAATGGCATGCTCTATGAGGAATACCTCATAAATATTACAACTATTTAAATATTTTGAACAATAACAACCCGTGGGGTCATTTTTTAACCCCACTTATGCATCCGATGATTATAAAAAATAGTTTAGTTTATTGTTGTACTATGTAGTTTATGTGGTACTGCACTGAAAAGTCAATTTGAAATTGACATTGAGTTGTTTCATGCAGCGATTCCAGTTGCTTGACTTTGAAATTGCTTAATATAAAAAGGTTTTGAGTTTGAAATTATTTAAAAGTTCACTGGAGAGTGAATACATTAAAGCTATCATAATTTAGAAGAATAATAGTTTTGATGAAAAAAAACATTGATTTATTTTGTGCATGATATAACATAATATAGGGATCAAGGGACCCCCAACAATCTGTCTTTTTGTTTTTTTCCTCTTTTTCTTGCTTTTTTCTGCTTATTTATTTATTTTTTCCCCTCATTTCTCCTCATTTCTTTTTTCCTAACTTTTTAGTTATATTTTTCAGCTTTTGTTCTTCAATTCCTCTTTTTTATGTGGGTGGGCACTGACCACCCTCTCCCCTTTCTGGTAATGCCCCTGCATCCAGCCTTTTTTCATCCAAACAGGTACAGAGCTGCCCATCAATGGAAGGTCAGGTTCAGGGCATTGTGCCTCAGAAATGTCATTAGAGTATGTTTAGGTGTGACTTTATAAAAGTTATGCTAGCATGGTCACCTCCCTTCCTGCCCTCGGCCTTGTCTGGCCTTTGTTAGGATGCATGGTGAGCCAGAAAATAAAGGGCTATGATTTAGGGCCCATTAGGTAAACAATTGGTTCCTGTGATGAATGCATTAAATTGTTTCTGCTCGATACTATCACTGTGCTAAGCTCAAGCTAGTTAGTCTGGTATGGAAACTTAAGATTTATAAACCCAGAAAATTGCTTTGCTAGTTTTAAAAGTAGCTTTAACTTGCAGTACCAAGATTTGCCACTAGATGGCAGACATAGCTGGATAAGGCTTATATGCCACTATAATAAAACAGTTGCCGAGAAATATTTTTGGTCTTACTTAGAATGAATGGTATGTTTAATTTTGTTCTCTTGTCCAAACACATTTTGTCATCAATGTATGGTAATTTTTGTATAAATTGATATTATTTGCAAAACAAAAAATAGTATGTATGAATTTGCTTGCTTTAAAGGCACATGTTGTATTATTTAGTGCTTCCTAGTGTTAAAAAAAATCATTCAAATAATATATGAGTGTGAAAAATAGGCAAAAATACATTAACTATAATATAAAGTTACATTTTTTTTAAACACTCACAAATCAAGACATTTTTATTTTCTTTTTTATATTAGACGAGGCTCACCTAGAAGGAGCTGACATAATCGTCCTACGCTGCTGCCAACAGTGGCACCTCCAGAAATTTTCCATAGGGGTGGCCAGATGGGGCCACTTGAAATCTTAGGGCGGTACACCAAAACTAAAAGCCGTAACTGATGCGACAACAATCTAACAATATAATTTATAAGTGGGGCCGTGGCCACCCCTGGCCACCCCCTGGAAGCGCCATTGGTATCCAAATACCTCAAAGAGGCTGTGAAAAAATGAGAAGTGAACCGGTGCATTTTTGTTTATTTAAGTTTCTGTAGTTTGTATTTTTTCCTTTTTGGTACTCGTTTTTTGGTTGTATTACTCAAAACAATGATACCTAGTGGTCTAATAATACACGCCTTGCCTTGTCAATTATTTTTTTATATGTAAAACACGTGGGTCAAAAATAACCCAAGCCGAGGCCAAAATGGAACGATCCATTGCTTGAATTGATTAGATCCAACCTTTGGGTTGTGCTAATGTCGATAACCCAGGTAAATTGTAGGTAGACTTGTACAGTATTTATTTTTATAATTCAAACAGATTGACCTAATTTTGGGTTGTTGTTTTGAGTAATATTGTCATGATTACCCTTTACACTCACCTGTGCCCGCTCATTTGGCGCCAGCTGCTGCTGGTTACCTGATTGGTTTCCCATCCTTTTTAAGCTCAGTCCTTTGACTCGCCTGTTGTCAGTCCGTCAGCGAACTTCTGTTTTCACACGGCAAGCATTTTTGACTATGACTCCTGTCGGTCCCATTTTGTCACCTGTTTTCCACTCGTTTGTTCCTGATTTCACCGTTTGTCTCCTGCTACGACCCGTTTTTTTACCCCGACGTCTTGATCTCCCGTCCCGGCTAACAAACCGGTTTATGACCCCGATCACGTTCTGATCTCCCCTCCCGGCTAACGACCTGTTTTTCCATCTAGCTACGCTACGATCTCCAGCTCCGGAATATCCACTTCCGCATTCGGGACACACACTGATTCCGCGTCCAGCGAGCACCGAATCACTGGCGCTGCCTTTCCTCTATATTTCAATAAACTTGTGAGTAACGTTACGCTTCTGGGTCCTCCTTCTGTTCTGGCCGTGACAAATATTACTCTTTGGGGCTGTTTTGTAGAATATGACCCATTTTTTGTGTTTTATTTCTGACAAAAAAGCATTTTTTAATTCTTGCTATCTTTGATCTATAAATAACAACAAATGGATTGTTGTTGTTCGAATCTAAATGAGCAGATTTCTCAGTATTATAAAAAAAAACTTACCCATTGCTTTGAAGCTATTTTTCAAGAAAATACAGATGGAGGGTGGGTGATTAAACAACTTTATGGTATCGTTCTCAAATCGACCAAATTTTAGGGTGCGAATGTAAAAAAATAGAGCGAGGATGGGTCAATATGATTTCAAACCAAACGGTTTTAAAGTGCAGTAGTGTGGGTTTGATTATCCAATAGGTTGATTAATGTAAACTTACGATTCATACAGGGGGGGCAGCAATTCTTCAAATACTTGAATTATGTAATCTAATCACTGTATTGTTCTTGTCTTAATGAGGGTGATCACATGCTTCTTCGTTGGTCCTTTTTCTGCTATCCAATGTGATGAGGCCAACACGTGAATTTGGATGGCCCCTGCGCATAATTAGAGTTGAGAGAAAGGCATTGGTGCAACACTTGGATCACCAAAAAGGCTTCTCTGTTTGCAGCTTCATAGAGGCTTCACATTGTGAGTCTGCCCAATGTTGGCTGAAGGCATTGTCTATGCTTTCCCACCTCCCCGTAGGAAGAAAGTAGCTTTTCATTGATGTTTCCCTTTGCACAGGGAAGGAGGGAAGTCAGTCAGCTGGCTCTGAGCGCCTTTCATGACCTCCAGCCATTCCCCAGCAACCAGCAACTTGCCTGGAAGCTCCAGAGCACATGGTTAAGTGCACCACCAAAACAATAGAGGAGGTTTATTGCAGTTTGAGTTTTCATTGTTGAGAGATGCTGCTAGGGGTCGAAGTACTTTGGAGGAATCTGGGTGTCATCTGTAGGATGTCCGAGGACTAGGAAATCTGCTTCATTTCTAAAACCTTAAAGCCCTAATGTGTAATATTTGACCACTAGATTGCACTGCATTGTGTAATGTGAACAAAAAATAGTGCCAAAAGTACAGTGTAGTAGCAGGATATCAAACAAACATGGCAGCGACTTCTATTCCATTATAATAAAAATACCGGTATATACATTTCTGGACCTATAATTATTTAAAAAAAATTAAATTTGGTATGATAGGTATTCTATGTTTGTCTAGTATTCAAATCAACGTTTTATTTGTTTTACTGAATAAAAGTTATTTTGTACCACTAGCCAATGATTTCATAGTGCGCCTTATATACATAGTGCGCTCATTCACACCTAGGGGCAATTTCGATTGGCCAATTAACGTGATATGCATGTTTTTGGAATGTGGGAGGAAACTGGATTGCCCAATGGAAACCCACTACAGCACATGGAGAACATGCAAACTCCTGACAGGGAGGCTGGTAGCTGGATTTGAACCCATAACCTCAGAACTGTGCTGTTGACGCGTTAACCACTCAGCTCCCATATGATTTATAAATGCATTTAATATATAATACATATTTAAATAAGGAAAACAGCACGAGAATGAGCCAATTTTTCTATCAATGAGTCAAAAAATACATGTTTGCAGTGTACCAACTGCTCCCACATTTTTTTTTCGCAGAAGTCTAGTTAGGAAGAAAAGAGATTAAATGAAATGATCTGCATTTATATAGCGCTTTTCAAGTCAATGACTTCCCAAAGCGCTTTACAGTGTGCTTCACATTTCCAAATGGCGGCCTTGTATTGCAGCCATGTAAGACGCTAACCTGCTTATTGGGGATATTACGGGTTTAGTGTCTTACCCAAGGACACTTCGACATGTAACACGGACAAGCCGGGATTCGGAACTGGGATCCCTTGATCTCAAGACGAGCGCTCTACCTCCTGAGCTACTGCTACTGTATGAAAGTTTTTTTTCTCCTGAATTAACCAACGTAAATATATGATAGGTAATCTTCAAAATATATATTTTTTCTAAATACATAGCACTCTAAAAATGCAACTCAACCCCTGTGTGAAATAAAAACATCCAGGACACAATAAAGAAAACATAATAGAATCCACATGTGAATCCCATTTTTAAAAACATTGTGAGTCACAGAAAAAAAACAATGTAAAGACCTTATTTGGAGTGTGGAGAGTGCTTTCCTTTAGCACTAGGGTCGCAGGGGCACCAATTCCTGTGGTGTGTCTTGGGCAAGTACAGCATGGTGGAGCCCATCACTCTCCAGGCCGACGAGTGTTTCCACCTGGTCTCGAACTGGGGACTTTTTGCTTGTTATTGTTGGAGTTGTCAGGACCAGAACGGATACAGGACCCACTTGCGTTACGTTTCTCTCAGTTTTATTGGAAGAAAGGAAAGGGTTGCCCCTACGAACCGGTGATTGCTGGGCGCGGGAAGCAGGTTGCTCTGAACACGGAAGTGGGACTTCCGTGGCGAGCGATGGTGGTGTCAGGAAGGGAAAAATGGGTCATTAGCTGGGACAGGAGAGAAAAAATGTGGTCGAGGTCAGAAGCGAGTTGTAAGCCAGGATAGGAGAGTAGACGTGGTCGGGGACAAAAAAGGTCGAAAGCCAGGATGGGAGAGTATACGTGGTCAGGATCAAAACGAGTCGAAGCCGGGCAACAGACAGGAGCAAAAAACAGGTTGGAGTCAGGGTCGAAAAAAAGGTTTGCCTCGTGTAAACTGAGGTTCGCTGACGGACTGACAACAGGGGAAAGATAGGAGTGGGTTTAAATAGGGACAGAGAGCCAATCAGAGTCAGATGCAGTTGGCGCCAAAGGAGCGGTCACAGGTGAAGCGTATCAGTAATCATGACAGGTGTGGATAAAAGATGAAACCAATAATAACTTTTTATTAGATTTGGAAAGAAAGAGTGCTACCAGTGCACTAAAATTTGGGGAAAAATATTTTAAGAAAGGCTGATTTCCTTTTTTTGTGATGAATCAAAATTAATCAACTTAAGTTCACTGCTGGGCAGCACGGAGGAGCAGTGGTTAGCGCGTGTGCGGCACAGTTCTAAGGCTTTGGGAACCTCCTGTGTGGGTTCAAATCCAGCTACCGGACTTCCTGTGCGGAGTTTGTATGTTCTCCCCATGCTTGCGTGGGTTTACTCCGGTTTCCTCCCACATTCCAAAGACATGAATTTCAGGTGGATTGACCGGTCCAAATTGTCCCTAGGTGTGAATGAGTGGGTGAGTTGTCTGTTCCTGTGTGTCCTGTGATTGGCTGGCAACCAGTTTAGGGTGTCCCCTGCCCACTGCCCGATGATTGTTGGGATGGGCTCCAGCACCCCCGCGACCCTACTGAGGATAAGCGGTGCAGCTAATGAGATGAGAGATGAGAAAGTTCACTGCTATAAGATGCTAATTAAAAAAATCATTTGAAGTTGTGTTTCTCCTAACTTAAGACAGCGCTGTAATTTAAAACGTATTGCATCGGATAAATCTAAACAACATCTGTGTCCTGGATTTCCTACTTTGTGTCTTTTGGTAGCAGTAACAGACTTATGAACTAGATTTTCGAGTCCCTTCCTGAGAGTGTTAAAAAAAAGAAAATGACTTGACCCAACCACCAGCTGCAATATGGCACCAGCTCAATATGCAGTGCAAGATCAACCGAATTATTGTTATGACTGAAGCAGGTCAATCTTGAGATGTAATCACTGAATTACATTGTTGCCTTATTTTCCCATTTCTGGTTCTGCAATCCATTTCATGCTTAAGCCCAGGTCAACTTGCAAATCACTTATCTCAGAGTCCTGAAATCCATGGTGCTTTCTTTGGATGAAATGATGTCTTATCTGGCTAAATTCTTCTGTCTTTTTGCAATTATATGTCTATTTTAGCAAAAAAAATTTAAAAAAAAAAAGGCCAAAATCTCGTATTTTAATCCGTGTTTAAAAAAGAAGAGAGAAAAATATATGCATAACATAGAACATGTTTATTTTTAGCATCATAAAAAACTGATTGAGTGAAAGGAAAGACGAAGCCACATAATGGCTCCGGCGTATTCAGCAGGTAGCGGTCAGACAGAGAAAGAAATAAAAATAGCGGATGCAATAATAAATATAGCTTCCTGTTGTAACGTTGGCCTAAAAACCTGCACAATACGTCCTGGCCTACTGTATTGTGTCATCTGGGAGTGCGACAGTGGAGATACGGAAAAGAAAAAGAAAAAAAGAAAAACAAGGACATCAGTGCCTGGCGAGTGTATGCACTGGGATTATTTTAGAAGTTCAGGAAAGGGATGAGTGGCCACCGCCCTGGTAATGTTATTGTAACCAGTGAGACAATACAAGCCCTGATTGAATATACAGACTAAGAGAATCTTGATCAAATGATCAAAGTTATGAAATTCATATTCATGGGGGTCAACCAATGAATTTTTATGTGTTTATTGATGTATTCATTTAATTATCTTGTTTTGTAGGATTAGTATTTTTTTGATTTATTACACCAAATTTTGAAAAAGTTATATTCTTTTATTTAAAGGTGTTGTGGTAAGCTTAGTGGGTATCGCATCCGCGGCACAGTTCTGAGGTCATGGGTTCAAATCCAGCTTCCAGACTTCCTGTGTGGAAATTGCATGTTCTCCCCGTGCTTGCGTGGGTTTTCTCCAAGCACTCCAGTTTCCTCCCATATTCCAAAAATTTGCATGTCAGGTTAATTGGCTGGTCCAAATTGTCCCTAGGTGTGAATGGGTGAATGAGTTCTCTGCCCTGCGACTGGCTGGCAACCAGTTCAGGGTGTCCCCTGCCCACCACCATAAGATAACTGGGATGGGCTCCAGCATCCCAGCGACCCTACTAAGGATAAGCGGGGCAGATAACCGAAGGATGGATAAAGATGTTGTTCGTAACTTCAAAATACTGTACTGACTGATGTCATCCTCCGGCAGAAATCATCAATGCAGCTCCTTTTGTTACGCGTGCAAGTATGTGAAACTCTTAGACGAGCTCAGTGTCACGATCAGATTGTAATCAGGACCTAAATGCGTAGCGTGAACCACAAGTTTATTGATAGAAAGAGGAAGGGCAGTGCCCGCGGCCAGGTGCTCGCTGGACACGGGACGCAAGCCGCTCATACAATCGGATCGTGAATACGGAAGTGGATCTTCTGGAGCGGGAGATGGCGGTGTCAAGGATGGAAAAACAGGTCGATAGCTGGGACAGAGGAGCAAACGTGGTCGGGGTCAAAAACAGGTCGTAGCCAGAGACAAACGGAGATCAGGAACGGACGGGTGGAAAAAACGGGTGCAAAAAGCGGGACCAGCGGAAATCAGATTCAAAGTGCTCGCCTTGTAGAAACAGAGGTTTGCTGACGGACTGACAACATGCGAGTGAAAGGACTGGGCTTAAAAAGGACAGCCCGCAGCGGCTGGCGCCAAACGAGCGGGCACAGGTGATCCTAATCAGTCATCAGATAAACATGGTATCCCTCTTCTTGCAATATTAAAGGGTCTGTGTCAACTATTTAGCAATAAAAAAACTTTATTCAATAAAAAATATATTGGTTTGAATAATAAGCAACAATACATGAAAAGAAAAAATATGCGGTGATGTTACTTTGAGCCCTCGTGTTTTGTTTTCTTCCTTGTGCTTTCTAACGCTTGTTTTTAGTTGCACGACACTATACAGTGACATATAGTGGTCAAATAGTACACTCTGTCTGTCAAGGAAGACCAGAACAGAGCAGGAGACCCCAGAGCGTTCGTACAATTCTTTATTTGGGGAAGCGTAAGGGTTAGCGGGAGACGTGATCAATCGTAGCGTGGGACGAAGGCAGGTCAAGTTTACCAGGACTGAAGAGAAGATCGTAGCGTGGGACGAAAGCAGGTCGAATCGGAGGCAGGCAGGCAGAATCAGGTAAACAAGTCAAAAATACACAGGAAAATCAAGCGAGTCAAACGGGGTAAAGAGTAATCCTCCGACAAAGAGTTCTCCGCGTAACGCGTTTAAAAAGGGAGCATTAACCAATCAGGAAGCACATTCCAGCGCGCCACATGATTACCCCAGGTGGCTCCACTTGGGTAATCATGACAGAACCCCCCCCTCAAGGAACGGCTCCAGAAGTTCCCCAGGAAAAAAAAAAATAAACCCACGGCACGTCACAGGGTAACACAGGAAAATCAGGAGAGTCAACTCAGAAGAGTCGGACTCAGGGGGGTCGGATTCAGAAGAGTCGGACTCAGGGCGGGCATGTTCAGAAGACTCGGACTCAGGGCGGACATGTTCAGAAGACTCGGACTCAGGGCGGACATGTTCAGAAGACTCGGACTCAGGGCGGACATGTTCAGAAGACTCGGACTCAGGGCGGACATGTTCAGAAGAGTCGGACTCAGGGCGGGCATGTTCAGAAGAGTCGGACTCAGGGCGGGCAGATTCAGAAGAGTCGGACTCAGGGCGGGCAGATTCAGAAGAGTCGGACTCAGGGCGGGCAGATTCAGAAGAGTCGGACTCAGGGCGGGCAGATTCAGAAGAGTCGGACTCAGGGCGGGCAGATTCAGAAGAGTCGGACTCAGGGCGGGCAGATTCAGAAGTGTCGGAGTCGAACAGGCAGGCATGCAGCGGAGTCGAACAGGCAGGCATGGGAGTCGAACAGGCAGGCATGGGAGTCGAACAGGCAGGCATGGGAGTCGAACAGGCAGGCATGGGAGTCGAACAGGCAGGCATGGGAGTCGAACAGGCAGGCATGGGAGTCGAACAGGCAGGCATGGGAGTCATTGCGCAGTCATACGGCCGGAGGTGCCTTAGCCAATTTTGCCACGTCGGAAAGGACTTGCCGAACTGCACATTCTGAAGGGGAATTGCGCTGCTGATTCAGGCTTTCATAGTGGTCAGGGGGCAAATGTACGAACGCGGGGTCCATTCTGGTCGGAGGATTCTGTCAAGGAAGACCAGAACAGAGCAGGAGACCCCAGAGCGTTCGTACAATTCTTTATTTGGGGAAGCGTAAGGGTTAGCGGGAGACGTGATCAATCGTAGCGTGGGACGAAGGCAGGTCGAGTTTACCAGGACTGAAGAGAAGATCGTAGCGTGGGACGAAAGCAGGTCGAATCGGAGGCAGGCAGGCAGAATCAGGTAAACAAGTCAAAAATACACAGGAAAATCAAGCGAGTCAAACGGGGTAAAGAGTAATCCTCCGACAAAGAGTTCTCCGCGTAACGCGTTTAAGAAGGGAGCATTAACCAATCAGGAAGCACATTCCAGCGCGCCACATGATTACCCCAGGTGGCTCCACTTGGGTAATCATGACACTGTCCCTGTAAAGGACATTTTGCAGTTCATTTTAAATACCTACCTTTAATTTAAGTACAGGAATGTCCTGTCACATCAATGTACAACACTTGAACGTTTATAAAGGAGGTGTAGCATTTTGATGTTCAACTTAACCTGTTCTGAAAATAGCTGGCCAGAGCTGCGTAATTTCTAAAAAAAAAAATACTACTAATAATAATATATTTTTGTGTGTTTAACTTAGTCTATGCCACTAATTAACCTGGTAATAACATAGTAACAGCATAGTAACAATATGATATGTTTTTAACGCATATCAAAAAGTAGCTCTCAGCTTGAAAAAGGTTGGAGAACCTTTGGAGAAAGGTTTGGACAAACCTATGAAATACATGTCAAACTGCACTCTTGTATGACATCATGGTAAATTAAATCTTTTGAAATATATGCTTATCAATTATTGAAAAAAAACAATGAAAAAGCAGTGTGGGCTACACAGAATTCCCAAATGAAAATGAAGAGCTCCAGAGCACTCTTAACCTTCCTGGGGACACGGTTCGTCTTTCAGCGCAATCCAAAGCGCATTGCCAAGTGGATATAAAAGCTATGGCTACACGACAGCTCTGGCAATGTCCTCCAATGGCCCAGCCACAGAACACACTTGGACCTGTTAGAAGAACCACACGAAAGAAAAATTAGTATTCAACATTTTTTATTTAGAAGGTTGCAGTTAGATATTGCATTTTGAATCTCTATTGCTACCTGTGGCCAAAAATTGAAACTGCACACTCCTCCCATGTACACATACTTCTCCATGAAAACGAATACCATACAGTATACAGACGCTGCCCTACTTACGTACAATCGTTCGTAAGTTGAATTTGTTCGTAAGTTGCTTCAGTGCTATATTTTGTATGAAATGTATGTTTAAGGTTTATGTAAGTATGTTTAAGGCATAAGTAACCTGTATTGTTTTGTACTAAAAAAATAAAAAAAATCATAAAATAATATACTCTATAAAGAAAAATAAAGGTAAGTTAAACTTACTTTTGGAAAATATACCTCAAGAGTTAGGCGACTTCCTCCTCCGTGTGTCAAGATCAGAACAGAGACAGGACCCAGATGCGTAAGTTTCTCTCAGTTTTATTGGGAAGAAGGGAAAGGATTTCACACAAGATCCAGAGATCGCTGGTCGCGGGGAGCAGGTTGCTCTGAACGCAGCAGTGGTATTTCCGTGGCGGGAGCTAAAAAAACAGGTTACAGGGGCAGGGGAGCAAAAAATGTGGTCGAGATCAGAAAATGGGTCGGGGCCGGGAAACAGACGGGAGCCAAAACAGGAGTGAGTCGCTTGCCTAGCGTAAACTGAGGTTCGCAGACAGACTGACAACAGGTGACAGCAAGACGGGCGTTCAAATAGTGACAGGGAGCCAATCAGAATCTGAGGCAGTTGGTGCCAAAGGAGCTAGCACATGTGCCTCGCATCAGTAATTAAAACACCGTGGTAGAAAGTGGCTGAAAAAAGCAATCCAACCAATTTCTCAACCGCATCAAGCTTTCTTATTCCACTTTTATTTCAAAAGAACTGGCTTTTTTACACTTTACAGCAACCATATTGAATGGATGCACGAGATATTAAATTTAAAAATGTCAAAGTTCTTAACTCGCTGGAGATACACTATAGAATGTTTACACACAAACTAGGAAAAGGGAGCGGATTTCTTCTTTGGGGGTGGATGCTGGGTGACCTCTCACAGCGCCACGCAGTAGAAAGAAGCACTACAGTACTGTCCTGTACTCTGATAAATATGTTCACAATACAAAATCTAATTTACAGCAATGTCCAGATATTTTTCGGCATCCCCAAAAAAATATTCGAATCTATCGTTTTTCTGAGTCCAATGTTCATACGTAGGGGAGCGTTATCTTTCAGACTTCTTTTTAGTACAGTAATCCCTTGTTGTATCGCAGTTTATTTTTCGTGATTTCGCTACTTCACGGATTTTCATCATGCATTGTGTTCTCCCTTTAATAATCAATTACATTTACTGAAATGTAAGTCGAAATGGAAAAAAAAACATCAAGAAAAACAATCTTGCTTTAATACATTCTATGCATCCTTAATATGCAACTTTCTGATTATCTTAGGTAAAATTAATTGAGAAGCAAAATCCTCTCATTTTATCCATCTACGGGGGCAGTCATTTTGATACTGTCGAGTTGAGATGTTAAGACGTTGCTTAGGCACCGAAAATAAAGACCAATTATAGTTCACCTTTTTTCTGAAGCAGTGCTGTTTTTCCTACTTGACCAAGGTCCCAGTAACTCTGATGTCATCTTCACTGGATGGCAAATATCAACAAGGTTGTTGTTTTTTAATTTGTGGTTTATAATAACATCATTATTTGATGATTCTCAACTGCTCTGACTTGAGGACCTACCATCAAACCTTATTTACAGACTGTGACCCAAATCAAGAAAAATAAATCTTCTGTTCAAATTTCTTGAAGGAAATGATTGTTCAGTTTAAACCAGATATAGTAGAAAACTAAAATTGTGTATGTATGTAGCTTAAGAGCACCACTCACCAGTGTTACCTCTAAGCTGCACGCGTGCGCAATTGCGCACTGCTCGCACATTCCCTGCGCACGAGAAAATCTAGCCCCTGTTATGCATAACACCGGCGCACAAAAATGAGGGCTCAAATTACTAAATAAGAAGCGACTTAAGTCAAAGTTACAGTGCATGAAGGTAAAAATACACGGGTTCCCCTGACGTTGTGTCCTAAATGTGGTATTTTGAAGTCGAGTCAGAGAAGAACGAAGTAAAGTTAGTAGAGTTGGTCGAGAACCGGCTTCTTCGGCTCGGCTCACTAAAAGGAACCGGCTCTTTCGGGTCCTAAACGGCTCTTCAGGTTGTTTTTGCTTCTTTAATCCTAACATGACCAAATATTATATAAAACTATGCACAAAATGACTTAAAAGAAGGGGGGAATAGAACAAAAAGAAAAAAAATACCAAAATGAAAAGTAGTGAAAAGCTGAGAAAAAAAGATACAAAAGGAAGAGAAAAAAAGAAGGAAAAATTTAGAAAAAAGCCAGAAAAAAAAGAAAAGAAAGAAATGTGGGGAAAAAAGTAAACAGAGAACAAAAAGAAAAAAGTAACAGCTCGAAAAAATAAACACAATGAGATTTTTTTAAAGGAATTTCAAAAAAAGTAGAAAAAAACACAGAAAAAATAAGAAAAAGTTTGTGTTGCATTCAAATACTTTCCAATAATATCAAGTGAATCTTGTTGCCAACATTGTACTTCCACTAAAAAATTTGATTAAGTACAGTTCTGTATCTTGCAACCGACTAAATAAGCCCCCAAAAATGTTAATATTATGTGACAAAATATATCAGGAAATAAAAAGAAATGGATATCTTGTGAAAGAATTGTAAGAACAAACGACGTTGTAGGCCGTACAACCTTTGCAATAGTACATGAGTCAATTCATTCAAAAGGGAAAAATAATTTTGCATTGCTGGAATCTCAGCAATATGTAACTTGATGTCAAGTTTTGGACATGTTTGATAATGAATTATCTTGCCACACTTGGGATTATGGTTGCTCACTGTTGTTTGAAGCGTGGCTCACCGACTATGTGTTAACGCTCAGACCCGTGGAAAATTAGAGGGAACATTGCCACTCACTGAACCCCAAATTCTACACTGTACTATGGGGTTTGGGAGGAGGGGAATCAATATTCTCTGTAGCTGTTTTTGTCAGAACCAGAACAAAGGGTAGACCCAAACACGCAACGTTTCACACAAAAGTTTATTGGCATATCGAGGAAACAAGTGCCAGCGATCCGGTGCTCGCTGGAAAGGAGGAGCAAGCAGTTCACCGGATCTGAGCATGATTGGAATGCGGAAGTGAGTGGATTTGCCAGAGCGGGAGATCGGAGCGTGGTCAAATGGGCAAAACGGGTCAAAAGCCGGAGCGGGAGATCAGAGTGTGGTCGGTGGTCAAAAACGGGTCGTTAGCCGGAGCGGGAGATTGGAGTGTGGTCAAATAGACAAAACGGGTCGATAGCCGGAGCGGGAAATCAGAGCGGGAAATCAGAGCGTGGTCAGTGGTCAAAAACGGGTCAATAGCCGGAGACAAACGGGAAATCAGGAACAGACAAGTAGGATACGGATGAAGATGGGACCGACGGAAGCCAAAATCAAAGTGCTTGCCTTGCATATGCGGAGGTTTGCTGACGGACTGACCAGGAGTGACTGGAGTACTGAGTTTAAATAGGAGGGGAATCAATCAGGCAACGAGCAGCAGCTGGCGCAAAACAAGCGGGTACAGGAGAGGGCAATAAATAATCGTGACAGTTTTTACAATAAACTAAAATAAATTCAACCGAAAAAGTGAAATTCAAAATTACACAAAAATACTTTTCTTCTTATTAGCTTATCAATTAGTAAATACAGTGGGACCTCGCTACTTCGCGGTTCCACGTTCGCGGGTTCAGAGCTTTGTGGGTCTAAAAAATAATAAAATAAGATTTAAAAACATATCTATATATATTTTTTTTTTTAAGCACTTTTGAAGGGGCGTCGCTACTTCTCAGATTTTCACCTTTGGTGGGTTGTTTTGGTCCCCATTAACTGAGTCTAAAAAATAATAATAATAAAATATATACATTTTTTTTAAGCGTTTTTGAAGGGGCGTCGGTACTTAGCGGATTTTCACTTTTCGCGGGTGGTTTTGTTACATGCCATAGCTGCATGTAAATTAGGTCGTCTGTACTGGTGTGACGCTGTCTGGTTCATTCAGACATTTTTATAACAAAAATACTAAAAAGAAGAAATGCAGACGCTTAATTGTATTCTAGCTAAGAGAAGGCAGAAGAAGAATTGAAATTGGGAGCTGGCTCATTCGATTCCTGCTGTTCCTCAGTCACCCCATGGATTATATTTCACTTTGGAGGCTCCTAGTTACTGTATATCTCTATCTCCTCAATAGATATCATAAGATAACTGTTTAAAACATCTAACATTACTATTAGACCTTAGTATAACATTCTACAAGTTAAATGTGTGATAGATATTTAATAATTATTCTTACGGAGGCTTTTTTAACTTAGCAATACGATGTGCCACCAGTGAGATTCATGCATTGCCTGTTGCTTCAAGAGTGAAGAAGTGGGGCTCTTTGGTGACGTCCTCAGTAATTGAAATCATCTTCTGAAGGCTTATTCTTTGAAAGAATGGTGATTTGTTTTCAAAATCTGCTTCAGTTTTGATAGCTTCATGCTTTTATGTGCTGGCATCTCGCCGCACCGAACACAAAGAAGGTTTTTGTCCTCTTTTTTTTTCAGGATAGTAGAAGCCACATCTCGTACATTCTTGGCTGTATTTGCATTTTGCCATGCTCAAAATGTGTATATGAAATGCACTGGTCTTTTTCTGTAGTGTGCAGGGAATTATCGCCATCTACTGTTATGGGGTGTAATTGACTGTCAGTTTTTTTCTTTTCTTAGCATTATTTTGCTATGGCAAAGGCCCACACCCCACTGAAAATGGGTCTGACACCCACCAGTTGAGGAACACTGATTTGGACTACTGGGATTCAATACACAATTTTAAAGAAAGTCTTACGCTTTCAAAGTTGTGACTCGGGCACACCTCCAAAATGCGCTCTTCGAAAGGTCAGCAGACTGCCCTCTTCTTTTGAGATCCATGTTTGTCATCTGATAGTTTGTCGCTGCTTGGCCAAGTGTCTCAGCGTGGGAGCCGGCCCAGTTATGCGCACATGCGCGCTTCCAGTTACACAACATTCAGTGCAGCTGGACTAACTTGTTGATTCCAAATGTCTCTTTGGTGCACGTTTTTGTTGCAAATTTTTATTTAATGCACTTGTAAAGTGATGGCCATGTCATGCCTATGGCTGATGAGGTTCCATGTAGATTATGTCCCAGTTATACCCTTATCGTATAACTAGGGTTTGCAAGACCTTTCGGTCTCCCGCCTCCCTTTCTTTGCCTTGCTGTCTCTTAGGGAGTAGAGATAGAGAGGAGAGGATCCCCAGTCCCCTCGCTCCCTCCACTTTAGTTGCCTCTTACAACATGCAGCGGACCACGGTGGGAGAATTCTCACACCTCCCAGGGGGGAGATGTCCCCTCACCACAGGACAGAAAAAAGGATAGTGGGATGTTTTGACGTGTTCTAAGGGATGGGCAGGACACCTGTATGATGCGGCATGGGTAAACCAGTGAAAGCTGTTGTGCCCTGCTGTTGAACAGAAGAGTGTGTTGTGTCACCCTGACGCGAGTGACATGGCCGCTTTCTTGTGTCCGTTTTTTTTCTGAAGGGACAAAAGCATGACCAACTTGGGTGCCAAGATGCTTAACTTGTTTGGGTGTTTGGGCATTTGGGTTGGCCATGGTCCAAAACATTTTGTGCGTGTTTTTTGCTACTTTGTCACTTTTTTATTTTCTGTATGTGTTTGTCTTAGTGTCGGTCACCCCTCTCGGGGGATATGACAAGGGTAGATACATAGATGGATAGATATGTGAATCGGGCCACCAGAGGCGGTGATTGCAAGTGATGCGCAGCAGGATTTGGAATGTGAAAATATATTTGCAAAACAATTTGCAGCGAATAACATGTTTGCATATAGATTTTTGCATACAATGGACAGATAGTTCTGCAAATATATCTGAATCCCATACAAAAAATTAAAAAACATTGTGAGGCACTGAAAAAAAACATGACAGGACCTCATTTGGAGTGTGTAACTTAAGTTAATTAGTTTTGATTTGAATCCTTTTTATTACATTTTGTTATAATAGTACTGATGATTATCCATTCATCAATTATCTGCACCGCTGGAGCCCATCCCAGCTATCTTCAGGCAGTGGGCAGGGGACACCCTGAACTGGTTGCCAGCCAGTCGAGGGCACACATAGACAACTCACTCGCTCATTCACACCTAGGGACAAGCATGTTTTGTGGAACGTGGGAGGAAACCGGAGTGCCCGGAGAAACCCACGCAAGCAGAGAACATGCAAACTCCACACAGGAGGTTCGATCTCATGACCTCAGGACTGTGCCGCAGACGCGCTAACCACTGTGTCGCCGTGCTGCCGGATATTGATTATGATTATGGTTATGATTATGGTTATGATTATGATTATGATTATGATTATGATTATGATTATGATTATGATTATGATTGTGGTTATGATTATTATTATGATTATTATTATGATGATGATGATTATTATTATTATTATTATTATTATTGTAGCAGTAGTAGTTGTAGTAGTAGTAGTAGTAGTAGTAGTAGTAGTAGTAGTAGTAGTAGACGTCGTTTTTTTTAATTGCTCGTGAAAGATACGAAAATGAACTTAAAATTAGGAAATTTATCAGATGTGGTGCTCAGGTTGAGTTCTTTGTGAACATTTTTTCAAGAATATTATTGATATTATCTGTCTTTTGTATGCAATGTTGAACCCAGTTTTCTGGTATGATAAAAAAATGATTTGGATGATCATTATTTGGTTTTAAGTATTTTTCTGTTAATGTTTTGTACAATATAAAAAATTATCTTAGACGGCAAAAAGACTGCTTCTCAAATAGCTCTGTTAAAAAAATGTATGTTAAAAGAAGCCAAACTATTTTTTGTATTTTAAGTATTTTAAAAGATATATACAAGCTAGATTATATTAAATACAATATAATGTAGTTTTGTGATAAAAGCTGTTTTTATTTTTATGTTTTATTTTTATTTTATTATTTTATTTTTAGTTTCTTTTTTCATGCAATCAATTGTACATTGTGATTGAATGGCAATAAAAGTAAATTATATTATATTCTTTTATTCTATTGTGTGTAATACAATTTTGTAATTACTTAGTTTTGTGATATCACATGTAGTTTACGTACATTTACTTGTTTTAAGTTTTTTTGATATCTTGTTTAAAAAACTACTTTGCTTGAGCTAAATGTTGTTAATAATTTTGCATATTGTAATTATGTCCTTACTAAAATAAATAAAAAATCGTACCTAAAAGCAGCCAAATGTGCCATCCCAAATAATTAAGACATAAATTATATTATGTGCAATCAAACAGAATTTTGTTCATTAATATTTTCTGAGTCTAGGAAAATATATAATCTTTAAAAAAACTATCATTATAGTATGTAAAAACTAAAAAATTAAATGATGAAGGAAAAAACGTTTAGGTTTTTTTTGCATTGTGCATGGATGGAAAACCCCGCCCATCATCAATCAAAAATACTGTATCATAAATAAATTTTTGTGCGCATGTTATATTTGGACTCATTGGGGTCAGACTATAAATCAGTTTAAACAAGAAATTTCGAAAACGTTGGTAGCTTTGAATAAAACCCCAAATAAAAACGTTTTGGTGGTATTTTTTAGTGATCTGTAGAACATGAAAACTTATGGCACGGTGACAGTAAAAGCACACTTTGTACATTTTCATTGGTCTTCTGAATCTTATCTTCTACACAAGGTTGGTAGTCATCCTTGAGGCCTGCACAGGTCGTCCTTCACCATAATATGTCTCTTAGCCATCTCATCACAGCGGTTGCTCACTCCCTCTTCTAAGTAGTGTTGAGCATTTTATTGAAAAAATAGTTAGTTACAGTTACTACTTGCTTAATTTCAGAAACAATTGCGTTATCCCTCATATTACTGACACCCAAGAGTGTGTTTTATTATGGAAGTAACTAAATACTATTTACTCATATGTTCACAATGAAGTCTACCCCCTAAAACTGCTTAAAAATAGCCGCATAACAAAAGAAATAGAAGTAAACGTGTACACCATTTCACAAAAGCAGTGAACCCTTCATATTTCTTGGCTCGTGCAATCTTGAGAGCCTGCAAATTAACCCAGCCGAGAAACTCCATATCAATATTGCCTCTTGTGTCACGACCAGAACGGAATCAGGACCCAAATGCGTAGTGTTAACCACAAGTTTATTGATAGAAAGAGAAAGGGCAGCGCCCGCGATCTGGTGCTCGCTGGACACGGGAAGCAGGCCGCTTATGCAATCGGATCGTGATCCGAATACGGAAGTGGATGTTCCGTAGCGGGAGATGGCGGTGTCAATGACGGAAAAAACAGGTCGATAGCCGGGACAGGAGAGCAAAAACGTGGTCGGGATCAAGAAAACGGGTCGTAAGCCGGGATGGGAGAGCAAACATATTTGGAATCAAAAACAGGTCGGAGCAGGAGACGAACGGGGAGATCAGGAACAGACGGGTGCAAAAACGGGTGCAAAAACGGGACAGGCGGGAGTCAGGGTCAAAATGCTTGCCTTGTAACAACAGAGGTTCCCTGATGGACTGACAACTGGAGAGTGACAGGACTGAGCTTAAAATAAGACAGGGAACCAATCAGGTAGCCCCCAGCGGCTGGCACCAAATGAGCGGGCACAGATGATCCAAATCAGTAACCATGACATTTCGTCTTCAAACGGAGATTTCCTCCATTTTTGGGTGATAACCAATCTGTTTTTTTTTTTTTTCAGATTTTTACAAATAAAAAGACAAAAATTCAGCGTTCTTTTACCGTGAATTCTGTGCTCACGTTTGCTCATCCCCCCTCTCCGACGTGCTGCCTACCATTCGCAACAGGTGACACACAAACAAATACAGTATATGCATATAAACTGAAACCTGATTTCAGTATTTTATTTAAGAGTTTTCAATATGTCCTGGATATGAGGATAGGTAGGGAGAATTTCAGATTACTCAGAGTACTCTGTGCTTGAGACGGCGACACGGTAATAGTACTTTGTACAAAGTTGTACTTTGTAAGTGGACATGACCTCCCTTCACTTCTGATTAGTGTTATGTTGCTGGCCAGTTTAGGGCTGTATGTTACTACCTGAACAAAGTAAATGGATATAAGACAATATAAACCATGTTTGCTTATAAAAAATAGCAGAGTAACGCACCACGTTGTAACGATAGTTGAGTTACAAAATGTTATCGATAACTCGTTACAGTGCGCTTGACCGAAAAGAGTAATTGCCTTTCATGGACGGGCTCCTTTGTAACACTTTGTTGTGTCTAAATGGGCTCAAGATTAACAATTGTTGTAATCCCCAAGGTACGTGCTTATCTGTGGAAGTATATGAACATTTTTTACTCTTACTGTATTTCAACTTTCCTTATATGTTGCCTTTTCTTACAAGCGATTAGTGCAGATTATATGTTTACTATTAGGGTGATTATTTTCAATGATTTACGCTTTGGGAGTACCTCATATTAGTCTAATGTGAATTTGGAATTTCATTTTTTTTTAACTGTTCAATTTTGGGACAGCACGGAGACGCAGTGGTTAGCGTGTGTGCGACACAGTTCTAAGGTCATGAGATCGAACCTCCTGTGTGGAGTTTGCATGTTCTCCCCATGCTTGCGTGAGTTTCCTCCGGGCACTCTTGTTTCCTCCCACATTCCAAAAACATGCATGTTAGGTTAACTGGCCGGTCCAAATTGTCCCTAGGTGTGAATGAGTAAGCAAATTGTCTGTCTCTGTGTGCCATGCGACTGGCTGGCAACCAGTTCAGGTGTCGCGAAGATAGCTGGGATTGGTTCCAGCACCCCCCGCGGCCCTACTGAGGATAAGCGGTGCAGATGTTGGCTGGATGGATGTTTATTTTTGAAAAGAAACACTGCCATCTACAGGCCACCTGCTACACTTTATTTTTTTTCAAATTTAGATTGTAATCTCAATTGTAACTATGCCTGGCCGGGTTCAGGCATAAAATGTCAATAATTAAGTCGGGCCAGGCCGGGGTTCTTTCTCGCTGTTTTTTCTTCTTCTTCTTAGTGGAGGATCTACACGACATGCACTTACTTTTATTCAAGTAATTATTTGGGTGTCTACTTTTTGCTTCTACTTGAGTGATATTATTCTGAAGTAACTGTACTTTTACTTGAGTGGCACACTTCGGCGTTGCACCTCGTCGCCATGCGTACTTCTGCGTCGAAGCGCACTCTTGATTTGAGGCACCAAGCTCGAAGTAAACCCGAAACTCCACATCGGCGCTGCATTTTGGCGCAGTGCGTATTTCAGCCAAACAAGGCGCATTTGTGCCAAAGCACACTTTGGCGCCGAAGCACAGAAATGCAGCGCCGAGGTGTAGCCTCGGGCCCAGTCCCTTAAATTAAGTTAATTGGTTGGGTCTGGCTGGATTTTTTAGGCCCAATCTTACCTCTAATTGTTACTGATTTTAAATTAAGTGCCTGGTTAAAACACGGGATTATTTTTTTGTGATGGAGTGAGTCTTAGTATACAAGCATACATTCTATAGTGAAATCAGATTGGAATATTTCAAAAATACACAGCCAGAACCTACCACTTGTGACCATTACACAACATAGGAAATTGTGGATAATTTACATCAGCAATATATTGAAGTTTAAATTTTAAATAAATACTGCTTCATTTATGTCACATTTCCACATTTTAATGCAGTACTTAACTGGTTATTTCTATGTTCATTGTGTACAAAAGGCAAATGTGTACTCGGTTTGTAGTGCATCGTACAATGGTAAGCAGTGTTATTCATACGACTGTATGTTGTCTTTGTACAAACTCAATAGTTGTGTGTAATCTTCCTTGTGTACTGTAACCACTGTGTCAATGGCATCCTCTGTTTGTTAAAAGCTCTGCTTTTATTTGTAACCTTTTTATACTACCTCTTTCATTTATGACATTTTGCCACAAACAGATACATTGCTGTCTAATGTTGACCTCGTGTTTGGCTGCTTTTGGAATAAAGTCACAATTAAGACTGCTTGTTGAGAGATTCTCACAAAATATAATATCAAGATTGAGCAAACATTTCAATTTTCTCTTTATTTATTTATTTGTTTATTTATTCATTTGTACATTTATTTATTCATTTGTACAATTATTTATTCATTCGCGTATGTATGTATGTGTATATGTATATTATTTAAGGGTGCTTGGAAACAATAGAAAAATAACAAGTGGTTGAAATATTAACGTCCAGATTTATTTTTAAAGGAGAAGTGGAATGGGATGGTGACGCTCTGAAACTGCGACTGGAAGAAAGCATCCTCTCTAGTTGTAGGTGAAGAAGAAAGACGTGCACGTAGACCATTGAGTTTGTAAGAAAACACAACTCCTGTGGGAAAACAACCAATCAGGGACAATGAAGCAGTGACGTACAGTGAGGCACTGCCTCACCTATCGTCATTGAAATCTCATCTCATCTCATTAGCTGCACCGCTTATCCTCAGTAGGGTCGCGGGGGTGCTGGAGCCCATCCCAGCAATCATCGGGCAGTGGGCAGGGGACCGAAAGGTCTTGCAAACCCTAGTTATACGATAAGGGTATAACTGGGACATAATCTACATGAACTGGTAGCCAGCCAATCGCAGGGCACACAGGGACAGACAACTCGCTCGCTCATTCACACCCAGGGACAATTTGGACCAGCCAATTCACCTGAAATGCATGTCTTTGGAATGTGGGAGGAAACCGGAGTGCCCGGAGGAAACCCACGCAAGCACGGAGAGAACATACAAACTCCGCACAGGAAAAATATATAATTAAAATCATTTAACTTCAATATTTGGGGATTTTCTTTTTGCAATTGCTTAATTTTTGCATTGTATTATGAATATTATTGACACAATTTGTCACATAATTCTGTGCTGAGCGTCTGCAGGTGCAAAGTGAGGCATAAATTCTCTTGCCTCGAGGAGAAGGGTGGTAGTAAGACCGATTATTCTGATTTGGTGCTTATCAAAGCCCCAAACAATATAATTAGTGACAGTATTAGCAAGCTAACAGCAGCAAAGCAATTCGATCTTTATTTTTTTAATAATGGAAGATTACCTATCAATGCTTTTATTTGAAAGGACCAGCACCTAGACATTTATAGGTTTAGGTGAGACCATAAAACAAAAAATCCTAGGCTACAGTTTATTTGTTGCTTATTTCTTCTGCCTATCAAAAATGCAGATTCATTTATTTGTAAATCTGGCTGTCCGTCCACCTGACAAAAACCTCACTGCGGGTAACTGCAGGGAAGTAAAGTTACTTATAAACTTAGCTGAAATTTTCAAACAACAGACTAAATAAAACTAAATAATTTGTTTTTAATGATGGCATATAAAAACATCTTGCAAACCTCTAAAGTAAGTGAAATATTAAAACATTACGTTGATCCGGTTTATGAAATTAATTTTAAGCCAAAAGATTTGTTACCTATAGTCTCTAATTTGGACGAATCTAGCATATTTGTGATGTAAATCGCTTTACTGGCAATCCATCGAGGTACTTTAAAAAAAAAAAAAAATGGTAAAAGACGACCGTCCACGTACATGTAGTAATACTTTGAACCACTAGAGAGTAGCAAATTATTAAAGGGCTTGAGTCTGTGCTGCGGCCTTGTCATTGACAAATTCAGGATGTCGGCTACTTTTAACTTTTAAACACCAAGTTGAAAGTTCTCTTTGGCTTTGAAAATTCGTCATTGGTAACATTTTTTATAGGATACAAATAAATCCTCCAAACCCCCCCAAAAAATTGCATTCTTTAGAAAAGAAAAGAAAAAACATCTCAGGGTAATTATGAATCCTAAATCAACCAACCAGTCTAATAAAGAATCAAGCTTTTTTTTCCCATTCATAATCGTTGAAAATAAAAACAACAAAAAAATGTTTCCTGAGTGATTTGGGGTCTGGTGCCTTATTTATAAAAGACTTTGTATGCACAAAACCAGGCGTATTGGGTATGATTTTGGTTAGCAACATTTGGTAGCCTAATCCATCAATCGATTATCTGCACCGCTTATCCTCACAGGGGTGCTGGAGCCCATCCCAGCCATCTTCGGCCAGTGGACACCCTAAACTGGTTGCCAGGCAGTCGCAGGGCACACAGGGACAGACAATTCACTCGCCCATTCACACCTAGGGACAATTTAGACCGGACAATTAACCTGACATGCATGTTTTTGGAATGTGGGAGGAAACCTGAGTGCCCGGAAGAAACCCACACAAGCACAGGGAGAACATGCAAACTCCACAGAGGAAGGTTTGATCTAATGACCTCAGAACTGTGCCGCACAAACGCTAACCACTCCGCCGCTGTGCTGCCCTGGCCGCCTAATTATATATGGAAAAAAAAACGTGTGTGCACTTTCACGGGAACTCTGGCCCTGCCGATTTTGGGCCGAATACTGCCCCTCTGCATGAAATAACCGACCACGCGCAAATGTCGCTAAAATGACTTTGTATCCATGTTGGGGGGATGGAACAGTAAAGCATGGATATATTGCACCTTTTAGAAATTACTTTTGATCAAGTTGAAAATATTGACTGTGGTGAAATGACACTGCTTGTTTACCACTTGATGGACACGTAAACAAGCTGCTTTTCTTGCGATCAACGAGCGATTCAAAACAGTTCTCTTCCTAATATCACATGTATTGAAAACTGCTCTACCAGAACGGTTCTTACGCTAAAATGAACTGTCTGATTCCCAACGAAAAAATGGGAGAGGAGCGTTCAGGAGATAGGCTTCGGCGTCGATTCGAAAGTCAATATTTTCAACATGCCCCAAAGTGATTTCTACAAAGTGTAATAAGTGCAATATTTCCGTGCTTTACTGTTCTATTATATTCCCTCCAAAATTAGATATAAAGTGGTTTTACTGACATTTCTGCAAAAGGGTCATTTCACGCCTTTTGCCACAACACTGCACGCACACAACCTGGAGAAACAGGAAACCATGACCCAATGGAAGATGGATAAAACCCAAGAAGTTGTCTGAAATTCATTCGTTAGTGCCTAAGCTTAAAAATCTTACTTTCCACATAACACATACAGTATGAAGAGGATATTTTAAAAAACGAAGAGGCATAATTGACATTGACTCTCCCTGGGAGCACGCACACAAACATATAAATAAATTATTCAATTATTAATATTTAATGGTTTTTATTGACTATTAAAAGGTCATGGTTGTTGCGCATAACAGTTGGTTAACTAGGTTAAAATCAAGGTATTTCCCCCCTACTGTCGCGCACACGCTCCTACGGTGTAGGGTGATCAGCTTCTTGGCTTCCACTTTAATTTTAGACCTCTTCTTCTTTGTTTCTGACACAGTCCGGCCCTCTGAGGCAACATTGTTGAGGCATCTGCCACTTACATTCGTGGTATTTGTAATATTGCACTTTTGGGTTCATTTCTCCGCATTATTTATTTCCGCGTATGGTACGTTTGAATATCTCTCAAGGCTGTTACACCCAGCCATTTATTGGCATAAAGGGGCGGTTTCATCACGAGCTCCAACTTTAGAGTTCATTGTGATTTATAAAGCACAATATGAGTGGTACGGGCTTGCGCACTCTTTTATAAAGCTCAAAGTTTTTGTTCGCACATACTTCCCGTGTTTTCTCTGTACACAGCCTTTATAACCTTTCCTGCGCACAGTTATATAAATGAGACTCCTGGTATCACTATTCTCACACTAATGACGAGCATAATGACGTTTTACACTGACAACGGTGACGAGATGATGAAGGTGCTGTATCTGAGTCGAAATACGAGGGGTTCTCATCCTACTGGTTTTCATGGAAAATGTTGCTGTTTCACGTGGGGAAGCAAACCCTACCAAAAAAATACCCTGGAGAGGAGTGGACTCCACTAAGCTGTACTTGCCCAAGACACACCACGCGAAGTGGTGCCCCGACATGAACCGTGAATCTACGTAGTGTAACCGGGTCAAAGATGAGACAGGCTTTGTAATACTTTGGCACTGTGAGTCTCAAGACCTTAAATGACATGGCCAGTGTAGCGGGACCATCTCTACTTGCAACTCAACAGCTGCTTCTTCAAATGGGCTGTCTGCCTTTTCTTAAGCTGCAATCACATTCCTAAAATGACTGCACAATTTTTTTTTTACAATTTTTCCTCGTCACACTCCTTAAAGCGTCTTAATGGTACAAGAATTTTAAATATCACTCTCTTGGGTGCTGCTGACGCTCGGGATAGTTTTATTGCAGAAAAATATATTTAATAAGAAATAAAATCACGGTTCTCCGCCATTCCGATATGACAGTTCCAAGATATTTAAATTTGGTAACGGGATCTAGCTCTCTTTGGTTGATGGGGATTTTTTTGGTGACACCTTGGGGAATGTCGGTTATTATTTTCATTTTTTATGTCCTGATTTCCATCCCTTACTGGCTTGATGCTTTGTCCAGGTGATTGATCAGATCTCTGAGTTTCTGTTCGTCTTCTGCTTATCCGGCAATATCATTAACAAAACAGGGGTTGGTGATGTTGTGCATCCCAATACTTACTGTACCTTCATGTTGCTCCAGCGCTTTAAGCAAGATCCTCTCCAGGAAGTTGTTAAATAAAGTTGGAGAGAGAATGCAGCGTTGTCTCACACCAACCGTGGTCAGAAACCACGCTCCAATTTTACCATTGATCAGTACCGCACTGTTGACATTGACATACTGTTGTTCAATGGTCTGAACGGGTTTTCTGGCCCATGTTGTACTTCTGCATGATGGCCCATAAAGTGGCGTGCCATGCGCTGTTAAAAGCGTTCTAGAAATCAACAAAAACGTGATAGAATGTGCCCAGTGTTATTGAAACTTCTTACACAGGATACCCAGATTTAAAATCTGTTATGTGGCGCTTTTTCACTCCCTGAAACTTGCCCGTTTTTTGGCTAGGATGTTGTCAGCCTGTGGTTTTAGCCTGTTCAGTGGGAGCAGTAGCATAACTTTACTTGCATAGCTGATGAGACTGATGGTTCTGTAGTTGGAGCATAGTTGAAGGTTTCCTTTCTCTCATAGCATAAGTACTAACGATTATGTCCAAGCAGATTGCCACTGTCCTGTTTGCCAGATGTTTTTGCAAATATTTGTCAATATGTCTATAGTTTGCTCACCACCATTTTATTTGCGTTCTGATAGGGTGTTGTGTATTCTTGGAGACTTTACGTTCTTCAGTCAGTAAAGTGCTGCCTCTACTTCTTCTATGAGGATAGGGAAGTTGTCACTTTTCCCTAGGCCAGAATTCTTAAGGACCTCAGGGTCTCCCTGTGTCGGGTGGTTGTACAGTTTAGAGCAGTATTATGTCCATTTATTAGTGATCCCTTTTTCTTAAGTTCGAAGAAACTTGATCCGTGGGTTCCATGACTTCTTGAGGCGAACGAGGAAGATTATCATGACCTGTCATGATTACTGATGTGACTCAGCTGTGCCCGCTCATTTGGTGCCAACCGCCGCAGGTTCTGATTGACTCCCTGTCACTATTTGAACCCTGTCCTGTCAATCATCTGTTGTCAGTCCGTCTGCGAATCTCCGTGTATACCAGGCTAGCCTTTTTTGACCCTGACTGTCGCCTGTCCGGTTTTTGCTTCCGTTTGTCTCCGGCTATGACCTGTTTTGGATCCTGACCACGTCCCGGCTTACTACCCCTTTTTGTTCCCGACTACGTCTCCTCTCGCGTTCTGGCTTACGACTTGTTTCCGACCCCGGTCTTGATTTCCCAGTCCCGGCTACCGACCAGTTTTACGCCCCTGACACCGCCATCGCTCGCTACGGAAGATCCACTTCCGTGTTCGGATCACAATCCGAGTGAGAGAGCAACTCGCCTCCCGCGCCTAGCGAACACCGGATTGTGGGCGCAGGCCTTCCTCGCTCTTTCAATAAACCTTGTGGTAAATGTCACACAAGTGGGTCCTGTTTCCGTTTTGGTCCTGACATGACCATGTCGCGATGGCTTCCCACATTGGCTCCTGGATATGTGCGCATGCCCGTTGTCTTGATTCCACTACATGTTTACTAATGTTTTTTGTCCAAGTATAATTAAGTCATGTTGAGGTGCTTGATACAAAAACATTATTAGACGATTGGACTACACATAGGTCGGAAATGGTTGGACATGTTACACAGTGATAATAGTGCTCCTCTCTCCGATTCTTTTCAAAGAATCCCTCCCTTTGAGTAGGTACCAGGCAGCATCCTCCTCCGAGAAGGGGAAGGAAGAGCAGAGACGAGTCCATGTAACCTCAATGAGGCTTTGTGGACGCTGCCATCCTTCCCCCCTGGCGAACCCCCCTGGCGATCTATTCAAGGGCGTCACGTGGCGCACATCTAACAAAAGCGAGCCTGTCACTTGGGTCTCATTCAAATGCACCCAAAGTGACGTTCATCGGGCAACGAGGGCACTCCTCCACTTGATTCAAAGGGAATAAAGTGTCAGGCTGGGCGGCCAAAGTGGGGCTTCCTGGATACTGGGTTCATATTTTTTGAGGGAGGAAGTGGTGAGGTGTTGAGAGAGGGCAAAGTCAGGGGCAAGGTGGGAAGAAATTCAAGAACTTCAACTTTCATTTCATGTGACATACAATTCAGTAGATGGAAAGAGTTGCAAAAGAAAATCACGGCTATCCAAGTGTGATGATAGTACAAGTACTACTAGATTTGCTGTGCGCTTATTGGGCGGGCAAAGAAGCATAAATAAAGAAAATTTTGACTCAAATATCATATAATATTTCTGTCAGATGACGCTTTCCACCAAAAACAAACAAACCGACCAGATAATGAAGATTCTGTATCTGATTAATATCAGGAGGT
Source organism: Urocampus carinirostris (assembly GCF_059441175.1). Classification (NCBI taxonomy): domain Eukaryota; kingdom Metazoa; phylum Chordata; class Actinopteri; order Syngnathiformes; family Syngnathidae; genus Urocampus; species Urocampus carinirostris. Next base: position 22,568,934 of record NC_142356.1, read on the forward strand.
TTCTGCTAATGGTAACCTTTGAAACCGGTCCTTTTTTCATATAGGGGAGCAAACTCTTAACCCCAAAAAAACATCTGTGTAGGGATGGGCACCACCAGGCTGTACTTTCCCAAGACACCCCACAGAAGGTGTGGATCCGGAAACCGCAAACTCAAATACCTGTATCAGCAGCCATCTATAGGTCATAATGGAATAAGAAAATAGAAATAATAGGAATACAAATGAACTAAAAGAGGAGATTGCAAGGGACGGAGAGGTCACAGGTTGGAGTCCCGGTTTCTTTGTGTTCAATGTCGAAGTGTCGTTGGGCAGGGCACTGAACCACTGATGGTGACTGTTCAAAATAAAACAAGAATATAGTAAGATCCAAATTTACAGCAACATTATTAACCAAGACACCCATCCATCCATTGTCTGCATTGTCTGGAGCCCATCCCAGTTATCTTCGGGCAGTGGGCAGGGGACACCCTGAACTGGTTGCCAGCCAGTCGCAGGGCACACAGGGACAGACAATTCGCTCGCTCGTTCACACCTAGGGACAATTTGGACGGGCCAATTAACCTAATATGCATGTTTTGGGAATGTGGGAGGAAACTGGAGAGCCTGGAGGAAACCCAAGCAAGCATGGGGAGAACATGTAAACTCCACACAACAAGGTTCGATCTCATGACCTCAGAACTGTGCCGCACACGTGCTAACCACTGCGCCGTCGTGCTGCCAACTTATATACTAATATACTAAAAATTTAGGCAACACAATAATTTAAGAGAACTGTTACATTATTGGCGGCCCGTGAGAAAATGCTGAGAGAATTACAAGAGAAAAATGAGCCAGACCTGCGGTTTTCAATATGTATGCTGGGCGTCGCTAAAGCCAGGCACCACTCAAGAAGCACGCATCGTAGCAGCATTTGTTGACTACCATTAGTCAACTAAAAAACATTGCTGAAACCCATTTTCATGTTATTTTCTTAAAATAAAAGTTACGTTTAAGGCAACACGAAAAATGCAAAATACAATAAAATACTACCTGGATGTCTCTGCAGGAGTTTAAGCTTTAGCTCCCTAATGTATTACATATGAAATTTAACTGCGAAGATCCTATATTCAAGTAAACATTTATATTTTAAAAAAATTAAAAGAGAGACCAGAAAACCTTTTAAATCATTATTTTCAATCTTTTAAATCAGTGTTTGTGTACTATTTTTTATCTTTTTCCACTCTGCATGAGTTTCCTCACTGTCAGGACCAGAGCGGAAACAGGACCCAATTGCGTAACGTTTGCCACAAGTTTTATTGAAGGAAAGAGGGAGGGCTGCGCCCATGATCCGTTATTTGCTGGACGGGGAAGCAATTTGCTCTCGTACTCTGATTGTGATCCGAACACGGAAGTTGATCTTCCGTAGCGAGCGATAGCGGTGTTAGGGAAGGAAAAACTGGTCGGTAGCCAGGACTGGAATAGCAACGCGTGGTCGGCGTCGGGAACGAGTCGTAAGCCAGGACGGGAGAATAGAAGTAGTCAGGATCAAAAATGGGTCGTAAGCTGGGACAGGAGAGCAGACGTGGTCAGCACCAAACAGGTCGTAGCCGGAGCAAAAACGGGACAGGTGGGAGTCAGGGTTGAAATAGGCTTGCCTTGTACACACAGAAGTTTGCTGACGGACTGACAACAGGGGATTAACAGGACTGGGTTTAAGTAGAGACAGGAAGCAAATCAGAACTCGCAGGGTTGGCGCCAAATGAGCGAGCCCAGGTGATTCACATCGGTAATCATGACACTCAAGTTAAAGAAAATTGTGGAGATGAAATAAATTGATTTTGTTTGTTTTACAAATGCACAGTTGATAAACACTACGAAAGAATGTTAGAAAGGGATACAAATATTGAGGACAACGCCCCCCTAAATAATCAATTTGTAACCAAATCATACATACTTGAATCATCATTTACATTTGCTCCTCTGAATAGACCCCCAGCCCACCAGTTAAGGCACACTTTTTATGCCATTCATTTAATAGTCCGGACCCCGTGCGAATGGTTTTCCTACCATGTGGCCCCCAAACTAAAAATGAGTTTGAAAAGCCTCATATACATACCTGTCAACCTGTATGTTTTTGCCGTACAAAGTATGTTTCTTATGCATTTTAAGACGTGTACGACGTACAAGAAAATCTGTACAGAAAAACCCAAATTTGTCAATTATGGGTACCATCCGGTAGGTATTGTTTTTTTTGTTGCAAACGAAGCGAGCGTTTGATGCTACTGAGCGCATGCGTCTGCCGCCGTAGTGCCTAATTTCGACTCCCCTCGCGTGAACACGCATTCTGCTGCCCTTCCGACAATAGCGATTGTATTCTATATAATAAGCTTATTAAAACAATAAAGCTATTGTCGGAAGCACAGCAGAATGCACATCTACGCGAGGGGGGTGTCACGGGACGTGGTGGCGAGGAAGGTGACCGGACCAAAACGGAGGCAGGAGGCATGAAGGGAGAACTCAAATGCGTTGACGATCCATAAGTTTTATTTAATAAAATAAAAGTCGCCCAATACTTCGGGGCAAAACAGAACAATACAGAGTTCCTCCGGCACGAACTCAACAGGACAAGGCATAACAGACTAAAACAGGACAAGGCATAACAGACTAAAACAGGACAAGGCATAACAGACCGGGATTGTGAATAATGAGTAATGAACCAGCAGCCGCAGAACCCACAATGCAGCCTTAAATAGCAGATACACAATTAGTGGATCTGCTTCAGCTGTTGCCCAGAGGGCGGGGCAGACTGGTCACCAAGGCGACCGTGACAGAGCCCCCCTCTTAAGGGACAGCTCCCGAGGTCCCAAAAAGAAAAAATTACAACCTCACGCCCCGGAATGTTGACGCTCGCGATTGGGGCAACCCCGCTCCCTCCTCCGAACACGCAGGAACGGGGAGAGGCAGGCGCCATCTGCGTCGGGCGGATCGGAATCGGCGCTCGGCAGGGAGGGGTTCTGGTGGGCAAACTGGACAGGGGATAACAGACAGGCAGAACCGACGAGAACAGGACAGGCAAAATCAGAACAGGTAAAACATGAGAGAGTCAAAATCAGAACCGGCAAAACAGGAGCAGCGGAGTCGGACTGGCACGCAGGCAGCGGAGTCGGACTGGCACGCAGGCAGCGGAGTCGGACTGGCACGCAGGCAGCGGAGTCGGACTGGCACGCAGGCAGCGGAGTCGGACTGGCACGTAGGCAGCGGAGTCGGACTGGCACGCAGGCAGCGGAGTCGGACTGGCAGGCAGCGGAGTCGAACTGGCAGGCAGCGGAGTCGGACTGGCACGCAGGAGAGACTGAATAGCAGGCAGTCGGCACGGGAGTCGGGCAGGCAGGCATCAGAGTCGGAGTCGGCCCGACGGGCAGCGGAGTCGGAGTCGGCCCGACGGGCAGCGGAGTCGGAGTCGGCCCGACGGGCAGCGGAGTCGGAGTCGGCCCGACGGGCAGCGGAGTCGGAGTCGGACTTGCACGCAGGGGAGGGGGAATAGCAGGCAATCGGCACGGGAGTTGGGCAGGCAGGCGTCAATTCTTCCTGGGACCCCATTCGAGGCACAGCAAGGGCCACGACGGGCGGGGCCGTGGTTCGAACGGGCAGGGAAGGCCAACTCAGTAGGCGCCTGCCAAACTGCGCACTCCAGCTCTCCCCAAGTCGCGCTGGGATCGTTCGCTGAGTTCAATTGTTGGCTGGTTCATTCTGTCACGGGACGTGGTGGCGAGGAAGGTGACCGGACCAAAACGGAGGCAGGAGGCATGAAGGGAGAACTCAAATGCGTTGACGATCTATAAGTTTTATTTAATAAAATAAAAGTCGCCCAATACTCCGGGGCAAAACAGAACAATACAGAGTTCCTCCGGCACGAACTCAACAGGACAAGGCATAACAGACTAAAACAGGACAAGGCATAACAGACTAAAACAGGACAAGGCATAACAGACCGGGATTGTGAATAATGAGTAATGAACCAGCAGCCGCAGAACCCACAATGCAGCCTTAAATAGCAGATACACAATTAGTGGATCTGCTTCAGCTGTTGCCCAGAGGGCGGGGCAGACTGGTCACCAAGGCGACCGTGACAGGGGGAGGATTTTGCAGGGGAGTCGAAATTGGGCACTACACTGGAAGACTCCTCAACAGCTGCAGAAGTGATGTGTTGCCATTTCATCGCAGAGCACAACATTTAAATGTAAAGTGTTATTAATGGATATTTTAGTTACGCTGCTAACGATTGGTCCTGATTTTATATTTATTTTATCATTAGGAATATGTACAGAATAATAAAACAAAACACATGTACAATATAACATGTTAAATTGCATAAATAAACACGTTTGAAAAAAAAAATATGGTGTAAGATTTTTTGGTATTTTGTAAGGGAAAATACGACAGTTTGTAAGGGCATGGAGCGTGGAGGTTGCCAGGTATGGAATAGACCCCCGGCCCACCAGTTAAGGCACACTTTTTATGCCATTCATTTACAAGTCCGGCCCCCGTGCGAATGGTTTTCCTACCATGTGGCCCCCAAACTAAAAATGAGTTTGAAAGGCTCATATAGTGTGTGCCTTGGCTCGAAAATGTCGAGAAACGCCACTCTAAAAAAAAACGCAGCGCGCTGATTGAAAACTGATATTTCCCTACAAACTAGAACGCAGCATTTGATCCAGATTACATACTCGCCCCCTTCCGGTGGATCGACGCGTGTAGTTTTTAGCTGTAATCGACACGGACGCTACAAAACGTGTCCCCTCCCTTACTCCATCCCCAGTATTTGGCATCTTTCCCTACAGACTCACCGTTCAGCCTTCGTCCTCAACAACTGGTCGGAGTGGGTGGACGGAGCCGCCCTGTTGTAGTCGTGGACGCTATTAAAAACGAAATACGCGTTTTTTTAATCGACTGTGTTGCCCCAGTATTATGATACGGACTCCTTATGTTTTTTTAATTCTCTGTTATCACAGACATACGTGATGAAGTCGCCCGTATTGCCCGGCGTCAATTGTGTTTAAGGCTTTTTATTTTTCATTTTGAACGCCAGACTTCGTTGAAACAAAAAAAGAAGACTACATCAAGGTTTTGATACGAGGTCACTTGGTGAGTGGATGCTTCTTTTCCATTTACTTACATAATAATTACTACTAGCTAGCTAACGTCACTTGGCAACAAACAGCGATGCTACCAAGCTGCCACCAAACGCCATTAAAACACTCTCTATAAAAAGATGCTTTTTTTATGTGGACTCAAAGCAATGTTTTTACGCTTACTTTATTTTTCATTTGTCTATTTACGAGGCTTTGACCAGCGGACCAAAACAAGCTTTTTGAGTTAGCAAACGAGCCTACGCCCGGGAATCTCCTGCGTCCTTTTTCGACAAAATTGTGTCGCACACGACTTCTAATTAATTATGTCAGCTTGCACTGAATGATTCGGACAAATGTGTAATATTCCTGCTTTGGCTTATGTCGGTCAAATGTGAAACGTTTCTTTTAAACATTCTTGTCTACGTGACTAAAGCTCAGCATCCATGTCACAGGGACCCATACTCAAAATTGGACACAGCATTAGGTACTCTTATACATAATAGAGGTCTGTGTTTACATGTATTTATTTGAATGATTATCAATGTGTTGCACTAGAGTTTTCCACATCTCTGTTACAGTTTTAGTGTTTGAAAATTGAACTTTGAGTATTTAAAAGTCATCTACGATGTGGGAGGAAATCAAGGCAAGGTTGTTAGAGAATAAGCTGAATCAGAATAGTAGAATTAGGGTCGGTTTTTAATCTTTGGTTTAAGCACCTGAAATAACCCCCTCTTGCTGTTTTATAGGTCATGATCAAATTTATAAATCTATTTCTTGTTAATGGAAAGTCTTCCTTTAAGTCCCTAAGCCCTACAATAGGACCCGAGCGCTTGACCACCTCATGACCACTTCCTCTTGTTTACAATCACATCAATCAAACATTTTTTTTTATTTGGGAGGACATGAAGGTAGTGCTTTGTGTGAGCTAAATTGACAGATACTTTCACAAAACTTCCTGTTTAACTAAACACTTGGAGATGCACAAGATAAAGGATTTAATTATTGTCAATCCAAGTCCCATGGCACCAATTTTCACCACTGCAACTATGTTTCATCATACTGCCAGTTATACAGGATGCATAGGTATGCAATATTGAGTTGATTTTTCTTTTAATTCATGCTTGCATTAACAGCTGTAGAATGTCTGATTATGTAATTTTTTTTACCCTCATGTAGGTGTCACATAGTGTCTCAGTGAGGTGCTGTCATTTTTTAGAGCACACTCGTTTTGTTGCAGACCAGTGCAAATGTGGCTTAGGTATGTTGAGAGTTCCTGCAAAGTGTCATGTGCTCAAAGATAGCTCAACAGTATTTTTTATTTTTTTATTTAGATCACCCATAAATACTTCGATCCATGTAAGCATCCACTTTTCATTGTATTTTTCCTCATTAGTTCTTTTGAGCAAGAAAAATAACCTCCAAGTAGTAAATAACATCTCATTTTTTGCAGTAACATAAAGACAGTTTTTCCACCTCAAGAAAATTATGAAATACAGGTCGTTCGAAAATGCGCATTCATTTTCTATTTTCTGTCTTTTATTTCCATAAAAGGTTTTAAAAGATCGATCTGCTATCCGAATATGTAATAATGTTAGTAATTTAACTTTTGTTTCAATGGATTTATTGTTGCACCTGAATTACAGTTAGCATGGATCAGTATCCAGTATTGCATGTTACAGCAAACAAACTGTGTCAAAAGTAAAGAACAGTTTTATTATCCATTCAGACATGCATATGAAATGTATTGGCATTTATGAGTATGTTACTATAGCTATGGTGAACCACAACTATTGTCGTCATGCATGCGCTTCACCAAAGTGTGTATTTACAGCATTGCTACTGGATAGCGTTTCTTCGTAAAGTGACATACCCAAGTGCTTGTCGAGCTTAGCTTTTTTGGACCACCTCGTGCCCTGTGCAAATCATGTAAACGTCATGTTGACCTCAGGCACTTTTTTAAGACCAAAAAAGGAATCATAATGGCTATGTTTCTGCAATCACATCAATGTGAGTGTTGTATGGTGTCTGTTTCATGTCAGCAATTGATTTTGGAAGAGAGCAAAAAAAAACACAGTATTGCGGTGAGGTTGCGGTTAATGCTCGCTATTCAGTAGACAAGCAATAAACTGTAGCCCGAGGCCTAGACAGTAACTTCATGTTTCTTATCATCCGGTCGTTGTTATTTAGAGTGCTGTTATCATGACTATATTGTGGCGACATTATGGATTTTAAAGGGTTGGTTATTTCATCATACTTGTTTTACGGTGTACCGCTGAGTCATTGGTAGTCAAATGGGTTTTATCTTTATTGCACAGCTCAAGAAATTATTTAGGCAACCTTATACTGAAAAGGTAACCGACAGTACATATTTCGACATGCAAGGTATCTTGTAAAATTGATTTCCCTTTACTCTTGCAATAGTTGTGTGCAAGAAAAAAATAGCGTGTGTGCTGATCATTTTGCTAGTTTATCTTGACACTTTTATGGTATTTTTTTACCATGGTTACATCTTGGGTTAGTCTCAAATACGACAATGGAAGTGGTTTACTACTCTAGCAGAAATTGGGATTATTGAGCAATAGTGCAGTATGTACATTTGTCCTTCTAGTGCGTATCACATAACCCTAGGATTACTATTGCTGACATATTTAACATAGTGGGCCTATGACCTTGGATTCATGACACTGAGAGAATTGTATGCAACACCGTAGTTCCACAGCAGCACAGTTTTTGGTAAAACATAAAAACAGAAGCGCATTATGGATGGAAAAAATGAGCTTGTTTTGTGTGGCATTATGATCACTACGGAAAAAGTATGAAAATAAATCAATAGCTGAGCGTCAGCTGCGCGTGTCAGTTCCTCTTGTTTGTGTCAGGTTGTGTTACTATCAGAGGCCATGCTGGAATAGGGGGCTTTGCGTTGAGGGGGATGGGCAAGCACAAGAGCAAACATACAAAAGTTTTTTTTCCTTTTTAAGTCCTGGTTCTATTTAAATATTTTCTTTTTCAAAACCGTTAAACTATTTATTTTTTAGGGAATTTGTTATTTTTCTTCCAAACATTCCCTTAAATTTTATCAAATTCAAGCTTGTACCTAACCAGTATGTCAAATAATTAAGATTTGACTGAAGTACAGTATTTATGTATTTTCATTTAATCATGGCACATTGAGAACATGACTTTATTATTACTGCATACATGATATTTTCAGCAACAAGGAAAATACATTGTTGACGATGAAATTATTTTACCATCCCTAGTAGGATGTTGAATAACACATCAGCCACTCCCTTGATTTGACTATCAAGTGATTAAAGACCTTCAACCAATGACTAAACTGATATCAGTGTTTCCCATAGAATTCTGTGAGAACCTGGTGGGTGGACAGTCTAAGCAGGGGTCCCTGGGCATGCCCCCTCACACACCTCTAACCTCCAGAAGAATATTTGGTACATTTATATTCATTGATCTGCAACATTTTTAGAGCAAAATCAAGAAGCTAGATGCTAGCTAACCCCTCCTTCCTCTGATCAGCTAACAAAAACACTCATATTAACAGATCAACCACTGAACTAAAAGTGAGTAAGAGGACAATTTATTTATGTATATATTTTTTTTAAGTTTGAGACCCTGGTGGGGACCAATTAAACCTTGCCGGCCCTCCAGAGTTTTTTATGGTATGGGAAAACTGATATGTAAATGAGAAGTTGGCAATCTTTCTATTGCCGCCAGGTGCTAGACCACATACTATGTGTAGTCATATCACGTAAAGTTTGGGACCTACAGTATATTTCCTTATATTGCCCGTGAGGCCCTAATCCTAGTTCCATGCATATTAGGTTTCAAATGTGCATATCTCATGGTACTCATGGCTGCCTGTGGAAATTTCCACATCTCTCTGGAACTTTTGTAAGAAACGCTATGAAGTTAGATGGAAAGAACAGTTCTATTTTTGGGAATATTCCTACAAATCTGTGTTTAATGTTTGGGAAAATGACTAATTCGGACACTAGTCTGCAGTTTTTCATTAAATATTTTTTTCCATTGGTTCTGACTTATCTATAATTGTTTCCCAGCATTGGGTTATAATTTGAGTCTTAAGGTACCTTTTAGATTCTTTAGACCGAAGGAACAAAGAGTGTTTATTTTCTTTCATTGTGTCTTGGTCTTCAGTTGTCATAACTGAATAATATATTCAAAACACTATTGGGCTACACAAAGTTGGTTTTTGAGTTGTATCAGGATTCCCAGTAATCAACATCACGTTTGATACAATTCTGTAATATAATCCCTCGTTGCTATATTCAGTCAGTGGAAACGACTGAGTGGTTTATGACAGTAAAACTTTGGCAGGGGGTGCCTTGTAGTCGATGACACTTTCATATCCCATGAAGAGGCCCAGGTGTAGGATGACTATGACAGCTGCTAATGCCAATGCATGTGCAAACATCGTTATGTAATTATGTGAAATGTTCGGGGTATAAAAAATAGAAGGTGGGAGGTACAGTGCCTTGAAAATGTTGCAGTGGTTTGATGCTCTCTTCATTATGATATCATTGCTTGCTCAGTGCTCCAGGAGATGTGTAAATGTTACAAAATCTTGTATCCCATTCCTGCTTTAAACATTTTCACAATTTAAGCCTTGACCTGCCTGGTGTTTTCTTTGTCCTCATAATTCTGTCTGTTCCCCAGTGTCTGATTTCACCAAACTCTGAGCCCATCACAGGGCAGGAGCATTCAGGTTAACATTGCTCACTAGGCACTGTATAATGAGCTGATGATAGTCAATAAAAGCTATGAGAACTATTCCCGCTTATAGGACGCTTGTATTGTGTGAAGTAAAACTTTGTAATGACGTGTTTTAAGAGTAAAATAAAATTGAATGTAGTTGAAGAAGTTCAAACCTGTAGTTCAACTGAGCTCTGTCTGATTTGCGTTAAGACCCCATTAATTTGTTCTTGATTCTCTCGAGTTATCTATTTCACTTGTCCATTCCTTAATCAGTCCTGGAATAAACTTATTTATGCTGAATGAACAATGCAGATAATATAGCAATGAAAGCAATTTACCCTAATATTCTGATGACTGCTTTTACAAACAGACCAGCGTGACTGTCTAAATGACTTCTGCTGTTGAGATTAAGTAAAAATCCCAAACCTTTGAAATGAGCATTGCAAGAATATATTCAACCCAGCCTTTATTCTGCCTGTAATAGAAAATGTTCAAGCAGCTCAGCACAAAGAAAAAAGTTGGATCCGCGTGTGCAACCTTGTTTTTTTACATTGTATTTAAAGCAAGTCTGCCTGGAAATTATACTGACCTGAAATGGCCAGCAGTTTTGGCCTTGTCAATGGCAAGGGTTAGATATAAATAATGTGATGTACTCAAAATAGTGCGTCTCAGTAAAAGCTTAGCTGTTTTTTTATTAGCAAAGGCCAAAAAGCTTCACCTACTGGCTTAGACATGTAAAGCATACCAGCAGATTTATTTCCACTTTTAAAAATATCATTATGCCAAAGTGTCCCAGTGCCGATCGTATGTATGTGTGGCCTTTTGTTTCAACTTTTTACACTTTCATCAACCGTGTGACGCAAGGTACATCTTTGAGGTTTGGACTGTTGCCTATGTTTTGTCCGTTCCAGTTGAACCATGGTGATGATATTGGAGCTAAGGGAAGTATTAGGTGACTGATCATAGAGTGAAACAGTTTTGGAGTTTGTCATGAAAATCTTCAATTGTGGCAACACCTGAGCAAACAAATCAGAAATGCAATATTCTGTCTTTGCTCTTTATGTTCTTCAGCATGAAAGCAGCAACATGGAAATCTATTTTATAGTGTGTGTCACTCTTAAAAGGTGCCCCTTAGACTTAAATTTACCTTTTCCCACTAGTATTTCATTTTTCCCTTTGATCATACTGACCTGGTTTAGACATCTCATAACGGGTTCTGGTCCAAGTAATTTGACCGCAGTCACAGTGGTGCATCTCTAGAATGTCATGAATGTTCACAGTACTCCCCCTTCCTTTTGCGCCACAGCAGTGGCGGCAACGGTCCAATTTTGGAAATCCTGTTCAGGGACTGTATATTGTACTTCACCAATACATTTAGAACAGTGTTTCTCAACTGGTGAAAAGCGGGTCGCAGGCTTTTGCGTTGGTAAAATATGCTCGGAAAAAAAATCCAAGGGTTATGGACACTTCTTAACATTAGACGGCGTTAATGCCCTGCAAATGCAAGGTGTGGCCTGCCATCTCACACCGAAGAAGAAGAAGAAAAAAGCTAATTGAGCATTAAAGGGAATATAATAACTTCGTTTTGGTTCTACTGGTCATTTTGTTTTGTTGTTTTAAAAAAAGGTGGATGTTTTTTGTCTTTGGGTTACTGCTTAATCCTTTTATTCAATACATTTCAGAAGTGGGTTGTTTTTCAAAATTTGGGCCTTGGCTTGTAATTAGGGTAGAATAGTAGGTTCTAAAGTCAGACTAGTTTAGAACCACTGATTTAGAGCATAACATTACTGTTATGTGAAAAAAATCTAATTTAGTTTGTTCATTCGGTAAATTGTCCTACAATGGTTTGTTTAAAAAGTAATATATTTTCTTAATCTGTCAATAGTAATACAGCTCAATGTTTCATTTTGGGGATTAGTTGTATAAGCGTTTTTAAGATAATTATTTCCACAGCCTTCGCTCGGAAAATGCTGGTCTGCTAGTGATCCCAAGAGCCAAGAAGAAATCCGCAGGTTCGAGAGCGTTCTCCATTCGGGCCCGGTGCTGTGGAATTCTCTTCCCTTTGAGATTCAATCTGCAACCTCAGTGGAACTGTTTAAATCCAGGCTTAATACACACATTGATTTTTTTTAGCTTTAGAATGACCTATGTTTCATTTTGAACATGTCTGTGCATTGCAACATGCATTGCAGCCTGGTCATCCTAAAAGGGGATTACCTCATGTGTGGTCCCTTCTTAAGGTTTCCTTATTTTCTTCATTCTGAGATTTTGAGTTTTTCTTTGCCCCATGTAGGTTTTTATATCAGGGGATAGTGTAGTAATAGTCTGTAGTCAAATAATAGTCTGTGATCTGTGCAGCCCTTTGATACTTCTTGTCATCAAGAGCTATAAAAATAAACTTGACTTGACATGACAACAAACAAGTATGCACTTATGTACTTACTGCTTACTTGTGCAAATTAAATGAAATTGCTGTACCAGTCCTTGTTTAATACAGCTACTAGCCTTGTGGTTGAGACAATAGCAATTTAGATTTTCCCTCCTAGTGTAGGTGCAAGTTAAATCAATACGGAGCTTTTAGATTTGGAGTTAAACATAAACCGTTGGCTCACATTTCATGGCTTTGGCTCCATAAAGTCCCCCTCTGTAAGGATGTTTGCCTGTAGGGAGGGGCTTCTGACTCTTAACACAATTCATTCTTGGGCCATTCTCCTGCTTTTTCAGGAGTGGACATGTCCAGCCATGCCCCCAATACTAGATTCTGAAAAAGCCCCCTGACTACAACCACCTCTTTGTCTAGTCAAGTTAAATTTATTTATATAGCCCTTAATCACAAAAATGTCTCAAAGGACTGCACAGGATTACAATGACACAATTACCTAAACTTTAACCAACATGCGGGCAAGGAACAACTCAAAACCTCAGCGTGAGGATAAAGAGAAACCTTGAGAAGGGACCTCACAAGTGGTATCCCCCTTTCATGTATTTGTATAAAGTTGTGAAATGCTTATCACATCAGTTCACATGTGGTCTCAAAGTTATAGCCAAAGCCTCATCTGAAGCGTTAGGGCATATTTTTCGTGACCACCACAGTCCTCCCGCCCCCCTTTCTTGACAGCAATAATTATTATTTTTAATGTAAGCCACCATGCTATTGACCCAGTAATTCCTTTCCCTTTATTCCCTCGAAGCCTGCCATCTCAAGCTTATCACACCATTTTGCAAAATTTAATTCTGAAGTGACAGTGTAAGGAAAATCTATCATGTACACCAGTTTTCCTATTGCCGGTATTAAAAGCCGATTTCACAAAAAAAAATAGTCGACCGAGTGTTTTTGCGGTTTTTCAACATGTTTTGTATACCCTCAGAAAATTGATGTGCTGAAGAAATGTGCTATTATTAATCCACTAAACGCAGTGAGGAATATGCAAAGTACCCACCAGTCAGATGAAAATAACTGGGTTTACCCATTTTGATCATCTCTTGAGGAACCATTGTTACAAACTGATTTATCAAAATGGCCTCCAGCTAACTATTCTGTCTCTGGCAGCCCCCCGAGTTGAGTTTGAGATCCCTGCTTAACACCTTAAGCAAGATTGCTGCCTTTAGCATATAGTTTATGCCTACATATGCAGTTGGAGTGTTTATTTTCAACCACACCAAAGTGTTATTTATGAAGGTGAACATATTGATGTGAGCAGCAGCATGTAGGAATTGTGGTAAGCATGTCTGTGTTTGTGTTTTGCGGAGTCAGGAGTCCAGGGCTCTCAGTTGGCCATTACTGTCAATGTGATTGTGAATGGTTGTCTGTCACTTGATGTAATGCATTTTGACTATTTACTTGTGACCTATCTAAGGTCTATCCTGCATATACCCCACATTTATACATTATCTTTGCGCTCAAGCAGTGTACAAATATATGGACGTCGGTGTTAGGCCTCTGTATTATGTTTGGTCTCTTGAACATTATTATTAAATCAATATCGGTTAAAAACAAAGTCATTGTCTTTGATTTACAGCATTTGCAAACTCCCTTCCCTGAGGGAATACACCAATGTATTGTCATACTGAAAGTAAATTTAGTTTCACTTTCAGGTCTACATCTTTTTTTGCCTCACTATTTTGTCACTGTTCGTTGTTCTGTACTGTTGTTTAATGCAAGTTGCCTGATCGTGGTCTCTCTTGCTTTCCAGAACACCCATGAGCTCCGATTTTTCACACTACAGTTTCAGGATGCCAAATATAGGGTTCCAGAACCTGCCCCTTAATATCTACATTGTTGTTTTTGGGACAGCTTTCTTCGTCTTCATCCTCAGCCTGCTCTTCTGCTGCTACTTAATAAGGTAAGCACATTTTGGGGCTCTATCTACTTAACACTGGACATTGTTGATTAATTACCTGATTGCTACATTCCTATGCACATAATCTTCTATAGGCCCTGTTTTCAAACCCATTTCAATTCTAGGGGAAATAACAATCTAACATTTCGCAAAGGTCTGAGGGTTCTATTGCATGTTTTTCCATAAAAATAAATACACACCAAATACTTTTAAAAACCTGCAAAAAAAATTTTGAGTTTCGTGGTGTTTTAAAATGGGTGATCTGTTTCGCAAACTTTTAACATTTATGGTTGAAAGTATATAACACACACTAGATATAATTAAAAAGGTGCACAATAATTTGCCTCTGCTCCAGAAAAATCAAGAAAACTTGTATTACACCCATGCCACAAATTAGTAGCTGGTCTAAGGTATATTTTACTTTTACTCTTCGCACTTCAATATGTGTCGCTGGTATATGTTGCAAAATGCTCTTGTTCCCTAGTCAAGTCAAGACAAGTCATTTTTATTTGTATAGCCCTTAATCACAAAGAGTCTCAAAGGGCTTCACAGGTTATTACACAGACTATTTTTTCAGACTATTATTACACCATCCCCTGATCTGGAACCAACACGAGGGCAAGGAAAAACTCAAAAACCTCAACATGAGGAAAATGAAGATACCTTGAGAAGGAAAATCAGTGCTGTCTGCCAAAATTCAAAAATCTATAAACTAGACTGTCTACAAAAATAAAGGGTTAATGTATTTTTTGTGAAACAGTTAACCATGTCAGCCTCAAGTTTGGCCACTTTCACAAATATTGCAACACACAACACAGCACTGTCCTTGGAGGGATAAAATTTTATTAGGGTTTCACTGGCCTTTGACGTTAAATAAAAGTCACACAAAGTGTGTAGTCAACTTTGGTCAGACTTGCAATTGGTTTGTAATTTGAAAACTTAAAAAAAGTAACTGAATTTCACAAGGTGGCTATTGTTATGATAGTTTGGAAAAAAATTGTAAATCACCGATAAGATTTTCAAACAAAATTGTACGTATTTTTGAGCTAACAAACAAACTTCCCTTTCTTCTTTTCAGGTCAGGTAAATAATGGCATGTTGGGTCAAAGAGATAAGCCTGGTATCAACTTTATTTGCCAAGGCACCATTTACCGCCAGCGTTTTTCTATTGGCAAGATCAGTCACTTTCAGATTAGTCAAGGCACTACTACGTGTCCGCAGAGGTTGAGCCAATCAAGGTTGTTTTTCACATTTAATCGACAACAGGCTTGTAAATGTGTAATATATGTTTTAAATGTGCATTCACCATTAGAATGCCTCAATAAATTTGTTCCTTGTGGGGGGGCCCAAAAAATGGGTTAGGGTGGTTGTATTCTAATATATGTAGTGGAATGTATTACAGTAGTTTAAACTATTACCACAGACCATTGGGTACCACTTCCCAGTAGCATGTTGCACATATCATTGTTTAGTTCTCCTGATATTAATCAACCCCCCAAAGGTGTTTTAAACGGTGATGTGGTATCCTGATTTAATCCCAATTATAATTCTTAGAAGGGGTTTCAAAATATCAACGGCATTTTTGCTTGTTTAAAAGCATGTTAATATGCCGTGTCCAAATATCCTCATTGTTGGTTTTGTTGACTGCTACTGGTGTTTTCAACTATTTGCCAATTTATTAACCATTTGGACTGATATAACAGATGTATCACTTTTTGAGTGTTTCCCCAAAATTCAATTCCAACAGTTCTCGTTTTACACATGTTGCAAGTCGATTTAAGTGACTGTCTAATTAAGAGTATTTAGAGTTTCCCTTTACTTTCATATTTTTGTGTTATTTTTGAGAAATGTGAGGTAAAAAATGTTACATCAGCCAGGATGTTTATATCATTGCAGTAAAGTGGATATATTGGAATCAAGTCAATTGTCTTGTGTCCTGTGCAATATTTGCTATAATATTGTTGTTTGTAGCACAAGCATAATGTAGTTGCACAGCGTGTGTGTGCATGCATTAATGGATGGATGGAATATTGAAATGTATTTTTTTATTTGTGATAATCTCATCTAAATATAATTCATTGTTAGTTAGTTAATACACAAAAGTCAATTTAACTCATTTTTTTGATTGACATACTGTACAGTGCCAAGAGAAATGTGAATATTATTTTTTTAAATGTTATGATAAGTTTTGTACAATGGGGGAAAAGTGCCATGTCATAAGTGCATCTAAAAACCCATGGGAATGTAATTCTCAGCAACCTTCAAACCCCCGGGAAAACCTGCATCTTTTTATGCTTTTTTTAAATTACCGTAAAATTCGGACTATAAGACGCTCCTGATTATAAGCCGCACAGAGTATATTTTTAAAGGAATAAACATTTTGTACATCAATAAGTCGCACATCACTTTAAGCCGCATGTGCCCACATTGAAACATGAGATATTTACAAAGAAAGAAGGTGCACAGAAAGAGTTTTATTAACATACGTTACCTTAACCTCTTAATGAGCCGATTGCCTGCCGGTGGGTCGCTAGACTTTTGATAATTAAATGTATGTCTCTCCAATGTCACCAGTCACTGAAATACTTCATGCCACATATCATTGAAAAGCTTAAACTCTTGGGTTTCAATATATGATGACTATTTCAAAATATATTCATCAGAGAAACATTACAGTCAGTCTAAAATAAGATACGCGAAAACTATAACTATAACCGAGGTAACCCACAATACGTGTTCTGGCCGTCTTTAACTTCTGTATGTCCGTGAAAATGGTTTTGTTGCATCAAGGACAATCCATAGACTCCAACAGTGTAAAATATTTATTCCACAACTCACGATAATGCCAACAGATGAATAGAAATCCGCCTTAAACATTTCTGCTTCATTAGACGTTGCTTCTTGTAATCTGTTTGTTTCAGATAGATAGATAGATAGATAGATAGATACTTTGTTCATCCCCGAAGGGAAATTCACATTCGCCATATTATTTCCATTCATGAATAAACAGACGCCTAAAATTATTCCCAATATGGTAGTTAGTACTCCACTTTCGATTGACATCTAATGATGAGGGTCTGTTCATGCTAGCTTTATTCATGCACAAAGCATAAAGTTACATTAAACTTCCATCTTTCGTAACACATATTCCACGTGTCTCATTCTTACCTTTACTGCTCTGGCGCCCCTGATGGCCGTTAGAAAGAATGCATAAATCAGCCGCATCAATGCATAAGCCGCAGGGTTGAAAGCTTTGTGAAAAGTTGTGGCTTATAGTCCGAATTTTTGGGTACCCAAAAATGTCAGTTTTCTCCTAGACTGTGCTGCTTGTTTTACAGATCCCTCTCAATCTGCTGCGAGAGGTTAAGGTTACTTGTAATGGAGGTAAATCTTACAAACCTACAAATTTCTCTTATATCTCTCGTTCATTCTTCCCCCTTGTACTTCATGTTTGTTGTCACTTTTGTAGCCTAGACGATCTTTATAAGTGCTGTGCCTGTTGTTTCCTCACAAAAATATTTTATTTGCGAACAATTTTGAAGGTTGTTTTAGACTTTTATGCAAACTTGGTTCTGTCCCTTATGTTTGCAAGAGTTTGGATTTTTTAAAGCTATTTGTAAGTATAGAAATTCAAAAACTACTCTCAACAGCTTGTAATGCGTTTTCAATAACAGAAAACAGTAACGTTAGGCTTTTGATTTACTTGCAATTGGTTACTCCAGTGTTAATATTTAGGCAATGTGTCTCATACAGGAAAAAGCCAACAACAACAATGACCTGAACATACCTCTCTTAGGTATGCGATCCTGTGCAAAATGTAGCACCAATGTGTTTTATACTCTGCCATGGCTTGATATCACTGTGGAACATTTAGAACCAGTGTAATGAGGCTGGCACTGTGTAGGACAGGGCATTTGAGTTTGTTTTTTTTTCTGTTCTTTTTTTACCCTCCAGGTTCTTTGAATTATTTGTTTTGGCATGATGTTGAAAGAGTGTGGGTTATTTACTAATCTGGAAGTGGTTTGTTTTTTCACGTCTCCCCAGGTTGCGGCATCAGGCGCACAAAGAGCTCTATGCATACAAACAAGTGAGCATTGAAGACACTTGCAAACACTAGACACAACATGCAGCTTAATCAGTAGTATGAAAACAAAAATGGGTGGCATGGCGGCTTAGTGGTTAGCACATCAGCCCCACAGTGCAGAGGTCCAGGGTTCACATCCAGCTACCAGCTACTTGTGCTGACTTTGCATGTTCTACTCGTGCCTGTGTGAGTTTGCTTGTGGCACTCGGGTTCCTTCCCACTTTCCAAAGACATGTATGGCAGCTTCATTGGGGACTCCAAATTGTCAGTATGTGTGAGTGATTGTGTGAGTGATTGTCTGTCTCTGTGTGCCCTGCGACTGGCTGGCCGACAACCAGTTCAGGGTGTCCCCTGCCCACTACCCGAAGTCAGCTGGCATGGGCTCCGGCGACCCTGGTGAGGATAAGCAATGTAGAAGACTGATGGAAGGAAACTAAAATACTTCTAAGTAGAGCCTAGACTAAGGTTGAACTTTTTAAAAGAAACTAAACTAGCAAATCTTCTTACTTTAAGTCAAATTTGTGTTTGATTAATCTCATAATAATCCACATATTTGTCCCTCACTGTTGAGGCTTTAATAAATTACCAACCGTTTCTTTGCCAGTGTGAGTAATGTTTATCTTATCTTTTTTTCTTTATTTATCCATTACAGGTCATTCAGAAGGAAAAGGTGAAAGAGTTAAATTTACATGAGGTGAGTTTTCAGAACCCCTATTCACGTGTAACGTTAGATGACACAGTTATGCAACTGTTTAGTAGATGTGTAACAAAAAGGCACTTTCAACAAAATATTTTTACCAAAACATCCTGTAAAGTTACATGTTTACTGAGCAGCGGCTGATCTTTATAAGCAACATCCATTTATTTTAATCAATTTGATACAATGCATTTTAGGTTGACAACACTGCAGCAAAAACAGCGTTTTGTTGTTGCACTGAGGATGCAAACCACAGAAGACAATTATTGTAAAATTGTTCTTAAATATTGTTAAAGTGTTTCTTGCTGTTAATATACCTGACCAAAATTTTCAAGATATGTCTCTTTATTTTTATTCTTTCTATAGTGACTAGGCGGAGACCTTAATTTGTTAAACAGATATAATTTCCATTTGGTCCTATTTTCCTTGTGGAATTTGCTGCTCAGAATGATTATTTCAGGCTGTTACTGTTTTTGAAAATGCCACAGCATTTTGAAGTTGTTTTTTTTTTTTTTTTTACATTTGGGCTATGTGGAATGATATTTTAAGCCCTGTCACAGCAAACATCAGGAGTTACTGTTTTTTATCGCAAACAGAGGGAAGGCAGCTGACAGTGTCATCTGAATTATGTCAGTGTCTGATACAACAACTACAGAAAATATTCCACGCACACCCAAACACTGGTGATGGACATATTTTTTGAGTCCCTCACTGCACTGAAAAGCTTGTGATCCATTCATTTTTTTCTATTTTGTTTGGTTTTGGAAATTATGACAAAGGGCTATCTTTTTTATTGAAACAAATCTGCCTCATTTTATATGACATACGATGAAAATGAAAATTCAAAAGCAACTTAATTTAATAGTTTTGTGAAAGTGTGTCCTTGCTCCATAACACCCTGCCATGTTTTCCCGCTCATATTTTCCACAGCTCCTTCGAAATATACAATGCAGTTTGTCTTTCCTGATTTAAGAAATTAGGGTTTTTCCATAAAACTTATTTTCAAGTGTATAGCACTACGTATATAGCACAATAGACTGTCGCTATTTAGTGTTCAATGTGAGGATAGACGAGGAGATTTTGTATTTTTTTGAAAAAAGGTCTGAAATGACAAAAAATTAGTCTTTACTAACCAATTTCAAAATGTGTCTAATACTGTGGGGGCCAGTACACCTGCATACCTTTTTTTGCTGTTGTCTGATGATCTTTTAGTCTCTGTAACTCCACAATGTAAACACTGCTATGACCTATTATCTCAGCAAACTAAACATGTTCCAAACAGTGCGAGCCATTCCAACCCACCAACCCACACCCCCATACTTGACTGTTCCCTAAATCATCCAGTCTGTTTTTAGTTTGCCCTGAGGGGTATTCTTTTCACTTTTTCATCCTGCCAAAAAGGGAGGGGTGATAACTGTTTGATGTTCTTCTGCAGAAGAATGTGTGTTGCCCCCAAAAAAGTCACATCTTTTACTGTCTTTCAGATATGCGCAGTGTGCTTGGAGGAGTTCAAGCAGAAAGATGAGCTCGGGATTTGTCCGTGCAAACACGCATTTCATAGAAAGTAAGTGCAAAGCTTTTATTGATTTTCCATGCAGACACGCACAGGAATGAACACCCATAGCCGTCGAATCCTGGGATGAAGTCAGCCCCCAAAAAAGGAGTGAACTAAGCCATATTAAGAACAAAAAACATGGCTTGGGTGCGCATTAATGAGGAAGTGAAAGAAAATATTAGTTACTACTGCACATTCTAACTCTCCCAGATACGTGACCACTTGACCGATCTAACTTTGCCCCACAAACAGTTCATACACACATCCACAGCCTACGGCCTTTCAACACAGTTGTTTATATCAGCGTGACACCTCCCTTGGCCTAGTTTCTCTTCACTTGCTCCCTGACCGACTGCCACTTACTGTAAACATGCATATCTGTGGGTGCATGCCCCCCAAAGTAGCCTCAGCGTGCGAGCAAATCTAATGAGGCTTTAGTCAGCATCTGAACTTGGAAAAAAAGTCCAATGGATGTTTTAGATGATGTGAGACGTACATATTATATGATAATAAGTTGAAACCACTTATAAAAGAAGTGTCCAAAGTTTTTTAGGGAAGAAGTTGCCTATAAGCTTTGGCTTTAACTCTTCATCTATCTCTTCTTTATGTTTATTTTTATGATGTGATGTTTGTTGCAAGCAAAACTCAGTCAAAGATTTGAACCTAGAACTTTAGTGCTGTAAAACAATACTCCTCTCTTCTACTGCATAAGGGTCTTGTTAAAAGCAGGTGTCCTCGAGCACGCCTCTGTAATTGCCCAGCTTTTTCCAGCTCCCCTCCGCTTTTTAATAGCAAGGATAGAAAGTTTGTCACAGAATGTAAATTGTACCTCACTGTTCAAAAAAATCACCACATACTAACGAGGGATAGCTGATACAACTTCATTTCTCAACCCCTACAAGTACAGTAATCCTTTGCTGTATCGCGATTTACTTATAGCAGTTTCACTACTTTTTGTTCCGAATTCTGGTTGGCTAAACAGAGAAAGATACTTTCTACCGCCAACAAATCTAGACTTCTGACCCGCTGAACTTGCTCTAGAGCCTTATGTGTTTTTATGTTAATGGAAAAATATACTCTTTGTGTAGGACAGAACTCGAAAGTAAATGCGGGTTTCCATAACGTCCACATGACAACAAAGTACCATGTAAAGTAAAGTGGATCTTGTCTTTAATCCATAACATTGTGCTGTAAAACTGCAAGATTATATTTGAAATGATAATTTGACAGTACAGAAGTTATTTGTAAAAAAAAAAAAAAATAAAGTACTGTATTTTTATTTATTGAACCAATACTCGAGCTTGTATTTTGAGTTTGTTCTTGAGCAGAGTTTGGCACGTTGTTTTAAAAAAAATAATTAGTTATAGTTTCTCACTAATTCTTTGTCAAGGGGGGCATGCCGCTGTTGGCGTTTTGCAGCCAAAGTAACGCACTGCATTTGACTATCAGTGACAATAACAGGGTTGCAACAGCGAAAGAAACGATTGCATTATTCGGTTACTGAGAAAATAACACTGTTACGTAAGAGCATTATTTATAACGGCATTATTTCCAACAATGTTCTTGAGCAATAACTAAATAATTACCTTAAAAAATAAAGGTATCCACTTTGTGGGTTTTGACTATCCCAGGATGTTTTTGGAACACAACCCTGCGAAAAACGAGGGATTACTGTACTATACTCTACAGTGTCAGATATAACAAATACTTTTGGAACAAAAATACAAATATCTCTAAAAGCAAATATCTATATTGGCAAATATTGCAAATTTTGAGTATTTTTCCCCTTTTCTTTTGAATAGAGACATTTAGTATACAACATAGTATAAAACCGGGGTCAGCAACCTGCAGCTTTAGAGACAAATGAGGCTCTTTAGCGCCCCCCTAGTGGCTCCACGAAAGATATTTTGCAAAAATATGGGGGATGGACTAGCTCTTATATATGAATCACATTTTCTTTTAATTAAAAAATGGGCTTTTATGAGGCTTTTGATTTTTTGGTGGCTCCAGACACGTTTGTTTTTTGTTCAATATGGCTCTTTCAAAATTTAGGTTTGCTAACCCCTGGTATTAAATCTAATTTAAAAAAACATTTAATGGGGAGCTCTCAAGCAGCCATACATGCTTTCACTTCCTATATGACCATAAGCATGGCTGCAGATACAGTTCCAATCGTTATTGTGAGTACTTGCCCATTAAAAAAAAAAATCATTATTTTAGGTTTTCAGTAGGTTTTATTCAATTCATTTATTATTGTTGTCAAATTAAAAGTTTTTTAAAAAACTTTTACATTTAAAGATTTAAGTTGAATTGTAACTTCTGAGTGAATTTTGAGTTTGTTCTTGAGCAGAGTTTGGCACGAAAATACCAAAATTTGCAATATTTGCCAATATAGATCTTTGCTTTTACAGATATTTGTATTTTTGTTCCAAAAGTATTTGTTAAATCTGACACTGTAGAGTATAGTTCAGTAATCCCTCGTTTTATGCCAAAAGTAATGTTTAAGTAAAGGCTAAAGGCAGGTTAAGTTTGGGGTGGCAGTAGCTCAGGAGGTAGAGCGCTCATCTTGGGATCAAGGGATCCCAGTTCGAACCCCGGCTTGTCCGTGTTACATGTCGAAGTGTCCTTGGGTAAGACACTGAACCCCTAATACCCCCAATAAGCAGGTTAGCGTCTTACATGGCTGCAATACAAGGCCGCTATTGGGAAATGTGAAGCACACTGTAAAGCGCTTTGGGAAGTCATTGACTTGAAAAGCGCTATATAAATGCAGATCATTTAATTTCTTTTCACCTGTTAAGATTGTGATGAATTTTGAAAGTCATCATTTTCTTTCTCTTCCTGCCAGATGTCTCATCAAGTGGCTGGAGGTGAGGAAAGTTTGCCCGCTGTGCAACATGCCCGTCTTACAGCTCGCCCAGCAGGCCAGCACGACGGAAGCACCAGTGCCGATTCAGCAACCACTGCCCGGTGTTGAGAACCTGGTCTAGTAGACCTGAAGCATACATAATGGTGACACTACATCATAGGAAACAATTAATCGATGGATGGATACATTTTATTCACACACATATACTCACCAACATAACTTTCGGCTATCCAAGACCAATTTGGTGTCATTCTGTGGACACGCCTGGTGGAAAAGACACACTTTATTGGTATTTTCCAATCCTCACTTGGATCGATCATCAACTGGCTCCATTTCTTTTTCTGTCTTCCCGGAAATGGAAAAACATTGCCGTGGTTCCTAACCAAAACACTCTCCCCAGTGCCCCAGTGGACACCAGCTGAAGAGCAGAACAACAAACAACAGCCAAGAACTACAACACACTAAAATATTTTATTTTATTTTTATATTTTATTTTATTGTGTGTTTTTTTTTACTTAACAAGCACTTTATGACGTCTAAGCCTATTTGCTTGCAATTGTGGCAGAAAGGGAAGGTTTTTATATCTGATTTGTGACCAGAACTTCCATGTTCCGAGTTAAGTTTCAGTTTTTTTAGTTTTGAATAGAATCACATTTCTTACATAGTCAGTTTAACGATTTAATTTAACGGAAGTAAACATAAAGTCTTATTTCATACAAACTTTGAAGAAAGTGCAGAGGAAATTAAGGATTTTGTAAATGAAGGAATAACGTGCCAAAAGTCACATGAAGTGGCTTCTTCTATTATTATGAATGAATGGATTTTTATCAGTCCAGAAGTGTGCCACTGAATCATTCACTATCTTCTCTAATTTAGTGGCGGTGGCACAAAAGGTGGTTACACAAAAATATGAAACTGCAGAAAGTGTTGGACAACTCAGCGGTAAGACAGTTTTATTTGTAAGACACGTATAACTCTGTTGCATTATCTGCTTAAGCTATTTTTCACAACAACGAACCGTCTCTTGTTTTCTCAAATCCAGTTAAAACAGGGACACTTAAATAATTCAAAAAGTTAAATTAAATCACTGTCAGGAAGTATTGTGGTTTAAGATGTCAATGTTACAAACATGTTGAACTGTTATCATCATCTATTCACATTAATGTTTTAAAGGAGCACTGAAAATGCATTGTGAGTTTAATGGTTCATAGGGAGTTGCCCCCTGCTTGAGTCAGTGCTCACCGGATATAATGAAGCAGCATTTCCATCCACACAGAAACACACATTCACATACGGGGAGCATCTTTTTTTAGCGTTTTTGCTTGTCACTCTGTCTGGTCCTTTTTTTAACCACTGTACCCTGATTTTTGTTCCATTTTTATAGTTTGATTGTGTACGTGCGTTTTCCTGTTGTAGTCAACTCCCGCTAAAAACACTGATACCCTTAGAGAACAGTTAAAAAAGGGTAGTGGAGAAAAGTAAAGATACTTACCCAAACTCAAACGCAAAAAATATAAAAAGTGTTACCATTGTGAGTATTATTTTCCCCATAAAAAAAAAACAACAACAAGCAAAACTTGTCGTAAATTAAGCAAAATAATAATAAAAATGATCAAGATTGTAAAATATTTTTTAATATACACACACAGCACACGTACACACAGCATTGTTACATACAAAGTGCCATATAAGGTTACAAAGTTCTGTTGCATACTTAACAAAATTAGGGAACAAAACATTTTGCCTATTTTGAACAAAAATAAATTTATTGGGGGTTTTTTTCACCGTACTTGCACCAGTTAACAAACGTTACACAATAATACTCCTTAAAAAGAGATTTAGCGTTACAGTGTTTGTCATTTCACTGGTAGTCTCACAAGTCTTGCGTCTTTGAATGTATCACATTACGCATGCTTATTTTGCTGATCGTCACCACTGTAAAATGTTATGCGATGCTAATGTTGCTCCCACCAAATGATCACCAAACAGGGGACTCCTTGAAAACGCATTCCAGTTTAAGTGCCAAATCAATTCAAATGTTTCATACAAAAGTGAGGTGGAGCAAAGTGATGTAGCCACAAGTACTTGAGAAATGTTGACTTTGGAATGATCATTTGACTCTTTGTCGATGCTTTGAGTGCCAGCACATATTTTATTTATTTATCCGTAGCCTTGTGCTGCCCTTCCCACACACAAAACGGATACACAAAATGACCTTGTTGTGTTCACACATGTTCTGTTTGTGGACTTTCACAGACATTCTTTGTAAACTTAGAATTCTGCAGCAGAATATTTTTTGAAAAAATAATAACTGTATGGTTTTTGTAAGCTCTATTTTTGTATACTGCTATTCCAAGAAAAAAAACAATTTCCCCCATGTTTTTTATTTAGCTAATTTCATGGTTATTCGTTTTAAAATAAAAAAAAACAATTGCATGTGACTGACATGAAATGTAATAAAATTTCCAGGAGCCAAGATGTTCTCTTTGTTTTTTTGGCAACCGATATTTTTGGGTAAAATAAACTAGCGATTATGACAAATAGCTGCTTTTATTTGCAAGATGTGTCCTTTACTCCCCTCGCGCGGCAAAATAGTTCTGAACCGGACAAGTATGCTGATTTTGCAAGGATAAACCGTCAACTCCCTCTTCTGGCTAAGTGTGTTCATGCATTGGTTTAAGTTCAAAAAACAAAATTATGTAATTGTTTTAAAAATGGTAATTTGAAACAAAATGACACATAACACTAAGTTGTGCCTTTTATTGCTTGGTCAAGACTGCCTTATTGTAGAAAATTTTGGCTTACCTTGGAAGCAAAGGCTGTTCCCATAGAAACATCTAGTTAGTCAAAGTAAAAGACTATGGAAAAAAGACATTGATTCTTAGTATAAGCATACAGAGAAGATGGATGTCAGGATTTTCTGCCTGCCGAAAAAGTCTGACGTAAAATTTGAACTTCCCAAGGTCCTATCCACTTTGGCAAGTGCAACTTCACACAGACCATGAGGTTGCGTCGTTTGAGGTGTCCTGAAAAAAGTTAAATATTTGATCATTCAAGTATGTAGTTAAAATGCCCAACTGAGTTCAAAGAGCCCTTGTGCTTTATTTTCCACTGCGCCTTTCTGCTTGTATCTTAT
The DNA here is from genome assembly GCF_059441175.1 of Urocampus carinirostris. Lineage (NCBI taxonomy): Eukaryota > Metazoa > Chordata > Actinopteri > Syngnathiformes > Syngnathidae > Urocampus > Urocampus carinirostris. The sequence goes on from NC_142356.1 coordinate 22,595,457, forward strand.
TTTTAGAAAAGCTGTTCGGGGCTGAACACATCAGGTAGGAGAAATGGGGCCGAGGGAGAAGATTGCTGGAGAGTGACGTCATGCTTATCTGTGCGGGGTTGTGTTCCTTCCGTATTTGTTTGTGTAGCATGAAAATTGTGAAAGTTATAAATGCTGTGCTACTGTTCCAAATGCCAACCAAAACCCGAAGAAAAATTAAATAGAGTTTATCCGATGGTGTCTAAGAAATGCACGTACTTGCACGCGCATCATGAACAAGTTGATTGAGGTTGCAATGATGACACAAGACAAGAGCTGGCGGCAGCAAGTGAAATAAGTTTCAAACCCCGTACAGCTCCTTTAAAGACTATACAAATAAATGTCACTAAACTTGTAAAGGGTATATAATCACTGATATTCTACCAAACTGGCCATCATCTTACCATTGTTTTCAAAGATTTTGATTTTTTTTTACAACTGAAATTAGTAAAAATGAGCATTAGGCCGGGAAGGTTCTGTGCTACTTTACGAAACAATTATAGGAAAACAACATTTTAAGCCGTGGCTGGGTGGTTAGCGCGCAGCCCCACAGTGGAGAGGTTCAGGGTTCAAGTCCAGCTACCGCAGCCTCCCCATGTGGAGTTTGCATATTTTCCTCATGCCTCTGGTTTCCTCCCACATTCTAAAAAGATGCATGTCAGGTTAAATAGCCGGTCCAAATTGGCCGAGGTGTTAATGAGTGAGTGAGTTGTCCGTCTTTGTGTGCCCTGCGACTAGCTGGCAATCAGTTCAGGGAGTCCCCTACCCACTGCCCGAAGACAGCTGGGATGGGCTCCAGCACCCCCGCGACCCTCCTGAGGTTAAGCCGTACATATAATGGAGGGATGGATTGTTTGAAACACTCTTTTAGAGGCACAAAGAAAGAAAAGGCCTAATGAGAAGTTCTGGAAGTGTCGGCATGAATCAGTCAGGCTGTGTGAAGGTCAGGTCAGGAGCTGGCAGTATGGTAGCCTATGAGTTATCATAGATTTTTGCAATACGGAGATGGAATAAGAGCTTGCTCTGTCCACTCCACGCATCGGCCCGGTATTGCAGTACCTCCGGGAACGGTGCATTCACAATGATCGCAGCAAGGCTTTAAGGCTAGGACCTTAGCTTGACCTTTTGGCTGAGAGTAAGAGTCCCGGCTCCTAGGTTTGTAGCATATTATGAACTGACGGATAATGGATAATGAATAAAGAAGATAGAACAATAAACCCTTAAAAAATAACCACCCCCCCAACACAATAACTAATATTCCCAACCATCTAAGCAGAGTTGTTGTAAGTTCATTTGTTGCTACCCTGTCATCAATCATTCCAGTATTCATCCTTAATAGAAGGTTATGTGATACATTTAAACAGTTATGGGAGAACATTGTCTAAAAAACTTTCAGAGGCACAAAGGAAGAGAAAGCCTCACCGACCACATTAGCTCCCTTTTTCATTAGAGCAAATAAGTAATCAGAACTGCTGTGAGTTAATTCATCGCTCGACGGACATCAGTCATTGTTATTCATCCATAATAGAGGTTTCAGATTAAATGGAAAGTTAAATATTGGAACAGCTGCGCACCTCAAGTCTGGTAAACTATGACCGATGTACAGTACAACTGTTTTTATTCCGTAGTTATCTTTTAAGGTGTTGAGGGTGATGAGGTATATTTTTGTGCAAATGTGTCGAGAAGACTGGCACTTCAGCAGACAGAAAATACTTTAACTGAGTTTTATAAATACATAATATTTATGGGATATGGTTTCACCTTTTTCGGACTCCAAACTGAAAATCAATCGCAGTCGAATATACCCAACAGCAAGGTTATCCAAATTTTGTTTGAGGAAAAGTCATTACCTTTCCTGTGTTTTAATAATAAAAAAACGTTTACCATTTATTAAAATTGGTGAAATCTGTCCAGAATACAGTGAAACAAAAAACATAGGTAAAATGTAACAGCTTCTTAAGTTGACACAATGCAAATGAGAAAATGGTTGTGATAAGCCAAACCATAAAAATCTCCAGATTAAAAAAAATCCATTATTCATTTTGTTGTGAAAAAAATTATATTAAATAAGTTACCATATTTGTACAACATTGCTTTTTTTAAATAATCACACAGTCATTTTTAAAAACAGCAGTTAAAAATAAAAAATGGAAAATACTTGCACATATAGTATCATTGACATTAGTCATAGGTCTCCAACATGGTGCCCGCAGGCCCTTAAAAACACCTCAAAAGCCCATGGACAGGTTCTGAAAACAACTCACCACTGATGGGTCATTGCAATTTTCTGGGAAGCTTGATTTCTAACCGTCATAATGTTTTAGTGGTGGACTAGGCCCATTTTATTTCTACTAATTACAACCTGGTAACAACACAGTAATAATATTAGTTAATATAGGAATGCGTATCAAACTAGAAGCCCTTCAAGCTAATAAGGAATAAAAAAGTAGCCCTCAGCTTCAAAAAGCTCAGTTTTGCCTGTAATAAATATGCATTCATATATATATATATATATATATATATATATATATATATATATATATATATAAAATTTCTCTAAAAATGACCAATTTAAATCTCATTGTGAGACTGGACTTTTGTTTTCACTTGTCAATGCAGATTTTGTGGTATTTTGAAATAAATTAGGAGTGATAACTGGTTTACATAGCGAAGACTTTAAGGAGTGCCGCGCTAAGATAACATAGGAGCACCACACTGCTCCCACGAGTGGGCATGGCAGTCGAGCTTGCTGTTGTGGCGGTTGCTGTATTACCAGTAGTTGCATTGTTGCTGTTTGCCGTTGCAGTATTTCCAGGTGTTGTTGCACCACTGCCAACTGCAGTATTGCCGGTCGCCGTGTTGCCATCTGTGGTTACAGTGTTACCGGTCATTGTGTTGCCTGCTGTAGTGGCGACGTTGCCGGTTGCTGTGTTGCCAGTCATTGTGTTTCCTGCTGTAGTGGCAGTGTTGCCAGTGCCAGTGTTGCCTTCTGTAGTGGTGGTGTTGCCAGTTGCGGTGTTACCGGCTGTGTTTCCCGTGTTGCCAGTCATGGTGTTGCCTGCTGCGGTGGCAGTGGTACCGGTTGCGGTGTTGCCTGTTGCTGTGTTGTCGGCTGTGGTGGCAGTGTTGCCGGCTGTTGTCGCTGTGTTGCCTGTTGCGGTGTTGTCGGCTGTTGTGGCAGTGTTTCCAGTCGCAGTGTTGCCAGTTGCGGTGTTGCCGGCTGTTGTCGCTGTGTTGCCTGTTGCTGTGTTTTCGGCTGTGGTGGCAGTGTTGCCAGTTGCGGTGTTGCCAGCTGTTGTCACTGTGTTGTCTGTTGCTGTGTTGTCGGCTGATGTGGCAGTGTTGCCAGTCGCAGTGTTGCCAGTTGCGGTGTTGCCGGCTGTTGGGGCAGTGTTTGCTGTGTTGTCAGTTGCAGTCTGAGCATTGACAGATGCTATGAGGGGAAAAATGTGCATGAGTTTGTGTGTCACTCTCAATACAATTTTGGGAAAAAATGTTATTGCATAAAAGTTATTAGAATGAGATGCTTACCAATGAGCAGGAATTGAAACAGGATTAGCAAGCGCATCTTTGGAAGGGAACAAATACCTAAAAAAACAATAGTTAATAGTTATCTAAGCCAGTTTTTGGGGGTGCTCAAGCAACTCCAAATTTATCCCAAGCAGCCCCAAAAATGATCGCATTTGAAAAAATCTTACCTTATAAAATATCAGGATGGGCTTAAATATGATGAAAAACGTTAGTTAAATGTATTGAAAAATTAAAATAAAACAATATGAACAACACAGCGTCTGAAATACTCCACTGCCTTGAAATGGTTCAGTCCCTTTGATTCCTAGCATGGCTCTCTATATTTAGTTTTTTGATATTACTGTAATTCTATTTTTTAAGTATTTTTGTAGAATTTCTGCAGTCACATTTTTGTCGTATTTCTGTATTTTATGAGTATTACTAGTTGTATTTTTGTAGTATATCTGTCGTAATACTTCTGTGGAAGCATTTTTGAAGTGTTTCCATACTAGTATTTTTGCACTATATTTTAATATTACTGCAGTTGAATTTTGTGGTATTTCTGTCGTAATATTTATGTAGCAGTATTTTTGCATTACAGTATTACTGTTGTGTTTTTATAGTATTTCTGTAGAGGTATTTTTGAAGTATTTCCGTACTTGTAGTTTTGTAGTATTTCATTAGTATTTTTTAATATTAGGTACTTTTGTAGTATTTGTGCTGTAATATTTCTGTAACTGTATTTTTGTATCAAAATATTAGTACCTATTTTCTTCTATAGTATTTTTTTATCGTAATACAGACAAATGATATATTAGGTCCCTGTTTTTAAGCACTAAATTTGATGTTTAGTTTTGTAGTCATTTTGTAGTATTTTATGGTATTTATGTTGCAGGCACACAGAAGGACAATGGGGACAAAGTTAGCACCCAAACACAAAAAACAATTATTACTTGTACTACATTTACTTTTATGTATAGAACTTCATTATATTTTGACCATCTTTGTTTGATGGGCAGCATACGGCCTGTGGCCCATCCGTTGCCCACACTTGCTCTGGGTGCCCAGCACCCCCAAAACTGAACCTCAAATCTCCCCTTTGGTAGACTAAGGCTTTGTCTACATGTATCTTTTTTTATTAGACCCGCACAATTCTCTCGTCCAACTGCATAAAAACCTTCCTTTAATACAGCTTTGATTAAATAAAACAAGATTTTTTTAAAAGGACATTCAATGAGAGCATAATTTTAATCCACATAAGCACTCACCATTGCAACAAAATCCTCTTGTCATATTAGTAATGTTAAATTGTTAAGAAATAAATATTATTTTGCAAGAAAAACGTTACATCTTATGAGAAGACCATTATCAAGTTCAGCTATGTCTTGTTATGCTAAAAAAGGATTATCAACCAATGTTATTTTTTCTAGTTTTATTAAAATTCAAACTTGTATTAGTTAGTTTTAGATATAAAGTACCGGTAATGTGGATTGAAAACTAAAACTTGGTTAAATCTTTAAAGCTTTAACTTTTGACAAAACTAATGTATGTGGTTGTTTAATGGTATTTATCGATGAGATTTTTTTTTTTTTCAAAATTGTAAAATGAAGTTGCAATAACATTGAAAGAAATGTAATAAATAAGGTTTTCATATACTGAGGGAGAAAAATACTGACGTGCAAATAAAATAACTCCCAAGATCTATGGCAATGTTTCCAATTTCTGTATTTTCAAATAGAATAGAATAGAACAGTCTTTAATGTCATTGATAACAACGTAGTGAACATTGTTTGCAACGACTCACTATTTTTCCACAAAGATGACTAATTAAAAAAGATACCGGTATGTTGGAGGAAACATAATAATGTTTGAGAATGGTTATTTCTCAATATTCAATAATAATTGCAAAAATAGTTACTAAAAAAACATTTCATAAAAGATTTTAATAAAAAGAAAAACGGACATATAGAGCTAGGTATCAAGTATCATTTAGAAGTATAATATGGTCTTTCAATAACACAGGGTGTTTCAAACGATCACATATCCTTTAAGATGTGAATATCACAGAAAGCACACGATTTAGGCAAATGTAGTTCAAAAGTATTCACGTTGAAGATCATGACTTTTATAAAATTATTTTTTACAAATCTGTATGAGAAATTCAAAAGCATGTGAATTATGGGAACAATGTCACAAATCGTTACTATGCGCACCGGCATACGTCAAGTCGGTAATCCAGCTCCTGCCACAACACACTGAAGCATTTCTTGGGTAACAGTCTCCAATAGATTACTATCTTATGTATTATTTGATAATGTGTTAGTACAGGTGAATACATTTATTCTAATAATTCATTATTTATATTAAAAGGATACCATTTTTTGAAAACACCCTGTATCATTATTATCAATCGTATCTTGCTAAAACAAATTATCTGCATCGGTCGATGGAAAAAGCATGAACTTACAGAGTGCTGACTTGATTTCTGCGTCTCGAATCTGTTGAGGCCTCGGGTGCGTAAACGGGTGTGACACCTGCCTCTATATAGGCCCGGTGACGGCCACCAGAAGACGCACAGAGATCATTCCTTCCGCCTTGCTCACCTTTGTCCTTTTTCTATTCAAGGTCACGGCATCATTGTGGTGTGGCCGGCTTGCAAAGTAAACAGGTGCACAAAGACGTCACTGTGTGCCACCGTATCACTGACAATCCAGTCGCTGCCGTCTCAGGGCGCTTGTCCCCGCTAAAAGACATCCGCGGAATGAGCAAAAAGGTGGGGACGCTTTTGTTTGCAGCTCTGCATCTGTCAACCATTACTTCACCTGTCCTTCCAATCTTTAAGTCACACCTCGTGATGCTTTCGCGTGTTCGTCATTGCGTCTCTGTCCTCTGACATTTTTGTTCTGATGGAATTTTGACGATGAAGGGGGGAAAACAGTAACCAGCATTTCATAGTTTCGGTCACTCATACTTGTAGATTCACACTTTGGTTGGGGTCAGGGGTTTTCCTTAATTTTTGTACTGTACTTGGTGGCTTTGTGTTCGATTCAGTTCCTATATTATTTATTCTCACTAAGATCGCAGAGGTGCTGGAACCCATCTCAGCCATCTTTGAGCATTGGGCAGGAGACACCCTGAAATGGTTGCCAACCAGTTGCAGGGCACATAGAGACAGAAAACTCACTTACTCATACACACCTAAGGACAATTTGGACCATCCAATTAACCTGACATGCATGGTTTTGTAATGTGTGAGGAAACCCACACAGGCATGAGGAGAACATGCAAACTCCGCATAGGGAGGCTACAGTAGCTTGAATTAAACACTGGACCTTTTCACCATGGGGCTGCGCACTGGCCAACCAACTGCCGTGCTGCTGTGGCTTTGAGTTATTCTGGCATTTTTAATAAAACTAAAAATATAATTTGTTGTGCTTGGTAAATTAGTCATATAAAAAGAATACAATTGCAGTGCAGAAAATCAGCTATATTACACAAGTATATTGTTAAAAAAAATCCTGCATTGTGATTTCTGGATTTTTCTTTTTAGTTTATCTCTCTCACATTAACCCTACGATGAAAATTTCAGACCTCTCCATGATTCCTAAGTGGAAGAAATAGCAAAATACCAGTGTGTTCAAAAACGTATTTTCTTCACTGTATATCTTGCAGCCTTCAATTTATTTTTTATTTGGCCCTTAGTGGAACCTTTGATTTAGCATAGGGATGGGCAAGTACCAATCTGTGTCAATAACGGGCTTTGTTAAGGTGTCGACACGGTGGCCAAAACCAGTACAGTAATCCCTCGGTTATCGCAGTTAACGGGGACAAAAACCACCAGCGAAAAGTGAAAATCTGCGAACTAGCGATGCCCCTTCAAAAATGCTTAAAAAAATAAAGAAATTATTTTATTATTATTTTTTAGACGCGCAAAGCTCTGAACCCGCGAACGTGGAACTGCGAAGTAGCGAGGTCCCACTGTATTAGCTTTCTTTTAGGGTAGGGATGTAGACCTCAGTTTGGCCGAATCCAGACTTTGTTCTGAGGCGGAAAGTCAACTCCAAATGTTTAGTTTTGTTTTTCAGTATTATGCTTTATCATATTTCAATATTTTAATTCGCAGCAGGGGGAAATAAACAATGACCACAAGTAAAAATAAAACTGAAGAACTTACATCCTTATTGAAGCATTCATGCTTTGTGCTTGCTTGTAATATACTCAAGTTTAAATCGATTTCAACATGTTTGATATCCTGAAAGTACACACGTCTTATAGAATTGGTATCCAAATCTTTCCATGACTTCCATTGCCGAGCTACCTATCTGACTTGCATCTTGCCCGCTGCTATTGCAATTTGTTGTCACTTCTGCAGTCTTATTGATCGGAAAAATTAGATTTGTTTTTTCTTGACTCTATGTAGTGACGCATGATTTTGTGACTGTTCCGCTGCCAAGTGGACTTCACTAAATATGTTACTGGTCACATTCCTTTTTTGTCTAAACAACACAAGGCAAGCATGTGGGGGAATTTGTGAACCTCAGCCAATGTTTCACGAACATGTTATCCTTTATATTACATGTCCTAAGTACGAGACAGTTGTATTCAACTATCGAGTACAAAAGGAAAATGCAGGGACTCCTTTTAACAAAGTGATACATTTCGATTTTTGTTCAAAATGAAGCTGTAGTTTGGAAAAGGGAAGATGATTCAAGCATCATGAGGGAATACTTTATTGAATAGAAAGCCTTACAAATGGAAATGTCTGAGGCTGAAATTAGACTTCAAATCCTGTACAGCAACAAAATTGTTTGAGAGTAATACGTAATAAGTTTCACTCTGCATAAAAAATGTTCTCTATTCGTCTTTAAAGGCAAAGGGTTTTCAAGTCTAAGTGTCACTCTTGTCTTTCTTTGCCCGCTTTGCTTTGTTGTGGTTTGGGTTTTTGCTATAATTGTTGGACTTTTCCAGGAGTGCGAGTGTGTCACGCTTCTCGATCTTCCTCAGATGCTTCTTCTTTATCCTCTTGAGCTTTGCGGTGTTTCGAATCTGGAAAAAAAAAGTCACACATTAATAATGCTGTACATGGAAAGGTTTGCTTAAGTTCATCAGTCACAGGTGTACCTACTATGACGGATAGTTTATTTAACGTGGCATAATGGCAACAATATTTGAAACGGCTTTTACTGTGACGCACTTTAGTTCCGCACTTCCACAAACAAACTACAATAGTACCCATTATGTACCTCAGGACAGAAAAAACAATATAGAACATAAGAAACAAATGTCTGGAGTCAGTTCTGCTTGACACATATTGCTATGCCCAGAAATGGTTTCAAAATGTTTTGCTTTTGAATCCGAGTGTCCTATATTGTTTTATATTCGGACAAGCATTGTGTGTACGTACCACTTGCACGACCTCCGCTTTGCGTTCATTCTCTTCGCGTCGCCTCAAGTTCTCCTCTCGCCGTTTCCGCTTTTCCTGTGGCAGGGGGATTGCACAGGGATGTGAATAAAGATAGACGACAAATACGTTTTTTGTTGTTTTTTTATTTCACCGTACCTGTTTGGCTTTGGCTTTCTGCTCTTTCAATTCTAACATGTACTTCTGCACCAGCTGCTTTTCTCGCTTGGCCTGCATCTTCTTCCCCCAGGAGGTGCACAACGACGTGTCTCGTACCAATGCAGAGAACCTACATGAGCACACGTCAGATGATGGTATTTAAAATAAGTTATTATTCGTAACTTTAAAAATAAAAACATAAGAACTACTTTTATGACACAATCAAGAAATATATATATTCTCTTGTTTATTTTACTTAGGCTTTTATTTTAATCTGTACTTTGGTCAACTATCAGGCGCTGTTGTTTACTATTGTTTGTTATCTCCCGTCTTGATTACAGTAATGTACTACTCTCCGGTCTCCCAAAGTCCAAAATCAAGAGGTGGCAGCTGGTACAAAATGCCGCAACGAGGCTTTTAACTAAGACAAGAACGTTTGATCACATTACCCCGATTTTAGCTAACCTGCATTGGCTCCCCGTTAGCTTATGATGTGATTTTAAGGTTGTTTGTAGTATACAAAATCATGCATGGACTTGCTCCCTCATCTCTCTCAGATTTAATTTCCCTGTGTTCCGGTCCAGAGCCTTCGCTCTGAAAATGCTGATCTACTTGTGATCCCAAGAGCCAAGAAGAGAACCGCAGGTTCGAGAGCGTTCTCCATCCAGGCCCCAGTGCTGTACCTCAGTAGGCCTAAAACACACTTCTATTCTATAGCTTATGGATGACCTATATTTTACGTTGAAAATATCTGTGTATTATTTGTTACTGCAACATCTAAAGCATCTTCTTCATTTACCTCATGTTGAGGTTTTGAGTTTTCTCTTGTCCCCATGTAGGTTTTAGATCAGCGGAAGATGTAGTCTGCAGTTTGCAATAATCTGTGCAGCCCTTTGAGACTCCTTGTGATAAAGGGCTGTACAAATAAACATGACTTGCCTATTGTAACCAAATTTGGCAATCTTGCGGTTGACAACAGTTTGTACAAAGGAAACCACTACTTAGATTGAACAAAAAATAAGTATTTTTATACAATTAAAAAAAACAGAACTGAACAATCGTAGCCAAATTTAGTAAACTTATCAAAAGAGCAGCTAAAGTAAATTAGACAAAAAGAAAAAACTTTTTTTTATTTGCCCAGTAGCTGGTTAGACCACACAACAAAAATTATTTCTAATCCTTTGTATAATATTTAAAATAACTCAAATATTATTCCAGGGCAGTGATTTATTTACTCAACGAAAACAAGGAATGTATTGACTCATTGCTGGACAGCTGCTTATTATTAGAATGCTCTCATGCTGTATGACAACTGTATATAGTACTGTTTGGATCTATTGAACTATCATATTATCCATTATACATAAGTATATTTGTTTTTTTATTTTCGTTCTGTAGCAACAGGAGCCTTACACACATCTGATGTGAAAACCACCTGGGAAAGTAAAGCATTTGATAGAGATTTAAGAATTATAATAAAGTACAACCAATCTGCTTAATATTAACTGTACCGGTCCTGGTACACATCATGTTGGATGTCTTAAGCACCACAATGATCTATGAATCAAGAACAGCTTAATTGTCCATTAATTTTTTTGATGCAATTGGCGGTTCTTGAAATATGGATGGCTTGTGCTCAGTAACAGCATTTATTTCCCTTCAGCTTTGTGTCAAGTGTGAATTAGGTTTTGTTCTAAATTGTCATCCTAAACCTGAGAAAAGACATCCAAAACAAACCAGATAAAAAAAATAAAAAAAATAACCTGTTCATAGAATATACCACGGATGTCAAAGTCAAGACCTTCGGGCCAAATTCAGCCCCAGAGTAGATTTTATTCAGCCCAGAACTATTTGGATTAAGAATTGTATCATACACTGGGAAATGTTATGTATTAGTTTTCACTGTCAGTACTCCTCGTAGCACTTTTTTTAATTGTAGTTTGTGAATGATAGAATTTTTTTTTAATTTCAAGTGATTATAGCCCACTTTTGCCTGAATAATACCAGCTTCTTCATTTAATGGGATTTTTTATATTAAAGGAAATTGTCTTTTGTGTATGTTGAAAATAAAAGATTACTGGTAGAGCCATAAATCATGTTTTTCTGTATGGCCCTTAAATACAAGGAGTCTCAAAGGGCTGCACAGACCAGACTATTTTAGACTACAGATTATTAATACACCATCCCCTGATCTAAAACCTACATGAGGGCAAGGAAAAACTGAAAACCTCAGCATGAGAAAAATGAAGAAACTTTGAGATGGGACCACACATGGGGTAATCCCCTTTCCAGAATGACCATGCTGCAACAGATGTTGCAATACACACAAGAAAAGTTTCCTTTACGTATGTGAACATATTGGAATATATTTATAACCCTTTCAGTAGATTCAATTTGTTTCACTAGACCAAGGTTTTTCAACATGGTGCCCACGGGTGACAGGTAGCACCCTAAGAACCTGTGGACAGGTTCTGAAAATAGCTCGTCATTGTGATTTAATGGAAATTTGATCCCTAACTGGTATGTTTGAGTGGTTGACTAAGCCTATTTCACCTCTACCTCTAAAAATCACAACCCGGCTAAAACATAGTAAATATATGATAAGTTGTTATTTGAGAATTGTGTATAAAACTGGTAGTCCTTCGGCCCAATAGGTGACAAATAAACAACTATTGGGAAACCAGTATCGTCTTATTTTAATCACCATAGAGATCTGACTTTATTCAAGAACACCCGATGCTACACGCAGGTAGCCAGCCTCTCTCAATTGTTTTCTTACACTGAAAGGAGAAGGCCTCCAATTTTGAATAGCCAATAAAATCAAGGATCCAAGCGTTCCAATTTCCGCATGTGAGTCGGCGGGTTATAAAGCCCAGACCACAAAACGATGGATTGAGCGTGCGTCTTGATGCAAGTGGGGCTCTTCGCACATATCTGAGGCTGCGTGTGCTTATGACAAATGTCCTGCAATTTCGTTCTAATTTTGTGTAATGACAATAAAAACAACTGCTATCATGTGTAATGTGTTAATATTTGTAGTTCCATAATTATTTTTTTTGTGTTTCAGTCTGGAATGTCATCTCGAAATAAGTTTAACCCATTAAGGGCTTTTATAAAGGTGGGACACTACTTCACAGATTTTCACTTATTGGGAAATGCGGCAACCGACTTGTGTTGTTTGCGTACAAAACGGCTATTTGAGCCGTCTCATTGACGTGGGACCCAGCTACCACCCAACCGAGTCGGTTCCCATCGAGACGCTATTTTTCTGTTGTGATTGCTCTAAATGCATTTTTTCAGGGGTTCTGTGCTGTTGACTTTGAATTTATTGAGTATAAAAGGTTAACTAGTTACTTTTACGATAGAGTAACTCAGTTACTTTATGGAAGGAGTAGAATCAGGGGGCACCAGGCTGTACTTGCCCAAGACTTACCTCAGAAAATAGTGCCTCCACTGCACGGACCCAACTTCCTGCCGTCTTGAACAAATATGAAGTGACCATTTGAATATGTATGACTCAAAAACCATGGTATCATCAGATGATAATGGCACAGGCTGTTTTTTTCCAATTTTTTCACCACAACTTTCAATTTGACCTTCTAAGGAACAGTGATGTCATGTTCAGTCCTCATGTTGTGGTTTTTCCTTGCCCTCATGTCAGTGTCAGATCAGGGCATAGTATAATTGCGGCCTGTGCAGTCCTCTGAGACATTTTGTGATTAAGGGCTATATAAATTAAAGGAAATTAAATAACTTAACTAGATTAGACCAGCAAGCGAGCAACTATAACCATTGACTGTTTTAAAGTCGCGTGCCCAACACTGTTATTAAGAACACATCACCTCTTTTTGTTGCGATCCTTCCACACTCGTCCCGATTTTGGCTTTCCCAGAGGACAAACCACAGTTGGTTTCATACTAGGCTTCTTATCAAGGCGAGGCTTCTTATCAAGGGGTTGCAGCTTCATCTTTGGGGTCGCTGGCGCTCTTTCTACCTGGGTGGGTTGGAGCATAGGGGCGGCTGTTTCCACTTCTGATGCGGAATCAGTGCGATGGTCCAGTGGCTTCAAATCGACACTTTCTTCAGGTTTCTCCAACTCCAGTACGGTGCTCAATGCGGGTTTGACAGACTCCGAATCGATACTCAGAGTAAGTTCCCCCGCCTCCGATTGAATATTGACTACGGGCTTCTCGTTCTCCGTCTTCAGTTTGTCATTGTCTTCTGGTTTTTCCTCAATATTTTGCGTCGTTCTGACGGACCCCCTAGTCCTTCTGCCCGGAGTTTTCACCGGGGTTTCGGTGCTAAGGAGTTCGGAGGGGGGTCGCAAAGTGCGACCACTGCGCGTTCGCGTGGCCATGAACAGCGAGTCATTTTCGTCCTCTGTAGTTTTAGAAGCGTTGTTAGTAGGCTTTCTTTTCGGCATGTTTTTCTAACCCACGTGTGACTGTGACGCCGACCCGGAAGTGACGTGCAATCTGAATTTCCGTGTTTTTTCAAACGGGGAAATCTTTACGATCGCCTCCTGTGGTGGAAAAGTGAACTGCAAGATTGCGTCTAAATAGATCATTTTTAGAAAAATATATTGGAATACTTACAGGGAAATGTGTAAACATAAAAAAATTGCAGCAGTTTAAGACAATAAAAGAACTCCGTCGATTCCACACGCAGTAGAGTTTGCCGTTGATGCAATCCTGCCATCTTTTGACCAAAAAGCGTCATTGCAGCATATCCAATTTTGCATCACATGATCCGAACTTCCGCAGCCCAAGACGCCCCATAAAATGATTATTACTCATCAAGACAGATAGACTACACAAGATCAGTAAACAACCACGAAAAAGCGCACTAGTTTTATGGAGTGGAATTAGAACCTTGACACATTTTGGGCCAGGATTTGACATGCCGCTCTTGAGTCTTGCTGGATTTCTGCTGCTACTCTTCGGAATTTCGGTAGGAAATTTTCTTATTTTTTTCCCCTTCCAGAAGAAATCTTTACATCTTTGTATCAATATGGTGTCAAATTAAAAAACATAAACACACCAGCAAAAATATACTAAATTGAAAGCCTGTTTATTACTGTTTTGCTACATTAATAACGCGATAATGAAGAATACAACGCCAAAACATTTTTGCATTTTAATTACAACCAGGGCAAATTTAAATCTATTTGGCATAAAGAATAGAGAGAGGAAAGAAAATACGATTGTCTTGTACGTTTTCTGAGTGCACTAGAAATAAGTCTTAGAATTGATTACTGTAGTTTAAATAGGGTAAGTTGATTTTTACTCTAAACACTTTGGCAATCCGGGTCAATAAAGATGGGATGAAGTCAAGCCTTGTTAACCTGAGAGGGCACCCTGACTCAGCAGGCACATCTCATCTGATACAACAGACAACACGACTGTTAAAGTAAACAGTTTGTATTTGAACGAGTTTAAACTTCAGTAAACACTCAAAATAAGAAGAATACATGAATGTATTTTGAAGACAGAAAGAGAAGCCATCAGATGAGGAATTCCATACCCGTTCTAAGGCCCCTGAGCACCCTCTTTTTATTTAATTGTCAAGTTTTAAACAAGCAGTTCAGCCCTAAGGGCTGTGGAATCAAAGAACAGCAACATGATTGGTCAATAACAACAATTATTTAATAGTCAAGACAACGGACAACGGTGCGCAATACTAGTCAAAAAAAGGAACTGGCATCCTATGAAATCCCCTGTATAGGTGTGCAATATTGAAAACAGGATAAACTTTTTATAGTTCCCATTGGAGTAAGCACATATAATGTATCTTTAAATTGTTTTTCCTTGTGTTTGCAGCTTGCTGCACCTCCGTCTTTCAGCATTGACTACAAGAACGACTGCTTCCGCAGAGATGGAGAGGAGTTCCGCTACATTTCGGGCAGCATCCACTACAGCAGGATCCCAAGGGTCTACTGGAAAGACCGCCTGCTCAAGATGTATATGGCAGGCCTGAATGCCATCCAGACGTACGTGACCTATCCATGAATGTATTGCTGACTCTCGCAAATGTCAAAAATACGTAAATAATCAGATGTTTTCTTTTCCTACCCTAGGTATATTCCATGGAACTTCCACGAGTATTCTCCGGGTAGATATGACTTCACGGGAGACAGAGATTTGGAACATTTCCTTAAACTGGCACAGGAGGTCGGCCTGCTGGTCATCCTTCGACCAGGGCCTTATATTTGTGCTGAGTGGGACATGGTAAGAGAAATGAGGCTCACCGCACCACGACACAATTATGCACAATTTAGCAGTTTACACTAACTGGATAAGAGCCACATTTTTGGCATTATCACACAAAAATAATTCTTCAAGAATAGTCAACAAACAATATGTTTTAGGGACAGTGCGTATTATTTAGTTTCTTTCAGTGGTTAAAAAAACACTAATTCATTAAAGGTGCCTGCCTAAATGTTAAACTTTGTTATTCTCTGCCGCCATATCCTGGCATTAAGCCACAATTTCAGCATCAGTCAGCTCATTCATCAACTACGTTCATTTCTTAGAAGAGAACAAATAAACTCTTCTTTTTTCATTTCCTTTGGGGTTTGGGTCTGCGTTTGGTCTGCATATAAAACAGGCCTTTTCTTGCTTTTACTATTTTTGTCACGACCAGAACGGAATCAGGACCCAATTGCGTAACGTTAAGCACAAGTTTTATTGATAGAAAGAGGAAGGGCAACGCCCGGGGATCTGGTGCTCGCTGGACACAGGAAGCAAGCCATTCACAAAATCGGATCTTGATCCGAATGCTGAAGGGGATCTTCCGTAGCGGGAGATGGCGGTGTCAAGGACGGAAAAACAGGTCGATAGCCGAGACAGGAGAGCAAAAAAACGTGGTCGGGATCAAAAGCGGGTCGTAAGCCGGGACGGGAGAGCAGACGTGGTTGGGATCAAAAACAGGTCGTAGCTGGACACAAACGGGAAGATCAGGAACAGACGGGTGGAAAAACGGGTGGAAAAAACGGGACAGGCGGGAGTTAGGGTTAAAATGCTTGCCTTGTAACAACAGAGGTTTGCTGACGGACTGACAACCGGAGAGTGACAGGACTGGGTTTAAAAAGGG
Organism: Urocampus carinirostris; assembly: GCF_059441175.1. Taxonomy (NCBI): domain Eukaryota; kingdom Metazoa; phylum Chordata; class Actinopteri; order Syngnathiformes; family Syngnathidae; genus Urocampus; species Urocampus carinirostris. The sequence continues at coordinate 22,611,637 of NC_142356.1, forward strand.
ACAGGGAACCAATCAGGTAGCGCGCAGCGGCTGGCGCCAAATGAGCAGACACAGGTGAACCTAGTCAGTAATCATGACAATTTTCATGCTACACTAACAAAAAAACTGTGATGGCGATCATGGCACTCTCCTATGGACGGATGAATGGATTTTAATTTGATAGCTTACATTTCTGCAGTTTTTAGTTTTCTTTTAGAGACTCTATTTCATTTAATCATTTTATAGTGTTAACTGTAAATAGTATCATTAAAGGTCCACATTTGTGTTACGTTGACATTTCAGTTCATGACATTTGTGGCCTTAAACCTGTTGCACAGTGTAAATGTTATGTTCTCATTGTCTCGGTTGAAATAAATGTCAGCACAGACTTATGTGCATTTTTTTAACATCATCAGAAGTGTATGATTTAAGTTGCTTGTTTTTTTAGGAAAGAAAAGTGATCCGCAATCATCACGTATATGGATTTGCAATGCTTGTAGAATCCCAATTATCGAGAATTGTGATATTGTGAGAATTGTGACCAAAGCATATCATCCCACCCCTAATTATTACTATTTCAAATGACTTTTCTTTCTGCCAGGGAGGATTACCGGCCTGGCTTCTTCAAAAGAAAAACATTGTGCTCCGCTCTTCAGATCCGGGTGAAAATCATTATGCTGCAGTTGTTTACGTATCTATTTGTTGCAACCACGCAGCATTAATCACTTAATAAATTGCTTGTCTTAGATTACATAGCAGCCGTTGATAGTTGGATGGATAAACTACTGCCGATGATGAAGCCTTTCCTCTATCAAAATGGTGGCCCCATCATCAGTGTTCAGGTGCTTTTAAGTCTTTTTTTCTCCAGAAATCAGCCATTAATATTTGTTACTGAATTGGGAAAAATCCATTCATTAAATATGTACTATTTATAGTGTGTATTACACTAATGGACTACAGTAGTGAAGGTGATAAGCTATTTTTTAAGGCTTTTACCCGGATAGGTTTATAGTTTTGTACACACTAAAAATAAGGAGAGAAGACATCAGTGGATTCCAAACTTTCAAGGAGAACAGGAGAGCTTGCGTCCGGATGAGAAATTCCGACCTGTTCTAAAGGCCCTCCCCGAGCCCTTTATTTTTATTGAATTTCCAATTATACAAAAGCAGGTCAGCCCTAAAGAAATCAAAGGACAGCAACATGATTAGCCTATAGTGACAATGATGCAAACAGTTCCTAATAGTCAAAAAATATTCAACAGTGTGCAATAATAATCAAAAAGACAAGCGGGCATCCTATGCAATCTCATTTGCTGACATATATCACCTCACTATGTGTTTGAGCTGTGAGAAGGAGGCCTTTAGAGTGAGCACACCATTGCAAAGACCCTGATCATCTTTAACAATGGCTATTTTGTCGGACTGTTTCTCACCTCTACCTGCTCATTGTGTGCACAAAATGCATATATCGAGGCGTTCAAGAGCATCGTTATAAACACGCCATTCATTTAATGCTATAATTCAACAGTGGAAAGCCCCTAAGAAAAGCTTGCCTTGTTTTCAGGTGGAGAATGAATACGGTAGTTACTTTGCCTGTGACTACAACTACATGCGTCACCTTTACAAGCTGATGCGGTCCTACCTGGGCCAAGAGGTGGTGCTGTTCACCACTGATGGCGCAGCAACGGGGTTTCTCAAATGCGGCACCATCCAAGGCGTCTATGCAACTGTGGACTTTGGCCCAGGTTTCTCAATCTGCTGATCGCGGAAGTTCCGGCTGTCGTGACTTGATGGTGTTTTAAATTTTTTTTTTAATTCTGATTTTAGGTTCAAATGTATCAGAAGCATTTGCAGCTCAACGGCACGCCGAGCCCCATGGACCTTTGGCAAGTTTACTGCTGGTTTCTATTTCTTATTCATTTATTGGTGCCTAAAATAACAACTGCTATTTACCAGTGGCGGGCTGTGCATTTCACACATTGGCCTCCAGTAGTGCTATGTCTGACTCAATCCAATCCCTAATAACTATTGAAAAGCTATGAAAATTTTACTGCAGCTACAGCTGCGACGCATGAAAATCCTCAATTTAGGAATATAGCCACATTTTACTCATCAAAGATCATTTTTTTTGTTTGTGCACAAAATCCATCATCCTTTCTTTCCTCAGGAATATTTATATTACTCTGTTGCACAGGTTCTCTGTGCGTTTCAGTTCAAGAAGTTATTTTCTATTGCCGTTGAAGCTAATGCTGAAAGTCGAGCCTTTCTTTTCATATTTCCTGCATAGGTTTTTATTCGATTTAGGGCTGTAAAAGTAAGACAGAAGCAGTGGACATAGGGATTTTTTCCTTCATATTTTTGTTGTGAAACTTCAGTTACCGCCCGCCAGCCAAACATAGTTTGTAAAACCGCTGACGTTTTGTGACACCTTCTAGGTGTCATGGTGTCGCCAACTTGAAATCTGATTGGCTAACCCAACAGCGCTATTGACACTTATTTTCTGACTCAGAGCCTGCAGAAACAATTGAGAAGGCACCCGGCTAGGTTTCTGACCCTGGCAAAAAGTAATGGCTGAAATGTGGTTGCTTGAAGTCTTAAATGTGCAAGCACACTTGTGAAAGCAGAGCAACCAGGGGAAAAGCAGTGAAAGGAAACTCAAAGACAATTTTGAATCATTTAATAAGTGTTCATGCACAAAATCTAATTAACATCAGATGATTCAGGTATTTTTTAGACCAGTGGAGAAAGCCTTGTAGGCCCTGACTCCCTTCCACTGCTATTAACAATCATGGAATGCTTAAATAAAATTTGTCCCCACATCTTGTAAGTCTGGTGTCACCAACCTTTATTATGTTTATGTTTTAGTTATTACCAGTTTGTGATTACAAGAAAACACTAATACATCATATCAGTTACAGAATCAAATTTGTAATAAATCTTTGTGACCTATCACTGGTGAGCAATTTTTGCGGGGTGTTTCAAAGTTCTTAGGGGGCTACCTGGTGCCCACAATCATCATGTTTGAGATCCTTGTTTTAAGTCAGGCTACAACTGATATATGCATATATTCTTTTAAGAGGCTAGCAGTGTTTTTGGAATCAAATTTCCTCACTATCATTCTCTTTTTGCCCACTAGGTAAATTCTGAGTACTACACGGGCTGGCTGGATCACTGGGGTTGGCCTCACTCCACTGTCTCTACTAAAAAAGTTGTCATGACCCTTAGCAAGATGCTGGCTATGGGTGCAAATGTCAACCTGTAAGTCCAGTTTTTATTTTTATTTTTAGGATGGAAGTAAATCACGTGAGTCGACATGATACATCATGGCTGTGTTTGCAGTGGTGGCAGGAATTTGTATATATTTTTTACAACCGAATATAAGACCAGGGACATTTCCTTAACTTACTATTAAATTATGATATTTCCACAAAATAATATACTGAAGTTGTTAAATTGTTACTATTTTAAGGAAAAGATAGTTTTATGGGCAAAAAGTATTTTATTAGAAACATTGCATTATTTTTGTTATAAATTAAAACCTTACAAGCAAAGAGTTTCCAAAATACTAACTCCCCACACTCTAGCAAATTAAAAATATTTAAAAATGTAAATAATTAAGATAAAATAATATTTTCCCCCCTAAGAAGCCACATCCAGGAAAACACGATTTTATTAGTTTACTAAGCACACTAAAACTATTTTTAGGGGGTAAATTAAAACTGTATTGGATCAACTCTTGAGCTATTATTGAAACTTGGAGAGATCAGAGTTCAATTTTTTATTGGGCTGGCAGTAAAATAGTTAATATAGAATTTTGCAAAAATGAAACAAAAGTATGACAGTTACGTGTTGATAAGAAGTTTTGAAAATAATCCTTTTTTCCCTGACAGATACATGTTTATTGGTGGGACCAACTTTGGATACTGGAATGGTCAGTATATAAAATAATCACTCGCTATAATGCGGTTCACCTTTCACAGTCTCACTGCTTCATGGATTTTCATCACGCATTGTGTTCTGCATTCTGATTGGCTATACTTAAAGAGTTTTATTTCACAGATTTCACCTATGGTTTAATATACTGTATATATTTATATATATATATATATATATATATATATCCATCCATTATCTGCACCGCTTATCCTCAGTAGGGTCGCAGGGGTGCTGGAGTCCATCCCAGCTATCTTCGGGCAGTGGGCAGGGAACACCCTGAACTGGTTGCCAGCCAGTCGCACGGCACACAGGGACCGACAACTTGCTCGCTCATTCACACCTAGGGACAATTTTGACCGACCAATTCACTTAACATTCATGTTTTTGGGATGTGGGAGGAAACCGGAGTGCCCGGAGGAAAACCACGCAAGCACGGGGAAACTTGCAAACTCCACACAGGAGGTTTGATATCATGACCTCAGAACTCTGCCGCACACGCGCTAACCACTGCCCCGCCGTGCTGCCTTATGTATACATAAATAAAATCTATAATTGATTTAGTTTTATATATACATTTTTTAATTTCAATAACAACTTTATTATGCTTTCTGATCATATTTAAACTCCCTAGGTGCCAACTCGCCATACGCATCACAGCCGACAAGTTACGACTACAACGCTCCACTCACTGAGGCCGGAGACCTCACCGAGAAGTACTTTGCCATCCGGGATGTCATCAAAATGGTGTGTGGAGTGAATATTAATAAACTATTGTTGATGTTTCATTAAAAAAACTCGCATATTCTCTTTATAACAGTTTCGCAAAATACCCGAAGGGCTCATCCCGCCATCGAGTCCAAAGTTTGCATATGGTGCTGTCAAAATGCAGCAGGTAAGCAATATATAATATAATATATATATATATATATATATATATATATATATATATATATATATATATATATATAATGGGATCAAAAAAGCATTATTTAACTACGTCCCTGTCAGTAATAAATGATAAATAAATAAATGAAAAAGAAATATGGAAATTAAATGAAAAGAGCACGTATTATTTAGACATTATCAAATCAAGTCATGTTTAATTGTATTGCCCTTAAACACAAAGAGTCTCAAAGGGCTCCACAGACCACAGATAATTGCAAACTACAGATTATTATTACACCATCCGCTGATCGAAAACCTACATGAGTGCAAGGGAAAACCCAAAAACCTCAACATGAGGAAAATGAAGAAACCTTGAGAAGGGACCGCAGATTAAGTAATCCCCCTTTCAGGATGACCAGGCTGCAATGGATGTTGCAATGACAAATAATAAACAGATATTGTCAACATAAAATATAGGTTATTCATATGCTATAGAATAGAAGTGGTTTTTAAGCTTAGATTTAAACATTTCCACTGAGGTTACAGATCGAATCTCAGGGGGAGGAGCATTCCACAGCACCGGGGCCCGAATGGAGAACACTCTCAAACCTGCGGATCTCTTCTTAGCCTTTAGTCTTTACTTTAGCAAAATTTTGCTAGATTTACTTAAAAAAAATTCTGTTAATCACTCTACCTAAAGGTGGGTTGCGTAGTATGAGGTTTTCTTAAAAAGTTAAATATTTTCTCTATTAAGTAAGTGTTAACAATGCCCAACTGAGTTCAAAGAGTCCTTGTGGGTTTTCTTCCATTGCACATATCTACATTAATCTTGCTTTTTTTTCAGGCGTGCTCGGGGCGGTACAAACCTTTAAAAAGATGAAATTAGAGGATTCAATTCGAGCATGTCCTAAAAAATGTCATTTGCCTGCAGGCAAATCATGTGTTACTCTGCCGCCACCTCTTGGCTTAAAGTCATGATTGCAGCCTTACTAATTCAAAACGCTCTCCTCACCTTCAACTGCTTTTTTAATTACTTTAAATTGAAATACAATAAAGTACTAACATTTTAACCCCAAAAACTTTTTTTTTCAAAGAGAAGTAATGTACAGAAAAAAAAGAGTTCTTGGTGTATGGTACAATAGTGAATTAGATCATCGCAGGGGTTGCAGAAAACCTTTGGCATGAGGGCCCTTACTTTGACATTTGTGATCTAGATTAAACTCATTCCGCTCCTGACGTTGATCTTGATTAAAATTCTTTATCTGAATTTTTCATACAGCTCCAAACGGTCGTAGAGGCCTTGGAGTCCATCTCCTTCTCTGGTCCAGTGGAGAGCATGTTCCCCCAGACCTTCACTGATCTCAATCAGGTACTTCCTCATACTTTATTATTACTGTATTTATTTATATTAAATCTAGCAAAATCAAACGTCCTAAAGATAAGCATTGTGACTTTTCTTACATGTTGTTTTAAATGGCCTTTGTGCTCTCCTGTAGGCATATGGCTATGTGCTGTACAGGATTAAGCTACCGGTAAACTGCAGCGCACCCACGCCGCTAGCATCGCCGCTAAACGGGGTTCACGACCGAGCATATGTGTCGGTAGATGGGGTGAGTCGACGAATTGACTGTGTCTTATAAGGTTAACCCCCAAAAACGTCTCCACAAACTGGTAAAATTGGTCAATATTTGATAACACTACACGATAATGATTCTGACTGAATGATTTTGACTGGGTTTGCATCAAACAAGTTAGAATGGTTCTAATTTCCATTTATTAAATAAAAGATTACCTTGTAAATGTTATTATTTTTATAAATTAGGTGGCTGCAGGGATTCTGGAGCGGGACAAAGTTTTAAGTATTAACGTGACAGGCAAAGCTGGCAGTCAGCTTGATGTCCTGGTGGAGAACATGGGCCGGATAAACTATGGAAAAGACATCAATGATTTCAAGGTTTGGACATTTTTTTTTCTGGTTTTCTAGCTCTCCTCATAACGAAAACAGGAGAAATACTCTATAATATTGTCCTTAATACAGTATGTCACAAAAGTGAGTACACACCTCACATTTCTGCAGATATTCTAATCCATTGTTTAATTGAACAACACTGAATAAACACCGCTTTGACACAATTAAAGGTAGTCTGTGTAAAGCTTATATAGCAGTGTAAATTAATTTATCCCCTCAAAAACTCAAAAAATAGCCATTAGTAGCTAAACCCATGTTAACAAAAGTCCAAACATCCTGAAGTAAAAGTTCCTGAAGTTCAATGTTTTGTGTGGCCACCATGTTTTCGCGGAAGCACTTTAATCCTCCTGTCCATGAATTTTACCAGTGCCACTGGAATGCTCTTCCCCTCCTCCATGACAACTTGACTGAGCTGGGGGATATTTGAGTTCTTGTGCTTATCCACCTTCCGCCTGAGGATGCCCCAAAGCTGTTTTATTGGATATCGATTTGGAGACATGCTTGACCAATCCATACTCTTTACTCTTAGCCTCTGTAGAAAAGCCTTGGTCATCTTAGAAGTGTATTTGGGGTCACTGTCTGGCTGGAATATTGTCCTACAGACCAGTTTCTTGAGGGAGAAGATCCTTCTCTCCTGCAGGTTTTCACGTACTTGAGTTTGTGTTTTCATGTAACGAAATGCATCTCACCAATTCCAGTTGCACTCGTGCAGCCCCAAACCATGACATTCCCAACATCATGCTTGACTTTAGGCACGACACAAATATGTTTGTATTCCTGGTTGCCGCCACACATGCTTCCCACCATCTGAGCCAAATAAATTGATCTTTGTCTCATCAGAACATAGGATATATTTCCAGTAAGCGATGGCCTTTGTTTACATACTTCTTTTCCTTGTGTTAAAGCGATGTTTCTTCAGTGATGTTCTATTAAACATTACAACAAACTGTACATACGAATTATATTTTTTATTCATAAACATCTCATCTCATTAGCTACACCGCTTATCCTCAGTAGGGTCGCGGGGGTGCTGGAGCCCATCCCAGCTATCTCCGGGCAGGGGACACCCTGAACTGGTTGCCAGCCAGTCGCAGGGCACACATGGACAGACAATTCGCTCACTCATTCACACCGAGGGACAATTTGGTCCGGCCAATTAACCTAACGAGCATGTTTTTTTGAATGTGGGAGGAAACCGCAGTGCCTGGAGCAAACCCCGGGAGAACAGGAAAACTCCAAACAGGAAGTTCGATCTCATGACCTCAGAACTGTGCCGCACAGGCGCTAAGCACTGCGTCACCATGCTGCTAGAAAACAAAAAAACACAAATTTCAAAATATTTCTATTGTATTCTTCACACAGGGCCTCGTGAGAAACCTTACTTTGAACAACGTGGCGCTCCAAGGGTGGACCATGTACAGACTCAGCATCGACCAAGCAGTCCAAGAAGGCGTCTTGTGGGACACCAGGCCCACGTCGGCCGGCCCTCCTTCCCCCGCTGCCTTGGCCCTTCCTGCTTTCTATGGAGGAAGTTTCATCATTCCAGACGGTATTCCGGATCTGCCTCAGGACACCTACATCAGCATGCCCAATTGGCGCAAGGCAGGCTTTGTTGTCTATTCTCAACGTCACATTACCGCCATGTATAAATCCCACTCAATTAATTCGTTACATTTTGCATCGTAGGGGCAGATTTGGATCAACGGTTTTAATTTAGGACGCTACTGGGGAACCCGAGGCCCCCAGTTGACGCTTTTCGTCCCGGCCAGCATCCTCACTACCTACACAACAAACAACGTGACCGTCCTTGAACTGGAGGGGGCACCCTGCCTCGGATCGTGCACCGTGGAGTTCACCACGATGCACATCCTGAACGCGACGCTGCAGGGCGAGCACAAAGACCACTGGCCATTGTTTCAAAAGAGTTAACTATGATAAAAAGGGATTTCTTTTTATATATTTTTTCATTTGATTGTGACTGATTATTTATATTTTTGATTGAATTAGTGATACATTTTCCCAAAGACTTGACTACAGAGACAGTTTAACCAAGTTGCCAAAATCATGGAACACTTGACATGCTTTTTAAATTGAAATATACTTTACGCATTTTTTTTTAATGCACTGATGTTTGATAAAATGAAAGATCCTACTGCACAGTGTTAGATTTTCAAATATAGATATGTTGCCATAAATGATTACTGTCAGAACCAGAACGGAGACAGGACCCACGTGTGTTACATTTCTCTCAGTTTTATTGGAAGAAAGGAAAGGGTTGCACCCTCGATCCAAAGATCGCTGGACGTGGGAAGCAGGTCGCTCTGAACGCGGAAGTGGGACTTCCGTGGTGAGCAATGGCGGTGTTGGGAACAGAAAAAACAGGTCGCTAGCCGGGACTTGAAAGCAAAAAATGTGGTCGGGATCGGAAACGGGTCGAAAGCCAGGAGAGGAGAGAAGACATTGTCAGGATCAAAAAACGGGTCGTAGCCATTAAAACAGACGGGAGCAAAAATAGGTAGGAGTCAAGGTCGAAAAAACTTGCCTAGAGTACACTGAGGTTCCCAGATGGACTGACAACAAGTGACAGAAAGGAGTGGGTTTAAATAGGGACAGGGAGCCAATCTGAGTCCGAGGCAGTTGGCGCCCAACGAGCGGGCACAGGTGCTTCGCATCAGTAATCATGACAGATTACAATTATTTTGGAAAAAAAAACAACTTAAATCCCAATCACTAAACTTTTCTTATTTTAGTTTCTAGAGAGCATACATGTTCCAGTGCCTTGCAATCTACAATGATCAAGTTAATTATTTTAAATTGTTATCAATTATTACTGTACTTTGAGCTGGTTTGTATTATTTTTGTGCAGTGTATGATTTGAAAATCTCATTTATTAATATGAATTTGGAGTTCAAATAATTAGGAAAAATCGTTACCATTGGAACAATTTTTTAAACTGCAAATTCGGACAGTGTGAATTATTTATCGCCTCCAAGAGTCCAAAAAAATAATTTAAAAAGCAAATTTATGTTAGTTTTACAGAACATGAGACTCGGTTCTAGGGAGCAGATAGAACTGTCATTTTGTTGCTACCGCTACCCATAAAGTCCAAAAGCCTTCGGGGGAAAGAGAAGTAAAATGGTGTGTTTTGGTCGCTTTGAGTCTCTGTAGTTTGTATTCTTCCTACTGATGTTAGCACTCATTTTTGGATGTACTGTGTTTCACCATACAGCAATAGCTAATGTTAAAATGATACACACTGTCCCTTCAAGCATATTATAGTAACTGTTACAGTGCCTTGTAATCTATAATGATCGATGTTTGTTTTCACTGTTATTACTACTTTTGGCTTGTTAGCAGCATTTTTTGCACAAAGTCTCGTTTGAAAATATAAATGTATTAATAAGAATTGAAAGTTGAAATAATGAGGGGGTGGACCTGCAAATAGCACGATTGATTACACAAGAAATTTGGTTTTAAATGTTTGCAAAATGGAGATAAATGGTGAACATTGTAGACAATAAATTGTAGCAATACAGTAATCCCTTGGTTATCGCGGTTAGTGGGGACCAAAACCACCCACGAAAAGTGAACATCTGCGAAGTAACGACGCCCCTTCAAAAAGGCTTTAAAAAAAAAAAAAGTTATTATTTTTTAAATTATTTTATTATTATTATTTTGACCCGGTTAATGGGGAACAAAACAACCCGCGAAAAGTGAAAATCTGCGAAGTACCGGCGACCCTTCAGAAATGCTTATTAAAAAAAATGTCTGTTTTTTAAATTTAATTGTATTATTATTATTGTTATTATTATTTAGACCCGCGAAGCTCTGAACTCGCGAACGTGGAACCGCGAAGTAGCGAGGTCCCACTGTAGTTCAATACAAAAATGAAACTTGACAAATACAAAGGTTTTGACAAAGGTTTTGATTCATGCAGATATTAAACTTCAAATTCACCACCTCATGATAGCCAAATTAATAAAACGACAATTGTGAACTAACATCGCGTATGAATTAAAATTGTGAAATGAACCACTTTCGTTCACTACTGAAGTTCAATTTTTCGAGACAGTTCCGTATTCTTTCCGTCAGATGGCGGTGCTGTAATTCTGTGCCTGTTTAGTATTGCCTTTCCAAACAATACAACAGCGTAGAAGAAGAAAGGTCAACCTGGCCATTTTCCAGAATATGAGGACCCCTCCTATCGCTTAAAAATGAGGTAAATACGACACGAGTAGCCGTTTTTCAGCATCTTTATTAGTCAACAAACGTCAAAAAACATATAACACGCTATAACGTTAACTGTAGTGAAGTATTTGTTGTAATTTGTGAACAAATTTTGACACATTGCTAATCAACGGCAGTTTAGTATCATTTCGATGTCCGGATTTAGGTGATTCTTTTAAATTATTATTATGACTCGTTATTAAAGTGCAGAATATGTTTTGGGATAACTACCAGAATTACCAATGAAGTTAAAATGCAGATGATATAGTTGTCGTTCCGAAATATTTATTTCATACCTGACAACTTATTAGTTTCCCCCGTACTTCACTCGTTTTTTATCATTACAAATTGTGCACGCCGTATAACAATTATTTTTGTACAGGAATTTTTATCTCGTGTTTTTGTCCGACCAACCTCATCCTGCCCATTTCGGCGCTAATCCTGATCGTCTCGGTCACTGGTAGCAGACACACAATATCATCTTAGATTTTTTTAAAACTGTGGCAATATTCTACATAGTCTGTCTTACTGTGAGTAAATAGGTGTTGCATTGTGTTTGTAAGTTTTTTGTCGCTGTATAAGGGGAGCAACTTGCTGAAGTTGACCTGTACTTAATGTACTGTATTATCTTGTTTCCTACCAGGAAGGAGTTGAACCAGTGAGTTGATACCATGGTCGATAACCGCCATGCCACCGCCCTGGTTATTGGCTCCGTGCTGAGCCTTCTGGCCGCCGTTTACCTCTCGGTGGCCGTAGGAACTCCGCACTGGTACCAGTACAGCATGCCCTACGGGAACAACACTTCATTATTGAAGGACGACTCTGTCGATGGAGAGTTTAATGAAAAAACCTTTAGCGAGTCCCTGTATCAACTCAACGGCACCATGGGACCTTGGTGGTGGTGCATCCTGGTGCCCGTGCACTCTGGTTCAAGGATCCAGGTAACAATCATGAGTTGCCATGTGCTTTATTAAAACTTATTGAGTTTCAAACATCAAAAAGATTGATGTTACAGAGTTGTATGCCAAGATGTGTTGATATTTTGAATATTTGAGTTTATAATTGATGTACACAGGCCCCTCTACTTACGAGATGCTCTAATTCAGAGACATTTGAGATCTGAATTGTATTTCGGGGAAAAATCTTCAATGGCATACGGGGCAATTTTCACATGGTACCAATACAGGAGCAAGTGCTCGAGCATGCTCACCGCCAGCATCAGCTTGTCCGAGTTAGCATATGCACGTCCTGCCATACAGACTAGATCCCCTCCTGTGTTATGTTTTCTTTTTAATTTTGCACCCTCACTCCTCCCGCACCCCACTCTCCCATTACAATGTAACTGCCAACTTGCTCCACAATAAGTGCTCATAATAAACTCTGATTTGATTTTGATATCTTTTTTATTTTATGACTGTGTATATATATATGTATATATATGTATATATATATATATATATGTTCAAACTTCAATTACTATTTGAATGTGTTTTTAGCGATAGGAAAGATGTGTTTAAAAGCTTTTGAGGGTTATGATTTTGGGAGGCCGAGAACAGAAGTTGGTTTTCAGTAATTCCTTAGAGGAAATATTTGTTCGAGATGCAGGAAATTATAGATGACAAGCTCGATCTGGGAAGAAATGAATCTTGTATGTAGAGTGGTCACTGCTTACTGTTTAAAGAATCACTCCAGGTCATTATGTATTATTTGCTCATTAGCTGATATGTGACAGCAATTGTATGACTCTAATTTAACATTATTAATTCATTTTTACTCTTTTATATCCCTTGTTCAAGCGGCATTGTGAGGGCTTCACTCTTGCTCAGCAGTTCTCTCCACGGTACCCTCGAAATTCCAACAGTGAAGAGGACTTACTAAGGACATGTAAGTTATACATCAATATGTGGATCGACCATTACGGGCTTTTTCAGGACCGATACCGATAATTCGTATGAAGAGGAGGCTGATTACCGATATTTGGAGCCAATATTCATTTGCTGTAAAAGCTTAAAAATTGGCGCAATACATTTTTAAAAATGCTAAAATAAATGAATATTTGTTTTAAATCCGAATAAAACTTTTAATAGCTTTCTGAAAACATTTTAGAGTAAATAAGAATTTCAACACAACTAACATGATTAATCGTTCACTTAAACCAAAAACAAACTGTGCAGGAAATAAAATTAAGCTTAAGAGCAACACAGATAAAGGGAAATCAAAACTTCAATAACTCCCTGAACCTTTTTACAATGGCCTAGATAAATAAAATGCAATACAACCAACATAACTGAAATCAGGTTAAAACAAATTGTGCAACGGAATTTCAATGTAGCTCGCAAATTGAAAAGTATGGGCACTCTGGTTTTTAGAGCCAGATTAAAAAAACTAATGTTATGGTTAGAGCTCATCATTTCCACTTTAGTATTCTTTTCATGCTCTCAATCACAAACCAACCACACTTACTTGACAAATTAATGTTATAATAACGGCTAATTTATCAGTCTCCACCTGAATGTACCTTCCTAAAACAAGTTTCCTACTCATTTTAAGCTATATCTTAATTACAAGCACCCCTTTATATCACAGACACAGGCATGTCTGGGAGAAGTTAGCTGAGCTGCAGCTCTCTTCTGCTTTAGTGGCTCTGCCACCTTTCTCTTATCCAATCACAAGGTACACGGTGGGTAGTGGGAAAGAGAGGGAGGGTAGGAGTAGGAGAAAGATTTAGGCTGCCAGAAACTTAATAATCAGCTCATCGAATGAAACAAATGCCAATACTGACTGCCATTAAATTCCCCAATATCGATGCTGATAATCAACCCGCTCGATAATTGATGGACCTCTACACCAATTTCGTGTACAAGAGTTGTATTTTAATACCAAATTTCTAAATCCCTAATTGCCAGAGATGTACACTATGTTCACTTTAGGGCGGCAGTAGCTCAGGAAGTAAAGCTCATCAGGTACGATTCGAAGTTTCCTTGGGCAAGACACTGAATCCCTAATGCCTTGCATGCCTGACGCTGCTTTCGGTTAGTGTGTGTAAAAAGGAAAGTGTGAAGCACATTGTAAAGCGCTTTGGGAAGTCTTCATTCACTTGAAAAGCACCATATAAATGCAGAACAATTGCACTTGATTTAAAATCTATTGTTTGTTAATGTGGCACGGATTCATTTATGTGGAAAGTGTCAATTGAACAATATTTTTCTCCAGAAGCAAATCTGTTGTGAGATTTTCTTGTAGAATTAGTTTTATTTTTATTATTTTAATGGTAAGAGAGAAATATTTTTTTTCTTACATTTTAGGTGGTGATAAAACTAATTTTGGGGTTTTTGGAAAATGAGAAAATAAATCTCTAAAGTGGCTAATGTCCCTCTCCTTTGAATTGTCTTGGCATTGATTTGGTGACTCTTATTTTAAATGCTGACCATTACCACAGTTGATTTTTACTGTTCTGTTGTCATAATTCTTGAAAAGGGAGAAAACTGTCTACATCATTACCCTTAAAGTTGCAGGAAAAAACAATTCTCTTTCAAAATGTAGTAATATCTGAAATAATTCATGCAGACCTGTGGAGGTGCCAGTTTCTCCTGCCCCTCTTGTCTCTGGCCTTGGTCTTCCTCAGCGCCCTTGTCGGCTTCTGTGCTTGCCTGTGCCGCAGCTTCACACCCACCCTGGCTGTGGGAGTATTACATTTTCTAGCAGGTAAGAAAGCGGCCGCTGAAACACCCGAGTTAGTTGCTGATTGTTAGACAATCATGTTTTCTGCCTGGAACACACTACACAATTGCCGTGGTCTTTCACTACAACTGTGCCGCTGAACATCCATGTAGTCAGACTCCTAAATCTGAAACCAATATGACCCTACCCGATCCTATGCATTCTTGTGCCAAAAGCACAAAGTTGGTGGTCGTTGTCAGGGAGGTAGGACAAACAGCTGTCTATCAGGGAAAAGTTGCGGTCAACATAGTTGGACAAGCAGTGTTTAACATTATGGACATAGGTTAGGACTCATTGTTGAGAAAGGCAAAAGAATAGAAGTGTCAAAAGAACCATTTCGCAAACATGTAATAAAACACTTTTCTTGGCATGTGGTCCAGTCCGATGACAGAAGTGGGTCGGAAGTCCTGATGAGCATAAAACTAGCATTCGTCTTCATTTTTCGAATCATGACCGTGGTTCCACAAATGCACGGCGCTGATACTGGTTTCATTGGAAATTGTACCTTTGGCAAGCATCAAAAAGGCAGGGTGCTGCAACATCTCCACAAACTATTCTTTCAAGTCCGCATTTCACCGCATCGCAGCCAATGTTAATTTGCATTGATATCTATTTTTGTGTGTGCCAAAAGTTACCAAAAGTGTAGTGTTTTCCGATGGTTCAACAAAACAAGCAAAGCCTGTCATAGAACCAAACATTCTGACATGCTGGAATATTGTTGTGTACATTAGAGAAAAAAATGTCTTTAGTCAAAAGTTGAATCAAACTTTCCTATGTTAATTGATGTTGGGGAGGCACAGACTCTTTTTAAATGACATATTATTTCTCTTTTTGGTATTACCTAAGTCTAAAACAAATTCAAAGCATCCTTCGAATTTTATTTTTTAATCCTTGAGAAGTCCACTAAGAGTGTAAAATGGCGTTCATTATGATCCTCAAAAAAGAAGGAAAAGATCAACTTTTCTTGTTTGTGTGGACCAATCACACTAATCTGGATGATAACCGTCTAGTAATATGACATCTGCAATTGGACTGACTGTCAATGGGCTAGAATCCCAATCGCTGACGTCCGTCCTCTCCTCTATCAGCTCTGTGCACTCTGGGAAGCGTGTGTTGCTTCCAGGCCAGCATGGATCTCCTCTACCAGTACGCTGGACGGCCCAAGGATGTGGATTACACCGCAGGTTGGTCCCTCTACCTGGCCCTCATCTCTTTCCCACTGCAGATGATGGCAGCCGCCTTGTTCCTCTGGGCGGCCCGCAGCCACAGCAAGAACTACACGCGCATGATCGCCTACAGGGTGGCCTAAATCAACAGTTGAGTGCGATCCAAGTAAATGGTGGCAAGAGAGTATTTGCATCAAGAGCTGATGTTCACCATTGCCATTATCCGTTCGCGTCTTTACTTTATTGCAGGGGTTGGGTAAATATGACTCGCAAGCCAAATATGGCTATTTTCATGAGTACATTTGGCTCAGAAATAAAGACAACATACTAATCTTTATCATTCCAAAATTGTCATATGCAAGGCCAAAGCAACACTGTAATAGCATGGTTTGGTCCAGAATATATAGGGCATAGTTTCAGGTACAGTTTACACTAACTGTGTGACACCAACAAACTCCGTTTGAGCTGTACGTCACCATGAAATCCTGTATACAGAAGCTTATTAAACAATGCATGTTCACTGGTGCTACACTTTATGATGAAAACCCACAAAACAAACTGTAAACACTAGAAAAAGCACCCAGAGCAGTTTAATTGGATGAGTTGTTGGGGTGGGCAGTCACATTTGTGTTGCATTGCTGCAGCAATGCTGTTTGCTGTAATTTGTGAGGTTTTTACCACTGAACTCTGTTTGCACCTTGTAATGAAACCGTTATTTACGACAGAACTGACGGTCCAAATGAGTCTCAACGATCTTAAGTAACTGCAGGAAGAAGAAATTATTATTTCATAGCTTTTATAAATCATCAAACTTCACTCAGTGAAATAAAGTGCGCTGATAAATTAGATTTTGACCAGAGAGCGGGTTTAGCGGTTTTGTTGTTTTGTCTCAAAATAAATGGTGCGGCTAAAAGAAAATCGAACTATTTTGCTCTCATGGCTCTTTGAGTCAAAAAGGTTCCCGACCCCTGTTTTTTTACATATGTGCATCATTTTTTTTAAAGTGCATGCTGTATTTTTCATCACTCGAGGTGTTGTTTTGGAGATTGCTTGCCTTTTTTGGTTGCCTCAGGTTCACTGCTGCTCTTCACCCTGTCCTTAATTTTTCTTTTATCTTTGTCAATTGTATAATGTTTAACAAGCCCTTTGTTTCGCACTCGCATTTCTTGATGACAAAATGGTACCAACCCCTACTATTACGCTTGATGTTTTTGGGATTGTAATTTGCTCATATGATTAATCACTTTTTATGAAACCACATGAAATGTTTATCATTTCCAACTGTAGTCAATTCTGTATGTCTTTTAAAAGAGAATTTAATTTTGTATATAGGAGAGAAATGTGTGTAATTTTACTGTTTTTATCTAAAATAAATGTTGACAGTATCATGTTTGTGTTTTATTGAATGAAAGCAATTTTTATATAAAGGTGACATCCAGACAAATATATAACTAAATTTTGACAGAAATCATTCACAATTGTTACATTTGATAAAAAATAATTTTCATTAAGAAAGGAAGTTTTTATTGAAGCGTCAGTATTTAAAGTTAATTCTAGTGTTAACGGGTTTTAGTGAGAAAATCCTCAGGCAATCACTCAGAACTGCATGACTGCCACAAAGCAGGATTTAAAAGAAAAACTGCCTCGGGTCAAGTTTCATGAAGTTGAATTCATGAAGGTTGTCCAATTAGCTGCAAGGTGTAATTATACTAAGGTTTGCCCTACCCGTTATTAAAATATTTGCCCAAATCATTTCTATAAACTATTATTATCGGTAGTGTTTAATATAACACCACTAAAAGTGTTTTGATTATATGTTCCATGTTACAATTGGTCATGACAGTACATTGTTTCAAAAGCTGTGTTTCCACAAAGCAGCAATGTACAGTTAAAGGGTCCTGCAAGCTCCTGTCATTTTGTAGAAAGTGCAAAAAGAAACTAACAAAACTGCAGTCAGATGACTTATTTATGGGTGTAACAAAAACGGTTCGAACCAGAATCTTGTTTTGTAACAGAGTTGTACTTATTTAAATAGTTATGAGTCAAACCAAATAGAATGGTGCTCTTTTCAATTCAACTGAATAAAATTGCCTTTTGTGAGGCGTGTTATACCCTTCATAGAATCCCTTATCCCATCTCGTAAGTATTGCCTTTCATGCAGTGATTCTTCAGGCAACATCAATAACATATCAATAAAAGTTTTTTGGATACATGGTGACATCAGAGCTAGCATCTTTAACAACGTTAATCGCCTCTAACCTAAACTGATTTTTACCTACAGAGAAGAAGAAAAGTATTTGAACACCCTGCTATTTTGCTATTGCTCCATAGCCATTTCCAGCATTGTGGAGGTGTACAATTTTGTCTCATGTGTCTTTGGACAGCTCTTTGGTCTTCGCCATGTTACAAGTTAGTTTTACTGATTGTATGGGGTTGACAAGGTGTCTTTATGCAGTTAATGACCTCAAAAAGGTCTATCTGATCAGGGTCTAGAATAGATCATACACAGGTGTTCAAATACTTATTTGCAGCAGTATCACAAAAATAAATTGTTACAAAATTATGCATTGTGATTTCTGGATTTTTCTTTTTAGTTTATCCCTCACATTGGACATGCACCTACGATGAAATTTTCAGACCCTTCCATGATTTCTAAGTGGGAGAAATCGCAAAATAGCAAGGTGTTCAAAAACTTATTTTCCTCATTATGTAAATCACTTGTCACCACAATTATAGAGCAGATATTGAATCAGCTCTAGAGTTAGCAGTTTCCTCTGATCCCAGGGGTGAAACTACTTTATTCACTTGTACTTGATTCAGATTTATTTATTTTAACTATAATTTGGAATACCCCAGTTCAATGAGTACCCAATCCTTTTTTCACGCTGATGGACGGCAGGTCAATGTTGATCTTGCGAGCTAAGTGTAACGCAATCTTCTTCTCGTAGTAGGCACATTCGTTGATAAAGAAAGGGTAAGCTTCCTCTCCCTCGTATTTAATCTCCTCCCCATTGAAGGTCTGGAAGATGGGGTCTCCGGGACGGAGAAGCTGGAAGTCATTGTCCTGCACAGTGAGAAAGGAAGCATTTCGGAAACAAATATGAGAGCAGAGATACCACATGTGCCTTACCTGCAGCTGAGGATGAATGGCAGCGGTGATCTCATTGGTGGTCGGATCTCGTGGATAGTCGATAGAAGATTCGAGCATAGAAAAGGCCTCCACTTTGCCTCCCTCAAATGTGATTCCTGTTCCATTTAGTGTAGTTTAATACCCTTATCCCATTCGCACCAATATTGATGTTTTGAATGTGTTAGTAACATTTGTACAGACATAAGGATAGATGTTGCAGAGGAAGGCTTCCCTAATCCTATGCTAATACGCTGGGGTCAGACTTAATGTGGAGTCGATGATAAATGCCGGAAGAAGTGAGTTGGTAGTGTTACGTTGAAATGGTAATATTTCAAGGAAAATAAGGTTTGAAATCAAAATTCGATGAGAAATCCTGCAGAACTGTTTGTCCTTTAAAAATTACTGATTGTTTTTCGCATTATAGCCAGCTCTAACATAACAACCAGACACATACATGAACTAATTTTTGCTTTGTTTATTCATTCAGGACAAGGGGGGAGATAAACATGAAATTATATATTGTTAGCAGTACAATTTCACTCGTTAAAATAAACTAGTATTAATATTTCTATTTCTATTTTACAACATTTTCCTCCCTACTTTACCATGACCATGAAATGTGAATGGTTTGCTGTTGCAATGGATTTGACTTTGACTTCTTTGCACTGTTGTGACCACATTTCCTAATTTTGTATTTTTTTAAACTTTGGATTATTATTATTATTATTTTTTTATGACAACGTTTTTAGAACATCTGTTCTTAATTTCTTTTAAATTACATGTAAATTCTTTATACATTTGTAAGTTGTTTTTTTTAATGACTGCTTTAATCTATCAACGTTTAGTTACAATGTAAAGAAAATTGCTCTGGTAATTGTATGGCTGTTCATAACATTCATTTTTTTCCCATACCATCACATAATTTTCTAATAATTTTTAACATTTTTTTCAGCTATTCTTGTAAGATTGTTTTTGTTATAATATTTTTTTAAACAAACGATATTCCTGTTATTATTTAACAATTGTATGGTTGAGATATTTTGTCTACCTTCGATGGGGCTTTGGTCAATGGGACTAACCTTCACATTTTTAATCATTCTTTTCATTTAAAGCCTTGATCTCATAGTGTATATATAAATATATATACATAATATTGTTTTGCTGAAATAAATTAAGTGTGCTTACCAGTATTGAATTCTTCAAGCCACTCCATGATGTTGTCCAAAGTTTCTGTCACCTTGTTGTATATATCTGCCCTGATCACGCCATTCGGTTGCGGTCCGATCTCCAACGCTGACAAAACATGAATATCTAAAAACGTTTGAAATGACTGGAAACCCCCAAATTGAAGGATAGAGACTTCTACAGAGCCCCTAAAGGGATGTTAATTGAAATGTTTCTATTTTTTACTTCACAGTGAAAAAACAGGCTTGTCCTAAAGGACGCACACATCTTAGAAAAAAAAACAGGATGCAAACAAAATAAAAGAAAATGTCATGCATTTTTAGAGACTTTGTAAAATTCCAATTGTTACTTCCCAAAAGACTCAATTTTCTAAAATAAGTTTTCTACTGTTGTAGAAATTAAAGCAATGTGTTAATAATTTGGACAGTTACGCTAAAAAAGGTATACGCGTGCAGACTTACCCAAGCCATGTCTGCCAAGGGCTTCAAGTGAGTAGGCCTCTCCAAGCGGTATGTCACACTGGATTGCCCTCACAGGCCCAAATAAGGTTTTACTCTGACAAATACAAATATTTTATACATGCACTTGATTCATTGCACATTTTTTTTACAGGATTTCATCATCTTTTTGAAATTGCAAACAGGTAATATTTCATAGATAAGCTTTATTCCTGTTGAGTCCATCTTGGGGTTTGGGGGGTGGGATAGAGGGGGTGAAGCAGGGGCAGTTCATGTTTGTGTAAAGCACACTGCTGTACCCAAGTTAGTTACATTACACACTGAAGTAACATTTACACAGTTTAAATATTTTTGAGGCAAGTAAAGATGAAAAAATCCAAGTGATTTACTTTGATATATTTAAAAAGGTGCAGGGTGATCCAGTCAAAGCGGTAAAAGATGAAGCATAGACCGGTGTTTGAGGTGGTGTTGTGGATGTCACATAAGAAGTCCACGGCTTGAGGGCTCCCTTTGGGTCCAAGCAGAGCGTTCAACTCGTGAGCTCGCTTCATCTCATATGGCGAGGAGGCTGTTAAGGGCATGCTGAAAAAAAACCCCGATAAGTTTTCACAGAATCAAAACGCGAATGTCAATTGTTGCTGGTTTATTGTATGGGCATACCTCAGCAAGGTGTCTGAGAAGCAACGGTTGAGGTCCTTGTCTATATAACGTTTACACACTTTGATAGCCTCTGGATTTGAAATGATGGTTGTAACAGACATGGAGCTGGTCTGTTTTGCCTTTTTTTTCTCCATCTCGCGTACCACGTACACCCCTGTCAACTCGTTGCCATGAGTCCCGCCGCAAATGGCAACACGGGACAACGGCAGCAAGGAGAGGTGCTCCATCTATCCAGGGGAAAAGTCATGTTGTGTTCATTCAAGTTTTGCACTGTGTGCCAGCAAAAAAATGCGCCTTGGGAGCTCAGGTATTTTGTGTTCAAGATAATAGAATAAGGAATAAGGATTGTCCACCATCTTGCTGCTATGCGCACCCCCAAAAACCTTGTAAAAGATATGGGTGCAAATTCAGAAGAAAAAGGATGCGGTTGGGTCACTTTGAGTTTCCATAGTTAATATTCATCTTTGTACTTTGTGGCACTCATTTAAAGTTTCACTAATAAACCAGGGATGTCAAAATCAGTTTGGCTCTGGAGTCGGATCAAGATTTTCTGTTCTGAGGCGAGCCAGATTAGTAAAAGAATGTTAACGGGTTAAACCCTTCACTACAACCCCCACCCTTTTTTTTAACGACAGACTCTGTCAAAAAGAATGAAAGTCAAAAGACTTACCATTTGTCCCCCAAGACACCAATTTACTTAGATTACTAAATTGATAAAGATAATCTGACCTACCTACCAATGCTGTCTCCATGCTCTTCTGCCCGCGTCAGTATGCCCACACTCGTGATGAACTGAACTATCGAAACTGAACTATCGAAACTGTCTCTACGCCAGTCTCCAGACACCGGCAATGAACGAAACCGCCAACGTAGTCTTTACGCCATTCTCCCCAGGCCCATGATGGACAGCATCAAAGGGTCTACAAGTGTGCTCATAGACAACAGCGTTTTTTTCGGCTCCAAAAGATGACCAGCCTCTACAGAGGTAGAATAAAGATTCAAATCACCCAAGTGTGTTGATTATTTTATGGCGAGTTTGTTGAATCAGACCCATTTGGCGTCCATATAACTTTCTTTTCTTAAAGCCCCAGTACCTTAGGAGGAACACATGTAGGCTCCAATGACATTTCTGGTGGTTTATGACGTCACAGAGTATCCCAAAAAACGGTCTAAAGTCCGCCTCGTTCTGTTTTTATTTTTTCTGGCCTTGAGCCACTCTCTCTCTCTCTCTCTCTCTCTCTCTCTCTCTCTCTCTCTCTCTCTCTCTCTCTCTCCCTTGGTCTCTCTGTTGCTCTATCTTGCTCTCTCTCTCCCTAGCTGTGTGTCGCTTCTCGGCCTTTTGGCTTTGATGCTAGGTCCTTAGCTTGGCGGCTATGGTTGTTGAACTGAGTACTATATGCTCAATGATCGCAGCAAGGCTTTAGGGCTAGGACCTTAGCTTGGCCTTTTGGCTGAGAGTAAGTGTCCCGGCTCCTAGGCTTTGTAGCGTATTATGAACTGACCGATAACGGATAATGGATAATGAATAACGAAGATAGAATAATAACCCTTAAAAACCCCAAAACCCCCCCTCTCTCCCTAGCTCTGTATCTCTTGCTTTCTGTCACTATCTCGGGCTCACTGTCTTTCGCTCTTTCTCGGTCTCTCGCTTGAACAATTGCAAAACTGCTGGGGCGGCAGTGGCTCAGGAGGTAGAGTGCTCGTCTTGGGATCAAGAGATCTCAGTTCGAATCCCGGCTCCTCCGTGTTACATGTCGAAGTGTCCTTGGGTAAGACACTGAACCCCTAATACCCCCAATATGCAGGTTAGCGCCTTACATGGCTGCAAGGCCGCTATTGGGAAATGTGAAGCACACTGTAAAGCGCTTTGGGAAGTCTTGACTTGAAAAGCGCTATATAAATGCAGATCATTTCATTTCATTTCATGCTGTTGTGGTGCTTGGGTCATTTAATTCATATAACCCCTAAACGTTACTGTAAAATTCAACTAAAATCCAAGATGTACGCAAAGTAAATTGAATGCTGTTTGTGAACTGTTTGGAGAGTATGGACGGTCTTTTGATATTTTAACACTCAGAAGTTTTGTTCGAAAATGAAATCACCGGAAGCGCTACTGACATTGAGTGATTGGAGTTGGAACACTCAGAAATACATGGTTTTTATTCTCGAATATTTTTTTGCAATCAAATGTCTGCAGGTGAGTGTAGCATGGGCATCTTAGCTGGAAAACTTGTGAGACAATAGCTTGAAGCCTTATCTGGTACCCAGTAAAATTTGATCGCTGTCTGAAAAATCAAACATTGTATTTTACACATTTTTTTCTCATGGTAAGTAGCGTTTGCAAAAGTGGCCATTTGGAGACGACCAGTTTACAGCACAAAAACAATTGCAACTGTGTATTTTACCTTGGCCATTTTTTAAGACATGTTGAAAGAGCTGTAAACGTTTGCCTTCTTTTTCCAGAAGTCAATCATTGATTATGCACACTTGTGTGTAATAGTGGTGTGTAAAAATGAATCACGAGTAGCGTTACGCACGTTTATTTTGGGGTTTAATTCGAATATACAGTATATATCTGTGCTTCGTTCTTTTCAGATTTTATTGGCTAATCAATGTATCGATCCTTATTTGATTCGGTTTCTACTGGCTAAAGATATTCAAAGCCAAAGTAGGTGATGACAGTTTTTTTTTCAACACAGGCCCTCATAGGTTGTCACAGGCTAAGGACTGTTAAAAAAAGGCTTGCATAGATTGGTGTCTTTCAACAGGTCAGAGGCTAACGGCCATATTGGAAACCATCTGACGAGTATGTTTATTTTTAGTTGAGTTCTAAAACGAAACAAACTGATTACAACAATTATTGTCAAACGATAAAGGAATGCTTTTAAACTAATTTTAATTTTTTTTTAATCTGTTGTCTTTTGGAGTAACTATTTTACATGGTTGGATTCACTGACTTGAAAGGTCCTGGATGTAGCAAGTCCATATCTGCCTGAATCCTATAATCATCTGACTACAAGAGCACTTTTGGGGTGATCTATGCCAGGTACCTTGTTTAAGACTGATCGTGATGTTTTGGTGATGAGTACATTTTGAAGTAGTCATCATATCTTGAATCCCAAGAGTTTCCAAATAATATCTGGCACGACGTACTTCAGTGACTGGTGACATTGTGGAGACACGACTTAATATAGTAACGGTCTGATGGCCCGCCGGTGGACCGTTAAGGGGTTGAACATGCCATAGAAAATTTCTAATAATTCACAATATTGATCCCCCTAACTCCCACCCTTTAGCCACAAGCCTTCAAATCACTGCAAAATCTCCTCAACCATTTTTAAATGGTGCTGTTGTCCCCACTTGTGTTTTTTAAAAAATGTCCACTGATTAATCAATTTTATTAAAATTAATAACTTAGAAGTTACGTTAAAATTAAGGAATTGGGCTTTGACCTTTAGAGTATTTAAGAATTCGTGACTGATTTAAAGAAATACGAGACTTATAGCGTTATAAAAAATGATTATTGTGGTGAACCTCTGGCTTTCTCTGTTGGTTAATATGATAAGTGCAAAAAATAATTTACACTCTGACACAAAATAAATACACATTATGCAAAACCCCCTACAATGTCAACTCCCAATGTTTAGCTTTATTTTTCATGTTATAGCTCTATCATTCAACTTACATTAGTAACCTACCCTACATATTATAATCGAGGCTGACAAGGGATCTTTTCTATAAAAAAAAGCTTTCATTCACAAACAATGGGGGAAAAAAGATTTTCACTCGTGGCATTGACTTTGCTAACTGGTTTATTTTAAAAGTTGAGTGAATGCACTTTTATACCTGAATCAACTCACAGCACTATACAAACTCAACATTGCCCTCTAGCGGCCTGAGAGAGCTTTAGGTTTGTATTTATTTTAAAATCATAACTTGATAGAAATGACCTTGAATCATTAATTCTGACTTACTCAGAAATTCTTGTCAGATCACATCTAGTGGTTAAATATTACAAAGTGTCCTTCCAAACAACTACTTTGATGTGTTTTCTAACCTGATAATGGTGCCGTTTTCTATGAAACATTAACCAAAAGGTCCTTTTGTAAAGAACAAGCCTGGAAATTGATTTGGGTGGAACGCATGAGTGGATTGTCAAAAAGTTTTAATGCAATTATTTTCTGAGTGCAGGTATGGTCATGAGACATTCACAGGATAAGTTGAGATTGGTTGTCATCCGAGCCTCTGGCAACTAAGAATTTATTCTCAGTCGACAGCAAGGGGCAACATGGCCAATGCGTGGGATTTATAAAGACAGGGTCGATTTTGCTGCATTATTCCATTCTAATAAGTGCAATATCGATTAAAATGCCATCTTAGATCCTTGATTCAAAGACATCTAAAGGAACATTTTGGGTTTGAGTCCAATTACCCTATTTTTTTTGTCCTTGACCCAGTTGTAGAGAACAAGGTGGTGCACTAATTTCACTTATACTCTTACAAGGTGTCTGAGTGCAAAATTCACGTTGGCTTTCAACCAATGGGAAACTGACTTAAATAAGTCACCCATATAGAGGTAAACGGTTGAACTCCTGCCTGTGTGTTTTTTCCAGTTACTCATTTGTTGTTTTTGTGTCATTGTGCCGAACGTTATTGCATTTTCTTAGATTAATGTTTGTGTAGACTGTGTCTGCTAAACATCAACTTGACAGCAGCTCCTTACAAAAGGAAACTCTTTAAAATCTGCTAAAGTATATTTTCTAGTCACATTCATATCTTGCAATCATATTCTATGACAAACAAGTTATTTATTTATTTGTTTTTGCATTTTACCAGTGCACTCCCTTATATGTTGTTAATGTTTAATGTTTTGGTATGCCACTCGTTCACATACCTTTCATAGTATAAGACCAGATCTCCAGATCTGAAAAGGCCTCCCAAGACGTGGTGGAAAAATAGCACGTTTGACGTTCCAGGGAAAATGAGCTTTACTCCCCTGCCTTAGGGTCAAATTTGACAGGCTTTGCGAGACTTAAGCTCCCCTGTTAGTGGTTAACAGATAGGACATTTTGATAAGCTCAAAAGCAAAGTCATTGTGAATGTTCTCGACAACAATATGTTAAATATTTTCACTGCTTTCTAAAACTGAGCTGTGATTGGTTGTTGCCATACATTTTCTGTACATCTTAAGTCTCGTTTTGAGTTCCGAATTTATATTTCAATCATAAAACATACAGAATCCCTCCCTATTCAGTTTGCATTCATGACTCACCTTTCTTCATCTTTTTCTTAATTCACATTCTTTTTTTTGCTATAGAATTAGAGAAAAACATGTTCTCTGGTTGGTAAACAGAACAACAAACTGCTGTTCCAAAAGTCACACTACTTGTTCCAAAATCAACAGTGCACATTGAAGGGGTGAGAGAAACTGCTGATATATGGGAAGAAATATGCCCTTCTTTACACTAATAGATGTGAGTTGGGTCCCCAAGACCCAATTCTCATGCTGCATTCATCATGTGCAACCTCCCAACAACTTCTGCTATTGTTTGAGTGTTTTGAGCTAGACCACATCCATCTACTGAGGGCAGCTGTTCAGGAATCTAAGTAGACTCTATTGCAGACCACAGAGTCTCGCTACACACCAGGCATAATAAACAAGTAGGAATGTTTCTTGGCGTCTCAAACCCTCCCCATATTTTCCTTACCTGACCTGCCATCAGTCCAGCTGCCGATGTCCCGCAGGAGCTACCAAGTACTGTGTGTGTGCAGACTGAGACTTCAGTTTACAGTCCTTAGATCAGATCCTCCCATTTGTCCATTTGTGGGTTATGATACTCCACACCCCCCTCTAACAGCTCACATTTCACTTTGTGATGTAACAGGAAGTACAAGCTCATATTTTCTTATTGCTTCTCCGGGGGTTTCTTAAAGTAAGTCGTGAAGTTAATGTAAAGTTGACTTATTGGTTGTTATGTACGAGCACTTTGTGGATAAACCCATCATAAACAAACTCTTTGAATGGTAATATTCAGAAATGTTTACTTAAATGTGTTGTTAGGTGTTACTTCAGAATACCAAAGTTAACAATATATTTAATCTGCTAATTGTTGCTTTATTAAATCACAATTTACTACTGCATCTTAAATTGCAATCAGATGGCAGAATTAACTGCCAATTTTCAATGACATCTTGCAACACTATAAACTGCCTCTTGAGTGCAGTAGTGAGCATCATTTGACAGCACTTGATTAAAGTACAGTAAGTACTGTATCGTAGTTTGTGTTTGTATGATCCATTCCTGCAGAGTTCAGAGGCGATTTTTTTCAACAGGCAAACCATCCAGTTGCTCGGGCCCCCACTAGGTGACGACAGAGTCAAAATTTGCATTCCAGATGATAAAGATGTTGAGTGAAAAATTGCGTTTTGAGGCCTTCATTATAAAGAGACGATCCTTCCGGGAATGGAAAAGAAAGAAGAAAAAATAAGAAGAGGAGAGAAGAAAGCAATCTTGCAATATAATAATGGACTGAGATCAATGGAATTCCCCCCTACTGTTTATAATAATTATAATATAATAATTTCCTTGTATTGTCATTCTGTGTAACAATGTACACAGAACGAAATGTCGATTGCACCTGACCCGTTGTAGCGAGCCGATGCAGCCGCAGCCAACAGAGGGCGCCGCCGACCACTTTTTAAGTCTTAGGAATGACTCGGCCGGGGCGCGAACCACCGACCTCCCAGTCTCAAAGCGGGCGCCTTACCATCTAGGCTACTGAGCTGGTAAATGAATGATGTAGTGCAAATGGTGCTAGTCTAGTTTCACTCACGCCAGCAATAGCATGATCATACTTAATTCATGTTTTTAACGTCAAAAGCTCTTGCTACATTATTAAGTAGTCTACAATACAGTAGTACTTTTGATTTTTTGTTGACCATATCTGTGTATTATTTGTTATTGAAACATCCATTGCAGTCTGGTCATCCTGGAAGGGAGATTACCTCATGTGCGGTCCCTTCTCACAGTTTCTTCATTTTCCTCATGTTGAGGTTTTTGAGTTTTTCCTTGCCCTTATGTAGGTTTTAGATCAGGGGATGGTGTCATGATTGTCTGTGGTTTGCAATAATCTGTGGTCTCTGCAGCCCTTAGAGACTCTTTTTGATTAAGGGCTATACAAATAAATATGACTCGATTTGACTTTTTTTTTTTTTTAAAAAAAGCCCATTAAGGGTAATACAAGATTACTCAGAATTTTGTGGCTTTAAGATTGCTATTTAGAACCAATGATATAGTCAAACCAGAAAATGATTTTATTGTTTTCATATGTGGCCCATTATCTGTTGTTTGTGAAGGCAAAAGCTGTCATCAGCACATCTATGACAGTAAAGTCTGTATTACACTGCATTTTACAGCTGCAACTGCATTTCAAGCTGTGCATTTGTTCATAAATCTTCAACTTGTACAGATTTGGTAGCGTCAAATCATTTGTGTAAACTTTGTAAGAGGTTTAGTTTACAATAAACATTGAACCGTCTTTTTGAAGAAATGTTACAAAATGTGGAAATATCAGACCCATGTAATGGATGACACTATTATAGCCTATGAACCATTCATAGCCTTTTTTCCTTCTATATACATTTCTTTTAGGATCATTGCTAAAGTTTCTGACATTAATGCCTAAAGAAACCGAAAGCAATGGTGTTCCTTCTTTGCCAGCTGATGAGAGTTATCTAGCATCTACCTTGACCACACAGTCGAGACCTTCCTCCTGTGATGACCACCTAATTTGTTGGTTATTTATTAAACTTACAAAGGCCCAGAGTTGGTCCTTGTAAAATTCTGTTGTGGTTGGGTGGTGGGGGCCCCCTGATGAATTATTCGTTGAGGCCCCTCCAGACCCTGGAATCCCCACTGCAAGTGGTTATGGTATGAAGCAAATACTGAAGAATCTCGGCCTTATCAATTAAAGTAACTG
This sequence comes from Urocampus carinirostris, assembly GCF_059441175.1. Taxonomy (NCBI): domain Eukaryota; kingdom Metazoa; phylum Chordata; class Actinopteri; order Syngnathiformes; family Syngnathidae; genus Urocampus; species Urocampus carinirostris. Next base: position 22,640,930 of record NC_142356.1, read on the forward strand.
TCGTGGCAACAGCTGCAAGTGGGGCTTTCTGTGGCCACATTTTGAGTATTGTAATCGTCAAGTCATGTTTATTTGTTAAGCCCTTATGGGTATTGTAATTTAAATGCCCAAGAAAAGAAAAACGTAATACATGCTTTTTATAATTAGGTTTATTCACCATAATACCCCTAAAATGAAAAATAAAATAAAAAAATAAAGCTTTGCAACCTAATAAATTATTAATCGTATAATGAGATTAACTTTATTATGTTGAATAAGATATTTATTATGTATTGACATGATAACTTATCTCTCTAAAAGTATTTTCAGAGGTTTGAATTTTAACATGTTTTTCGTGTCCTTATTTAATAAAGTGATACATTTCAAGTTTTCACATGATAACGTGGCTTGTATTCCCTGATTTGAGTCTTTCTTCTTTTAATCAAACTTGAAAAAAATAAGAATAATAAATCTGAAGCAACGTATTAATCTGTTAACGTATTCCAAACATTGACGTCCAAACACAGAAATAGTGAGTGGATGTTGGCGAGCAAAAAGATCAGAATCTACTCGTTTATGCTCGCATAAGTACTTTTTGCCTTTGGACGATAGTGTAACACTGCCTCTTTGAGATTCCTTGTGATGAAGGGCTATACAAATAAACATGACTTGACTTTACATGTTTGCCAAAGAAAAATAATAATGAGAAGAAATGAATAATATCGGCCGTTATTTAAAGTAGAACACGCTTTTAAAAAAAGTTCAACTTCGCATCTTTTGTACGATCAATTACAATACGCAATCCAACCAGAGACCACCAGAAACGCGTAGGCATTCTTGATTATTTACAAAAACAAATTGGCTTCCAAATAATAATATTATTAAGAATAGAAATTCGATTGCAGGTGACATTTTAAAATCCAAAACATACGACCAGTAGTTTGTAGTTAGTTGGAATACGACCTTGCTCCACCTGTAAGTCAGGCTTTCAGTTTTGTGAAGTTATCATTGTGAATGCCTAAAATAACTGCTAATCAAAATGTTAGTAAGCTAAATATTGTAATTTAAGTACATAAATGATTTGTAATTCATTGTCATATTTATGTTTTTTTTGTATGGCATACATTTGTTACATTATAAAATGTACTTGTATTAATTGAAAAACTACATGGGAAAAGGAATACATAATTTATTTCACTGCAATTTTGATTAAAAAAATCAGTATATTATATAATTTATATATCAAAGCTTAATTTAACACTTATGATATCATCACATTATTAGTGATCAACTGTATTCTGCACACTGTCAGTTAAATTTGATTTACTCTTCAAGAACATTATTCATTTCAGAACATAAAATATACTAGTGCATTTTTTTAACACAAACGGTGATTTGACTATCTATTTGAACTTGCAGCATTTGTCAGACCACACATTTCATGCGTCCCTGAAGCTGCTTTCATGAACTCAGGCTAATTGCTGAGCACCTCAAATACGAAGAAAGACGCAAGAATCATCACTAGCCACTGGGAAGCGCTGTCTGCAGCCCTGCAAACACAAAAGGTTGTCGTATTTAATAACAATGTACAAAATTAGTCAGGTTGCCATGTTGTCTTGATCCACCATAATATATTATTATAATAAAGATTATATATATATATATATATATATATATATATATATATATATATATATATATATATATATATATATATATATATATATATATATATATGTGTGTGTGTGTGTGACTTTTGATTATGATTTTCTGTTAAATTTAAAACACTATTAAAGTGAAATGGAGTAATGTGAAGACAAGAGTGTCATCTTATTTCGTCACGATTTTAGTTGCGTTTTTGTGTTTGTACTGTTACAACTTACAACTAGATAGCAGTTATGAAGGTTATTCAAAAAACACAATGTTAAAGAGCACACTGAAAAACCTTATAGCTAGTTTATTGAAATCAATGCTTGGGCAAGGCAAAGTTGATGCTTTCTGTGGGAAATTACCCCAGTCAATATGGGTACCACATACCTGTCAACTTATAAGTTTACCCCGTATTTTCTAGTTTTTTTTTTTTTTGATCATTTCAAATTCTGTACGCTGCATAAGAATTTTTATTAATAAGAAACATATTTAAAAACTCACTTTTTTAGTTCGACTGATCTGGTCTTGCCCATTTGTGCTCTAATCCAGATGGTCTTGGTCACTAGTAGCATTTTATTTGTAAAATAATTTTTGCAATACAACATGCCTGGAAAAGAAGAAAACGTCTCGGACAGTACTCGGCAATGGAGGAGAAAATCGTCCAGTTGTTTAAAACCCAAAGACAAAATTGATATGGACTGTTTCGGCTGTGTTAGTTTTCAAGTTCTCAAGATTGCACAAGCCAAGACATATAGAAACGTTTCCTACTATATCTTGGATGGCTATTTGAAGCAGTTTTAGGGGATGAGCTTCAATATGAATATATACAATAATTTGTAACTAAACTAGATAGTTACTTTAAGAGTAACACAATAATTTTGGGTGTCAGCAATATGGGTGCTAACTCATTTACTTTTTAAATGAAGTAGCTGGAATTATTTTTTTTTCTTCTCAGTAATGCGCCCAACGTTGTTAAATATATTAAATATGATTCTATTAACAGTCTTTTTTATTTTTTTCTATGAGCATTCATACGAAGTTCTGGAGTACATTCGTTACAACATTCAGTACTCCCCACCTCAAAGCCTCACCGTGATTTGTAACACTTGTGATTGGCCTTCATTCCGGAGTGTTTGAGAACAACCTCGGTGTAGTCGCCGTCAACTCTTTTCTTGACGTCCTCCACTGTGAACTCTTCAGATGGGGACAAGATAATAGCATCCTCGGTGAGACCGCAGAAGCCGTCCAGGTTGAAAAAATAGCAGGTCGTGATGTTGAAATAGACTGTGCCCTCCAAGTCCTCCATCATAGACACGTCCGATTGGGCGGTGGTGAATCGTCCGAATCTCACTCTGGCACCCTTTTCTGTTTCATAAATAGTTTCGGACACCCAATAAACATTCTTACACTTCTTTGGTTTGACTAGGGCCATGGCGTCGGTAAGCAGGAAGTGAAGGGACTTAAAGTGGAAGAGGTCCTGGTAGGTGCTAGCGTTGAAGCCTAAGGTCTCCACTGCATCGTTGAAGGTTTTTTTGAATTTTCGGCTGGCGGAACCGAAGGCCAAGAGAGCGGCGGTGTGTTCCTTCGTGGCTCCTGGGAGCACTGTGGCACACTTTTCGCTCCATGCAGTGGTGAGATCGAGGTCTTGGTTAAGCTCTTGCAGGAGAACGTCGGAGCGGATCAATTTTTCCATGGTGTCCTCGCGACAGCCATCATACAAGTTGTCCACGGCATTCGGGGCCATGTCCAAACGTTTCACGGCGCAAACCTGGCGAGGATTGAAATGAAGGTGCTCAGGTTTTTTGCTGATTGTACTTCTCTATTTGGTGTCCAGGAGGTACTGTTGCAAAAAAGTTATCTCCTATCCAAGCATACTTTTTAAGTATAGTGTATGTGTCCCATTATTTGTATTCAAATATGAATAGACTCTAAACATTATCATGTCAATTCATATGTGAGATTTTATAGTACTATAAACATTTTACTCAGTATTGACAACTAGAAAAAAGTTCAAAACTATAACAGGGGTCACCAACAGCTAAGACCTACTTTTTGTTACTGACTAGCATGAAGAGTTACCAGTTTGATGGATATCTAAGATGACATCTTTCCATGTTGTTACTATGTTATTACCAGTTTGTAAATATTAGAAGTTGAGTTAAAATAGTCTGAGTACACAACTAAAACGTAATACCAGTAAGAAATCAAATTTACTTGAAAATCTCAATGACTCGTGAGCTATTTTCAGAGCCTGTCTGCAGGCTACTCAGGTGCTCATGAGGGGCCTACATGGTGCCCATGGGCACAACTTTGGAGACACCTGCTTGATATCAATTTTGATACAAACAAAAATAATTTAAAATACTTGTATTCATTCTTTTTTTAAACTTGTGTTGGCTAATTAAAAACAGTGCCTCAAATTTCACGAATCAGTATCGTATGTGTAGAATCTAACAATATTAAATATTTTTAAAAATCTATTTGAAATATGATGAATACGAAAAAAGAATGCTAACAATGACTACAGATACTTGCTAACAAGTTATTTTACTTTACATGTTCTTTTCCTATTTAACTCAATATTTTTATTCTATTTTATTCCTTGATTGTTTGCAGTGTAGCAGGCATTAAAGGTAATACATTTGGTCGACGGCATCCTTAAAAAGTTCTCAATCCGACTTGTTTTTGAGGCATGAGCGAAAGATGAGAAAAGCAAAATCAGGTTTCAGGACTTATTGTCATGATTACCGATTGGAATCACCTGTGCCCGCTCATTTGACGCCAGCAGCTGCGGGCTATCTGATTGGCTCCCTGTCCCTATTTAAACCCTGTCCTGTCGCTCTCCTGTTAGATAGATAGATCGATAGATAGATAGATACTTTATTCATCCCCGTAGGGAAATTCACACTTCCAGCAGTCTACCCTGTTGTTTATTAACAGATGGACATGATGCCCTAGGGGTGCTTGTAGCGAAGTGGATGACGTCACGCCAGTCCAAAAATTCGACATCCCTGCGGCAGATGGAAAACTTTTCTTTGTGAAAATCCAGGGATACACCACCTCGTGTTAGCAAGTCCGCCTCCTCTCCGATTCTCCCCGGCTTTCGTGTCTCTGTTTAGCGGCGTTGAAGCCGGATTGCTCCGGGTAGCTCCGGGTGGCTACACGTTAGCGTCCGGAATGCTAAACGTGAGCCACGTTTCCGCAAAACACAGCAACTGCGCTCCCTGTGCGCTTCGATGTTTTCCACCAGCACTCGATGATCTTATTTGGTCGTGAGTTCGCATTTACCATGATTACGGATGGTACCGAAGACTTATAACGCCGCTAGCCGCTTCGCTAGCTCCGGCTTTTCCTCCACGATGGGCCCCTTCATCACGCCGGCACGAGAAATCTTCAGGGCAAGGAGTTAAAATTCCTTGAATACACGCATTTCTTGTGCGTTAAAACCCATGTCCATAGGATAGAAGTAATCCATAGTGTAGTTGTCAAAACGGGAAGAAAAAAACACCGAAGATAGGAGCAGACAATAAAACAACAGGGCAGCTGCTGGAAAAGGCAGCCGCTCGTGGCAGCGCCGCTTTGATATTGTGTATTGTTGTCAGTCCGTCTGCGAACCTCTGTTGATACAAGGCAAGCCTTTTTGACCTTGACTCCCGCCTGTCCCGTTTTTGCTCACGTTTTTCCACCTGTCCATTCCTGATCTCCCTGTTGTCTCCGGCTATGACCCGTTTTTGATCCCGACCATGTGTGCTCTCCCGTCCCGGCTTACGACCCGTTTTTTATCCCGACCACGTTTTGCTTTCCTGTGCTGGCTGTCGACCTGTTTTTCCATCCCTGACACCGCCATCTCCAGCTACGTGAGATCTACTTCCATATTCGGATCACAATCCGATTGCAAGAGCGACTTGCTTCCCGCGTCTAGCGAGCACCGGATCGCGGGCGCTGCCCGTCCTCTCTCTATCTCAATAAACTTGTGAGAAACGTTACACGATTGGGTCTATCCTTTGTTCTGGACGTGACACTTATATTCTTATTTTGTCCATATGTAAACTACAAATGTATTCCCCAATTTACTCTTAATCAGTTTTATGAGGTCTACGAACATTTGCTATTATAAAAAAGTAATACATCCACGACAAAAGTTGAATGTTACTTGATGAACTCAAAGAGATCTACATTATATATTGAATGTTTCAAAAAATATTTCTAAGGTAACGAGAGTTCCGCTGAATTTTGTCTCAGTAACATAACATATAACTGTAATTCTGTTTTGAATTGAAGTATTATGAAACACACTGAATGTTCCCTGCTTGACGAATACCACTCACATTCCCTTTTTAAATAATCTCCTTAACTTGAGAAAGTATTTTCTACACTTAATTAAAATAAATGCTTGTCCACTTGTGGAACTTACCATGCCGTATAGCAAGGTCAAGACCAGAATGAATTCTTTCTCCAAGTGGCTCATCTTCTTTTTATCTGCGTAGAAGAAGATTTGCTTATGTTGGCTTTTCCTTCAAATTCTTCCAAAGTGAGCTCAGGGGAATCTTATCAGCACTGTTATGCATCAAGCCATCACGCCACTTAAGCCGGAGAACTTACCACAGGGATGCTCCAAATTTGCAGAGAAGTTCACCCACGATTAGAGCGTTACAGAGCAAAATCACAAAATAAGGTCCATGTAGGGCTACTTGAGGGGAACTCACTGCAAAAACAGTTAGGGAAGTGGGGAAAAAAAAGTTATCACCAGAGGCAACTCCTTTTTGCTTTCCTGTGGAAGGAAATAACGCACCATTAGAAGCAGTTATGTCTTATGCTCCCGCTACTGGATCATGTCAACAAATGTCAACCTGCACTGTCCTTGAAAATATGCTGCAGATTTGAAAATACAGTTTTTGTCTCACCTTTCCATATTTCTTTAAACATCAGGTGATATGAATTACATTGCAGTCACCGTCCATAAATTTTTAGCAATCAACGCACTAGTAAATACATTAAATGTGCTGACTGACTGCACTCACCTGACGAGGTTTGTCGATTACAGAAGATGAAACCTGACAAGTTACGGCACGATTCCTCCTTTTGAGAGTGTTCTGATCCTGACCTCCAGTACACTTCCTTCCTCTGTTGCTACCGCAGCACAATGCAGGCCTGCTGAGCTTCACATTTTGTGCGCTTTTGACGTCCGACTTTTCAATACGTGTGGGAGGAGCGGGATCGCGCCCGGGTTGACAACATCCCATCATTACTACATCCCGTAATTCTTTGGATCTGCAGGTCAGAGGTTCATTTTGTGAATGCTGATTGAATGTTGTAAAGTTTTAGTTTACCTGGGGGCCGCTGGAAACAGACTCCGGGTTAGGCTGGTTTTACAAGAAATAGTCTGATAAAAACATTCCAATGTTCACAAAAATCTTTATCTTGTAACACAAAACTAGATTGAAAAAGTAATTATTAATAACAAGGATTTCAATTAATCAGGAATAAATAAATAAATAATCCAGGAAATATAAAAGACTGACAAAAACACATATAGTTTTTTTACTTTCTAAACATGAGTGAACACGGACCGTTTGGACCATGGCTTCTCTTGCCTCGTTCCTGCTGCCAGTAAAAGACCAGGAAACAAATGACTGGGGAAAAAAAGAAAAATACAACAACAAAAGTAAAACGTAAAAACTTGAAAAATGTACTGAAAATAATTAAAAACAACTTAGTAGGTACAAAATAATACTGAAAGGTATGGCAAAAGTCCAAAAAGCTAGTGAAAAGAAAAAGAAAGTTATGTGAAATATGTAAAAGTTCTAAAGAGTGGTAAAAAAAGGTATGAAAAAGTTATGTGAAATGTAAAAGTTCTAAAAAGAAGTAAAAAAAAAAGAATCAGAAAGTCATGTAAAAATATGTAAAAGTTCTAAAAAGTAGTAAAAAAAGTGGATATTACTAAAATAATGAAAAACAACTTAAATAAATGACAACAAATGACCGTAAAACGACAAAAAACAACAAGAAAAGACAAAATAGATTGACAGACAATTTTCGAAACGAAAAATGACTGAAAAACAACAGAAAAACCACCCAAATTACTTATATTTGAAAAATGTGGGGACCACAACCTATCCAGCTACGGGGAAGCAGTTGACCCACGTGCTGCTTTTTAGAGACCTCTGTTATAAAGTACTGCATTCGTTTTGTTATTCATTCTTTGAAAATGTACCATATTAACAAGCCAGTTTGTTAGTTTTGAATTTTCTAATTCGAGTTGCACTGTGGGTCCATTACTTGTCCCACTTGCTTTATTGTTTGATTCCTGATTTTTTTTTTTAAATGCATATTTAGTTTTTGATTTTTCATGATGTCCAATTATTTGCTCCAATCTTAAGTTTTTTTTTAAATCAAAAACTATCTCAGGATTACTACTGTATATTAACTCACTTTCTACATTCAAGGCAGCATATTTTTTGACCGCTAGAAGTCACTCAATGACGTATTACAGGGGTCTCCAACTGGTAAGAGCTGAGCAGCTTGCAGAACAGTTCTGAAAATAGCTCAGTAGTGATGGGTCGTTGTGATTTTCTAGGAAATTACATTTCTAACTGGTATTGTGTTTAGTGGTTGACCAAGCCTATTTAACCCTATTTATTATCATTAAAACCTGGGAATAAAATTATAAGAACATAGTCAAGTCCAGTCATGTTTATTTGTACAGCCCTTAATCATAGTGATAACAAACTGATAATGTGATAAGTTGTTATATTAATGCATACCATACTGGTAGCTCTTGGTCCTAACCAGTAATAGAAAGCAGCTCTCGGCTTCAAAAACGTTGGCGACCACTGGTGTAGAGCAACCAAAAACGAGTGCTAAAAAGTAAATGTTGAATACAAACTACTGAAACTAAAACACACCATTTAACTAGTCATTATTTTACCCAGACTTTTTAGTATAATTGGTTATCGGAAGAAGCAGGATGGGGACAAGTATGTTACCTCCCTTTCGACTCGGCTCATGTTATGTAAAATAAATGCTAATTTTTTTCTATCTTGTAGTTGAAAAAAGCATGTTTGCATGATAATTCGTATGTTTAAAATATTTAAATTTATTTTACCACCAGAATGCGCTACATAATACACACTCTCCCTCTAATTGAGTTATTGTTGTTTTATACTGTATTTCTGAGTGTTAAAAGTATTTCTTTGAAATATTTTACCACTCATAAATATTGCCTACATTCTATTTATTGTCCTAGAATAAAGTGCTTTTTAAACTTAATACTGAACAACGTATTTTTTTCTGCGCAATCACTACTGGAATATAAAAGTTACGTTCTTATTTTGTAAGGTACACTTTTATTTGCTAAATGTTACCCGGATAAGAAGTGACGCATTTCCGCCTACAGTCGCGCCATGTTCAAAAGAAAAATGGCTAGTGCTTTTTGAGGCTTGTATGCATTTTTCATTTTCCCCCCTCAAAGTTGAACCACAAACAAGACGAAAAACATTATCTATATTTCAGTTTTACCATAGGACTCAATTGGACCAAAGTTAAAGATACCGTAACGGTAAGTTATTTTTACAAAAAAATACTTACCTAATGGCAAACGGCCTTGGGAAATGTCACGTGACGTTCTGTATTTGTGAACCACATTTCGTATATAAGCGGTTTAACCGAATGCTGGTCGTCAAATATTTCTAAGACCCTTTTTGAATGTGAGATGTAGTTAGTAATGTTGTTGTTACTGTTTTGTTATAGGTCAGTGCACATTCCAAGTTCACGGCTTATGACGTCATGTCCAAAATAACGCTGTCAGGTATCATGTCAAGTCATATTTATCTGAATAGCCCCTTAATCATAATAAGTCTCAAAGGGCTTTACAGATTATCAAGTCAATTCACATTTATTTGTATAGCCCTTAATCACAAAAATGTCTCAAAGGACTGCACAGGATTACAATGACACCATCGACTGATCTTACCCCCAACATGCGGGCAAGGAAAAACTCAAAAGCTCAGCTTGAGGAAAAAAGTAACCTTGAGGAAGGGGCTCACAGTGGTAATCCCCCTTCCAGGATGGCCAGGGTGGAATAGATTTAGCATTGGGTCACAGTACACAGACATGTTAAACATCAATAAAAGAAAACACTTGGTAACATGTTGAAATTTGTCCGGAGAGTGCATGACAGCAACGACGCCTCAAGCCGTAAACTAGTCCATAACCGCGACGACGCAGCTTCCCATCTCTGCCGACTGGTCGATGCAGGTGTTGACATGCTTCAGGTCAGACGCTGGTCCGCTGACTCGCCTCAAATCGTCCTTCTCCCTCGTAGCACCACCAGCCAGTCAGTGGGAAAAAGACAGGATAATAAGAAATATGAGGTGGGCATCAATCATAACTTTTTGAATAGAAGTGTGACTTAAGTCTAGATTTGAAAACTTCTACTGAGGTTGCAGATCTTATCTCCGGAGGCAGAGCATTCCACAGCACCGCAGCCCGAATGGAGAACGCTCTCGACCCTGCAGACTTTTTGGCTCTCTGATTCACAAGTATTATAGACTACTTTTAATAAGACATTAACAAAAGGGAAAAAGAGAGCAATGAGAAGATGAAATTATTACCTACAGAGAATGTAAATGTCCATGCAACCTCCAAATGTAAGCCAACACAAAAATATCTTGAATAATATTTCAATCATCTCCTGGAAGCAAATCTGAATAAATCAATAACAGTGCTAGAAAACATATCTAATCAACGTTGACCCATTTTGTAAAGTAATTTTACCTTCTTTATTTATTTGTGATGTCTCTGCATTTGTTCCGTGTTTCCTGGAAAAATTATGCGAAAGGGCATGCAGAATTCGAATGTTATAATAATTCAAAGATGTGATTTCAGTCTGAACGTCAGTTGAAGGTTGATCCTTTTTATTAATATTGTTTTTGTTCAAGTCGATGGTGTCCACAAGTAATTTGAAGTGTGATTCGGAGGGTGTTAGAGTTTCACCAGATGGTATAGTTAGAAATTGGTTGTCAAGGTCGCTCACTGTGCACAAGCCATCCATTATCAACCACTTCACTTTTTTGGTCTCAGGAAATGGCTTCTCAGGCATGGATATCTGTAATCTAGCCCTTTCCTCTCTGAATCCCTCAATGCCTTGGGTACAGCTCCAACTTGCCACCCGGTTTTATCACAGATAATATAATTACTTTTTTTTGTTGTGTGCAGAAATTACTTGTAAACAGTACACGACATAGGTGTGATTCAGTTATTTTCCTTTTCTCTTGTCTAACATGCAACCTGTAAAATCTAAATGTGTAATATACATTTGCTTTAGTTAACGTTGTATTGGTGTGCATTGTTTTTTAAAGGATAACGGATTTTGTTTGTAGGTCTAAGGCTGAAGTGTGGTGTACGGCAACCCAGATTTATTTCTTCAAATGCAGCTGCATCACTCATAGCGTTATGTGAATAAATACTGCAGTAAGGATGGAGAAGTGGAGCGACCGGGTAAAGAAAGTCGAACAGCTGGCCGAGACTTTCCAGCACAACCCCGTGATTCCACGCTACAAGCCTCGGCTTTTGCCTTGCCAGCCTTCCTCTGTCTGGAAACTGTTCCATCGCCAAAGCTTGGCCATCAGCTTTGCCCAGAGTTGCAAAGAGGTACATTGTGCAGTTACTTTGTTGGTGTTAGCCACACTAAACATGAGATTTCTATTTTCCTACGGTGTTGATGTTTTTGGTATATGTTCCTCAGCCTGTACATGTTTTTGCTTTGGAGAAAGAAAAGGCTCTTCAGGGCCAGAGAATATTCCTGGTGACGAGCTACAATGAACTGTGGCACTACTACAGGTAGGGTTGTTTATTATTATTGCAATTAGGTGCAAAGAGACATACTCAGGTTTCTCCCAACAAATTTTGAAATAACCTCCCACCAAAGAAATCGCAAATATAAAAAAGATACATATCAATTTTAAAATCAACATAAAAGAGCATTTAGATGAGAAATGTTAAGAATTGTATGCGTTTTTATACATAATATGTTCCAATTCATTTGACATTAAGCTGCCTCACCGGCACTGCACTCTTAGTACTTTAGAGGCGTTATAGTTCAAACATGAAGAAACAAACAAGAAGAGTTTCACAACTGACTCGTTGGCCTTTTTTTACTTATTGATACACAAATTGCATTCCCCTGTTTTGCCTTTTATTTTTAGAAACTGTTACTGGCAATAAATGACTTGCAATCTAGTTGCAGTATGGCTGTGTAAAAAAATTATATTACAATAATTCTGTTAAATTTTCATTTTAGAATAACGTAAATTCGAAAATTTTGTAAACTGTCAAATCAGTGGTAGGGGAAAGGGATTTTAAGGTAGTTCTGATTAAAAAACATTATTTATTAACTGGTGAACTGTGACGTTTAAGGATAGTAGCCACCAGCTATAAGTCCCTATTTTTTGAGCAAGCTTTGACAGTTAAATTCGATTATAAAATAAACCTTGTTGTGAACATTTTGCACATAATATATTTTTGTTTACCAATAAAGTTTTGGCTTGGTCGACCTGGAGTGGGGATTCCCTCATGCGCGTCCCCTTCTCAGGGTTTCTTTATTTTCCTTGTGTTGAGGTTTTTCCCTTCCCTCATGTGGGATTTAGACCAGGGGGTGGTGTAATAATAGTCTGTAGTCTTTATTTTGTACAGCCTTTTGAGACTGCTTGTTATTAAGGGCTATACAAATAAACACGACTTGACTTTAGATCAAAATATTTTTGGATTGTTCTTTTAACTTTGTTAAAATTGTTCTAATCCAGCCTGACTGATAAAATTGAAAAGGCAATGTCAATCCCGATTAAAACAATAATAATAACAATCATAATTGGTTTTAGCATAATCCGTTTTTCGATGTGCTGTTATTTCACAATATATTAAACATGCTATCAATTTTGACCTTTGTGTCACTTCTAGTCTAACATGTTATTTTAATCCCATCCATTCATTCATACATTATCCGCACCGTTTATTCCCACCAGGGTCGCGGGCCAATCACTCCCAAAGATAGGTTTATTTTTTTTTCCTCAAATCGATGCCATTAAGAGTCCAATATTCGAAGGTTAATATTCTTCCACAAGGCGGAGTCTTATTTATCTTTGTTTCACACTAAGGACTTACACCGGGTCCTTGATGCACTCCTACGAGGTGATACCAGAGGGCGCTGTTTGCAAACTGTACTTTGACTTGGAGTTCCATAAGCCGTCAAACAGACATGCCGACGGCAAGAAGATGGTGGCCATGTTGATCCAGGTTGTCTATTTAATCACACTCAAAAAGGTTTTGTTCACCTGTAAATATATTTAATAAAATCATCTATAGTTCAACTTTTGTGAAGTTTTTGGTGCATGCATGTGTACAGTGAATTTATAATTTAACATACCAAGTTCATATGTACAAGTGTGTAGTACGCATTGTTGTTCAATTGTGATACACAAAATTGTGTTTGTTTGTTGACAGTACGTTTGTCAAAAGCTGATGGATATTTACGGGTTTAAATGCTGCGCGACAGACATCCTCAGTCTGGACTCAAGCACAGATGACAAATTCAGTCGTCATCTCATTTTCAATCTCCAGAATGCAGCTTTTAAAGACAACTTCCATGTTGGTGTGTGTGCGCTGCAGAACACCTCACTCACTGGCTCTTGGCACAGCAGTAAAATGTTATTGTGGCTTTTAGGTGCCTTCATTCATGCCATTCTTCAACCTGTCCTGGATGGGAGCACTGAGGAAGGGTTTGTATTTCAGTTTGATGATTTATTTTCTCACCCACACTCTCCTTGATTACATGGTTGTTTTCACAAGTTAGTCTCAAGTTCATTGAGTGTATGTATGGAATGTTGATGCCATTTATTGCAGCAAAATGCACTCTGACCCATGCAGCGGACACACACCGACCAAAAGACTGAAAACTCAAGAGACTGACCTCAGCTTCCTCAATGTGAAAACCAAGGATGGCCACCGTGCTCTCTTTGTTGATCTTGGTATGAGACACTGTATTTTTTTGTTTGACTTTCTTTGTAAGCTTTGTTGTTGGTCGTTTTTCCATTGAGCGAAAAAACATATGCCTGAATCAATTGTTTCCTACCAATCTACATGTTTTTCCATTATCAAATATTTGTTGCTTAGAAGGGATACAGTATAACACCTGGACTTGGATGCTAGGTTTTGTGAGTCCACCAAAGGCGGTTTACATTGTGTGTTAGCATGAAGCTAGCAGACTTCCATCAGAAAAAAATTTGAGGCTACACCATCCTTTTTGTTTGGTTTTAAAATAAATGTGGGTGTGGTGATTATTTTTGAATTCAAGTATTTTATCCATTTTGTTGCTAATTTATCAAGCAAATATATTTCGAAAATGATTATTATTTCAAATGTTTGAAAAAAACAAAAGAATCAGTCAAAATTGAGGTACTGGTTTCACTCCTACTCCTGGTTGGTCAACAATTTGTAAAAAGACCAACCACACACATGGAATGAAGAATGGTACATCGACAACAGCCAAAGAAAAAAACTTTAAATTGATACACTTCACTTAAATGCCAACAATGAATTTTCATTTCGCTAATCTATCATTAGAAATTCTCAGAAAATTAAATCAGAAAAGTATCTGAATAATTAATAATATAATGAGTGCCAATTATTTTGATAGTTTCTTGTCCATCAATCAATTTATTCTTGCACCTTTAGGGGAAATGTTAACTTAAAAAAAACAAAAAAAAGGACTTCAGTTTGTAATATGACTCCCCTTTTCAATGACACCCAACAGGAGTTTACACTAAAAACAGAAACTTCCGCCTTTACAAATCATCCAAGGTCGGGAAGAACGCTGCTTTCTCCTTAGCGGACGGCAACAAATTCACCCCTAAACCAAGCAAGGGAGTTTCGACAGAGGAGAGTCTGTTTTTGGCTTCTTTGGTGTGCAATGTGAGGTCTGTTCAAATTAAATGTGTTGTTTACCTAATAAATATAACACCCAGCAGCCATCTTGATTGGTCTGTTCAATCAGTTTTACAGGCCAGAGAATTCTAACATGGGACGTCGCCAAAGCTCAAGCTGGCCAGGCCAATAAGCCTCCCAACCAGGAGGTTTTGCCATTGGACTCAGGTGTGCACTCAAACATCACATTGGGGCATCACAAGAGTAATGACTCGAAATGGTTATTCTTTATCTTTGGTAGCGCCGCTCTCAGGCTGCCTGACGTCTCCTCACCGAGAAGTAGACGACTTTGTTTTGTCGGTGGTTCGAATCGACGCCACACAAGGAAGTAAGCTTTGATGAAAGTCGAACTTTCATTAAAATTACCACACAGTATGTTTATCCTCAAGATCACTTTCCAAGCACCTCAGTGATGATCACAAATCAGCTTTTTGCGCTACACTGTGTAGAGCTGTCTGATTGTGTTGAATCCTTTTTAGGCATTCGACGGTGGAACTACTTTGCTGCCGAGCAGCTTCTGGTCTATGACATCGCTAAATATCGCTGGTGTCGCAACGTCAACCGCTCCCACAAAAGCAACAATATTATGTATGTTAAGCTGCCAACTGTCATCTTGCGTGCCGACACTTTTATTAGCGCCCCTTATTTACCTGCAGGATTGTCGTGGATCTCAAAGAGGAAGTGTGGTACCAGAAATGTCACGATCCTGAGTGCAGGAACTTCAGATCTTCAAGTAAGTGGAAAGGAAGTGCAGTACACAAAGTGGAGGTATTACACCAGTAATTTTATTTACAATTAGGGATATCTCGGGGGGGATAAGATTCTTAGATTGTTATGCATTGAAACGGAAGTGTAGTCTCCAAGAACTAAAGTATGTGTAAAAGGTTTTTGGGCCCTTTTAGTTTTTGCATTCCCCTGGCCTAGATTTAGCAAGTTTTCGATAACATAGCTGCTAGCCCCTTTAGCAAATAACATTACTCCAGTAGCTACCGTCACATAAACTTGGAGATAATTCTAAATGATTTAGCTGGTAATCCCAGCTTCACAAACAATACAGTAACTACTAATGCTAATGCTAGAATTCACGACACAGCCAGTAGCCTCTGATACAGTTGTCTTTTCAGTAATGCCTTATGTAATCCAAGCAAATTTTGATTTAGACAAATGCATTTAAATTCAACCCTGCTCAGAAAACACTTGCATTTCCTTAAATTTAAGATTTGTTTTTGTTAAATTGCAAAATTAAATACTCACCAATGCACTAATCAGTGGCAATGTTCTATTTATTAAATAATTTAGATGTACTTGATTTTGTAATTTTGTTGAAAAATATTTTTGTGCCATACCTCCCACGATTAGGATGTCAGACATAATTTTGTTTTGTTATTTGCGATGAATACGAGAGAAAAACTAATGCTGGAATTTTGAAAATATCACGTGAAATTTAATGACAATTATGAGACTTTAATAGCCCTCAATTTGCAGTTACCAAAAGTGAAAACGCCAATAGTGGCCTAAAACCTTGATTTTAACACTGTTTAATTTGTAAACATTGAAGTCCACCTGATACATATGTATTCAGAGAAAGTTTACTGCTTAAAAAATGGTCCTGTGCAAAATCAAATAGTCTTACAAGAATAACTGATTTAATTCAGCTTTAACATACAGTTAAGTCATAGCCCGTGCAAAAAAAAAAACACCTTTTCATAGTTGGACTAATTTGGTTAAGTGCAGCAATTAACTAGTTATTAGTAATAGTTGTTTGATAGTCAGGTCAAATTAAACTCTTAAATTCCTAGCCTCAATGTCACGAAGTTGCACATTTTCAAATGAAATATTTATAATGTATGTGTGAAGTTCTGTAAAATCATTGTTATGTTGCAGGTTACCCACTACCACAGGAGATCTGCATCAGTTACGCCATGATGCTGGTTAGTAAATGTACATTTTTGACATGTGCAAGATAAAATGTTAAAATCATTTCGGTTTTTATTAAAAATGGATGAAGTGAATAACACAAAAACTGCGGTTACGACTTTATGCATTGTTTTTTGTTTTTGTTTTTGTTTTCAATTTTTTGTGTTAAGGCGCAAAAACGGCCACCCAGAGATTGAAAAAACTTGTGGATATTAGTGCTTGAGTCATTGTCAAAGTTATTAATTAGAGAGATATGAAAAATATGAGATTTGGTAAATGGATCATTAAGATTTTATTATGCGGGAGGTCATTCAGTACCAAGGACGTTTTAATAAAAAGTCTTGAAAAGTCTTAAAAGGCATTGAATTCATCATTCTAACATAAAGGTCTTTATTGGCATTAAAATGTCTTATATCCAATATTAAAAAATCTTTATACATGTGAACACATTAAAAATGTTTATTTGTTTGAACTAAAAACATTTAATAACCTTCATCAATTACATTTAGTAACCTTCATCAATTGTCTTTTTTTAATAATTCACTGATTTACTTTAGTGGCAACATTGTGTGACCACAATACTGGAAAACAACAGTGATGTGATTTCAGTCAGGCCTTTCGGAGCAGACACATGTCTTCGGTCAGGGGTCTCCAAACCTAACATAACGTCCTACCATGTTATTACTATGTTGTTACTGTTTTATTACCAAGTCAACTGATTGAAGTAGGGTTATATTAACTCAGTCAACCACTCAAAAAAAAGGTTGCCCAAAAAAATCACAATGACCCTGCACTGGCGAGCTATTTTCAGGACTGGTCCACGGGCGCCTCAGCTGTCACTAGGGGGCACACTGGTTCCCATGAGTACCACTTTGGAGACCCCTGTCTTAGGTTTGCCCACAAATTACATAGCAACTTTGGACAGAGACGTTTACTTTGGACCATGGGAAAGTGTCCATTTAAGGAGAAGTGGCTGTCCCACAAACGTTTTGCACATGGCTAAAAGCTGACTCAGGTCATGTGTACAAGGCAGAATGTATTGTGTGCAAGAAACATTTGTTTTTTTTTGTTTTGTTTGGTTCAATTGTGGGGTTTTGTTTTGTTGGCTTGGTCTCAAATTCGAGTTCAAAAGGCATTAAAAAGTCTTTAATTTAACTCTCATTAAGCTGTAGGATCCTTGGATTATTCTGTTATGTGTTTTAAGCACAGTCATGGCATGAACAGCACTTGTCCCTCAAGCCATTAAACTTCTAGTCAAAGTCGCATATATGAAAGCCTCACAGCTAAAAACATTCATCTTCAACCAAATTGAAAAATAAAACATTTCATTATCCTGCATTTTTTCTGCTCATATTTTTTCTTTCGCCTCCCTCGACAGGACGATGAGGACCAGGCCTATGTCATGGACGAGGCAGGAAACTTTGAACCTCGCCAGGCGGTTCATGATCAAGTTCCAGTAGATGCGTGGTTTGGAGGCGCCGAAGACGACCAGAATTTCTCTGCCTGTCTGGATGATTTCGAGCTGACCGGTGGCGAAATCTCTGACGAGCTGATGCTTGGCTGCTGCGTGCAAGATGACTTGAGTATAGAAGAAGGTTCTAAAGGACTTGAGTGAACTCTCAAGTAAGTTTTAAACACATCTGGAGCACCGAATATATTTAATACGTAACACAATAGTGTCTGAACTGGCAGGGCTTCACAATCCATTTTGTATGAGTGACGAAAAAAAGGATTTTAAGTGAATACATATTTAGATTAGGCAGCACGGCAGGACAGTGGTTAGCACGTGTGCGGCACAGGTCTGAGGTCATGAGATCGAACCTTCCTGTGTGGAGTTTGCATGTTCTCCCCGTGCTTGCGTGGGTGTCCTCCGGGCTCTCCGGTTCTCTCCCACATTTCAAAAACATGCGTTTCAGGTTAATTGGTCGGTCCAAATTGTCCAAGGTGTGAATAAGTGAGTGACTCGTCTGTCCTTGTGTGCCCTGCGACTGGCTGGCAACCAGTTCGGGGTGTCCCCTGACCACTGCCCGAAAATAGCTGGGATGGGGTCCAGCACCCCTGTAACCCTACTGAGGATAAGCGCTGCAGATAATGGATGGATGGATGAACATATTTAGATATACATCTTTTGATTTTTTTTTTTTAAAACAAATGTTTTCTGTATGTGCAATATTTGCTTCAATTTCAACTTTTTTTCCTCTGCTGACTCCTAATTTTTACAGAAATTGATAAACAAAAGCTTACCTGTTGAATAAATTTATTTCCAACTTCTAGCTGTCTGTAACAACATTCTATACATTTTCTGTATGAAGAACACTCACGAGAGGAGAATATATTTTCATTCTGATTTAATCATTCACCCAAGCTCATTGGCATCTCACAACATACTCTCTCTATGGGTGTCACCTTTAATGTCCCTAGTCAACTCCTAAGACCGGCACGTTAGTTTCCCTTGTTGGTTCTACCAATATAACCAAAGCTGTCGTCCAAAATGGCATCTTTCAAAATGTATTTGTAAAGCACCTTTCACATCCTGCAAAATGTTATCATCCGTGCAAAGTGAGGCAAAGTGTTTGCAGGACTCAAAGGAAGTAAATGCCAGGACCACCGACATGGATTCCAATTTTGATATGTTTTCTATATTTCTGGGTGCATTTCTATTGTCAAACACTTGCAGCCAGCTGGCTGATTTTGGTATGAACTGGTGCACATTTTCATTTTAAATGTTTGTACTTGTTATTACATTGCACAACCCCCCCCAAAAAATGTCCAAAGGTAGAACATTATCTTTTCTTTATTCCTTTATTTTCAATGTATTTCTCAAGACATTAAGTAAAAAATAAGTTATGTGACGAGGCATATGTGATATTTTTTTATTATTAGAAATATTGACTAAGATCAAAATTGTAATAAGAATAACAATTAAACTTACTAAGTACTACTTTTATCAGACCCATACCACTACTAAACCATAACCCTAACCATACCCCTGACTGTAACCATACCCTTAACCCTACCACTGACTAATATTACCACAAAACCCAACACTACACCTCTAGTTCAAATAAACTGATTTTTTAGAGACATTTTGTGATTTATTGAATTATATTTGTATTTTTTACTAGAAAAAATATTAAGATCTCATAGTTTCGTTATACGACAGAAATTCCCAATATTTAGTATTATTGCAAAAATGACTACAAATCATTTAAATTGTGGTCTGAGTAGACGTTTTACCACCAGATGTCCGAGTTCTTGAAAAAGTACTTATTTATACAGGAAACTGGGACTCCACATTTTTGCCACAGAAAGGAGACAAGTGTGTCACAGAAACCGAGAAAAAGTTAGAAAATTAAGTGAAGTGGTGCATCTTTTACCCAGTACGATAAAAAAATCCATGGCATTTTTCTTTAGGCGGCTGTCTAATATATCCTGTCGCTAGAGGTCACCCTTGTTTCTCTCAAGCCTAAATGCACAGCTCCAATCAACGCTTCTATTCGGGATAATCAGCGATGAAAACAAAGAACCATTCACTCTTTAGATGCAACCTTCCATTTCAACAAAAGCAAACCTCATCTGGAAATCCACATCCGTCCTCCTCCATCTTGATCGGGCTCCCGCTGTTCCGTGACTGTTTGCGTGCTGACCATGATGTCTGCTGAATGCAGATGGATCCATTAGACCTGGCAACCCTCGCTTGGCGTCATTGGTAGCATCAAGGATTCTTCGGCCACTGCTGCAGCTGTGTCATCGCATATATACATGCACTCAGTGTGTAAAAGGATAAAAGAATCTCGGGACGACAGAGGTGTCATCAATCCTCACAGGTGATACACAGGAAAGTGAGCAAATGTAGTGCACAAACACGAAACTCCACAAACGGAAGACTACAATTTACTTATCTCGACACTTGACAAGGTTTTTTATTAGTACGGCACCGTTTTCACTTGATATTCTGCTCAAATTTCCCACTTTCAGTCGTAAGTAAGTTAACCACCATTATTTGTGTGACCTTTATTCTCCACCACCTATGGAACAGTCATGCTGGAAGACAGGTCTGCGGGGATCCTTCATATATTAATCATGAGGTTTATGACGCACTTTTTTAATATTGCTTTTTATTGATTATTTTTATTCAGTTTTGATTTACTTGAATTACTTTACGTCATCCAGAAAATAAAGCCTTAATATGCATTAAAATGTCTTAAATACAATTTTGAAAGTCTTAAAATGGAAAAACGCGAATAAGATTTATATTTGTTTGAACTAAAAAGTATTTTTTTATGCATCCTGATTAAAATGCTTCATGAATGTAGCAGAGGGCAGCACGGCGGTGCAGTGGTTAGCACGTGTGCAGCACAGTTCTGAGGTCATAGGATCAAACCTTCCTGTGTGAAGTTTGCATGTTCTCCCCGTGCTTCCGTGAGTATCCTCCGGGAACCCCTCCCACATTCCAAATACATGCATATTAGGTTAATTGGCCGGTTCAAATTGTCCCTTGGTGGGAATGGGTGAATGAGTTTTTTGCCCTGGCTGGCAACAAGCCATGGGTGTGCCCTGCCCACTGCCCGAAGATAGCTGGGATGGGCTCCAGCACCCCTGCGGCCCTACTGAGGATAAGTGGTGCAGATAATGGAAAGAATGTAGCAAAATTGAAAGTACTAGTTAACTGCCAGAATCCATGATGTACTGTAAACACATGTTTTATAAATTGTTTTCCATTACTTTAACTTTGGAGAGTGTTATGTTTTTCCAGATGTGAAGTTTTCAACTAGAAAATGTGATTTCCAATCTGTTTTTTTGTTGACTTTTTGTCTTAAGTTTAATTTGACAAATCATTTTTAAAAGTCTTAAATTTAACTTGCCTTAAGCTGTAGGAACTGTAGTATCATACTTTCAAATTTTTATGTTATGTGCAGGTGTTTTTTTTAATATTTTTATGTTTCAGTGTTTTGGGGGGCACACTGCTAGGGTGTGATTCAATGGCTGAAATCCTGAGGCCGTTTGCTGTCATTCCTATCAGTGTGGATAAGCCTCCCTCAGGTCATTTTCTTCACATTGTTAGTCTGTGCCCTGTCATAATCATTTTATTTCTTTTACTATTTATTCTGTTATTATTGTATTTTAACCGTGTGTGTGGGTGTGGTGCTTAGGGTTGTTGGGTGGGCATATGGAGGGGATTTTATTGTCTTGACCCAACTCAGAATTGGCTCCTTAATTGAGGTAACGTATACCCCGTGAACCCCTGGCGGTACATGCAATTTAATATTTTCAGATGAAAAATATAAAGAAAGTAGTCATTAAATTCTCATCTCATTAGCCGTACCGCTTATCCTCAGTAGGGTCGCGGGGGGCTGGAGCCCATCCCAGCAATCATCGGGCAGTGGGCAGGGGACACCCTGAACTGGTTGCCAGCCAATCGCAGGGCACACAGGGACAGACAACTCATTCGCTCATTCACACCTAGGGACAATTTGGACCGGCCAATTCACCTGAAATGCATGTCTTTGGAATGTGGGAGGAAACCGGAGTGCCCGGAGGAAACCCACGCAAGCACGGGGAGAACATACAAACTCCGCACAGAAAGTCTGGAGCTGGATTTGAACCCACGACAGGTTCCCATGACATGAACTGTGCCGCAGAAGCGCTAACCACTGCGCCGCCGTGCTGCCCTCATTAAATTCTGTCATTTTTTTTTTCAAGAAAAATGTGAATAAATGTATATGAAATAACAATTCAAAATCATTTTTTTGTTTACTTTCAGATTAGCTATTTGGCCGCTAAGAAAACATTGTAATTGTGATAATAACTTTATGTGTACATTAAAAAAACGTATTGCAGTTCATTTTGGTGTTTTTTATGAAGGCAAAATGATTTAAATTATTACATTTGTTTCCCCCTACCCAAAATTAATATCGTTTTATTTATTTTAAATATTATTGTTATTATCAATTACCATCCAAGTCAAGACAGTCAAAAATTTAGGTGTCACATTTGACCCCAAGCCGTCCTTCCAAACACACGTTAAGAATATTACTCAGCTTTTTTCCATCTTCGCAACATTGCTAAAATTCGCCCCACGCTGCCCCTGTCTGATACGAAGATTACAATTCACGCGTTTGTTACCTCCCGTCTCGATTACTGTAATGTACTACTCTGTGGTCTCTCGAAGTCCAAAATCAAGAGCCTTAAAATGGAACAAAATGCTGCAGTGAGGCTTTTAACTAAGACAAGAAAGTTTGATCACATTACCCCGATTTTAGCTAACCTGCATTGGCTCGCTGTTAGCTTAAGGTGTGATTTTAAGGTTCTGTTGGTATTATAAATCATGCATGGACTTGAATTTTTGAATTTTTCCTTTCCCTCATGTAGGTTTTAGATCAAAGGATGGTGTAGTCTGCAGTTTGCAATCTGGTCTGTGCAGCCCTTTGAGACTTCTGATGATTATTTTATATATTGTGTTACATTTTCTTTCAGATTTCAAACTTAAAATGTGAAGTGTACACAACTTTTATCTTAGGGTGGGGGCCACAATGTATCATTCCATGGGCTGCAAGTTTGAGATCCCGGTCCGAGACTGTCCACCAACCGGGGTCACACAAAATTCAATGGTAAACAGTCATTGCAAGCTCACTCATCTCTTAGACGCATTCCAATAAAATCTTGATTAGTATTTCTTGGGATTTGGTTTGATGTTTGGATTGTACTTGAAGCAGGCTTTTTCCTGCTTTCACTATTTTCATTCAAAACTAACACAGATGGAAACGAAACAAAAATCCCCACAGGGACAAGTATGATGTCACCCTCCTGTACTCCCTCCCAAGACCTATTCCTCCTACCTAATGTATTCCGCCCCAAACAGCTTTGCTCAAAGTAAGATAAAAGCAGTTAGGCAAAGTGGGAAAAAATATAAGGGCTGTTCGAACTCATGTAGGCATTGTTAACACAGACTTAAGAACAATATTTTACTCAAACGACGCATCCCATCTTTAATTTTATGTGAACACTAAAAAAGATCTTATTTGATTATTTTAGTCATTGTATTAGTTTTTGTTCTTATTTTCCTTAAAGGGTGTTTGAAAATATTAGATCCTTTTGGTCTGTTTAGTTATTTAATGAAACAATTCATAATTTTAAGTAAAATGTATATTCATATGATTAAAATATTATTTTTCTTCAAAAATTGAAATATCTTTACTCATTTTGCATGTTATTCCCACTATCAAGCAACCAGGCGTGGTTATCTTGTTTGGGAAGATGACTGTTTTACAGATTGTCCTATGTTTTCCCCTATTTTTGTCACGTAACGTTTTGCAAAGAACACATTTGATTTAATATGTTATTTTCTGTTATATCTTCGCAGTTGAAAAAAAAAAATGTTTTTGCAAACATAATTTGCGTTTAAGTATTATTTTCTTTATAACTGGTTGCAATGGCATGGCATGAAAATCAGGTGTGTAAGTTCTTCTTTGGGTTTAACGGCATTTGATATCCATCATTTTGGTACATTA
Source organism: Urocampus carinirostris (assembly GCF_059441175.1). Taxonomy (NCBI): domain Eukaryota; kingdom Metazoa; phylum Chordata; class Actinopteri; order Syngnathiformes; family Syngnathidae; genus Urocampus; species Urocampus carinirostris. The sequence continues at coordinate 22,664,965 of NC_142356.1, forward strand.
CCACCCTCTATCACCACATCCTTGTCACTGTTCCAAGGTGTGTTAATTAATTAATTAATTGAGCAGCTGTGTTTATATGGGTCTCAGCCAACACCAGAGTAGGGGTCTTGGACAGAAGAGGTATTTATAAGGACGTACTTCCAAAAGTTTTTTTGTTAACAGACTATGCAAAATCAAACAAACATACATGCAAGTCGCATTTGATTGTTTCAGTTGATCGTCTCGTATCAATAATTGTGCTTTGGAAAAGGAATTTAATTGGAGCACATGAATCAACTGAAATCAACCTTCAATGATCGTGTCACCTGACTCCGGAGTTATGCTACACCTCGATCAAAACAAGACTGAAGACCCACGCATCATGGACAGCCGAAACAAAATGGAATAACAGTGAATGGAACTTAACGTTCGTTTATTGGCTGACAAGCAGGCTGCCCTTGACGATTGGCCATCACAACAACCGAGTGCATTGCCGATCAAGCCAACTGCCAACGCTCCAACGGGTGAGTCAGTTTCATTGTGTTTGAGAGCAAAAAAAAAAAGCTTGACAAAATGAGTGGCGTGGAATTTACACTTGGGCGTTCACTCCAGTCTGACTTGGTGATGTGTCCTTCGTGAACGAGCTCAGTGTGGATATTGGGGAACGCGAAGACCCCCATGTGACACTTTACGCCTGTCGTTTGTAACATTAACCGAAGTTAAAAAAAAGACTGTATAAACAGAGACAATAAATAATGGCAGGTGGATAATGAAAACAAGTCAGCGAGGGAGAATCTGCCCACTCTTAACGTACCGACCTAGCCTGGGTTCAGGTTCAAGATCTTACCTCTAGGCTGAGAGTGGTGGACAAAACCTTTTCCTGCTTGCGTACGGTTTGCTAGTTTCAGAGTTGTCCGACCCTTAGCTATGATTTCCTTGTTTAACAATTGTTGGCATAATCGCTCTGGTGGATTATCGGATCTCGAGCCAGTCAGTTTGTGAAAAAGGACGTCTCAAGGCCCTCTGAAGCAGGGGTACATTAGGTTCTGAAAACAGCTCATCAGTGCTAAAATGATCTAATTAACCCCACTTGCAATAATTTATCTGGTGATAAGTTATTTTAAAGTCATGCATATATTTTTTCATGACTTGAGAGAAAATTTGAATAAATCCTTCACAACTGCAAATATTGACAAACGTATTGGGGCTTATAAGTTGAACTCCAACGCTGACGACCAGAGTTAGGACTTGATATTCTGACCGTAAGTCATTCTTGCAGTTTTGCAGTCCTTTGACAATGATTTTTCTTTGCACAAATTCTGATTATTAATTTCGGATTTTTGTTCACCTGCACTAAATCCGTCGAGCCAATGATGCGTCAGGCCGGCTGGCAGCAGCTACGGCGCACCTCCGCTCCATTGCCCGTGCAGCCGATGTTTGCCGTGTGTAATTTACCGAGCCCGGGCCTTCGGCAAGAAGGCACGCACCGAGCCTCGGCGCGGGTAATTGGACTTGAGAACTGATTGGGGAGCTTGATTGACCCCTAGTAATGGATTTGAGTGTATAATTATTTGTAGTTATGGTTACGAGATGATATCGAGGTGGGCGGCCGTGACTCGCTGCCGCTGCCAGCTCTCAATTAATGAAAGTCCAGCTGCCGGGGTGCCGCCTGGCATACAGAAGTCTGCTCGGCATAAGGCGTTGAGGGTTATCGCCGTCTGAATGCTTCCCTCTTGCGCCGTCGACGGACTGCGCTCTGTCACAATAGTTATTATAAAATCTTGCCGGCCCTGGTAAATGACATTAAGCCTGATGATGTTCCCATTACTTTTCACCGCCCCGTGGCATCGCCCGTGGCACTCGGGCAGCAGTCCGTGTTAATGACTGCGCTCGTAGTGGGGGTTTGAGCCCCTCCTCGGGACAAGAAAGGCAATCGTGTCTTAATCCACCACTTTTTGTCGTAGTATTTTTGTGGTATTGATGCATTTTTGTAGTAGTGTTTATAGACTGTCATAATATTTTGCATAATATTATTACTGTAGTATTTTTCCTTGCCCTCATGTAGGTTTTAGATTAGATGGTGTCATAATAATCTGTAGTTTGCAATGGTCTATTGCAGCCCTCTGAAACTTCTTGTGATTAAGGGCGTCACAAATAAACAGGACTTGACTTTTCTTTTAAGAATTGAAGCAAAATAGGTCCCTCCTTTTAAGCACTAAATATAATATTTACTCTTGTAGTAATGTTTCACTATTTTTGTTGAAAGTCTGTGGTAGACACACATGGCTGGAACCAACTAAAAACAATTGTTTTAGTACTTTATCATTGTATATACTGTCAAGATATTTTTACCATTTTGTTTTATTTGACCACTATATGTTGCTGTATGTTTAGTGCAACTGAAAACGAGTGCTAAGAAGCACCATTTTTCTTTTTCCCCTTGCCTTATACAAGTCAAGTCATGTTTATTTGTATAGCCCTTAATCACAGAGTCTAAAGGGCTGCACAGAACACCAATTTTTCCAAACTACAGACTATTATTACACCATCCCCTGATCTAAAACCTACATGAGGGCAAGGAAAAACTCAAAAACCTCAACATGAGGAAAATGAAGAAACCTTGAGAAGGGACCAAGTTTTTTTGTCTGTTTTTGGGTTCCCGTAGCAGCAAGATGGCAGACAATTGTGTCAGCTCCTTCTAGGTGAGGCTTATGTTATGTCAAATAAATGCATACTCTTCAAATGCACAATTATATAATGGGTAATATATTTTTGCTTAGGGCAGCACGACGGCGCAGTGGTTAGCACGTGTGCGGCACAGTTCTGAGGTCATGAGATCGAACCTCCTGTGTGGAGTTTGCATGTTCTCCCCGTGCTTGCGTGGGTTTCCTCCGGGCACTCCGGTTTCCTCCCATTTTCCAAAAACATGCATGTCAGGTTAATTGGCGGTCCAAATTATCCCTGGGTGTGAATGAGCAAGCAAATTGTCTGTTCCTGTGTGCCCTGCGATTGGCTGGCAACCAGTTGAGGGTGTCCCCTGCCCACTGCCCAAAGACAGTTGGGATGGGCTCCAGCACCCCCACGACCCTACTACGCTAGGATAAGCGGCGCAGATAATGGATGGCTATTTTTACTTATTTTTTCAGTAAATAGTTTTTCTTAATGATTTTTTCGTTTAACAGTAAGAGGCGCCAAGTAATACACACTGTCCCTTTAAAATGTTTGATTATAACTTGAGAGATTTTTGTCTCACTACTGCTTTCGGAATTGGCTCATTAGTAGGAATGCAACTAATCATACCAACAAAATGGATTTGAAATCAAATTTTGAAACACATTCTGGAAAAGTTCATCCAAAGTAAGATTTTTCATCCAACCCTGACCCAATAGAGCAGAGGTCTCAAACCTGCGGCCCAGCCCCCAATTACGGCCATAAGGATGACAGTTTAAGACCCTGTCTAAATAAATATGCTAGTTAAAGGGACAGTCTAAATGCAGAACATTTACCCACTAAATGTTGCTGTGTTTTGCCGTGCAACTGAAAATGAGTGCTACGAAGAAGAATACAAACAACGGAGACTCAAAATGACCAAACCGCACCTCATTACTTTCTAAAAGAAGAAAAATAAGAAGACAAAAAGAAAAAAGCCCCTCAAAAATGAAAAAAAAGGTTAAGAAAAAAGAGTAAATATAAAAACAATTGAAATAAAAGAAAATGAAATAAGAATAAGCCAAAAAAACAACAAGAAAAAGGTAAAGAGAAGATAAAAGAAAAAAATAACAAAAAAGAAAAAAGAGCAGAAGCAAAAATAAATAAATAAATAAATAAATAAATCAGGCTTTTCATTTCTATGGGGGAACCGATAGTAGCAGGATGGCGGACTAAAATATCAGCTCCCTTAAGGTGAGTCTCATGTTATCTAAAATAAATAAAAAGAAATTTGACCTACGAGAATTTAAAGCACATTTAAATGATTGCCCATTTATTTTTGCTTATTATCATAAATCAGCAGTGTTTTTATTGTTGTTGTTTTTTTTTTACCAAATTGAGGCATTGGTAACACCAATACACACTGTCCCTTGAACTCCAACGGGTTATGGATTAATATTTTACAGATTCATTGATTTCAATATTCCTTTTTAAAGTTCTTTATTTTCAAACCTTTTGGAAAGAAATATTTTGAAAGATATTTTATAACAGTGGAATGTGTCTCATCAGCGCTTTTGTTTGTGAAAGCTCCTATTTGGCCCAACCTCACTCAAACCAAGTGCCCTCCAAGTTAAGTGAGTTTGAGACCCCTGCAATACAGCATGCATTTTACCTACTGCAGAGGAAACTGGATGAAAACTCACTCTAGATGAACCCCCCAAAAATTAAGTATCTTTCAATTTCGTATCGGACCTTTGATCTAATTCCCTGGAATTAGATTGAACATTTTGTAAGAGGCCTACTATGTATTTCACAGCTGCAAAAGCCTGAATTGAGTATTTGTCTAAAGCGGTGCTAGAAAAATAACTGGCCATGGAAAAAAAAATTCTCAGCATTTCAAGGTCCGCTTGACCAAACGTGTAGCGACTGTGATTTTTCTCTTCCTGACTTCCCTGCGGCCCCACACATCCTTTGCACGCTGTTGTCTTTATGCTCCTGTCATGTGTTCCTTGGAGACCCCCTAAACACCCCCCCACCCCCTTCCTTGCTGCTGTATGTGACCTCTCGTTGCCCTCTTGCCAGTCTCTATTATTCCTGGCTGCCCAGCGGCCCGCTCGCACCAGAGCATTTTTTGACAGGTAACATTGAGCAAGCTCGTGTGTCGGGATGCCCCCCACACCCGTGCCCCCTTCACAAACCCCCCGTGCAATCTAAGATGAAGTTCTCAGCCACATCATGATCAGTTTGCTCCAAGCGCCGATTTTTGATCTGGTTTTTTTTTCTCTTTCCCAGAGCTGCAAATGTTTTATGAAATCTTAGCATTGTACAGTTGAGAGTTTCTGTGTCATCAGACTGGATTGTGTCATTGATTTGCCCTTGAGATAAAAGCTGCCCCCGAAAAAAGGGTAACAGTCCACTCCAAGACAAACGAATACATACAAAAACCCTGCCACACAGTCGGCAGAGGTCACTCCTGGGCCGCGAGTTCGGCGGACGCGGCGTCACACGGCGCGACGCGAGAAAAAGTGGCGGGCGTGATCGGGCTACCCCCGTAACTGGGGGGAGCCCGCTCATCCGACGACCCCAGTAGCGCGGCGCGAGACAGGCGGCTGTCCGCGCGCGACGGGCGAAAGGCGGCGGACGTGTGCGGGACCCCCGTAACTGTGTCGGCGTCGCGCGTATCGTGCCCGAAAGTACCCGCGCCGCGGGTTAGGGGCTCGCTCACTGCCCAAAGATAGCTGGGATGGGCTCCAGCAGCCCCACGACCCTACTAAGGATAAGCGGTGCAGATGAGATTTTTTTTTTTTCTTTTTTTGAAGGGGCGTCGCTACTTCGCAGATTTTCACTTTTAGCGGGTGGTTTTGGTCCCCATTAACCGGGTCTAAAAAATAACTCAAAATATACATATATTTTTTGTTTATTTATTTTTTTCCTCTTTGAAGGGTCGTCGCTACTTCGCAGATTTTCACTTATTGCGGGTGGTTTTGTTCCCCATTAACCGCGATAACCGAGGTCTTACTGTAACAATACAGTAATCCTTAAAATGAACAAATGTATCTGATTAAGCAAATTGCAGATACATTTTTTTCAAGTTCAAGATTTTTTACTAAAATAATAAAAATGATCGAATGGGGTTTTGGGGTTTTTAAGGGTTATTGATCTATCTTCGTTATTCATTATCCATTATCCGTTATCGGTCAGTTCATAATACGCTACAAAGCCTAGGAACCGGGACACTTACTCTCAGCCAAAAGGCCAAGCTAAGGTCCTAGCCCTAAAGCCTTGCTGCGATCAATGATCGAATGATTTATTAATATTAGAAAAATATTTTTTTAAAAGAAGAATGTTTATGTCATCTGTTATACAGACGACTTCCGACCATTCAACTTACGGATTCCAGCAGATATGATAATTTTTTTCCGGGATGTTAAAAAATATTCGGACATTACTGTAAGTTAGATTTTGTATTGTGTGCACCTTTCTCCGAGTAGAGGACAGTACTGTAGTGCTTCTTTCCGCCCCCGCTGAGAGAGGTCACCCAGCATCCACACCGAAGAAAACATACGGCTTCTACTTCCTGGTTTGTGTGTAATCATAATGTGTACTTTGATGTGTAACTTTGACGTTTTTATTGTTTGATATCTTGTGCATTTATTCAATATGGTTGGTGTAAAGTTTGAAGAAGAGTCGAACCGTTTCTTAAATACGAAAGTGGAATAAGAAAGCTTGATGCGTTTGAGAAAATGGTCGGAACGCTTTTTTTCGGCCACTTTTTACCACGGAGGAGGACCTCTTGAAGCACATCTTCCAAAAGTAAGTTAAACTCAACTTTATTCATCTTTATAGAGCATATTATTTTATCAAATGTTTATTTTTTTAGTTCAAAACAATACATGTTACTTATACAAGTCTTGCAGTCCTTTGAGACATTTTTGTGATTAAGGGCTATATAAATAAATTTGACTTGACTTGACTTAAACATACATTCCATACAAAATATAGCACTGAAGCAACTTACGAACAAATTCAACTTGCGAACGATCGTCTGGAACCTAACTTGTTCATAGGTCGGGCAGCGTCTGTATACAACAATTTTCTGATTTTTTTGTACATTTTTTTCCCATTTTACTGGAGAAATAATTTAACAAAATCCAGATGCAATCTTTTATTTTGAGAACATTTTTTACGAGATAATATAAATGATGGCATTGCCAATTTATTAAGATCAGAAAAATACAATAAAAACAATGCCATCTGTCGTGTGATACATTTATGCTACTTTTACACATTCTTTACTGTTTTATTGGAGTAATTAGATAAAAACAAAGCATAGACTTTAATATATCCATTTTAAAATAAATTTTTACATATTGGGTTATTTTACTGGAATTAAATTGAGCCAAATAATGCTCATTTACATATCATCTCAGAACTAAGGTTAAAAAAGCCTATACCACAGTATAAAAATATATGAAATATGAAAAAAATAATGTACGGATTGTGCTTATTTTACTGGAACAAAAATAAGCAAAGCAATAAACCATTTTTATTAAGAATTTTTTTTTGTTACTGGAGAAAAATAATTTAAATAGTAAAATAAACAAAATACTGAATTTGTCGGATCAAACAATTTGCTCATTTTACAAATTTATTTTTCATTTCACTTGAGACCTAAATAAAGTAATGGGCTTTACTAAAATACTTTTTTGAAATACAATATGAAATAATTTTTTTTTCCATCTTATTCAAGTCAAATGAGCTATGTCTTACTAAATTTGAAGTATTCTTGTTATTCTGTGTATATATATATATTAGGGTGGTCCTTATTTTTCGACTTTTAAAATTTCATGCTCTGACCCCTTGAATATGTTCCAATATATACAAAACGTAATTAGGCAAAGTTTCATCAAAATCAAAGGATATTTAGAGGTCGCTCAAGGCCTCTGAAATTTTGGTGTGAAAAATAAGGATTTTTCGCACATTATATCAGACCTAGTGTACAAAGTTACTTGTAACTTTTCTTGTGTTACAATTATAAGCAATGGACTGAAATTGGATGTTCTAAAACGCCGTACACATAGGGTTAAGATTTCCGTTTTTTCTCGAAAATTGCCAAAATTTTACCATTTTGGGAAATTTCAAAGTCGTTGAGCTACCTCTAAATATTATCCAAATTGTTCAAAATTGCACAGAGTGTGTTTTTATCGATATAAGAACATATGCGGGGGGTCAGAGCCCAATATTTAAAAAAAAAAAATTTCGACCCCCATTAAGGACCACCCTAATATATATATATATATATATATTTATAGCAGTGTGGAAATGTTTAATTTAAACTTGAAAGGGTCAGTGTGTATCATTTGCCACCAGGTTCCGCTGTATTATGTAGTGCAACCAAAGACGAGTGCTAAAATCAAAATGAAGAAAACAAACTACGGAGACCTGAAGTGGCCAAACTGCATATTTTTTTTTTGAACAAATATCTCAACCTATAAGTATTTTAAAAATGCACATCTGTATGATACTTCATGTATTTTTGCTTATTATGTAAATCCATATGGTTGGTTCCTTTATGAATTTTGGGGCGGCAGTAGCTCAGGAGGTAGAGCGATCGTTTTACGATTAAGGGATCCCAGTTCGAATCCCGGCGTGTCCGTGTTACATGCCGAAGTGTCCTTGGGTAAGACACTGAACCCCCAATACCCCCAATAAGCAGGTTAGCACCTTACATGGCTGCAGAGATCACGGCCGCTATTGGGAAATGTGAAGCACAATGTAAAGCGCTTTGGGAAGTCATTGACTTGAAAAGCGCTATATAAATGCAGATCATTTCATTTCATTTCATTTATTTTACCACGAGTAGGCGCCAAATTACAAAACACTGTCGCTTTAGACTTTGCCCTAACGAGTCAACGATACATCATGAGTTGCAGAATTTAAAACGTAAGATTGGAAAAGTAACATAGTGTTACGATTGTTGTTGAAAGCCACTTGTTCATTTACTCCAGGCACTTTTGGCGGGTTGAAGGTGGCGGCTATCGATTTTCGGCCTCTTTGCTAATAACCTTGCACAGGTCGCCGCGCTGACAGGAAATTCATCTCACTAGGAAATATGTATTTGTCCGATGAGTCAATTTACTTTGACCTTTTATTAAACACGAGATGCAAAGTTGAATTGATTTTTATCACACTGCAGTGCATACGGTTCTGATTTTCCTTTTTGATAACCGTGAACCTTCGTTTAACGCGTGGGTCACATTCTAAAAAGAACCCATGATAAGCAAAATACGTAAGATACCATATCATCTCTGAGATTACAATTTGTGGGGTGAAGTCCAAATGTAGCCTGAATAATAAAGTGTAGTACTGTAAACAAAGCTAAATATATGGCGTTGACATTTTCTTCCGGCCCAACCGAGAACATAAAGTCTGGATTCTCTGGAAAGGTGCATCGTTGCTGTCATGGACTTGACTAATTTACACACTACCTATGTTTTTTTAAAATTTTGACTATGTTTTGTGTATTGTTACCCAATGAAACATCTATTGCAGCCTGGTCATCCTGAAAAGGGGATAACAACTTGTGAGGCCCCTTCTCAAGGTTTCTTATTTTCCTCATGCTGAGGTTTCTTGAGTTTTTCCTTTCCTGCTTGTCTGTTTTAGATTAGGGGATTGTGTAATTGTGGTCTGCGGTCCTTTGAGACATTTTGTGATTAAGAGATTTATAACTTAATATGACTTGAAGTTGAACCTTTTATTATTTATTAAATTCAGTAGACCCGGATGATACAAAACTAATCTGTTCTTAGGTGGGGATTGTACAGTGACATTGCGTTTATAGAGGTGAAATCTATGATCATGCATATATGCAATATCTAAAGGTAAATGGTCTGCATTTAGCGCTTTTCATGTCACCGAAGACCTCCATAAGCGCTTTACAATGTGCTTCACACTCTCCCATTCACACACAAACACACTCTCGCTCGCTCACAGATAACCAGATGTGTTCTGCACCCCAGATTAGAAACATCAAAATAAGTACTACTTATGTGTAATATACGTGTACTGTCTATCAAGCATATCAAACATTGGGCCGCAGTCCCAATCCGGCCAGTTAAATGATTTAATCCACCCAGTCATAATTTTGTGAGTGTCATAAAAAATATCTAGCTCATATCTATCAAAAGTTATATTTTAAGGAAATACAAACCAAATGCTCCTTCCAGCCACAGCTAGAGTGCAGTAAAGGTGGAAATCACTTGAGGTCCATTCTGGTTTCATGTTAAAGACAATATTCTGCAGTATTTTTTTCTGTTGTTTGTCAATAAATGTGTTGAATTTTTAAAATGTACGGTATCATCCATGATTAGAATTTGTAGGGTAAGCTCAAAGTGTAGGCTAAATGATAAAAGGATAGTACTGAAAACATTGCTGAATATTTGGCATTGACATTTTTTACTCATCCGGGCTGAGAACATAAAGTCTGGATCCTGCCCCGAGCCAAACTGAGTTTGACATGCCTGGTATATATGATTAAATGAAATGTTTCATTTTTCCTTTACATAGACCGTTGCTGTTACCTGAGCTGGTATAGTAGAGTTAGTGGTTGTATGCAAAGGGGGAGATGAGATGGCAAATTAAAAAGAAAGTGATTTTAAAACTCCCACTTGGGGGCATTATCACGCCCTTAAAAAACTTGAGCTTTGTCGGCCTTCTTTTACTTTATTGTCCCAATTGTTGATTGCTTATGTCCATAATCCTTAGCAAGGGTATCGATTGCTGGGCCTTTTCCATATTTCTTGATAATTGAGTGCTTTGTTTCTATGGTTAGCATGTTTTGCTTCCCAATTAGTAACACTGCAAGCCACTATTAAATTTACATTTTCGACATTTTCAGGCACCTTAAATAACTTTTTGTTTATGTTGTATCCTGGGGGAAATGCTATAAAAGGGGTGTCCCAAAAAACAAATCGTATGCCACACTAGAGCTAAAATGATGTATGGCGGAGTCGCCGTATTTTGGTCTATTGTACTCTGAAACCAAAGACCAAACCCTCATTACAGGGTTGAGCATTTGTTTGATTTTGATTTGATTTTATCGCAGACTATTTTTATGCACAAAACACAGTCTTAAATAAAACGAATGATATGGAAAATTTTTACCCCCCCAAAAAAAATCAAATGCGATATTTGGAACGGTTTATTCTCGCACTAAAACTTGGTCATGCTTCAAAATAAAGCAGCCATAGACCAAAATACTAGTCTCAAGTTGAGATTGTTTGTTGTTTAAATTTAAAAAAGTGGTAGGCATTTTTAGGGGTTGAAAAGTGATAGTCCAACGTGTAAAGTAATAGTAAATGTACTGCAGGGTTGGGTAGGGTTACTTTAATTTGATTTATTTCAATTACTTTTGGATTACTCCTAATAAAAGACAAAATAAACTAATTATGAATAAAATTTTGTGCAGGCTTGGGGAGTAACACGATACATGGAATGGCAAAAATGATGTTGGCAAGCTTTTTGGATTTATTTTCATTTTGTTTCTGTCGCATTTTATGTTCGTTTTGCCAGAGATCAAAGCCAGGAGAGAAAGCTTACCACGTGTTGTGAGTCATAATTGTCTACATATTTAGTTTCTTTTGTCTTTTATTAGCATATTTGGTATTGGAGTAATCCAAAAGTAACTGAAAGTAATCAAGTTAAAGTAACCCTGATGTACTGTTACTGTGCCTGAAGGGGGATGGGCGCCACCAGGCTGTACCTGCCCAAGACATACTCCAGGAAATGGTGCCCCTATCAACCTCGTGGTTAAGGGAAACCCTTGTTGTTGTATAAACTACCCAAATAATTCCTGTACTGTCAAATCACACTCTTAATCATTCATGTGAACTAAAAGCAGCAGTACTGCTAGGCCAATCAAAATGCAGAGCACAATAGAAGATGCAAATCAGTGAAGTAGCAAGACTGTGAAAAATTATCTGCGTTATAGAAAAGGTTCACAATAATAGGAGTATAATGAATGAAATGTGTCATTGCAGCAGTTTTGAATAGTTTTGGAAAGAGTCCACTCGGTATGAGCTACAATCATTAAAAAAAAGAACTGACAGTTTACGGACAGTGGGCTTCGCTTATGGCAGCTGTCGAGTTAATTACCAGTTATACAGAGCAAGGTGGGATCACCCCAGTTATCTGTTACAGGTCATTGAGAACCGCGGCATGTGCCCGGCTCTCCGTTTGATCCTTTGCAGCCGCCAACGTCGTTGCGAGGAAGGGCAGCGAGGGTCGGCCCGGTTTTTGTGGGCATTTCGGAGGCGCTCTGGCAGCGAGGCGCGACACGTTTTTGCGTCTCGGCCGGGCCAGCCGGGTTAGCGTCGCCCGGGCGGACGTGTCGGGCAGATGGGACGCTCGCGTGCGCCAGACGAACCGCTGTCGCCGCCAACTGTCGGCCAGACGTTTGGCCTGTGCTGGCACGGCGGCGGGGAAGCGCAGGTGTCGCCTGTTGGCCCTGTCAGCTTCTCTCCGGGAGAGAGTGGATGATGTCTTAACTGTGACAATGTCGTCGATCTGGAAAGCAAAGGGGCAATTTGTGATGAAATTCCTTTTTGTTACCAATATTTTGGAGATGCTATTCCGCATCCATCACCAGATGGACAGCGTTTTTGGCCTGAATGGGCTCTGGTCCATTTCTGACTTGATTTGGAGCAGTGGTCCGCAACCTTTTCTCTACCACGGACTGTTTTGATGTCTCACAATGTTCATGCGTAGCCCAATAATGACATTATTAATAATGATAGGCCTAAATCTACTGTCTGATCACTTGACCACTAGGGGTCTAAATTCCTTAGAGAAAGGTAATTTATTTAACTCATAACACATTTTTTTCTCACGCTACCAGTTTGTGCAATGTCGTTTTGGCTGAATTATTTCCCATAATACAACATTGTACAACGTCACACCGTAAAAAGTGTGGTGGTGTGATAAACTGTTTTTTTTTTTTACTGTGTCACCCACATTCCTACTGATTTATTGGTTAGTAGTCTTTGCTCTCACCACTGTGATCCAGGTTCGATTACCGTTTCATCCAATGCTGAGCAAATGGGGTCAGCGGTAGTTGTTGACTGATTGGTCAAATATATACACAAAGAAATACAGGAATAAGCCAAAAAAATAAGGCTGTTTTTTCCATGCAGCCAATCGTGGCCCACAGCCAATGCTGAGAGAAGCACGAGAGAGAGAAAAACTGCATTGCGTCAAATAGTGACTTGCAGTTTTAAATATGTCCACTAGATGTCAAAGCCAGGCACCACTCACACAGCACACACTTTAGATGTATTCGCTGACTACTATTAATCAACAAGAAAAGATTAAGGAAGCCAAATTCTATTGTTATTTGACTTAAAAGTCGCAGAAACTCTAAGGCAAAATGAATTAACTTGTTTTTATTGCATTGATATCAAGGTTGTGAAACATAGTATGCACCTAGACATTGAACAGAAAAAGGGAAAAATATGTATTTTGCATTTGTTCTGCATTTATATAGCTCTTTTCAAGTCGATGAAGACCTCCCAAAGCGCTTTACAATGTATTTCACTCTTTCCCTTTTACACACACTGACTAACCGATAGCAGCGTCAGCCATGCAAGGCAACTACCTGCTCATTGGTATTTGTTTAAAAATCATGCATTAGATTTTTCTTTTTAGTTTATCTCTCACAAGTTTAGAATGACTGGCCTAAGTTATAATAATAATGATGCTGCGATGAATAATAGTGCATGTAACAATAGTGCAATCAAAATAAGTGCAATAACATTAGCTGCAGCAATAAATTGCACTTGAAAAATAAAAAACAAAAATATCACTTGGGAGGTCTTTGCAGAAGTTTAAATGTGGTTTAGCTTCTGAAATCTAAAACCAAATTTCTTATATTCAGGTAAACATTTACATATGGAAAAATGAATACTTTTAAATCGTTAATATAATTTCTTGAAATCATAGCAAGGACAATATCGTGATACAATTTTTCTTTAATAAAACGCTCACGAAACTGTCACACTTTGGGTTGCCGATCCTTGGGCTAGCTTGTTGTTCTGACTACAGAACTTGTTAAAAAAGTAAAGGGGCTTTAAAATTGTTACTTATTTATACTATTATTCACACATGAATTTACTTTAATAATAAAAATCTATTCTTGAATTAAATGTTATTTATTGTTTGGATGGATTTCGATATTTTGAAGATCTGATTGAACGGTTGTTTAAAATAAAAAAATAAATAAAATGATGCTACAATTACTCGGTACTTGAGTAATTTTTTTCACCAAGTACTTTTCAACCTGTTCTCAGGTAATTATTTGGATGATTACTTTTTGCTTCTACTTGAGTCGTATTCTGAAGTAACAGTACTTTTACTTGAGTCAAATTTTGGGCTACTCCACCCACCTCTGGGTGTGTCCACACAGACCTCCAAACATTACTACAACTGCTTTTGTGTATATTTTAACACACAACCTTCAACTTTAAATGATCTACCGGTAATTAAATTTTCATGCCAAATATTTTCTTGCATTCCAGGTACACACAAAAAACTGTCTTTTGCCAGCTTATTGACTATGCTGAGATGAGAAGATCTCCATCATAACCGTGAGGGATAGCCTCACCTGGACATTGTGAAATGTTCCTCATTCTGAAATGAGGACGGATAAGGCGATTGCTGATGGGAAGACGGATGAGTGTGCAGCTTCTCTCTTTAATTGATGGAAGATGGCTGATTCACTTAGCACTAATGAAATCATTAGAAGCCTCATCAGGCATCGGCGCTCGCCACAGTCAGGGCCGCAGACGTTTTCTTGAAAGATTTCGGGGAACGTTTATGATAAATTTCCGTCTGTGATCGGCTGCTGCAAGTTTTGTCTGGTCGTGCGGGAGGGGGAGAGGGGGCAGGTCAGCCGAGGGCGTCGCCGATCTACTTCATTAGTCCAGCCGAGAAAATGAGAAGCTTGATTGGTTTGGTCCTGACCTCGAAGTCTTCCGTTAATCTCTTGGAAGTTCCCGCGGTGGACTGAGCTCAGTCGTCTGGAGGGAATCTTTTTGTGTGTCATCTACTCGAAGATATTAAATCCTCACTCAAACAGAAGCCCAATTTTTTTCCCCATCACGAGTGAAATAAATGTTGCTACAGTATGTAAGGACTCCCGAAATGCAAACTTTGTGTAAATGACATCTGTTGTTGTCAGCGCTCCAGTGAATAATATTGCAGCGAGATTTTACTTTGCTCCAAGCTAATTAGCACGGCGCTATCGTTCCATGCAGAGGATTGAGAGTCTTTGACTCTGAGACTGAGCGCATTTGTGGTAAACTGTCATCACATACTTTGAAAACTCCAATAAAATATGAGAAACAAATATAATAAAATAGCAGAATAAATTTTGAAAAATGTCCCGTTAGGTCAGCAGATCATATTGATGCATTTAAAATGTATTATTTTACTCTATTAAACATTTAACAATATTTTAAATACATGAAACTGCAAACTATTTTTTAGAATATTATGAACTTATTATGAAGGCTGCGATTGACGTAGATGGTGTTATGAGTGCACTGCAGGAAAGAGGTCTAAATATAGTGGAAGCTAGAGCTCTTGTTGGTGATAGGAATAAGTGGAGAGGTGTTGTGAAAGGATAGTGGGATGTTTAGACATGTTCTAAGGGATAGCCAGGGCACCTGTATGATGCGGCAGAGGTAAACCAGTGAAAGCTGTCGGGCCCCACTGTTGAACTGAAGAGTGTGTTGTGTCACCCTGACCTGAGTGACATGGCCGCTTTCTTGTGTCCGATTTCATCTGGAGGAACGAAAGCATGACCAACTTGGGTGCCGAGGTGCTTAACTTGTTGGGTTGGCCATGGTCCAAAAAAATGTTTTTTTTTTTTTGCTACTTTTTCCCTTTTTTTATTGTCTTTGTTTTTGTATGTGTTTTTCTTGCTGTCGATCATCCTTCTCGAGGGATATGACCAAGGTAGATAGATAGATAATGAAATTTAATTATTTTTATCAAATTCTGTGAAAGAAAAAAAAACACATTATCACTACAACTTATGAGCTACGGTTGAGGCTTGTGTCCACCAAAGAGTTTTCCTGCTCCGACCCAAATAATTTAAATCCCACATTTTTACACTTGATTGAAAATTTCCTGGTCGCCGAGAGTTGAAAAATGTTTAACTAGGGGAAAACGTCACCCTCATCAATGTCACATTTTACTCAGCCATTCAATCACGATGCACACAGCGTGAGGCAAAAACACCGCCACAATCAAATGAGTGTGCACTTTAGCGAGAGGTTGACTGACCAAGATTCCTTTTGACTGACAGATATGTAGCACTAGTGTACACCACAGCATTTGTGATCATTTACACAAATAGAAAATTAATCGTTATTTTTATTTACTTGGCTGGGGTGAAATGAGGGAGAAGGACGTATCGAGATGAGTGGGGCACCAGAGTTTGGACCTAAAGCTTGTCAGCGTCTGCATCGACCAGATGGCAGAGAAGGGAAGCTGCGACTGTGTTGTCATAGACTTTTTGGACAATTCTATTACATATTACCGATGTTTTTTATTTTATTTTATTGATTGTCACTATGTTTTGTGTATTGTTACCCAATGCAGCCTGTTCATCCTGGAAGAGGGCGTCACCACTTGTGAGGCCCCTTCTCAAGGTTTCATTTTTTTCCCTCATGTTTGACAGTTTACTTGCCCGCATGTTGGTTTCAGATCAGGGGATGGTGTCATTGTGGCCTGTGCAGTCCTTTGAGACATTTTGTGATTAAGGGCTATACTAACGTGTCTTGATTGATTCAAAAGGCGCATCCCATGGACCTAATTTATAAGTTAAGGTAATATAGTTAAACATTTCTTCTATTGTACCGTTTACTTATTGCTTCCTTGCTATGCCAATCAAAGGATGAATAAGATGTAGGTTCAATTATAAATCTGACTGTACCTCACCTCACCTCACGTCAAGTCACTTCAACTGTGATGTCAAAAATCTCAGAAAATAAACTCCTCCCCCTAAAAAGCCAGTACGTCTGTTGCAGCTGGCTTAGGTAGTCAGGTCATCACTATGGTAACAGCCGTGTTGTTGCATGACGAGCGTCCTGGCCGGAGCTCCTCGAAACCCCCCCTCCGCGCTCTGAACCCGTTTAAAGCGTCATTTCCCCCAAACATGGCCTCCCGTTGCGATTTGTGAATCAGATTGCTGTCGATCTCCCACCGCGAGATGTCTCCCCTGCTGGGCGCTAATCTGCCGGGCCCAAGTCTGGCGTTTGCATGAGATCGGCGATGGATGTAGCATAAGGGCACTGTCGGAGAACATATCCTGGCGCGGGATTTGAATCTTCTGGTGTTCTTTGGGTGGAGGGGAGGGTGAAGTTTTAGTTACAGTAAGTTTACCGTAAATTTTGTACTACATAAGCACACCTGAATTAAACTGAAATTGGTTTTTGTATGAGCTGCACCAGCTATAAAACAGCAGGGTTAAACAGCCATAAAAAGTAAATAACTCCCATCCATTTCTTACATTATAAGCACAGTGCACCCCGCGTGCGGAATTTGGCATTGATGCCTTTGACTGCAAAACGTGAACAGCACCCTGCCCCCGCAAGCCTGACCTTCACTGCGTCGTTTTCAGTTCTGCTCCAAGTTGTTTGCGTCGTTTGTTTTCGGATCATGTCACCGTTCAAGGTGTTGATTACAAAGACAAGCACAGATTTACTACTGTGCTGATAGAATATGCCAATAAAGGCTGAATCGTGTAAAATGGGAGCCCTGCATTGTAGTAATATTGTGGAGAATAGTGCCAGATTGCAAAACACGTGGTGGTTTCCACGCTAATGGACCAAATAGCATTCTCTTCACCTGTTCATCGAGGATTAAAGGAAACTTTGATGACAATTATGAAAGAAAAGTCTGGCGTTTTTGAAGATTAACTGCTGTTCAATTCGGATGTACAAATTAAATTGAACACTTGATTTGTTGGTGAACTAGTTTAAATTTAATGAGTATGTTGTAAATACGTTTTTCAATGCATATACATATCGTTTTACATATTAATTTAGTGCTTAAAAATATAATATAATCGATTGTTTTTTGGAGTTGTTGTGCATGTTCGTGTATTTGTGCTCTTTGGTATATGTCATCATTATCAGCAGTCTGATACCTGACTTCATCTTCATCAACTCAGCATTCTGAAACAGAAAGCGCAAAATAATTTTAGGGTGCTGAGGTGGTGGGTCTGACAAGCACCTGGTCATCCCCTGAATTGCCAGCTCCCTTTCCTTCACCAGATGAAGTTTTGCCGTGATCATTACCTATCTTTAAAAAAAACTAAAGGAGGAATGAGAATGAAATTAGCATAGTGTAGTGGGTTGTACATAATTCACCCACGGAACTATTGTTTAGTTAGCGAGTTCCTAGGGGGACTCTTAATTCGACCGGTTCTAGCCACTCTCGTGTGTTTGTTTTGGTTATCGCAAGTTTACATGTTATTAAAGCAGCGTCCGTTGGCACCTTTGTTTGACACTCCGCCTACGACTCCCGTCTCTGCTCGCTACATTGGTGACCCCGACATTAGTCTCGTGGAAGTTTCCGAGGCTGTGCATACTACTGAGCATACCGTCATGGCATACGCGCCCATTCTCAAGCTCCCCGAGTTCTGGGAGTCATCAGCGCTAACGTGGTTCGCACAAGCAGAGGCTCAATTCGCCCTGCACGGAATCACTAATGATGACTCTCGCTATTACCACGTGGTGTCTGCTCTGGGGAGCTCAACTGCAGCCAGAGCGGTGAGTTTCATCACATCCCCTCCTGAACTGGATAAATATAAGGGACTGAAGGCATATCTCCTCAGAATCTTTGAACTGTCGCGTTCTGAGCGTGCTCGACGCCTCCTTGCTATTCAGGGCTTAGGAGACAGTAAGCCATCGGATCACATGGAAATGATGTTAAACTTGCTTGGCACCGAAGAGCCAAATTTTCTTTTCATTGAACTTTTTCTGCGTCACATGCCGTCGCATGTCCAGACGGCGCTTGCGAATACAACCATTACAGATCCGCGTGCACTGGCAGAGGAAGCGGACCGGTTTTTCCTGGCCACACATAGATACACACATGAGGTGCTGGCCCCTACACGCACTTACAAACCATCAAGTGCGACGCCCCCAGCCAGCAAGGCACGCGCGGCCACCGACGATCAGAATGTGTCAGGTCTGTGTTACTACCATGCACGTTTTGGGCCCAGGGCCAAGAAGTGCCGTCCCCCTTGCACCTCCAACGCGACGGGAAACTTCAAGGCCTGCACTCTGTAGCGGCCGTGAGTGCAGGCGCAAGAAACCGGCTACTGTTCATCCGGGACGCCATCTCCGGCCAAAAGTTCTTGTGTGACACCGGCGCCCAGAGGAGCGTCCTCCCTGCCACTGTGGACGATGTGGGGGGGGGAACACATGGACCTCCATTAACTTCTGCCAATGACACCCCCATCCGCACATATGGGACACGGACAGTGGACGTGTGTTTTGGGGGTCAGCAGTTTACATGGGACTTTGTCACTGCGGATATTGCTTTTCCTCTTCTTGGTGCAGATTTTCTGTGTGCCAATGGATTACTCGTCGATGTGAAAAATGGCCGCCTCGTTGACGCATTGAATTTCTCCTCTCTCGCGTGTGTCCGCGACAAAGGGATTTTTGAGGGTCTGTCCAGCTCTCTCTTGGACGGTGATATTTACCACCGGCTCCTCGCCGAGTTCCCCAGTCTGGCGAAGCCCACATTCTCAGCCTCCACGACCAGACATGGGGTTGAGCACCACATTGAAACCAAGGGGCCCCCGGTTCATGCCAGGGCCCGACGACTCAATCCAGACAGACTGGCAGTTGCTAAATCCGAATTTGCTAACATGGAATGTCTCGGCATCATTCGCCGATCAGACAGCCCCTGGGCCTCTCCACTACACATGGTCCCGAAACCAGGCGGTGGCTGGCGCCCATGCGGGGACTATCGCCGCCTTAACGAGGCTACCACGCCCGACCGTTACCCAGTCCCGCACATTCAAGACTTCTCTGCACACCTGGCGGGCAAAGTTCTCTTTTCCAAGGTGGACCTCGTGCGCGGATACCACCAACTGCCAGTGCATCCCTCAGATATACCGAAGACGGCCGTGATAACTCCATTTGGGTTGTTCGAATTTCTCAGGATGCCGTTCGGACTGAAAAATGCCGCTCAGTCCTTCCAAAGGCTGATGGATTCAGTGCTCAGGGACATACCTTTTGTGTTCGTCTACCTGGACGACGTCCTGGTTGCCAGCTCCTCAGAAGAGGAACACTTGGAGCACCTCAGAGACCTCTTCACCAAGCTCAGTCAGCATGGCCTGATTATAAATCCCGCGAAATGTGTTTTTGGCGTACGCTCCATCCACTTCCTTGGGCATCTCATCACCAAGGATGGGGCTTCCCCCCTACCGTCTAAGGTAGAGGCCGTCTCCACCTTTCCTCAGCCGCCAACAGCACGGGGCCTCAGGGAGTTTCTCGGCATGGTGACATGCTGGCTCACCCAGCCCCCGGAGCCCCAGTCGCACTGACTACAGACGCATCAGACCTTGCAGTGGGTGCCGTGTTCGAGCAGTGGGTTGACAATGCTTGGCAGCCACTCGCCTTTTTTAGTCGCCAGCTGGTCCCCAGAGAACGTAAATACAGTGCATTCGACAGAGAACTACTTGCCATCTGGTTGGCGATTCGCCACTTCCGTTTCATCTTGGAGGGCCGTGAGTTCATCGTCTTTGTTGATCATAAGCCTCTTACGTTCTCCATGTCCAAGACGTCCGAACCATGGTCTGCCCGCCAGCAGCGCCAGCTGTCATTCATATCGGAATACACGACTGACATCAGGCACATTGCTGGGAAGTCCAACGTGGTTGCGGATTGCCTGTCCAGAGCAACCATCAGCGCTGTGCAATTGGGGCTTGATTATTCCAGTATGAGTGTGGACCAGGCTTCTGATAACGGCATCCAAACGCTCAAGAGCTCAGACACTGGTTTGCGGCTGGAGGAGGTTGCGGTCGGAAACTCAGGGGCCAAGCTTTGTTGTGACGTCTCCATGGGTTGGCCTAGGCCGCTTGTCCCTGCTGGCTGGCGTCGGGCTGTTTTTGAGGCAATACATGGCCTGTCTCATCCTGGCAGGAAAGCATCCATTAAGCTAGTGGCCCAGAAGTTTGTGTGGAAAGGGATGAGAAAGGACGTCCGGGACTGGGTCGACTCATGCGTGGCATGTCAACGCGCCAAAGTGCACCGTCACATCAAGGCCCCATTGGTACCATTTGCCATCCCCGAACGGAAGTTTGACCACGTTAACATTGACCTGGTGGGCCCACTGCCCCCTTCACACGGTTTCACTTACCTCCTGACGATGGTGGACAGGACGACCCGTTGGCCTGAAGCAGTTCCGCTGACTTCCACCTCAGCTGTCGATGTGGCCCGGGCGTTCATCGGAACCTGGGTCGCCCGTTTTGGACCCCCTCCAGATCTCTCATCTGACAGGGGCGCACAGTTCACCTCCGAGATGTGGAACACGGTTGCCGAGAGCCTTGGAGTCAAACTTCACCGCACCACTGCCTACCACCCCCAGGCTAACGGGTTGTGCGAGCGGTTCCACCGCTCGATGAAAGCAGCCTTGCGCGCCAGCCTGACCGATGGGGACTGGGTCGATAAGCTACCCTGGGTCATGCTGGGACTGAGGACCGCTCCCAAAGAAGACCTTCAGTGCTCTTCAGCTGAGTTGGTTTACGGTCAAGTGCTGCGGGTGCCAGGTGATTTCATCCCAGACCCAACGACACCCTGGGCTGCATCCAGGGAGAAGTCCATCTTGCAGGGCACTGCGGGAGCGTTTGTGCCTATCCCCACATCGCGACACGGCAGGCCAGTTTCACGGGTTCCCTCCAACCTGCGCTCGGCTGGTTTTGTTTTCATTCGCCACGATGCCCACCGCGGACCATTGCGCCCTCCTTATGATGGACCGTTTAAGGTCCTGCAGCATGGCGACAAGACCATGGTCGTGGACATTGGTGGTAGGCCAGAGACTGTCTCCGTGGACAGGGTTAAGCCTGCCCACATGGATATGTCCAAGCCATTGGAACTGGCCCAAGCCCCACGGCGCGGCCGTCCTCCTGCGGCACGACCCTCCGGTCCCGTGGGTACCCACTCTGACCCTCCGCCCCCAGCAACTGTGGGCTTTCCAACTGAGTCCACAAGCTCTCACCCCCCCGCTGTTCCAACTCCTTGTACCCGCAGTGGCCGGGTCAGCGTCCCAACCAGGCACAGAGACTTTGACTATGGGTGAATTCTGGGGGGGCTTGTGTAGTGGGTTGTACATAATTCACCCACGGAACTATTGTTTAGTTAGCGAGTTCCTAGGGGGACTCTTAATTCGACCGGTTCTAGCCACTCTCGTGTGTTTGTTTTGGTTATCGCAAGTTTGCATGTTATTAAAGCAGCGTCCGTTGGCACCTTTGTTTGACACTCCGCCTACGACTCCCGTCTCTGCTCGCTACAATAGGTAGATTGTTAGCCACAAACACCAGTATCTTTTATCTGAATAATCGTAAAGCACATTAGTCTCCTGAATCATGGTATGGTATGTTATGGTAAAGCTGAACATGCAAAACCCCACATTATAATCAAAAAGGGGTATAGGGCCAAAAAAGCCAGAATCCCCTCCCATCTAACCGTTCCCTAAGGCCACAGTAGGACCAGGCCACACCAATCCCATGCGCTAGGTTGCTGTGACCTGTCCTTGCTTGGTGTCTTACAATCTAGAAGCACTCTTGCACACATTATCCCGTTAGAACCAGTTAAGATCATTGGGTCTCATATTGGCAGAACGGTGAGGCTGAGTCGCCTCTGCCCCTGCGTGGGTGTGTGGTTAAGGCAGTGTTAGACTAGGGACTATCTTAGATAAGACAGACTTCTTTTGTGTCATGCTAAAAAAAAAAGAATCCAACGCTGTGTATTCAGTTTTTCTGACATTCAGTAAAAAGTTAAACGAGAATATGCAGTTTGCTGGTTCTTAGTTCTAGAATATCATTTAAGATAAAATAACTGCTAAGGTTCAGGTATACCTTGCTGAGGTATTTGTTTATTTGATACAGATAATTCAATGTTGTTGTTTTTTTCTCGTTAGTCCAACCCCTCTGACAAATGTTTAACCCAATGTGGCCTGCAAGTGCATACATTGTTTTCAACCCTCCTCTAACACATTTAAGGATCTCTGTGTGAAATATGTGGGAGAAAAGCAGGTAAAGATAAAAGGATGGAGGTGAGCACCAAAAAATAAAGGGTTTATCGGCAGCTCCTACCACCGCCTACAATCGGTGTCTAAGCAGCTTTCCTCAGTGGGCCGGGTCACATCAGGTCAGGACAGGATTACACTTTTGGCAAACAAGTGGGAGCTCGTCTCGCTGACGATTCCCGGCCATAATAAAGACCAACTCCTGATACAAAAAAAAAAAACGAGCACTCTATTGATCCAGGGTGGGCGCGATGGTGAAGGAAGGGCAGACTTCGAAAGGAAAAGAAATTGGCTTTTTTTCTAGACATTTCTCAATTAGTTAGCATTCTCAAAAGAAGGGATGTGAAGTTATTCTAGGACAGGATTAGGTGGGCTTGAGCCTAGAATCTGAAATCATGACCTGTACCATTTAACGCGTTTGACTAAGAATTTAGAACTTTTTTTTAGTTTTGTTTAAAATGTAAACAATTCTTGACTCCACTGTTATTTTAGCCTACAGCTGCTTTACTTTGAAGCGAGACCAGGTCTTGGTGCAAGGATAAACCACTTCAATGATCACATTCTACTTCTGTTTAGTTTGCCACTTGCCATTTCAAACAAGCACATGTTGTTGTCTTTTTGTTTTAATATTCCGGAGTCTTATTGTGTAACAGACTTAAAGAAAGTTTGCGATAACATCTGCTGGCATGTATGAAATGATCTGCATTTTCTATAGCGCTTTTCAAGTCAATGACTTCCCAAAGCGCTTTACAATGTGCTCCACATTTCCCAATAGCGGCCTTGCAGCCATGTAAGGCGCTAACCTGCTTATTGGGGGTATTAGGGGTTCAGTGTCTTACCCAAGGACACTTCGACATGTAACACGGACGAGCCGGGATTCGAACTGGGATCCCTTGATCGCAAGACGATGCTCTACCTCCTGAGCTACTGCCGATGTATATTGAAGATGCACCATGTAGTAGTCGCCAGACTTTTGCAAGACAAGTTTGTTGTCCTCTATTCCTTGCAGAGGTTGACATATTTTACTTAAACCAACAGAATCAAGCAGGTAAAGGTACGCTTGGGGAAAAAGGAGTTCTAATATGAAAGAAAGTGTTACGTGTTTTCTTTTAAACAATCAAGGCAAGTCATGTTTATATGTATAGGCCTTAATCACAGAGTCGCAAAGAGCTGCACAAATCAAAGACTATTGCAGACTACAGACTATTATGACACCATCCCCTGATCTAAAACCTATATGAGAGCAAATAATACACAGATATTGTCAACATAAAATCTAGGTTATTCATATGCGATAGAATAGTATGTTTTAAGCTTAGATTTAAACATTTCCACTGAGGTTGCAGATCGAATCTCACGGGGAAGAGCATTCCACAGCACCGGGGCCCAAATGGAGAACGCTCTCGAACCTGCCGATCTGTTCTTGGCTTTTGGGATCACTAGTAGACCAGCATTTTCAGAGCGACGGCTCCAGACCGGAGCGTAGGGGGAAATTAAAAAGATCTAATACTAAAACCAATACATTTTTCCTTTAAGGGACTGTGTGTATTATTTGGCTCTTTTTAATACAAACAACTTCATAGAAAAATATTGACTTAAATTGTTTTGATCCCAGGGGGAGGTTAATTTGAGTTTTTGTAATTATGCATTATTTGAGATTTTCAGACCAAAGGTGATTTTGACATTAGGAGCCATGTTGGCTTAGGATTTAAACGTTATGACCACATGACATTCTCCTCATCAACAGGCTTCTGTTGTTGTGACTTCGAACTATCGTTTTTTTACTCTGTTTTGGAGTAAAGCGGAGCTCGCACGCTATTCTGGACTCGGCGCTTTTTTGAAGAATACTAAGCTGCTGCTAAAATTTTGTGCCACACACAAAGAGAGCAAAACGGTACCTTCCCGTCAAAAAGCAAAAATACATGAACTATAATGGTAATGTGCATTTTTAAAATATGTCAAGAAATTGGATTTTATTTTTTTTAACAAGAGCCACACCTAAGTCTGGCATCTTGTTGCTACGCATATCTAAAACCTTGCGACAAAAAAAATTGAGAAAACAAATGGTACAGTTTGGTCATTTTTTTCCCGTAGTTTGTATTTCTTCTTTTACTTTTTAATCATTTTTTTTCAGGTGAACTAGACAATACAGCAACAATGGTCAGACAAAACACATTGCCCCTTTAACTAATACAAACGAGGGTGCTTTTATATAAAAAAAAAAACTAAATCAGTGTGTATAAAACTAATCACAACTATCTTTTTGTTTACCAGTAATATATCTTTTTCTATAGAATTCTTTGTTAAAAATATTTGTATTTCTGTATATTCGTGGGTCCATGACAAAATATGTATTAACGCTGGGATATTTTATTTTTTTCACACATTGCCTGGCGTCCTTTTTTTCTGTGTACTCCAAATACATTCAGTTGAGGATAAGGATAATGACTTTCCATGGGTGGATTGTTTTTATGACATTAACCAAGGTAAACACAATCACAATTTTTTTTTTGTGTAAGTTACGTTGGACATGCTAAACAACTCATTTTTTAAAGTTTATTTTGGCTTAAATCATGTCTAAAACGGACCACATCAGATGTAGCCTAGAAGGTCCAAAGTAGTCAAGTCATTTTTATTTGTATAGCCCTTAGTCACAAATAGTCTCAAAGGGCTTCACAAGTTATTACATATAAGAAGTTTAGGTTATTCGTATGCTATAGAATAGAAGTGAGTTTTAAGCTTAGACTTAAACATGTCCACTGAGGCAGCAGATCGGATCTCAGGGGGAAGAGCATTCCACAACACCGGTGCCCGGATGGAGAACGCTCTCGAACCAGCGGAACACTTCTTGGCTCTTGGGATCACCAGGAGACCGGCGCTCTCGGAACGAAGGCTTCGGGCCGGGACATAGGGGTAAATCAGATCTAAAAGATATGAGGGGGAAAGTCCATGTATGATTTTGTATAGTAATAGGAGAACCTTAAAATCGCATCTTAGGCTAACAGGGAGCCAATGCAGGTTAGCCAAAATTGGGGTGATGTGATCGTACTTTTTTGTCCTGGTTAAAAGCCTCGCTGCAGCATTTTGTACCAGCTGAAGACTCTTGAGTCTGGTCATCGGAAGACCGGAAAGTAGTGCATTACAGTAATCGAGACGGAAGGTAACAAACGCCTGAATTATGATTTCCGCATCCGACTGAGAAAGTATAGGACGAATTTTAGCAATGTTATGGAGATGGAAGAAAGCGGTTCTAGTAATTTTCTTCACATGTGTTTGAAAGGACAGATCGGGGTCAAATATGACACCTAAATTTTTAAGTGAGTCGCTCTGTGTGATGTGGCAATTGTCGATGTTCACAGCGGTTTTAGAGAATAAGTCATGGGACTTGGATGGACCAATAACTAACATTTCAGTCTTTTCAGAGTTAAGACGCAGTAAATTGAGTGACATCCACTCTTTTATCTCAGTGAGGCAGGCCTCCAAATTTCCACAGTTTAGTGTGGCAGATTCCTCCATCGGGAGATAGAGTTGAGTGTCATCTGCGTAGCAATGGAAACTGATATTATACTTGCGAATAATATCACCTAGTGGAAGCATATAAATGCTGAAGAGAAGGGGGCCAAGCACTGAACCCTGCGGAACACCACAGGTAACACTAAAGGGCTCAGATGTCAATTTGCCATATTTAACGCAGTGTGTCCTATCTGAGAGGTAGGATCTGAACCATAAGAGGACGTTTCCTGAGAGACCAATCCATTTTTCCAACCGTTCTAGCAAGATATTATGGTCCACTGTGTCAAATGCAGCACTAAGGTCCAGCAGCAGCAAAAGTGATAATGCGCCAGAGTCCATTGCCCGTAGGAGATCATTGGTTACCTTAATCAGAGCTGTCTCAGTAGAGTGGTTAGCCCTGAATCCTGATTGCATTGATTCAAAGAGATTGTTCTCAGAGATGAAATCATTCAGCTGCTGTGCCACTACTTTTTCAAGTATTTTAGAAAGAAACGGTAGGTTTGACACAGGTCTATAATTACATAAGTTTTCTGGATCAAGGTTGGGTCGTTTCAGTGTGGGTTTAATGACGGCGGACTAGGCATGAATTTAAAGGAACAGTATATTATTTGTCAATTAGATGTCACTGTATTGTTATGCAACAGAAAACAAGTGACACAAAGCTCAAGGAAAAAAAAACTAGAGACTCAGTGACCAAATCCCACCATTTTTTTACTAGCCCAGTTTTCCGCAGGGAATGTAGTTTTTGGGGTACCCATAGTTGCAATGTCGAAAACTGCACTTTTATGTGGTAGTTGTTGTTTTACCACTAGTAGGCGCTAAATAATACATACTGTCCTTTTTCAACAAGATTAATTAATAGTCCTTTTCGTTGGAGCACTTTAGTAGCAATATTTATCTCTGCATGCAAGTTTGACACAACATCTTTAAAAAAAACTATTAAATATTCTAGCCACTCGTTAAACTCCTGCAGATTCAAACTGGGAATGTGATAGTTGTGAGGCAGGTCACCAGTGCACAGCGATACCTTTTAAAAAGTAACTTTTCACAAACCTTGAAAAATCTTTGGGAATATTTCATATATTCCAATGTTGCTTGACGCGCTCCACATTAGGTTTTTTTTGCGGTAAGGTCAGGCAAGCCTCCCGCACTGCTTTTAACTTAATTAAGAAGCTTTCACACAAACTCGTTAACACACCGCCTGGATGACCAGAGCAAACTTGCAATGGAGGATAAACTTCCCAAAGTCGCCGTCAGGGTGTCTAGACTAGGGGTGGACAACCTTGTTTGAAGCTGAGAACTGCTTTTTTTACTGTAGCGTTTTTATTTTGTGTTTAGAAGGAAAAATTTGGGGGATTTCTGAGTGCAGATTGCAGTTACCCATAGCAGGATGCCAACGGTCCACCGTGTAAACTAATGATCAGTCTCATAATTTTGAAGGAGCTATTGGATTTTTATCTATATTCTGAATATTTATGGATCTTAAAATTTTCTTAATGGTGAATGGATGACTGGATGTACCAAATGAAGTTCCGTTTTTCTTCGATAATGAGAATACATCTTCTGAACTCTACACACCTATAGTATTTATTAATTTGATGAAGAATGTAGCGAATATGAGTGGTAAATAAATTATTCCAACAATTTATCGACCAATTGAATTAAAGAGCCGAGTTTATTCTTTTCGAAACTCGGCTCGCCTTTTTGGATCACTACATATGTTTTTAGATCATTAGGTCAGGAAAACGGATGAAAAACCTTGCTTAGTTATTCTGAAGGGTAGCTACACACACTTTAGGTTAATTTTATTTACCGTTTTGATAGTTCAATATAGTTTAATCAAGACACACACACACACTCTTGAATATATGCACTTTTTTTTTTACTGTTGATCTACTGGAGAAGCTTGAATAGAACACAAAACACTAATAAGAAAATAGACCAAAGATTACTAGAAGTTGAGAACTGGCACCGTTTGGAAAGACAACAGCGATAGCTTGGTTATTACATTACTATATTTTGATAGAATTTTCCTTAACGTCACACCCAAAACCCCAATACCTAGTAACAACGAGATGTTCTGCATTGATAAAGATGACTGCCAAGTCTTTATGTCCTCGGCTTTAAAACGAGGGGGAATCCTGGTAGGCTTGAAGACCACAGGATTCAGGGTGTTGAAGCAGAGGTCGCCTGGCTTTGTCCTACCAGTTTGGCCACAAGCTTGATCAAGCCTAGCTACTGACTTGGCAAGGTTTTCTGGCTGCTTGTTGAGCTGAGACTTGGTCAGGACCGGCCAGGGTTTTGGTCCAGTTCTTCTTGTTAGGATATGCCCTCTGCCTTCTGGCTGGCCAAATTCAGACTGCCCTTGCAAGGCAAGACTCGTTCCAGTTCTGGGTGCCGGACTCCTGGGAGGGGCGGGCCACCTGTGGTGGAGTTGTCACTGCAACATTTTATGCGCAATGCAAGCTAACAGGTACCCCCACCGCCCCAACCTCACAGTCCACCAGTATCAGTAAGATAACATATCTATGTGATTGACTTAAAACAGTATTCACCCCAAATGGTTTGAGAAAAAATTATTACGTTATTGTGATTTGACACAATTTCTCCCTTAACGTAATACCAGTACCTAGCACCATGAGATGAACTGTGGTATTGGTTGGATGAAGGCCTAGAGTGTGTTTTTTACTTTAGTAGATGTAGTAAATTGATTTTTCTTTAAGTCATGAGCGTCTTTGAGACATTTCGTGGTTGCTGCTCGCGTAGGCGCTTGTGGTCCTTGTGTCCCGGAAAAGGGAGCCAGGTGGTGCTGCTTTTGTAGCGACTTGTTGACGTCATCGACCACCGGAAGTGTGTCATTTGAACCTGTGTAGTGAAATTTGAGTGGTAAATAGATTATTTTAACAAGTGATCGATTGACTAATTAAATTGAAGAGGCCAGTTTATCCTTTTATTAAAGTTTTCGAGTCATTTGGGCACCACAAACTATTATCGCTTTAAAATGTGTTTTATTTTGAATACGCCACCACCACAGCCCTCTTGCATCCACCCGCTACTCTACTCTAATTTTCCCGCCCAAAATGTTTCATACGACGTACACAATTTGAAATACTAAGAGTGTACAATACAGGGGAAATATGATAATATTATTGACAGGTACGTGGTCAAAATTATCAATATCATCAATATTATCTGCCACAGATTAAAAGGGAAAAGTCACTTTTAATTCAAGATATATTAACAAGGATGGCCAGAAAACCACCACCGTCGCTCCAATATTTCAAAAGAATCTACGGTAAGCCTCTAATTTGAGTTTAGTCAGGAAAACTTGTTCAAACCCCTTGTGGTTATTCTGAAGGATTGGCTGCACACAACTTTACACTTTTTGATTTATGGAGTTTTCTTTTAGTGATTATCTACAGAAGAAACTTGATTAAAACACTAAACAAAACAAGAATAAGAAAATAAAACATAGAAAGACAGACGTTGAGATTTTGCACTATTTAATAGGAAAACAACGTTGGCCTAATCATTACGTTATTGTAATTTGACAGAATTCTCACTTAACATCATACCAATAATGAGCACCACGAGATGCACTGTGGTTTTGGATAGATGAAGGTGAAGGCCCAGTCTAGATGTCCTCTGCGGTAGAGCCGTGAGGAATCCTCACTGCTGGTGACCCAGTTTTGAAGAGGACAATGGGAGGCCGTGTTTTGAAGCCGTGGTTGGCTGCTGGAGGCTTCCTTTGAGGTCGCTGCCTGGGTCCCACCCGTTTTGCTGCTGGTTTGATCAGGCTTGGATGCTGGCTCGGCAAGGTTCTCTGGTTGCATGTTAAGATAGGACTTGGTCAGAACCTTTTTGGTTTGTCACAGGCCAGCATTTGTTCCCGTGCTGCTTGTTTGGCTGGAACCTGGCTTGCTGGTTTAAGAGAACTCTTTTGGCCTCTTGTAAGCGAGACCTCTTGCTGGATCAAAAATAATTGAATTGCAGGGTGTCTGCGTCCTCTCACGGCTCCGGGATCCTGGGGTGAATTATCAAGGCAACTTTTGTTTCACTCATGCAAGATAAAACTCCAACACCCTATATTCACTCAATGCAACGGATACAGTATTTTACAAAAATGAGTGTACCTCTCACATTTCTGCAGAGCTTTCATTATAATTTTTGATAGAACCTCACTAAAGAAACGCCACTTTGACACGATGAAAATAAGTATGTAAACGAAGGCAATGGCTAACTGTAAAGATATCCTCTGGTCTGATGAGACAAAGATCCATTTATTTTGCTCTGATGGTGTGAAGCATGTGTGGCAGCAACCAGGTGAGGAGCACAAACATGTTTGGGTTCGTGCCCAAAGTCAAGCATTGTGTTGGGAATGTCATGGTTTGGGGCTGCATGAGTGCATCTGGAAATGGTGACTAGCATTTAATTAAGGGAAATACAAACTCAAGTATTGCCTGTGAAAAATTGGAGCAGAGAATGATCTTCTATCCAGAAACTAATCTGCAAGACAATGTTTCAGCCTAACAAAGACCCCAAATACACTTCTAAGATGACCAAGGCTTTGGCCTGGCCAAGTATGTCTCCGGATCTAAATCAAAACAAAACGTATTTGGGGCATTCTCAAAAGGAAAGTGCGGAGGCACAAGATCTTAAATATCTCCCAGCTCAGTTATGTTGTCATGGATGAGTGCAAGAGCATTCCAGTGGCAATTTGTGAGGCTTTGGTAAAATCTTTTCCTTTTACTTTTGGTCGTAATCACTTTTGTTACCAGGGGTTTAGCTACTAATGGCTATATTTTGAGTTTTTTTGGGGTTAAAATAAATTTATGCTGCTATATAAGCTTTGCACAGAATACTAGAATTCAAACATGACTCGTCACAAACACAAATCAATCTATTGACTACAAGTTAACACTTTGGCGATAAGAATCCTTGCTATAAATCTATCTAGGTATGTCATTTTCCTGGAAGTTCGTTGTTCTGAGTCACAATTGTAGACGACTGGTGTCCGTTTATGAAGCACAATACTCTTTATTTAGTTTTTATTGTATTCTTATCATTGTGAGTGTCTGTGTAGTTGTTTTTGGTTGTTGGCTGAGGATAAAGGATTGTATTTTGTTGTCATATTGTGCACTGATTGTTATATACAGCACTTTGAGTGTCAATGCATTCCCTGAAAAGGGCTTTATCAATTGATTTGATTTGTCTTGAAGGAAGAACGGGCAGTCTTTCTGGGTCCTTTTTGACAACTGAAAGGGGGGAGTGGTATTTGTAGCAAGGGCATCATCAGCCAGTTTACCTGACATGCATGATTTTGGAATTTGGGAGGATACCCAAGTGCCTGGAGGAAACCCACACAAGCACGGGTGGAACATGCTAACTTTGCACAGGAAGGCTGGTAGCTGGATAAAATCCCTTGACCTTAGAACTATGCCACAGACGCGCTTACCACTCAGCCGCCGTGCCGCCTGCCAGATTGATATACATTTATAAAAAAATTGTTATGTTGTAACGATGTTTTGTTTTAATTATTAAAAAAAAAAATCGACCACATCATGCTGGTTAGAAATAGAATTTCCGAACAAATCACAATGACTCGTTATATATTTTCAGAACAAGTACTCGCTACTCTGGTGGCACCACGTGGGAAACCCCTGATCTAGAAACACTGGGTAATCCATTGCTGAAAATCCAAGATTTAACTTCTACCATACATTACATTTGAGAAAACGCAAGCGGAATTTCAAAAAACCAAAACGGTCGAACATCACGCTAATGCATGCAAGCTAACACGACAAAGGAAGCGCTCCCGTCCAAGGTGTTCCATAGCCCCGGGACCTAACGTTGATGAATGACTCGTTTGATGTGGCCAAACATTTTATCTCTGCTTCATCTGTTTTCATTAGGCGGCAGCGACCTTTGGCTGGCCCTAAACGTGCTGCAACTTTCATTATTAGCACAATGGCTGCCTTCCCGCCAACCTCGTAAAAGAACAGCGTGACCGATTCCATTCCTCATGATGACGAGGATGAATTAAAAGCAATGGAGAGACTCAAAGATTGCCTCAACAGACACAAACATGATTGTTGCGTCAGTACACAGTCAGATTTGCAAATAAATGAACCTACCGTATTTTCCGCACTATAAGGCGCACCGGGTTATAGGGCGCACTCCCAAAAATAGTTTTTGGTCCTATATTTTCCATACATAAGGCGCCACGGATTATAAGGCGCTACAATGGGAATGTCGACAAAACAGTCAGATAGTTCAGTCAAACTTATTACCCCCTTAATATTCCCAAAGCTTGCAAAGAAGCAAATACGTGTCGTAGACACGTGCGGATGCGGTGTCCGTACGATGTCACCAAACAAACATTTCTTAGTTTCCGTTTTATTTTTTGCTGGCAACTGTGTGGACAGCAAAGTAAGAATTTTATTGTGCAGGGAACGGGGTTCTTTACTGTGCATATGACAATAAACATTTTGAATTGAATTTAGTTTAAAAATAGATTCATCACAGAAACATCAAGATCTTTCTAAAACAAGATACCGGGAAAATATAAATCCGCATAGCTCACCTAAGTTGTCTTGCAGCCTTCACGTTCATTAATGATACGTAACCATGGTCTTCTTACAACCGTGAGTGTAGTAAATCCAGGAGAGTAAAATATTTACAAATACAGAATAGTAAAAAATGTTTTCTCTATGCCGTAGTGCAACCCAACCAAAGTGTGATTCACATTCATCTTTTTCGGCCAATTGCAGGCTTTGTTTCGCCCCTTTAGCCTATGCGAGCCTGTAAATGATAAAAAGGAACCGCCCCCTTTACCTCCGAATAACTTTAGCCAATAGTGACTGATTTAAATGATGATTGACACATTGGTTAGGAAATGAAACGCTGGTATATAAATCCCAGCATACACCGCAGACGACTTCGCCTTCGGGGGAAAATCTAGTCGGCGGCTGCTTGCTTTAGTTGCAAGACTTTGCGACTTAATATTGATCCATATATAAGGCGCACTGTATTATAAGGCGCATGGTCAGCTTTTGAAAAAAATAAAGGCTTTTCGGTGCGCCTTATTGTGCGGAAAATACGGTACTTCTTATTCATTTTCTTGCTGAGCAAGAAGGCAATACACAAATTGTAGCAAAGAATCATTTTAGTTTTTTTTAACTTGCGCTCGCTTCTATATCCCGTGGGTCAGCAACCTGCAGCTCTGGAGACACATGTGGCCCTTTAGCAGCTCCTTATGGCTCCCTGGAGCTTTTACATGCATGTTGGAAAATAGAAAAACAATGGAGTGGATTAAATGTATATTTATTTTGTTATTTTGTGGATTTCTATAAGACAAATGACACAAACATTTACGTCTTCCAAATATTAGAAAACATTTAGAATTCATTTTAAGTGACTAACTATGAAATTTATTTTCATTTTAAATTAATCAATCTATACAAGGTTTGACATGTTTTGAGGGTAAAGATATATTTGTGTTTTTGTCTTCTTGATCTGTTATGGCTCTTTCAACATTTTTGATTGCTGTTCCCTGATATGCACTGCTCCTTTAAAATAAAAAGCATCAATACATAGGTAGTGATCCTCTACTAGGGAAAAGTTCGTGAAACGAGAGGAAAAAATCCTGGCTGGTTAGACCTTTTGTTAGCTTGTTATTGCTATATTTAATTCTATTATTTGGGGCTGAGGTGTGCACCAAATCCAAATCCTTGGTCCCACTATCGCCCTCTGCCTTGAGGCAAGAGAATTGCGTGCCTCACTCTGTATCTGCAGAAGCTTAGCACAGTAATATTTCACATACCGTATTTTCCGCACTATAAGGCG
This sequence comes from Urocampus carinirostris, assembly GCF_059441175.1. Classification (NCBI taxonomy): domain Eukaryota; kingdom Metazoa; phylum Chordata; class Actinopteri; order Syngnathiformes; family Syngnathidae; genus Urocampus; species Urocampus carinirostris. The sequence goes on from NC_142356.1 coordinate 22,699,273, forward strand.
CACCTAAAAGTCTTAATTTTTTTCAAAAGCTGACCATGCGCCTTATAATACAGTGCGCCTTATATATGGCTCAATATTAAATTCGCAAGGTCTCGCAACTTACGCAACTGCCGCCGACTCGATTTTCCCCCGAACGTGGAGTAGTCCGCCGTGTATGCTGGGATTTATATACCGGCGTTTCATTGGCTAACCAATGTGTCAATCATCATTTGAATCGATCGCTATTGGCTAAAGTTATTCGGAGCCTCGGATTGGCTAGAGGGCCAAAACAAACCCTGCAATTGGCCGAAAAAGATGTGTCTCATCCGTTAAATCGATCGCTATTGGCTGAAGTTATTCGGAGCCTTGGATACGCTAGAGGGCCAAAACAAACCCTGCAATTGGCCAAAAAAGATGACTGAATAGCAAGCTTGCTAAACTTCGCTATAAAGAAACATGTTTCATTAGTCTGTATTTGAAAACATTTTACTCTCCTGGATTTACTACACTCACGGTTGTAAGAAGACCATGATTGCGTATCATTATTGAACGTGAGAACTTAGGTGAGTTATGCGGCTTTATATTTTCCCGGTATCTTGTTTTAGAACGATCTTGATGTTGCTGTGATGAGTTGAGTGAATTAAACTCAATTCCAAGTGTTTATTGTCATATGCACAGTAAAGTTGCAAGCGAAAAAGAAAATAGAAAGTAAAGAATGGTTGGCATTTCTTGAATTCCAAGACTTTAACCTTCCGAATGATATTTGAAATGACGCATTTGAGTGACATCGTACGGACACCGCATCCGCACGTGTCTACGACACGTATTTGCTTCTTTGCAAGCTTTGGGAATGTTAAGGGGGTAATCAGTTAGACTGAATCATTTGACTGTTTTGTCGACGTTCCCATTGTAGCGCCTTATAATCCGGTGCGCCTTATCTATGGAAGATATAGGACCAAAAACTATTTTTTGAGGGTGCGCCCTATAGTGCGGAAAATACGGTACTAATGTTTACTGATATTCGTAATGTTAAAATTCAGCAGTCTTAAAATTGGGGTGATAAGAGTTAAATGAAAAAGAACTTTGATACTGAAAATATATAACCATTTTAATATATTTTTATATAATATTACCATAACAGGAGAGGCACAGCTTCACTTGCCTCTCCTGCATACCATTGATGCACAATGGATACAAAATGCATTTTAAAATTTAAAACCGGCAAGTTTACCATCTATATTTACTGAAAACAATACCTCTGCCTAAATGTGTTTATACGTTCTCTGGAATTTTTAAATATTAACTGGTTGCTATTACAAACTCATTTTTTTTCTCCCAGATTTTCCTCAATTTATAACCCAATCTCATTGAAAATCAAATATAGTAAAAAAAAAAAAACAACACTTTTTTTATGTGGACCTAAGTAAAGCAGAGGTGATTTCAACCACGGGTCTCAAATTGGCAGTCCAGAGGCCATTTGCAACCAATAATTAGAAAGTTAAAGGGACATTGTGTATTATTTGACTACTAGACGTTGTATTCTCTTGTGCAACCAAAAACGAGTTCTAAAAATCACACAGAAAATGATGGTGACTCAAAGTGAACATAAAGAACCATTTTTCAGCCCAGATTTCTCCAGGTTTTTGTTACCCGTAGCAGCAAGATGGCTAATGGTTGTTGTCTCCATCTTGTTGAGGGTTATTTTATGTAAAATACAAATTATGAGTACAGTGGAACCTCTTCTTACGAATTTAATCCTTTTGGGAGTAGTTTTGTAATCTGAAACATTTGTAAGTAGAGACGTCTTTTGAATGCAAATGTGCTGATATGTTCCAAGCCCTGCAAATTATGATTTGAAAAAAAAAAATAATTAAAGACCACCAGAACATGAAACAAATACATGTTCAAATAAGATTACTGCCCAATAAACATAAAACAGGAGGCACATGATGTAAAACAACAAAGAAAAAGGAAATAAAAATATTCATTTACCTTTTTAATTGGCCTCTTTGTTAACTGGTCCTTAACAGTGTTTTTTGCCTCACGTCTCTTGAAAAGTGATCCAATGAGATCTGCTTTAGTTTAATTATTGTGGCGATCGTAGATATACTACGGCCATATTTTTTTCTAAGATCACACAAACACTTCCCCTTTTCATACCTTTGTATGACCTCTTGCTTTATTTGGATGGCCAGAAAATGGTATCTTCCTCCTCTTTTGTCCTTGTCCACTCTTTTTCCATGTCTTGGGGTCCATTGTGAATGATAGCGCTTCTTAGCAGTACCAGACAGTAAACTGTTTACAGTGCAGTGCATGTCACACATATGCACTGAATTGCCGGGTAGAACTCTGGGAACAGCAAATGGCAGCGCTTACTGTACTGTATTCTTGACTGTGTATCCTGAAACACCTTTGTCACTAGAGGCAATATTTTCAGGTCTTTTGTAACCTGATACAGCCATATCTGATTATGGATTACTTAATCACTAATTGTTTAAATCTAAAATGAATTCTTAATGTTTTATTTTTAGATATTTTTTGTATTTGGATTCTTTTTTAAAAACAGTGGACAGTTTTTACCTGAACTTGTTTGTGGAAAACCTGATTTGGCCCAAACTCACCCAGACCTAGACTCCGGCCCAAGTGTAAATTGGGTCCCAGACCACTACCTTAGACGCAACTATCTATCTATCTATCTAACCTGGTCATATCCCTCAAGAGGGGTGACTGACAGCAAGGCAAACACATACAAAAACAAAAAAAAAAGAGGGGGGGTAGCAAAAAACAGACAAAATTTTTTGGACCATGGCCAACCCAAATGCCCAAACAAGTTAAGCACCTCGGCACCCAAGTTGGTCATGCTTTCGGGCCTCCAGATGAAACGGGACACGAGGAAGCGGCCATGTCACTCGGGTCAGAGTGACACAACGCACTCTTCTGTTTAACAGCAGGGCCAGACACCATTTACTGGTTTACCCCTGCCACATCATACAGGTGCCCATCCCTTAGAACGCGTCCAAACATACAACTACCCTTTTACAACACCTCTCCACTCATTCCTATCACCAACAATTTAATTATAAGATTATAGCGTTGACTTAGCTTGTAACAGTCAACAATATGTAAGGCACACACATATATAAGTACCTGTATGTTATTTACTGAATTGATCAGGTTTTTTTTTGTTTCCAAGTAGAATTTGCTTTTTGCGTTTATTGGCCCTAAAGCCTTTAAGTATTCAAACCATCAAAAAAGTGCATCCGACATCCACAGATCAGGTCTTGGGGATCAGCCATCAACTGTATTTGTATGCAAGTCAGTTGAAAAGTCAGTTTTCCAAAAAATAACTTATTTACCATGTCAACAATATAGGAAGGAACTACAGAGACGACAAGATAATATTTGATGTAAGCTTTACTTTCAAATTCTGTTACATTTAGATCCGGCATGTTGGGCATAGAAAGAATACCAAAAAAGCAAAACCAATAAGGGGGAGGTGGGGAACAAATACAAAAAGAAACTTACAAATGATCTTATTTACCAGTTATTGTCACAACCCTGTACAGCCCAAACCATGAAGTCATTATAATAGTCGTATAAAAAAAAAGCTTTGTACAGCATATACCAATAGATATCAAAGCAGATGCAGTAGGTTGAGAACACCCCCAACCAAACAACCCCTTCCAACCCCTAAACCATAAAACAAAAAAGTGCTAAGATGCTAACGAAAATGTTGAGAAGTCATGCTTATAGCGGTGAAGTCTGAAACATTGCTAACAAAATTGATGACGTATGTAAAGCGCAAAGAAATGATTGGTAATATTCGTCTTTTGGGAGGCCTTGATTGAATTGGGAGTACTGTCATTGGGAACAGTTTGTTGGCAAACGTCAGGCACACAAAACAGGAAGTAACGGATTTTATCCTAAGATCACATCCTGCAGCGACGTACGGTTCGGTCGACAACAATTCTCCTGTCCGATCTCGAAAAATTGATAGTAGAAAAATAAAATAACAAAAAGAAACATTGGTTACAAATGTAATCTTGCTATAGACCAAAAAACAAAAAAGTACATAAAAATGTCCCTTAATAAATGAAGGATTCAGGCGTTGATGGCAATGTGATTATGTCCAGTAAAAAACGTATACATCCACATATTAGAGCATTTGGTAGAATATTTTTTTACACAGAAAATGGAAACAAGCTATATTGAAATTCAAACTGATTGCTTATTTTTGTAAAACCCCCCAAAAATAAACAAACACTTTACTATTTGTATTTGTTAAAGGGACACTGTAACATTTGACCACAAGATCTTGCTGAACTGAAAATCGAGTGCCAGAAAGCACAAAGAATACAACCTTTCACAATGTTTTTGTCCCTTTAAAGGGACAGCGTGTATCATATAATGCCTACCGTGTATTCTATGGCTGCTATTTTTAAAACATATTTGATATAGCAACTTGTTAACCATTTTTTAACCTTTATGCATTTTCCAGCAACAGTGCTCTAGTATCTAATGATGCTATGGGCTAGTGTTGCCGATCCAGTAGCAAGTCACCAATCTTAAAAGATAGCACTGTTCAACTGAACAGAACATTATTTATAGGTCAATTTATAACGGCGACCAGATGATGGAGCTGTATTAGTTAGACCAGGAGGCTTCTGCTACTGGCGACCATGGAAACCAGGTACTATCTGCTTCCTGGAGGGAGCTGACATGAATGTTTGCCATTTTGCTTCTAGGGTACCCCCGAAACCCCCCAAAAACGTGTGAAAATCTGGGCAATGGAAAGAAGGAAAATGGTTTGCTTTGGTCACGTAGTTTGTATCTTACTTGTGCTTCATAGCACTCGTTTTTGTTCAGTTTTCGCACACCTTTTATGGCCAAATTCAAGCACTCTCTAAAGGACTTTCAAATCGAATTTTTATCTTTCCCAAGTTCCATTAAAATAATCTGTTGTGAATCAGGAATTTTGCAGAGCCTAAAATATTACTGCGATTTAGATATGCAATTTTTTATTTTGCGTGTGCATTTATCAAAACATGATTTTTAAATCTTAAGTCACTAATACATTTGTTTTTTAGACAAATCTCTCCCCATTTAAGTGTTGGGTAAGTAATATGTAGCTTACATTTTCAGTTGCATTACAATTTACCACTGTAAAATGCTACCTTAATTTTTGCATGTTCCATAATGTCCATAACTGAATTCTTGTAATATTCCTTTCAATCCTTGATACACAACTTTGAAATTCAAACATTTTTAAAGATTTCAAGCACCCGTAAAAAGTACACAATACAGCAGCATCACATTTTACAGTGTCCCTTTAAAGACTAACCATATCATTTTTTTAAAACGAAAAAATCATATCTTACATTTTATGTTTCCATAAACAAACAAAGATCACATGGATGATCAATGCCCTCACTGAACAAAAATGAACTTAAATACTTTTAAAAAAGTAACTTCCAAAAGCACTTCTGCACTATACTATTCAGAACACGTCAATTGAGTCTCGAATAAAAGTGCAGCGCTGTGCAAAAAAAAGAAGAGAAACGCTAGTCACAAATTTAGCCTGGTGCCCTTTAAGCTCCCAGGATGGGGTCACTATCTCATTCTCACAATTTTGTCTCCATGTAAAAATGGGCGGAGTCTAACAGTGTCTCTATAGAGTTGTGTTTTCAACCAGGACTTTTCAAACGTCTTAAGTGCTTTTGCCTTAGAAATGCAGACGAACTTAAGTGCAAAGTTGACATGAAGACAAAGGGGTAAACTTGTTGGCATCATAGACTACATGATATACTGATCATTAGGGGCTTTATACTCAGGCCAATAAATATTCTCAGTATTTTAGTGGCAGGGCAGTTTTTAATTTATAGAATAAAACGCTTGGCTGCAAGAGCTTTTTTTTTTTTATCCAACAACTGTATTTTCCGCACTACAAGGCTCACCGGATTATAAGTCACAACCCCCCCACAAAGATAGTTTTTGTGATATTTTTCATATATAAGGCGCATGGAATTACAACTTCAGTAAGGTTAAGGGTTGGACTCATTATACGTGCTGTATAGAGTATTGGTGCATCAATTTACAAAATATATCACTGACCACAATTGCAAGAATAATATTGCAGTGGGTATTGTACCCAGACTCAGAAGAGCGTGGGATCATATCCACTAGCCCACAATTTAAACCAAATGCCTTTTCATGTCAAGTTATCGCATCATTACACTATTTTTGGTCATGGAACAGTCTTCGTAGTGCAGTGGTTAATACATTTGCCTATCCCGCGAAAGGTCCCCGGTGTTGGGCTGGAGAGGAATGGGCACTACCAGGCTGTACTTGCCCAAGACACACTGCAGGAAATGGTGCCCCTACTACCCTAGTGGTTAGGGGATCTAACCAATCAACAGGCTAGCAGATATATATATATCTTTAAAATTTATTAATGACGCCGTTATTTAGAAGTTAGAATCAGACTAACAGATATCAGTTTTTGTTTTTAAAAACTTGTTAAAGTACTGCATTTTTACCGTTCTGAGAGCAATTGAGACTTTAATCTGTCACAAAAGCACATAATGTTATTGTAACAGTTTGTTTTTTTAAAAATATATAAAAAGCAAGCAAGCAATGCGCACTGTACGATGTGATACTAAACATTTCAGAATAGATTATCAGTGGGATTGACGCTTTACAACAAAAACAACAGCGACAAGATGATGGAGGTGCTGTTACAGGCTTCTCCTGATACTGGTAACCATGGAAACCAATACCATCTGTGTCATGTGGGTAACTAACCCATACCCAAAAAACAGCTTAGAGGGATGGGCACCACCAGGTTGTACTTGCCCAAGAAATGGTGCCCCTACGACCTTGACTGTTCAGGGATCCGTGGACTTTGTTGTTGATACTATTGGGCTGGGTTGCAAGAATTTTGTCAGACATTAAACCACTCTGTGGTACAAAAAGGTTGGGGACCACGAAAATACAGTATTGTATCACCAACTTGCAAAGTCTTTACGGAGTGCACGAGATTCTGAACTGAATGCAGAGGGGCATTGTGGGAAGTAATTTGGTGGTCATGAGAGATAAAAAAGCAATTCAACTATGTTTGTCACTTACAAAACACAGTAAGAGCTGAGGAAATGTGAAACAAAATTTCACAGATTATTAGTTTTATCATTTTTGTCTCGTTTCTCTAATATTTGTATCTAGTACTGTGATTAAAAAGTGTGATAATGAGAAAAAAAACTATTGCTTTTTCACATGCAATCTATGCCCCCAATAGCCTGTTGGTTACGATTTTTGCCGCGCTCACCATCGCTATCCTGGTGCAAACTTGTTGCCACTATTATGTATTTCAATTGTGGTCAGTGCTTACTAGTGACTTTTCAGTAGTTGCACAAATATTGTAATATACTGGTAAGCTTTTCCAATATTATCAGTGTATTAGGTGCACTTTCAAGTTTCTGGCCAATTAGGTTTTTGGGTGCACTTATAGTCCGGAAAATGCGTCAGTCACTCTAGTTGTGTTTATTTTGTTAGCATAGCTTTCCAACTTGTTTCACAAATTCACCTTAAATACAACTTAGTTGTAGCATGAGAAGGAACTTTGACTTGATTGTTAAGGCAAAATTGAATGCAGTACTTTTGCTCAGGTCTATTTAAATGATTAGCCTAGAATTGGGACCATGAGTTCGGAAAACACTTATCACATTATAAGTGACGATGTATGAATGTTAGTAAAAGCATCGTGAATGAAAAGGCTCCTAAAAAACAAAAACATACAAAACTTTAAAATAAAAGGCAATTTTCTGTCTTTCTACCAGCGCTCAAGTCATCCTTGTTCACACAATTTTTCAACAACAAAAATACATTCATTCAAGTCATTTTGGAACATTTTTTTCTAGTTATTTAGCTTCTTTTTTGTACACAAAACTTACAAAAAGCTTCAAAAAGCACCATTTGAATCAGCTCTGCTGTGACCCGGCATATTCCAGCTAGTCACCTGCGCTAACCCGTTAGCAGGGTCATTAAAATTTTGTAGTTGGGGACTGAGTGCAAAAGTGAACTTCAATTAGGTTGTCATTTTTTAGGTTTCGATCTCGTAGCTTAGCGGGAAAGTAAATAAGTGTCGTCAGGCAAAGAGCTAAACGTGACATGGTTTGACCATCATACAAAAAGAAACGAACAAAAAAATGCAAAAAAGATGGGAAGGGGCTACAAAACTATGTACAAGATTGATAAATAAGTGCGTGGTTTGAGGCGTCTGCTTTGGAAACGAGCCTTTGTCCGTTTCATTGGTTCTGCGCGACCGGGCGAAAAACAAAAAAGATCCGGCCGATATTCAACATTAGCTTCCTAAGCTAGCTTGAAACACAGAATGAGGCATGCTATTTTGATGCAGCTTAAAAACGAGTTAAAAAGGGGTTAGCTTTCTGGGGCTAAGCACTAGTCCAGGGGTCGGAAACAAATGTTTTGCGAAGAAAATTCACTTGAATAGATTTAGGCCAGGAGTGCAACAACGTGTTTCTACCACTAGCGGCAGGAGCGCTTTAGCGCTATTCTACTTTTAAGGCTGGTAAGAAGAAATGTCTCAGCCTTTGAGAAAAATCTGATTACAAACGCGAATGTCTCATCTGGCTTCTACTACTTCCTGGATATTTTTTCATGCGTAGTTGGCGCAACTTGTATAAAAAAATGGCGAATAATAAACGATGCTCTTGAGGGCTATTAAGACAAATGTTAGACATTTTTTAAATTTCAAAGATTTGCATCTATAAGGACTGATCCTGCCTTTAAGGGCCAGTGTGTAATATTTTGTGGGTACAGATAATCTTTCATTAGTTAAAAAATACCAATGTTAATTTCAATTTAAAGAAATATACATCAAAAAATGTATTACCTATTTACGTAGAGTAATCCCTACCTAAAAGTTACTGCAGTGTTTGATATCTTGCTGCCATGCTGTACTCTTGGCATTGGTTTTTGTTTGCATCAGACAATACAGTGCCATGTAGTAGTCAAATATTACAGACTGGGGCTTTAAGTTAAAATAAATGTATAAATACCTAAAAATATATGATATACAAATACATTGACATATGAATCATGCAAAACCTAAACGAATAACATTCTCGTCTTATTTTTTGTCGATCTATTTTCCATAGTTTGTCACAACAAAATGTTATTCAAATGCGGGGGTGAATCAGTGATGATGACCATCATATTGTGACAAAATGCTTAAATAGTTAATTTGCATTTATGTCTTATTTAGGTATTACGTGATGTATATTTATTTTTATGTAGGTATTATTTCTACTTAGAGCTGTGTACTATAAAAAATAATGGAGGATGGATAATGACCACCTAATTCGAGAGTTGGAAATATGTCCACTTCATGTTGTTGACGGTAATTACATCTGTGTCCTTCTAGTTTGCATTAGTGACATTTCTCTGGCATTATTAACTCTAATTTTGTAAATCAAACGCACTGAAGAAGTTGCTTTTGTCTGTCGATCCGGTTTGACGTCCTTTTTTGACGTTTTTTTTCTTACAATATATGTTGTGGCCCTTACTGAAAAAAAAATCTCAATATTTTGCTTTCATGGCTCTTTGAGTCAAAAAAGGTTGCCGACCCCTGCACTAGTCTAACGTAAATTTCATCAACTCAGGAGGAAAAAGCAGCTTTTGTAATCGTATATAAATGTCTTTTTTTCTCTGTTCGCATGTACATCTCTTAGAAATGATTCTGGTGTTCTGATTGCAAAACAGTCTGCTTGAGTCCCAGGTAGGCCAGGAAGGAGTGTTTGTGGGAGGCGGGAGAAGGGGCGACGGCGGGGAGAAGGGCCGGGCGGTGGAATGCCAAACTGTGGGTGAACAAGACTGTGAGCGGGATCAGGTGTGCCCGCTCGCAGTTCCTGTGCGCGCTCTTGGGGCCGCTCGACGGTGGGCGACTCTTGGGATTGGCCAAACGTGGGCCTCGGGTCAAGGCGACAGAGCGCAGGGCCCCGGACAAGAGCAGTTCTCCCGGTGTCCCCGAGCCTACCCCGTCACCTCCCCCATTTGCCACCGCCGCCTCGATCCTTGGGGCGGGCGGCGCGTGCTTGAGCCTCTTGTGCAGATTGAGGTTGTCCTTGCGCTTGCAGCGATACGGGCAGCGGTCGCAGTGAAAGGGCCGCTCGCCCGTGTGCACGCGCACGTGCTCGATGAGCTTGTTGGCCGTCTTGGACAGGTAGCCGCAGCGCTCGCAGCGGTAGTGGTTGCCCAGGCGGTGTGCTCGAGCGTGGGCCTCCAGGGAGGAGCGGTCCGGCCACAGCCCCTGGCAGATGCGGCAGCGGTGCTCTGTCTGGAGGTGCGTCTTCAGGTGGCACTCCATGGCCGCCGGCCGACTGCTGGAGTAGATGCAGAAAGGGCACCTAGAAAGGACAGAGGACAGGAGTACAGCTAAGGCAGGAGGATGGGTGTAGACACGGGCGCTTATTAATAGTGATGTGCAGGGGGGGCACGGGTGAGGAATGGAGTGGCACTTACATTTTAAATTGCACCTTTCATCTGCTCAGGGGCCCAAAGCGCCTCACAAACCCTGCAGAACAGAATCACAGGGTTTTTCCCAGGTATGAAATTTGGAGGCTATCTTATAGACCCCATTACAGCTTACGTCATCATTGGAGCAGCCAAGGATGGGCATTGTCGGCCCAAAACAGCAGCAATTTGCAAAAACAGCATGCCCAGCTGATGTCTGAATGGGTGCACTAACTGAATTTTTAGGAAAACTATATATTTTTTTGCATTTCCCCGAGGAAGGGGCAAGCAAATTTAAAAAAACTGATTAGACCCAATTAGGCATGTCGCTTTGGGATGGATATACTTGATTGCCTTAGTAAGTAAGAGGGATAAGTGTCGCGGAATTATTAATGCATGCTATCAATGCCAACTATGGACTCTGTTTGCTACAACTGATGCTAACTAGTAGATCTTATAAAATAATATTCATTATAACAATTTAAACATTTAACATATACTGGACTGTCTCAGAAAATTAGAATATTGTGATAAAGTTCTTTATTTTCTGTAATGCAATTAAAAAAACAAATGTCATACATTCTGGATTCATTACACATCAACTGAACTATTTCAAGCCTTTTATTATTTGAATATTGCTGATTTTGGCTTACAGCTGAAAAAAACTCAAAAATCCTATCTCAAAATATTAGAATACTTCCTCAGACCAAATAAAAAAAATAATTTTATAACAGCAAAACTAAATCAAACATTTGAAAATGTCCATTGATGCACTCAGTACTTGGTTGGGAATCCTTTTGCACGGATTACTGCATCAATCCGGCGTGGCATAGAGGCAATCAGCCTGTGGCATTGCTGAGGTGTTATTGATGCCCAGGATGCTTCGATAGCGGCCTTCAGCTCATTTGCATTTGTAGGTCTGGTGTCTTTCATCTTCTTCTTAACTATACCCCACAAATTCTCAATGGGGTTCAGGTCAGGGGAATTAGCAGGCCAATCAAGGACAGTGATGCCATGGTCAGTGCACCAGTTACTGGTGGTTTTGGCACTGTGGGCAGGTGCCAGATCATGCTGGAAAATGAAATACTCATCTCCATAGAGCTTTTCAGCAGATGGAAGCATGTAGTGCTCTAAAATCTCTTGGTACACAGTTGCATTTTACTCTGGACTTGATGAAACACAGTGGACCAACACCAGCAGCTGACATGGCTCCCCAAACCATTGCTGACTGTGGGAACTTCACACTGGATTTCAAGCAACTTGGATTTTGCTCTTCTCCAGCCTTTCTTCAGACTCTGGCACCTTGACTTCCAAATGAAATGCAAAACTTGCTTTCGTCTGAAAAGAGGACTTTGAGCCACTCTGCAACTGTCCAGTGCTTCTTCTCCATAGCCCAAGTCAGACGCTTCTTCCGTTGTCTTGAGTTCAGAAGTGGCTTGACCATGGGAATACGGCTATTGTAGCCCATTTCCCGGACACGTCTGTGAACTGTGGCTTTTGATACCTGGACTCCAGCTTCAGCCCACTGTCTTTGAAGCTCCCTCAAATTCTGGAAGCGGCTCTTCTTCACAATTTTGTTAAGGCTGCGGTCATCTCTCTTGGTTGTGCAGCGTTTCCGGCCACATTTTTCCCTTCCAACAGACTTTTTGTGAATATGCTTTGAAACTGCACTCTGTGAACAACCTGCTCTTTGAGAAATTTCTTTTTGTGTCTTACCCTCCTGATGGAGGGTATCAATGATGGTCCTCTGGACAGCAGTCAGATCAGCAGTGATTTAGTTTACTGAACCAAGCTGAGTATTTTTAAGGCTCAGGAAACCCTCGCAAGGTGTTTCGAGTTAATTAGATGATTCAGGTGATTAGTTGAATAGCCTACTTGTATACTTTTTCATGATATTCTAATATTTTGAGATAGGATTTTTGAGTTTTCTTAAGCTGTAAGCCAAATTCAGCAATATTAAAATAATAAAAGGCTTGAAATAGTTCAGTTGATGTGTAATGAATCCAGAATGTATGACATTTTTGTTTTTTTAATTGCATTACAGAAAATAAAGAACTTTATCACAATATTCTAATTTTCTGAGACAGTCCAGTATAATATATATAATGTATATTTAAGAACCAGTAAATTATATCAATAATTATCTATTCAGAATTGATCCCACCAACCCTAACGATGTGTTTAAGGTGGGTGCAAGCCTAGGAAAGTCAATTCTTCTAAAGTTTAATTTATGTGTAACCTAATCTACTTTAATATGAACTAATTATCTGAGCCACTATTTACTTCTATTTAACCTGCTGGCATAAAAAGGTATTTTACTCGTTAGTAAACCCGATATCGACCGCTTAGTAAATATGGCAAAGAAGTTGCACACAATGTGGCTCACACAATCTATATGTAGCGACAGTAAACGGGTATTTTTTTGAGTAGGCCATAAAACTCAATGTGTGTTTAGAATGAAAATGGGTACTTTAAAAATATTATAATTTGGTTAAAATGTAAAATCCAACACACATTTAAACCTGTGTGATTAGTTAATTACATTCCACCCCTGCTACTGCATACTAAAATGTGTATGCTTCTTAAGGTGCCGCCGGACACTATCGGTTTGGAGTTGGGATGTCATTGTTCCAGGCTTCAACACCACTCAATGTCCGAAGAGACATTCATCTTTGCAATCTTAACTCAGAGTGGGATGCACCTTCTGTGCACTTATCCATTTTAACTGCTCTACTTTTGTGTGACCATAACATGAATACATCCTTTTACATACAACCCTTTGTTTTTGTCAAACTGTTTTTTTATATGTTCTGGTAAATAAAACATAGACTGCTTGTCCGCCAGAATCTTCAGGTAGGATTGTCAGGTGCCAATAATGAGTTAATACAACATCTTAAAAGATGTATGCATTTGTAACCACACACTCGTCAGAGAAACATCAGTAATTAATTCAAATGAAGGTCTTCAGGGGCTACTTTTCAAAGAATGAAAGATCTGAAATATGTACATACAGAATACTGTATGTAATTTTTACATTTCAACTGAATTGTAATATTAAAGAATTCAGTTTTATTCAAAACACACATTCTTCATTCCATGCTTTTAAGGACTACTCAAACCGAGACAAAATGATGATCATTTTAAATAGAGTAAGCTGTATATGTGACACCTAAAAATATTTATGGTCACATGTTTTGAATGTGTTAATATAGAAAATAAACCAATTTGATCCAGTGTAGGTTGCAAATTTCAGTATGGCGGCCGTGCATGATGATGACATCAAGCCACAGTACCATGGGTACGTCTGTATTGGAAAAGGAGACTCGGAAAAGTACTTGGTACCCGTGCCGAGCTGGTACCATGTAGTCGAAGAGCACCGTATATAACCTAGATTTATTAAGAAAAAAAGGAGCTTGGAAGAATACCTCTTGGACCTAAATGGATCCTCTCGTTAAGGGGCTACTAAAACTATACTTCTCAGCAGCTTTTCAGGCCTTTGAGACTCTTTGTCATTAAGCGCTATAACATAAAAACATGACTTGACTTTTCATCGCTTTGTTCTTGATTTTGCTCAAGTTTGTTTGAAGTGTATCAAACAGGTTTGCCATAACAGGGTTTCCTTGGGTGCTTATTAGCCTGGCAGCTAACCAGGCTTACTTTGTCTTTCCCGCCATCATTGAATTATCTCAGCCCACAGTGTTCACTCACACCCAGTTAATTCTCAACAAATATTTTAATACATGAGAGGTTTTTTTTATAGAACACTGAGTTGATTTGTTTTGTAAAAAGTGCTATAAGAAATTTTGATTTGCTTTATTTCCGCAGGGAATTTTATTGTAGTGCTAATGCTGGTACCTTCATTTGGATAAACCACATTGATCAAAGCACTAGAAAAATTGAGATAGAAGCTGAGGACAAAACATTCTCACACAAAATAATCCACAATTTTTCTTAAGTCTTAGCAGTTTTTATATCGGTAATCTTAATGTAACAAATACTAAAATGAGCAACTTGATCGCTATGCCATGGCTTAATAATTTATTTGCTATTTAAAGGGGTTGTTCAAAATTTTGACATTTTTTTTTTTAATCGCTGCCACCACGTTTTGGTTCGTGTCATCATTGAAGCTTCTGTCAAGCGTAAAAGTACGTGCATTATTTTAGATGCACTCATATTTTTTTCTCTCATCTTTCGTGGGGTTTGGGTTGGCGCTTGGACTTTACTTGAAACAGATTTTCTTACTACAGTAAGAAATACATATTTAAAAATCGCATGAAGTTACTTTTCACCACTCCATCAACCCTAATTAATTCCACGCTGAACAACTTGGCTAAAAATAAGATAAAATTAGGTAGGCGTGGTGAAAAAAAAAATGTTACAGGCTCTTTGAACTATGCTGGGCATTGTTAACTTATACCTAATACAGAAAATATTATACTTTCAATTTTTTTTAAAGACACCTAATAACGATGCACCCCATCTTTTATAACAGTTTCTAGAGAGTGTAAAGGATTAGTGAATTGTTGTGAATAGTGAGGATTGTGACAAAAAAAAGCTAATTCATATCAAAGCACCACACTTAGAGCTCTTTTCTAAGTGGGAATTGCTCAGGCGGGAGTTTCCGACTGCATTAAAATATTCCGTGAGTTAACTAATCCCTCAAAATGTTTGTGAGCATGTGTGGTGGCATGATGGGTGAGAGGGGGGACAGGTGGAGTTTAGGAAAAGTGTGACTGTACTTGCTTTCCTTACTTGAGCCCTCCAGTGGGGACGCTGTGACATTTCTTGTGCTCCAGCAGCTGCTCAGGCGTCTTCAAGAACTTGTGGCAGACGTCGCACTCGAACATGCGTGTGATGAGGTGGATCTGAAGGTGGCGCTCGTACATGCTGCGCGTCTTGCACACGAACGTGCAGAACACGCACTCGAAACCTGGCCATAGGGAAAATAATTGAGACAATCATTAACTCATCATAATGCGCCTCCATATGTAAAAAATAATAATAATAATAGCTCCCACCAAGATTAGGAAACAAGATGCTAGCTTTCAAGCAGTGTTGGGAGTAACACTAAAGAAAAGAGTTCCTGGAATGCAATTTTCTCAGGAACAAGTACTGTAACATATTAATAATATATACATATATGTGTACATATGGGGAAGCTTCGTTTTGGTTCGAATTGATCATTATTGCCTACCAGACGGTAGCAGGCTGAACAAATGGAAACTGGGGTGAGTAATGTCCTATATCACCTGTGTCAAACTCCCGGCCCACATGGCCATTTTACATTGTTATTAATGGCCCGTCAATATGAACAACGCCGTCTCATCCCTGGACATCATTTTCTGACGTTTAAGTCACCGTACCTATTCCTTCGTATATGACGTATACTATACTATATACCAGGGGTCGGGAACCTATGGCTCTTTCTATGAGTACCTATGGCTCAGAGACAAATTTAATTGCATGCAAATTCTCTCCATCTCGTTCAAAACTTGAGCCATTGATCCTTTTCAGATACACACAAGGCCAAACCAAACTGCAGTACTTCACAGAATATATAGGGCACGTTGTTCACTACAATTTACAGTCAAGGTGTCACACCAAAAAAACTCGTTTTGGCTGTACAACGCTAAAGAATCCTTCATATAAAAGCTCACAATATAATCTGTGTTCAGAGTTCAGATACTTTTTGATGAATCCACGGAACAAATTGTAAATACGCCAAAACACCGGAAGAGAATTTAAAGTTATTTGATTGGGTGAGTGGGAGGGATGGGTGGAGCTATGCAAAAAGTGCAAGCACTCCCTCCCATCTCTCGCCCTACTCCGTCTGCGCCAAAGGTAAGCACATCAGGCTCCCTGTTCTCAGAATGTTGTGACGTTTTTACAAAATAATTTGTGTTGCATTTTCATATTTTTACTTTTGACAGGAGATATATTAAGGATAGCAAAATCTTTTGGGATATTTAATTTTTTTTAATATATATACATTGACATAGGAGCAAAGGAATTTGAATGTTATTTTAATGTTAAGTTGTTTAAGTTAAGTTCTAAGTTGTATAATTTAACAAGATATTTTTATTTAGAGCAAAATAATAAATACTGCACAAGTGATTTAAGTTTTATATTTAATGTTATTGTCTGTTTTTATTCATATTTATGTTCTAAAAACATTCAGTTTAAGTGTGTTCAATAAATGTTTATCCTGGGTGGCCCGCGACCTTAAGTGTGTTTTGAATTTTGGCCCCTTGTGCAATTGAGTTTTACATCCCTGTCCTATATGATGCCTTTTACTCTGTTCAGGCAGCTGGGAATTGTACATGTCATGTAAGGAAGGCAGGGGATTGCCAATGATCATTTGTGAAATATCTGTTACCCTCTAGTCTACAGCCTCTTTCTGTCTTCGAATGTGCAGCTTGAGTGCCACACTGACACAGCGTAGGTCAGCAGGCTCTCTATGGTGAAGCAGTAGGTGACCAGCAGGCTTGTGCTCAGTTCTTTTTCAACAAATTTACGGTAAAGGCATGCAAAAAAAAAAAGTCTTAGATATTGCTCAAAAATGGAGACAAATCTTTGAACGTTTTGAAAACAAAAGAAAATGGATATGGAGTATCATGTCTGTGTTTGTTAACAAGCTCTTAAGATTGTACAAGCTAATCAATATGAAAAGAAAATTAACTGCTTCCACCGGTTGGTGTACAATGGGGTGTTAGTAATCTGGGAGGTGAACCAACTACAGCAGTAACTTGTAACTTTAACTAATAATTTTTTTTTAGTTGCACACCCACAACTGCTTTCAGATAACGTAAAGCTCAGGTTCTAATGAAAATGCTGTGTCGTTAACCTTTATCAGGTCTATCCTCGTTACCCGAACCAGATTGGCTACTGGATTGGCTACTGGCGGAGGAGGGCGGTGCAAGAAGACTTTTAAGCTCTTCGGCGCCGCCGTGCGAGAAGTCGCCGCCTTCAGAGCTGTTGAGCGAGTCACTGAGTGCCGAGAGGGACGACGACGTGCTCTTGGTCTCGCTCAGAGGACTTCGCGAGTTCAGCCCTGGAACAAGACCAAGAAGGTGGACGGGCACAAAAATCAATATGGAGAAACAAAGCTATAACTGTTTGAGTACTGTTTTGTACTCAAATGTTTTTTTGCAGTTGCTGCAAAAGTCTGGATTTTGGGGGGGTAGTGTGAGCTTAATCGATCTGCGCCGCAGCACAGCGCGGATCCTCAAATGTGAACTCTTGGAAGAGATGGGCCTGAGCGCACTGCGATTGCGCGCACAACCACACAGCCCCGAGAGTCCACGCGGTGAAAAACGCAAACATAGATCCATATGATAAAATGAAAGGATTTGGAAAAAAAAAAACAAAAAAAAAAACAACATTTCACACTTTTGTGTTCACTTGTCTTTTTTTGGGGGTGCCATAGTTTTTCTATAATTCTGCCACATTTTGACATAAGCCAAAAATGACTGATTATTAATCCATTACAACCTATTGCATGTATTGTTTTCTTCCAGCGTCCATTTTTGGCACATTGCGACTTACAGTACAGAAAATAACATCAACCTTATGGTGGGTCAAGCTGAAGAAAATCAGTTTCTTATTTTCTTTGTTTAAACAGACAGTATGTATTATTTGGCCACTAAATATCGCTGTATTGTGTCATTCAACCAAAAATGAATGTTAAAAAGCACAAGGAATAATAAAAAAAGACTTGTAGCGACAACCTCACAATTTTACTTGTCGTTTTTTTTACCCAGTTGTTATTTGGGGACCTGAAGCAAAAAAAGGCTTTAAACCAAGAAATTTGGCCACAAACCTAATTTGACTTAACACAATGTTTGAATTTGTGTACCGACACATTATCTTATTGAAATACACATTAACATTTATAAAGCAGAAACAACCCCTATGGTCCTCCAAATTGATGGTAAATTTGCTCAATATGTCATCAAAATATCATCTTTGATTCAACAATTATTGTTCAGGGCACGCAGTGACAGGTAGTATGATTAAAAACACTTTTAGTCAATGGCAGGAAATATATAATTATTGGAGCATCATTTTTTAGCAGCGTGCCCCAGCCCATGAGATACTTTCAGGGTAAATGATGTGTCTTGGCTGCATTAAGGTTGGGAATATTGCAGGAGGTGATGATAATAACAGTCATTGGATTCTGTTATTTTATTGGAGAATGCAGAACTTTGTCATTTGCATAAAACTAATCCCCTGACATTTATACGTAGTGGCAATATACAGAGGTGTGATTGAAGTCTCTGCTCTTATAACAGACCAATCAAGAAGTAGCATGCTATTGATCGGTGGGGTCTTTTCATCAAGAGGCAAAAGCGAGGGAGAGAAGTGGAGGGAGGTGCACATGGGAGAGAAATGGCCAATGCTGTTGGAGGCGCGCCAAAGCAAATGGGATTCGTCAACACTGGGCAAACAAGTGGCCATCCACCACCCACTAACTTGGGTGTCATACCCTTGATATAGAACTCGGTAGGGGGGCCAAGGACGAGGGTCTGGATTAACACAGTGGACGTGGAAGACAAAGTTCTACTTGCTTCTGCCCATTCCTAAAATTTGCATTTTGACATACTTTCTACATCTCAATTTTACAGTCCCCAACACAAACCAATACAATAAGAGTTTCTTTCCGAGAAATTACTTTCCCGTTTTCATTGAATTATCAATAATTGTAATTTATTGGATTAATTAGTTTAGTTTAGTTGTTAACTCTGATCTAAAAAGAGGGAAGATATTGATCCCAAACCCAACCTGAATTTCGGTCCAGGTCGGACCTAAATAAAAATAAAATAAAATCAATGATTATGTTTAAGTTAGGTTGGGCTTTTCTCTCGCTTTTTTTCCTTAAAAATATTTTCATAAATATGTTTATGAAAATGGATTCCAAAACACAAATAAACACATTAAAAAAAGAAAACGTTTTGTATAAAAACTTTTATGCTTTGGCTCTTGCTGACCATAAATAAGATACCTTGGCTCCCCATTTTAGAGGTTCATCATTGTAACATAACATGGATTACAGAATTTATACACTCCAAGACTAATCGATTTTTCATCTGATTTATTTACATCAGATTTATTCTTCGTCTTTCTCCCTCCTGAAGTACCGCTGCTGTGGTTTATGGCCTAATTTTCAACATGTGAAAATCACTAAACGCCTTACAATTTTCCCAACAACTCTTTAAAACAATCCGTAAATGATGAAAAATTGTCGGTTAATGTGACTTATGCAAACACAGAAATATAAAAGATGTAAATGTTTATCCAGACTTTTTCTTTTTTATCTTAGTCACAAAAGACAGGCTTTAATTTGTGATAAATTTCCTCTCCTTCTCACAAATAAAATATGAAATATTGGGTTTATTTTGGGCTCGGCTGGGTCAGGCTTTAATACTCGCGGGATTCTTTACATTCATATTTTAATAAACTTGGTCTAAGAGAAAACAAACTGTCTTCAAAATATAATGTAATTCAAAATTTTGGCAGGTCATACGTATCATATTTTCAGCCACACAAAAAAGCCACAGTCATTGATTTGTTGCATCAGGTGCGCCTTGTAGTCTTCGGAGACAAACGAACCCCAACGTGGCCTCTCAAGACACTTAATAATAAAATAAAATGCCATCTTCAATCATACTTAATACTATATGAACAACTGAGTTTAAGCAGCTTTATTACTTTAACTGTAAGTTAAAGCGATAACTTCTCACAGAAAACTGATATAAGAAACCAATTACGTTCGTACAAAGTGATGATCCATGTTTACTTTGTTAAAAGTGTGTTCAGACTTTTACTAGATCAAATCTAATAAAACTTTGTTTTAATTAAGAAATCAAAGTAGATTTGTTTTAATTTAACAAACTGACTTTTAGCATACTGTTTGAAAAATGGTTATATATGACCTGAATTTTAGAAAACACATTGCAAAACAAAAAAAAAAGTTTGGTCACAGTAAAACAGCTTTCCCTGTTATTTTGCTCAGTAACAAGTTACTCTGATTTAAAACCCTTTTTTCAGAGTGTGGTATGCGGGGACCACATCAGCTAACAGAGAAACCAAACAGAATAATCAACGCAGCCCAGAATATTATTGGCTGCTCTCTACCCAGTCTGGAGGACATTGCCGGCTTGTGATAATGCAGCAGAGCCATTAACATTATAAAGGACTCTTCTCACCCCAGCCACCACTTCTTTAACCTGTTCCTCTCTGGTAAGCACTCCAGGTCCCTTAAAACAATGACTAACAGGCTCAGACAGTTTAATCGGAGAAAATTCTAAAGAAGGCACGCCAAAGAACTTTCTTCCTAAGGAAGTTGAACTCCTACGATGTTCATCAGGAAGACCTAGTCAATTTTTATCGTGCGATTATTGAAAGTGTTTTAGCAAATTCTATTATTGTTTGGTTTGGTCGAATCACGAAGAAAGATCTGTCGAAGTTCAATTCTGTAATCCGCACAGCGAAAATGTTGTGGGCACCGGTCTGCCATCCCTGGAATCTACATATATATAATGATAGTTTTGAAACGTACCTCAAATATTCTTAAGGATGAGAGTCATCCTGGTAATGATCTTTTTCATCTGTTACGGAGCGGTAGACGCTTGAAGTCATTCAAGGGTACTAAAAGGTTTACAGTTTTTACCCGAGTGCTGTCCAAATTTTTAATAATTGTAAATTGTAATTTCTGTTTTTTGTTTTATATTCGGAATGTTGTTAAATTTTAAAATTCTCACTGAGCCGAGACAACGAGACAATTTCCGATGATTTTTATGTGAAGATTATTGGTTCAATAAACTAACTAACTAATTAACTAACTAATCCCCAGGTCCATCATCACCCTAAACAAGGGCTCAAAACTGATTTTTGTTTTTATTTTGAGACTTAATTGGTGAAATTATGTTATTGCTACTTTTTATTTTACTATTGTCACAATGCACTATTACAACTCAGGTCAGTCTCCAAGCACTACCTTGTAAATACATCTTGACTATTTAAACTGACATTTGTTAATCATATTTTTCTCTTTCAAGTCTTTATTGCATGTTTATCCTGGAGTGCCATGTCTAAGCTTATTGCAAACAGTTTTCTGCTTAGTTATTAATGAAAACAAAGACAATTGAATCCAACTTAATCTGGTGTAGCAAGTTAAAAACAAAGTTTTTACTAAAGCAACAACTATGTTATTTCATGAAGAAGAAAACATTTTCCCCAATGGATAGCTTTGATTTGATAAAACACAATTTTGTTCTTTCAAACAAAGCCACTGTTATACTGTGTTGATTACCCGAGTCAACAATGACAGTGTATAAATAAAGCAAGTTTGCCTCGACTGCTTCAGCCTAATTTTTTTTAATCAACAATGTGTGATTTTACTTTGTTGTAACGTAACCTCAATAAAAAGAGAGAAAGGTACAACATTTTGGATACAGTTTCCTCAAACGGTTGCTTTAACCCCCCTAGCTTACGAAATAGGTGGTTACCTGCGTGGCCGCTGCTAATGTGACTCTTCATGTCGCCCTCTTCCATGCACACAAAGTCACAGACGTTGCAGCACAGCGAGAACATCCATTGCTCCTTGTCCACATGGAGCGACATGTGGCCCACGAACTGGGCGTTTAGCTCCGTCTGGAAGCCGCAAACGTGGCAGCTGCAAAAGAGGGAGACGCGACATGTCAAGCCACGCCAACACGCATTTGCTAAGTGGTACAGCTTGGCTTCCTTTGAGAGCATTGATGGCGATGAATCCAATGATTCATTAGAGCCATCCAAAACAAGTCGTTTCACTCGAGAAACTGAGTCAATGAAGCCTGTCTTTCTTGGCAACAGACTACCGAGCAAACCTGGTGCGAGCAGATAAAACGATCTAAGTACTGACAAATTGAGGATATGATTAACCAGCTTAAAGCTATGACAAAAGGAATGATCTTTGTAATGTTATTTCACTGACAAATCCAAAGGTTGACTGCCAGCAGAACTAAAACTTCTTTAAAAAAATGTTTGAAAACACACTTATTAGTCTTATTAATGTGCTGGTATTCATTTAAAAATATTAAGACATTTAAAAATAACAATTGAAATTGACTAACTTTGATTTACTTAATAATTTAGTTTTTGTTGAACCTGCATTTATTGCATGATTGATTGTTACTCTGGGTGGTTAGTGCGCAGCCCCACTGTCCAGAGGTTTAGGGTTCACTTCCAGCTCCCGCAGCCTCCCTGTGTTAAGTTTGCATGTTCTCCCCGTGCCTGCGTGTGTTTCCTCCGGGCTCTCCAGTTTCCTCCCACATTCCAAAAACATGCATGTGAGGGTAATCAGCCGGTCCAAATTGTCTCTAGACGTGAATAAGCGAGTGAGTTGTCTGTCCCTGTTGGACCTGCAACTGGCTGGCAAACAGTTAAGGGGTGTCTCCTTCCCACTGCCCAAAGATGCGCGACCCTAGTGAGGATAAGCAGCGCAGAAATAAATGATTATTACTCCACGTATAACATTTACTGTACAGTGATGCGTGACTTAAATTTTTTGTTAAATTCAGCAGAGTTGGATAAAATAACAGGTATTGATTGAGATTGATTATATTAATTAAGGGGAAAATTATTTTGTGCCAGTATAATTAAAAAAGTGCACCAGAGGGAAAAATATTATTACAATATATAGTTGTTGCCGAACATTCTACTTGGGCTAGATTGTTAGTTCCAGTGAGCGCAATAGAGCCATTATTATAAATATTACGTTTATTTTTATTTTTGTTATCATTGGTGCTGCAGTGACATTTGGTAACTAGGCGCATTATGACGTTGAGGGATGGGTATTACGAAGATTAGTGTATAAAATATGTGATTATTGTAATTATTATAATTATTGATATCTGATCCATGCAATAAGTATATCCATGAGATTTTGTTGTATTAGACACAAGAGGAGAAGAGGATTTGTAAAATGTATTAAATAGGGAAGATAAAGGGTTAGGGAAAATAAGCGTCTGCTCCTGACTACCCCTTTTCGAACATTATTTTGTTGTTGACTCATTGTTTTTGTCCTGTTTTTATTTTAATGTTCTAAATAATGTTTACATTCATTCATTTGCACGTGATTTTTTGGGGGGTATTTAGTAGTGGTGCATTGACGCAAAACCGAGCTAAAGAGACTTGCAGAGGCCTAAAGTACAACTGTGTAAAATTTCCCTGACAATTGGTTCAGCCGTTTTAACAAACAGGTTGGGATTTATAAAGTAGTTTAAGACAGATTAGATTGAATAATTCCTCTATTTTTTTAATTAATTATATGCATTTTGTTTTAATTATATATTCGAAGTCATAGCATAGCAATTATTTAATTACCGAATACATTGGCAGTTAATTTCATAATTCTTGATGTTTATAACTCACTATTTTCTGAAATATTTTTCCCCAACTCCTTTCTCGAAAAATAATTTTTTATATGCAAATAATAAAAATTGGAAACACTTCAATTGAACCAACATTTGAGCGGCAAAAATGTGTGTAGTCTAGGTATTGAAATGCCATTTTGACTTTTAGTCTAAAGTCGTTGTTTTTGGTGAATGCGTGCATAATGATTTTGAGTGGTGAAAGGACTAGAACAACCAAGACAAATTTATTTTAACTTGCCAAGTGGTTCTTAAAAATCAGAAAATGTAACCATGAGTTGTACTGTGTACATTTTCAGTCACTATTTGTCATCAGACATACAGTCGATGTTAACCTTTACCTGTAGTAATAGGCCCAATTTTTGCGTTCCGTGCCGTCAGCAGTAGCGGTGACGGCGCTGATGATCTGTTCAGCATCTGTGCTGACCAGCTTTACGGAGTGGATGGTCAGGTGTTGATTGAGGTTTGCCCGGCACTTGGCGGCATAGGGGCATAAGTGACACTTATAATTCCTCTCCTCTGCCAGAAAAAAAAACCAAATGCAAACATAAACACACATGAGTCTTACACAACCGCCAGTTTGCATCTGATTGCTTTCCAGTTACCTACGCTCACTAACATTCAGTCAGTTTGACTGTTTCGATAAATGCTCATACGCATGTGTTTTCTTAAATGTTTTAATTAAAAAAAGTAAAAAACATTACAGAACATCATTGCCTTGTTGAGACCTACACACGCTTCATTTGCCCAAAAGACATGAAGCTCTTAAGCCAGGCAACCTTTATGTCGCCAGGGAGACCAAAAAGACCACCATGGTGACATATGCCCCAGCTTCTGCTCTCTGTGGTGTGGCCAAGCTGTTCGCAGCCAACAGGCTCAGATGGTGTGTGCGTGAGCAAGCATGCCCAATTGTGTCGAGGGGCATTTTCTACACGGGTCTCAATTTGTGCGCTCTTTGATTAGTAGCACGTCGCTACGCCTGCACCTAGACTCATTGCTCGTGCCGATCTTCTCTCGCAGCACACGTTCATTCACCCTCACACAGGAAGAAGCAACAACGGAGGCAATTGACAAGTTACGTGTGCTGGAGATATTGTAAAGGGGGAAAAGACATGGGGCATTTTACCCAGTGTGTCTAATCATGGTTGTAATCCCTTTAAAATGAAGGGTAATCTAGTAGAGTCAAGCTCATCTATGTTCACACTACTGTGTGTGGAGATGAGCGGTGCCGCAACTAATCAATCAACGAATATTATTGAATCATTTTTATTACTTTTCAAATTACAAGTAGTCCAAAATCAGAGTTAGCTTCTCAACATTTTATGTGTCGAATGTTATTGTCTGTCATGATATAATTTGGTTAGCATTCAAACGAAACATTTTGAGTATGTCTGGACTGTATTAGTCACTGTTTCATCAATTTCATATTTTTCAAAGTATAATATTTGTAATACCACACATTAGATGGATTTTAATTTTACAAATTATTTACAATTTTGGGGTGTCTTTAAGAGGTAATGTTTTGAAGGTACTATATAGTGTCTGTGGCACGACTGTGCGGAGGTCCAGGGTTAAATTCCAGCTACCAGTCTCCCATACACAGCATGTTCTCCCCCTGTGCCTGCGTGTTTTTCCATGCTGATTAGCAAGTCCAAATTGTTCCCCCATGTGAATAAACGAGTAAATTGTCTGTGTCTGTGTGCCCTGCAACTGGCTAGTAACCAGTTCAGGGTGTCCTCTGCCAAGTTTAGACGGCTAACAACTGATTTGATCAGAAAATTTTAAGAAAACAAGGAATTGATAAAAGTAATCAGCAAACTGATTGACTGATTGAATAATTGTTTGTTGCATTCTTAATAGATATAGTGGGACTGATAAGCATAAAAAATAATGAAAATTTTAGGGTTTATTCTTGAAGGGATAAGCTTTAATTTGAGATGTGGAGCCATTCTCAGTTTGACCTCTGGGTTCAGATCGAGGTCCCAACCTCCATAACATGACATTCCTATGCGTTAAATTAAAAATGTCTGTATAGTAACACTAAAATTTGGTAGAAATGTAAATTACATGTTGTTTTTCACATACCTGGGCATGACTGAAGTCATATTTAATGACTATATGATAGTAATAAAGTGGTACAGATTCTGCGGAATTTGAATTTTCCTGTGTTTAGCACATTATTTCTCAAAGTAAAGTGGGCCAGGTGGTGTGGGTTTTCCCATGCTTGAGACCTTCAAAACCTCTGTTCTGTCCTCTTCTTCTCGCTCTCATACTGTCCAGCTACATGAAAAATTAAACTGTGGATTCAGTAGTACAAGTGCACACTTGTGTTTTATCTCCTTTCTATTGAATAACTAGATGGTACGTTTTATTTTAAATTGTTTAGAAATTTACCATTTTGTCACACTCCAGTTTACTTTTGCAAAGAGATTAACAGTCTTGTGGCACACTAGCAGTGTGCCAACTCCTTGATACACAATGGAAAATGCTGTTTGAGTTAACTAGATGTCACTCACATAAATCATCTTCTATGACAGAACAGGTGCATGTCTACATGTGAATGAGGCAAGGAAACATCTTTTCACCCAGAGATCAACATTACTGGAAGAGATTCCACCTACACAGGATGCTTTAAGGCAACACATAAAAATGGCAGCCACTTTGGACAACACTCCCTGAAGCTTCACAGGCTTGCTATGAACTTGTGCATTGTGGTTGCAAAAGGGTTTTACTGGGAACTGTAAATGTAAAAAGATAGCCTTAAAATGCACAGCACTGTGCATAAACTCCGGTGACTACAGAGATTAAATCCGTGTTCTGTATTTGCAAGGAGTGTTCTGAAGTTGCAGGCCAACATCGTAATCTCCAATGGTCATTGTCCTTGGAATAAATGTAAATACAGACGCTCCCCTACTTACAACCATTTGACTTACGTAAAACGGTAGATACGAACATTTTTTTCAGGATGTCAAAAACTATCCGGACATTGCTGTAAGTTAGATTTTGTGCACCTTTTTCAGAGTACAGGACCAGGTACTGTCTTGCTCCTTTCCGCCGCTAACGGCGTGTGGTGGCACTGTGAGAGGTCCCCCAGCATCCAATCCAAAGAAGAACCCTGCTTCTACTTCCTATTTCGTGTGTAAACATACTACGTGTACTGTATCTCCTGCATCCATTCAATATGGTTGGTTTAAAGTGTAAAGAAGAGGTGACCCGCTTCTTTTGAAATGAAAGTGGAATAAGAAAAATTGATGCTTTTAAGAAAATGGTTGGAATGCTTTATTTTGGCCACTTTTTACCACGGAGGGGGACCTTTTGAAGCGCATCTTCTAAAAGTAAGTTAAACTCAACTTTATCTTTGTATCGCATATTATTTCATGAAATGTTTATTTTTTAGTACAAAACAATGCAAGTTACTTATATAAACCTTAAACATACAAAATATAGCACTGAAGCAACTTAAGAACAAATTCAACTTACAATCAATCTCGTTTGTAATAAGTAGGGCAACGTCTGTACTTTATGTAACCTGTTCAACTGTTTACACTTTATGATCGTTGTTTACGTTTTTAAATAGTTCATTCATGTTCATATTCATACAATATTGTTTCTTAAAATCCAAGAGTTTTGTAAAAAAAATATCAAAATGTGGGATGATTTCCAAACCCTGACCTCCCAGCTTCAATAAACATGTCCTTTCAGAGTGATATAAATACTAAAAATGGGTTTCTCATCCACAGAAACATAGACTTTCAATTTTATTTACAATTATATCACATATATATCCCTAGATATACAAGCATCTGATTTTAAGCATAAAAATGCATTAGGCTGGAGGTCAGTGACCCCTAGCTGACCCCAGAGATGAACCGTAAGAGTAATATAAATATTAAAAATGAGTTTCTCCTGGTCAGAAACATGAATATACACATAAATCACACATTGCTATCACGCTTAGATCCTCAGATGTAAACGTTTCTAATTTCATGCATAGAAAGTTTAAATTTCAGGTCAATGACCTCTAGCCGACCCCTGGAGATGCCTCTAAAAGACATATTCATATTAAATATGATTTGTCATGCCCAGGTATATGGAAAACAAATTTAATTTACATTTTTGTCACATTTAGGCCTTAATATATAGATATTTCTAATTTATTGCATAGAAATGTCATGATGGAGGTCATGACCTCCATCTGACCCCAGAGGCCAATCTGAGAATGGCTCCACATTTCAAATTAAAGCTTATGCCTTCAAGAACAAACCCTGAAGGTTTTATGCTTTTTTTCATTTTGTGCGCAATTGTTATGATAAGAGCTTAACATTTCCACTAATATCCTCATTGTGCGCAGAACCTTGAAATTCATTATAAACATGTTACTTTATGAAAAAACAATTGAACCACCCAAAAAACCTTTCTGGAGCAAACTGAGGCAGCTAAAAGGCGGGGTGGTGAGTTTTAAATTTTGATCCTTGTGCTTCATATGTAAAAAAAAAATAATAATAATATTAATAATAAGAAGTTCAGTTAATGATAGAACCAGCTTTTTAAAATTTAGTAAACACTCATATTTCTGAAACATATTGTCTATACCGGGGAGGGCCAGAGTCAGACTGTTCCCAAGCAGGCCAGATCAGTAAAATAATTTCAACTCCGAATTGTTTGCTTTGTTGTTTGGTATTATGCGTAATAATTCAGACTACTTTGGTAGCCTGTCCTACATATTTTAACCATGGATGACAAGGGATCTTTTCTGAGCATAATACATTTATTCACAAATAATGGGCAAAAAATGATTTTCAAGTTTCTCTCTGAATGCGTGAGCTGGTTTATTTTAACAGTTGAGTGAATGCAGGCTATAGGCGGGAGCTATGAAAAACAATTTTTGCCTCAATTGTTGAACTGGTTTAAAATAAATAAAGAAATGCAAAATAAAGGGTTTAGCAGTGTATGAGCAACAAGATCAGACTACATCAGCTCAAACTACTAGGCTGGACCTACTATAGTTGAAATTATATCATTTACTGTCCTTTAGCAGCCAGAGAGCATTTGGTTTGCATTTACAGTATTTGAAAAAACATAACTTTTGATAGAAATGACCCGGCGAATCACTTTTCTTTGACATACACAGAAATTTATGACGTGCCGTATTTGTCCCACGGCCCAAATGTTTGACACAGCTGGTCTATTCCTCAAAATACCAGAAAGGTGAATGAATTTCATTAATCTGGTATGGACCCCATACCTGTGTGTAAGGCCAGGTGTCGCGATAGGGTTTGTTGCCTCCCGAACACTTTACCACAGACAGGACAGGGAAAGAGCTGCTCATTGAGCCGCCACCGGGCGATACCGTTGCCCGGCTCGCCGTCTTCCTTTTCAGAGTCTACAAAACATACACGAAACGTTGAGCCACATTGACCAATCAACATTTTTGGTCGAGTCTTCTAGTCAGGACATGGACAATTGCAAGGTTAATCGCGGACTGGTACTTTTGCAAGACCTTCTTAAGGGTCTAAGCCCATTAAGACCTCACAGGTGAGAAAAGAGACAAAGTCCGGTCACATCAGGGCTATGACAAGCCAGCCAAACTTGGGAGGCTGGCCAGCTTACAAACAGAAAGCTGATTAAATGAATTGGTTGATTCTACAGGACTTCAAGAAGGTGATTTTCTAATTGGTACCATTTAAGTAGGATGGCCACAGGCAAGCGATCCAGGATTGTTGCTAACGAGACAACAATAAATCTACAGAAAAACGATTAACAATAATATGTAATTTAAGTAGCGCCTATACAAATAAACATAACGACTTTATTTTGGTAAATATTCCTCTGTACTTTTCCTAATAAAATCATTAACTTTCTCAATATAGGCATTACTTAATAACATTTGGGTTTGGTATTCTAATCCTTATCTATACAAACGATTTCACGTAGTTTTGAATATTTGTATTTTTTTTTTAAATCAACCAGTTCAGGGTGCCCCCTAGCCACTACCCACTGCCCTAAGATAGCTGGGATGGGCTGCAGCACCCACCACGACCCTAACCAGGATGAGCGATGTAGAAAATGGATGGATAGACGTATTTTCTAATTGTTTTTGTTTTGTAGTGTTATATTTTTGAATTCACATTTTTCCCCGATATATATTGTTTATATTGTTAATATTTTACATTTGCAATTAAAAAAAATGTGGTTTTGCAAAAGACATTTATCTGATGGTTTATTTTCCAATTTTTTAATATTTTCTTTTCCAAGTAACATTTTAGCATTTATTCTGCATAATGTTTTAATAGTTCGTTTTTTTTGATTTTCTTTTTTCATGATTTATTTCAATTAAAATTATATTCATTTCTGCATATAATGCTTTTTGAGGTCTAATTTTAAGTATTTCCATATTTATACATGTCCAATATTAATAGAAGTACACTACCGATCAAAAGTTTGGGGTCAACAAAACAACTGTTTTCCATGAAAACTTTTTATTAATCAAGTGAGTTGCAAAAAACAAAAAACAAAATAAACAGTCAAGACATTGAGAAGGTTAGAAATTGTCATTTTTAGTTTTTTTTGTTTTGTTTTTTGAATCCTTCTAAGCAACTTCTAAGCAATCCGCAACTTCTAAGCAATCCCTAACTTTTGAATGGTAGTGTATATTCTTAATTCTTTGGATAACTTTATGGTTTTGTTTTTTGTCTTTTTTTAGATTTTTCATTTACATCATTTGAACAAGTTAAATCAAATAAAAGTTTCATCGATTATTTTTATTGTTCAATTTTATTGTAGCAATTTTTATTGTTTTAATGTTTATTTTTACATTTTACTTTATTGAGGGTTCTGTTTATATTTGTGTATTTCTGTTTTCAAAATGTAAGGGTAAACTCACACTAGGTCCATTTCTTCCTTGCTCAAAACTGACTCCCAGCTCTCTCCTCACTCTACAAAAAAGTGCCAGAGTCCAGTTTCCTCCAGAATACACGTCATTACAATTATTTACACAAGAAAAATAAAACATAATTAAATGTGTATGGTTGTTTTGTTGGCTAGGTAGCACAATTCAGAACAAACTCAATAAAACTGCCTTTTTTCAATCCTGGTTGCACGCAGTATACATCGCATGTACATACGTACGTGACGTCATGGTTACGTTTTGTGCTTTGACTACTCCCTCGGCTGTGCATGTGCAGGCAATCATACTGTACTTGGGCCCAATTATACCGAACATTCCCAACTGCGGGTCTATGCTGCGCTAAGGCTCGGATCAATGGTGCTCAAACTACCAATAAAATCTGGACTTTATCAGCAAGGGTCCTTCGACACGGTATGATGAACCTAGTGTGTGTGCGCTCTTAAAATGATTAACTGTACATTTTTTACACAGTCAACTTCTGGTTGATAGCAAAGATACAATGCACCACTAACAACAATAATAATAATTTAAAAAAAAAACATCTAAATGTACGAGTCAGTACAAGCGGAACGAGGGCGGGCGGTTTAAGATTTGTTCACATCTAAAGCAGATAACGACTTAAAAGTGTGGTGGAGTTAAAGGGAGAAGCAGAGGTTCAAACGCACAAGGGAAAAACGTGCAAATGCCTTTATGTGTGTGTACGTGCAGTGGGAGGTGTTGAATTAACTTTCAGGCCACTCTTTGACACCCAGAAGCCAATCAGATTTCCATTAACTGGCAGAGGGACAGGTAAAGCTGGCACTGGCTAATTAACCTCTTGACTGCCGGCTGCCTCAGGAAAGGAGAATGAGGGGGCGCCCCAGGCAAGCGGACCACTGAGCTCAAAGGCTCGTTTGAGATCTAAGCAGGGAGCTCTACGTTTACACTATGTAGTAAATTGAGACGTGGGCGGAAATGCTTTTGTCTTTTCCTGTGTGTGTGTGTGTGTGTGTTACCCTGAAAAGGCGCCCGGGTGGAGGAGCTGGCTTCCGCGGGGGAAGAGCTTTTGGAGCGCGAGTTGAAGGGTGATTGTCGAAAGCAATCGTCCAAGAATGGACTGCAAAAGACGCAGGGGTAGCACAAAGCCACTTTTACAACAAGAAAATATTTCAGTTACATAGTCTTTGTTTTCATTGACTCACCTGTGAACTCCTATCATGTTGTTATCCTTGTGGTTATTGGCTTTGCTGACTTTTTCTAAAAGGCAAAATTAAACAGGTTAAAATATTTACACGTCAAAATATTTTATTTTAGTCTTATTCATAGCAGCCCCAGAATAGGTTAAGACATCTAGATAAAATGCATGAATATGATGGATTGTGTATGAGATTTTCTTTATGTATACTTTTTGTGTTCAAACAGGTATGTCTAAACTCTTGAGTATTGATGCTGACCGTCAATGAGGTTTTGTTAATTTATTACCATTAAGCAAAACATGAAACTATCTCTAAATGTTACTGAGCATAACCCCCAATTACAGCAAAAATGTTGACACTCGAATTAAGAAGTTTGGAGAAATTGAGTTTGAGGTTTGTCTTAATTGATCATTCCCATAGTTGAGTAAAACAAAGTTTTTCTAGTACCGTATTTTCCGCACTATAAGGCGCACCGGGTTGTAGGGCGCACCCCGAAAAAATCTTTTTTGGTCCTATATTTGACATACATAAGACGCACCGGATTATAAGGCGCTACAATGGGAACATCGACAAAACAGTCTGATAGTTCAGTCAAACTTATTACCCCCTTAACATTCCCAAAGCTTGCAAAGACGCAAATACGTGTCGAGAACACGTGCGGATGCGGTGTCCGTACGATGTCACTCAAATGCATCGTTCCATCATTCGGAAGGTTAAAGTCTTGGGATTCAAGAAATGCCAACCATTCCTTAGTTTCTATTTTCGCTCACAACTTTACTGTGCATATGACAATAAACACTTGGAATTGAGTTTAATTTAAAAAAAGACCCATCACAGCAACATCAAGATCACTCTGAAACAAGATACTGAGAAAATATATAGCCGGAGTAGCTCACCAAAGTCCTTGTGTTCAATAATAATGTGCAGCCATGGTCCTCTTATATCCGTGAGTTTAGTAAATCCAGGAGAATAAAATATTTACAAATACAGAACAGTAAAAAAATGCTTTCTGTATGCCGTCAACCATGTGCTATACGCATTCATCTTTTTCGGCCAATTGCAGGCTTTGTTTTGCCGCTTCAGCCAATGCCAGCCTGTAAATGATAAAAAGGATCCGCCCCCTGACCTCCGAATAACTTTAGCCAATAGTGATCGATTCAAATGATAATTGACACATTGGTTAGCCAATGAAACGCCGCTAAATAAATCCCAGCATACACCGCGGACTACTTGGCGTCCGGGGGAAAATCTAGTCGGCGGCTACAAGTTAGTTGCAAGACTTTGCGATTCAATATTGATCCATAAATAAGGCGCACTGTATTATAAGGCGCATGGTCAGCTTTTGAAAAAAAAATAAGACTTTTAGGTGCGCCTTATAGTGCGGAAAATACGGTACTTTTATTTACGGACCACAGAGAAGCATTTGTGTCAGTGACACACATGAAATGTTTGATATTAATATTTGCTATCAGGTAAAAAAAACTATATCAAAAAATCAAAAAAGTGTCAGTACCAACCCAGTAAGAATATATAACCGGTATCTGCCAATTTACATTTTTTATGCAGTTGTCCACAACTAATATTGATCCATGAACTAAGTTTTCTATCCGGGCAACCGCCGTCTTTGATGAGCTAACAGTTTTAACCCAAAATATCCATAAAGAAGTACCCACAGGAGAAAATTCCTAGGTGGGGAACAACTTTGCTCCTTGAAATTACTGTGTGGTTTCCCCACAAATCACAATAACAACTGCCTAATTTATACATTATTGCAGATCAGCATTTTTTCAGGTTCTTTAAAAATCCTTGTAAATCCCCGTACTATGACATAATTGAGCAACACCCCTGCCATTACTGACTGACATTTACCGGACGTCCTAAAAAGACAATTCAAAGAGGACAGAAAACATGCTGCAGACATCCAAGAAAGAGAAGAAGGACACAGACAACTTTCAAGGTGATGAAAAAAATCTCCAAAGTGGCCAAGCATCCCCCCGGCGTTCTGGGTGACCTTGCCACTGACGCATCTCTGAGGTCTTACCGCTGTGGGTAATTCATATTGATTGCTCATTGTGTGACAGCCTTGCACCAAGACCCCCACATCCACCCAGCTTCCACTTTGCACCATTTCCCTTTGCATCAGTATACTCCTTTGTGGCAGTCGTCGCAGTTTGCCAGGCCCCAGAGATGCCCCAGCCTCCCAGGGTGACAACCCCCTCCCAAAACGACATCCCTTTACTCTCCTTACGACTATTAGCCACCTCCCCACCCCCAATCTCATTTTGTGACACAACTTGCCAAGGACAGAGGTCTCTTTCTACGTTGCTATGGCGATCCAGCATGGCAGAAATGTAAAGGCGGTAAGGAGGGTGGTGGATGGGGAAGTGTGTGCAGCCAAGCGTGCTTGAGCCGACATGTCTGAAAACTAGTCAAGGGAGACACTATGAAAGAAGGCGAGGGAGGAGATTTTAGCGGACATTTGTACAAGCCCAGGTGGGCTTGAGGGAAATGTGTTAATGTGGGTACCCACCTACACAATACTACATACACTAAAGGTATACTTGTGTCTGACTGGTGTTAAAAGGGGTCTGGTCTGCCCTCATTGAGAAATACAAACAAGAGGCCCAACAGCTATAATGTTAGCTGCATGGCCTATTGTGATAATAGGAGGGAGGCTACAGAGGACCGTAAAAGCAACAGAGCGCATCATTGCCTGCCCTCTTCACTCCCTGATGGGCATCTACTCCACTCGGTGACTCAGCAGAGCTCAAAATACCATCAAGGAAAGGTTACACCCTAGGGTGGTCCTTATTTTTCGACTTTTAAAATTTCATGCTCTGACCCCTTGAATATGTTCCAATATATACAAAACGTAATTAGGCAAAGTTTCATCAAAATCAAAGGATATTTAGAGGTCGCTCAAGGCCTCTGAAATTTTGGTATGAAAAATAAGGATTTTTCGCACATTATATCAGACCTAGTGTACAAAGTTACTTGTAACTTTTCTTGTGTTACAATTATAAGCAATGGACTGAAATTGGATGTTCTAAAACGCCATACACATAGGGTTAAGATTTCCGTTTTTTCTCGAAAATTGCCAAAATTTTACCATTTTGGGAAATTTCTAAGTCGTTGAGCTACCTCTAAATATTATCCAAATTGTTTAAAATTGCACACAGTGTGTTTTTATCGATATAAGAACATATGCGGGGGGTCAGAGCCCAATATTTCAAAAAAAAAAAAATTTCGACCCCCATTAAGGACCACCCTATTACACCCAGGTGCCCAGCTGTTTGACCTGCTTCCTTCAGGAAGGCACACATGCTTACATAAGCAAGAACTTTCAAAGTAGGTGATTTACGGCTTTGAAATATGAAATAATTGAAATCATGATAATCATGATATTAAAATCATGATTGATTACAAATATATTAATTTCAACACTCAAAATCAACTAAACTACCCCCAAAGTTCATGATGTCGGAGAAAGGCCAGAAAAATGTAAAAAATCCGCATGCAAATGAAAACATTTTAGTTTTTTCAATTAACACAATAAAAAATTGTTGCATAATCATGATTATGAAGATCATGATTATCAGAAATCAGATTATCAGAATCATGAATGACTTTTGATTAACTGCCCTGCTCTTAGGCAATGACCGATTTCCACTTTATCCAAAAGGGAACACCTTTTGTCCCAAGTAGTGACTGATGTTCAACTTCATCAAAACTTGTGCAGATTTAAGCTTCAATGTCAGCCACATAGTCACTTGTGATATGTCGCGTCCTTGACTTTACAAGTGTGCCGCTGAGGACAGAAATGGATGGTTTTACAGCAACCCCCACCCAACCAGAAATACCCACAAACGTCTGGCGCTCTTGCTCTTGCTTAAAAAGTCAAACAAAATCAGGATGAAAACACACCTGACAATTTGAAGAGGAGTTCAGAGGCCATTTTGACCGAGATGTCTTGGGAAAAGAGGTCCTTCTGGGGGCGCACCGGGGGTTCTTGGGCTGGTTCAGTCTTCTCGTGAGCCTCTAAAGTGCCAAAAGCCAGCAGGTGAGGATGAGGAGCAGGTCGGGGAGCGGCCGGCGATACTTGGGCAGGGGCCGGGTCCACTTCCATTGGCTCCGCTTTTACCTTCACCTTCTGGAATTGACCGTCTTTGTTGTTCTCTGTACAGAGAGGAGCTTAGTCAGGCTTTACAAAGAAAAATACCTGTTTACATCTATCGGCCCTTTAAGCTCGAATATATTTTGCACTTAAAGGTAGTACCGAAACAATTTTTATCATACAATTAGGCACATAAAGTATAGTGTTACGCATCACAAATGCAAATAAGTAGCAAAATATCTCGTCCCATGTGCCGGGGAAACAGAAATTTGTCCCGAAGTTGACCCATCTAGCTTGTTCGCGGAAAAGCTATGACATCATCAAATGAACACAACACTTTCAAAATGGCAAATCCCATTTCCATAATATGTGAGGCCAGCTCCGTAACAATGATTTTAGTAAAAATCTTTTGCATCTGCTTTGAGGTAAGCATTTGTGCTTTTCCATTTGTGTTTTATGCCGTGTGTGTCGCAGTGGGTATAATTTTGTCAAGCTAGTTCCCTGTTTGCGTCGGGCTTTCCTTTTTTATCTGCTCCCGGATGCCGCTCATTGGAAGCCCATCATGTGTTGTTTGGCCAGCTAGCCTGGCAATAGCGCCGGTTTTGCAGTGTCCCTTGGTTTATTCTTGGCCATAGTCATCGCTTTTCATTGTTGGTTCTTGATTAGCCTGGCTGCTCATGGTGTGTTTTTTTGATCCGCAAGTGCCGGTTTTGCTGGATTCCTTGGTCTGTTTATTCGAGGTTGGTTTTGCTTTATCGCCAAAGCCATTTTTGCTTTTTGTTTTTGGTTCCCGGTTAGCCTAGCTGCTCTCGGTGTGATCTTTGTTCAACCAGCCTTGCGTTGATCGGTCCCGGTTAGCCCCTCCTTGGGAGCTCTCAGTCTTTTTGCCAGTTAGCCCCTTTTATGCTGTCCGCCTTTTGATGTACCATCACTGCATCCACCTGCGACACAACACCTAGACATTCTCAACAAAAACTACCAAAATTTATCTTAAAACATTAGTTACCTGTACGACTAACACGTAAAAAAATATGGCATCTGTCTTGCTAGGGTGCTCGTGTTCCTCTGATGGTGTCTCAGTTTAGGATGACAGACAAGAAATTCTGTCTTTAGACTGTTTTATCAGGGAAAATAATTGGAATTTATTGAAGATATATATATATATATATGCAAAAAAAAAATATATATATATATATACATGTAGACATCCATACATTTGCAGATTTTACGCAAAAAACACGCATTATTTTCTCACATTTTGCTTGTTTAAGAATTTGGGGTTACCATTAACAAATCCCGTTTTTGGTTTGTTGCAAATTATGAATTTTTAATAATAAGGCGAATGTAATCTGTTGTGCCCCAGTACAATTTTGAGCAAATGATGAGATGGTGACATGTCTTAACCATTTTTAGAACGCCTGCTTTGCCACCTTTTCAACCAGACTTGTCCAACAGTCAACAACATCTGCATTGACTAAAGAAAACCATTGACATTGTGCCTCCCAAACATTGCGGAGACCAGGTTTATGTAGAGTGGAGTGTTGTTTTATTTTGCACCGACACACCCCTGCACGTTGGTTCCGCCCCCGAGTGGCAGAGAGCAGCGTGACCTCGCGATGGCCTCTTGCCCCAATAAACACACAGCGCAACGCTAAACGGCTAAGCCCCAGTGTTTGGACTGCTCCTTGGATTTCTCTTTAAGCTCTAATTCGGTTCATTCACCCTCCGGAAATGTTAGCGCAAAAGTAGGCTAGGTACATTGCAAAATGTACATATTCATTCAAAGGAATATGTAAAAGTGAATCATGTTCTTGTGCAGGGGTAAAACTGTGTGAATATGGCGATGATTGTTTGGTTGATGGCCAAAAAAGCTTCAGCACATTTCACGGTAATTAAATTTGATGGGCTAAACTGGATTCGGTGGAAAACAGATTGCAATAGTTAAACACGTTAATGAATAAATGCAGTGATTTGTAAGTACATCCCCTTTTGCTCGTTTTCAGGTGACCGAGTCTTGTTTTGACCTGCGAACTTTTTGCATAAAAAAAGTGTACGTCTTCTTTAATGAACATACATACAGCTCATGAAATACTCATTTTTAATACATGCATTCTTCGTATTTTACGAAAACATTTTATGACTATTTTTTTGTACAAAAGCCTTTCCCTGCATTCAAAGCTCTTTGCCAATAAAATGTAATATAGTTTAACGAAATATTATTGTCCATAATCAACCATTGCTGTAAACTTTATTTATATGTATTTCCCCTAATTCTGTAGGTAGAAATTAGGAAATGAGGGGAATTTCAGAGAAAGGTCACAATGTGCTGGTCAGTAATGTCACGGTATCAAATTCTGGGACTTTTAGGACTTTCAAACAATTTTTTCCAAATTTCTCCATTCTAATTAAAATAAGAAAATCCATTGTTAATCAAGTATTTTGCAGAGCAACAAATACATCTGCAATATACCTATGCAATTTTTAATCTCTTGTGTGCATTTATCAAGACATATGATTTTTAAATCAATAATTTATTTGTTTTTGAGACAAATCTCTCCCCATATAAAAATCGGATACAAAAATTACAGTAATATGTAGCTTAAATCTTCAGTTTGAGGAGGTTCTTCCTATTACCATTTTTTTTACTGGGAAACGTAACATGATTTTTTTGCATGGCGCATAATTGATACGTAACCTTTGACTAGTACACGTTTCATGGTGCCCCATTAAGGTGTAGTATCACCCGTCCTCTTGGGCTAAACCCATTGGTGGTGATGCCGCTTCACAGGACAATGCCGAACAAACAAATGCCAGCTAAAGTTAATCACAATTACAATCCTTTACAAAAACTTCACCCATAATTCGAGCACTTTTTAATCCTTCAAAACACAACCTTATAATTCAACCTTTGGTCCAAAATTAATGTGTCTCTTTATATCATGACAAAGCTATAAACAAAAACCTTTTTAATAATTTTTAAGACTAGTATCAAAGAAATGCCCACTAGTCCTCATGGGGAGATAATAAAGGTCCAGGTGTCGGTTTGATTAGAGAGCAGAACAAAGAGACTGCGAGACACAGAGCACCATCAAACCCCTCTAATCCCTTAATCAGGTGGTCATGTTGGCGTAGATGTTGGAGTGGTGCGGGGGCGTTGGTCTTTTGGCAGGCTTTAGGGGGTATAAGTGGGTCAACCGGGTCAACCAGGGGACGCCTGAGCACCCATCACTAGATCGGGCAATTTTAACAACCAGGAGAAAAAAGGCGCTAAATGTCATGGATGTGAACTCCCACGCCTCGCAGACACAAACATGTTTACCGGCGTTACCCGGAGATGGCACGTTGGGGGTGGGAAAGATCTAAAGCAGAACACACATATCCCCTGTCCAAAGTCCACTTGTCATCGCATAAAACAAGAAAATATGGCCCTACTCCCACACTGATGATACTTTTTCTTGACCTAACGTTCTGTTGCCATAAAAAGAAGCCCTTACTGTGCTTTAGTTAACAACAGAACCCCCCGAAGTCCAAAGGGAATCAAATTAG
Source organism: Urocampus carinirostris (assembly GCF_059441175.1). Taxonomy (NCBI): domain Eukaryota; kingdom Metazoa; phylum Chordata; class Actinopteri; order Syngnathiformes; family Syngnathidae; genus Urocampus; species Urocampus carinirostris. The sequence continues at coordinate 22,738,933 of NC_142356.1, forward strand.
AAATGTAAGCCTCAAAACTCAAATACAAACAGCAGCTTGTCAAAACCAAAATTACTGATTGAAGAACTCACTGCAGAATTGTGCATAATAAGTGTGTGCATGTGTGCGTGTAATATTGTACAAAGTACATCGTTATTTTTAAGACAGAATGAGAATATACGCACATTTTATTTCTAGTAAACTTAAGGTTATAAAAACATCCGGTAAATTCAGAGAGCTTGTAATATCAAATTTACATAGAATGTTATTAGATGTTCAATATGAGCACCACTGGTCACACGAAACAAAACAACCTGATCAAATCATTGCCAAACGTGTCCCAGCATTGTATTGTCAATGTTTGCAAGAGCATCTGTAATTCATGCTTTACGATGTTGTGCTATGGCCAAGAAAGCTGTCTATGGACCATTTTTCTTTGAAAGTGCAATGGACAATGGTGAGACGTATCGCAACAAAAATAGTCGCATGACTTCATTTTCCAAAAGCATGGGATGCATCCACACTGGGACCTCATTTAGACAGTTTCTGAACACAACACTGCCAAATTGGACAGTCTGGGCAGAATAATCACAATCTCATGTCCTGGCCACCCAGTACCGAACCATGTGATTTCTTTTGTGTGGATTTGTGAAAGGATTGATCCTTGTGCTCGCTATTCCAAGGGACGTGGATGAGCTGAAGGCACGGATAACACAAGCTCCCCAGCAGTGCATTGAAAATGCACTGCTGGGGAGCGTTTGGCAGGAATTTGACTATCGGCTTGATATGTGTCGTGTGACCAATGGTGCTCGCATTGAACATCTGTGAACGTTCCATGTAAAAATAGAAATGAGCTTTCTGAATTTTAGTGTTTTTATATTCTTAATAGTTTTAAAGATATTCAATGCCAAAATGTGCCCAAGACTTCCTTAAATGTACAAAAAAGTATTTTTTAGAAACTTTAGTTAGTTCAAGTGTAAGACCTGACGTTGCTTTTAAAACTCACACAGCCGTAAAAGGGCCATAAAGCATTACGTCTCGATCCCTTTTGTTCAAGTAAAGTGTCAAAATATTTTTTATAGAAGGCGCCGTAAAATATTGCAAGTCATTTGAGTATTTCAAAATTAACAGCAACTGTGTGTTATGAAGCTTTTAAAAAGCAGCATAAGTGCTCCCGTCGGGTCCCACTAAACATCCCTCGCATAAAAAATGAGTTTAATTAATGCGGCACAATTTGTACCGTCCTTGATTTTGAAGCCACTTGACGCTTTTCTCAGTGCTTTAACCTGTAAATGAGTCAAAGCTTTTTCTAGTGTGATGTTGAATTATCATTGACTAGATTTATACAAGTAAAAAATATTATGCTGGAGAATTTAAATATTACTGTAAATGAATTGCTTTAAAGCAGGGGTATCTAATAGGCAGAGGGACCGAATCAAACATTTGACTTCAAGCTGAGGGCTGAATTGATTGAATGTTCAAAATAAAAGAAGCTGTTAATGCTATCTGCTAATTTGCTAGTCGCAGCAAACAACAGCTTTTCAAAATTGTCTATCCATCATAAAATGCCTCACATGCCACTCTTTTTTCACTGTACTTTTTTTTAATGTTCTGTATTTATTGTGTTTTTACTTGTAGTTTCTGAACTGTGCTTCAAAAAAAAATTGATTATTATTGTTATAAAAGCAATGATGGATAATACAAAAGTAAATAGCTAACTGCTAAAGCTAAAAAACGCATGAGGTCAGTTCAGGCTGAGAACAACCAAAAATCAAAGAAAGAAATCTTTAAAATGTGGGGAAAAAAGGATTTCTATGCATGGCAACAATTAGAGGGTTCCAACAGCTTAAAGAAAGTTAAATTCAAGATATTTTGAAACTGTGAGTGTGTGTGTAAATGGGTCAGTGTGAAGCACATTGCAAAAGCGCTTTGGGAGGTCTTCATTGACTTGAAAAGCGCTATACAAAATGCAGACCATTTACCATTTGAAACCTTTTATAATCAAATTTAAGACCAAGTCTACAAAAAGTGAATCTGTGAACTATTACTACATCTTTTTAGTTCACACAAATACAAATCTTATTTTTGTATGTTCAAATTTTTAAGACTTTCAAAAATTGAATTCAAGACATTTAATGCCAAGTAAGGCCTTATTTTTCAAATAATGAATTCAATGCCTTTTAAGACTTTAAGGATCCATAAAAATCCTGTAATATTATTAATTTTGTGGTGTATAATGTGCATTAATTATTAATTTTATATATTTCTCAATCAAAAAGATTGATCCAAGATGCTGCGTCAAAGATGATTGCCTGCATTAGAAGGTAGCCAAAAGTTTGTATTTTAGCAAAAGTGTGGTACATAGACTTCCAAGAAAAAATATATTAATAGTATAATATAATATTTTCCATCATTGACTTAGTTGAAATATTTCTTGGAATAATAAGTATTGAAATACAATAGTGTGCAAACATCTCTTACCCATAAACAACATTTTTTTCTAGGAGAAGTATCATACAGTGGGAAAATGTATGACAATTCCTGCATTTAATAAGATAATGTCTCAAAATCATCTCAGGGGCTGTAAAAAACAGCACAGGGGCTGTAGAAAACCACATTTGACTTTGAGATAAGTGTTTTAAAATGTGAGGAAGATCTTAATGTCATGATCTTTAACTCATGGTAAAGTATGATCAGGTAAGATTAAATAAAGGATTTTGTAAAGTTGCTGATGTTTTACATATGATATGAGCAAATAAAATAATTGAGCCCTAGTTTCTACCAACTGTTACGGCTTCCTTTAGTTAAGAATCGGGAACCTATGGGTCGCGAGACAGATATGGCTCTTTTCAGTACATCTGGCTTGGAGATAAAAACTCTGTCGTTCCAATTTGAGATATTAATATTATTTCATAATCAAATGATCAAATGTTACACAGTAAATTAAAATATGCTCAAGAATTAGCTTTTGTCTGGATAGCAGGTGTGGCGGTTTTGTTAAATGGTTCTTTCCATCAAAAAACTTCCAGACCCTTCTTTAGTTGAGGGGTCTGCTGGCCTTTTGAGAAGTTCCACAAAGTTAAAGGTGGTAATGCCACTTGTAAAATAAGTCTCGTTGGCCCAATGCAACATATGGGACATATTAGGAATAAATTAGAAAGAGCGCACATGATTTCGCATTAAAAAAAAAAAAAAAAAAAAAAAAAAAAATTGTCATAAAGTGCCTGAGGTGGTTATGTTTTTAAGCACTAAACTCTTGACTTTAAATGTCAAATACAATTCAGTCAATAGTCGCACTCAAACACAGACTGGTAAATTAAGTCACAGCATTAATATAACCAATAACAGATTAGCCCAGTTCAACACATTGGTATGACAACCGGGCCGCAGCGTCGGCGCAAGAGTAGACCAAGGGCTAAAGAGAGGGGAAACATTGTCAAATGCTGCCAGAAAAAGAACACCTGGGGGTAGCGTAGGAGAGGAGGGAGACGGCTCGATTCAATGTGACAACCCCCTCCCCTGCTTGGTGCAACTGAGTCTACCCCTGTCCTCGCTCTGTTATTCTGTATCCCTCCCTCCCCCACAAGCACATCTCCTTCCACTACTCTCTCCAACCTGCTCCTCAGACAAGGGGTGAAGAGTTCACGCTGCTTCAAAGGGCTGCAGTGTGGAGACGGCGTGTCATGAGGGAGCCTGCAGACTTCATACACACATCTGCTGCAGCTACCATTGATCCCCAGCTAACCAGCTCGCTCCGACTTGCACCCGGAGCCGACAAACGACCATAAACATAAGTCACCAAATAAGGTCGAGGGGTAAAAAAAATAGAGAAGCTGCTCCAGTTATAAGCAAGGAGAAAGAAAGGAGTACGCCACGGTTGGGAAGCAGAGGTGTGGTCAGTGAGAGGGCGCACACCAAAGGGGGCACGGTGAGGACAGCCGCTCAAAGCCAATAGCATCTTGTACATAACGCCAGATTACGCCTTTGTTGTCGTTTGACATAGCCGGATGAATATGTTGCACTGCGTTGTGTTTACTTGTGTTATAGATATATTTGCCGTTTAGCTCTAAACAGGGGCGTCGTGTTTTTAATTAGGATAATAGCTTTGATTGAAAAGATTTTGGTTTGAACAGGAAAATAATGTATGGGAAAATACGTTAAGACTAAAATATGTCAAATATCAGTACAGTAATCAATGGTTTATTGAAGGGGTTGCATTCAAACAAGTCTCCGGAACAGTTGAAATACAACAAGTAAAACCTTTATTAATTTATTATTTATACGTTGAGACCTGAGAACAAACTTAATTTAGAGGGTCAAGCATTTGTTCAGCAAATAAAAGTACTGTACTTTCTAAACGTTTTTATTTTTTTGTACTGTCAAGTTTTAAAAATAAGCTTGATACTTTGTTGTACACCCGTCTTGATTAAGAAAATGATATACTTCCTTACTTCAGATGATACTTTGCAGCTATCATGTAGACGTTATTGAAAACTTCATTTACATTCCTTTAAAGCAGGGACCCAAAACCCAAAATGTTGAAAGAGCCATATTTGAACCCCCTCCCCAAAAAGTCTGGAGCTACGAAAAAATGAAAAGCCTTATTTGTGATTAAGGGCTATACAAATAAGTGTGACTTGACTTTACCCACCTACCTCAGCTGGTACAAAATGCTGCAGCAAGGCTTTTAACTAAGACAAAAAAGTTTGATCACATTACCCCGATTTTAGCTAACCTGCATTGGCTCCCTGTTAGCTTAAGATGCGATTTTAAGATTCTGTTGGTATAATACAAATTCATACATGGACTTGCTCCCTCATATCTTTCAGATTTAATTTCCCCCTATATTCCGGTCCGGAGCCTTCGCTCTGAAAACGCTGGTCTACTAGTGATCCCAAGAGCCAAGAAGAGATCCGCAGGTAACCTATACTTTATGTTGATAATATGTGTATCACTTGCCCTCATGTAGGTTAATAGTCTGTAATAATAGTTTGCAATAGTATTTAATCTGTGCACCCCTTTGAGACTCTTTGTGATTAAGGGCTATATAAATAAACATGACTTGACATAAGGAAAAACACATACTGTATCGAGCTATACATGGAAAACGTTAAGAATGTATCTGGTTTGTCGTCCTACACAATTCATATATTTTCTCATTATCAAACATTTTTGAAAAAGGCGCCAGGGAGCCACTAAGGAGCGCCAAACAGCCACATGCGGCTTCAGAGCAAAATTAGAAGTCCAACTTTGTTTTGGCCCCCAGGCGCTTAGTGCTTTTGTTGGTGCAGAGTGTTTTGTTGACATGATGGCTTCAAGAGAAACTTGAAATTGAAAACAATTTACACATAGATTATGTAGGTTCGTCAAGCTGTTTTACGTACAGGTACAACTCAGACCGCAACGTCAAGACACAAAGGCAGACACCTGCAGGGCGACTGCTCAGCCCGTCAGTGAGCAGAACACAATGCACAATGAAAATCTGCTAAGCAGCGAAACCGCGATAAGCAAACCGCGATACAGAAAGGATTTACTTTATCTCTAAATAACCTGCAGCAAAGGAAATAACTAGGGCTGCAAAAACTAATCGAAAAACTAATAAGATCATGATGATTTGTGGTATCTAATAATTTATGTGCCACTAAGTATGTTAAATCAATGCAAATACACCATTTTTTTAGTCTGGCAGAGGGTGCCAAAACAGACTATGAAAAAGTTATTTTACAATTTTTAAAATCTTTTTTATTGAACATTACATCATTACAGACGAAATTGGCAAGAAAGTTTTAACTTTGACTCTTTTACCATAAAACAACACTTGTCAAGGGAACAGAGGTACACAGAAAAAAGAACAGAACTTGAGTGAATTAAATGATTAAAGTAAAAAGAAAATTATTAATAATAATAATGACATGTTTTAACTCTACACAAGGGGCAAATTCTTAAACATTTATCCTTTTCACATTTGGAACTTTTATCATATTCCAAGTTTGAACCAAGAAACAAATTTGTTGAGAACATTTTGAAAATGGAGTTTGCTTTTTTTTTTGCGGATAACATTTTTTGGCTACATTTAAAATGAAAATATAATATGATATGATCTTCGGATGACATGGTATAAAAAGAGTATCTTACATATTTGCAGGTGTATGGCGTATATTTGTAAGCATTTTTGTCTATTGTCAAGTTAACTGACCAACACTTTTTATGTGTTATAAGATAGAATATTCTGCTGTTGTGTGACCGTTTTTTCTATGCATCCAAAACTTCAACATTTAAAAAAAGGAGGAAATAAAAAAATGTATTTAAGGTATCAGATTCATCAAAGAAAATAATCGACCGATTTATAGAAATAATCATTAGTTGCAGCCTTAGTTTCTGAACCTGCTCACTTGGCATAACTCAGATCTCACCAAAATTTGTGTTTAAACTGTTTAGCAATAACATATAAATGTAGTCCTGTTAGGCTTATCCCCTATCCTGTATTAGATTTAAATCAGCATTTAAAAGCCAACAGTACAAAAGTGTAAACATATTTAAATAAATAAATAAAATGTTTCATCTGAATGCGCAGGCAGGTCATTTGTACTTTAATAACCGTGAGCTCCTTAGAGGTAGGACTAGGTTTTAATTTGCCTGCTAATGAGTACCAATAAAAAAGCCTCAAATGACGGTGGGCCCTGTTCATAGGCAGCAAAGGGAGCATGTGTGAATTCACACCTAGGCAGCAGCGGCGAGTTGGAGAGTAGGCGTCACGGCTGTTACCCGCATTGATGCCACTCTGCCGGGGCGGCCCTGTAAATCAGTACCCTCCCCCCGCGCCCATCCCCAAAAACACCATTTCCCATCTGCTAGGTGTGCATCTTGCCGTCGGCATTGGGGACAGTTTCGCCCGGTGTAATTAGCCTGCAGGCACAAACAGCTTTTTCGTTTTGATTAAATGGATGCGGGAAGTTGTATGACCACCCAATATTTGATACGAAAGCAAGGAGTGATAAAGTGGAGTGGATAGGGAAATATTAGGAGGATGTGGGAGTGATGATTTGGGGGAAGAATTGACCTAGTTAAAACATGCATTATGTAACTCATAACAGACTGGGATGCATTAATTTCACGGACAGTGAAGCCCTAGCTGTATCAAAATTCAGCTTTTACGGGAACAATTATTAAGCTGTCTTTAGTACTGAGCTCTATGTGAGGCAACAAGCTTGAAAAGCAAGAAGATGAGGTAGAGAAGGTCCCTGTAAATCAGAGATCGGTTCCTGAAAGAGCCATAAAAGACCAAAGAAAACAGAAACACAAATGTCTGGAGTTGTAAAAAAATGTAAAGCCATATGTAAATGTATTACCACCAAAGACGGATTCATTTCAGCTTCTCATTTAATGTTTTTTCTCAACATTTTGAAGCACTGGAAAACGTTTAAGGGACACTGTAATGTTTGACCGCTAGTCGTCTCCTTATCGTGTAGTGCAGGGTAGGGCTGCATGACTAACCGAAATCTAAGCAATACTGCGATGTGACGTGGTGCGATTGTATAATCGCAAGACACTTTCTTTTCAAGGATCAATAGTTCCATGTTTGTGAATGGCCAACCAGAATTGTCACAGTCTGGGTTGTAACAGTGCCGACCAATTCGAGGCTAGTTTTAACGGCGCTAGCCAATAAAGGCAAGGCAAAGTTTGCAAGGAGCACACTGTGATACACACCCACGTGTGAGCACCGTGTGAGCAGACAGCAACTATAACCAAGCTGCCCTGGAGAGGGCTCGGTTTTCTTAAGGTTAAAGCATGTCAATATGATTAACCCTCGTGTTGTCTTCTTTTAAAGGACCATTTTTGTGTTTTTATACAGCTTACATGGAAATGCAAACAATAACAATATCTAATTATTCTACTGTTGGGACTAATCTAGGAGTGTAGGAAAACCACATTTAAAGATAAATAAAATGTCATTCAAGGGGATTTTTCTGGGGTTTTAACAACGCAGTGGTGGGTCATTTAAAGGTTGAGGGGTCTGTCCTTTTGACCCATGGACAACAGGGGGGTATGTACTCACACAAAGAAAAAAATACTGCAGAAAATGCCCTTTTCTTTAAAAAAATTAGTTCCCGAGATGCATGACACGTGGAATATTTTCGAACATACCTATATGATTGAGGGGAGGAACAATAAATGGTCTTTGCCTCATTTAAATAAAATGTATTTCATCCCTTTAAAGACAACTGAGGTGCCCCGAGACCTGTTTGAAAATAACTCACGAGTGCTGGGCCATTGTGATTTTCTAGAGAATGTTTTTAGTGGTTGACTGAATTCATTTAACCTTTCTTCCAAATGAGCATGTTAATAACATATCAACAAAATAGTAATTAGTAAGTAATAAGTAGTTATTTTAGAAATACACATCAAACTGGGTTACCTTTGCGCTAATTAGCAACAAAAAGTAGTTCTCAGATTAAAAAAGGTCAGGGCTCCTTTGTGTAGTGCTACAAAGCACAAGGAAGAATAAAAACTAGACTGAGCCCAAACGCAACATTTTACTTTTTTTGCCCAATTATTGGCTACCCGTGTAGAAAAGATGGCAGGCAATTTTGTCAGTTCCCATTGGGTGATGCTTATGTTATGTAAAATAAAAGCTAATTTCTCAAACTACAAGTATTTAAAAAATAGCATGTTTATCAGTAATACACTGTCCCTTTGAGAATGTTTGCGTTGCTTGTGTCCATGTAACAGAACATCACAAAATGACCAAAACCATAAATCCCCTAACCCCGACCCCTCATATTCTTCCATGATCCCTGAAAAAGGTCCAGCAAGCTACGAGGGCAGTTCTTAAGTCCCACATGTGGCTCTATAGCCGCAGGTTGCTGACCCCACTCTAACTGAAAATTTTAAAAAAATAAGAGATCAAATCTATTGCAAAGATAATCATCAAGTTGATGCATGATGATTTGCTCTCCATGTTCTAAGTAACTACCAAAGTAAAACTTTAGAAGTATGTTGTAGGGATTATTGTGTGCAAGAGGGGTCAAAGTAGAATAAATACCTCAGTTTTCACTTATTCTAGGCTAGTCTGAAACATTGAGAAATGAGCATTCACTGTAATTATGAAATGCTACATTAATATCTTGTACACAACCAAGACACATTGGGAAGTTCTGGCTGAGATCAACTCCGCTCTGACTGCCCCCCCTTCTCAACGTGATTTGCATATTAGGCACCCTTATTGCATTATAGCTGCTCTGTCGGTGACCTTTTAGCAGTGGACATAGACAGGGGGTGATTGTGTGAACGCCCTTGAACCTCATGACTGTAATCACATGTGACTAGGAACGCGCTGACCTTTCTCTGGCCCCTTTCTCATCCTTACCCCTCCTCAACCGCCTCCCAACCCGGGGTCACTCCAGGGTCCAGACTCTTGTCAAGGCTGTCACTCTGCGCAATCCCTCCCATCTACCCTCCCTCATCTGACCATTGCCATGGCAACTACAGCCACTGCTCGCTGAGGACAAAGCGAGGGAGTGCGCGTTGGATGAACATTTTGCCATCTTTTGCCAGACCAGGGGCAAAATGATCAGTGGCAAAGGAAAAAAGGTAAAAACAAACACATTCATATTAAATTAACTCAATGGTATAATGCTGGCTGGACAAGAAAACCATGAAACACAAAATATAATTTTGCTGTATTGTGTCAATCATTAATCTGACTTTAGCCACACTTTTTGTTACTGTATCTTCCACTCACTATGCTTCACAGGATCAAAAACTTAACCCCTAAAAATGTCTTTTCGGATATTGTTTTCATATAAAGTGGCATCAGACCATAGGGCGCATACAAAGTGGTGGTTGGATTCTGCGCTCTTACGGACTTTCCTATGCCGGAATTTTTAGGTAATTGTGGTCATTGATAAACATGGACTGATCAATAATTGAACAAATATGATAATACTCTGGTACGCATATAGAACATTTTCTGTACACAAGGCTCACGCACGTTCTAATTTCTGGCCAATTGAGGGGTTTTGGGTGCGCCCTATAGTCCAGATAATACGGTCATTTGCACAGTACACAATAAGGTTTGGCTTCCTGGATGTTTACAAATCATTTATTAATAACATTTTGTCCTGAAACCCAAGTGTTGCAAAAATGTATTAACCGAATTAAAATCACAGATTGATCACTTAACAAATAATAGTTATTGACTTCGCACTGAACACACAAAGATGCGGTGTAAGCTATATTGTCAAAAGTCATGGAAAATAATGGGAACATTTTAAACAGCTTATTTCAGACCTCATCAAAAACTTGCCACTCAGAATGTTTTTATTTCATTCATGTTTTGCGAATATCAACTCAATGTTGAACTTAGCCTTGTTGGCACACAGTTGACATTTTCAAATTGAGTGAGAGTCACTCTGCAGCCGCGAACAAACAACACACTCTAACTCGACCTGGCATTCACCAATTATTTTGTACTAAAACACGTAGTGGTGGAATGATTTAGCAATGAAAAAAACATATACAGAAAATAAATCACAATGGCTGTTAATATGTAACCTGAGGAAAAGTTGTGGGTGTATCCAACCAAGCAACTTACTGTATTTTCTAATTGTTAGCCGCAAAATCGATTGCAAAAAAACTTGACTTTTACTAAGTTGGTGGCAAAACAGTAGAGACAATTTAAATCTCATGAAGATAATCACACTCACACACTTCATAAGGATTTGCATAATTGATTGTTTTAAAAAATAAGAATATTCTAATAAAAGTATTTTCCGTAAAGTAATAAAATATCACAAATTTTGGATTACTTATAAATCATTTGAAACATTGGAGTCTTTTATTATTTTAATATAAACTGAATATGACTTACAGCCTATCATGTTATTCTCGACTTTTGAGATGGGACATTTGAGTTTCCACCATAATGAGCAATATTAAAACAATAAAAGACTTGCAGTACTATATGTCAAATAGGATATATGTCGTTTTATATAATTTATAGAAGATAAAAAATCACAATGTTCTAAATGTCCTACAGACTTTGTTTATATTTTTTGTAAAACTAAGCCAAAAGAGATATCTTGTGGAAGCAGCGAAAGAGTGTTTTTTTTTCGATTGTGCCAGACCCCTTACCCAAGTTTCCCTCTGGCAAAGTACAGTATGGAATCAAGCCTACTCTTTGGTTGAGCATGCAGAACTGTACAGCAAAAGTATCAATAGCACTGTATGACCTGGAAGCATCAGGAGGAATTTGATGCAGCTGTATAAGAGATACCTTTACCAGGGGGCATATTGTTGTGTGTCAATTTATAAAAAACCGTAGGTTGTGGTCTGGGTCAAGGTGGGTGTTAATGGTTTAACATTGCTAAGTATTATAGATTTTTTTTATTAGGCTTAAAGGTGTGTGAGCTTCAGAAAAGCAGTAGTACTTGTTCACAATAATGATAAAATAAGTATGATCCTCATTGTATTCTTTTATAAACGACGTTTCAACCATGCAACGGCGAAGCAATTTAAATTTGTCTGCATACTGGAACTTTGTATACCTGTAGATCAGAAATCTTTTTGTTACATTCCTTTAAAGCAGGTGTCAGGGACCTATGGCTCCTTAACCATTTATACAGGTAGCTGTTTTAATGAGTACGTATGGCTTGGAGATAAAAGAGAACCTGCACAATTATTTAAAGTATTGCTAAAGCTGGAGGTTCGAGTCATGCGAAGCAGTGTCAATACTAGATACTGAATGGTTTCGGTCCATTGTATTTAGGATATTTTTTTACTACAGAATGTCTGTGCCATTTGAGATTCCTTGTGATTAAGGGCTATACAAAAGAAACATGACTTGACTACAGTTTCCAGTCAAGGTATCACACCAAATCATTATACTGTATATTCCTTTATATGGAAGCCCATTCAAAAGTCCATGTTGCCTATATTGTTGAGACACTTTTTGATGAAAAGCCACAAAACAAACTTCAAACTTTAAATACCCAAGGCTCTCGCAAAACATCCAAAGCAATTTCGATGGGTGAGCGGTAAAAATGGAACGAGCTCAAAACAGCGTCCGCGTACTCCTCCTTTTCACCCAGTACTGTCTGCACTGAAGGTAAACACGTCAATATCCCCGTTTACAGTATTTTGTTACATTTTACACAAGAACTTTGCCCGCACCTTGGATTTGAAATCATTATTTACGACAAAAATGACAGTCAAAGTTTTAAATAACTGCAGGAGAAAGACAAATTTTAAATGGTATATGGTACACAGGCTCTGGCATTATTACCATTTCATTGATTATAGAAAATCATAAAACATCACACAGTGAAGAAAATGCACTGAAGATTACGCTTTTGTCTGTAGAGTGGGTTTGGTGGTTTTGTTGAATTCCGTCTTAAAATGTATGGTGTGTCCCTTCTCCAAAAAAAATATATATATATATTTTGCTTTTATCGCTCTCAAAAAAGTTACCGACCCCTGCCTTAAAGGATTGGCGAGTAAATAGAAAACAAAAAACATTTACACTAAGACACAACCACCGGTCACGTTGCCGCTTCTTGTGTTGATTGTCGACCACATATCAAGAAGTCATAGAGAAAACCAGTTACCGGTATTTACATTCCTGTTTGCCAGAGTAAATGTAAAAATATGACTCCTTTACTTTTATCTGACCACTTATTTTCTAGGAATAAATGTAATACTAGACTAATTAATATCCTACCAAAATGCAGAAAATGGAAAAAAGAAAAATCATTTTCTATAATATATTAATGGAGTAATAGTCCAATGGCAATCTTGATAGTAATTTTAACCCCCATCTTTGGCACAAACAAACCAAAGACAGCATGTCCAAAGCTGTGACTTTGAATGAACATACCTGTATGACTGGGTTCATCCTACCTGAAAGCTTGATCAGCAACTCAGAGGCCACTTTGTTGTTGATGTCTTGGCTCAGTAGACTGTTTGCAGCTGGAGGACTCTCATCCTTCGGCTTGAGGGGCCGAGGGTGTTCAGAGTTAGCTGTCGCAGACCCCGTTATATCGTCCTGGCACATTGCACTAGGAAAGCTATGTGGGATTTGACACTGGGAGGCTGGTCTAGGACTCAAGGCTTCCTCTGTTTTGGGTTCTTCCTTCACGTGGAAGGGTGACTTAAATGCCTCCCTTTGGTTGGCAGCTGTGAAAGAAGAAAGTTGGAGATAAATCCAAATTTAAGAAACTTGTCTGGAAGAGAATCAAATCTAAAAAAACATGAAAACATTTCATTCTGTTAGGCAAATAAATAAAACATTTTTTGTCTGAATAGCTTTGACAAAAAACATAAATGCTCAAGTCTTTTTGTAATAGCAAGCTTCCTATTCAGTCACATATTAAAAAAACATTAATAGCTAGATTCGAATTCGATTGTCGTTCCAGCTTTCAATTAAGATCTGGTTGTGACAAGCAGCAACGTAGGTAACATAATGCAGGAAAAAAAAAGTTGACCCAGCAAATTTCAGACACAGCATATAAGACCATGATAGATGTCCCAGCGCCGTTACAATAGAAACTGGAACCAAAAGCAACCTGGATACAGCTAGATTCATAAAACACACTTTTGTTATGCTTATCTGGTAAAATCTAAACGATCTTTCTGGAACTTCTGCAGGAAGCCATCATACCAACGCTCCACAGACATCTTCAAGAGAAACTGGGCCACATCCAATCCGCCTTAGATGAATAATTAATAATTGGCCACAGAGCACCCTCTAATAGAAGTTCGCTTTGTATTTCATGTCGCGCTCATTACACAGTAAGCTAAAACACGACATTGTTCAAAGACAACTTTCCTTGAATTTAAGTTAAAAAAAGTACATCATGTTATGGGTGATGGTCTAGGTTGGCAACTTGTCACTGAGAGAAGCTCTTACGAAGATATATTGTTTGAGGACTATCACTCATGCCACGCACTGGTCAATTTGCCACTGGCTACAACTGAAATTAAAGGGAAAAAAAAAAACACTCATAATCCCAGGGCGAACTATCGCACCTAACATCTCTAACAGCCATAGGCCCGCCAAACCTTTCATCCCGCCTCATCCATCTGTGCACTTGGTGCCCCTCTGATTAATTACCATCATGCCAAAAGGGTACAGGGCACTGCAAAAAGGGGACAGGTGGTGGTATTCTAGACCACACGTGTGGTGTTCGATGCCACAGTGACACTATGGAAAGCCGTTGTGCAATTGTAATTCAAGAGGGAGAAATAAAAGGACAGGGTGGGGAGGGCATTCGGTAGCATGACGACCTTCAAGTTCTCGGGCAGTGGTGCTAGGGTCACTGCCAGTACCAGTTGGAAATGTCACGTCGTCGGATGTCGGCCGACAAGCTAAGTATAACCTGGTCGGAACCTGGAAGGACGTCCTCTAATTAAAAGCTTGTCAGGCCATGTTGAATCAGTTGGGGACAGGGCATTTGCTCCTCCACTTTACAAAAAATTAAAAAAACATTACAGGCATAAACACACACAGCAGCAGAACAGATATTTAAACCATAAGGAAAAATGAACAGCCTTAATTTTAAAGCATAAAGAAAGTGATTTTGAGTATTTTTACATAAAATGGCCAAAGTTAGGAGGGTTGGTTTGCCTTATTTCCACAACACTGGTTCCACACTGCACCTTGCCACACTGCTAATACACAGGAAATGAGCAGGACTTTTGACTTTGTTTTGGTTCTTCAACAATCATCTTGAAAAAACGGAAACGTAACCACGTGTACCACACTTTTGTTGCCAATTCATACTTTTGGTGGTAACATAAAATCCTCTATGATCCATTTTCTTCTATGAATTTGCTCTATGTCCTTTTTGCGCATGAGTGTGATCTGAGTGGATGAGGACGGTGTATCAATTGAGCGGGTGCTAACAAGGGAATCATATTCTGCCCTGTTGGTACTCTCCTTTAGTCTCTCGGACCAAATTATGTGAATAAACTAGTAGCAAGACGAACAACCTCCCTGATGTTATGTAAAATACGTCAGATCATTAAGAGCTAGACATACAATGGTGAGATGATGTCTCACAGTAAGAATGTGGCAGCAAATTCTGCGATTAAAAAAGAAAAACAGTTATAAGTCCATCGCAAAGAACACACACAACAACAACCAAATCAAATGGCAGACGTTCATTGATTAATTTAACGACAGCACTGTTTATTACAAGACAGTGGCCACAGCAGAAACATTTTGGAGATTGTTTAGAATTGGGTTCTGCTGCTACCGTTCAGCCCCAAAAAATAACATCAAAGAGACAAAATTTGGGTCCTAGAATGGGCAACCTAATGCAAAACCACTATTGTGGAAGAAACATTAGTGACGTAATGCAAATGTCTTGAAGCTATACATTCACATTAGCGAGTTTTAGGCTAGGCTGAAAAAAGCCAAACTGTGGTAAGACAAGTCCACTATTTGCTAAAGCGCTACTTATTGTGAGGCGAGTTGCATTAACATCCCAGCTCAGAGGCTTCTTTTAACCAGTTTGATAAATGGGCATTAAGCAGATTGTATTTTATTGCCTTTTTGTAATTTTGACGGGCCTTTTAATATATATGTGTGGTGCTTAAAAACCTAAGATTTAAATTGATGAAAAACAAGCATCCTAATCTGTTAATACCTTTACAGATTCTGTAAAAAGACTTGAAATGTGCCATATACTGCATTTCCTCAGAGCATACTAATCCATCTTTCGAACTTGTAACATTCTCCTGAACAATAAAACAAGCATTGGACATAAATAACAATTCAAAATCCCAGCAAAGCTGAATTAACACTGGAACCTTTTTTCCTTCGTAAACTCACAAACACAACAGGGTGACGAGTGTCCAGTTATTCTCGCATGTCATCTTGTGAAGTGAGCCGAGAAGCAGGCGGAGGGTGCGTTTATGGGTGACTGGCCATCTCAAGTACCCAAGTAAATTCCCTGAATGTCGCCACAGTACTGCTATTTGTTTGAATGTTATCAATTCTGTCATGTATATTGACTCTAATATAGTACACTTATAGTCTTATGTTTTGTAAAGAAGAGTAGTCGTAAATAAAAAGGTACTCTATGTTTTAGTTTCCTGATTAAACACACCGTATTTTCCACAAAATA
The DNA here is from genome assembly GCF_059441175.1 of Urocampus carinirostris. Taxonomy (NCBI): domain Eukaryota; kingdom Metazoa; phylum Chordata; class Actinopteri; order Syngnathiformes; family Syngnathidae; genus Urocampus; species Urocampus carinirostris. The sequence continues at coordinate 22,755,039 of NC_142356.1, forward strand.
AGGCACACAAAATTATAAGGCGCAAGGATAGTCTTTTGTCGTATATGTTTAATATATAAAGCAAAGCGGCACCCTTATACATGTATTTTTAAAATAACATCTTTTTTGTTATTATGTTATTACCAGGTTAATTAGCATCAATTATCATGTATAAAGCAAAAACAGGTTATTACCACAAAATATTCAAAACACATTAAGAACTTGGGAGGAGGGGTATGAGTTATGAGGGAGAAATAACTTGTTCCTATTTTTTTGCACTATGATGACTTTGCACCAAATGCAATATTGCACAACCCTTACGATACCAACGGTATCACGAGAACACTGTATGTAACATCCCACATGCCGACATTTCTTGTGTAAATACCATGTAAATTATAACTATAGCCTTATCCCCCTTGTTTTATAACCTTATCTTCTCTGTTCCTTTATCTTCTTGGCTCATACCTCACTGTGAATGTGTAAAACTGGAGTGTCATGCCCAATGTCGTTGTCACAATATGTTAACCCATTTTGTAACAATGACAATAAAGGTATATTCTATTCTATTCTATTCTAAATCTTAAATGTAAGAACATCATTGAAAATATTCTGCATTTCTAAAGCTGGTGTCAAACTATGGAACTATCTACAGTATATGAGGAGCTGAAGCAAATTAAAAATATTCATCACAAAATGTGATACTGGTTATAAAGGAGAATGAACATGAACAATTGCTAAGGAATTGATTTATGTGTATGTATATATATATATATATATATATATATACGTATATATATTTGTGAATATGGGCAGCACCGCGACGCAGTGGTTAGCGTGTGTGCTGCACAGTTCTGAGGTCATGAGATCGAACCTTCTGTGTGGAGTTTGCATGTTTTCCCCGTGCTTGCGTGGGTTTCCTCTAGGCACTCCAGTTTCCTCCCACATTCCAAAAACATGCATGTCAGGTTAATTGGCCGGTCGAAATTGTTCCTAGGTGTGAATGAGTGAGTGAGTTGTCTGTCTCTGTGTGCCCTGGCAACCAGGTTCAGGGTGTCCCCTGACCACTGTCCGGGAATGGCTGGGATGGGCTCCAGCACCCCTGTGACCCTACCGAGGATAAGCGGTGCAGATAATGGATACATTTCTGAATGTGTATATGTATATTTAACATGTAATATATATTATATAAAATGTGAGTATGGGTATATTTAAATACATGTATGTGAATATGTAATATATATATATATATATGTGTGTGTATATATATATATATCCATGTGAAAGTATACATTTGGAATTGTATGAGTTAATATACATGTAGGATTTTATATGTTTATATGCATGTACTGTATGTCAGTGTATACATGAATATATATTTGTTTTGTTTTTGTAAAGGGGTGAGAGCTAATAAGCTATGCTTCTTACTCATTTCTGAAAATGTATTTTATTTTCCATTACTTTATCTTTGTGTAAGCTTTCTCATTTTTCTTTTTTCCGTTTTTACATGTTTAGATTTTCTGAAATGTTTTGACAATGATCAGGAAGCCTTGCACTGCTTGTGACACATATTCAGAATAAATAAATGACAACAACAATTGTTTCAAGTCAGGCTAAATCGATCAAGTCAACCACAAAATAAATCATTTTACTTAAGTACCCGTGGGCACCACTTTGGATACCCCTGTACTATTTATTTATTTATTTTCTTGGCCGCTTATCTTCACTAGGGTCACGGAGAGTACTGGAGTCCATCCTAGCTGTCCTTGGGCAGTGGGGAGGGGACACCCTGAACTGGTTGCCCGCCAGTCGCAGGGCTCACAGAGACAGAAATCTCACCCTCTCTCATTAACACTTAGGGACAATTTGGACCAGCCAATCAACATGACATGCATGCTTTCGTAATGTGGGAGGAAACACAGGGATAACATGCAAACTCCGCATAGGGAGGCCACGGCAGCTGGAATCGAACCCTGGACCTCTGCACTGCCAGGCTCTGCGACAACCACCCAACCGCCGTGCTGCCACCTCTGTACTAGAAAATCAAAAAATTCAAAACTGTTTTTGTGTTTGTATTCATTTACAATTACTGTATTTATTTGTTTATAATTCAAATTCCTGATTCTTTGACGAAAAATCAGTATATACATTTTCTTTCACTATCACTAAGCTCAAACTAAATATTTCAGGATAGAAAAGTTAGTGAAGAACTATCGCAAAGTGATTCCACCCGGATCGCGGCAGAGAGAGCGCCGATGCTTAATCACTAGACCAGGGGTCGGGAACCTTTTTGAACCAGAGAGCCATAAAGGCAAAAATATTTACATTTTTTTAGGGAGTCTCACCATAGATTTTAAGACAAACGTCAACAAAACCGCCAAACCCTCTCTCGAGACAAAAGCTTATTCTTCAGCACATTTTTTTTCACTGAGTGATGTTTGATAATTTGATAAAATGTTTAATTAACAATAATGCCAGAGCCTGTTTCCCAAATCAATATATACCACTTAAAAGCCGTCCCTATCAATGAGTTAGTCAAAATTGTTGATGTTAATTTTCGTCCGAAATAATTTGTTTTCAAAACAAAGAGCGAGCAAAGTTCTTTTGTAAAAGTGTCACTAACTACTGCAAATGAGGATACCAACGTATTTACCTTTAGTGCAGACAGGGCTGGACGAGAAGTAGTGCGCGTGCCCTGTGTATAGCTCCTTCCAGTCCTACTGCTCACCCAATCAAACTACTTGGGTGCTTTGGTAGAGATTTTGGGTGTGGGAAGTTTCTTATGTGGTTTTTCATCATAAAGTGTCTCAACAATGAACAGATGGTATAATCACCTTCCATATAAAGGATTATTTAGCTATTTGCAGCCAAAACAGAGACTGTTAGTGTGATGCCGTGACTGTAAACTGTAGTTAAAAATGTGACCTGGACGAACCCTAATCACTCAGTATTGTATGGGCTTTTTACATACGACAATCTACTCCGTATGTAATAACAAATTAAGTAATTGTTGAGTCTCAGTTTTATCTCCAAGCCATATGTTTTTTGGTTTGAACAAATTTATTGACACTAATAACAGAAAACAATCATGACAATCTCAACAGCAATAAGGCACATTCACAATATTATATTTCAATATGACATTTAACAGCAAACACAATGTGAGGTTTGAACAACCCTTCTCGAAAATCCTAATAGCAATCAAGCATATTCACAATTTCATTATGTGGGGTTTTTAAGGGTTATTGTTCTATCTTCGTTATTCATTATCCATTATCCGTTTTATCGGTCAGTTCATAGTACGCTACAAAACCTAGGAGCCAAAAGGCCAAGCTAAGGTCCTAGCCCTAAAGCCTTGCTGCGATCATTGCGAATGCACCGTTCCCGGAGGTACTGCAATACCGGGAAGAGACTAATAGGTTAAAGACCCCTGCACTAAACCAATAGAATAATAGGCATTAGATTTTATTTAATCATCACAGTAATTTTACTCACGGTACCACGTTGCTGCATACATAGGGCCATGATTTAAAAGATGTGATGACACTAAATGAGTCTTTGAACACATTAAATAAATACGCTGTAATTTTTTTGTTGGTATTGTGTTTATAGTTGATGTTGTCGATAAATTATTTAAGCCATGGCCCTATGTATTCAACAAGGAGGTGCAATAAAAGTATTGTAATGAGATAAAAGCTCAAGCCTTAAACCCTCGGTGTCTAGTGGCAAAGAAATGGTGCTCTCACCGCTGCGATCACTGGGTTTCGAATCCAGGTGCATCTAATGTTGTGCAATCTCTGCTCATATACGGTAATGTACTACCATAAAACCATGTGTAAAACAGGTACCAAAGAAGAGTTTTTAGGTACAAAAAGTGTGCGTTATATACTAATAAATGTGATATCTTAATAACATAAAGCAAGTGCACCTTTTATGTCAAAGGACAACTTTAAGTTTTAGAAAAGCCAACCAGGACTTGGTTCTAAGGACTAAGGATCACATGAACTTATCATAGAGAGAAGCATCGACTTTTTTCTCATGTCAACTTGTGAAGCTAGCAGAGAAGCAGACGGCGGTGTCTTTCTGGGTGAGTGGCCATCTTGAGCTACCGACCCAGCTCCCTTTCTGCGGCGCGACGACACTATCAGTTTGTCTGCGTGTTATCACAGCCTTCTGACACCTGCCACCGACGCTACATACATCGGTGTTCTTTTTGCCTGTGCCTCCGCCGCCTCCTGCTTTTTCGCCTCGCGCCTCATCCGTCTAACTGCCAGGCGGTTGTCCGCCGCGTCTCACCTCTCGCTCCACGGCCAGGCCCGCCGTCAAATAACTTCATTAGCTTTCCACCTCTGTCACGCCGGCCTGCTCCCCCTCTGACAATTGGCTGCTGTTTAATACTGGAGGAAGAAGGGGAAAAGCACAGGGCTGCACGGCAGGTTTGAGAGCCCAACAGGAACTGACAGCACACTAGACACGGGACAGTGATACAGATTTCTGCAGATGAGATGTATGGACAAGAGAGGTCACACTCAAAGGGGCTTCCAGTGTATGTGCTCTCATCTGGAGCAGTAAATGGTATGGCTATTCTAGTTCACGATGCATTACTGTACATAGACAGTGACAAAGGAGACAAGAACTCCAAATGTATTAAATACAATGTCAACAAGGACAGACTGTTTTCATTATATCATGAGCACGCCCACTTCATCGCACTTGCCCACTCTACTATGAATATTTGTCCATGCGTTTCGACTTTCTTCTACTTGTGTGAGACACTTATGTCAACTGGAATTTTTTTTCCCAATAAATCATGGTTCACCTAAATTACAGATGCAGCATCCAGTGGTGGCTCAACTTTGCATTTTTTTTTTCATTTGCAGTTAGGTAAACATAAGCTAATATTAACACTTGGCAATTGGCAAATATATTTGGCTACATTTAACCTAGAGCCCATGGGAGAAGCATCACTTCTGATCGTTGCTTTAACAAAATAATTTAAATGTGTTGGACTCAAGGCTTGAAACATCACTTTGTTTGACAGAATTACTAATAGCCAATTTTTGCAACCACAAACATAACTGTATAATACTTAACAGCAAATTAGTTTACGCTTAAAAAACAATCTCATTTGATCATAATGCTAGTTGGAGTTAAGTAAAAATATAAAGTTGTGAAAAAAACTCACCAATATTCTATTAAAGCAGCATCAACATTTTCCTTTTGAGTTAAAATAGCTTACTTTAATTTGATGGCTTTCCTCCCTGTAGATTAGCCAACGGACGACAATGTTATCTTTCAATTCAATCTAACCATCCTGCTTTGCCATTAGTTTATAATGGACCCACTCCATTTAAATTTAAATCATCACCAAATTCCAGCATAACTCGCAATTCACTGCATTTGGGACTAAAAACATGAGACCTATAAGCACACTTCAGTACTTCTGTTCTTAATATTGCATGCATGACATACCGTTTTATTTCTGCCTGCCGTGCTTGCTGCAGTATAAGGAAGGCATTATATTCACAGTATTCTCCTGGGAGGGAACAACAATCATAAGAGCTACAACACCTCCCACAACACCCATGCCAATTACTCACACCAAGCCAAGGTCAAGCTCGCTGTGCCTAAGTCAGTGTAGCATGGGGGATGGGATGCCCACATGATTAACTCTGGTCTACTGGGCACCGGGAAGGGAAGGGGTGGCGTGGCTTTCATCATAAAATCAAAATGTGTATCACACTAGATGGCTGGCGGCTGTGTCACTATATCGCCATACAAGATCAAAGTTTATTGCTGCAATGGAAAGCACTAGCACTCTCCCCAGCACTCCCAGAAATTGTGTTTAATTTATATTTGAATCGTAAATTAAAGTCAAAATGTAAATCTGTGACCAACCAAGTTTGAAAAATTGCTGAGAAAAGGTATCTCTTGTGGTGATCAGCACAGAAAAAAACTAAAGTAATGACAACAATCCCAAAGGTATCACTCAAACACCACCTTCAATCACATATATCTAGAACCTGTCACCATGGCCAGGAAAGCTCAAACCACAGCTGAACTTGCCAGACTTAAAACCATCTGGAGGGACAAGAACATAGCAATAAACTCAAAGATAAAACTCATGTAACCGCTGGTGACTTTTATCTTCCTCTACGCTTGCGAGACATGGACTCTTACACCCAAAAAACAGGCCAGGAACAGTCAACAGTGGAGAAAGCTGTTCATAGTTGCATCCTCATTCGTGCCCCAACAACCAATGCAGTTGAGGGATCTGTAAACCGTGAACCAATGACAGGATTTTCAGTCTGTACGTTTTCTGTACAATAATCGTTATTAGATTGAAGCATAGAATCAGAAGCAGGATACAGTTATCCAGCTCAAAAGACTAGAGAAGATACTGTGTTTAAGACTAATGAAGCATCTGGTCTTTTTTCCATATAAAAATGATGAGAGAAGTGGAATTCATCATCTGTTCAATTAAAAAAAAAAAGAGAATGTGGGGCGGCACAGCAGCAGAGTGGCTTGCACGTCCGCAGCACAGTTCTGAGGTCAGGGGTTCAAATCCAGACTACCAACCCCGTACTTGGGTGGGTTTCCTCCATACTCTGTTTTCCTCCCACATTCCAGGGTAATTAGACAGTCAAAGTTGTCCCTAGGTGTGAATGATATTGTCAACATGAAATATAGGTTATTCATATGCAGCGACTGGCTGCATACCAGTTCAGGGTGTCCCCTGCCCACTGCCCGAGGACTCCAGCACCCCCACGACCCTACATAGGATAAGCAGTGCCATATAATGGATGGATAGAGAGATTGAGAAGATGTACGACTGACTCCAGGGACAATTTGAATACATTATTTAGGTTTTCATTTTGATAGTCAGAAGTGGGATCCATGCGCTGCTCAGAATAAAGAAAAACTCCCCCAAATATTTTTATTACAAAAGAGTTCAGCAGGAGTTCACTGTCTTGTTCATGTCTTTGAAAGTGGACGCATTTCCCCGCGCTTTGCCTTCTCTCACTCACTAATTTGTTCAGATGTCACTTCATCTGTCAGGTCTCTATATCTTTCACCCTCTGCCTCCCTTGCTCAGCCTTGGGGGACTCAGGCAGGGAACAGGGGGTGTAAAAAGTAGAAAGAATAAGATACCCGTGAACACACTCAATAAAGTTTCGTCAGATTCCGGAATCCCGAAAGGAACTCCCTCACCTTCCTTGACCCCTATGACAAAGTTGATACTTTGTGATCAAAGGATGTGTATTCATTTCAGTCCATAATCATCACGTCTTTTTGATTTTTTTTATATTCACCCAAATTCACCTTCAATAACGACCCTGATTTAAGCTGCCCGCTGCATGACACTGGACTGACATTGGATGGAGTCACCGCTTGCTCCTCCCTGGAGAAGCCAGGGCTTGATTGTGCAGTCTGGGAGTGGAGTGCAACTGGCACCCGGGGGGCAGCCATTTGGAGTTGGGGGCACTGAGAGGGAAGTGGTAGGGTTATTGAGGTGGGCGGTTACTTAAGTGAGCTGTCCTAGTCCCCCCCTGGCATATCCAGGCTGGGTCACATGATGGTGAGCCAAGGGCGCTAATCATTTCAAATTATAAATTCCTTTTTAATTATGAATTATGCATACATTTTTAATTAATCTAATGTTCTCATTTTTTCAAGAAGATCCCAATCTAATTATACAGCATTAAGCGCAAGATTGGCAGGCGTAGCCTCGACCTCGCTGCTGAACCTTAACTAACCTTTTCCCATCAATCCTGGCGTCATTTCTGAGTGCCTCTTTTCATATTCCACAACACTACAAAAAGCTTCTAAACAACATCATAACTTAACAATCCATAACAACAGTAAGTTGGCCAAGTTTGCCTGAATAATTGTTACTAATAAAAATCAATTAATCATCAGAAAGGTAGCTCCTTATTATTTCAAACTGTATTGCAAAGCAGTTCAAATTCATTTTTATATGCTCGGATGCTTATATAACAAACCCCAAGGTGCCAGGCTATGAATTTGTCTTCATGCAATGAATGGTTCACAGTTCACTGTGAAGGTCTTAGTAAAACAGGAAAACGTGAGTGACATATCAACTCTGCTGTCAAATGAACTAGTGTGATCGAGTGGGGCATTGTTATACAACATGGATTTTTTTTTTTCTATCAGAAAAGGTGTCAGAAAAGGCACATTGTTGAGAAAAAAAGGAATTTGCAGACACAGGTTTTAGAGGAACCAACATTCGGACAAGATATGTGCCACTTGGCTATTTAGTATTGTATACAAATAGTCAGCAACCACCGGGGTACAGACCAGTATCCAGCTGTGGGTTGTTTGGTACTGGGACGCACAGAAATAAATACAAGTTGCCTTATTAAGGAACAAAATGTTGCTTAATTTCTTACTAATACCATATTAAATGTGAATTTTTTTGCACCCAGAGAAGAACTCAAAGTTTGGGTGCATGTAATACACAACGCTCGGTAGTCATTGTTTTATATTACCGTATTTATTCTATGGTTTGATCAGTTGAAAAATATTGCTGACCACATTTGCACACCATTGGATTCAAAGGAAGAAGAAAGGCAGGGCAGTGGTTAGTGCGAACCTTCCTGTGTGGAGTTTGCATAACTGAAAGTGTTGCATTTGAGGTTGCAGGGAAAGGTTTAAAATATCCCGCGTTCCTAAACATTCAAGATTAGCCCAAAATATTTAAAAAATGTAGCTAACATATTTAGAGTGACTGAATTTTACGTGTTAATATACGGCACAGTTCTAAGATCATGAGATCGAACCTCCCGTGTGGAGTTTGCATGTTCTCCCCATGCTTGCGTGGGTTTCCTCCGGGCACTGCGGTTTCCTCCCACATTCCAAAAACATGAATGTCAGGTTAATTGGCTGGTCCAAATTGTCCCGAGGTGTGAATGAGCGAGTGAGTTGTCTGTCTATATGTGCCCCGCAACTGGCTGGCAACCAGTTCAGGGTTTCCCCTGCCCACTGCCCGAAGATAGCTGGGATGGCCTCCAGCACTCCCGCAACCCTACTGAGGATAAGCAGTGCAGATAATGGATGGATGGATGGATTGATTCAAAGGGAATTAGAATCAAGATAGCAGCGTTGAGATCTCCGAATTCCAACTATTAGGAAGGTGATGAAATGGAAAAAGGAATTAGATGTTATCTCATCATCACACCACCTTTACTCATTGTACAATATTGTTGAATACTTGGAGCCATGAATGAAATCATTTATTGACAATGTAACGTATGAACCTAGTACCAAAATAAAAATTACATTATAAATATACTATACAATAGAAAGAATGAACACACACTCAATCTAGCTTTGGCAGTTTTTGAAATCCCGAATGAAATTCACCTTCCTTGACCCCTGTAATTGTGCCATTGTTTTAAAAAGATCTGAGCCCTGCTTCTTTTAGAACCCTTCATGAAATATATTGTAAATATACCATGTAAATTTTATTTTGGTTGTTCTGAATTTAGTTTATGTTGTTAATAAATGATTTCAATCATGGCCCCACATATTCAACAATGTGGTACTGTAGGTAAAAATGGTTTAAAGATGAACTAAAAAAATGCTTTTTTCGTATTTCATGCATATCCCTAGTGGTCTAGTGATTACACAGTGGATTTTGTCATTATATATACATTTGTTATTAGGCCGGGCTATGAGAATATAGACATCAAAACGGTCCGTTGTACAAAAGGTTTGGGGACCGCTGTTGCTCCAACTGATCAAGTTTCAACACCAACACGTTACAGATAAGACACTTATAGAGCTGAAAAAATGTATCTTTTATTTACTTGGACAATATGGGATCAGCATCGAATCAGTCACTAAAAGAGTGGGCTGTGGAATTTGTTTATTTTAATATGCTTGGACAACAAGATGTTAATTTGAGATCATGCTTATCATCTTAGATTTGCTTGCTAAATACTTTAAAAAAAAAAAAAAAAAAAAATTATGCTAAATTGCTTCTTAAAACAGAACCAAGGCGCTTATGCTGAATCCTTGAATCAAGTGACACATTGCAGAGCTTGATGCTCAATTCTGATTTTTGGGTGAGAGCTGGTGTTTTTGTGACTCTTCACAGTTCCAACTGAATGTGACTTGTTTGTGATAGTGAACGCCTGTGTGAACACTTCAAATGTCCTGCATGCGCAGTGGGGGTCACGTGACATGCAATGCCCTCATGTTTGCGAAAGTACTCATGGATGTTAACGGCGGAGCGTTGACCCACCAAATATAATTAAATCCAAAACCTCGCTTTTCGCCCATTGAAATGTTATCCATGCAGTGCGATTTAAATGTAAATATTGTTAATTACCACTAAAGGATACTATCGCTTTGTTAATGAGCGCCCTGCTCGTTTCTAGCTGTGACGCCGAGAAACATCTTAGCCTTTCTGCGAGTTACAAAATAAAGATTTGCCACAAATGTGTGAATTTATAACACACTATGTGTTTTTGTTCGCCATGGATGTTGATTTGTCCCTGCTTCCTCCCGCCCCGTTGAACGCAGAATAATGACCTCGGCCGCCTACCGACGACGTGCAGGTCGCATGAATTTGCGTCGACCGTTCACACAGGACTCACATTCCAAAAGATCAGATATGTATCGGATTTAGGACCACATATAAAAGTGGTCTGCTTCTGGTGTGAAAAAAACAGATATGTGCCTTTGAGACGGACTTTATCAGATTGGATGCAGGTCGCATCCTTGCAAAAAATGATTTTCCTGCTCCACTAAAGGTAATTGAAAAATGCTGGAAGGAGTGGCAGCCTTGTTGGCGTTTGCCATGAAATAACTAAAATAAAGCACCAAATGGTATTCATATCATGTACCAACCTGATAGCTTCATAAGCAAATCAGTAGCCGTCTTGGTTGTGATGTCCGGGCTAAAGAGCGAGGCGGTGGTTGGACCACTAGGGCTTGCGCGTAACCCAACACTAGGACAGATTCCCAGTAGCTCCGAGGAATTGGTGCTGCTCCTGGGTCGCTCTCTGCCCAAACTAAATGGGGACAGCACGGATAGATCTCTCTCTAGAGGCTCCTCCTTGATGTGAACGTGATTGGAGGACGCCTCTCTTGGTGGGGACTGCAAACGGGCGTCATGGTGCAGCGGGGACACCTGGGTCCCCTTTGGGTCAGCTGTATTGCTGCCATCACCCATTAGGGAACCTTCGCCCTCGGTGTCAGTAGTGAGCTCTTCTTTCACCTTAACATCATTTCGGGGAAAGTGCTGGTGGCAGCGCATGTGAAGCTTCAGACTGAAGTGACGAGAGGAAGTGAATGGACAAAGCTCACACTGGAACGTCTCACCCCGGTCTTGGTGTTGATGTACCTGGCAGAAGAAGGAGACATGTCAAATGAAAAAAGCATTTTCGTACAATGACACAGTGATAAAAAGAACCATTAGCAGTTTAGAACTACCACTGCAGTTCTACAGACAGACCTTATAATGCCTGTACACCAAAAACACATGGGTCAAAAATAGTCAAAGTTAGGTAAAAAAAAAAAAAAAAAAAAAAACAGTTTATGAATTGTTCGTACAAAACAGCTAAAACTTGTGTGTTGTTATAAAACAGGGGTTTTTAACCTTTTTCGAGCTGAGCGCTGTTTGTTACTAATTAGTACAAAGGCACCCTGTTTCATATGCATTTCTAACAGTTTCTTATATGCCACTGATAGAGCTTAAAAATTGTATCTTATTTACTTGGGCAATATAGGATTCAGTATTGAATGAGTAACTAAAGGGGTGTGCTGTACAATTTGTTTTTTTAATATGCCTGGACAACAAGATGTTAATTTGAGATCATGCTTATCATCTTAGATTTGCTTGCTAAAATACTTTTTAAAAATAAAAATAGTTTAATTATGCTAAATTGCTTCTGAAAACAGAACCAAGGCTCTTATGCTGAATCCTTGATTCAAGTGACACACTGCTGAGCTTGATGCTCAATTCTGATTTCTTCATTTTCCTCATGTTGCGGTTTTTGAGTTTTTCCTTGCCCTCATGTAGGTTTTAGATCAGGGGATGGTGTCATAATAGTCTGTGGTTTCCAATAATCTGTGGTCTGGGCAGCCCTTTGAGACTCTTAGTGATTAAGGGCTATACAAATAAACACGACTTAACTTGGGTTGAAATAAAAAACTCATATGTAATTATTATGTTGTTATGACTCACGTCAACCACCCAAAAAATAATTTTACTGGAAAAATCACAATGACCCTGCACCAATGAGCTATTTTCAGAACAGGCCCACCGGCACCTCAACTGTCCTTAGGGGGTACCTTGGTGCCAGTGGGCACCACATTGAAGACCCCTGTTCTAAAAGAAGTGAATCACATTTTCGGGGCTTTTTTGTGCACCGCCTAATTGATGGGAAATGTTTTATACACATTTTTGGGTTGTCATAAACAATGTTTCAGTGTTTTGTATTAAAAATCAATGGTTTGCGTAGAAAGACCTAGTTTTTGAGTTATTTAAAATAAATTACAAGGTTCTTTTCAACAATATACAACAGGGGTCACAAACGTGGTGCCGGCTGGCCTAGTCTGAGTAGCCAGTCGACTTGTTCTGAAAAAAAGCTCACCAGTGATGTGTCATTGAGATTCCCTAGAAGATTTAATATTTAACTGCTATGATGTTTTAGTGGTTGACTGAGCCTATTGTTACCCCTACTTCTAATAATTGCAACCTGGTAACAACATAATAACATAGTAATAACATAATTTGTTATTTCACAAATGCACATCAATCTGGTATCATTTCACACTAATCAATAACAAGTAGCTCTCAGCCTCAAAAAGATTGGTGACCCCTGATATAGAATACTTGTTTTGGTTGTTTTTAACAAAAGGAAAATTTATGGCCATCGTTTAAAACAAATTTAATTAATTATTTTAAACGTTTTTTTTCTTTCAAAATAGTTAAAACAAAGTAAAAAACGTTGTGGGGTATGAGGGTCAAAAAAAAAACCTTTTGTGGGTTCTTTCTGCAAAACTACATACATGTTCATGTTCACATTAGTGTGTAAGGATCAACCTCACCTTCATGTGGGACTTGAGATTGTCTTTGCGGGCACAGCGGAAGGGACACAGCGGACATTGGTGGCTTTTCAAGCCTGTGTGGATTACCATGTGTCTCTTCCAGTAGCTTTTGCGCTTGATAACCAAGCCGCATACAGGACACTGGAACGGTTTGCCGCCGTCCTCTGGTGAACCTTGAGAGGGGCAACACAATGGTTAGGTGGTGACATTTACAAAAGCCAAATTGAAATCAGTCTTTTATCAACTGTGTGATAATGCAGCAGCTTTGTTCCTGTATCGAAATAAAAATTCAAGTCTTTTCAGCGTGCGCAGGTTCTCAATAAACCTTTACGAAGACTGTGGCGGGAAATGGCAGCTGGAAATGAGAGTAAAATTGTCCTTTTTTTTTAGCGCCTCGATTATTGTTGTTGGCTTTATATCCAGCTTCCATTACTGTTTAATTGGTCTTATTAGAAGGAGACACGATGGTATTACAAATTCTAAACAGGCCTGTCAGGATGGCTTCATGAGTATTCCGGCCGTGTTCCTCAGGAAAAAACATCTGGTAATCAGTGTTTGGCGAAATGACTGCGCTCAGCCATTCATTGACCCGAGGTGTAAAAGCTCGAGACTGCCTATTTGCAACAATAAATGGCCATCTGCAGCACGAACGGTGGAGGCAAGGTCCGTTTAAGAAAAGAAAAGCATCATGCTTACCACAAAAGGGACAAACACAAAGAACCCGTGCTACTTCGAGACATTTTAAGATTTATATTTTAATTGGTTTTTGATAAGAGGGCTAAGATTTATATGCAAGCATGGCTTACTAAAAAAAGAATTAATAACTCACATGCAAGATTGAAGGGAACGAAGATTCATTACCCGTCAGGTCTTTGAGGAGTAAAATTAATCTTTATTCTTTGTTGTATACTAGATTAGATTTAAAAATAAAGTGCTAGGTGTTTTAAAATGTTCAAGGAAAAATTACTAACATGTTTTAAACAGGAAATATTAAGGGTTTTTAGATAGATGGATAGTTAGATAGATACTTTATTCATTCCCGTAGGGAAAATCATATTTCCAGCAGTGTCCTTGAGTTAGAAACTAAAATAAGAGCTATAGAATACAAAAATACCCAATATAACGTGTGGGATAAAGAGCATTTAAATTTATAACAGCTCCATACAAGTTTAATTCAAGACATCTTAAATGCCTTTTGAAATCAAATTTAAGACCTAGTCGGCAAAAAAACACAATTGAAACCAACAAAAAAACAACAACCCACAAATATTTCATGCACACAATACATGGTGCCTCACACACATTACCTGGCACAGCTTTTAGCCATGGCACAAAAAGTTTGTCGGACAGCCACTTCCCATTAAAGTTACACTTTCCCATGGTCCAAAGTAAACGTCTCTGTTCGAAGTTGCTATGTGTATTGTTGGTAGACATAAGACATGAGTCCCCTTCAGAAAGGCCCGACAAAATCCACATCACCATTTTGATAGCTTTGGTATTGTGATCACGCCATGTTACCAACAAAGTAAATCAGTAAATTACTTTAAAAAAAAAAATTGTAACTAATGATTCGGACTCGAGTTTCAACCTCAAACGTGACGGTGTTACCGTGTACTACCTTTATTTCTGATCATTATTTAGTTACATTTGAGGTGCTGGCTAAAGGTTGTATTAAAAAAACTGAAGGATTTAGCAGACGCAATATAAGCACTGGCATAGTTTCTGAACTCTCTGATCTTCTTTCAGGAGAAGTTGCGTCATTTCCTTTATTTAAAGGCTCTATTCCAAGAGCCAAGAAGAGATCCGCAGGTCCGAGAGCGTTCTCCATTCGGGCCCCGGTGCTGTGGAACGCTCTTACCCCTGAGATTCGATCTGCAACTTTAGATCGAATGTTTAAATCTAAGCCTAAAACACACTTCTATTCTATAGCATATGAATAACCTATATTTCTTGTTGACAATATCAGGCGATGGTGTCATAATAGTCTGTAGTTCGCAATAGTCTTTGATCTGTGCAGCCCTTGGAGACTCTTTGTGATTAAGGGCTATACAAATAAACATGACTTGACTTGACTTAAATCTTTTTAATTCAAATAAATATAAACCGTATTAATGTGTTCACAATTAAGACTTTCGACAATTGGATTTAAGAAATGTAATGGCAATTAAGGCCTTATTTTCATAATAAATAATTTGACTGGCTAATTGGGAGCCTTTTAAAACTTTTCAAGGATCCGCAGGAACCTTGTTACAGGACGAGATCAGTTAGGTTGTACCGTGCTTTATACTGCTTGAAGTAATCTGGGATAGATTCCAGAAGCCTGTAATAATAATAATAATAATAATAATAATAATTTCCTTGTATTGTCATTCTGTGTAACAATGTACACAGAACGAAATGTCGATTGCATCTGACCCGATGCAGCCGCAGCCAAGAGAGGGCGCCGCCGACCACTTTTTAAGTCTTAGGAATGACTCGGCCGGGGCGCGAACCCGAACCTCCCAGTCTCAAAGCGGGCGCCTTACCATCTAGGCTACTGAGCTGTAACCTCTGTTTGAATAAGTGCTTTAGGAATGGGATGATGCACATGCTAACATTAGAGAACACAGATTACTTAATTCACATTATTTAGAAGAACACTAAAACTAATGTGTTTACATGCTTTACCTAAGTTAATCATTTATGTGGATGTAGCAGAGAAGAAAATTGAGTAATGTTTAAGTGGAGGGAACCAAGAGTCATTGGATGAAATGTTTTACAGATCTAGGATTCATTCAGTAAAACTTTTTAGAGAAAAGATCAAAGCAAAACGTAAGAGATTATTTCTTGAGAAGAAATTCATTCTCAAACACATTGTTGATTAACAAAAGTGGCCTTAAGTGCTTTTGCTGTACTGAATACAGTTTTAAAAGGCAGAGTTGTGTACAATACATTATGTTTTAGTGCAGATCCTCCTAAATACTTTTGAAGTAGCCAGAGTTTGTACAGAACTAAATCGACGCTTCAAGGCCAGGAAGAAAATGAATATTACACAGGATCATTTTTAATTGTGAAGGGCTTTCTGTTTAGCTCGGTTTAGCCCCGGCTATCATTTGAGTTGTGCTGTTACAAAAACTTAAATGCGGATCACAGCACATTTAGATTTATGGTGTTAAATCAATGAACATCGGATAGAACATGGCAGGGGTAGTTGACGCAGCATAAACCTTGCTAATTTCCGATTCTTTTCACAACCAAGATGCCCTTTTGTGTAATTGTAATCCTGTGCAGTCCTTTGAGACATTTTTGTGATTGACTTGGATGGGACTACTTTGCATAATCATATCAATTACATAGTTGATCAGTTCTTTCTGTGACAGTCAAGCTAAGAATGAAAATTGCTACAATGATGGCTGTGCGTAAAATCCGGGTAAGAAAAAAACGAAATGGAATTGGTAATGTCAAATTAAAAAAAAAAGAGCACTAAATGTTTTTTACAGTGGGAGTAGTCGGAGACGCCAATAAAAAACAAGGCATAGTCATCAATACTCAAGGTCACATTTTCAGTCTGGCCACCAAACAACATACCTGCCTTTTTACAGCATCACTCGACCTTGATGTCTAGTCAGGCTACAGCAAGCCCTGCTACAACCCTCCTTTACCCCCTCTTTCACCACCACCTTTTTAACATGCAGATCACAAAATATTACATCGGCCACCTCATCTGTCTGAAGTCAATTTCATCCCGCCATTTTAGATTTGCTCAGGGTTGCAGCACAATCCTTCAAAAGTGGCCATCCATCTCTTTGAAAACATTCTGTTCTCCCCTTAAGGCCACGTAAGTCTCTTGTTCTACCCTTTTTCCTGTTTGGCTTACATGTCCATATCTTCCAGAATAAACTGCGTGCAGGCAGTGAATGTTCACACATCTGTATTTAGTCAGTGGAAATATGGAGTGTTTGACCTTAATATCAGCCCTGGCGATCAATGCACTTGCGTCTCCGGTTAGCAGGGTTCCAAGCTGCCCAGACCCACTCTAGTAGTGTCTCCACCCGCAGCTTTTTGGCAGCCCTGGTAGCCTCGGTAGGAAGGCCCCCTATGGAGCCCACCCTGCCCTTTCCTGAGACTTTCTTGGTAGGCTGACACTTCATTTTCTTTCTATGGTGATAATTAATTGCAGTGGCGGAAACAAGTACAGTTTCAAGGACTATTAGGGCAAGCGTAAAAATCACATTTAAGTTCAAAAGTAAGTGCTTGTATTTTATTTTAAAGGGAAAATCAGTCAAAAAGGTTCTCTGACCCCCCCCTTTTTTTTGTCTATGTCAGTCTTCGTCTGATTACCAGATGATTATCCTCCGTTGTGAACAACCGTTACAAATCAGAAAGTAGCGGTAGTTAGATAGCTGCCCTCCGAAAAAAAGTGGAACAGGCTGATTTACTGCGTTTACCACACATTTTAATTCTAAAATATATGACTATATTTGTTTTTCTTTAAGGTTGGCTTACCCTTTAAATGTCTCTAAATAATACTATTTTCTTATTCTAAAACAATGTCTCATACTATGTGTCATACTATTGCTTAGTTGATAATATCTTGGAATTTACTTATCCTCAAACTGGCCTTTTTATATTTTTAATTGTGTTTTTTTTTTTCTACTTCTACTGTTTTTGGGAAATGGTGCTACATTTAAACTCCAGGTTAAACTGCTCTGTTCAAATATTATTGTTAAGAAATCTATATTTGCGTGTGTTAATGTAATAGTTGAAAATTATAATTGCTTACGAATAGCGAACTTAGTTTGAAGCGTGAACCAAATGCACCCTAGATGCAAAAAGACACTTGGTAAAGATATATCATTAACACGCTTTATAATAAAAAGCTATTTTTACCTAAATCATCTTTATCCTTCTCGGTTGATGTGGGACTCAAACAAATAAAATTATAGTTCATTATTGGTATAGAGAACATCTTTGCTTTTTTTGGAGGGGATTAGATAAACAAATCTATCCAATCGTTGCCCCATACTGTGTGTAGAGGATTAAGTCGTGAAAAATTAATTCATATTACCTGCTTGGCTGTTGGGTTTTCCTCTTCCTTTTGGTGTAGAGGGCAACAATAGCTCCAGGCCCTGCGTTGGTGTTGATGGCGTGGGGGTTTTGTGGTTCTTGTCTAACAGGGGTTTGACATCCTCTTGGAGGATTCCCCCACTGCCCGACAGGGGAGAACCCTCCTTCTCGGTGAGCAATTTCCCCGCTGCCCTGGCTGCCACCTCTTTGAGCAAGGCGGCCGAAGAGGTCATGGACACGAGTGACAGGAAAGACGTTGCAGAATTCTGCTGGTCTGTGGGCGCACCGGGCGTCAACGAACCGTGACTCCTCTCGCTGACTTTCTTGGAAAGCGCAGCCAAAGTGGAGCTCGCCGACTGCGGGCTGAAAGGAGAGTTGAAGGCATCAAAGCGCACCGCATCATCTCCCCGGGTACCGGCCCCTCCGAGGGGCGGCACTACGGACGAAGCGGGGGTAGAGGAGTTGGTGGTCATGGCGGTGGCCGACACAGCGTTCTTGTCTTGGAGTACTGCGTTGGCTGCCGCTTTTAACTTTTGGATAGCAGAGTCTGGCGAGAGACTGGACCCGCTGGGCGTAGAGCGTCCAGTACACAGCCACTTGTCTGCAATGCCTGCCCAAACAAAGTTACCACCATTGCTCTGGGAGTTGAAGTGGTCCTGCTGCTCTTGTTTAACGTTGGTGAGCGATGGTGCCAACGGGGCAGGTGAGGCCGACCCACTGTTACTGTTGGCCAGCTTACGAGCAAGTGCGCTTAGTTGTTGAGCATGGTGTGAAGATGGGGAAAGGGTCAGGGGCGATGCTAGGCCTATCGGCGGGGATTCGCTTCCTCGGGATGCCCGGCTCAGGAAGTCCCCAGTGTCCAGCTTTAGTGAACCTGCCTCAAGGAGGCGCCGCAGGTTGCTGCTGAGGGGCTTCCCAAGGGCACGGGATGCCGCCTCACCATAGAGCGATGACACCACTGACGAGACTGTGTCTTGCGGTGAGAAAGCGCCACCGCCCAGTCCCAGGAGTTCCAAGGAGGCGCGGTGAACAGGCGTAGGACAGGCAGTCGGGCTTTCGTGAGTGTCATCTGGGGACGAGCCCCTTGGCAGGAAGAGATCATCCTGGGTGTCACCATAGGATGAAGACTCAGAGCGGGTGTCTGATGCATTCCCGAACCAACCCTCTTCCTCTGCAGCGCCACTGTCAGGTCCGCCTTCGTCATTGCTGTCCACATCTACAGTAGCAGAAAAAGAGGGTTAAAACTTTACATTGGTTTGAATCAGCTTTTACACTCACAGCCCCTAAAAACACCTGAGGAGCTGGCATATAGGTCATTGCGATTTTCTAGTAAATTTGATTTCTAATCGACATAGTCACAACATTGAAAAACATAGGCTTTTATATAAAAATGTGTATTGTACAATGTGATACTCAAAGTTTCGGAAGAAAATAGTTTTGCCTACGTCATTTAGGACCTAGTCACACACCGCTGCCTGTGTCGGGCTCATCTCTGAAGAGCGGGATGAAACTCAACAATATAAAACAACGGCGATCAGATAATAAAAGTGCTGTATCTAGGTTGTATAAGGATGTTCCTCCTGCTTCTGGTAACCATGGAAACCAGTACTATCTGTACCACAAGGGGGAACAAACCCCTACCAAAAAAAAAAACCCTCCTGGAGAGGAATGGGCCCCACCAGGCTATTCTTGGCCAAGGCACACAACAGGAGTGGTGCCCCGACAACCCTGGCAATTAGGGGTTCCGTGAACTGTGAACGTAACAGAAATAGGGTCTCAGCTTCAAAAACGTTGATGACCCCTGATCTAGATTAATTGTGTCACAACAAGTTTGGTTGCATAAGAAAGCTTTCATTGGGTTGTTGTTGAGACATGTCGAAAAAAATTTTTTTAAAAAAAAGACACACATATATATATATATATATATATATATATATATATATATATATATATATATATATATATTTTTTTTTTGGCAGAAGCTTGGGAAAAAAAACAAAACACTTTTTGGGTTATTTTTTATGTAGTCGTCATGCGACCCAGTCCCATAAGGTAGATATGTTAGAAGTGATGACAAGCAGTCATTTTCATTAAAGGGACTCAGTGTCTTATTAAGAGCCCCCTCGTCGTTAAAAAATAAGTTCAATAAAATCAAAACAAAATCAATTCAATTAATAAGCAAAAATACATTAACTACCATATAAACATATTTTGTTTTAATGCTCATTAGGTTGATAAATTTATATTTATTTTCATAACATGAGGCTCGCCAAATGGGAGCTAACATGACTATACGCCATCTTGCTGCAACAGGTACCACCAAAAACCTTGTGAAAGGCTGGGCAATAGCTTAGAAGAAAAATGCTGCAGTCTCCATAGTTTATATTCTGCATTGTGCTATTGTGTAGTGCACTCGTATCTGGTTGCACTACACAATACAGCAATATCTAGTGGTCAAATACTTCACAGTGTCCCTGTAACACTAGATTGGACATCTATATAATCTCATCTCATTAGCTGCACCGTTTATCCTAAGTAGGGTCGCGGGGGTGCTGGATCCCATCCCAGCAATCATCGGGCATTTGGCAGGGGACACCCTGAACTGGTTGCCAGCCAATCGCAGGGCACAGAGGGACAGACAACTCGCTCGCTCATTCACACCTAGGGACAATTTGGACCGGCCAATCCACCTGAAATGCATGTCTTTGGAATGTGGGAGGAAACCGGAGTGCCGGGAGGAAACCCACGCAAGCAGGGGAGAACATACAAACTCCGCACAGGAAGTCCGGTAGCTGGATTTGAACCCACACAGGAGGTTCCCAGGACCTTAGAACTGAGCTGCACAAGCGCTAACCACTGCGCCGCCGTGCTGCCCCATCCATATAATATAACACGCTAAATGTAACAAGATGTAAACAAAAATAAATATAAACCCAGATGTAAAAATAGACTTTTTTGTTCAAATAATTATTCCTATTCTAAACTGTCCTGAATTTTTAAAGGACCAGGCACTTTACAACAAAACACTCAAACCTTAAGTTTGTCTTCAGTTAATAAATGTCATAGAAGCAGCAGTAGACTAAAGTTTGTGCGAAACAAGTGCAGAGGATTTGTCTTGTCACCGATCAGTACAAGCGCAAGGTCTGTTGTTCATGGTCACCACCTTATTTTCTACGTTTTGTTGTTCATGGCTGCAGCCTTCTTTGACGTTTACTTTTGCGTGCCCACCTTCTACGTTTTTATCTTAATCTTCTGCTGAGCCGGTAAACCTTGTGCGATTATTAGGAGTATTCATGAGATGGGACGAGAATGAATGATCAATGCAAGCAGAAGTTGAATTTTTCCTTTATCCAAATTATGCAAACGTTGCTCCTCTTTTACCAAACATTTAATGGAAGCAGCTACAGTGAGAATGTCAATACAGTGCTACAACAATGCCCCACTTTACACAGGCACAAGCCAATGGTGCCACATTTTTACAAGGCTTTAACAGCCTATTTAATAACAAGGAGGAAAACATTCAAGTTTCAGCTAATTTCCCGAAAAGATTTTAAAGGATTTTTGAACCGGATAATGCTCTACATGTAATTTCCATCTATAGAATGTGTTTTCCTGAGCTCGGTGTTCTTGTTTTGATGAGAAACAGAATGTACCCACATATCTACATTGACATTAGGACATCACAGTAGCAGGCGAGGGTAATAGAATATCAGAAATTATTTTGGATACTTGTTTAAAATGAACAGCCACTTTGTACATTCATAAAACAATTACCACCTTCAAGCCAAAAATAATTGGCAAGTTTTAAATTCACTACTTCAAAGTGTCTTACAATTTTTTTTTTTCAAAATAATCTGGGATTTCTGCTAAACGTTCAGGATATGTCTTAAGTAATTTTGATTTTCTTCTAGCTATATTCTTGCCATCCTTGGTCTCGAGGAGTAGCAGCGTTACTATGACAACCCTATCCATCTGGGAGGCTAGACAGCAAAGATTAGGGTAATGGAGGTTACAGAACTCCATTAATATTCATGAGCCCACAAGACACCAACGGGGAGCCAATAAGGATAGGGTTAAGGTCACCCAGGGTCATTAATATACACTTGGTGTATCAATATTCATAAGCAAAATATTACAGCTTGCCAGACAAGGGTGAACAAAGAGGAGAAAGCATTCCTGATACATGTTAACAAAACGGTCACGGGACTTTGCCAGTTGTACATGTTATTATGAGAAAAATCATCAAACAAACGGATTGAGAAAATACAAATTTTAAAACATGTCTTCCTTAACCTTTTGCATGCCAAGTGATCCGCATTGTGTTTACAGTAAAAAGAAAAACAGTGGCCAGGGAACTAAAACCAGTCAGTGGGGATACTTACAGTTGGCCCGTGATGAGATACCAGAATGGAGCAACACGGTCATCAAAAGGGGGACACAGTCATCAGAGACCACTTTTGTGATACATATTTGGACGTTTCGCTTAGTTGAGGAAAGAAGTACCAAATCAAAGAATGTTTGTCACAATACACAGCTCTGGTAGAAAGTACCATGCGCAAATGCAAAGAGGGCATAAATCCTACCAAAACAAAACCTTTAATGCTATGGAGCACCATTTAGCAGATGTAAAACAGATTTGAATGAAATTAGACACACAAACAAATGGCTGCTAGATCTACTATAGGGAAGTCATTATAATACTCTTAAAGTGTACAATTGAGAATTACATAAAAAACATCTTTAGCTCAATCACAGAGCCTCCCATCAAATTCGATCCTTCATTTTCCAGGCGCTTATCATCACTAGGGTTTACGGGGCATATCACAAATCTACTAGATAATACCAATTTCAAAATTAAGCAATATGTCTCTCCAATACCATGTTAACATGTTTGTTTACGCTAAATACTGGAGAGGCATCTTGAATGAAAAACTTATCACTCTACGCCAACCAGCCAATCTCACTATTCTTCAGTAATTCTAGTGTACAGTAATTTCAAATAACAAGTTAAAGTGTAACATGCTGCATTTCACAGAGAGATGGCAGAGACTCCCAACAAGTAGTTGGTGTAAAGTTTTATAAGAGGAAATGTTTTTGCAATACTACATAAAGCACTTATGGTTACCGGTACTCAATCAGAGTAACTCCTCGACTTGTCCACACTACAGAATGTTAACAAAAGAATGTACCTTTTTATTACTTTGCTACCCGAGATGGATTGACCAAGACCAAGCAAAAGTCAGAGAGAAAAAAGCCAGTGTGAGTAGAGGGCAGGGCCTCGACCCATTTTCATGTGACATGAGGAAAAGCACCGAGGGCTACTAATGGATGTAATGTGGTTACTGGCAAATAACTAGATTGCTGACCCAAGGTGTCTCAAGCTTTGAGGGAAGGCTAACTCTCGAACCTGCCAGCAGAGAGTCAAATATGTCGCCAATCTGGCTTTTTGCAAAAAACCCTTCTTGGCTTTAGCGTCAAAGCTGTCCATACCCTGCAAAAAAGAAAACCTATAACATCTGTAAAATATTTGTGTTATGCGCTTCAAATTATGACTTTATACAAAACTTTATTTACACAAACATGACAGTATTGTTTAGTTTATAGTAATATTGTGAAGCAAATCATACAGTAAAATATGTGCTACTGTAATGCTTGACATTGATTTGTCACGGAAACAGGCAGCAAGCGCCATTGGAAATAAACTTCAGGCAGAAGAATTGTTGGGAGGCTTCTTGATCCATTTGTGGCTCTTATTGTTTTTGTTACCAAGGGTTTAGCTACTAATGGTTATATTTGGAGTTTTTGGAAAGGATGAATAAATTTACACTTCTATATAAGCTTTACACGGACTACCTTTAAATTGTCTCAATGAGACGTTTCTTCAGTGTTGTTCAATGAAACATTATGATGAAATTTTCGCAGAAATATGAGGGATGTACTCACTTTTGTGACATTGTGTTTGTAACACTATGTATTTTCATGATTCCGATCATTTGTCATTTAACATTTTTCAATGTATTAACACCTAAGCCTGCAGTACAGCAGTACAGTAAGACTTATTTCTTGCAATAGCATTATTGGACAAAAACATTGGCAATGAATAAAAGATTGGCTTGAATTGAGTCATGATACGTTACAATTTGGTTACGTTACTTTTTATTTTATCAAAGCCCTGCATCAAGAAACAGTCATGGCATTCATTTACACAAATGATACTTTAATGCTACACTGTCCTTGAATAAAATTTTCATTTATTTATGTTTTTGTGTCATTAAAATTTTAAAGTAATTAGACATTTTGCATTTGCTTAAGTGGGCGGATCATTTTGACTAGGTCATTAGATTGCATGCTGAAAAAGTGTGAGCACCCCTGTTCTAATCAATATGAGTGGCTGCTTGCAGAATAGACTGAACGAGCCACCTTTCTGAAGCTAATTGGAAGCTAGTCAATTTCCCCCACCTCTGTAGTGAACAGAGGGCACAAGGGTGAGCAGATACACACACAAGAGTAGGAGTGGGACAGAGTTTAGGAGAAAGAGTATTAAAAGATCCGTTTTGATTGTACTGTATGTTCACAACTACTTCAAAAGAAAAAAACTGATCGGGGTGTCGGAGGGTTCATTGTCTACTACAAGGGTCTCCAACCTTTTTCAAGCTGAGAGCTACTTTTTGTCAATAATTAGCACAAATGACACCCAGTTTGATATGCATTTCTAAACTAATGACTTATGTTATTACTACGTCGCTACTGTGTTATTTATTACCAGGCTAAGACTTGGAATTAAGCGTACATTTTTGCAAAAGTGTGAAGATTTAGATTTATTTAACAACTAAAACAATTTTACTAGAAAATCACAATGACTCAGCACTGGTGGGCTATTTTCAGAACAAGTATCATCATCTGTCTTTAGGGGGCAGCTTTGTACCCACAGGCACCACATTGGAGACCCTTGGTCTACTAGTTATCCCCAAGGATAACTTTGGAAGCCTATCGGCATTTTCTAGAAATAGCTAGCAATGTCAGCTTAATGAAAATAAAACACTGTTTTGTTTACAAATCAAAATGTTTTTGAGTGTGTCATTAAAATGTTTAAAGTGAACGATTGCTTTATTATGTATGTGTTGACAATGTCCAACTGAATTCAAAGAGCCCATATGCTTTATTTTCCACTGTGCCTATCAGCTTTTATCCTACATTTAGCAATGCTGTTCAAGGCAGAACATGATAGGTTACAGGAATAGGGGCATTGGGGAGTGCTGGAGAGTGACATCATGCTTGTCTCAGCGTTATTTTGTTTGTTGGTGCAGCGTTAAAATGACGAAATTAAGAAAAGGCCAGCTTTAAGTAGAGTCCAAATGCCAACCCAAACCCCAACAAACATGAAAAGGGAGGAGTTTATTCGAACATGTCTAAGATAAACATGTACTTGCACGCGCAACATGAGCAAGCAAACTAAGGCTGCAATGAAAACATAAGCCAGTAGATTGCGGCAGAGAGTAACAATGTTACAAATTTCATACAGCTTCTTGAATACCGTGATACTAAATTATTTCTGTTCAGAGTTATATTTTGTTTATGGTTATCACAACTCACACACCTAGGACTCTCTCCCTCCATCTGCCACTGGATAATGGGCTTCCTCTCGAACCGCCCACAGTCCGTGAAACTCGGTAACCACGTCTCTCCCACCCTAACACTGAACACTGGCTCCCCCAAGGTTGTGCACTGAGCCCCTTGCTTTTTACCCTCTACACATCCGACTGCTCACCGACCCACCCCACAAACACAATCATTATGTTCGCCGACGATACCACTTTGATCGGCCTAATCTCTGAAGGGGACGAGGCAGCGTACATGGATGAGATAGAGTCACTGTCAACGTGGTGTTCGGAAAACCACCTCATACTAAACACCACAAAAACAAAAGGAACTGATACTGGACTTCAGAAGGAATGGCCGGAATCCAGCACCACTCATCATAAAAGGAGACTGTGTAGAGAGAGTCCACTCTTTCAAATTTCTGGGTGTGCACATCTCCGACGACCACTCCTGGTCTGCAAACACCAGAGCGGTGGTAGGAAAGGCCCAGCAGCGACTGCATTTCCTGAGAGTGCTCAGGAAAAAACATCTAAAACAGCAGCTGCAGGTGTCTTTTTACAAAGCCAGAGTGGAGAGCATTCTCGTGTACTGCATTACGGTGTGGTATGCTGGGTGCACAGCAGCAGAGCAGGACGAAGACTAGGAACCTTCCCGTGGTGTCCTGGGATGGGCTCTCTCCCGGGGGAGCCTTACGAATCCAACTCAATCCACTCAGACTCGCTCTCTCTTTCTTTCTTGGTCCTCTCTCCTTCTTTGTCTCTCCTTTTCTCTCTTCCCCCTTTACACTCTTGTCTTTCATTTTCTCTATCCCTCTCTTTCCTACTCTCTCCCCACCTCTCTCACTCTCTTTTCCCCCCTTCTTGCATTTTACTCCATCTGTCTTTCTCTCTTTCTATCTGTCCCTCTTTCTCTCTCTTCTACTCTCCTCTCTCTGTTCTTCTTAGGGCGGGTGACTTCGAGAGCAACCCTGGCCCCCAGTCCAAATGCCAGTGGTGCTTTCGAACCATTCGCTGCGACCACACCCCAATCACCTGTACTACCTGTCAACGGGGCTTCCATAAATCCTGCACCGGCCTGTCCGAATGTACTAAGGACTTTAGAGGCTTCGTCTGCTTGGTTTGCTTGGGTCACACCCCATCAGGCCTGGCGGCACAGGACAGTCGCAGCCCCCTCTCCTTCGGAGAACTACGGAGCCTCCTACGAGCGAGTCTGGCGCTACTATGGATTACCTTAGGCGCCTTGAGTGACTCAACGACGACGACGACGACAGCAGCAGACAGGAAAATGCTCCAGAGGGTCATCAAAACAGACCAGAAAATCGTCGGTTGCTCTCTGCCCAGTCTGGAGGACATTGCCTGCTCTTGCTACCTCAGCAGAGCAGAAAACATCATTAAGGACTTTTTTCACCCCGGCCACCACCTCTTTGACCTGCTGCCTTCCGGCAAGCGCTACAGGTCACACAAAACAAAAACAAACAGACTCAGAGACAGTTTCTTCCCCAGAGCCATTACCACCCTAAACACACACCGCACAAAAAACTGAAAAACTCTTGCAAAAACACTACCTCATACGAACGTAAATGGTACTCATGTCTATGTTTCTTGCACAATGTTGACTGCACTATGTTTACTGCTCACCTTGCACAATGTTGACTTTTTTGCACTATGATGACTATTTTTGCACCAAATGCATATGTTGACTATTTCTTGCACTATGATGACTATTTTTGCAATGATGACTATTTTTGCACCAAATGCATATTGCACAAACCCTAACGATACCAACTGTATGTAACATCCTACATGCCGACATTTCTTGTGTAAATTATAACTATAACCTTATCCTCCTTGTTTTATAACCTTATCTTCTCTGTTCTTTTATCGTCTTGGGTTTTTTACCACACTGTGAATGTGTGAAACTGGAGTGTCATGCCCAATTTCGTTGTCACAATATGTTAACCCATTTTGTAACAATGACAATAAAGGTATATTCTATTATTCTTCTAATCTATCATTTTCCCATGCGTGGTTGTTCATTCTTCACACTTCATGACATTTAATGCGTAAGTTTTGAAAAGGACAGGGGGCAAAATCCAATCAAGCCCAGAATCTAAATTGTCAAGCCCTAATGCATGCAATAAACTCAAAATTGTGTCACGGACAAGGTTTTCATTTGGCACAAGCTCTCCCATAGTCCACACTAAACAGCCCCAGAGATGATTTAAAGTGGATCGCACATTCGCGACAGCTATAACTGCTTAGCCTGCGGTACGGCAACCGGTCCCTTCACCGACAGGGTGGCGGCGACACAGGCTGCGGCAGCCAGCATCTGCTACAGAAAAGAGGACTCATTTAGCGTTTGTTGAGGCAAACAGCCTGCGGGCCGCACAGCAGACTGGACGCGTTATCACTAGCATATCCACACTCATACACGGGTGATTCAGCAGCACAGCAGTCAGGAATGTTCTTGACGGTTAACACAGATGTTATAACTCCGGCGCATAGTAGACAAAGAGGGAGCCTTATCAAGTCAAAGTGCAAACGCCGGCTGCACAAATAGCAGGACAGTAATATGGTAAATGTACTGCAGGCTACAGGGTGCAGTGCCAGGGATGGTTTTGCTGTATTAACCTTTCACAGGACAAGCAGCGAGCAGTCAAAGACTAATAATACAGCTAAAACGTCTGTATACATTATCAGAAACATTTTGGGCTTTGGCAGAACTGTTTCAATATCTTAAGGTCAAGGTGTCATCAAACAAGACAATTTCCACTAAGTGCTTTTAGTCTTTTTCCATGTTGCTATTTTGAAGCACAACCTATATTTTTTTTAAACTTTGGAGAAAAAAATGTTTCAGCTCTCTTAAATAACACTACGCAGTCACACAGGACCTCCACTGTTGAACACTACATGGCATTAAATGTTTGCATGACTTTAGCAAACGTGCTGTATTCACAGACAAACATATGAAATAAACTGGCAGCTACTCTAAGTCAAGGTAATCATTTCTTGGTGCCCATGGACTTCTCCTAAAACAAAAAGCTTTTGGAAGATCAATTTGGCAGGCCCACTTGCCTTAGCACAGAAATATGCAGCAACGCATGCTGAATGAAATTTTCCAGCAGTCAGGAGGTGATAACAGGTCTTCTGTATCACACTCCGTATAAAACCAGCAATTTTCAAAGCTATCCCGTAAAACTGACCAACAATTAATCATGACATTTTCTGCCTGTATATTTGTTTCCCCAAAAGACAGCTTGTAAGGAAAATTCCATGTGACATTCATTACATGTACATACCATTAACAGAAAACAATTGTCCCCGACAGTTTTTATGTGATTCATAAAGCACCCAACAACTGTACTTGTGAATAAAGATAAACAAATTTGTTGATGGGGTCGGGCACGCCTCCGTCCACCAAAGGGCGACTAATCGGTTTGTAATTGGGACAGGTGTGTCCAATCACCCCACACCTGTCCCTAACTAGACTGAACATTCATAAAGACATGGTTCTGATAGGGTTATTGTTGTTTTGGACGTGTGTTTGTTACTTTATTAATGGTTTTGTCATTAAATGCTATCTGTTTTTGAGCTCCTTGCCTTTTCCTGCTTCCTGCATTTGGGTCCACCACTAAATCACAAGATTCGTGAAAACAATCCTATAATGGTAGAATAATTTCAATGTATAGCTCCGAAAAGATACATAGACTAGGACGGACGCGCTGTACTCACTTGCCAAATCGACAAGAGTTAAAGTGCTTTAGTCAGTGGTCAGTATACTTTGTAACATACTCGTGCTGGACTTATAAGCACATTCAGGACAATATTGAAGTGGGTCATTTGCTAATTCCCAATAAAAGAAAGACCAATGCAAAATTAAAACTTGCAATTAATCAACAAGTACTAAGAAAGTAATGTAGACTTCAATAATATATCTCCTAACTTATCAGGTTGTGGTCCACAAGAGACTTTAGATTATGGTGATGTCATCATATCATAAAGATATATTAGGTCATTAGGTCATAAAACCAAGTTTAAGTCAGGGGAAGAAGAAGGAAAAACAAGGACTGAATTAAAGGTAGTTCCAGTTTGAGGCGAGGTCACCCACATGACTTCTGTTACTTTGGCTCACATACGGACACACAAATACACATCCATACACTCGAAGCCATTCTGTCACTTAGCCAGGCATGAAAATTGGCCTCACTGACCTCAGGCACAGAAAAGTGAAGAGGGAGGAGATGGCAAGGCGAAAGGGATGGATGGATGGATGAAAAAGGGGAGGGCAGGAAAAAAGAGGAGGCCATTAGCCGATTAAGGGTGGAATAGGGAGGGTGGGGTGCATCAATACAGTGGCTATGTCAAAGGAAAGACACGTCTGAGAATTTGCAGAGCAAATTTAAGAGGGCACCAAAGTTGACATTCATGTAAGCAAGCTTTTTCCTACAAAACCCTCATTATTTTTCCCCATAACGGATCAAATGGGGGTAAACATATTTTCCTCCTATTTCATCGAATAGTTGTTTCTTCATAATAAGTTGGAATAGAAACAGAATGCCACAGCATGACCTCTTACTGTTTCTAACCCAAACAACATGGCAAAGCACTCACAGACTGTACAGAGTCAAGTAGTCGTAGTGAGATCAACAGAAGTTATAAAGACACTGCCCTACTTATGAACAAGATGGGTTCCGGACGATCGTTCGTAAGTTGCTTCAGTGCTATATTGTTCATATTGATATGATTAAGGCTTGTATTAGTAACCTGTATTGTTTTGTATGAAAAAAAATAAATGTTTCCTAAAATAATATGCTCTACAAAGATAAATAAAGATAAGTTCAACTTACTTTTGAAATATGGGCTTCAAGAGGTCCTGCTCGGTGGTAGAGGGTGTACGAAAAAAAGTGATCCAACCATTTTCTCAACCGCATCAAGCTTTCTTATTCCACTTTCATTTAAAAAGAAATGGTTCGCATTTTCTTTACACTTTACACCAACCATATTGAATGGATGAACGAGATATTAAACAATAAAAATGTCACAAAAACTAGGAAGAGGATTTATTTTTCTAGATTTATGCTGGATGACCTCTCACAGCGCCACCACACACCAGTAGCAGCGGAAAAAAGCACTACAGTCATGTCCTGTACTCAGGAAAAGGTGCACACAATACAAAATCCAACCTTCAGCAATGCCCGAATATTTTTCAACATCCCAAAAAAAAAAAATGTTCACATCTACCATTTTTCATAAATCTAATGGTCGTAAATAGGGGAGCGTCTGTATAATTCACAGGTTTTGACATAATTTTCAAAGGACCGAAAAATAATCTGATACAAACAAGCGAGCAATGTTCTCACATTCACATCCCTGCATTTGTTTAAATCTTTCAATTGGCGTGTTCAATACATTAATTACATTTTTAAATGCATTGTTTATTCAATTCATTTCATTTGATAAATAATTGAATTATATTGGATTCAAAGAGCCATACCACGCACTGAGCTGCCATGACAGACAGACAAACACAAAAACACACAATTAAAAACATATTTCCCATAACACACTCCTCTCCTTATAATACAACAAGTATTGTTCTCGTGTTGATTTCAAGGAAAGTGTCCACCCTCAATACACCCAAAAAAAACCTTAGCATGAAACAAAACAAAGAGCCAAAGTATATAGAAAATATGATGAGGCAAAGAGCCGCATTCTTATTGGCCAAGAGCTTCATGCGGCTCTAGAGCCACATGTTCGCCACCCCTGCCCTATCCACTACACTTGACCCTGGGCGCTACTAATACACTTTTAACCTCAAGATGTAAATTCAATCAACAAAAAAAACATTGCCTCTAGCCTCCCATTCTAAAATATTCAGAACAATGACAGCTGAGTTATTCTCGGGCCAACTAAAGCAACCTAAGAATACTTGAAGACCCCATTTCCAGAGACCCGTTTTCAAGTTGTGTGGAACCTTCGATGAAGTGTCAGAGTTGCCATACCACTTTAGTTACACTTCACGGAAATAATAGAACCCCCTTGAACTTTATTGACATGTGCACATCCAGTTTTGGAATCTTATCAAAAAGTGATAAAGACTTAAATCCCTGTTTAGTACATTAAACAACAAGAGACTATGAGAGAAAGTGTCGTGTTTTTTCACCGCTCCCTAATATAGGAACGCCAAAACACGGGAGGGGAAAAATAAAAGGGTGGTGGTAAAGTGCACTCCATCTGCAATGAGGAATTTCAGGGGTCTGGCTGAGTTCAGGGGGGTCTATATACTCTCATTGCCCTCAAAGAACACTTTTCCTTCCCGTTTCACCTCTGACGTACAGCCCGTCGGCGCCACAGACCTTTGAGGCTGAGACCATTGCCAAAAATCCATAAATGGTCATTTGTGCCACATTTCAATACAAGTCAATGATTAATATAGAGTAATATATATCATATACAGTATATCCTAATTGTAGATCTTTGCAGGGACAGAGCTTTGCGAAGCATAAAATGTGCATTTCTTTCGATCAGCCCAGTTCAGGTCATCAGCTATTTAAGTTGAGAAATCGATTACAGCAAAGTGTAAAGTACACTTCAACTCTTAAATGTTAAGTTTTGGTAACCTTTGGATGCATATATTTTTCCAGAAGTTGCTAGTCCAATTTTTAACTTTAAGTCCTACAGAGGACTTAAAGTTAGAGGTTACTCAGACAAATTATAGTTTTTGGAAACTGGTCTGTGTATCAAAATGTCATTCAATATTAAATGTCTTTAGGGTCATTTAAAGGGTGATGAACTGTATTTGCAATGCGGGTGAGATTCTCTTTGTGCTTTTTGTCAACACGCCACGGTTTAGCGGAATGCTTGCAGCCATTGTTGCGAAACAAATCTGTGGAAAACACTGCATAGTAATATATATATATATATATAAATAAAAGAATGTTGACCAGATTCTGAATGGTAAATAGTAAGGGCAATATACCACAAGAGGTTATAGGGAACATACATTGATTATCTTTGAAAGTGGAGCACGGTCCAGAAACGTAAAATTCAGTCAGTAAAATATGTTAGCTACATTTTTGGTAATATTTTGGGTTAATCTTGAATGTTTAGGAAAGTGGGACTTTTTAAACCTTTCCCTGCAGCCTCAAATGCAACACTTCCAGTTAGCTGCTACAGGAACAGTGACATTAAAAAGTGCAAAAGAGCTTAAGTAAGATTTCTCAACAAGGCCATCCTGATCTACCTTGTGCCAATTAATAGAATTACCTTCTTCCTCTGGAGGACCGTTAGTCATTTGCCGAGACTCTGTGACTACCAGCGGAGCGTCTCTCCCACCATATTGTCCAGCATGCGCTAATAAGGCAGTCCTGACCGCCGGGCGCGCTCATTAGCATAGCCTGCAGCCGTGGCAACCCCTGCCAGGGCGCAGCCGGACACTTAATTACTGCCACTGCTCCTTCTTCACGACATCCATACTCACCGCTTTCCTTCGTGCATTCTCACCCTTTTGCCCTAACCTTCTTAACCCACAGGCAAAAAAGACACAAGTGCAGGAAAGATGTATGTTGATGTATTTTTCTGACGTGAATGCTTTAGTTAAGTATCTGCAAGCAGTCAAAGGGGAGTAATCTTGGCCTTGTGGATCACATGCGGCTTTGCAAAAGCATTTGATCATGCTTAACATGAAATCCTTTGAAAATAGGTTAAAAAAATGCACATTATTGCAAGAATTACCCCTTTAACTTAAATGTGAAAACTATCATATCTATCCCATGCGTATAATTACCATGGTTCATGTAAATAATTGGTCGGTTGAGATCGGTCTGTAATTTATTGCTTATTGAGATATTAGTCCATGCTGCAGCTTTATCCTTGGCTGCCACGTTACTCCAATCAGAATTAATCAATTGTACCTTTCTCCTATAGTAAAATGCTTTGCACATACCTAGATGGATTGGTGGCTATAAGTGCAGAATGTCCCTCTTTTTCCCAGCATAGCGATTTACAAACAATACATGGACACCACATACACTCCCACCTTCCACCCTCCTACTCGCTCTCACTTGCCTTGCACGCAGACACACATATACAGCCCCAAACAGAGACTCACAAACACAAACACACACACGCAATCACCTCTGTGAGCTGCTTCGGCATGCCAGAAAAAAAAAACTACACAGCAGGGTGATGGCCTGTTCTTTTCACACTTTTCTTGCCCAAAGAATTGCAGCCTGTCTTCTTGAGATTGCCACTTTGACACCCGTGTCTGCTGTGAATTAATTAAGATGCATTTTCAACAGCAGCAGCTGTGGCAGAGTCCTGTAATTCTTAAACATTGTCGAGAGATGTAAAGTATGGGTAGTGGTGTGTCAATCGTAATGGTTGGACAAGAGGGTGCGTTGCCATAAAGGTTTCCTCAAGTCTGCTCAACATAAAACACTCAAAATGGCTTGTTTTGGTTTTTCAGGCAATCAAGTGTGAAGGGTATGGGGGGGGGCTAACTTTGTTGTGGTGTATAAGGGCTTATTTTGACCAACCTTTTGAAGGCAAAAATTAAAACATCTCAATTTCACTTGGCCTTCACTGTGTGAGCACGTCACCAATCAATGCTTTCCTCTCAGAATCAACCGCAATGAAAAGAAGACGAGTGAGACGGGAGAAAGGGAGATGAAGGGAAACGGCACATTATGTTCAGCGGTCGCCATTAGTTTGACATCCGTTTGGCCATGGCACCAGTAAATGACAACAAGAACACTTGTCAGGATTTTTCCCAGTCTTGAGTTCTACGATCACTCCTATTCTGAAACATGTATCCTAGGAAAAAACTACAGAAAAATGCTAACAGCTAGTTAAATGCGGATCCCGGGAGGATGATTAAGTCTTATTTTATCCAACAATCTCAATGTTTAACAATTGCAGCGGATGGAAATGAGGCATTGTCCGCCACATACGATTACGCAGACACCTGCCCCGCTCTTTTCAAATGGGGACATACTGGCGAGTGTACACTTGTTTACTGGCTGCAAATGCATCTCCCCATCGCTCGGAGTAACCAGGTTGTGACCTGAGCCTGCCACATTCAAAGCCATCCTTCACTTATCAGAGTAGGCTCGGTGGCATAATAATCGCTATGACAACCGTCACTTAGGGCAGCGGGTAGGTGGAGGAGACGTGTCGGCTTCTCGTCTCCGTGCTGATGATCTCATTTCTGGCTGTCGGATACAACAAGGTCAAAGCACTGAAAGTGCAGGCAGAGTGGATGCTTGCAAAACGAAGAGACCGCAATAGTTTTCAAACAATTACATGAAGCTGGCAATAAGGTGATAATAACAGAATGTAGAAGTGCTTTTATTGTAGCCATACATTACAATTTGAAACCCTTGGACATATGCTACTATAGTCTATCTGCTTACCAGTAAGAGTATCACACACTGATAAATGCAGGCAAAAGATTATCTCTCTCCTAAGTTTGCTGTTGTACCCGTGTGCTCCCTGCATTTTATATTTGAATTTTCAAAACCAAACTTCTGTTGTAACAGTCCTCGAAAGTATCGAACCAGCACATGGCCCTAAAAGTCTGCACTATATGGTAATTATTAGTTATAATATATAGATGAAGGTGTATCAGGGTTGGCATAGTATTTAAGAAGGTGTATGACTATGAATATTACCTCTTATTTGGATTGGGGGCCTTTTTCTGGACGTCATCGTACCCCAGCAGCCAAGCCAACCATAAGCATTTACTTCAATATAATACAGCTGTCAAGATTATGGACTCAAAGAAAAGACTAACAACCAGACTAACTTACTGATCTGAAGCGTCTGGTGCACTACTTACATTGACACTCCTAGAGACGACCAAACCTGACAAACAAAGAAACAGTGTTTTCATGGTGTTTTCTGTCTTACAGAGACAAACAATGACACTGAAAAGCTCGGAGAAGCACTATATTGAAACCACATTTCTTGCTTTACCAGCAAGCAAGTAGAAAAAAGACATACTTAAACCACAGGGAAAGAATCAATAGTACAGAGATCGCTCAGTTTTTGCGGTTAATGGGAACCAGAACCCTGCGCTGTAGCATTCTGTGTCCTCGAATGGACACAGATCTCAGCCATGATCAAAATAAGACCGTCCCAAATGTAGTGGTTTCCCACGAGTTGTGGCTCTGAGTCACCCATTTCATGGCTAATGGACATGTGATTTGCAAGATACAAAGTCCACAGCGGTGGCTTTAGAGAAATGTTAGCCTAGCTGAAATGTTAGCCTAGCGGCAGCACCATTCTTACATTCTCCCAAACGCCGCCCAAGTCGCTTCTGAAACACTATAATAAACTATAAAGCACCCACTGGTGATCAGCATTTCTTTGTGTTCGTTCCGAGTTTCCTCAGAGTATGATTTAATTGATGAATTTATTTTTGATGTAACGGGCCAGTAAGAGTTAGCTGTTGCCATGCTTCTCAGTTTGTTTGATAGCATACACCAGCCAATCACGGCTTTGCAAACAGTCACATAAGCCTAACAGGGCCTCGTACACAGACAGTCATACCCAACCAACACAGAGCGCCCTCCTTAATCTGCCCCCCCCTGAACACAATGCTCGATACAACATTAATGACAAGGACAAAATCTATTCTTTTAAAAATCCAAGAAGGAGTGAACCAGCAATAACTGAAGCGCGAAGTAGAGAGAAGTCTCTGTACTTTAAATTATTCAAAAAACATTCAGAGCACATACCGTTGAAATAGTTCTCGTCCAAAACTCCATCTAAATTCAAAGACAAAAATTTAGAAAATTAAAATAAATAAATACCAGCCTCTCTGGGAAAAGTAAACATTTCAAAGTTACTCCTGTTTTGAGAAAAACTACCTACAACATGCTGCTTTACACTGAATGAATCGGGCCCACTATCAAAAAACATTCTTCTCAACTGTATGATAAATGGTCTGCATTTATAAAGCACTTTTAAAGTCACACACACTCATACACCAATAGCAACTTATTGCCCAAGGACACTTCGGCATTCACCCCGGAGAAGCTGGCAATAGAACCTGCGACCTCTTGGTTCTAAGGCAAACGCTTTACCTCCTAGAGTTACTGCTGCCCCTTATTGCTATAGCCATCTTGACTGTTATGTCAACCCATCAAAAACAATAATATTGCTAATAAAATAAGAGTGTGCTGGGTAAACACTATACTGCACTACTAAAAAATACAATTAACAGGAGAAAAAAGAAACTCTGGTTCTCTGTGCATCAAATGGTCAGACATTAGCAGATATTGTTAAAAGACATTAGCCCTCTTGACTGCAATGAAAAAGCACACAGAGAAGGAGAAAGAAAAGTGAGGTGGTGGAGCTTTAGCCTGGCTGGTGCATTAAAGGCTAAATAGAGGCAGGCTGCACATAAAATGCCTCCTGCTCTCGTCTACCCACACAGGAAGTGAGGTCACCGTATGGTGCAGTGCTAAGAAGAATGTGTTTGTTTGGCAAAGAGGGGTAGAGGGCGTGGAGGATCAAAGATCACCGTGTTGGCCGGCAGCCATAAGCAGGATCTAAAAATATGCATCATTGCTTAAGACTTATATTTTCTTACTTAACAGCTGTAGATTACTTGACTCGAAATCCCATGGTAACATTTACTTTAGCTTGATTTACATCACAATACCTAATACTCATGACGCAACAAATACCCGAGAAGAACTTTGCCAAGGTAGGCAGCCTTGGTGGTTTTTGCAGTTAATGTTAAGTGAAGCGACTTGGGCTACTTATTCTTGTCACCCCTAAACAATGATGCCACTAACAACATATATTGTGTATATATATATATATATATATATATATATATATATATATACATATAAATAATCTAGACCAAGACAATCATCTGTACCAATTTTACACATACAGGCGAATGTGGGGAGTGTTTTTTGTAAATCTGACAACCAATAAGCGGTCAACATAAAGCAGTATCAACTTTCCCCAGGTACAGTCTGTTAAAGAGCCTCATTCCAGCAATGTCCTGCACTGATTGGTTAGCCAAAAAAAGCACAAGAGCATGTAAGTATTCATCAGTCATCGTTTGGCATTTTAATGAAATTTAGCGTTTGGTTTTATAGTATTTAAAATTTTGATGCTAGCGTTTTGGCTTGACTGTAACTGAATATCTGCTTTAAATATTGTGTTTTGGACTATTTTACCACTATTAATCGGTATCAGACCTTTGAATATTATGTTGGTCTGTCATTAACTCTGCCTATCATTTCATGTTCTATAATTCTTCTAATCACACATTTCACCTTATCAATCATATCTTAATCCACCAAAAATGGGGGATTGGATCGGAGGGAAAGGCTAGATAATTAAATACGGAATAAAAAGATCTGAGAGTGGCAGTTCCAAAACAAAGCAAAAATAATGTTTAAGTGAACCAAAGTCTCATAAATTCGCTGATGCATAAGAGAAGAATGTATGAAATCTTTGACTTTTGAGGACTATTACTGCCTTCGAGTGTCTTGTTTAAAGCCAAAATTACAGTATTTATTTGTGTATCACACACTTTTTTTAACTACAGATATAACTCAAAGTTTGGGTTCTTGTTATATATGAGGTTTTACTTGATATTACTAAATTCATACAAAAAACATTGGATGCAACGGATATCGAACCAGCACAGCGCAGTGAAGGCGTCGATTCCATACCACTAAACCACCAATGATATAAGCGGATGGAAAGGCGTTTTTATTTATTTATTTTATTTTATTTTTATTTCATCACCACACATTTTTTTTTCAAGATACCATAAAAAAAATGAAAGAAGGGAAAAAACAGAAAGTCATCCTGAAAGATATTCAGGGTTCCCCCAGGATTTTTATAGTCAAATTTAAGACATGTTAATACTTATTCAAGACCACATCTTATGAAATTCAAGCCGAATCTCGCACCTATTCTGCCATACAGATGCGGGAGGTGGGTGCAGAGTTTTGACAGACCCAGGCGCACAATGCCACCCGGCCACGACTGCAGGGAATTTAAAGCAACGCTCTCAAGAAGTGTGGGAGGTATTGCATACCCGGCAGTAAAGGTTAGGTTTGCATGGGCGGCTGGACCACACTGGCACTAAGCGGGGACTGGCAACCGACCCGGCGAGGCCTGGGCTAAGGGTGGGACTGAGTAAGACGGCACGGGGGTCAGGGTTGGGGACAGGGACGGGGTATGGACCAAAATAAGCGCCAAGACGACTAGCGAGCCACTGCCGTTGAGAGGACAAGACCTCCCCTGGCGAACGCCACAGAATGTGGGGCATCTAGGGGGAACACAGTGACCATGCGCCGGAACCAAACCCCGCCGGCGATGTTGAGCGGACCACACCAGGCGACGGACGGGTGCAGAGGCGGGTGACTGTCTGGGTGCCAACCAGAACTGTCCGTGGTGGCAGAGCGGCACACCACCGCAACGGGTTCGGGACATCAGCCGGGTAACCTTTTGACAAGGTCCGCATCCAGGCGTCAGCTGGGTGACCTCTCCCGCTCATTCCCTGGTATAGTCAGAACCAGTCAGTCAGACAGACAGTTTTACTTTAAATCACTCAACCAAAGTGGGTACAACTTTTCCATCCCTAAGTTCGTCCTCCGACGGCAACGGGTTAGGGCCTGACTGTACGTAAAGCTCTGACGTAATTCTGCATTTTCAAACTCGCAGAAATCTGGATTTTCCGACCAAGACATTGCATTTATGGGTCAGAGATTGATAATGTCAAGGTCAAAGAATTATAATGTTACTACACAAGGTTCAGCTAATAACTATAACAAGTAAACTGTCACGCAGATAGGACTGGGAAATTGTTGTTGAAAATTCAATTTTAGACTGAGGAGGTTCTTTTGTAAACATTAAACGAAAAACTTAAGGCTAATGAAGTCCAAC
Organism: Urocampus carinirostris; assembly: GCF_059441175.1. NCBI lineage: Eukaryota > Metazoa > Chordata > Actinopteri > Syngnathiformes > Syngnathidae > Urocampus > Urocampus carinirostris. The sequence goes on from NC_142356.1 coordinate 22,794,665, forward strand.
AATTTGAGACAGACTTTCCCATTTCACCCACCAGTCAGGTAACACTGTGCATGTTCTGCATTGATCAAATGACCACTTTCTTACTTTCGAGCAGTTTTTTCCATGTCCCACTAAGTCATCAAGCGGCATTTTCTAGGAGCTGAGCGTGAGCATCCAGGGATAAATCACTGTGTAGTTTATAGAGCGGGCGTCTGCCACAGAACACCCCCACCTTTACTTCCTCCTCTCAAGTTCTCCATCCCTCATGCCTGTTAAAGGCTTGTCCTGCAGGGTCTGGATGCACTTGTGTGGTACAACAACAGAGAAACCGCCCAAAGCTCTTAGCGGCTCTTCCTCTCCACTTTGTGCATCCCACCCTCCCTCGATTGTGCACTCTCTCTGCCACCAGAAGCTTGCTCTATCGCTCTGTCTTTCCCAGCTGCACCGGCGAGCTGTTCGGAGTGAAACGCTGCCAGCTGAAAGCCTTGCTACTCCTGCGAGATTGGCACTACTCACTAAAAAGGGCTGCTCTGTGAGCAGTAGATCTTCATGTTGCGACAGGGCGGGGGGTAGGGGTGTGATGTTAGCAAGGCTCCAGCACTTCTAATCAATACAGAAAAAGGAAGGCAAAGAGCAGTTCTGTGTGGATTAGGTTGCGGTGGTTGACACTTGTGTTTATTACAGAAGTGATTCTTGTGTTTTAAATTTGGCAGCGCAGGTCTAATGCAAATTTAATAAAACGCGTCCTAGATGCTGATTTTTCAACATCCATGTATATATATATATATATATATATATATATATATATATATATATATATATATATATATATGCATCTATTAGATGCATTTGCACTTCAGTCAGTCGCAATAAGTTTTGGGGAAAACAAGACAGGCTAGAAAGGCTCGTTTCCATTTGGCTGCACATATGCTGATCATACACTATAGAAGATTCATGGTTGTGAATTCGGAGGGTGGACCTAACAATTACAATTAAATAGAAAGGTATTATTTGAGATATCACTGGCTAGTGTAAAATCATATCTTAAAGCACCACTGTTATTGGTGAAGATGTAGTTTAGGAGTAGTAACAGCAAACTAAAACCTTATAATTATACATACCTTTGCGTTTATTCTCAGGTGCAGGTTTTAGGCTGAAGTCGGGCACGAAGACAACTTCTCTACACCAATTGCGACGGACCTCACTTTGAAATTTTTGATGTTGTCAGCTTCTAAATATTCTAGAAGCAAATTTTGGCATCAAATAAATGTAACTCATTTTAAACTTGAAAAGAGTGTAAACGGGTGCGAGGCTATATATAATCTACTTTTTTAACACATTGAGTTGAAATGGTTATGATGGTAACAGTTTGGACCATTGCAGGAATCGCAAAACTAAGGAAATGCACACATTACAAGGCTATCACTCAGTTGAATGATTTTTACTCTTAGGCCTTCGCGTCATCCTAATTCACTCCAAAAATGTGAAACGGTGTACTTAGTGAGGCTTAAAGTAATCTACCATTTGTAATTATATGGAGTTAAAATCGTTTAAGGCAATAGTTTGGAACATAATGTGTATAACAAGCAAAAAAAAGGACAAAAATACATGTATCAGAATTATTTCCATGTGTACTGAATTGGACTGATAAATGGATAATATTGGTAAACAAGAGTTTGATGGTTTCTTACTGCTAACTAGTGTTAGCTCCTGCAGGATTACTTGTAGATAAATTAGTAAGTCAGTTAGTCTATTGGAATAAAATTAAATTACATCTTAAACAGCTACTTTACAAAAGACCAGACGGATACGCAATTTCTCCGTTACTTGACAGGTAACCTTGTTACATTTTTAAGTGACGTCCAGGCAACAAAAAACACTAGCCTATCAAATCCAGGACTTTATCAGTGTTGCATTGTGGGTTTACCTAATTTTGAACAAATAGCTATTTAACCTACAAGGCTAAAGTCACACCAAACAGTGAGTTTTGGCTGGGTGTTGAAAAACTAACTCACTATGAAGAGAAATGGTTTATAGTTTAAAAGTATATATTTATTTTTTGTTTGAAAAAAGATAATTTTTAAAAGGGAAATCGAAACATTAGAATGAGTTAATAAAAAAAAAATATTTGCTCTGGTCAAAAATCCCCTGCACTTTTGTCAATTAAGAAATCAACATAAACACCTTAGATGGAACAGCATTTCGACCTGATTTTGGCTTATCGGTATTGTATATTTTGCTATGTATATTTTACTGTAGGGAACATTGGTTTAAGTTGCAAAGTTATATCAAAGCCGAATATCTGATTGTCTTTATTATGATTTTGTGCACATATTAAAAATTTTGAGCTGTATGCTAGGGATAGTAATATGAGAGTAGCTGCATGCGGGTCTATGACTAATTTCAAATAACGTTGGTGATTAATCAAGTACCAAAATATTAATGTGTGGCAGTGGTAGTCTTAAACCAGTGAGCACGTATGCTGATGCCACTTTGTTAATTTCACACCATTTATAATAACCTTATAGAAACACATTGAGATTGCAGCAAAAGGAGGATTCTCTGTGAAATATCGCATCATCCATACTTTGTCCCACCCATATCCAAAACTTCTTAGTATTTCATGGATCATTCTAACATAAAAAAACAAGCTGAGTGTGTAAAGTCTACTTTCAAGTTCAAGTACAAAAGCGCCTGACTTGTCTCTGTGCACTCTCATTTGTCTGGCGCAGCAAATAAGGTTAACATTTATGTGCCGCCATTGATCCAAACATAGGGGCCTTGCTACTTTTGTGAAACTGGGCCCATTAAACCTTACCCTGCTAAGTGTTAATCCTCATCAGTCTGTGATTTCAGGTACTGTCCAACACACACGCGCGCGCAAACACTCAGCTGCAGCAAAGGCTGCCTGTGACAGTGCGTGCTGAATTCATTTCCCAGTTCAAGCTTGTGTATCATTATTCGCTTGAGCCCCGACTGACCGCCATAACCAAAGACCCCAATGACCATCCATCTAAAGAGGAAAGGGTTGAGGTCCTAAGAGTATGGGGATTCTGTGTGAGATCTTCCCCTTAAATTTTATGCCAAAAGCGAAATGGAAACCTCCTCTCATTTTCCTTTCCTCATAATCCAACGTTTTCAACTCCAGGCCGAAGCAAGGTCATTATAATCATAGAAGATGGAAGGCAGCCAGAGAGCCACCCGCCATAGCGCTAAAGTAGATAGCAAAACAGTCATTGGTGCAGACAAAAGGAAGAAAGGAAGACAAACGCATTGAGTGTTGAGTGCATTTCACACAGAGATGCAGTCTCACTTCCTCATCATAAGGTTCAGGGTTCATAAACCTTTTTCATGGCTAAATACAATAACTTTTTAAAGGCTTTCAAAGCCAATTTCCTAATTTATCCAATACTATTAAAAAAAGGTCTGATGACACTTCAAAGGACAATGCCTTACAAACTAATACCAGCTGCCATTAATAATGAGCGAACAAAAGCAATGGCAAAGTAAAGCCACCAGAGAGAAGTCCGCATCATTTTTAAGCAGACTTGTTAAGAAACATGGCAAGTATTTCAAGCATTTCAAAGCACTTCACAAGGATTTTTCAATTCTTGGAAACAAAACATTAATATTCAAGCATTTACAAGGATTTCAAGCACCAGTACAAACCCAGAAAGAAATCAAATACAAAACTTTATGTGCTCTCAATCATTTTCCTTATAATAAACTATGTAATTAATAATAATAATTTCCTTTGTATTGTCATTCTTTGTAACAATGTACACAGAACGAAATGTCGATACACCTGACCCGTTGTAGCGAGCCGATGCAGCCGCAGCCAACAGAGGGCGCCGCCATTTTTACCAATGTTATAAGTCTTAGGTATGACTCGGCCGAGGCGCGAACCAGCGACCTCCCAGTCTCAAAGCGGGCGCCCTACCATCTAGGCTACTGAGCTGGTGTGAAGCTAAAGTCAAAGTAAAACAAATATCATTTTGAGTTAAGAGGTTGAAAAAAAATGTTTTCCCTTTAAATTACGCCCATTCACTTTGTGATAAATATGATGAATAGCTCAAATGTTCCAAAAATGTTGAGCCTGTCTGTAACAGACCAAAAGAAGCTGCAGCAAATCCGATTTTGGAGCTATTAAACACTGTGCTACCTAAATAACTTCAAGACAAGATTTATTAGCACACAGCAGGGAGCATTACCCGAAAAATTAACTGCCAGGATGTTTGTCCAAAACTTAACTTCTCCAATTTGCGGATGTACCATACAACTATGTATCTTTTGTACTCCCCCCCAGTATCTTATAAGGTAGGTTTATGAAAGATTCCATTAAACAGACATTTATCGTACAAAAACTCCATGCCTCCTTTTAAGATATGATTGTTAAAATCATATAACAATAACATGATGAACTGATCTCAATATGTTTATATCCTTGGCAAAGTGTAGATGGTGCAACTAAGTACAACACAAAGACAACTCATTTAAGTCCCTACAGCTTTACCTCCTGTCACGTTAGCTGCCTACCTTCAGACAGACACAAGAATTGTTAACTATACTTGCCGTCTTTCCTACCTTTAACTGCGATGTGAGTTACAGACAACACTGTCAGTCTATTATCTGTCATACATTTGGAAGAAATTAAGATCTCCCAATAAAAAGTAACAGTGAAAATGAGTAAATGAAGTGAATCTCAGGTGGCTGTCGGAAGAAAAGCAGAATACTTTTTTCTTTTAAAATATTACTCAACGTGATCTTTTCAAAAGTCTAACTCCCTTCAATTATTTTCCAAATTACATGATGCAGAGTGAAACTTGCTTCAAAAATAGTGCCAAAATGATCAGGAGAGCCAATCATGTAAAATAATTCACTAACAAAGCAAAAGTTGAACTATTAAACAAAATATAATACCTTTTAAACATTTTAACAGGGCGTATTTTACAATAATGAATAAGACAGAAAAATAAAATCTTTGTCCGTAATATTGTCCGTAGAATACTTCATTTAACCCGAAATTACAATTTTGCTGTGAGACAATTTACGTGATTATTCCTCGGGTATAGCCAGGTTCCAAAACATTGCTTAAAATCATAAAAGACATTTTAAATACTACAATGGTAATTCTGGATCTCTGTGTCATAGAGGTGTACTATGTTAAATAATCATGCACGCGAACAGATTATTTGAAAGTTACTTTACAAAACTTTTTTTGTATTGTTATCATGTTTCAGAGAAAACTCTGTGTTGTCCAGTGAAGACATTTGAAGGCTGAGTGAAGCAGAAAGATGGATAAAAAGGATTTGCCAGTTTTTTAGTAAAAAATTAGTCGATCGTTTTCTATATTTTTCAGGAAACATGGGGGCGCAGCTTAATTTTATTAAGTCTATTAAATTCAAAACATTTGTTTCTTTTTTATTCACACCCATATAGCCAAAGAAAACGAAAGATCTATTGGGGTCATAATGTGGAGATTCGGAGAAGTGCTTTTGATTACGCGTTGGACTGGAATTGTTTAGTTCCAGGAACAAGTAGACTGCAGATGTCATTGTGTGAAACTATAGTTTATAATTGTCATGATGCCATATAAGGTCCCTTTCCCCCTTGACACCATGAGGCGGTGCGATTGTCACACGGTGCTGACAAACTATACGCAGAGGTGGCGTCCTTGTTTTAGGCATCCCTCACAAAATTTACGGATGGTCGAGTAATAAGGAAGTAAAAATGACACAAATAAAAAGCGTGCTGCAAGGTCACTAAGGAAGAAGAGTTGTTTTCACGGCGCCAACAAAGGTCATGTTTACTTGTCAAGAGTGACGGCGCCATACTGTACCGTGACCTCCATAGCTGGCTGGTGCGCCCAGAGACACACAGACACACAAAAAGGTTTGCATGCTCACTTTTCCATGTTGCACACTGAAACAAACTTGTGTGCAACAAAAGAAGGAATAGCACACATGTTATTTAAAAATATATATATTATTAAAATTATTCATGCACTCAGGAAGGATGCAGGTGCTAATCTACCAAACATGTAAATTCAAAGAGTTAAAGCTTTTGCACAAGGTTTATGTTTATCAATATCACATTTTATTTTGTTAATCCAAACAAGCATTATGTAAACAGTTAAATCATAATAGCCAGGTTGTTTCCAGACCACGGATGCTTCGACATCCTAAAATAAACGCACCAAGTTGTTTAAGCACAATTGTGTTTTCATCTGCAACAGTATTGGTAATTTGAAAAATTTCAGAACTTGTTTGATCAACACCAGCTAGATAAATCAAGTAATTTGTACTGCACATCTGTCGGATGGCGCCCATCCTACAGCTGAAGCACGGCAGATCTATTAGAGCAGGTTAATTGTCAATCAGAATGAATCGCATTGAGGGATAAACCCATTATCAATCACATGGGCAGATAATCAGTGCAGAATTTTAACATTTTAAAATCGCTTTGTTTTGCCTCACATAAAAGGAATGTTGATTCATATCTACTTGGGTTTTTATAACCACCTTGACTGTTATTAATGATTATTACCATCCTTATCATTATTAATAAAATAATATTACTAATATAGTCATATTAAAGTAATCAGTAATAGTGCATTTCTATTCATGTTGAAAAATAACTAAAATAATAATGATAACATCAGCTCTGTCGACTACTAGCGATTAGCATGATTTTTATTGAAAAAAATATATATATATTTATATGTACCTTATTTTCACGACTATAATATGTGGATCAATACTGAGTTGCGAGGTCTAGCAACTAAGGAAAGCAGCCACCGACTAGATTTTCCCCTGTAGGCGAAGTAGTCTGCGGTGTATGCAAGGATATATATACTGGCGTTTCATTTCCTACCCAATGTGTCAATCATCATTTGAATCTGTCACTATTGGCTAAATTTATTCAGAGGTAAAGGAGGTGGGTCCTTTTTAGCATTTACAGGCTCGCTTAGGCTAAAGCGCGGCAAAACAAAGCCTGCAATTGGCCGTAAAAGATGAATATGAAACACACATTAGGTTGCTCTACAGCATGGAGAAAACACTTTTCACTAGTATGCATTTGTAAACGGGAATTATGGGGCTAAACCGACAGCTAGCAACGTCGATCGATGCAGAAGCTTCTCGGCGGATTTTTTATTTTATTTGTTGGCATTATTGCGTGTTTTGGAGTGTGAAAATATTTTACCTGGTTGCATTGACTTAACTCACAGATGTAAGAAGACCATGGTTGCGTTTTATTATTATTGAACGTGACGACTTTGGTGAGCTAACCCAGCTTTATATTTTCCCAGTATCTTGTTTCAGACAGATCTTGATGTTTCTGTGATGAGTCTATTTTTATTATTATTATTTTGTTGTCATATGCACAGTAAAGAACGACGTTTCCCTGCACAATGAAATTCTTACTTTGCGGTCAACACAGTTGCCAGCAAAAAAAGAAAATAGAAACTAAGAAATGGTTGGCATTTCTTGAATATCAAAAGTTTAACCTTCCTCATGATATGTGGAAAGAAGCATTTAAGTAATTGGTGACATCGTACAGACATCGTGTCCGTACCCGTCTGCGATACGTATTTGCTTCTTTGCGAGCCTTCGAAATGTTATGGGGTTAATGAGTTTAACTGAACTATCTGACTGTTTTGTTGACGTTCCAACTGTAGCGCCTTATAATCCTGTGCGCCTTATGTATGGGAAATATTGGGAGAAAAATCTATTTTTGGGGGATGCGCCTTATAACCCGATGCGCCTTATTGTCCTGAAATTACGGTACATACATATTTACAAAATCCTGTTAAAAGCCAAATTAAACTAATTACAGGTGACAATAACACTTCAATCCAGTTGCACTCAGCTAGCTAAGGTGCCTCCACATCTGCCTGAGTGTGCAGACAGGTTTGCAGTCTTTTTTGTATGCATAATCATTTATTAAATAAGGTCATAAAGAGACAAGAAATGACCTAAAACTGTGTGATGGATACACAACATAGCAAACACTTGTATGACAGCAGTTTTGCGCAATCATCCTGCACATACAATACATGTAACACCTCGGCCAATTCCCCTCAAGAAGGTGACAACTAGTCTGACAAGGACAACCGCTCGATGTCTGCTGCACATGTGAAATGACAACAACACGGTTTCTTCCCCCTGCTTTGTCTGCCCGGTCTTGTGAGAATAAAAGCAGTTGCGCATTCCTTTCGCAGCATATTAGCTCACAACTCTGAATGCATAGGTGACAAGGATACAAAAGCATGGCTTTTAGCGCAATAAACTAAATACTCGGAGTCACAGACTCCTTACTTTGTTCATTGAAACTTGGGATTTCATCATCATTCGTCCAATTTCGTTGTCACAGCATATCCCATGTTGTAACAATGACAATAAAGGCATATTCTATTCTTCTATTCTATCATAAGCTATGCAAGGTAATGTCATAGCTTGCCAGGGGTACTCGGTAATAGTACACTCAAGCATGAGCTTCAAGCAAAGTTTTTTTAAACCCCTGAGCTGAATAAAACATTGGTGCGTGAGCCACATCTATTCTGCCAGTTTTTCAGCTGCTGGGGAAGTACTGTGGGAATCCCTACTTGTGTTGCACAGTCGAGAGTACCTATGGGCCTTTCAAACTGCAGTGACACTCAACTTCCACGAGTGCGTGCACATTGCAAAGGGACCAGGCAACATAAAATAGAGTATGGTTATGATTTTGGAAGTTGTGAAGGGAAAAAACAAACACCAACCAAGGAACAACTAACGCATTCTGCTCTAGCCAACTCAGGACACACCAAATGTCGCCTTTGGGACCCGAAGGCAATCTACCAAGAGCAAACAAGATTGCAGGGTACACTTTCACAGAACTGTGATATTTATCATGTCACAATATTTAACAGATAATCTATAAGTCAAGTCATTTTTATTTGTATAGCCCTAAATCACAAAGAGTCTCAAAGGGCTTCACAGATTATTACACTATATTACACAGACTATTTTTCAGAATATTATTCTACATTCCCCTGCTCTGGAGCCGACGAAAAGAGTAGGTTATTCATATGCTATAGAGTAGAAGTGAGTTTTAAGCTTAGATTTAAACATTTCCACTGAGGTTGCAGATCGGATCTCAGGGAGAAGAGCATTCCACAGCACCGGTGCCCAGATGGAGAACGCTCTCGAACCATAAGTGTCTGAACTAATTTGGGGGAGCATGAGTTCAGCAGTATTTTGGTGCAATTTATGTACATGCACATGAAATTAGCTTTTAAAACTATAGTGTTCCAACTGTCATGTCACTCTTTAAGCGGCCACCATGTTGGATTACCAGTGAAAATGGAAGAATATCCAAATACAAATCGCGTACTTTACAAGTTTGGATATGGTTTTGAGGACTACATACAAGAAAAAATGGAGGGTAACAAACAACACAGACCACCTACTGTGGCAACTCTACTTACGAATTAAATGGGTTCTGGGAGTAGCTTTGTAACCTTAAACATTTGTAAGAGGAGGCGCCTTTGGAATGTAAATGTGCTAATCCGTTCAAAGCACTGTAAAAGTGGGATTTTTATCTAAATAAAACCATCAAGGCATGAAACAAATACATGATAAAATTAGATTACAGCACAATAAACATAAAACGAGAGACACATGGTATAAAAAACAGTAAAAGGAAAAAAAATGCACCTTTTCACTTTAACTGGGGACAAGAAGAGCATGCAGCGAATGGAAGCGCGTACTGTATTTTTGACTTTGTATCATGAAACGCATTTGTAACTAGAGGCAATATTTTCCCATTCATGTACATTGTAACCTAGAACTTCGTATGTGGAGTCATTTCAAAGTAGAGGTACCACTGTATTTTATGAAAAGCGACCGGTCCCAGCGTTTTACCTGCAATTTCATGTCCAGACATTGTCAAATAACTGACATACAAACTAAGCCCGAACACCCTCAATGAGCTTTAATTCTACAAAAGACACGAAGCATATAAATCAGTCAGTTGGTGGCTGTCTGAGAGACCTAAAATCAACAGAGATCAAGGGTCATAATTTCCTTCATGCACAGTGCTTTTATTGTATACTGTATCTTTTGCTATGATCTGGCCTCAGAATAGTGTCCTGTAGTTAATCAATATTAAAGCTATGTGATGATGATTTTTCTCCTCTGGCTCCAGGTTTTCTTGATCAATATGCGATTAAGGACAAATGGCGTCCTGTAATAATGTAACCCAAAGGGGAATCAACATACAACTGAGGCAAACATGCAAACCACTAGAGCTGTGCCTGTGTTGTAGTTTTTTTTTAAATGTCTTTCATTAAAAAAAATATTACAAACATTGATGGCAAAGAAGCTTAATTAAGTTCTGATGTCTCATACTTGACAGGTTCTGATTTCAATTTCCTGCTCAAATGTGCCCGGCTATTGTCATGTGCATAACGTGTCGTACCATTAAACAGCAATGCAAGCAACCGAAAATAAGACTCGATTTCTCTCGATCCTCCATCATGAACCCATGACGACCCTAGTGTGCAATTTCAGCCCCCTTTCGCCCTTCGATCATACCCTGCATGTGCCGATAAACATACGATGGCGGGTCGAATTTGACGAACCAACGTGGTTAGCTGGCTAAAGAAAGAATGGGTTGAAAAAAGATTGGTATTATTGTTATTAAAATGATGGTTACTGCGGCACATTGGCATTTGTGTCGCCCCTCACCCCCACTCGTCTAACCGCGTTATTGATCCAAGTCTGTCTGCAATGGGGAAGAAGAGAAGGAGGAGGAAGAAGAAAAATAAAGGGTGGAGGGAATGGGGGGCATGAACTTCAGGTGACCGATCACGGTCACTTTTGAGAAGCGAGTTTGAGGGGAAAAATGTTTCCATACTTTCATCTTTCATACGCGAAACAAGTTGGGGTGCTAGCATAAGCAAAACGTGAAGCAAGCCAAGACAGACTCCGGTTCGTCTGATCCGGCTGACCCTTCGTTTTATTGCGGCCACACTCCCCGGGTCCTCCCCCTCCAGCCCCGGAGAAGCCACCTAACCAGGCGGACATGTTAGCCAAAACACCGCGGTGGCGTTCCGTCTCTCTCGCCCCTCTCAGCTACAACCACCTCCGCCTCCTCCCACACACGTACAACCCGCAACCTTTAGCGAGCCCTTTTCTTTTTTTCCGAGGGGGAGAAAAATCGATTATGAAGGTCTCGTTCGCTTGTGGTTCCTCCTGCTACACTCGGGGGCTGGCTAAAGCGTCGCCAACAACATGGCTGCCTCGCTCGGACCCGCAAAAAAGAAAAAAAATAACCCGGGGAGGAATATAACCTAGCCTCTTTTGTCTCTTTCACCTCTTTAACCCCGCGGAGAATGGCGCACACAAACCACTGCGAGACTTACGTGAAGGCAGGCGCTTAGGTTGCTCCTGCTTCCTCCTTGGCATTTTCGCCCCCAAAACGCTTGTTTTTAAATCACATTCTCGTCCTGGCGCGAGGAGATTGAAGAAAAGAGGCTCGCTCCCATTTGAAGGAGACCGAAAGGGACGGAAGGCAGGCGGGCAGCCGCTACTCCTCGCTCGGTCTTGCACCTGGCTGGCTTTGCTCGGTTCAGAGTGGGACCGTCGGTCGAAAAAGGGGGTACGATGGGCGAGAGGGGGGGAAATGAAATAGGGGAGCCCGTGCCGCGGAGGAGGGGGCGCCGCCTGGGCCGCTTTTGCCTGCTCGTTCGCTCGCTCGGCTGTCTTGACTGCTGTTCGCCTCCGAGCCCCCCTAACTAACACTAATGCGGGGGATCAAAGGGCAGCAACAGCAGAGCAGACGGGCGCGCGCGCGCACCCTCGCTCGCGCGCACGCCTTGCTCACACACGCGCAACCGGAGAGGTGCTCGCCCCCGCTGCGAGCAAGGTGCCCCCAAAAGCTTTACATTGACGACCGAGGACCTGTTCACCATATTGTCATTTAAATCGTTGTTTTTTTTCCCACTGTTGTCTCATTACGTTTTGTGTCAAATACCCATACCTGTCAACCTCAACGACTCCACATGCCCTTACAAACTGTCGTATTTTCCCTTACAAAATACAAAATAATCTTGCACCATATTTTTTAAACGTGTTTATTCATGTAATTTAACATGTTATATTGTACATGTGTTTCGTTATATCATATATATTGTTAATTAACATTTTGTTGTGAGATCCTGAGTCTCTTGACATGAATGAGGTTTATAATAAAAACAAGTTCAAAAATTAAGTAGCTTGGACGTTCACTGTAGAAGGAAAACATACATGCAAATATAATAAAGTAGAATAAAACACTTTCTTATTCAAAAGATGAATTCATTTTCTGCATTAAATTATTGTTGGTGATATGCTGATTAAAGGGATACCCACAAACCTGTCTTTTTTCATTTTCTCATTTTATACTTCCTTTTTTTTCCCAACTTCTTTATACAACATAATAATTCGTAATATAACGTATCAAAGCAAGTAAGCCGTTTGAGAGCCGGCTCTCTTTAATGAGTTGAGCCGAAAAAGCCGGTTCTCTAAAAAGAGACAGACTTCCTTTCACTACATCAAACTGCTGGCTTCGTTTGCAACGAAAAAAATGTAACAGAGATAGAGGCTTCCGCAGCGAAGCAGCGAACTCGTTTGACTTGATTGATTTGCTGTTTCGTGATAGCCAGTGTATACTGGATGGTACCCATAATCGACAAATTTGCAGTTTTCCGTACAGATTTTCTCGTACGTTGTACACGTCTTAAAATGCATGATAAACGTACTTTGTACGGCAAAAACGTACAGGATGACAGGTATGAATACTTTCCACATTTTGTGCATTATACTGTACAGTCTTTAACAGTAGTTCTCAACTGCTCTGACTTGAGGACCCACCGTTTCAGCGTCATAATACGCTGCGACCTAATTTAAAAATAAATTTCCACTTCTCAAATTCATCAAACAAAATTATGTGTAAAGTACTTTTCAGCCGATGAATTTCTACTTACTGTGCCGTTTTAAACCATTCAGTGTACGATAAGACAATAAAAAACTCAGTTTTCCCAGGACACATTATACACATCACACACAATGGTTGAAATAACAAGTAAATAAATAATAATACAATTTGGCGGGTTGGCAGATGAGTGGTTAGTGTGTCCGTGGCATAGTTCTGAGGTCATGGGTTCAAGTTCAGCTACCAGCATTCCTGTGCAGAGTTTGCATGTTCTCCTTGTGTGTTTCCTCCCACATTCCAAAAACATGCATCTCAGGTTAATTGTCCGGTCCAAATTGTGCCTAGGTGTGAATGAGTGAGTGAGTTGTCAGTCTCTCTGTGCCTTGCGACTGGCTGGCAACCAGTTCAGGGTGTCCCCTGCCCACTGCCTGAAGACAGCTTGGAGTGGCTCCAGCACCCCCACGACCCTACTCAGGATAAGCCGTGCAGATAATGGATGCATGTAATAAAACTAATTAAACCCAATATAATTAAAATATAATTATGGCAAAGCAAGGCAGCACGGCGGAACAGTGGTTACAGAATGAACAGCGGTTACAGAATGAACAGCAACACCAAAATGACTTCAAGTAATAATATTCTGTTAAATTCTCAAATAACTGCATTTTCAATAAACTCCAAAATGTGCCTCCTCAGTAGCTTCATTCTTAACATTCTCAACAGCCGCAAACATGAAGTTAAAAAATGCAACATTTTTGTTGGGCTTGGCAACTTTTCCTACAGTGAACTGACATTGTGTGGCCGCGATCCACTATTCTCGATTACATATTGCTGTTAGCATGAACCATCTGAGCACACTTGTTGTGGGGCGTGCCATTCTGGCTGCCTAAAATGAAATGCAATGCAGAGTAATTGTTGTATACCTGTATTACATATATTTAATTCGGAATCTAATTCGGTGGTTACCCATCCGACCAGCAGGCAGTGCTAACGGTTTCCCAACCGAATTAATTCGACATAGCTTCATATTGTGCCTAGCAGTTATGATGACAAGGTGGCTGGGCGTCTGAGTGGTTAGCGCGTCCGCAACACAGTTCTGAGGTCATGGGATCAAATCCAACTACCAGCCCTTCTGTGCTAAGTTTGCATGTTCTCCCTATGCCTGCGTGCGTTTCCAACGGGCACTTCGGTCTCCTCTCACATACCAAAAATATGCATGTTAGGTTAATTGGCCGGTCAAAATTGTCCCTAGGTGTGAATGAGCGAGTGAGTTGTCTGTCTCTGTGTGCCCTGCGACTGGCTGGCAACCAGTACTGGGTGCCCCCTTCCCACTGCCCCAAGGACAGCTGGGGCCCTTCTTAGGATAAGCAGTGCAGATAATGGATGGATGGTTTTATCATGAAGGAAGCAATACTCCAAACATATTTTATCTTAGCTTTAAAAGGTCGATTTTCAGTTCATTAATATGGATAATGATTGATCAGACCAGAAGGAAAATAGTAGAGACACACAAATAAATGATGCACTTGTTTGATACTAACAAAGTACATTTTTTTAAATGACAAGGAAAATTGAATTAAAATTAAAAAAAAGAAATGTACTTGTTGACACAAGCCCTAGCAGTCTAAGTAATCTAAATGGGAATAGGGAAAGAAATTCAGTTGTAATTATGAAATTATGAATCCATAAACCCAGTTAAGATTATCAAGTCATAAAACTGAGAAGGAATTATTTTCGGCGTGCGTCAAAAATGAAATATTATATCCCCGGAGCAAAATGCATTGTTGTGAAATCGTTTCTCGCCTAACTGGGGTCAGACAAAGCAGCACTTGGGGAGAAGGAAAAAGGTGGGGGGTCAGGGGCACAACACAAAAAAGCCCTCCTCAGACAAGTCTCTCAATCCCTTTCATTGCATCCCTCGGCCGAGGAATAGGGAAAAGGAAAGCCATGACTTGGTTTTGCCGTGTTTCCTGACTAGGGAGACGAGGTTTTGGCTTTGGGCCTTGTTGATCGCCACTGTCCACTGGCAACATAGGCCGGTGAGGCCTCCCCTCCCTGACAAACACGAGTGAAGTCAGCAGGAAAAAGAAATGGGAGTTTGGAGCTTTGCCTTTTTTTCATAGGTGTGGGAAGTCCCGGTCAAGAGGTGCTGTCTTAGTCACCGGTGAGCTCCTGTTGATGCTGTCCAAATTAAGTTCTCTATCTGGTTGATCATATTTACTAAGATAATTATGATTGTTGATAATAGGCAAAATTTCACTGTGACACACAGTAAACTAATTCCCTGCATGAACATGACAAACAGATGCAGATCATTAAACTTTTGATTCATATGAACACTTCGGGGTTTGAAATCTTTATTATACGGCTGGAGAGTCTGGTCACTTTCTGTGCCTGGCGATTTGTAGTTGGTGGAGTAGGCTGGGCGCAAGGTCTCTACAGCACAGTTGTTTTCACAATCCGTAATCCCCAATCAACTTTTGATAAAAGTGGTGCCAGAGAAAGCAAACTTTTGTCAGGGGTGGCGGCTTTTTTTTCTTTTTTTCTGTTCCCACCTAAAACAGACAGCACTCAGCTGTTCAACTATTGCTCAAGCGGGGCCGGCAGAGCACATGGTGAAAATTGTTCACCTGGTTAGCCTTCGACCCACTTAAAATATGGTCATGACCCACTTTTTGGTCGCAACCCTCTAGGTGAGAAACACTGATCTATAAAACTTACATTCGAACGCCCTTTGTTTTTTATGCCTTCTGGACATTTGGGGAAGGGTTAGCATTTTGGCCCGGCTCCCTCCGTGGTATGTTCCTTGAAGTGTGTTTTATAGTAATAATGTGCTCCAGAGTCTCCACTTAGACACAAGGGTGCCCTTGGTCCCCTTTGAAATAAAACTTGTCCCCTTTAAAGTAAACACGAGAGCCACTAAAGTAAGTCTGGTGCGTTCAGTGAGGGACTCTCTGTTACTTCAGGATCATGGGCCGCCTTCTCTGTTTTACTTAACTCCTCTCAATCCCTACTTCCATTGAATAAACCACCCTTCTATGCTGTGGTTGGTCAGTATACGTCCTTCCAACTGCTTTGATTAATAAGGCATGTTTATTTGCCGTTGTTTTATGCTCCAGAGTCTCCACAACCCTGTTATCTGGTTTCCATTTGTCCTTTGTCATAAGGACTTTCTTTTTCCTCAGATACTTCGTCCACAGTCACCATTTTTTCATACTGCCCCATGTCTCCTCTTGGATAACATCTGCTCTCTTTTAAGCAAAAACATTGTTATCCTTGAATATTGTTTGGTTTGGAGATTTCATTTCTGAAGGATGTATTAAGTCATCAATGTACTCTTGGTACTCCCTATTACATAGAAAGATAGATAGATAGATAGATAGATAGATAGATAGATAGATAGATAGATAGATAGATAGATAGATAGATAGATAGATAGATAGATAGATAGATAGATAGATAGATAGATAGATAGATAGATAGATAGATAGATAGATAGATAGATAGATAGATAGATAGATAGATAGATAGATAGATAGATAGATACTTTATTCACCTCGAAGGGAAATTCACATTTCCAGCAGCATCCCTGAGCTGAGAACAATACAATAATGAAGCAAAAAGAATACAATATACAAATACCCAGTGTGACGTGCAAATGCCCACTGTAGCGTGTTATATAGAATAACTAAATAGTGCTACACAGAATACATATTGCAATAAGATTCGGTAATATGCAATGTAGGTGGTGTGGTTTACTGTGGGCTTTTACTCTGCCGGGTAGAGTTAAAGAGCCTCATGGCATGAGGAAGAAAACATCTCTTCAGTCTGTCCGTAGTACAAGACAGTGACAGCAGTCTGTCGCTGAAACTGCTCTTCTGTCTGGGGATAATGCTGTGTAGTGGATGCGATGGATTGTCCATGATTACGCAGTCTCCTTAGTGTCCTCGTGCATAAAACACGTCGCACCATCCATTCCCACCCCTCATTGAAGCACTTTTTTGTGGGGACATCTGACTGATGCAAGTAATGCACTTCTGTTAGTGTGCGACTAAATTCCGCGGACATCCATTCTCTTATGACTAGGTCCGCAGTCTCCTTTGGATTTAAAGTTGAGCACAGGATATGCTTATTGTCCTTTACTGTTGTTCATCAGTGCAGCACCTGAATGAAGCATTAAGTGAGTTGCATTTCTATTGCAATACCGCACTGTATTTCTTGCCATCCAAAGTGTTACCCTGTATCTTCCTTTAGATAAAATGGCTTTCCTTACTGTTCTCTGCTTTCATCTTTAGTGTTCAATGACACACTTTTGGAAGTTTTATCCTATATTCTTCACTTTATCCCTGGACTTACCCTTTAAATCAATTGGCTTGTATGTAATCTATCTCTTTCTGCCCTCAGTCTCTTCTTGAATAAAACGATACAATCACAGCACCTTCTTTGTTGATCTCTATATCTACTATTCAGACCCATTTAAACAGGTACTTTTAACAAGGCCCTTTTTTATCCACAATCGCACCCGACTTATAAACTATCCTTTTTTGAGAGGTTCCAACTGACCTTGTGGCTATGTGAAACAGACGCTAGCATTCACTGCGTCTTATTCATACGTGCCGTAGAGCTCCATCCTTTCCTCATTAGCCTTGTGTTTGTCTTCCAGCTGGGAAATCTGAGAGCTGTCAGTGGTTACATATCCCTGGCGTCGTGATTAATGACCTTTAGGTGCGCGCCCCAAAGCAAGGTCGTGTCAGTGTTGCCATGGCTACTATCAGTGCGCCCGCAAAGTGCTGAAAAGTGATTGCAAAACAGACTGTGACCCACACGTTACAGCCACATTTAAGTAGATGAAAATGATAAGTAGTAATGAACACCAATCTTACCCCTGTTGAAATAGTTGTTTTCAGTCAAGCATTACTCTTACTACCGTTTTATTGAGAAACTCAGATATCTACAGGAAAAAGTTTTGTCATTCTTTTTTGGAAAATACTATTTTAAAGAGCTTATTTGGTATTTTAAAATGTTACAATATTTTTCAAATGATGTCCTATATTTTATAATTTTTTTTAAAATTGTACACATTATTTTTGTTACATTTGAGGTTTCCTGAAAAAGTTGATAGCTGAATATTTTCCTTATTAAATATTTGTTAATAATTTCCAACTTAGTTCAATGAGCCCTTATTATTTATTTTCCACTGTTTATCTTACTTTTGGCAGAGATTTTCTGGGCAGAACACATTAGGTTTGATGAATGGGGATTTAGGGGAGTGCTGGAGAGTGACCTCATGCTCATCCCGACAGGGTTTTTATTTTATTTTAATTTATTTGTATTTGTCAGTGTGGCATGAACATTGTGAAAGTAAGAAAATGACTTTGAGTTCAAAAGCCAAACCAACCCCCCCCAAAAAGATGCAAAAAGAAGTGTTTGTTCGTGTGTCTGAGAAATACACGTACTTGCACATGCATCACGAATGACTTAAGCTGCAATGATGACACAAGCCAGGAGATGGTGGCAGAGAGTAACAAAGTTCCCAAATCCATACATAATTTATACTGTATATTTTTTAGCTTTTTATTGAACAAAAACAAAAACGATACAAAAAACGTTTTTTCACTTTAAATACATAAAAAAACTGTAGAACTCAAAATAAGCGTAATGAGAAGGGAAGCACGTGCTTTAATTTTGAATAATTAACTGAAGTGACTCATTATAATCCATTCTTAAAGCTACAGTGTGTACTATTTTTATCCAATTGATGTTGCTGTATTTTGCCATGCAGCCAAAAACGAGAGCTAAAAAAAGCACAAGGATAAATATAAACTGTGCCGACTTAAAGTGACCAAAACACACATTTTGTTTCTGATTATTTTGCCAAGCCTTTTCGTGAGTTATTAGGTTGGTTTTCAGGTGAAGCTTGTTTTATGTTATGTTGAATAAGTGCAAATTTGCTGTTCTGTCACAAGCCAGAAACGGAGACAGGACCCAATAGCGTTCGTTTTACTCAGTTTTATTGAGAAAGAGAGCAGAACTTCCTTCCACGATCTGATGATCGTCGGGCACGGGTAGCTGATGGCAGGAACGCGGAAATGGCACTTCCGTGTCGAGGGTGGATAGTCGTAGGCAGTGGGAAAACATGGCGATGGCCGGGACGGCGGAGCAAGGGCAGTAACAAGTACAGAAAAGAGGTCAGCAACAGGTTACAGGCAGGAAACAGGGCAAAACAGGTCGATGGCCGGGACGGAGGAGCAAGGCAGAAACGGGTCCAGAAACAGGTTGGCATCAGGTATCAGGCTGGACAAAACAGGGCAGGAGAATGTTGGATGGTACAGAGCTTGCCTAGCTGAAAGCATAGGTTCGCAGACGGTCTTACAGCTACCTCTTGGAAGACGGGGGTTTAAAAAGAGTCAGGGAGCAAATCAGCGACTAGGGCTGTTGGCGCCAACGGGGCAGTCGCAGGTGCCCCGGATCAGCAATCATGACATGTTCATGTAAATATTCTTAATTGACTGGGTTTCCTAATATCCCAAATTTTGGATTTTAAGGTCTTTTATATGTTTTGCATTAGATTACACACACACGTGCTATTATTTTTGAGTATAGAGTAAATCAAAATTAAGTTTCAAATGCTATGGTCTTGTGGGTCAGGTCCTCACTCTGCTCCATTGTTTTACTTGGAACCTACCTTTCATCTTTAACGGAGACTCCAAAGTAGTGTCATGCCCCAAATGCAGGCTCGCTAGCTAGCTAGTAGCACTGACTACAGTGTTTTTCCTCGTCCTGTGTCCTTATTTATTTGTAAAGCATCAGGGGTAACTGTCAATACGATGATAGATTTCAGGGCTCAAGTTGGTCACATAATTTTGATCAATAAAAAAAAAAAATTGTTCACAAATGGTTGTATAAATGAGCTGCAGTCTAATTAATGTTTTTTTTTCTTGCAGTGATGATATGTACTCGTTTTATCAACCTTCTTTTGGATCAGGGGATGGTGTAATAACAGTAGTCTAAACAGCCCTTTGAGACTTCTTGTGATTAAGGGCTATACAAATAAACATGACTTGACTTGACTTTTTTTATCGCATACAGTGATATTTTTCTTGTACTTTTGCCTAGAAGCTCATAGATAACCTGTTCAATTTTTTGATGCACCTCCAAATCTGTATAGCAGATGGATTAACTAAATTTTACACTGTTATATAGACATGCCATAGTATATGTGTATTTACATACCACAATTAAATCGATGGCACATAGTCTTTATCTGATCTGTCCTTGTCAACGTGTCCAGTTGAATCTATGGCAAAACGATCCTCCGCCCAATCCTTAAAAGCACAATATTGTAACAATATTTACTAGAATGGGGTTTGAACGCCAACACAGACCATTACTTAGACACTGTTCCTGGAGTCATTATATGTCTCTTCATCAATGCTCATCTCATGTAGGCTACTGAATAAAATAGCATTACTGTATTTAATTTACATACAAATATAGGAATCTTTGGTAGGTTACAAATGTTAATTCACAAACTCAGCTTTGCCCGAGTACTTTAATTTGAGAATTCACATCCCCCCAAACGACAGACATTCTAAAAGGGAAGATGAGACACTGATTTAGTTAAAACCTTTTTTTTAAATATGAGGTAAAATTTACCTGCCCATGTTCGACATGGGAAGGCTTGACAACCAAGGGGTCACAACTCATATGTAAAATTAAGAACCCAATCCATGTCACCGCATGTATCCCACTGTCTGTCACACACACGAACGATTGTCATAAGAAGTTGAAAATTACTAGATTACATTGTCCAAGGTAATGTGTTCCTGTAACACAAAAGCAATATCAAGATCAAACATCAAAGGTGCCTTAAGGGAAGCTAACAATTAGCTTGAATGGTTTAGCTTCACAAACAATGACTACAAAGCAAATAAATTGACTCAGAATAAAATTGTATAATCTTTTCTTCCAATACGCAAACAAACTACTTCAGCCGAGTAAAAAAAAGGCAAGAGTGGCTCTGAGTCCCAATAATCGGGAAGCACAAAGCTATAAGGTTGCTAGCAGTAGCATTTGGAAAAGAATGCCAAAACCATGATTTAAATAAAACAAAGTGGCATAATCTGACACACAATACTCTTACAGGTGAGGTGACTCAATTCCCTAAACGATAATCCAACATATCTTTGTGGTAGTATCTCCAAGGTGCAAACAAATTGGAAGCTTTGCTCATTTTTTTTCAACATTCAAAACACATAGCGAATTTTGGTCTCTTTGGGTACCCGGAGCAGCGAGACCGCAGACAAACATGACGGCAACTTCTAGACAGAGATTCCACGAAGTAAAAGAAATACAAATTCCTCGACCTATATTTTGTTTTCATAAAAATAATATTGGTATAATAGTTAATTTATTTTTGCTTAGTATTTTTTGTACCACTAGGAGGCAATAAATATTAAAAAATAGAATATTTCACTTTCAACTTTTTAAGGACACCTAAAACAATGCACCCTACCTTTAATGACTTCGACATATAACTCGTAGGAGCCAAGAATCGAACCCTCGACCTCTTGATCCCAAGACGAGCGCTTTACCTACTGCCGTCAGCAGTGCAGATAAATTATAAACACAATTGGATCCAATTTGAAAGTCACAATGTATGTATAATCTTACCTGCAATAAAGTAATAGTATTGATAATATTGATTCAATCCAAGTACTTGCTTGGTATCGATAATATTGATATTTGGATTGATTGGCTTACCCTTAATTACAGAACTTGACCTTGCATGATATTGCATAACAAGAAATCAGATTTTTTTTGTGGCACTAATTAAATTCCTGTATATTCAGTTCATCACAATCCAAGTATATTCTAAAGCTCACTGCGGTTAGTTTATTCATACTCTTGAAAGCCTTTTTCATTCAGAAATGTGAAATAACCTGTCCCATCACATCCTGCTCAGCGCCTTCGAAATCATGTTGTTCTGTTTCCCAATTAGCAGAAACTCCAACGCGTCTTTGTCACCTACAGCCGGCCAAGAGGGTTAATTTGAGTTTTTGCCACTAATTGCCACGGTAACGAGCCTCCTGCGCTGGGGCGGAGGAGGCAGGGTGTGAGGCTGAGGCATGGCAGGAGGCACAGAAGCAGGGAAAAATGGTTCGAGGGATGCAGAAGGAGGCCGAGGTGTGAACGAATGCGGCAGGCCGGGTAGGAGGCGGCCCGGAGGAGTCCAACCGCGACCGGCCCTGCAGGGGGGTTACAAACCTGAACTGTGAAAAGAAAAAAATCCCCCCAAAACACAGAAATCTCTGATGAGAAAATGAGACGGGATAATTGCTGGCCATCTTTTTGACACCAATCTTTGTAGCTTTGTGATTTATGTCTGCCTCCCACATTCAAGTTTACCTTGTTATTTGCTCTTAGTTCAAATGACAGTTTTAGAAAGCGCTCAGGAGCCAGAACTTTCAATGTTTTTCTAGCATGCTAGAGCAAGGGCTTGGTTTTAGAATTTGCGTACGTGATGTGTCCTTTCAAATATCGAGCAATCTTTGTTTTGTCCTCTCCAATATTTACGATCAAATAAAATAAAGTGCCATGTGACCTCCCATATCAAGAAATCATTATTTTGTCCCACCAATATGTTATCACTTGAAAACCACCAATGCCAATACTAGACTTACACCTTGTCTTCTATTGTGTTGGGTGTGTTACTGAAATTCAAATACTTATTTTCTTCACTCTAATGATGACTTATTATACCCGTATAGTAGAGTCAACTCCAATCTAAGACAGGAATTAATTTCAGCACCAACGGATCTTCAATTTCAGTTTCTAAGGTTTGACTGCTTCCACACACTTTGATTACAAGGAAACTAAAAACTTGTATTTAAAATATCGCTTGGCATTAGTTATTGACATAAAGGACATGATAAACACAAACAAATAATAAAATAAAAGCATTCCCAAGAACCAATAAACAAAAATAAATAACAATTTTAAACAGGAAGAGGAAAACTATTTGTAAATTCATATTTTAAACATCCTTTCTCTGATTGTTTCTAGGTTAGAGTCATCCCTCACTGCATCACGATTTTGCTATTTTGAGGATTTTCGTTGTGCATTGTGTTCTGCTTTATAACAGACAGACAGACAGACAGTCAGACAGAATTTTGACTATCGCATGTCCTCTTTTTCACCGCAACACCTGCAAAAACGAGGGATTACTGTATTTCATTTATTTTTGACAATTGTCAAGTCATGCTTTTTAATGGACATTAGGGTCCCCAATGCACATTTTTGCTAACCTTGCCATTCAAGGGCTTACCAAAGACAACTTTACTCACTCTCAACTTCAAGTCGCTTCCTCCCTCCTTCTCGTTGACACCAGCTTGACAGAGGCAGGTGGCCAACTTCCTGCCCTTTAACCTTCAACTGCTTCTCTCTTCAACTCACACAGAGGAGGAGCCCTGGTTGCCCCGGGTGAACTGGGCCAGAGGTCTTGTGAAAGACCCTGCAGTGGCGTCAAGGTCCTATGACATGAGGACGAGACTTATTTTAAAGCTAGTAAACAAAGACATAGACTGTATTTAACATACAGAACATGATGCAATATGCTATTTAAATAGACATTTTTTAAAGACCTCTGCCAAAGTCAAGTCATGTTTTTTGTACAGTTGTAGCCCTTGATCACAAAGTCTCAAGGTGCTCAACAGACCACCATTACAACATCCCCTGACCTGAAACCTACATGAGGGCAAGGAAAAATAAAACAATCTCAGCATGAGGAAAATGAAGAAAGCTTGAGAAAGACATCAACAGATATCATCAACATGATGTATAGGTAATAACAGAATGTCCAGTTGACAGCTTTCTGGTCCAAAATCCTGGCCGATGCAGCAGGTCCATAATTAGTTACATCTAGTGTCATGATTTCTATCTCAATCAA
This sequence comes from Urocampus carinirostris, assembly GCF_059441175.1. Taxonomy (NCBI): domain Eukaryota; kingdom Metazoa; phylum Chordata; class Actinopteri; order Syngnathiformes; family Syngnathidae; genus Urocampus; species Urocampus carinirostris. Next base: position 22,818,546 of record NC_142356.1, read on the forward strand.
CTATCTGAAAATTTATAAAGTGACAAAATAAAAAACCTTTAAGACAGAACATGCCAGAGTGTGCAGTCTTCTTGTGTGTAAGACAGATAAGCAGGACATCCTCAGACAGCCTTTTGGCATATTTATTCACCCAAAGCATGCAAACGTGAACACTGCTCTCATTTAATCTAACACGGCAGCCATCTACAAGAACACAAAAAATGTGGTGCGTGCAAAATGACATCACACAATGGCGAACGTTATACCCTAATATGACAAGCACGAATGCCATTATATTTAACATCTCATTTGGCGAAAATAGGTTGAGATTCTTTCTTAGTGGTCTCTGCATCTAATAAAACAATAATTGTTCTAAAACTCCTGCTCTCTTCTCGCTGAAGGAGTCTTGTCAGCTATCATTGACAGAGAGAGAAGGAGAGAGAGAGGGCAAGGATAGAGGGAGAGCGAGAGAGGGATGAAGTTTTTTCTCATTTGACTTTACAAACTTTGGTATTTTCGTTTTATAAAGTTTTTAAATTTTGATGTTATGGTATATTATGAACATATCGTAAATTCCGGACTATAGAGCGCACCTGATTATAAGCCGCACCCAACACTTTTTAGGTGATTTGCCACTTTTGTACTTACACCGGCTGCACCCATGTATAAGCCGCGTGCGCCCGCATTAAAGCTTGCGTCACAATCATAAGTTTAACCCAACCAGGCTGAAAATTCCACGATTATAACTGGGGGTTTTGGGGTTTTTAAGGGTTATTTATCTATCTTCGTTATTCATTATTCATTATCCGTTATCGGTCAGTTCATAATACGCTACAAAGCCTAGGAGCCGGGACACTTACTCTCAGCCATAAGGCCAAGCTAAGGTCCTAGCCCTAAAGCCTTGTTGCGATCATTGCGAATGCACCGTTCCCGGAGGTACTGCAATACCGGGCCGATGCGTGGAGTGGACAGAGCAAGCTCTTATTCCATCTCCGGAATGCAAAAATCAAAGCTAAAAGGCCAAGCTAAGGAACTAGCATCTTACGCCGGGTGCTAATCAAGATAGTACACTATCCTAGATCCACAGTTAACATCATAAATGGAAAGTGATACTCGTAATTAACGTATGATGCAGACTTGTAAAGTCCGGGTCCCGTTGAAAGTAATCCAAGGAAACAAAATGTATATTTCCAAAGTTAAGGGTGGGAAAAATATATACCGGTATCCACTATTGTCCGCTGCAACAACAAAGAGATTTAACTCAGCTTCACCCCACTTCCTGTCAGCCCGCGTTTGCTCCGCCCCTTCTTTTTGATTCGTCCGTAGAACACATAACAGAATAAATCTCTAAAATAAATGCATTACAAAAATATACATTTGCAAATACATATTATACTTGGTTACACATATTTACGAAGAAAGACGGTACACCGAGAGAGTTTTCAAAGCTTTAATAATAGTAATATAACTTTCATCCCAAACCGTGCCTTTGAAAGGTACCAACACGCTAGTAGGATCACGCTCGCAATGTATCAAACGTGCCTGTTAAGAAAAAGCAACCCGTAATTGTGAAATTCACGGTAGATCGTCTTCAACTTCCTCCTCATAACTATCGCCATCAAGGGCGTCTTCCTCATTATTGGAACGTACCTTAACTTTACAGACAATGCGTGCTTAAACTTAGAGGTTGCAGTCTTTCTTGACGCACATATTCTACTGGTCTTAATCTTACCTTTTATACTCCAGCGCCGCTGGTGACCATTAGAAAAATTCCATAAATTGGCCGCTTCACTGAATAAGCCGCAGGGCTGAACATTTGGAAAAAAAGTCGCGGCTTATAGTCCGGAATTTGCGGTAACTAATTAGATTAATATGTACCGGTAACTTATAACTGTACTCAGCATCTACTGATGCAGAGTGAGGCATGCAATTCCCTTGCCTCATGGCAGAGGGAAATAGTGAGATGCGGGCTTCTGATTTTGTAATCCCCTCAGCCCAAAACAATATAATAAGTAAACCATGATAAACACGCTACCTGCAAGTCAAGCCATCCAGTAAATCCTTTCTCGTTGCATGGACTTTTTTCGGAGTGGAGAATCACTTTTCTTTTGATTTTTTTATTCAGAAGTAGAAACACATATATTTCATTTTAAGTTAGGGTAATACAGTAAAACATTTATTTTCTATGCTACAGTATATACATTGCGTTCTTGCTCTGTCAATCAAATTATCAATAAGATAAAGGTTCATTTTTTTGTAAATATGATTGTGCCCAACCAGACACAAACCTCACCGTACGTTACTGGTATATGTCAACAGTTAAATGATTAATTGTATCGGGTTAAATTGTATCCTGAAAGTCTGCTACATTAATGCCAATGAGAAATCTCAAAGATAGACAAGCAGGGAAGTGCTGTCAAGTCAGACTGCTCTGTATTAGTTTGCAGAGTTTTAAAAGTGAAAATTTAATTACGGCGCTCCTCTTGTATTTTGGGTTCATATTTTTTTTATCCACTATAAAGGATTAGTCTCTCACTAATAATAGACCGCATCGCTTGTCACTAGTCAAGTCAAGTTTATTTGTATGGCCTTTAATCACATGGAATCTGAAAGGGCTGCACATATCACAGACTATTGGAAACTACAGACTATTATTACACGATCTGATCCAAAACCTACATGAGGGCAAGGTACTAGATATCAAAGGTAAATTGTGATTGGTGTTTTAGGTTGCAAGGTGTGAATAGCCATTATTTACAAACATAAATTTAAAGCTGTCACTACCCTAGACAAGCCCACAAGACAGTAAAACATATATATCTTGCCTATGTGTATTGACCTTTTTTGGGATTATGTTGCTGGTATTTGTAATTGCACTATTTTTCATTGCTTTATTGTTCTGATGCTAAATGCAACTTACCCCAGTCTAAAAGAACTACATTTTTGCCTAGTTATGCTGACATTTTTTTCTCTCTTTTAAGTCTTTAGTATGTGTTTATCCATGTTTATTCCCATTGCAAACTTTGTTCACTACGTTGTTATCAACGACTATATAGACAATTTCAATTTTACTCTGATGTGTTTTTATTGTAGTTTTTGAAAATAATAGTGCGTTCAGAGTTGTACATTGCCCTTAAGAAATGAATCAATGCTTTCACTCAGACATTGCAAAATAGTGTAACATTTTTCATATTTGGTCGGATGGTTATGTATAAATGTAGCTAGGATTAAAACTCAAACAAACTAACTGATTATCATGATTAGCAGCATGCTGCATGACAAAAAATGCGGATAAAAGCCATTCTCTCCACCTCCCTTTTTGCTCACCAGAAGCCCAACCCCCCACACGCCATCCCTCCAATGGGACCGCCTTCAGGTGCTGACCTTACCCGGTAGAGGTCAAAGCCGGGTCAGGGATCTGTCGCTAGGCGACCGTCAGATAAGCGACGGGGAGAGTACGTTGTCATAATCTGGTTGCTTTGCGGACAAGAACACAGGCTATCGGAAGGCGAGGGGGGGCGTTGTTCGAGAGGCAATTGAAATATTAAAAGCGGCCGTGCTGAGCTCCTGGCAGCGCAACTTGGCAAAGACGTCGGTTTGACACACATGCCAACTGTCATGCAGTAACATGAACCCCTTTGGCGCTTTTGCGTGGCTGACTCTTTGTCTGTTGGGTCGCCACAGGACAAAGAACTGCCCGTAGCGTTGGATATTTTTTGGAAGAAGTAATTACACAGGGCAAAAGTGTTTTATTACGATCAAACGACATTGACGTTTTCCAGAATGTAAGCCAGACTGAAAAGAATACTCACTAAGAGAGAAGAGCATGCCTTTTTTTCTCTTACTCTTTTATGAACAATTGTGTAAGGAGATAAAGGTAAAAGTGGGTTGCATCCTTTTAAGTGTACTTAAAAAGTTGAAAGTCAAATATTTTTCTATTAAAAGATACACTGTGTATCATTTGAACACAAGATGTTGCTGTGTTGTGTAGTGGAAGGAAGAATATAAACCAGGGAGACTCAAAGTGACATTTTTTAATCTGTTTTTAAATTTTTTTGCCCACCCTATCGTGAGGTATTGGGCTTTCTGGGTACCTATGGCAGCGAGATTGAGAACATTTATTCGTCAGCTCCCTCAAAGTGGGTTTCACGGTATGTCTGACTAAAGCTTATATAGCAGTGTAAATTTATCTAACCCTAACAAACTCAAAATATATCCATTAGTAGTTAAACCCCTGGTAACAATAGTTAGTACGCCCAGAAGTAAAAGTTTCTGAATTTCAATGTTTTGTGTGGCCGGCATGATTTTGCAGAACCACTTTAATCGTCCTGGCCATGAATTTTCACTAGAGCCACTAGAAAGCTCTTCCTCTCCTCCATGACAATATGACTGAGCTGGGGGATATTTGAGATGTTGCTTCTCCACCCTGCACTTGAGAATGCCCCAAATATTTTCTATTGGGTTTAGATCTGGACACATGCTTGGCCGGTCCACCCCCTTTACCCTTAGCCCCAGAAAAGCTTAAGTCATCTTAGAAGTGTATTTTGGGGTCATTGTCAGACCGGAACATTGCCCAGCGACCCAGTTTCTGAAAGGAGGGGATCATTCTTTGCTCCAGTATTTTACAGTAAATCCTTGAGTTTGTGTTTGCCTCAAGGAAATGCAACTCCCCAACTCCAGTTGCAATCATGCAGTCCCAAACCATTACATTCCCAACACCATGATTGACTTTGGGCACGAACCAAACATATTTGTATTCCTCACCTGGTTGCCGCCACACACGCTTTACCCCATATGAGCCAAATAAATTAGTCTTTGTCTCATCAGACCAGAGAATATATTTCCAGTAATCCATGGCCGTTGTTTATATACTTCTTTTAATTGTGTCAAAGCAATGTTTCTTCAGTGATGTTCTTTTAAAAATTATAATGAAATCTCTGCACAAATGTGATTCGTGTACTCACTTTTGTGACATACTGTATATAATAGTTCACGCATTTTGCTTATATTTTAAATCAGTATCTTACGTTTAGCGAAGCTGTTTGGTGCAGAACACATTAGGTAGGATGAATGGGGAAATTGGGTAATGGGGATTCACGTCATGCTCCTTTCGACGTTTTCATTTTTGTATTTGTTAGTGTATTATGAAAATGGGGTAAGTAAGAAGAGGCTTTCTTTCAGTCCATGTTATGACATACAGTCCATGTTATGGCATCCTCCCCTTTGCCCCTTCTTTTTTATGAAATCTTCGAGGCTTCATAAAACAGATCAGCCCTCGGGGACGTGAATTTCAAAAAACAGCAACATGATTGGCCGATAGCGACAATGATGTAAAAGTCAAATCAGCGAACAACAGTGCGCAATAAAGTCAAAATAAGGAACTGGCATATTATGAAATCTCTTCTGCATTTGTCCAATATCAAAAAACAGAATAAATCTATCATTTCCCTACATTATAGTTTACAGAAACAAATTAATAAATCACAGTCATGCAAGCATTAATGACTGCCAGTAATATTGAATACACAGGTTATAGCAGCATGATGCACAAAAAACTGCCTTATTTACAGTATACGTGGATTACCATCCACGCAGGGGAGACAACTCAGTCCCACCAAAGGGCCCATGTGTGACTTGGTCTTAACTGGTTACTGGATAATGTGTGTGAAGGTGCTTCAATATCAGAAAGAGCCAAACAAGGACAAGTTGCAGCAACCTAGCAGTGCAGCTCAAGTCTTCTATCTGATATCTGATAGAGTGGGCTTAAAGGATCAACACAACTAAACTTGCACTTTTTGATTCAAGTTTTAAAGTCCCCCTGTTGGGCCCAGATTACTCCAATTTTATTTGACATTGCAAAATAATGGTCAATATAAGGTGTATGCACCAGGAATATACAGTAGTTGTTCTATTGGTAGGTTTGGAATAGGGACACGGATGTTCTCTGCTATCCTCCATCCTTTCAGCATAGAACAAAGACTGTTTGACCAGAGATTTGAGGAAGAAGAAGAAAGGGGGAGGGAGAGAGAGAAGGGGTTTCCGTGTGGCAGGGAAGAGAAAGAGGGAGAGGGAGAGAGAGAGAGAGAGAGAGAGAGTTGTTGCATCTTCACACAAACATGGACTGTTCTCCCACTCTGCCATTCCACCACCTGGACCCAGCTATGTGGGAGCGACACTAAACACGGCCATTTTGTGTTTCACGCTGCGCTCCAAGACGATTCTGGCATGGCATCTGTGCGGCGCATTGCAATTTCCTCTTTTTCACTTATTTATTATTTTTTGGGGGTTGGTACATTCTGTCAGCACGAACCCACTCAGGAACTGGACTCGGCATTACAAGGCAGCGTTGGGACACCGGGATGATGGCCTTTATTTAGACCCACAGTAAAAAGTGAGTCACAAACTGTATACAGTATGTGGGAAAGTAAGAAAATATAAAGCGACTTTTAAGAGAGTCCTAACTTACTGTTCACTCCTACCGTTGAGTTTACTCAACTTTTCACACAAGTCATAAATAAGTTTCAGGAAGTCACACTAACATGTCTAGTCATTCAGTATCTTAAGTTGTTATTATTAGTTGTGCACATTCTCATGAAGATAGACAAAGGTAGTAGTTTTGGCATGGACCGATGGGGCCTGTTCCCCACTGATATCAACCAATTATTTTTTTTTTTACAAAATACTACACCTTTGACATAAAAAATTACTAAGAGGCACATATTCTTTATCTTTTGGGGGAAAAAAATAACAATAAACTGCAGTTTAAAAGTGAGTTACCAATAGCTGTGATCTTTTTGGCCTGTGTCTACGTGACTGTATTTTATTCTCCCCAGTTGACCAAATTTTGAATTCAATCCTATATATCAACTGTGTCAAGTCAAAGCCCGCGGGCCACATCCGACCCCCAAGAGGGTTTTCTTTTTGCCACTGTGATTACCTTGATTTATCATTATATCATAACATATCACATATAAAATTCAGGGTACTGATGGTTGCCTGAATAATACCGGTTTCTTTCATTTAAAGGGACAGCTTGCATTATTTATCGCCTTTTAGTGGTAAAAAAAACAAACAAAACAAAAAAATATATTGATTTAAATAAGAAAAAATACATGAACTATCATATAAACATGCATTATTTTTCAACTAAACGCATATTGAGAAATAAGCATTTATTTTACATATTGTCAGGACCAGAACAGGAAGAGGACCCACATGTGTAACGTTTACTCACAAGTTTATTGAGATATAGAGAAAAAACAAACGCCAGCGATCCGGTGCTCACTGGACAAGGGAAACAAGCTGCTCATGGGATTGGAGCGTGTTCGGAATGCGGGAATGGATCTCCCGGAGCGGGAGATCGTAGCGTGGTCAAATGGGAAAAACGTGTCGATAGCCGGAGCGGGGGATCAGAGCGTGGACGATGGTCAAAAACGGGTTGTTACCCAGGACGGGAGACCAAAACGTGGTCGGTGGTCAAAAACGGGTCGTAGCCGGAGACAAACGGGGAATCAGGAACAGACGAGTGGTATACGGATGAAAAAACGGGACTGACAGGCGTCAGAGTCAAAGTGCTTGCCTTGCGTAAGCAGAGGTTTGCCAACGGACTGACAAAGAACGAGTGAGAGCACTAAGCTTAAATAGGAGGGGGAACCAATCAGGTAACCAGAAGCAGCTGGCGCCAAAAGAGCAGGCACAGGTGAGTGTAATGAGTAATCATGACAAATATTATGAGTCTCACCTATTTGTCCGCCATCTTGATGCTACTGTTAACCAAAAAAAGCTAAGCAAAAAAATGAGAAGTGGAATGGTGTGTTTGGGTCACGTAGTTTGTAATCTTCCTTGTGAATTTTAACACTCGTTTTCAGTTGCACTACACTATACATTGACATCTAATTTTTCAATAATACACACTATTCCTTTAATGTTCATGTAATGTGGAAATTTATCTTTTGTGCTTCTGTTGAAAATTAAAGATTTCTGACAAAGCCATAAAAATATAGCTTTGTTTATTGTTTATTTTGGAATATATTTGTCAGCTTGGTTCACTAGACTATATGGGTCATTTTTTATTTTTCAACATTCGATTCAGTCCGGCCCTCGGCTTGTCGCTTTATTTTCTTATTTTGCCTTTGACATTGACACCCCTGTTATATATTTTCTTCAATGTTATGTAAAGTTGGAGAACAAAATTGGATACATTTTTAACAGATTAAGGCACCAACAGTCTAAAACATACACCCACACACAGTATAAACAGCATAAACTGTATGACTCAAATTTCGTATGGAGCAAGGCGTAAAAAACTGGCGCATTTTCATTTTCTTGAGCACCGTCCTCGATTACCAGGTTTAGGAATTTGGCAGATTTCCATGCCATGCTGTGCATTTCAGTATATCCAGGGTGCTGTCATTTATACGCCCCCGGCACAGCTGACTATTTGGTACTACAAAATGAACTCGTCTAAAGCAGGTTTCATATTTGATGCCAATGAATTGATTTTGGTGATTCTGTGCTGTTTTTTAATATTGGATGAATTTACATTTCTTGGGTAATAACTCTCCATTTCTCTCTTTCTCACTACCTCTCCCTCTTTTGCTCTTTCTCCCTATATCTTATCCATCTATACATCCACCCAAGTATCCATATCCCTTGCGCATTGTGAAAACGAGTCTCTCCGCCATCTGGATCTCGGCCAGCTGACATTCCGCGGAGACAAATCGAGAGAGAGCGGCGTTCGGGCAGATTTATCGGCCCATTGGCTCGCCTTAGGAATTTTCTTGTAACATGGAACTCCTGTGAGAAGGGATGAGGGAATTAGTGTAAAACATACCCCCCACTATCTACCCACTTTTACGCCCAACCCCTTACCTTCATTTTAAGACCTTCTATTACTTGTATATATCCCGTCCCACTTTGAATTCACTGGCTTTTATATCAGCTTGGAAGGATGGAAGATGGATGGGTCTGAGCTTTCTTTGATGACAATGAATATTCAAAAGGGGTTGGCAAGGGAATAGTGCTGTACTGTATTCAGTCATTTTATCATGAAATCTGGACTCGAGTGTCCCGATATAGCGTGACACAGAGCCTTTTTGTTGTTTTATTAATTTTTGCTTCTTTGAAGTGTTATTCTGCGATGATAATGGAAAACTGGGTAAGAAATAGATACAATTAGCTGAATTATCTGTCAATGGTAATAGATAATGTATATTTTGTCGTCTATAACCGTGTTTTTCAAACAACGTGCTGTTAGACCTTGTCTAATGTGCCGCAGGAAATTACCTGATTTTATCTTCGGTAAAAATCATGCCATTGTAATGTATGTTTTCTTTCTTCCATTGATCAGCCATGTAACTGTGACAAACATCACTATCAGTAAGTGGCAGTAGAATAGCATTTTTTTCAATTCTTGTACTGCTCATGAGGTAGTATAAAGAAATATATCTAATAACTAATCTTATTTGATGAAGCGGTTTACGATTGCGCTACAAAATAAATAAGATCAAAAATCAAAAAAGGTAAAAATCTTGCACATAATTGTGTTGATTTTTTTAAATTTCTTATTCTACTAGAAAAAGAAAATAAGTTAGAACCTAACAAAATATTTTTGGGTTCGTCTGGCACATCATCTTTTGCTCATGTTGAGTATTGTTTTTGTTATTTTTCCCAAAAAACAAGATGAAAATATAATAAAACTGGAAAAACAAGTTAGAAATGTAGAAAAATCCTCAATTACAGCTGTATTATTAACTAACAATAATAACCAGTGATACCTCCGGAGCCATGGTGATAGTGAGAACGTTATATAGTCAAAGGCAACATGATAATTTAAGCTTTATTGAAACCAAAACCTAGTGTCAGGTGTTAAATTCTAACTAAATTCCACCAAGTCGTCCATTATATGCGTTGTGACCAGGGTAGAGTTTATCCTCACTAGGGTCACGGGGGTGCTTGAGCCCATCCCAGCAATCTTCGGGCAGTGGGCAGGGGACACGACGATCTGGTTTCCAGTCTAAATAGCTTGTCCAAACAAAATCGGAAAGTATCAAAACAAGAAACAAAGACAAACCTGGAAATAGAGTGGTAAATGCATGGCCCGACGCAGTGTACCATTTGAGAAGTCAATATAAAGTGTTTGGATCAGGGGTCGGATCAGGCCTGCTAAGGGATTGAATCCGGCCACGCTGAGGGAAGCGCAAGAGAAAAACGACCTGCAGGTTGAAATATGTCCACTTGATGTTACCAAAGCCAGGTGCCTCTCACAAATGCTCTAGTTGTATGTTTCTTTCTATCTTTGGCTGTCTCTCTTTTCTCTCACTCTCTATTTCTCTCTTTTTCACTCTCTGCCTCTCTTTCTTTGTTCTTCTTTGTCTCTGTGTCTTTCTGCCTTCTTTTGCATTCTCTTCCCTTTTCATTTTCTCTCTCTCTCCCTCTTGCTTTCCCCTTCTCTCTTTCTCTCTTTCTCTCATTCAATTTCTCTTTGAATTTATTTCTCTCTTTCTTTTCCCCTCTCTCACTATTTCTCTTTTTGTCCCTTTTGTTCTTCACGTTCTCTCTCTCTCTCTCTTTCCTTTTCCCAAACTCTTTTTCTCTTACTCTCTTTCTCTTTTTTCTTTCTCTCTTTTTTTCTTTCTCTTCAACCTACAAGTCCGGCCCCCAAGAGAATGTTTGTTCTATCGCGTGGCCCCCGACTTAGAATGAGTTTGAAACCCTAGGTTTGGATGGTTACGGACAGTTGTGTGGAGAATGGGCTTAGGTGTGTCTTGCTCCCTACCCAGTTGGCGCCCTCCTGGGGAAGGTGGAGTGCCAGATTCTAACAGTACATCAATTAAAAAGTCTTAAAAAGCAACCTTTTTTCATAACATGAAACAAAGGGGGTTTCAGACATCCTCATGATAGGAAGTTGGTAATGGTTTCACAAAAAATGCTTTGAATCAAAAATATTGAGTTTTAATGAAAAGAAAATTGAGTGGAACGGCGACAGTCTTGTTTATTTCGTTCGCTTTCTTGTGAGTGTGGATGGCTGCAAAACGGATGTGTCGAATTTTCTCTCGTTAGGCATGAATATTCAAGAGAGTCTGGCAAACCAAGATTGCTGCAACATATCCAGACTGTTGACTCACAGTTCTACTTGTGGCCAAAAAACAGGAGGAGAGTCGCATGCATGCGTGGGATTTGAAAGGAGCTGCTCGTCTCCGCTCGTTATTCCTTTTTGCAGTCATGTTAGACCCGGGGTCGGCAACCCGCGGCTCAGAAGCCGCATGCGGCTCTTTAGAGCTGCGTAGTGGCTCCCTGGCGCTTTCCAAAAATGTTTACAAATTGAAAAAGATTGGAGAGGAAATAGTTTTCTTTTCATGTGGTTTCTGTTGGAGGACAAACATGACACACACACTTTTAACGTTTTCCAATGGTGTAAAAATATCTTGAATCGATTTTACGTTTCAAGTCCTTTGCCGCATTTCTCCTCTGCTGATTTTATTTTAAATGTTGGAGGCTCCAACTTAGAGCCAAGCGTAGCGCAAGCGCCGCCCCTTCCATAGGGGCAGCATTACAATATAACTTAACCTCTTGCTACAGCCCCGATTTAAACACAAAAGTCAATTAAACGGTAGTACATTCCTGACGTGGTCATTTTTAGTAACAAAGTAGCTGTTTTATGATAATGTCTTATTTTTGTCAGTATATATTTTGAATGACACTTAGGGATTTTTTTTTGTTTTGTTGCTTAGGCCCGAGATTGGCTGCATTGGTTCAATATCGAGAAAGAGAGAGAGGGAAAATGATGCTGCATTTTACCCAGGCCCTGACTTATGTGACACTTGCACAGAATTAAAACAGAAACTATGAATACTATTCTATTTCCTTTACCTTTTCAAAAGGCTTTAGCTTTATTTTATTTTTTTCCAAAATGATTTTATAGCGCTGTTTTTTTGCCCAATTCAGAGGCACATTATGCATGTTCTTTTTCCTTTTTTTTCTTGTATCCTGAAACTAAAAATGACTTAAAAATTGATTTCTCTATTCCTCAATACCTGCTCTATATGAATGTATCTCCATTAATTTAGGTTTAGTTTAGTTTATTTATTTAACATTTCTTCACTTTATTGGTTTGTTTATAAATATAGATCTAGATTGTAATGAATTTGTATATTTTAATGAATAGATTATGAATGAATATATAAATATATAAAATGAAGCTATTATTTTTATTATAATTTAGATTTTCAGCCAATGGGCGGTAAGAATTCTTTTTTTGAAGTCAAGACATGAAATCTAGACTAAACTATCATGCAGCCTTGCCTTTTTGAAGATAATGTAATAATAGCTATGGACACAACTGCTAAACCCCTTAGCTACTCATGCACAATTTAATGAAATCAATTCCAAGAGCCGGATTTAAAATTCAGCCTTTAACACACTGTCGAAGAGAATGAAAATAATGCAAGATCTTCTCCACTCTCAATGAGAACAAGGGGGGCATTCTTCTTCCGGCGGTGGGCTAGGAACGTGCAAACACGTCCCCACCTCTGACCCGCTGGCGATCAATAGAGAAAAGTGACGGCCTTCACCTCCAAAGCGTCTGGAGAACGCCGTCGTCTTCATCGGGGCAGACGCCGCATGGCCCATTAATTACTGGCATTAGCATCCATTTTGGGAAAGAACGTTCGGCGGGGCTTTGCGTGAGCGTCATCCGTCAGCGTCTAGAGGTTATCTGCCAACTTGATGAACAGAGAGATTGGCTATGAAACACAAGGTGGGACAGTATGGCAATATGTTATAGTACGCTGGCGCAGCTCATCAGGAAAGAGGGGACGAGTGGCTTTGTTCCAAATGTCAGCATGCATATTTATGGGCGCGCTGGAGTGGCTTCTTGTATAAGCACCATTCACCATCTATCAAACAAGAGGGAAAAAAAATCACGACAGCGTCAGCCTGACAACTTGCTCGCTGAGTGACAAAGTGGAAAAACGTGTGGGGGTGTGATGGTTCTACTTGGAGTTAGGCATATTTAGGGATACTAAAGGTGATTATATTTTATATTACAGGGAGAGTTTGTATTATTTTGCGCCTCCTAGGGGTACACAACACAATTCATTAAAAAAAATTAATGAAGCAAAAATACATTCACTGTGATGTAAACATGGATTTAAAAAAAAAAAACTCACTCAAAAGACCACTCTATATGTTTCTCAAACGTAAGAGAACTATCATATACAGTATAATTTCATTGTAACAATGCATTTCCAATTTTATCCACCTTATTTTTCAGTATATAAGGCGCACAAGATTACATGGCCCGGTTTCAAATCTCTAGCCAATTCTTTGTTTTGAGGTGCGCTTACTAGTCCTGAGAATTTCAGTAATTTCTAAATGGCTTTGTAGTCAATATTTTAAGTTTGACCAAACCAAAAGCCAAAAAACAAAAACCGTGAATTCCAGGAACAGCATTCAATAGCAACTTTGTGACAGTACATTTCCCAAGCTTACTGCTGCAAAATCTGGTCTTTTAATAAATAAATAAATACATCAGAAATCAACTGTTATTTAGATAATTTGGCAAGTTTTAATTTTCACACATTTTCTCTTCAAATATAGCAAAAAAAAATAGCTCAATTATCTGACAATGACAAAATAAATATTTGCTGTACTTATAATTTATAATATGATATTTACTTTATAATTTTATTGAAAGGTACAGTGTGGAATATTTAGCACCCCATAGTGGTAATGAAATTGAAAATTTCATACACGCGTTTTTCCTCACAAGGGTCAAAAAATGAATTAGTTGAAAATAGAAACAATATTAATTTAAAAAATAAACAAGGATACATGAACTACAATACAATTGTGCATTTCCAAATTACTCGTAGGTCGATAAATTTGTATTTAGTTTACATAACATAAGCCTCACCCAGAGAGAGCTATAGGTATCTGTGCTGCTATGGGTACCCAGAAAAACCCCAAAACCTTGTGAAAGGCTGGGCAAAAAATAGAAGAAAATAGCGCATTTTGGTTATTTTGAGTCTCCGTAGTTTGTATTCTTCCTTGTACTTTTTAGCACTCATTTTGAGCTACAATACACAATACAGCGACATCCAGTGGTCGATTACTATACCCTGTTCCTTTGATTTTATATTTTTGATAGCTTTCTCAGTTATTCAGGGGTTTTGTTGTCTTGGGGGATCTTAAAACAATTAACAGTCATATTTGAAGCAGCGATATTATGTTATGTGTATTTTATTGATTTATTTTTGTATTTTATCTGAAAGGACGCCTGAAGATTGATATAGGAAAGGGAAAAGAGCAGAATAACCAGCAGGAAAAAAAACTTATGGCTCAGTCAGGAATAGTAGCAGGGTCACCTGTGTTGCGGACTACCCTCAGTATGAGGTAAGGACGCTTAACTAACAAGCTATCCATCGGGGGGTTCAAAACAGTCTTGGGATATGTTGGTCTCCAACCCATTAACCCCGCCCAACGGCATATCCAACCAGAAAACACACTGTTACAAATTACATAACTGTTTAAGAAAAATCGAAAAACTGATCACTCTAGCTAATAATCAAGCAATAAAGCCATAAAAAGAGGTGACCCGCACGAATGTACATTGTGTGCATTCAAAATTCATAAGTATGCAAATTTTAGCACTCCCTGGCTGGACCCTCGAGGGCCATTTGTCATAAATCAATCATGAAAGGGGCGCCATGCGTCATGGGCATCCTGGGCATGCCTACAATCAGAAGCAAAGCCCAAAGGGGTGGGTAGCATGTGGCACTGTGCTTTGTACAAAGACGGGGAACAACAGATTAGGTAACCCAAAGCCATCCTGCCTGCATAAATTCACAAAGTGCTGCCTGTTTTGGTTCTGAATAAACACCAAACCCCGGCTTTGCACGTACTATTCATGTAAATTCTAAATTGTTAAATCTATGGCTGGAATTTATAAGGTGAATTTGAATGACCTAATTAAGATGGTGCTGATTATTAAACGACTGTTAACTCTGAAAAGACCGAAATGTTAGTTAGTCCATCTAAATGCCGTGAGTTGTTTTCAAAACTGCTCTGAACATTGAGATATGTAATATTACACAGATTGTCTCAGTCAAAAATGTAGGTGCCATTTGACCCCGATTTGTCCTTTCAAACACATGTTAAGACTATTACTAGAACAGCTTTTTTCCATCTTCGCAACATTGCTAAAATTCGCCCTATGCTGTCACAGTCGATTGCGAAGATTATAATTCATGTTTGTTACCTCCCATCTCGATCACTGTAATGCACTACTCTCCGGTCTCCTAAGGTCTAAAATCAAAAGCGTTCAGCTGGTACAAAATGCTGCAGCGAGGCTTTTAACTAAGGGGCCGGTCACACAGACATTTGCGGCTGAATCACGGCCAGAAATTTCTGCCTGTGAGGCGGACGCTATTGGACGCTTTGAGATCGCCATACAGACGAGATACAGCAGTGCTTAACACGCAGTCGGAAATTCGCGCGCGGGTGGCAGCGCGAAAAAGTTTTGGGCGTGGTTACACATGGGTAGGACGGGAAATTTCAGCGGGTAATCGTGGGTGGAGCATGGTAATAGCATGTTCTGCGCCTGTATCGCGGTGTTATTACCTGAAATTAGCGTGTTACGCGTGTGACAGTCAAACGCCTTTCTCCGCGTATATACAGCGCGATTTGCCGAGCACACGTCAGTTGTGCTCGAGACGTCAAGGGGGTGAACATGGATCCCCGTCAGCGTAGTAACCTCGTCTTAATCCTTTTTTATTTCTTGACATTTCTTTTCAAGATAATAAAATAAAAATGATGCCATAGCTTGAAATCTTGATCTTCACGGGACTGTGTCTTGAGCGGTTATGATTTCTACAGCCCGGTGTTTTCCGAGAAATGCATCCCTGCCGAGATTTTCATCCCTTCGCTACTACAACCACTTTTACCTCGTTTTATCTCACTTTTAGGGAATGTAATGGCGAACATATAACCAAAACCACTTCGTCTTGCATTTGTTGGGAATGTAATACAACTTAAACCATTCAGTCTTTGTTTTTGTTGTGAACGTAATCGAACGGTAAATCCCCCCCCCCCCCCCCCCCTCGAGTGAACGCGCATTCTGCTGCGCTTCCAACAAAAGCGATCGTATTCTATATAAAACGCTTATTAAAACAATAAAGCGAGCTAATTATAACAATTGGGAGATCCTAGTCTATATAACGCGTTTATTTAAACAATAAAGTGCGATCGTATTCTACAAAATGCATTTGTTAACGCGGATGAAAAAGTCAAAAGCGATCGCAGCAGAATGCGCGTTCACGCGAGGGGGTGGGGTGGTGGGGATGTTGCGTAGGAGTCGGATTTGGGCACAACACCGGCTCGGGAGCTTTTATACCCGTGGTCCACACGAGAAAATGACGCAGAAATGACGCGATGAGGAAGCGGAACAGTTGCCGGCGTCTGTTTTGCGGGCATACCACCGATGAACAGCGGGTTGGCCAATTTTGCGCATTTTCCATCGCGGGCAACCACGGGCAAAAAAAAAACGCAAAATTTTAGCCGTGATTCAGCCGCAAACGGTTGTGTGACCGGCCCCTAAGACTAGAAAGTTTGTTCACATTACCCCGATTTAAGCTAGCCTGCAATGGCTCCCTGTTAGCTTAAGATTTGATTTTAAGGTTCTGTTGGTAGTATACAAAATCATGCATGGAATTGCTCCCTCATATCTTTCAGATTTAATTTCCCCTAGGTTCGCCTCCCTTACGTTTGCCTGGAACTAGCAATTCTCCTAAGAACAAGCGAGATTTGCTGTATTTACTGTACATGAAACGGGTGCGACCTCCGGGGAGTCAAACGTTGGGCGCGTGTGCTGATGACAGATTTAACCGTCTCCTGGCATCATTACGAACGTTTTCATTATCCTTCATTTCTTCAGTTGCAAAAAATCGAAACTGGTGAATTTAGAAAAAAATGGAGTACAACAGTGATTTGCAGTCAGGCAGAGAAGTATACAAAATCATGCATGGACTTGCTCCCTCATATCTTTCAGATTTAATTTTCCTCTGTGTTCCGGTCCGGAGCCTTCGCTCTGAAAACGCTGGTCTACTAGTGATCCCAAGAGCCAAGAAGGGATCCGCAGGTTCGAGAGCGTTCTCCATTCGGGCCCCAGTGCTGTGGAATGCTCTTCCCCCTGAGATTCAATCCGCAACCTCAGTGGAAATGTTTAAATCTAAATTTAAAACACACTTCTATTCTATAGCACATGAATAACCTATATTTTGTTGACAATATCTGTGCATTATTTGTTATTGCAACATCCATTGCAGCCTGGTCATCCTGGAAGGGGGATTACCTCATGTGTGGTCCCTTCTCAAGGTTTCTTAATTTTCCTCATGTTGAGGTTTTTGAGTTTTTCCTTGCCCTTATGTAGGCTTTGGATAAGCGGATGGTGTAATAATAGTCTATAGTTTCCAATAATCTGTAGTCTTTGCAGCCCTTTGAGACTCTTTGTGATTAAGGGTGTCACAAATAAACATAATTTGACTTGATTTGTTACTAACTAGTTAATTGTGGCATTTAAGCAAGTAAGTAAATCATAGGAAATTCTGAGTGTTAAAATTATATTCAAACTGATTTATAATCTGTTACAGATATACCTTGGTTTTTGCAGTTATTTCGGACCAGAACCACTTGCGAAATGTCAGAATCTGCAAAGTAACGTAGTACATTCATAAAAGCCCCAAGGGTTAAACTTACCTCGAGATGAAGTAATTACTGAGTATATGACTGTAAAAAAAATATACAATTGTAGATCAACAAATAATAACACACGACACATAATTGCAGTTGAATGAATTGTTTTATAGTCATTATAAATAAGTAAAAAAAAATTGGATCATTTCAGTGTAAGAAAGCAATTTACAGAGGGGCTGGCTAGCTGTGTGCTGGCATAGGGTGTCCCCTAATTGAGCCAGTTTTCCGAGATGATTAAAATAAAACTGACAAAAATCTAGCGTTTTCCCATGAGTTGTAGCTCCTGGTCATCCATTTAATGGCTAGTGGACTTGGCGTTGGCAAGATACAGGGTCTGCAGAGGTGGCTTAGGAGAGTCGTTAGCCTAGCTGTTGCATTCATTAAGCTGAACCAGCAGCACCGCTGTTGACTTCTATCCGCCGCCGCCCTATTTACTTTTAGAACCCTATGATAGTCCATGGAGCACCCACTTTTGATCACTATTTTCAAAATCAGTAGAATGCAGGAGATACGAGATGCTGTGAGAGAAGATGCTAACCGGGCTATGAGAAAAAGGAATAAAGGAAAAGTTACTGAAAGTGTGGTTGGACTTAAATAATCGGCCCCAACAAGTGACAATTCTGAATATTTTGGGGGGAGTATGGGACTTTTTAATAAACTTTAAGGATTGAGAGAAAGACAAAAATCATTAATAGGGGGCGGTAATGCACTAAAGTAATGGATGCCAACTGCAGTTAAACTCAAAGAAGAAGAAGGCTCTATGATGGTTTTGTTGTCTTCCATGTCACGTCCCAAGCACAATTGTCTCAGCCTCCTGTTATTCCATTGTACTAATCCTTTTCCTGGCCTTCTGGATCACGAATGCCGCCTGATGAACTCTTGGACTATCGCCTTTGCTATTTGGGTTTATCAGAACCCGGACCCCTCGCCTGCATCTTCCACCACGATTGTTACCTCGCTACCAGAGTTCCGGTGAAGCAATCCTTGCCCATAAAAAGACCACGGTCTGCTGTAATAATCAATGTTTCTGCACTTTTCTTCTGCACCACCCTCTTGCGATTTTATTTTTTAGCCACATTACAAATCCCTTAGCTATGGTTACCATTTTTAGAAGCCCAGCAAAGATTTTAATCGTGCACTATTTTGAAAGTTTCCAAGTTTGTTAAAAATTGTATTGAAGCAATCGATGCTTCTCTCTGAACCCTAGCATTAAAGAAGACCCCAACATTTTCCATTATCTTTTCTATATCAAGCTTGACCCCCAAAGAAAACTTGACCTCGCGGGGGTCACTTAAGTCCAGACGATCACCTCATCTAGCGCCGACGCCAACCCCCATCTGTTGCCCGCTTATTGCTTTAGGAAACAAAGCGGCCCTCCTCCTCTCAACCAGCCCCTTGTGCCACTCCAGTTTCCCTGTTTTCCCACCTCCAAGAGCATCTTGGTTCGGCGCAATCTTTCTATTTCACAAGACACTTTCTCGGGGTTAAAGGGCTCCGAGATTTGTCGTGCAATTGATAGCTGCTGTAGAGTGTTCTCTCCATCAGTTCGTATCTGGGGAGCAATCGTAAACAATTATTTTTTTATTTTTAAATATTACGAAGATTCTGCAAACATGAAAATATAAAACACAAGTTTAGAAAATGATTAATGGTTAATTAACCTAAAAATTATTCGCACAGCACCTGAATGACTTCATATCTGAAAATAATCTTTTTGAATTTATGCAGTCAGGATTCAGGGCTAATTACTTTACTGAACTCTGGTTAAACCTTAAAGTAACCAAAGATCTTCTCCTGGCAATGGATTCTGGCACCCTGTCGGTGTCGCTGCTGCTGTATATCAGCTATGCCTTCGACACAGAGACCAAAACATATTACTAGATTGGCTGGAAAAAACGATTGATATTTTAGGAGCCGTCCTACCTCTCAGACCGGACACAGTGTGTTACATACAACAATATTTAGGTGTGGCATTTGACCCTAATCTGTCATTTCAGGTACAAATGAAGAATATTACTGGACTAGCTTTTTTAATCTTCACAACATTGCAAAGACTCGCCCGAGGCAGTCCCAATCCTATGCTGGGATTATATTTCACGCGTTTGTTACCTCGTGTCTCGATTACTGTAATGCATTGCGCTCTGGTCTCCCGATGTCTAGCATCAAAAGTTTACAGCACCAGCTGCAGCCATGATTATGATTTGTAGGGTAGGCTACAAATGTAGGCTAAATGATAAAGCATAGTACTGAAAAACAAAGCTAAATATTTAGCGTTGACATTTTTTTTCTGATCCAGCCCACATGAAAACATAATGTCGGTATTCGTCCCCTGAGACAAACTGATTTTGACATGCCTGCTATCGAGGGTATTAGCAGCAAAATAAAAACATTGAATATTCATTAATTAGTACCGAATGGGGTGAACGTGGCCCTCAACCACGATTGTTTATGACTTAAGTAGTCATCCTAGTGACCCAAGTTGAACACGGCGCCAGATAGCGAATTAACCTCTAGCCTCAGCGGCGCTAGCCATGCCCTGCTAACAGGCAACCTGTCTACACGCGGTTGCTCTCTCTGTGTTTTAACACATACTCACATGTCCGTCCTCCTGTATCTTTTGGCCCTATTTCCTTCTTGTGACATCGTTTTTCATGTAGCATCCAAGCTGTGCGCCGTTCGGGTCACGCGCCACGGCCAAACGCGGCGTTATCAGATGTGGCACCCTCTTAACCTTCGCCAGACAGCCTGGATGGCGCAATAATACCGGTGACAATGAAAAAAGGTTGTCCAGAGAAGAAATGTTTTTCCATTTTTCCCCACAATTTAGAACAGTCTTTACTTACTGTTAATAGACACTTCCATGTTCAGAGTATGTATGAGACAAATTTTGTTGTTTATGTTATCTTTGCGAAAATCCATGCCATTGTTAAATATGTTTGCTTTTTTTCAAGCAATCAGCCCGTCGCCTGTATTATTCATGTATATCAGTAGGTGGTTTACTATTTTTATTCTTTTTTTCCAACAATTATTTGCTCAGGAGGTAGTACAGGGGAATATATTTAACAACTTACTGTGTTTAATCAAGCAGTTCAAGATTGTGCTGCAAAATATAATAAAAATAGTCTATAAATCCATCCATTTTCTGCCGCTTACCCTTACTAGGGTCACCAGGGTGATGGAGCCTGTCCCAAGTATCTTCGGGCAGTGGGCAGGGGACACCCTGAACTGGTTACCAGCCAGTCGCAATTCACACTGAGACAGACAACTCATTTGCTCATTCACACCTAGAGAAAAATAGGACTGGCCAATTAACCTGACATGCACGTTTTTGGAAGTTGGGAGTAAACTGCAGGGTCCGGGAGAAACCCACGCAGGCACGAGGAGAACAAGCAAACTCCTCAGGGGGAGGCTGCGGTGACTGGAATCAGACCCCAGACATCTGCACCGTGAGGCTGCAAGCTAAACATCCAACCCCGTGCCGCAAAATTATTTTAAAAAGGGATATATTTCAAATATACATTGGGGGATTTTAATTGATTTTCCTAATTTACTTACTATTTCACTGGCAGATCCTTTTTGCTCATTTTCAAGATAAAAATAAAGTAAGTGTTAAAAAAATATATAAATAGACATTTTACAGTTCTTCGATGGGTGTGTGGTTTGGTGGTGTTGGATGCCATAACTACTAGGGTCATCGGAGCACCATTTCTTCTGGTGTGTTCTGGGCTAGTACTACCTGGTGATGCCCACCCCTCTCTCGGCCAACAAATATTTCCACCCAGTGTCGAAACCTGGACCTTTCAGGTGTAAGAACTGTTTTAGAAAAGTTTTGAGTACTCTGACAACTGTCCTTTTCTAAATACATTTGCCTATACACAGTTTTATATCGTAATTATTTTCACAATTTGTATACATTTTAAACATTATAATGAGTCAGAGCTTTGTCTTTGTACACAAACTGTTAAAGCAACTGTAAAAAAAAATGGTTAAAGATCAATATGTTGTAATGTAATGTAATGTTATAGAAGCGAAATATGAAAACCAGTACTAATACTCAAATCTTGAGTAGTCATTGATACAAATACCATCCATCCATCCATTGTCTTCCGCTTATCTGGGGTCAGGTCGTGGGGTCAGCAGCCTTAAAAGGTAAGCCAAGAAGTCCCTATCCCCAGCCACCTCCTCCAGCTCATCCGACGGGATCCCGAGGCGTTCCAAGGCCAGCCTAGAGAGATAGTCCCTCCAGCGAGTCCTGGGTCGCCCCCGAGGCCTCCTGCCGGTGGGACATGCCCAGAAAACCTCCAGAGGGAGGTGTCCAGGAGGGATCCTTATCAGATGCCCAAGCCACCTCAACTGGCTCCTCTCAATGCAGAGGAGCAGTGGCTCTACACAGAGTCCCTCCCGGATGACTGAGCTTCTCACCTTATCTCTAAGGGAAAACCCAGACACCCTGCGGAGGAAACTCATTTCGCCCACTTGTATTCGGGATCGTGTTCTTTCTGTCATAAACCACAGTTCATGACCATAGGTGAGGGTAGGAACATAGATCGACCGGTAGAAAGAGGTTTGCCTTTCGCCTCAGCTCCCTCTTCACCACGACGGACCGGTGCGGGGTCCGAATGACGGCAGTGTGACGGTGTGTGAGTGTGTGTGTCAATGGGTAAGGGTGAAGCACATTGTTAGCACTGTGGGAGGTCTTCAGTGACTTGAAGAGCACTACATGAATGCTAAACATTTACCATTTATTACTAATGTGCCATTAGTATGGGCTATGTACAACAAGAGGGTGGCACAGCAGCTGAATGGTTTGCGTGTCCGCAGAATAGTTCTTAGGTTATGGGTTGAAATCCAGCTACTTTCTGTGCTGAGTTTGTCTGTTCTCCCAATGTGACTGTGACAATGCTCAGGTGTCCTCCCACATTTCCAAAAAGCATGCACGCCAGTTTAATTGGCCATTCCAATTTTTCCCTTGGTGTGAAAAAGTGAGTGAGTTTGTCTCTGTGTGCCCTGCAATGGGCTGAAAGGGGCATAAGCGTTGTACATTTTTTCCCCCATTTAAAAAAAAATCAAAAGTATCATCCATCGAGAGGAAACTGAAGATCTATAACTATGTGGTAGGTAACCAATACCAATACTGTAGTTTAGATGTTACAATAACATTTTCATAGAGTGTCAAGTGCAATTTGACAAAATTTAAGTTTTGTTACCATAAAACCCATAAAAGCAAGTTCAATCTACACAATATAACAAACTAGAGTTTTGAGTCCCGTTTTTTCTTTTTCCTCCTCACTAGGTAGCTGCGTCCACCTTTTCTGTCCTCGTCATTCGCCGTAGCCTACTTCTATATTATTGGTCGAGCAACTACGACGTCACTTCCTACATTCACAGCGTCTTCATAGCACTTGGTAGGTACAGTGTCTATTCTTCGCTATCGTGCAAACGGCACAAACTCAATTATTTAACTATGTAATACGTTTAACAATGTCGTCCATGCGTGTTTTAATAATTACCCTAGTATAATACTCATGCTTTAATATTTCCGCCGTGTCGTTCGATTAGCTGCTAATTAGCAGTCCCCGTTCACAGTAGTTGAATTACATTAATTATAACCATAAATGAAAATCACCGTACTACAAAAAGTAGTTTGTGGCTATTGTGATGGCTTCCCGCGTAGCATACGTGCGCATTTGGTTCTAGTGTAACATACAATTTATTGTTAGCACGCTAGCGGCTAACGTGCCCCCCCCCCCCCCCCCCACACACACACACAAAAAAAAGGGGGGCGGGGGATATTTGTCTTCAAGTAGATGTACAAGAGAGTAATTTGTTATAAAATAAAGGCAAAAAATTGTTTTCACTAGTATGGATTCTGAGTGATATTTGGGGGGGTTAATGATTGGTCTAGGGCAGCATGGCGGTGCATTGGCTAGCGCGTGTGCGGCACAGTTCTGAGATCGAGAGATCAAACCTTCCTGTGTGGAGTTTGCATGTACTCCCCGTGCTTGTGTTGATTTCTTCCGGGCACTCCGGTTTCCTCCCACATTCCAGGGCGGCATTAGCTCAGGAGTTAGAGCTTGGGATCAAGAGTATGCAGGTCGATTCCCGTCTCCTACGTGTTATATGTTCAAGTGTCCTTGGGCAAGACACTGAATCCCTTATGCCCCCTATAGCAGGTAGTTGCCTTACAGGGCTGACGCTGCTATTGGTTAGTTAGTGTGCAAAAGGGAAAAGTGTGAAGCACATTGTAAAGCGCTTTTGGAGGTCTTCATTGACTTGAATGCAGACTATTATGTTAATTGGCCAGTCCAAATAGTTGTCTGTCTCTGTGTCCACTGCCCATAACCCTACTGAGGATTAGGGGTGCAGATAATGGATGAACTCTAATTGGGATAAAATATGTTTTTATAAAATTCCAAAACTACTTTAAACTATAATCGTACTGAAAATGTGCTAATGTCAATGTAAACCACATACAGGAATTGTATGTTTTGTGTTAAATATAAATTAGGCTGTGGACCTTTTACTGTGTAACTGTAACACTTATACAGTTTTCAGTATCCCCAAAATGACCGATTCAAAAATATAAAAAATGTAGGCTAATCTTGTTATATGATGTATAGTTTACGTTGTATATAGTTGTTAATGTTAAAAAAATACCACGAGCAATAAGATCAGAACTACTATATTTTATTTTAACCATTGTGTCTGTGTATTTGGTGTTCTGGGTTGTTGAGTGGGTAAAGAGAAAGTGTGTTCTAATTGAATTTGCATGCAATTATACAGCACTTTGAGTTGCAATTTGTCGTCCGAAAGGTGCTATACAAAAATGTATCTGTTTCGTGAAACTCCCTCTTATGTTCTTTAATCAATTATTAAATTAAGATAAATGTGAATGAACTGAATGTTTAATAACAAACAAATTATAATGGCCAAACATAACTTATTAAAGCTCCCTTCACTCTTATCAGTTTATAGGATGTTATCAGTTCTAGCCTATTTAGTTTGACCACTAGGCATTACGGTAGAGGCTGGTTAATACGTTTGCTTCACAGTTTCAAGGTCCCGGGTTCGATTCCAGCTACCAGGCCCTCTGCAGGATTTGTATGTTCTCCTCGTGCCTGGGTCGGTTTTCTCCAGTCAATCTGGTTTCCTCTGACTTTCCAAAAACATGCATGACAGGCTATTTGGGGCAATTAAATATCACCAAGGTATGAATGTGTGTGAGTGGAGGGATTTTAACCACTAGTTACCTTTTGACACCAATACTGTGTGTATGAACCAACTCGTAATTTGACTGTCCACTCTTCACCCTGTCTAACCCTACCATTTTCTTTCACAGGTTAGCAAGGATGAGTCTTCGAAAGCAGACCCCCAGCGACTTCCTCAAGCAGATCATCGGCAGGCCGGTGGTGGTCAAGCTGAATTCTGGTGTAGATTACCGAGGTATTCATAATTTTGCAACTTACTGATCACTCTCAAAAAGTTGGTGAACGAAATGCATTAATTATCATCGTCCTTGCATACAGGTGTCTTGGCCTGCCTGGATGGTTACATGAACATCGCCATTGAGCAGACAGAGGAGTATGTCAACGGGCAGCTCAAGAACAAATATGGGGATGCCTTTCTAAGAGGAAATAACGGTATAAACTTACATTCTGTTACCACAATTCACTAGCATAACTTTCAGCATACAACCAGCTTCTGTTGGATAATTTCATACACATTTTGTACACACCTGACTCAGCACATGCATTATCATAACGATATCACGTTTGACCCCTAATTTTGTTGTGCTAAATCTTTGCACATTGATTCCACTTACACTTTTCTCGTGTGTCTTTCTCCACAGTTCTTTACATCAGCACTCAGAAGAGGAAAGTTTAGAGATGTTTTTTCTTTTTTGGAAGCCTTTTTTTTGTTTTTATGTTTTGTTGATGCTATGTTTGTGTTTAACTGCGACTTCTGTTTGGAAGAATGTTTTGTGAATAAATCCTGAGTTTTCAGTTAGACCATGCGTTTGGAAGTTTGCTTTTATTATGCAAGATGTTTTTTATGAAAACATTTTTATGCAAAACAGACAATCTTTGAAATTGTAAAAGGGGAATATGATTGGAACTGGGCTGGAATTGTTTGTATACAAAATGTAATAACAGAGCCTGACTGATTTATATAGGATGGGCGTGGACTTGTTATTTCTCAAACTAAAATTTTGATGTACAATTAATTATTAAAAAAATAAAATTTTAAAACAACACTATAGTCCTTGTAGCCTTTCCAGATTTTATTTTAATGGGATTTTTTAAAACATAATTTCCTTTCGTTATTGTTGAAAATTGGCAACATTCTGCACTTCATTGCAAAATGTTGCTGTGTAAGGAACCCTATTGATTTTCAAAATGTGTGTGGTACCACCAGTACAGCGTTTCCCTAATTTTTGAAACTGGGCCCATTAGAAAAAATAACATTGCAGGCCTCTTTGCTAAATGAAACACAATTAGTTTCCATATGTTGGCCCAGATAAAACATTTTGGGAGCATCCAAATGATTGATTTTGCAGGATTCCCCCCCAAAAAAGCTTATAGATATTCACTGGCCTCTATTTAATATACTATTAAATGTCAGGACCCAGAACGGGACCTACTTGCGTGATGTTTTATTGGTTTTATTGAGAGAGGAAGGGCCACGCCCACAATCCTGTGTTCGCTGGACGTGGGAAGCAAGTCGCTCTTGTACTCTGTCATCCGAACACAGAAGTGGAACTTCCGTAGCAGAGATGGCGGTGTCAGGGGCGGAAAACTGGTCGGTGACTGGGAGAACAAGACGTGGTCTGAAACGAGTCGTATGCCAGAACTTGAGTAGACGTAGTCGGGAACAAAAAGGTATCGTAAGTCGGGACGGGAAAGCAGACGTGGTCGGGATCAAAACTGGTTGTAGCGGGAGACAAACGGGACAGGCGGGAGTCAGGAGTCAAAAAAAGGCTTGCCTTGAAAAACAGGTTCGCAGACGGACTGACCACAGGGGATTGACAGGACCGGTTTCAAATAGTGACAGGGAGCCAATCAGAACCCGCGACGGTTGACGCCAAGTGAGCGGGCACAGCTGAGTCACATCAGTAATCATGAAAATTTAATGTGTAATACATGTTAATCTATTTTCTTTTAATGATTCTATGGGTATTTGTTCTTTAGTAGAATTTGTTTGATTAAAAATGATAACTTGCATGCTGATCTGGTAATATCCCATAAAAGAGGTACTTGGTTTTTTTTTTGGTGGTAAAAGTTACAACTTCTAGATGAAACGTCTTAATATCCTGTTGCCGGTGGCAACCTAATGAAGCAATCATTCAGTCTATCCCTGTAGCAAGCAATAAAACCACTGTCTACTCTTTTAGCAACAACGCTTCAGAGGAAAGATAATAATATTTTGCTAATTGCCCTCACTGGCAGAAACTCATTATGGGATGACCTTTTGTATAGAAGGGGAAAGAAATCCAAAAAGATCTAATGGAGAAAAATAGCAAATCCGGTGGTCGCATCGTCACAACGGTTGCTTCAGTGCCCCGAAGTGTGGCAGAAATCCGTCATTCAGATGGTCATTCAAAAATCCATTACCGCTTATAGCGCTCTAGAAGCATGACTGCAGAACGCATATAACATGTGCGTTTCCACAGGCACTCATGTAGTGGCCAGGGTCAATTGTTGACTCAACTGCGGAGAGGAGTAAACGCCTATGAAACGGTTTTGAGGGCAGCTTATTAAGTAGCTCCTGTAAAAATCCACAAACAATTGCTTTAGCTTGGACTGGTTTAGAAACAAAAAAGGATTCACATATAATCTTTTAGCCAGTTTATTTGGGGTAAGTTGCATCATTTTTGTGAAACCACATTCATGGAGTGTCATTTCAAAGATTTCCATACTCGGTTGGTGCTGCTGTTCTAATTAGCCAAGGAGTTCAAATGGAACTTCTTAGCGTCTTCTATTAGCTATCATATTTTGAACTACACATTCAATTCATCATTGAAATACCCCAAAACTGATTAATCTGTTCCCTTCCTCCCCAAATCATCTAAGTTAACCCCAAAAACTCTGATTAATAATACACATTTGCAACTCAATGCTGTTAGGCAGAAGGAAGATAAGTTACTGGACTAAGTCTAGGTTTGATGAGTGATAAAATGAATAGAGGAAACACCAAAGTCACCAAAAATTTGAAAAAAAACCTTACAATCTAAAGGACAACACAATGGACAACATTTATTATAAATTACAGTTAAAGAACACTAGCATGGTTTAAGGTGATGGATGAGAAATTCAGTTTGGTTTGATAACACTGTTAAATTTCAATTTTACTCTTATTTTGGTTGATAAACCTAGTATCCCAAACCCATGAGTATCGCTGATTTCTCAGTAGTCCTCAGTCAAGATCTAAGGAATAATCCAAATCCTACCGCGACCTTGAAGCGAAGCATTATGATGATTCTTGGTCTAGCTAAATCGCCACTCGGATCACAGATATACACATTCAAATTAAACAATAACATTAAAAAAACAAAAATACAGCAATAAGTTCAATAACATTAATAAAGTTTCTTGAAAGCCACATAGTCTTTTTGAAATAAGTGTTTCAACAACACAATGACCCCCACTAGAGAAGCAAACTCTTGGTTCCAAACCAATAAAATTTATATTATGGAGTGGCCAGCCCAATCCCAGATCTAAATCCAATCGAGAACTTGTGGGGTGATATAAAAAATGCTGTTTGTGAAGCAAAACCAAGAAATGTAAATGAATTGTGGAATGTTTTTAAGCAATCATGGAGAGAAATAACAACTGAAAGGTGCTGATGACTCGATGCAACTAAATATTAGGAATGATGAGTCCTACCTTTTTTGGGAAATGCAAAATAGTTTGGGGTTTGTACAGTAAACAGCAGACGCTGCTATTTTTTTAACACACCCTTTTGAACTATTTGCCCAATCGCACAGCATTCTGAGCGTGCCTATAATGATTACTGTGTCTTGTTTGTTTTCTAATAATCTACTGCACTTACTGCAAACATGTTTGGCATGTAACAATAAAAATATACTAAAACCTGAGATATTCTTGTTCGTCACATTGCATGGCTATTATTTTGAACACTGTAATTCTTAGTAATTCACTTCATTATGGTAAAAGTATACTTTGTAAACTAGTAACTCTTTTATGTGATTCATCAGGCTGCTCGGGCATTAAGAGAAAAACATTTCCCCGAAAGGAATCAATTTTTCTCTTTTCTCCTTGATGTTTCCCCTCTTTTTTACAGCCTGTAGATGCGTACTCGGGCCTCTGGGCAGGAGACAAAAGGCTGCCAAGGTCAGCAGGCCCGACTTGACAATGAAGGACACATTATTGATCAATCCGTGTGGAGCTACAGCTGTAAAGAAAAAACAAGAGTGCAGGAACGGAGGGAGGGAAGAAAGGGGGCTGTACAGGATGATGTAGGCATTGACTAATGTGTACACGAACGCATACACATTCACAGAAACGCATTGTGCAGTACACCGAGAGCTTTAATGGCGCCCGGTGATAGCGCGAGGCAAATATTTACCCACTGCAGCTATAGCCGAGTGTGACCCCGCGATGAACCTTTTTAATTAAAACATTGCATGCATGTAATATGACATCATGTGGCAAAAAAAAAAGGACACACAAACATGCTTTACCATGGGTGTGCAAAATTACGGAAGCAATTTTATGTGTCTTCATTCAGCTGTATATTAAACACCTCTTATTGGGTTGGATATGATTCAAGGACGGAACATATAAAAACGGAACTATTCAATCATGTCGTTTTGTAATCCTAGGTATGGCTTAGTTCGTATTAAACAGACTCCTACTTCACAACAGAGTGGCTTGTTTTGGGCAAGACCCGTGTTTCTCTTCTGGTCTGACTTCCTTTACAAGCCGTGACCCAAAATGTCCACTTCTAGTCAAGTCATGTTTATTTGTATAGCCCTTTATCACAAGGAGTCTCAAAGGGCTGCACAGACCACAGATTAGTTCAAACTACAGAATATTATTACACCCCCACCTGATCCAAAGCCTACATGAGGGCAAGGAAAAACTACCTCAGTATGAGTAAAAGGAAGAAACCTTGAGAAAGGACCGCACATGAGGTAATCCCCCTTCTAGGATGCCCAGGCTGCAACTTCTCAAATGTAGTGGATGAAAAGATTTACAGTTTGTATCAGGTATGGGATCATATATATTTACGGTTAAAAAAACAACAAAAAAACATTCAAGTTATAACTTTCCCTCCACACCTGGGGTCTCAAACTCAATTTACTTGGGGGCCGCCTGAGCTAGGGTCTAGATGAGGTCAGTTCAAATTGGGTTTTCCACATGAAAATCTATGGTAAAAATGATCGACTGTTTTCAAATATCTTTAAAATACTGATCCAAAATGTAAGACCTAAAAATAAATAAATATCAAGATTTAATATGAAAACAATCACGCAGTAATAAAATAATCTATAATTTGCATAGGCTGTACTTACATTAAAGGGAAAGTTCGTGTTATTTGACCATTTGAAAGTTTGTGTTATATTGGTTGCATCTATATTGTATGATACAACCAAAAAGAGTGCCAGAACAACTAAGAATACAAACTACAGACTCTCAAAGTGACCAAACTGCACGATATTTTTCTCCTTATTTTTTTGGCCCGCCTTTTGTGAGGTTTTTGTTTTTTGGAGATACCTTTAGCAGCAAGATGGCGGACGATTATGACAGCTCCCTTTAGACGTGGCTAATGTTGTGTAAAATTAATGCAGATTTCTCGACCTACAAACATTTTAAAACATGCATGCATGCATTTTTGCTTTTTTTGATATATTTTTTTAAATTAATGATTTCCTTTCCACCGGTAGATGCTTAAAAATACACACTGTACCTTTAAACTTACATATTAAGGCAAGGGGACTCAAACTGTCATCCTATGAGCCTTAATTGGCCCCAGTGCTGCCAATTTGAAACACCTTCTTTTGTGGGATGAGGTGTATTATTTATCGACTCTCAGTGGTAAACAAACTCAATAAATAAAGTTGAGTTTGAGAAAGAGAGAGAAAGAAAAAAAGAGAGAGAAAGAAAAAAAGAGAGAGAAAGAAAAAAAGAGAAAGAGAAAGAGAAAGAGAAAGAGAGAGATTTTAAGCATAAGCATGCAATTTTTTTTGCTATAACATGAGCCTCACTGTAACCTTGTGAAAGGCTGGGAAAAATGGTTGAGTCTTGTCACTTTGAGTCTCCAAAGTTTGTATTCTCCCTTATTTGTTGCAGTGGTTTTGGGTTGCACCACACCATACAGTGACATCTAAAGGTCAAATAGTAAACACTGTCCAATTAACTGTCAATTGGCTGCATTTTGCATTAAATTCGAAACGCTATGTCTTCAATATGATAAAATCCACATGTCAAATATTCTGTGGTGTAGCATACTCAACATGCAGAAACAAACTTTGTCAATCTTTATCTGTGGTGTGAAAAATGGGTGTCAACTCGCATTTGCAGGTCATTATTCTACAGTGAAGAAGTGTAATTGACTCTGTTGTTTTCTTTTTCTTTTCTCGGTCAAGTCAAGTCATTTTTATTTGTATAACCCTTAATCACAAAGAGTCTAAAAGGGCTGCATTATTATGCCAAGGCGAATGCCCTTAACCCACCTTTGGGTCACGACCCACCAGTTGAGAAACACTGGGCTTGTCAATCGAAAACAAATACCGGTAAGTAAATCTTCCCAGAGTATATTTGATTCCTAAAACAGAGGTAAATCGTTTTTTTTGAAAACTTGCAAACGAACAGTTTGTTCACATTTCATGTATAGAATCTTTTGTTAAAACTACTGAAAATAAACAAATTGAAAAACGACCGTTTTCATTTTAGAAATTAGCATTAGAAAAAAATCCTCGTATCCACGTACGTAAAGAAAGACCAACAGTCGTACCTTTTGTGAAATTGAGATTTTATATGATTGTGGTATATATAAATCGATTTTTTTGCGAACGTTACTGTGCAACGATGATCTACTGAGGCAATAAGACTTTAGAGATTGGTGTTAAGTGCCCACTTTGAAATTGTTTGAGGGAGTCAAAGCTGGCAGCGTCATCCTCTGTTTAAATTGCAGTACTACATCTATCGCTTGTGCGTTGAGATTGCTTCAAGTCTCATGCCAACCATAACAGCAGCACCCACTGAGGTATGTAAATACTCTGTGTGGTTTGTATAATTTGTGTTGAGCTATTCCTTCTGTTTATATTTCTGAAGCAATTCAACTTGAACTTGTTCAGAGCATTTAGAACAATATTGGATTTCCAGTTTCAGAATAATTATAAGTATATTTAAATTCACGAATGACAATACCATTCTTTTTTCTACATTTCCCAACCAATTTAGTTATTTTCTTTTTATTTGCCCATTCAAGACCACTTTACTCATGATACTTATGTCGTCAAATGTCGAGATCGCTACCGTTAGCATGTGAGATTTAAATACCAATGAATATTAGTACATTAAATTCCGGAGGACAAGCCGCTACTTTTTTTGGCTTCATTTTCAACACTGCTGCTTTAAATATGGTACGGGACACTAAGGATAATGTCAAGCTGCTCTTTTCCACAATGCATTCGTATGCGTTCGAAATACAGGCGCTGCCCTACTTACGAATGAGATGGGTTCCGGATGATCGTTTGTAAGTTATTCTAGTGCTATATTTTGCATTGAATGCACGTTTAAGGTTTATGTAAGTATGTTTAAGGCTTGTATAAGTAAACTGTATTGTTTTGAAACTGAAAAATAAACGTTTGATAAAATAATATACTCTATAATGTTACAAAGCAGGCTGAATGATAAAGCCTAGTACTGAAAAACAAAGCTACACATTAGGCGTTGACATTCTGTGGTCTTTGAGACCCCTTGTGATCTGAGAGCGCCGGTCTTCTGGTGATACCAAGAGCCAAGAAGTGTTCCGCTGGTTCGAGAGCATTCTCCATCCGGGCACCGGTGCTGTGGAATGCTCTTCCCCCTGAGATCCAATCTGCAACCTCAGTGGAAATGTTTAAATCTAAGCTTAAAACACACTTCTACTCCATAGCACATGAATAACCTATACTTTTCGTGGACAATATATCTGTATTATTTGTAATTGCAACATCCTTTGCTGTCTGGTAATCCTGAAAGGGGGATGCCACATGTGCGGTCCCTTCTCAAGGTTTCTTCATTTTCCTCATGTTGAGGTTTTTGAGATTTTCCTTGCCATCATGCTGGTTCCAGATCAGGGGATGGTGTAATAACAGTCTATATTTTCCAATAATCTGTGGTCTTTGCAGCACTTTGAGACTCTTTGTGAATAAGGGTGTCACAAATAAACATGACTTGACTTGATTTGTTACTAACTAGTTAATTGTGGCATTTAAGCAAAATAGTCTGTGTGATAAACTGTGAAGCCCTTTGAGACTCTTTGTGATTAAGGGCTATACAAATAAAAATGACTTGACTTGACTTGTGATTAAGGTCCATACAAATAAACATGATTTGACCATAAAGATAAATAAAGTTTAACTTACCTTTGGAAGAGATAGGCGACTTCCTCCTCCGTGGTGAAAAGTGGCCGAGAAAAAGCGTTCCAGCCATTTTCTCAACCGCATCAAGCTTTTTTATTCCACTTTCATTTCAAAAGAAATGGCTCGCCTTTTGTTTACACTTCACACCAACCATATCGAATGGATGCATGAGATATTAAACAATAAAAATGTCAAAGTTCTTATCGCACTAAAGATACAGTGCAGTGTGTTTACACACATGAACTAGGAAGTAGAAGCCAGATTTCTTCTTCGGGGTGGATGCTGGGTGACATCTCACACGGCCACGCGGAGGAAAGAAGCACTACAGTACTGTCCACTACTTGGAAAAGGTGCACACAATACTAGATATAACTCACAGCAATGTCCGGATATTTTACGACATCCCGAAAAAAATTATCGTATCTACGGTTTTGCATAAGTCGAATGGTCGTAAGTAGGGGAGCGTCTGTGCCTAACACCGCAAACAATTATGACCCCCTTCAAGATGAATTAATCTATTTTTATCAACATTATTTACACAATAAATAACAGGAGGAAAACAGGAGGTTTAATAGGACGTTATTAAATATTTACACCGCACACACAAAAATCAAGTCCTCAATTGAAACATCCGAATTGAACAGCAATGGAAGTTTTCTGTCAAAACCCTACACTTTTCTTGTATCATCAGTAGTGATGTGCTCCTTTGCTCGAATCCCTGAAGCGTGTACTGAGTATTTAGGATGAGTGGTTCATGAACCGCGAGTCGAAGCGTGTCGATGACGTCAGCTAGTGGTTCCCAAAGTGGGTGGTACTGATTACATTTTTCAAGAGGTAACTAGTAACTGGATTGGATTACATTTCAAAGTAATCCTCTCAATCCTGGGTACAGCATCAATGTTACTGTTCTGCAGCCGAAGGTGTCAACGCCATATTTCGCACATGTTAACGCCAGTTATGCACCGTGCTAAAAATGTAAGAAATTGACTTGAATGAGTTTATTTTTATCGGTGTTGTGGCCTTAAATGTGGTGCGGCTTGTACAAAGAACGAACTGGGTCTCGTTCTTAAATTTGAGCATGTGACTTTTCAGTTTATTCTGGAATTTACGTTATTGTAGTGATGATGTTAGTTGTGCGTGAGAGAACGAGCAAATTCTTTATTTAGCCCAGAGAATGGATGACCTTCAGCGGAAATTGCAACCTTCGGCCTTCTTATCGCGGGAGGGAGCTCCACCCGCTGCATATGCCAGCTTCCCCAGTCCTGCCTTGGCTATGTTAGCAAAGACGCAATGCAGATGGCGAGGGTCAGAGGATGCAAGACCCTCGGGCGGCCTTCGGGGAGCCCCGAGAACAAACAATATCCTAGCCCTCGCTGCGCCTTCATATGTTATAGGCCCGTTAGCGTGATCCGAAACAGGCGAAATGGCAAATGAACAACTGTTTCTTGTGCGCTGTGTGTTCCGTAACAAATGGTCGCAATTGAAAAACATACATATTATATTATTTTGTATGATGATGAGCATGTCAGGAAGCAGAGTGGTTAGCACGTGGAGAGTTGAGAGTAGAGCTTCCTGTGTAGAGTTTGCATGTTCTCCCCGCGTGGATTTCCACCGGGCACTCCAGTTTCCTCCCACATTCCAAAAACATGCATGTTAGGTTAATTGGCCGGTCCAAATTGTCTCTAGGTGTGAATGAGTGAGCTAATTGTCTGTCCCTGTGTGCCCTGCGACTGGCTGGCAACCGGTTCAGGGTGTCCCCTGCCAACTGCCTGAAGATAGCTGGGATGGGCTCCAGCACCCCCGCGACCCTACTGAGGATAAGCGGTGCAGATAATGGATGGATGGAGGAACATTTCAAAAATCCCATTTTTCTTTTTCAATAGAACAAATGTGCACCAGTGTCTTAAGTAAATTAAGAGACTTGAATTGGCCTTAATTTTATACTAGCAATCCACATGAACTGTTTTTTTGTCATATGATAAATCGCTAACTACCTGCAACTCTAGAACAATTTATACATACAATATATATCCATCCATAATGGACCGCTTATTCTCAGTTGGGTCGCGGAAGTGCTGGAGTCCAACCCAGCCATCTTTGGGCAGTGGGCACCCTGAACTGATTCTTTTTATGTGTATATATATATATATATATATATATATATATATTATATATGTATATATATATATAATTATATCATTATATACGAGTGATGCACAATAACTGTTTTTTATACAACGATTAAATGTTGACCTGCTTTTTTAGATCCTTTCATAAGTAAGTACCGTATTTTCCGCACTATAGGGCGCACCGGGTTATAGGGCGCACCCCCAAAAAATAGTTTTTGGTCCTATATCTTCCATAGATAAGGCGCACCGGATTATAAGGCGCTACAATGGGAACGTCGACAAAACAGTCAGATGATTCAGTCCAACTGATTACCCCGTTAACATTCCCAAAGCTTGCAAAGAAGCAAATACGTGTCGTAGACACGTGCGGATGCGGTGTCCGTACGATGTCACTTAAATGCGTCATTTCAACTATCATTCGGAAGGTTGAAGTCTTGGGATTCAAGAAATGCCAAACATTTCTATGTTTCTATTTTCTTTTTCGCTCACAACTTTACTGTGCATATGACAATAAACACTTGGAATTGAGTTGAATTCACTCAACTCATCACAGCAACATCAAGATCGTTCTAAAACAAGATACCGGGAAAATATAAAGCCGCATAGCTCACCTAAGTTCTCACGTTCAATAATGATACGCAATAATGGTCTTCTTACAACCGTGAGTCTAGTAAATCCAGGAGAGTAAAATATTTACAAATACAGACTAATGAAACATGTTTCTTTATGGCGTACTTTAGCAAGCTTGCTATTCAGTCATCTTTTTCGGCCAATTGCAGGGTTTGTTTTGGCCCTCTAGCGTATCCGAGGCTCCGAATAACTTCAGCCAATAGCGATCGATTTAAAGGATGATTGACACATCTTTTTCGGCCAATTGCAGGGTTTGTTTTGGCCTTCTAGCGTATCCAATAGCGATCGATTTAACGGATGATTGACACATCTTTTTTGGCCAATTGCAGGGTTTGTTTCGGCCCTCTAGCCAATCCGAGGCTCCGAATAACTTTAGCCAATAGCGATCGATTCAAATGATGATTGACACATTGGTTAGCCAATGAAACGCCGGTATATAAATCCCAGCATACACCGCGAACGACTTCGCCTTTGGGGGAAAATCGAGTCGGCGGCTGTTGCGTAAGTTGCGAGACCTTGCGAATTTAATATTGAGCCATATATAAGGCGCACTGTATTATAAGGCGCATGGTCAGCTTTTGAAAAAAATTAAGACTTTTAGGTGCGCCTTATAGTGCGGAAAATACGGTATATGGTTTAATGTGTTTTCTTCTGGTAAAATAACACAAAAAAGGTTAAATTGAGCAAAATTGTATGATCCAGTATCTTAGATCAATGTTTCCCAACCTTTTATGAGCCAAAGCACCCTTTTTTCCATCAAATATATTTTTAACCTATTTTACTTTATTTTATTATTTTTAATTATTTTTTAATTTTATTTTTTAGAAAAATAGCTAGAATAATATTTTAAATTGCAAATAAATTGCAAGAATTATCTGTCAGGCAAAACAAAAAGTACACACTATATAGTTCTAACTTTGTGTTTTTTGTAATAGTAAAATAAGAAGATAATTTTAATCAGGCAAAGTATGTGCAGTATTTTAGCACATACTTGGGTAGGGTTACTTTAACTTGATTAATTTCAATTACTTTTGGATTACTCTGCTACCAAATATGCTAATAAAAAGACAAAAGAAACTAAATATGAATAAAATTATGACTCACAACACGTGGTAAGCTTTCTCTCCTGGCTTTGATCTCTTTGATCTCTGGCAAAACTAACATAAAATGCGACAGAAACAAGCTAGCTGCATAAAACAGACAAAAGCACTCTTGGTCTCCTAGTTGGCCTTCTAGGAGACCAATCAGAGGCCGCAGCGATTGGTGCCAAATGAGCGCGCACAGGTGATTCACATCGGTAGTCATGACACAATGTGATTGAGTATCATTCTTTTCATTTTTTTTAACCACAAATTAATGTGTGAAGTTTTTTCTTGCCAATATCGTTTTGTTAATTATCGTTCATAACCCACTTCTAGTCAAGAAAAATAACACTATATGCAATAAAAGAAGTCAAGTCAAGTCATGTTTATTTGTATAGCCCTTAATCACAAGGAGTCTCGAAGGGCTGCAAAGACCACAGATGATTGCAAACTGCAGACTATTATTACACCATCACCTGATCTAAAACCTACATCAGGGCAAGGAAAAACTCAAAAACCTCAGGGTGAGGAGGATGAAGAAACCTTGAGAAGGGACCGCACATGAGGTAATCCAGGATGACCAGGCTGCAACGGATGTTGCAATGACAAATACACAGATATCGTCATCAGGAAATATAGGTCATTCATAAGCTTTAAAATAGAAGTATGTTTTAAGCCTAGATTTTAACAGTTCCACTGAGGTTGCAGATGGAATCTCAGGGGGCAAAGCATTCCACAACATCGGGGCCCGAATGGAGAACGCTCTCAAACCTGCGGTTTTCTTCTTGGCTCTTGGGATCACTAGTACACCAGCATTTTCAGAGCGGAGGCTCCGGACCGAACATAGGGAGAAATTAAATCTGAAGATGTAAGTTTTACAAAATATGAAGATATATTTTTCCTTTTCCTTTTTTTAATTCTACAATGGTACTTTGGCTTTATTAAACACCTGTTTATCGGTTTTCATTTTATCAAAGGCATTTTTTTTACAATGCTCCATTAAAGCACAGACTTAATATTGTTACGTTTTTTTTTGCTCGTTAATGGCTACTTGTTCTTTCATTCAGGTCAGTATGCAATCTGTGTTTGAAGCACAAACCAAGCCAGCACTCAAGCAATTAGCCTCCATTACTCTGGCACTGCAAATTGCCTATTTGTCTGCCGTGCGAGGTAATCCACGCAGCTCTGGCAAGCACCCAAAACTGTAATATGTTTATACGCTGACTGGGTTGGCGATTTGTTGTGCTTCTTAGCGCCAGGCTTAATTCCACATCTGGGCTGTCACAGTGCATGAAATATGGAGCAAATGTGCATTATGATCGCAATACATCACCCAGGACAAGTGTCGTAGTGGACAGTTCCCAGACCCGGGGGAATTCTGAGACAATTTCCATTTGTCATAGGTGTCAAACTCAAGGTCTGTGGGCCTAAACTGGCTCGTCACAACATCTACGCAGCCCCACTAATACAAATCACGTGTTCAACTATTTATCATGCGTGCGGTGTAGGTCTGGAACGAAACTCCCGTGATAAATAAGACTTCGATGCACTGTACAAGATCATCATTTTTGTTGCATTTGTATAAATGAAGTCATTGCCGGAGGAAACATTCTGATGATTCACAAGGTCAAACTCCAGACTTACAACTGCACACAAATACACGCTGGATATGGGCCAACCTGTGTGTGTGTGTGACAATAAATTAGGATTCAAACAGCCTGTTAAAGTCAATGACAGCAGACACACACACAAACACAGCGCTTCCTCCAGACAAGTGTTACTTTGACACTTTTAACAAGCAGCACATGGGAGAGTGCAGTAGAAGGACTCTCCAGGTGATACTTTACAGACACACACACTGAATTATTTTTATATTTTTGATGACGGTAAAAGAAACACTTTGGCTTTTGAAGGCAGTTTCCATGGACTACATTGACATCTAATGTCATGTTAAAAATACTAGTTATATTAGGACACATTGCATATTATGTAGCTGCCTTTTAATTTCTATCTATCTATCGCTTGTTGTTCTTATATGGACAATTTAACCCTTATATATAAGTGGGGTCAATAATGACCCCATGGGATTTTATTCTTCAAAATCATTATAAATGAAAACAATTGTAATGTTGTGGCACGGCGGCTGATTAGTTAGCTTGTCTGCTGCACAGTTCTGAGGTCATTGGCTCAAATACAGCTACCAGTCTTCCTGTGCAGAGTTTTCATGTTCTCCCTGTGTTTGCGTGGGTTTCCTCCGGCCCGGTTTCCTCCCACATTCCAAAAACATGCATGTCAGGTTAATTCGCTGGTCCAAATTGTCCCTAGGTGTGAATGACCGAGTGAGTTGTCCGTCTCTGTGTGCCCTGCGACAGGCTAGGAACAAGTTCGGGGTGTCCCCTGCCCACTGCCCAAAAATGCAATGGATGGCTCCAGCACCCCTGCAACCGTACTGAGGATAAGCGGTGCTGATAATGAATGGATGAATGCATATAGATTAAAGCAACACAAACTATCTGAAGAGCTGCTTGAGAGCCAGCCGTTTTTAGTCAGCTTAGCCGAAAGACCCGCTCCTCAAAAAAGACATAATTCACATCAGTACAACAAAGGGATATGATGGAAAGGTCTGGTCCCTCATTGGGGACTGACTCAATGCTATATGAATGTGATAGCATATGCGCTGCCCAGACTGCCGTCACTACAACATCCACTTTTCTTTGAGTGGGTAGAGTGTGTCCATGGGTTGGCACTGTCCATCCCCCCTGGTGATGCCCCTGTTTCACTTGATTTTTTTGTGCTCTTCTAAATCATTTTTCGCATCGTTTTTAGATCTATGAAAACCATTTTTTATTACTGTATAAAAACTAGTTTTACTTGGCTTATCAAAAATCCCTGTTGTCTACAAATATTTTGAATACACGTTCATTATTCACACTGCTTATCCTCAGTGGAGTCGCGGAGATGCTGGAGCCCTGAACTGGGCACACAGAGACAGACAACAAACTTACTAATTCATACCTAGGGACGACTTGAACCGGTGAATTAACCTCACATACACGTTTTTGGGAATGTGGGAAGAAACCAGAGGAAACTCACGCAAACACAGGGAACACATGCAAACTCCGCACAGGAAGCCTGATAGCTGGATTTGAACCCATGACCACAGACCTGTGCCACAGCCACACTTTCGATATACTGCATTCATATAAATGCTGTTTCTTTCAACCATTTTTTAAAAGGCGTTTGTTTTATTGGAGTAATCTTTAAATTATCCGTTCTATTTAATTTTTTTTCTATTTTTAATTAATTATCTTAAAATAAAAGCTAAATGGATAAAAATATTTTGGAAAGCTATCAACAATATTCCCTAAAATTCTCTGAAACAATAAAACGATTTTAAAAAAGAAATATAGAAAAATAACCCCCCCCCCAAAAAAAAAAAAATCCGATAAACAAACTAAATACTAAAAAATAGAAAAAAAAGAACATACAGTGATCCCCAAACCCCCCTCCAAAATATTTTTTTTACTCAAAAGAAATGCAATACACTTTCAAAAGACTTCAATAAATATACCTTAAAAAAAAGTTGTTTAAAAAAAAGGAAATTTTCTATACGAACCTCTTTTGCTCTCTAGCGGCCAATAACGGCGTTGCATTAAAAACGTTAATTAAAAGTATCTTTGGAATCTGCTGCTAAATCGTTTCGCTTCCTGAGTGTCACAAAACAGCAAATGCAGCAAATGATGCCAAATCTTGTCAGATGCATTTCCCATCACAACCACCACCACTACTCCCCGAAAATAATAATAATTACAATAAAAAGTAGGTCCCCTTTTTATGAGAGGGCTCGTTTGAGGCTGCACGGAAATGAAAAATTTAAAAGACCTGGCTGCTTCAATGCCTCTTTCATGAATAATTAAGAAATGTGCATTCTGGGATAATGGAGGAGGGGGGGATTTTAAAACGTGAGGATGTAAACTCATCTAGGATTTATCTGTTTATGTGTGTCCTACTGTCACCAGACTGTTAAAAGAGTCATTACCAGGTAATAAAGGACAAAAATGCAAAGGTATTTGAATAAAAATCAAATGAGAGTCAGGATTTTTGGTGGGTTGCATCTATGATGTCATCAATCATGTGTTTGTGGGTCGTGGGTGATTGAAGGCCTTGAAATACATTTTACAGTTACCATTTACGGATTTAGGATTGACAATAAATCACTTATTTGCAGTTTTTTAAAATGAAAGTATTATATGTTGTCAAGGAAATGTGCTGCAGTGTTTTGTCAGTTTCAATGCGATGAAAATATTGTTTCCTTCATAACTTTCAGATTTAATTTCACCCTTTGTTCCGGTCCGGAGCCTTCGCTCTGAAAATGCTGGTCTACTGGTGATCCCGAGAGCCAAGAAGAGATCCGCAGGTTCGAGAGCGTTCTTCAATCGGGCCCCGGTGCTGTAAAATGCTCTTCCCCCTGAGATTCAATCTGCAACCACAGTAGAACTGTTAAAATCTAGGCTTGAAACTCATTTCTATTCTCTAGCTTATGAATGTCTCCTGTTGACGATACCTGTGTATTTGTTATTGCAACATCTGTTGCAGCCTGGTCATCCTGGAAGGGGGATTACCTCACGAGCGGTCCCTTCTCAAAGTTTCTTGTTTTTCCTCATGTTGAGGTTTTTGAGTTTTTCCTTGCCCTCATGTAGGTTTTAGATCAGGGGATGGTGTAATAATAGTCTGTGGTTTGCAATCATCTGTGTTCTGTGCAGCCCTCGGAGACTCCTTGTGATTAAGGGCTATACAAATAAATATGACTTGATTTGACTTTACCCACTACTACGTGTCATCCGTATGCTTTCTGCTATCCATTGATGATCTGGGGTTCAGTGTTTACACCAGGAGTTACAAACTTTTTAAATCTGAAATAAATTTTTTGTTACTGGTTAGTTTAGTGAAGGAGCAGCATTTATATTTTGACCAATAGATGCCGCTGTATTATGTTGTGGAACCAAAAAGAAATGCAAAATACAAACTATGGAGTCTTAAAGTGACCAACACACTGAATTTTTCCTCTCATTTTTTTGCCCAGCCTTTCGCAGGTGTTTTGGTTTTTCAGCGTATTGTCCGTAGCAAGATATGGCGGACAACCATGTCAGTTCCTTCTAGGTGAGGTTGGCATTATGTAAAATAAATGCAAATTTCTCAATCCACGAGTATTTTAAAAAATGCATGTTTATATGATAGTTCATGTATAACGGGTCAGGTGTATCGACATTTCGTTCTGTGTACATTGTTACAAAGAATGACAATATAAAGGAAATTATTATTATTATTATTATTATTATAATTGCTCTAAAAAAATAAAAATAAAATAAAATACGTTTTTTTACCACAGGGAGGTGCTAATTAGTACACAAAGTGTAAAATTTCAATTTTTAACAACTCGCCTTTGTGCTAGTTTTTTTTTTTAGATGGGAATTTAATTCACATTGTTGAGGTTTTCTAC
The DNA here is from genome assembly GCF_059441175.1 of Urocampus carinirostris. NCBI lineage: Eukaryota > Metazoa > Chordata > Actinopteri > Syngnathiformes > Syngnathidae > Urocampus > Urocampus carinirostris. The sequence goes on from NC_142356.1 coordinate 22,861,209, forward strand.
CTTGCAACCAAGTGTATTCAGAATATGAGAATTAATTCTGTAATTAACTTTCCTCTGGATAAAACTAAATATATATATTTCATGTAAATATCTTCTAATCTACGTTTTATAACATTTTCTGAATTAGGGTTTTGATTTTTGATTTTGATTTTTTTAGGAAATTCCTTTTCCTGAGTTCTAAGTTTACGTCTTTTTAACTGCTCGGTTTTGGACCACAAAATTATATTTAAACAACAAAATTGTGTGATCGAATGTTTTTGTTTTTTTAACATCTATTTGCAAGAAGTGTAATTAGATAATCCACTTTTTAAGTACTAGGGGCGATAAATAGTACAAAGTGTTCCATTAGCAAGTAATTTGTGTTTATTTTACATGAGGTTCACCTAGAGTGGGCTGACATGATTGCCCCCCATCTTGTTGCTAAGGGTATCCCCAAAACGAAAAACCTCACGATAGGCTTGCCAAAAAAATGAGATGAAAATGATGCGATTTGGTCACTTTGAGTCTCTGTAGTTTGTATTCGTCCATGTGCTTCGTAGCACTCGTTTTCAGTTGCACAACAATTGACAGCGACATCTAGTGGTGTCCCTTTAAGGCAGGTGTTTGGAACCTGAAATCATGAAATATCCATATTGTACTGAAAAAGCAAGCAAACAAACAAACCAAACAAGTTTTATATAAGTCTTAAAAAGTAATGCAACACATACTGTATATGTACTGTATAAAATATCTATGATCATTGGAAAACATTAAAATGTTTGGGTCATATCTGTCCACCTAAGGAAACCATATCATTTTCCACTATCAAACATTTTTGAAAAATACCCAGGGAGCCACTCGGGTGTGCCAAACAGTCGCATAGGGCTGCAGAGCTGCTTGTTGCTCACTCCCACTTTAAGGGACCCCAAATTTATACATCTAGGGAAGTAAGTCAAAACTCCACACTGGGCTGCATTGCCACTCTCTATTGTTTTGGGCTTCACTTTCAGGTGAAACATGTGTTTAGGTTCTTGTCCTTTGGGAGATCTCTTATTTTGCCTATGTCTGCCCGTGGCGATGTGTTCGTGTCAGTTTTTCTTTGGGTTTGTAAAGGTAAGGAAGTCTGCATTTTTGCATTATGTAAAGTATTATTTTAACAAGCTATTTATGGGATTTGCTGTATGTTGTTAAGTCACTGCTGTTGAGCCATTTTAACATGTTTTTTTGTGTAAGTAACATTTACAACGTTAGGCAATTTCTTTGCTGTTATGAACCTACTTTTCTTATTAGGCCATTATTTGTCACTTTGCCCGCAAAAATGTAAGTATTGTTTCTTTAGGTTCGTAAAGAGATTAAAAGTGAATGTTTCAATCTCAGTTCTGGTTTCTTCCACAATACCATCATCAAATCAAAACACAACATAGACTTCTCAAGTGTACAGGCTGCTGGTGCAAGACAACAGGGTTACGTATACATCTTTGAAATAACAACTGTCACCATTTTGTACTTACGTTCTTACTGTATAACAAAAATCCCACACTTGTTTCTGCTATGCTAATTTGGAATTGAATTGTCTTTATTTTCATTGATATCAAAGTATCGTGCATTGTGTTCAGAAGACAGAATGCTAACACGGGGCAGTTTGTTTGTGTGTGTGTGAGTGTTTGTATTGGGTGGGTGGGTGTTTGAGACCGTGTGTGCGCAACTGTGATAGGTAGGTTTCTGTTGTCAGTTAACCTGCGGGGCAGTCACACAAGTCAATGTGGCCAGCCAAACATACTGCAAAGCATGGCGACAGCTATTAGCTGCTTGTTACATTCAAAACAAATTCATCAATTAAATTGGACTCTGAGTAGGGGTGGAGAGTGCAAAAGAAATGGTGATCACTAGCGGGTGGTTCGTGGATTTTTATCGGGTCGGGCAAGGGCGTCGGGAGAGCAATATCGGGGCTGCAGGTCCTGCCTTCTGCGACTCGGCTATGTAATAACAGGCAACCCCTGTCGAGCCTGTATCCCACCAATGTCAGATCCATTACCCAAAAGATGCATGTCCTGGAACTACAACTCAAAGGAAACCACTACACTGGGACAATTGTATTTTAATCATATAGGAGATCTGGCTCAACCTGAGTAGCCCGTGCAGCTCGCCAGCTGCTCTCAACATCCCTTTCCTACACTGAAAGAAGAGCCCTCTAATTTTGTTGTACATTTATTCAAATGCAATTGTGTGTTCTGTGTATTTATTTGCGTAAGTTTGACCCTTGGGGGATTTTATGAAGGGGTGTGGCTACTCCCACGGACCACTTTTCAGGTTTTTCTGGTCTCCATTAACCGCAATAACAGAGGGAATTCTATTTTATGTTATTACTAGGCAGAAATTATCACCAGTTGGGCAATAAGGACCCTTTCGGAACCACCTGTTATCACACCGTTGACCCCTGATTTACCCAAACAGTTCACTCACTTCGATGAGTGCTGCCATTTTGGTTAGCAAAGTGTCCCATTTTTTCCTATGAGTGTCCAACTTCAGGTAGAAGCTTTTCATATGCACGGTGCAAAATGAAGATAAAGCACGCCGCGTGGTCCTTCCCCCTCCCGCGAACTCTAACGGCCCACATAAAAATCCTCTTTAAGGATGAGTTCAGCCCCGTCGGCTCGTTGGCTTTATTCGGCCCTCAACCTTGCGCTCGTGAATCCCGAGTCCTCGTAGTGACTCACCCGCGTTTCGCCCCCTCAACTGTAAAGTCAGCCGACATCTTTACGAGCGTTGTGTGTCCGAGTGTGCAAGTGTGTGTGTTTGTTGAATGAGGACAATGTGTTTTCTGTGATGCTCTGACCGCATTCTTCTTCTGTGTCCTTCTCAACTTTTTCTCCTTTTAAGTGTGTCTCCATTTCCCTCCACTTAGGGCTGAACAATTAGCAAAATTAAACTCTAACCTAAAAGAGGAAATAATGATTCATATATCATAAATATGGCATTTTTTAAATTGAAATGTAAATTAAGTGGTTATTTTTTTATTACAAATACAAGTATATGGGATCCAGTGACATGCAGTCGGGGGAAACATATTAATTGGTTATATTTATTTGTTGTTAAAAGGTCTTTTTCATTTAACATTTTTCGAATTTTCTTTTTAGAAATCGCTGAATTTTCACATTATATTATGATATGTATGAATACAATAAGTATGTAACGCATGACTGTGCTGAGCGTCCGCAGATGCAGAATGAGGCATGAAATTCTCTTGTCTCATGGCAGAGGGCCATAGAGTGCGCAAGAATTCTGATTTAGCATGCACCTCAGCCCTCAAACAAAATGGTCAGCGATGGATATCGATGTAAAATGAACATTTCGCTGGGCAGTTTTGGAACTGCCCTATGGTAAAAAAAATCTGGCCTGAAATCTAACTTTATACCTGATAAGATCAACAATAATTCAGAGTATTTATTGGATATAATGCCTGGAATCTATGACTCTGGATTATTTCAATCAAAACCAAAATAACCATTATTATCATCAATTTTAATATCATTATAACTATTTTTTTTAAATCCACAAGAACAAATTCTCCAGGAGAAAAATCTCTTCCGACACCTTTTAATGTGAAGTTAAACAGTAAATGTTATCTATGTGTCACGGTTGCCCATTGCCCTCACTTGGCCCCGCCCGTTTGGCAGCGGCTGCGGCTCGTTGCCTGATTGGCTTCCCTCCTATGTAAGCTCAGTGCTCTCACTCACCCCTTGTCAGTCCGTCAACGAACCTCTGCACCCGCAAGACGTGAGTTTTGACTCTGTCCGGTATCCTGCTTGTGTATCCTGTCCGGGATCGATCCCGTCCGTCTCGTCCTGTCTGATATCTGACTCCAGTCTCCAGTATCCAGTATCGGGTATTGATCCCGTCTAACTCGTCCTGTTTGATATCGGACTCCAGTCTCAAGTATCTGGTATCGATCCTGTCTGTCTCATCTTGTCTGATATCCTGCTACAATCTCCAGTATCGATCCAGCCTGTCTCATCCTGTCTGATATATTGCGCCAGTCTCCAGTATCCGGTATCGATCCTGTCTGCTCTGTCCGGTATCGATCCCGTCTGTCCGGTATCTGCTCGTGTATCTGGTATCAATCCTGTCTTTTCCGTCCTGTCCGGTATCACCCCTGTTTGTCCGATATCTGGTATCGGTCTCGTCGGCCTCTGGCTTCCTTTTCTTCCCACGCCGGACTTTTGTCTTACTTCTTCCGCCCAGCGATCGCCGAATCACTGGCGTTTGTGTTAACGTGCATGACTGCCCCATTCCCGTAAAATAAAGCTTGTGTGAAAACGTGATGCATCTGGGTCCTCCTCCTGTTCAGGTTCTGACATTATACAGCTTAATCCAAAAGGCAATTAAAACTAATGAACACTTCGGGAACAATTTTTTAATTGAATGAATTGAATGGATGAATTTCCCCCCTGGCATGCTTATTTAAGTCATATATGTATATGTATATATATATATATATATATATATATATATATATAAATATATGTAAATATATATGTGACTTGTATAGCCCTTAATCACAAAGAGTCTCAAATAACTGCACAGACCACCAGTTGCAGTATTTCTGAGGTATTTTTTAAGATTTTGTAGTATTTCTGTATTATAGGAATACTGTAGTAATATTTTTGGACTTCTCTCGTCTTCCCCTCTATTCATCCATCAGTCCTTATCTTTTGCCTCGCCTCCTTCTCACATTCGTCGCAAAAGTAAACGCCCTCCCAAGTGCAAGGTCAAGGCCAGAGAACTTGGAATCATTCTGAACATATTTTTACTCTTTGGCGCCCTCTTCCTCTCAATAAGCATATTGACATCTATGTAAAACTGCAAAAACGGCATGCTTTAAATCTCCTTTGCAACAAAAAGACACTGAAAATTAAGGATAACAATAGGGGTGAGGGCTGTGGTTCCATCAACATTTCATATTTAATTTGTATGTATTTATGTTTTATGGACACCATAAGTAGGTTGTTGTAATCATTAACATCTCCTTTGAGTTCATAAAGCAGGCACAGTAAGAGAAATTTCATTAAACTATTTTTACAAGGACGCAACCATTTGAGTTTTCCTTTCTTTTCTGTTTATGCACTATAATGAATTTAGGTTTGTTCCGAGTTGGCCAAGGGATACCATAAAAAGAAACACCGCTAGAGGTCAGGCTGACACCGAATATCATCCAATGCTGTAGCGCTACCTTCTGCACTCTCGACAGAAAAAATCCTCATTAAAACTCGTATAAAAGTTGTAATATTGTATTATCAAAAATAAAGCATACAACATTTTAAGATAGTTCAAAAAATATGATTGAGTAAATATGTTATAGTCCATAAAAGTGCACTGAGAAACATATTTGATAATGACAAGCTTTCATTTCGTCTACATTTATCATTCTTTTTTTTCGGACAGAAAACTTTCATATTATTTCTGTTATAGACATACAGTAAAATATAAACAGGGTATCCTGCTAAGATTTTTCAACTACATTTTGGGGGGAAAAATATCAGATGTTTATTATCAAAGATAAAAAAAAACGCTTTTTCAAGCAGACAGAGCTTATTTACAATGCGTATTTGCCGGATCGTAATGACAAAACTTGAAAAAAAATCTAAAATAATGATGACAAAAGATGAACGTAACGCCTATGTTATTAAAAAATACTGATACAAAAATCGTTTCCAAAACTTAAAGATTGGGGATTTCTATTGTTTTACTTTTCTTATGTTTTTAACGGAAAAAAAAGAATTTGTAAAACCAAAATCCCCATTAAAACGTTCTACTCGATATGTTGTAATTCCCATTTTTCATGACTCTGAACAACCCATAAAAACCTCAAAACAAAAACGAATCAGCATCCAGAGTTGTTTATAATATTTTTCTAACAACAATATCCAACATATTTAATACTTGCAGTCTTCAAAATAAATTAAATAAATACATTCAGAGTATGGTTGGACGTCTTTTATGCCTTATGGATTATTTAGTTTTAAGACTATTCAAACACACAAATGAAAGATTTAGACCCTTCTACAAGAACCTAAAAAGGTTTTTCCACTAAAAGTATACATATTTGGAAATAAGAATCTCCCAAAGACCAAACAAAATGGAGTATGTTTCATGCAAATCACCAGATTTTGACCCCAAAAACACAACGTAAGCTCATGTGTGAGTATAAATGTGTGTGCACATGAACGTACATTTAGTTGTGGCGGCTGCCTTTATATCGAAATAGTATTTATCATAGTTTTCTTTGTGATACTCAAAGTTTCTATAGATTTAAAGTGGCAAAAATTCGAATCAAACATTAGCAGCAGATAAAGATTTAAAAACTTTCCGCTTTGTTTTGGCATGCGGTGATAGAAACTAAAATACATGCTATGCTGCCATCTGCTGGGCATAGCTAATAAAATGGGTAAGACCTTGGGTGCGCAAACTACGGCCTGGGGGATGTTTATAGCCTGCTGACCTTATTTTGTTAGTTCGCAGCAAAATTTTAAAAATTCTATTCGTTTGTAATCCATTTTTGATTCACCTACCTGTCTAAATTAGCATATATAAGTCATTTAAATAATTATAATAACTGTAATTTATTTTTGGAAACTGATCACTCTTGCTCATTTTAAACCAAACTTGAGATTTGGGAGACTTTGGTCTGCATTTGGTTTTCAGAAACAAAAGTTTAGACACCTCAAGCAAATACTCTAGGTGGCCCTTCATTTCCCATTGTTTCTTGTGCTCCGCATTTGGCCCTCAGGTCACAGGCTGACCTCCCCTTTTGGTACACAAACAAAGATCCGTTCCGGCTCACAAACAAGATGGCCTGTTGTTGCGTAATGGCTGTGCAGGTAGATGGCTCCCTCTGGGCCAAAACACATTAACCTATTTGGAGGGCGTGAATTTGTGATAGTGGTATTAGCGGAACACCTTCAGCTTGTATGCTCAGCGACGCGTGTAAAAGATCTTCGCACACTCAGCTGTCGTGCCGAGAAAAATATCAACAAATAAACCCCAAAAACTTGCCGTCTGCCTTTTTTCCCGGGAAAGAGAGCTGCAGTTCGATTTCATTTTGTAGGGGAATCAAAGGAGAAGAAGGGCAGGGGAGAGGGCAATTAAGATAAGCAATCCAACTCCTCCTACCAATTATCCAATTACAGCTAATTACAGTTTTAGCGTTTGGCTCTTCCCATAATGAGCCATTTATAACCGGGCTTATCCCGCAGTGGACGAGAATAAAAGGAAGCGGCAAATCTCAATATTTGGCAAGATGAAATAATCTCCACTAAAAAGTATAAAAAGTTCAAAAACACACGTAAACTGAGATGTCAAACTCATATTTGCAAACCACACCATGATTACATTTTTCCTTTGGAAGCTTCCATGCAGAGACGTGCAGTCAAGGGAGGCAGGTGAAGTTGTGCCTCACCTGTCATTATGGACATATACAGTTTGTCATGATTACTCATTGCACTCACCTGCACCTGCTCGTTTGGCGCCAGCTGTTGCTGGTTGCCTGATTAATTTCCCTCCTAATTATACCCAGTACGCAAGTCACTCCCTGTCAGTCCGTCAGCGAACCTCTGCATACGCAAGCCAAGCACTTTGACTCTGGCTCCTGTCGGTCCCGTTTTCACCCGTATACCACTCGTCTGTTCCTGATTCCCCGTTTGGTTCTGGCTACGACCCACTTTTGACCACCGACCACGCTCTGATCTCCCGCTTCGGCTAACGACCCGTTTTTGACCACTGACCACGGTCTGATCTCCCGCTCCGGCTATCGACACGTTTTGCCCGTTTGACCACGCTTCGATCTCCCGCTCTGGAAGATCCACTTCCGCATTCCGATCACGCTCCGATCGCGTGAGCGGCTTGCTTCCCTCGTCCAGCGAGCACCGGATCGCTGGCATTTGTTTTCCTCTATATATATATATATATATATATATATACACACACCGTATTTTCCGCACTATAAGGCGCACCTAAAAGCTTTTGTTTTTTTTCAAAAGCTGACCATGCGCTTTATAATACAGTGCGCCTTGTATATGGATCAATATTAGGTCGCAAAGTCTTGCAACTAAGGCAAGCAGCCGCCGACTAGATTTTCCCCCGAAGGCGAAGTAGTCCGCGGTGTATGCTGGGTTTTATATACTGGCGTTTCATTTTCTGACCAATGTGTCAATCATCATTTGAATCAGTCACTATTGGCTAAAGTTATTCGGAGGTAAAGGGGGCGGATCCTTTTTATCATTTATAGGCTCGCATAGGCTAAAGGGGCGAAACAAAGCCTGCAATTGGCCAAAAAAGATGAATGTGAATCACATGTTGGGTTGCACTACGGCAAAGAAATAACATTTTTTACTATTCTGTATTTGTAAATATTTTACTCTCCTGGATTTACTACACTCACGGTTGTAAGAAGACCATGGTTATGTATCAACTTGATGGTTGCAAGAGAACTTAGGTGAGCCATGCGGCTTTATATTTTCCCGGTATCTTGTTTTAGAACGATCTTGATGTTTCTGTGATGAGTCTATCTTTAAACTAAATTCAATTCAAAGTGTTTATTGTCATATGCACAGTAAAGAACCCCGTTTGCCTGCACAATAAAATTCTTACTTTGCTGTCCAGACAGTTGCCAGCAAAAAATAAAATGGAAACTAAGAAATGTTTGTTTGGTGACATCGTACGGACACTGCATCCGCACGTGTCTATGACACGTATTTGCTTTTTTGCAAGCTTTCGGAATGTTGAGGGGGTAATAAGTTTGACTGAACTATCTGACTTTTTTTTTGGGGGTGTGCCCTAAAACCTGATGCGCCTTATAGTGCGGAAAATACGATATACATATATATATATATATATATATATATATATATAAGATAATTTACTTTTATTGTCATTCTTTGTAACAATGCACACAGAACGAAATGTCGATACACCTGACCCGTCCAGTTAAACTGTAGCGAGCCGATGCAGCCGCAGCCAAACAGGGCGCAGCCATTTTAGTCATTAGGTGACCAAACCCACCAATTCCAACCCTTAATGCTGAGCGCCAAGCAGGGAGGCAATGAGTACCAATGTTGTAAGTCTTAGGTACGACTCGGCCGAGGCTTGAACCAGCGAGCTGGTATATATATATATATATATATATATATAATATATATATGTAACGGGTGTAATAATAACTTTTGTTTTATTGAAATTCCTGCTGAAATATGTGTATAGTTTTTGGTAAATGTCCTGCAATGCTGAGTCCAACAGTGCCATCTGCTGGTATGGGGTGGGGTCTGGTTTTGGCTTCTAACATGTGACCAGGAGGCGGGGTTTGTTGTTAGTCTTACCAGAGAGAACTACAAAGGTAAGACATATCTTTTGGTGCTCCACAAAAGAAGTAAATTTTAAACATTATAACCCCAGCTGACAAATCTCCCACCATGCATAGGAATGTGATTGATATTGTCAAGCTGTTTAGGTTTATTTTCGTTTTGTTTCTGTTTTACTAAATATTAATTCCCCTTGTAGAGATCAAAGAGATCAGACCCAGCAGAAAAAGCTAATGTTGTGACTCATCCATTTGCAGGTAAATTGTACCCATTTTTATACTCATTATTGTTTTTATTCCTATTTTCTCATATACATTAAAAAAAGGATGATGTTGGTTAAAATTCAGACTAAAGAAAAACATGTTGAATTCATTGTAAACGTTAAAAATCCACTATACGATCTCTTGTTAAAAGTATCTTGTTAAAATGTAAAGATGTAAAAATGTATTGTGATATTCTAAAATGTATTTTCTGTAAAGTGAAAAGAAAGCTCTTTGATATGCTTTGTTGTTAGTCTTACCAGAGAGAACTACAAAGAGATCAAAGAGATCAGACCCAGCAGAAAAAGCTAATGTTGTGACTCATCCATTTGCAGAAACTGTAATAATAAAAACCTCATCATCCAGTCCAGCGTGAATGTGGATCTTTGGTGGGACACGTACACCGCGGTTACACACACACACATATATATATATATATATATATATATATATATATATATATATATATATATATATATATATATATATATATATATACTGTATATATATCTATCTATCTACAGTGCATCCGGAAAGTATTCACAGCGCTTCACTTTTTCCACATTTTGTTATGTTACAGCCTCATTCCAAATTGTATTAATTTAATCTCTTACCTCAAAATTCTACACAAAATACTCCATTATGACAATGTGAAAAAGGTTTTTTTTTAACTTTTTTTGAATTTATTTAAAATAGAAAACTAAGAAATCACATTTACATAAGTATTCACAGCCTTTGCTTAATACTTTGTTGATCCACCTTCGGCAGCAAATCCAGCCTCAAGTCTTTTTGCATATGATCCCACAAGTTAAGCACACCTATCTTTAGGCAGTTTTGCCCATTCTTCTTTGCAATAAGTCTCAAGCTCAATCAGGTTGGATGGGAGACGTTTGTGCACAGCCATTTTCAGATCTCTCCAGAGATGTTCGATCGGATTCAAGTGTGGACTCTGGCTGGGCCACTCCAGGACATTCAGGGAGTGGTTCTGAAGCCAATCTTTTGAGATCTTGGCTGTGTGCTTTGGGTCGTTGTCCTGCTGAAAAATGAACCTTCGCCCCAGCCTGAGGTCAAGAGCGCTCTGGAGCAGGTTTTCATCCAGGATATCTCTATATATTGCTGCATTCATTTTTCCTTCTATCCTGACTTGTCTGCCAGTTCCTGCTGCTGAAAAACATCCCCACAGCATGATGCTGCCACCACCATGCTTCACTGTAGGGATGGTATTGGCCTGGTGATGAGCGGTGCCTGGTTTCCTCCAAACATGGCGCCTGGCATTCACACCAAAGAGTTCAATCTTTGTCTCATCAGACCAGAGAATTTGGTTTCTCATGGTCTGAGAGTCATTCAGGTGCTTTTTGGCAAATTCCAGACGGGCTTCCATGTTCCTTTTACTAAGGAGTGGCTTTCGTCTGGCCACTCTATCATACAGGCCTGATTGGTGGATTGCTGCAGAGATAGTTGTCCTTCTGGAAGGCTCTCCTCTCTCCACAGAGGAACGCTGGAGCTCTGTCAGAGTGACCATCGGGTTCTTGGTCACCTCCCTGACTAAGGCCCTTCTTCCCCGATCGCTCAGTTTAGAAGGCCGGTCAGCTCTAGGAAGAGTCCTGGTGGTTCCAAATGTCTTCCATTTACGAATAATGGAGGCCACTGTGCTCATTGGGACCTTCAAAGCAGCAGAAATTTTTCTGTATCCCTCCCCAGAATTGTGCCTCAAGACAATCCTGTCTCGCAGGTCTACAGACAGTTCTTTTGACTTCATGCTTGGTGTTTGTGCTCTGACATGCACACTCAACTGTGGGACCTTATATAGACAGGTGTGTGCCTTTCCAAATCATGTCCAATCAACTGAATTTACTGCAGGTGGACTCCAATTAAGCTGTAGAAAGATCTCAAGGATGATCAGTGGAAAAAGATGCACCTGAGCTCAATTTTGAGCTTCATGGCAAAGGCTGTGAATACTTATGTAAATGTGATTTCTTAGTTTTCTATTTTTAATAAATTCAAAAAGAGTAAAAAAAAACGTTTTCACATTGTCATAATGGAGTATTTTGTATAGAATTTTGAGATAAGAGATTAAATTAATACAATTTGGAATGAGGCTGTAACATAACAAAATGTGGAAAAAGTGAAGCACTGTGAATACCCACCGGATGCACTGTGTATATATATATATATATATATATATATATATGAGGATAAGCGGTACGGCTAATGAGATGATATATATATATATATATATATATATATATATATATATTGGTATTGGTATTGGTATTGGAGTAATCCAAAAGTAATTGAAAGTAATCAAGTTAAAGTAACCCTACCCAACCCTGACTATAATAGATATGACATCCAACAGAAAAGGTAATATTTTCATAAATGGATAAACACATCATCAAATCAAAAATTTAAATAGTGTTAGTGTGCTATTTTTGTCACTATCCAGTCTGCATGAGTTTCCTCGAATTACCGTATTTTCACGACTGTAAGACGAACATGACAGTTTCGAATTTTCTTCAAATTGTGCAGCTCGCCCTGTGGGTGATGTAAAGTGGCATGTGTCGCTGAGAACACGATGAGGCTGCAGTCTCACTGCAAAACTCAATGCTCAATTCCAATTTTTGCGGTGAAATCTGGCGTTTTTGTGAGATCGACTTCTATGTGATTTCATATCCAACACCATCATATCTCGTGTGAGCAAAAAATGACACATGACGCCACACGCAATGCATTGTTTGCAGAAGTGCTCATGGATGCTAACTCCGTAATACAGCTAGAAATTTGATTTACTGTGATACCAGTGGCTGAACAGAGTTGTCACTCCCAGTAATAATTAAATCTAAAACTTTACATTCCCTCCTTTGAATGCTTCTAGTGTTTTCGTTCGCACTGGTGTGTTGAACATGGAAAGCGAGCAGCCACAAAGATTTGAAGATTACGAATCGAAAAGGAAGCTGTAAAATGAAATCTGACAAGTTTTCGTGTTTTACTTTGTAATCAATACTTGAATAAACCACGTCCAAACTCAGATTTGCAACCGCTGTTTTTCTAAATATGCACACTTGTCACTTGTCTGTGTTGGAAGACAGTGAAAAATGAATGCGGTGCATGAAAATTTCCCATCCCACTAATGTTACTAAGACGTCTTTGTATCAATTTTTTGGGGGAATGTTATTGAACAGTAAAGTACAGAGTATTTGCACCCTGTATGCTCGATGGGGGGTGGGGGGTGGTTGGTTTCATGCAAGCAGAGGGCACCCGCGCCCGAATGTGAAGTGCACCTTGTGTGGCGTTAAATACAGAAATAGAACCAGTACGGACATTGCGCCAGTGTGCACTATGGTCGAGAAAATACAGTAAATAAACTGTAGTAGAAATTAATTCAAGGGTTATTGTGGCTTTTCTTTAAATTTCACTTTAAAGTTTGCATCACAACAATAGGATATTTTTTCCAACTTTGGCGCAAAAATTCTTTGATCTGAAATCCGCTCAATGCCTTTTTCGAAGTTTTGTATCGAAATTATTTTAAAAAACATGTAGTCATCAAAATCTCTTGTTCATTATAAGTTTATTTCAACAATCATTTTTATGCAAAATGAGAGGTTGCCAGGGATCTTTAGGTCAAAATAAAAAATAAGAATAGATCAAACACTCGCAGCGGATTCGAAGCAATTATGTAGAAACATTTGTCGATAGTTTTGTCACAAACTAAGGTTTTTCCATTTTCGAGGATCAAATTTCATCTCACAATGACATGTACTGTTGTTCAAATTTATTAATAGTGACACAAAAGTTAACCCTTTGCGGGGTGTCACCGCAACGTCCACGGGGTCAACTCATTGCGCGCCAACTACCTGGAGTCCTCGCGTTTCATTGGTGTAAGTGAATTTCCGTCTCGCCGTGCATTATTCAAACCACGGGAATTATTTATCCCCTGTTCATTATTTATATTTCGACAAGTTAGCTAGTCCGCGGGGAGCAGGTCTCATTTTCAGCCTGCTATTTTGTAAACAGGCAGTCACACGGGCGACAGTTCCTCTGATTTAAAGAGACAGGCCTACTTACGCAGAGTGATGCCTACCTTGAATTCAAATGGAAAGCGCATCAATTTTTCATCGTCTTCTCCCGTGCGACGTTTGCGTTGTCGTGCCGGGCTGTGCGCCCGCATTCTGTTTTTTGTTTTTGTCTCCCAAGTCTCCCAAAAATCCGGACAATCGGGGATGGTAGAGGTGAGCTTGAAAGACCTGGAGTGAAGATAAGAATCCTAAAAAACACACAATTTTCACAATTAGGAGTTTAGTGACCTCATTCAACTTCTTTTATTGTATGATTTTTTGACATTAGATTAATTACATAATATCTTACATTAATTACATGATCCAGCCCCTTTTAACACTTTTAAATGTTGATTTGGAGTGTCTTAACTTTAGGAAGACTTTTGGAGTTGAACTGCAGGAATGATCTTCATATTTAACCAATTTATTTGTTCTTTTTTTTACCCGAATTTCAGGCCGGGCTTGAGCCTAGGATCTTACTTCTAGTACAGGGGTTGGGAAACTTTTTGACCCAAAGAGCCAGAACAGCAAAGTATTTTGGTCTTTATTTGAAGAGAGAGAGAGGGAGAGAGAGAGAGGGACAGACAGACAGAGAGAAAGAGAGACAGAGACACCACAAAATTCAACAAAACCGCTAAACTTGCTCTCCAGACATAAATGTTTCAGCGCATTTTATTTCTCTGTGTGACCTTAGATGTTTTGATAGATAGATGGATAGATATTCATCCCCCTATGGAAGTTCACACTTCCAGCAGTATCCTTGTGTTGAAAACAAAATAATAATAAAGTAAAATATATAGAATACAGAAATACCCAATTCAATGTGTTGATATAGAGTATTTAAATAGTGCTACATAAAATCCACACTGTAATAAAAGTAGAGTAATATGCAAATGTGGGGGTGGGGTTTAATGTGGGCTTTTACTCCCTTGGGTGGAGTTAAAGAGCCTCATTGCATGAGGAAGAAATGATCTCCTCAGTCTGTCCGTGGAACAAGTCTGTGACAGCAGTCTGTCGCTGAAGCTGCTCTTCCGTTTGGAGATGATGCTGTGTAGTGGATGTGATGAATTGTCCATGACTGACCGCAGCTTTTTCCGTGCCCGTCTCTCAGCTACAGTTGTCAGGCTTTCCAGCTGCGATTACATTTAATGAAATATAAATGCCAAACATTTTGTTCCATATCAATAAATACTTTATACCACTTTAAACAGGTCTCCCTTCCACAGTTACTTAAGATCCTTGAGGCTCATTTTGACCTTCATTTTTTTCCCCCTTGAATAATAATTTTAAAACAAGGAGCAAGCAGAGTTTTATAGGACACAAAAACTGCAAACGAAAAGTTGATGGATGAACAGGATTTCCCTTAAGCGCAGTGGGCACTTGTGCTGTATAGCATAGCCATGCCCACCCTTACAGCTTACCCAGATTTGCATGCTTGGCTAGCGTTTGTGGGTAATAACAGTTTTACAGTGTTATGTGGGTTTTTATCATAAAGTGTCTCAACAGTGAACATATATTACTCAATGAGCTTCTATATAAATGATTCTTTAGTGATGTACAGCCAAAACGGGGTCTGTTGCTGAGACACTTTGACTGCAGACTGTAGCTAAAGCTGTGCCCTTTGCATATTGGACCGAACACATCGCACATAGTTCAGGTAGATTCTGCCATGCACGCATTAATGCAAGCAATGCATTAAATACATTTGGAATGCTACGGAGGAATTTTGACTGGCTTCATTTTATTATCGAGCCATATGTAGTCATGAAAAGAGCCATATATGATTTGCGAGCCATAGGTTCCGGACGTCTGCTCTGTCAATTGTTAGGGGAAAAACTATATTTACAAATGTAGCGTTTACCAAATTGTTCGGATTAGTTATCCGACTCCATTAACCAAACACAAACTTTATCCTCCTAAAAAACGCATGCTCGTTTTCTTAATTTAGGGAAACATTGACAAGAGACAGGCTTTTCCACACAGGGGCAGATTTATTTTCTCAAATTATTTCTCAAGTGAATTCCATCAAATTATTAAATTCAATTATTATCAAATTAGTCTAATTAGCCTTGTCGAGCCTCTCATCTCTCGTTCTCCAATGTCTGTCTGTCTCCGCTCTCTCCATCTTCCGGGTTCTGTCCTTTTGATACGTTGGGCCGTCGGCCAACCCCCATGGGGCGTGCTTTTTCCTCCCCTGGGGCGGGCCAGGTGCCAACGTCACCTCCTCCTCACCGGAAGGCTTCTCACGTGGCCTCCACCCAGTCGCCACCTCCTCACCGAAGGACAAGACGCCGCCATGTCTGGAGGGCTCAAAAACAAGAAAGCTTATCAGCTCCAAGCAATGCCAAAAACACGTCCTAATTCCCTCGTCAGCGCCCCGCTATCAAAATTCCCCGGCCAAAACACTCTACACTACGAACGGTGTGACCTTCAGCCTTCCATGAAAAATCCCCACTGCATTCAACAAAATTTAACTTGTATTATATTAAATCCCTCATAGTTAATTAAATAAAATAAAAAATCCTTCACAACCCTCGTTTTTATATCATCAGTAAAGGTTCTGTTTGCAATCAGTCTGAGTTTCAGGGTTGCTGGTTTTACTTGATTATAAAAAAAAACAAAATTGCTGCCGTCAGGTAGGACGTCTGGACAGGGTAGGACGTTTCGGTAGAACACTGGCCCTCGGCTCGTAGCCATGTTTTTATTTGACTTTGACACTCCTGCCCTATAAGGTTACTTTTCAAAAGTGCTCAAGGAGGTCTGCGTGTTGGTCCACGTTGAGGTTTCTTCGTAGAAAGACGGGCCACTTGGTCGGACCAGACAAGCGTGCCCGTGTTTGTTCGCCAAAGAGCCCGCGGAACAAAATGGCTTTTCAAAGGGAATAACCAAGAACAACATCATGTCAGCTTCGAGAGGCACGTCTATATTTCCTTTTGGGCTGACATAAATTTTGAAAGGAGGCGTTTTTTTTTCTTTTTTCTTTTGCTAAGCGGAAGGGAAAAAGACGAACGAACGTCTCCGAAAAAGCAACACACGAAAGACACGAAGCGGCGCGAGTGTCAAAATGGCGGTGAAGAATTGATGAGGACAGAGCGTGTGTTTGGGCGTCTGAGAGGACGAGCGCCACTCAAAAAAGGGAAGAAGTTCCACGCGGATAAATTTTAATGCCCGCCGCCCCACTCTTGACAATTCTTTGTCACCCCTTCTTCCTCTTTTCTTTGTCTTTGCCCGGCTCTTTTTTGGCAGTGACAACCAAACAGACACATGTGGCGCGTACACACATAGAAGAAAGATGATGGAGTCGGGCGGGGGGTCGGGGGTCTTTATAAAAGATTCATCAGAAATGTCTCTAATCCACTACTGCATTGTCAAGAAGATGTTATAAAGCACACATTGTAAATGGAGTCCTCCCTCACTGACTAAAGTCATTTCAGTGTAGTAATGGGTCCTTCGCGAACAAAACGGCCCTAAGAGCCGGCTCTTTGAAGGAACAGTGAGAACCGGCTCACTATCAAAAGGAGCTCACGTTGAAACACACTCTTTGTCTCTCTCTCTTTATTTTTTTCTAACTTTTTATATTTCTTTTTATCTGTATTTCTCTCTTTCTCCATCACTTTGTATCTCTTTCTCTATCACTTTCTTTCTCTATCACTTTTTATCTCTTCCTTTATTACTTCCTATCACTTTCTTTCTCTTTCCGTCTTGCTCTGTCTCTTTCATTCTCTCTGCTTCCGTTTCTCTATTTCAGTCTCTTTTTTTCTCTCTGCTTCCGCTTCTCTATTTCAGTCTCTTTTGTTCTCTCTGCTTCTATTTCTCTAATTCAGTCTCTCTCTATTTCAGTCTCTCTTTCTCTACTTCAGTCTCTTTCTCCCTCTTTCTCTGTTTCAGTCTTTTTCTCGCTTTCAGTCTCTTTCTCCCTCTTTCTCTATCAAAGTGTCTTTCTCCATCTTTCTCTTTTTCAGTCCGTCACTCACTTACTCACTCTGTCACTCAATCTGTTACTAGCTTAGGGTCTGTGTTGTTTGCGTATTATAAAAAATATTGAAACAATGTAAGATCAAATAATATACAGTGGAACCTCGGTTCTCGACCATAATCCGTTCCAGAACCCTGTTCGAACACCGATTTGTTCGATCACCGAAATCATTTTTCCCATTAAAAATAATGTA
The DNA here is from genome assembly GCF_059441175.1 of Urocampus carinirostris. NCBI lineage: Eukaryota > Metazoa > Chordata > Actinopteri > Syngnathiformes > Syngnathidae > Urocampus > Urocampus carinirostris. The sequence continues at coordinate 22,879,025 of NC_142356.1, forward strand.
AATTGTTTTATTCCGTTCCAACACCCTGAATGTTTACCATGAATGTTTAATGCAGACATGAAGCTAACCCAGGTTAATCGTACGTTTGCATTATCATAATCTTCCGTACGAAAGATTACGCTAACATGAACGTGTAAAAATAAAAGAATCAGGTCGTTTACAAGTCCTTTAGCACCCGGGTCTCCACAACAAGTTGTGAGCGGTTCATTGGAAAAGGGTCTCCGTTCCAACACCCTGAATTGTGGGCTCAGTTCCAACACCCTGAATGTTTACCTGAATGTTTAACATAAACATGAAGCTAACCCGGGTTAATCGTACGTTCGCGTTATCATAATCTTCCGTACGAAAGATTACGCTAACATTAAAGCGTAAAAACAAAAAAAAAGGATAAAGAAAAGAAGTATGAATAGGATTTCTTATCTTCGTGGTGGTCAGGAGAAGACATGCTGTATTCCCTAGCAAGATTGGAAACTCGCACACCTCTTTCATATTTAGCTATTATTGTCTTTCTTAGACGCAATAGTTGTACGAACAACTTTTCTTTTTTCACCTGTCCTGCTTGCACCGACTAAATACTCCGTTCACCGATATTAAAAGCAAAAGCAAAAAGAAGCAAGTGCACATGTGATAACAGTTGGTCACGAGGGGTGGGGGCGATCTACACGATCTGCACTCGTACGCCGCTCCATATCGCACCCTATAGCGTACGCACTCACGCATTACCGGCGTTCGAACTCCAATTTTTTGACCGAACAGCGAAGCAAGAATTTCTCGAAATTTTTCGTCGAACTCCGATTTGTTCGAACTGAAAGGCGTTCGAAACGGAGGTTCCACTGTAGTAGTATTAAAACGTAGAATATACATTTTCCAAAATAACTTAATTTGGTGTGGTGCACAATTTTTCAATATTGTTGCCAAAATATCATTAAAAACAAGAACAAAAATATGAAGAACTGTTTGGGAGCAGAAAGAGTCTTCTGCTTTCAGTGAGTTGAGCCAAAAGGGTCCGTTCTCTAAAAAGAGCCGAAATTCCCATCAGTATTTCAGTGTAGAGACGAGTGGGGGGAGAGGTGGCGTTCATTGTGACGAGGGGGGGTTAGTAGAAGAGCGCAAGCAGATGAGCAGCACTTAGCGACGGACTTCGCATTTTACGAAGTCCCGTTCGTCCCCAAGAGCATCCCTGCTAATGTAGGAGCTGGCTTTGCTCCCACTTAAAAAGAGGGGTGTGGGGGGCAGTGCCACCACCAACATAAGAGGAGGGACAACATTAAAAACAATGATGTTTTCCCCACTGATAAGTTTATAGTTTAGCAGACACTCAAATACGGAGAGAGCACATTAATGAATTTAGTACTTGCAAGTAGAACAGAATAAGACGTTACAAAAAACCCTCACAACGCCAAATTCCAAATCCTTAAGATCCAGCCCCACTTGACCTATTACAGCCCAACCCTGCACGAGCCTGACCAGTTAACTTCATTTGAGGGACCCGTAATTTTACATATTATTTGAAAGGACTCGAGAGGAGAAAGGGTGATTTATGATAACAAATGAAAGGCTGTCTTTTGTAACAAAATGTAAGTTGAACAAGTCTGTAGAAACATACATTAACTGTCAATTTTCCATCATTGACGTATCATTTCAAGAGTTAATGGAAATATTTTAAGGCTGGAGATCATTTTGACCTGTTGAAAATTGGCCCATAAACCATGGAATGTCAGAATCTAGCGCGGCACTTTAAGAAAGAGAGAGAAAGAAGAAACTTGACGGGTGGATAAAAAAAAAGGAAGTGAGAGAGACCTGACCCAAATGTAAAAATTGACATTTTAGGTCCGAATTTGTGTTCAGCTCAGGCTTGTGATCTTACCTCTGCCATGAGCCTTTTCTTTTTATTAAATATCCTAGGTTACAAAACAGCCCTAATTGGTTTGGAAATCAAACACCCGCAACATTATGGAGCAATAGTGACAGTGATGTAAAACGTGCATATTAGTAAAAATAACGGACAATAGTCAGGTATAATAGTCAAAACAACAAACGGGCATTTTATTCAATGTCCTTTCCAGATGTCCTATATTAAAACAGAGTAAACTTATCGCCCTCTCAGTATTTGATTACAAAGTAGTTCATGAAGAATTAGCTATTCAACTTTCAGATTTTTTTTCCCCTAAAACTTGACTTTTAAGTCAAAGAGAGTTCAAGACTTTTTAAATGATCTAATCTTTTTTCATAGAGTTTTTAAAGATTATTGAAATTCCATCAATCTTCGGAAAACTTTTTAGCGAACATTTTAGTTTTAGACAAAGTATTTTGTAAGATTTTAGAGGATAAGTGGTTCAGAAAATGGATCGATGGATGCATGTAAAACCTATTCATAAACGGTTATAAAGTAAATGCAGATTGATTTAAAGTGACCATGTGTAATATTTGACCACTAGATGTCACTATATTGTGCAGTGCAACAAAAAAGCATGAAGAGGAATACTAACTTTGGAGACTTAAAGTGCCCAAACCGCACCATTTTTTCTTCTCAATTTTTTGCCTGGCCTTTCACAAGTTTATTGGGGGTACCTGTAGTAGCAAGATGGCAGACCTCTAGATATCACTGTATTGTGTAGTGCTACAAAGCACAAGGAAGAATACTAAATTTGGAGACTTAAAGTGCCCAAACCAGAACATTTTTCCCTCAATTTTTTGCCCGGCCTTTCTCAAGGTTTTTGGGGGTACCCGTAGCAGCAAGATACCCTAAAATCATGTCAGCTCCTATTATGCGAGTCTCATGTTAAGCAAAATACATGCAGATTTCTCGAACTTTTAGTGTCTAAACAAATACACGTTTTTACATGATAGTTCATGTATTTTTGCTGATTGTTCAAATCAATATTGTTTTTTGTGAATGAAGGTTTTCACCCCCCAGGAGGCGCCAACAAATACACAATGCCACTTTAAAACTACAATGAATGTATTCTGCTCCGTATAATGCGTCTATTTTGGCCACCAGGAGACAGTACAATACTATACGTAGTTGCTGTCTGAATGCATCACCTCACCATTTGTGACCAAATACCCATTCGTTGTTATACCCTGACTATTGATGCTAATATTAGCATTTTGTAAGCATTTATGGGAAATTAGGCTAAACAGAGTTTTACATGGGCAAAGTTTTGGTGTTCAAATACACAATGTTTTATTCTGAGCAGAGCAAAAGTGGATTTGACTGAAGATTCAATTTATACAGAACCGGTTGTAGAATTGGGTGTAGGTCTTATTTTTGCTTTAGAAGTTGGGTTATCGTACAAAACCTCTTTACTTTTCATGGTGTGTGAAACAATATGGATGGCCTGTTAAATTAACGTTAGCTGGAGATCATGCCGTCTTCTCTGCTGCAGGACAGAGAATTTGAACAAGGAGTGTCCGGCGCCTCCTTTCATCCCGCATCAAAATCAGCCACCATCGTCCCGCGGTAAAGTGACACATAGTCTCTTGTGCTTTTAGTGGCACTTTGGAAGATAAGACCTCAGCGGAGCAAAGAATAATCACGCCTTTCTACTCTCCACTCGATCGCATTCCACATTGCCTATGATTTATTCATTCCTTCGTGGGAGAGATGTGGGAAAAGGTAAGGAAGTTGTGCCAAAGGTGAGCTCCAACATAGGACTTGCTCATGCTTCGAGTAAAAAAAGGACAGTATTGTTTTAAAAACTTTTCAAAATCTTACAAAACCCCTAGTTCAAACACTAACATAATATATAGCACGGCGGCGCAGTGGTTAGCGCGTGTGCGGCTCAGTTCTAAGGTCTCGGGAACCTCCTGTGTGGGTTCAAATCCAGCTACCGGACTTCCTGTGCGGAGTTTGTATGTTCTCCCCGTGCTTGCATGGGTTTCCTCCGGGCACTCCCGTTTCCTCCCACATTCCAAAGACATGCATTTCAGGTGGATTGGCCGGTCCAAATTGTCCCTAGGTGTGAATGAGCGAGCGAGTTGTCTGTCCCTGTGTGCCCTGCGATTGGCTGGCAACCAGTTCAGGGTGTCCCCTGCCTACTGCCTGATGATTGCTGGGATGGGCTCCAGCACCCCCGCAACCCTACTGAGGATAAGCGGTGCAGCTGATGAGATGAGATGAGATTATATATATATATATATATATATATATATATATATATATATATATATATATATATATATATATAAAATATTAATATTTTGCAGTTAATTCGATACAGTTTTCAAATATGAACACAAGCTTAAAAAAGGTTTCTCCTATAACAAAGCAATGGGTAGTTGCCATCAAAAGTTTGGTCCAGAAATCATAAAAAATTGCTTAATTTCTTTTTATTTTGTCCTAAAACATAAGCCAATGAGCATTCAAATTTAAAATTATCTTGATCCAAAATAGGAAATCTTCGAATTATACTACTTACTTTTAACAAGAATATATTTATGTTGTTTTTCGACCGAGGGCGGCACGGTGGATGTGTGGTGAGCATGTTCGCGGCGCAGTTCTGAGGGCACGGATCAAATCCGGCTACCAGCCTTCCTGTGGGGAGTATGCATGATCTCCCCGTGCATGCGTGTGTTCCCTCTCACATTACAAAGACATGCTTGTAAAGTTTATTGGCCGGTCCAAATTGTCCCAGGGTGTGAATGAGCGAGTGAGTTGTATGTCTCTGTGTGCCCTGCGATTGGCTGGCAGCCAGTTCAGGGTGTCCCCTGCCCACTGCCCGAAGATAGCTTGGATGGGCTCCAGCACCCACTGTGACCCTACTGAGGATAAGTGTTGCAGATAATGGATGAATGGATTTTAGACCTAAAAACTGTTTCATAGTTAATTACCAAATAATTTTGCCCTCAACTTGGACCATATTAGCTCAAATTTCCAAAGTCATTCAACTAAGAATTCCAACAAGAACATTTTGAAAAAAAACAAAAAAAAACATGGTTGACACATTAAGTGGCTTGCAAAACTATTTGCCCCCCTTGAACTTTGTGACTTTTTGCCACATTTACGTCAAGATATAAAACTGTAATTTCTTGTGAAGAATCAACAATAAGTGGGACACGATCATGAAGTGGAACAAGCTTTGTTGGATAATTAAAAAGAAAATTTAACAAATAAAAAACGAAAAAGTTGGTGTGCAAAATTATTCAGCCCCTTTACTTTCAGTGCAGCAAACTCTGTCCAGAAGTTCAGTGAGGATCTCTGAATGATTCAATGTTGATCTAAATGACTAACGATGTTAAATGGAATCCACCTGTGTGTAATCAAGTGTTTGTATAAATGCACCTGCACTGTGATAGTCTCAGAGGTCTGTTTAAAGCGCAGAGAGCATCGTGAAAAAAGAGGAACACACCAGGCAGGTCCGAGATACTGTTGTGGAGAACTATAAAGCTGGATTTGGATTAAAAAAAGATTTCCCAAGCTTTAAACATCCCAAGGAGAACTGTGCAAGCAATAATATTAAAATGCAAGGAGTATCAGACCTCTGCAAATCTACCAAGATCGGGCCGTCCCCCTAAACTTACTGCTCATACAAGGAGAAAACTGATCAGAGATGCAGCCATGATCATTTTTTTTTGTAACCTATGAGGTTTGATAAAAATGAAATGCTTTTCGAACAGATTTGGAATTTGGCATTGAGAACATTTTTCTGTAAAGTCCTCTGATGTTCTCCTTGCAAGCTCAAAATCCTTATCACTGAATGGATATGAAGAAAATGTTGCAGTTTGGTCACTTTCATCTACGTAGTTGGTAGTCTCCCCTGTGATTTTGAGCACTCGTTTTTGGTTGCACTATACAGCAACATCTAGTGGTCAAATAATACCCTCTGTTAAACATTGTTTTCTTCCAACTTATCCAATAAAGTGTGTTCCACTTCATGATTGCGTCCCACTTATTGTTGATGCTTCACAAAAAAATATGGTTTTGTATCTTTATGTTTGAAGTCTGAAATGTGGCAAAAGGTCACAAAGTTCAAGGGGGCCAAATAGTTTCGCAAGCCACTGTACATTCTTCAATGTAAGCAAGCATAATAAACCTATTAGTCTTCAAGCACAGTCTTCAACTGTAAAAATCAAAATGTGATACTTGATTTGCATGGCTGACATCAGTCTTTCAAATTTAAGAATACTGCGGAGGTTATTATTTTTATTATTTTTGCTACGTTGCTATTAAAAGCCTGCAGAAGTTGTGCAACTTCTATTCAGTGATAAGTTTAAAGTTTAGTCGACACTCAAAATAAGGAGAGAAGACATCAATGAATTCAGAACTTGCAAGGAGAACAGAGAACTTACAAAAAAAACTCTTAATGCCAATAGCAAAATCTGTTCTAAAAGCCCTTCATTAAGCTCGTTCTTATTATTAGGCCTCATAGGTAATAAACATAATATCGGGTTAAAAGTGTGTGGGAACAAAAAAAACGGCAACATTATTGTCCAATAGTGCCAATGTTGGAAACAGTGCACTATAGTCATCCCATTCAAGCTCCTTTGCAGCTGTCCAATAGTTAAAACAACACTATATTGTTAAATGTAAGCAACCAGATTAAACCTATCAACCGAGAACCACATTCTTTAAACAGTAAATATCGCTAAATCCAATTCTTGACTTGCAAAGGTGCCATCAGTCTTTCACGTTGAAGAAAACTTTTTGTTTTTGCTACATTGCTAACAAACACCTGCAGAAGTTGCGCAACATCCATTCAGTGATACGTTTATAATAGACACTCAAAAGAAGGAGAAAATACATCAGTGAACTTTTTATTAAGCCTCATAGGTTAAAAAAGGTTAGTTAAAAAAATAGAAACATAGCCAATAGCGCCAATGTTGTAAACAGTACATAATAGTCATTCTATTCAAACTCCAGGTGTCCAATAGATAAAAAAAATACTATATTCTTCATTGTGAGCAACCTGATTAAACCTTCAGTTGCCAACAGTAAATATCGCAGAATACAATTCTTGATTTGCAAATGTGCTGTCAGTCTATCACGTTAAGGAAGACTGTTTTTTTGTTTTTGCTACGTCACTAACACAAGCCTGCAGAAGTTCCGCAACATCCATTCATTGATACGTTTATAGTAAAGTAGACACTCAAAATCAAAGAAGACATAAATTAACTTTTTATTAAGCCTCATAACAACCAGATTAAACCAATCAGTTGAGAACCACATTCTTTAAACAGTAAATATAGCCAAATACGATTCTTGACTTGCAAAGATGGCGTCAGTCTATCACGTTAAAGAATACTGTGTTTCTTTTTTTGTTTTTTTGTTTTGCTACATCGCTAACAAACAGAAGTTGCGCAACATCCATTCCAACAAACCCTTCCGTGTCCGCGTAACGGCCACTTAGGACCCCTGATCTCCGGCACTCTTCCTCGCATCTGTTCTCGCATCTGCGGGCCCAACTGCTACTCGATTAAAAACACATGAACTAGATGCTAGTTAGTTTATGGCGAGGATAATGCAGTTTGTGTGTCACCGCCGATCCGGGCCGCGACGCCCAAACTTTCAAAAGCGCGTATGAATAATTGGAAAGGAACGCTAGAAAAAAAAAAGGGAGGGACGAGAGGTTGTCGGCAAGGCTGCGTCGAAGACGAAAAGAAGAAGCGTGTGCGGGAAAATGACATTGTTATTCATGCGAGTCTTTGTCACATGCGGAGAGGGAGCGACGCCATCCCCAGGGCGAGCTTTGACACGCCGACGTTCAAACAAAGTCAACAACTGTTTTACTCAGATGCGCACTTTTAGTCTTGCTGGAGGCGAGGTTCGCCTTCCTTACGTTTGCCTGGAACTAGCAATTCTCCTAAGAACAAGCGAGTTTTGCCGTATTTACTGTACATGAAACGAGTACGACCTCCGGGGAGTCAAACGTTGGGCGCGTGTGCTGATGACATATTTAACCGTCTCCTGGCATCATTACGAACGTTTTCATTATCCTTCGTTTCTTTAGTTGCAAAAAAAAAAAATCTAGGAATCAAAACTGGTGAATTTAGAAAAAAATGGAATACACACTGATGTGCAGCCAGGCAGAGAAGGGGTCGTTCACTTGTCATCTTGGAAATATACAATTAAAAATATAATAAATGGTTACATTTAGTCAATGTTGTCATTTATTTATTCTGAATATGCATTACAAACCGTGCAAGGCTACCTGATCAGTGTCAAAAATCTCCGGAAAAAAAAACATGTGAAAATGGAAAAAAAGAAGAATAAGGAAGCTACATAAACCACAATACGAAGTAATAGAAAACAAAATACATATTGAGAAAAAGCATAGCTTATTAGCTCTCACCCATTTACAAAAGCAAAACATATAAATATATGTAAATATCTACACCGACATACATATCTTTAGATAGATAGATCTAGATATATCTATATAAATAGATCTAGAGAGATATATATAAAGGGATCAACAGAGATAGTAAGACCGAGAGAGTGAGAGATCTAGACAGAGATCGAGAGAGTTCTAGAGAGAGATCGAGAGAGAGAGAAAGAGAGAGAGAGAGATCTAGAGATAGATCTAGAGAGAGATCCGGAAAGAGATCTAGAAAGAGAGAGATCTAAAGAGCGATCTAAAGAGAGATCTAGAAAGAGAGATCTAGAGAGAGAGAGTTTGAAAAAGAGAGATATCAAGAGAGGGGGATCAAAATCTAGAGAGGGAGATCGAGATCTAGAGAGATCTAGAGAGAGAGACATATTTATTTATTTATATACACACACGCACAAGAATCACTTCCCCAGCAATTGTTCATGTTCATTTTCCTTTATAACCACTAAGTATCATATTTTTGTACTTTTTCTTGAACTAATGGATATTTTAATCTGCTACAGGTCCTCACATACTGCAGATTTCCATAGTTCCATAGTTTCACATCGGCTATAGAAATACAGAATCTTTTCAATGTTTTTCTTACCTTTAAGATTTTGAAGTTATTTCTCCGTCTTAACTCATAGCCACCCTCCCGATTTCTGAATAGGTTCTGAATATTTTGTGGTAATAACCTGTTTTTTTGCCTTATACATGATAATCGCTGTTTGATATGATACAATGTCAGGAAATAAAAAGTGGATTTGCGTGTTCTAAAAAGTTGACTTAATGGATAATAATGACTTAAATGCGTGTTAAAGTTCCAACCGTACAAAAATAACTTGTGACAGGCAAAATCTGTGAAGCGTGAATCTTTCCTCTTTCACAATTATTATACAAACCAAGAACAAACCCTTTTCGCAGTCTCAAGCATTTGTTCAGAAAAGTCCAAATTATTTTTTTTGTTTTTTTCCCCTTTTTGCAAAAACCTCATAATAATTTTAATCATAAATGTGAACTGAAACTGTTCAGCCACTCTTGGAATATTGATGTGTTGATATTTAGTCAAGATTGTTTGAGTTCTTCATTCATAACCTTTTTATTATTTCAGTCTTTTATAACCTTTTAAGTTATTTTGTCATAATTAAAGCTCTTAGTAATTATTCATGCATTTAAGTGTATTATTTTCATTTCTGGATATAGAATTAGAATTGTCTTTATTGCGATCACCGGTGGGATAGTAACACCTAAAATATGGAAAAAGTAGCAAAAAAACACACACAATATTTTGTGGACCATGGCCAACCCAAATTCCCAAACACCCAAACAGGTTAAGCACCTCGGCACCCAAGTTAGTCATGCTTTCGTCCCTCCAGATGAAACGGGACACAAGAAAGCGGCCATGTCACTCGCGTCAGGGTGACACAACACACTTTTCTGTTCAACAGCTGGGCCCGACAGCTTTCACTGGTTTACCCCTGCCGCATCATACGGGTGCCCTGCCCATCCCTTAGAACGCGTCCAAACATCCCACTATCCTTTTACAACACCTCTCCACTCACTCCTATCACCAGCAAGAGCTCCAGCTTCCACTACATTGAGACCTCTTTCCACCAGTGCACTCATTACACCATCCATCTACGTCAATCGCGGTCTTCCTCTTGGTCTCCTTCCATTTACTTCTGCTAAGTTATTTACAAGTTAGTGAGTGCTGACTTGTCTATAAAGGCTATGTTAGCACTATAAAAGTATATTCTACACATTTGATATAGAATTGTTGTGTTAATGTTAATGAATTCTGTCAAAGTGTAAAATATCAATCTATACTTTTGACAATGTCAGTATTGTGTTTTTGTAAATTGAAGAAGCAAATATGTTTATGAAATCATTTTATCCTTTTAGTTTTTATGGTGTGTCTTAAATTTTTAGGGAAAAAAAAATGTTTGAACATCTGTATAAAGCGTAGATGATTGGTGATGGTGTCAAATATACACCTGCAAGTGGAATTTCTTCTTTTGCGAAAGACTTAAAAGTAAACAGTGAAAACGACGTGTTTATTTTCATAGCTAGAAATTCTAGAACTTTAAATTTCAGCATTTCTAAAATCTTGAACAGTGTTGCAGTATACGGACCATAATATAATATAATTTGAACAAGACACATGACTATTATGTGTATTATAAGCACAACAAAGGACACCATTGATTTCCATTCAATTGCACACAATAAATAACTTGCTCATGTGAAATGAACCCATTTCCCCTTGCTTTTTACTTTTAAATGCAAATTGGCTGCTGCTTCATTATAACGTGTGGCAAAACTTCATTAGACACATTGATTTTCGGGCAGTGGGCCCCGTGGGCGCATAGGTTTGTCTCGGCGCTAACTCGCATTAGAGGCAGCTCGGGGCTAGCTCTATGCAAGAGCTATATAGCACATCTGGAGAGGTAACATTTACATAAGCTTCTCTTTGTAAATGGGAACCTTCATTAACATTCCGACGCTTTGAACTGGAGAAAAGGCCGCAAGAGGCGCAAAGGTTTTTTCGCATCCTGTTTACGACGAGTCTTCCATGAAGGTGCTAGAGATTAGAGTTTCATTAAAACAGGAGAGTAATTAACTGATTTTCAAGATTTTTTGTGATTAACTTAAAAGGTGTATCCCTAGCTTGTATGAGAATGTTTTTGGGTGATAAATTGAATAGTTAGCGACATAAATGGTAAAACTTTTGCAACACAAAGGCGGGCTGGGTACTTCATGGTTAGTCAAGTACTAGATACTGTATATATTCACATACAAGCCAAATTTAGATCAATAATATGCCAGATTGGAATTAAAGATCAGCTTATACAAGCATAAAACAACATAAACACAAGGGGGTTTAAAACAGGCAGAGCCACCCAATTCAGGCTCTCTGTCAGTTTAGCTCCGGCTATCCTGCCAACTCAGGTGCTTCGCCTGGGCCCCATATCTTAGCTTCCACTATGGCTCATAGGCATGTCGTTATGACCTCATGCTCCCCACATGTTCCCTACATGCCCGATCTCTTCAATCGGCACTGGCCTGAAGAGGGACCACATCTCATTTTGTTAGGATTCAGTGAATTTTATTGCCCAAAATAATGAGCCCCAAGAAAGTTAGTTATAAAGTGTAAAAAATTACAAAAACAGTCGAGTCGAAAAAGGACATCATTGAGAAATAGGAAAATGGTGCGCGGGTTTAGAATTGTTTTATTTTTATATCACTATCAACACATATAAATAATTCTAATTTTTAAGGTTTACCTTTCGTTTGTGTACATATTTCTTTTAGTGTGTGGCAATTTAAAGTAGTTTAAGGGGGTTGGTTTATATGCGAGTATACATTTTATTGTAGATAACTGAAAAGGTGCATCGGAACATGTGAACCAAGATGTTATTTCACTCATAATACGTTGGAGAGTTTGCTAAGATATACAATAAGTTTTCAATCTAAAGAAAACATGATTTTCATTTACCTTTGCTAACATGGATTTGTAGCAGAGGAGCAAAGCTGGTGAAACGAATCCTCACCCAGTTTGTGAAAATTAGCAGGATAGCTAGCTTGCTAGCTTTTCCAAGGGGGCCGTGCCACCAAGAAATATCTGCATTATTGTCATCGCTATTGAATTGACGTAGTTTAAGGATTAAGAAAAAAAAAAAGTCTGAATATGTTTGATACTGAGGTGCATGATTGGTCGTTTCAAACATTTGAATAAAGGAAGGAAAAAGATCATGCTAGCTACCCACATAGCACACTCTTTTCCTTCACTCATATACTGTAACAAGACAAAAGATAGACTGATAGTATCTAATCAAAGTAACAAAAAAAGACCAAAAGAGAAGAGTGTACATTACAGTATCTTTTCTGAAAAATAAATACATTTGCAATACAACTAGCTAGGTTGGTGTACTATACCACCTGTTTTAAGCATTAGCAGGATAGAAAACTGGGTTTTACCTCTAACAGTAAACACATTTTACCTGGGGTCATCCCGGCAGTCAAGTTAAATTATTCAACATTTTATGCACGATAGGACAGACAATCACATTTATTTCCTTTAACGCAGCTTCTTTTTCTCAGCCTGTATTTATAACCGCACCTCTCATAACGTACTCAATGCCGGCAATCTTCTCATTGCTCACGCCAAAAGGGTACGGCCCTAAGCTTGAGAGATAAAGTCCGGAATCCGTGCATTTACACACCGGAAAATTTGACGATTTAGGGAATTTTTTTTTCTCCTTTTGGAGTGGTTGCACTGAGTTAACGAGTCTGTATGTGTGTACGTGGTTTAGCACAGTCTGCTTTACATTTTTAAAAAGCAACACACACAAACGACACATGGTGAGTAAATTATTGAAATTTTCTTGTCTCAAACCTGTCAAGCTCTTGTAAACAAGTGTAATTTGGTGCTCGGCGAGCGCAAATACCGCATGTCCGTGTGTAATTTAGACATCATTTATTTATTTGGAGGACTCCCGATGGGCAGACAGAGGTGAGATATTCTCAGTGTTGGGCTAAGGCTGAGTTTTACACTTTAGTTTAAGGGCCTTTATATATTTTTTTAATCTCCTCTGTGAAGGACAGATGTTCTTTGATACACGAGTTGCATGACCGACGGGTATTACAAATGCTGGAGTGAAGCAACTCCGTTGTGGTTTTTATTACAATAAAATTAAATTAAAAATTCTGGGCATGTCTGTACAGAAAAAAGGTTTCACAAATGTTTTCACAAGTGCGCAGGCAAAATGGCTCACAATATATACATATATAAGTGTTGGGCTATGACAAAAACAAAAACAAAATCAGCGGAAAATTTCCAAAATTCCAGCTTCACCACAGTCTTTTGTCCGGACTAGTTCATGCAGGCAGTTTGATAACACTCAGGTAAAGATTGAAGGCCTCTCTCCAGTAGTAAATCAGTGCACCGCTTTCAACAATGTTGGGACGGTATGAATACTAGATTAGCGGTTGTCAAACTTTATGAGTTGCTGGCCGCATTGGGTTAAAAAAGTTTGGCAAGAGGGCCGGGAGGAAACAAAAACGGATTTTGTTTTTTTTTTTGCATCTACCGACACATACTTGAATCCAATAGCTTGACAATACACGAGGGACAAATATGATGTAGGCCAACTCAATTCAGATTCAGATTCAGATCTACTTTATTGTCATTCTAGTACACGTGTATACAGAACGAAATGTCGATACATCTGACTAATTTTGTAGCATATTAAAAAAACATTTTTTTTTGTACATTTCACTCAGGCAAAAATAAAAAGTGACGACAAACAGAGCTAAGGCTTTTAGAATAATAGTAGAGATACGCATTTTTGAATAAACAAAAAGGCAGACATGTTAGATTTATTTATCTTTCGTCTATAAACAATTTCTTTATTCTAATTGGTTTTGAAATGCTCAGAATTTAAACCACAGTAATAAGTTGTGTCCTTTTTTAAAGGACTAAACTTGATAATATGCACTGGGAAACTCAAAATGCTCACTTCTAAATTAAATTCTGTAAATTTAAAGAATATGCTAATACATTTTCTATTGTGGTAGTTTTTTTTTTAACCATTTTTAAATGTTTTATCATCATATTTTTAATATGTTCGTTAGGGGCGCAGGATAAAAAGCCGCTCGTGACCCACAGGCCGAAGTCTGCCCACCCTTGGACGAGATGAATGGATACCTTGAGACATCAATTGAATGACACAATTTAATAAATGACTAACTACATTCAAATACATGTATAATTACTGGATGCATTAATGATCACTAAATGATTAGCATGATTACAATAATGTGTTGATTAAAATAAGAATAAGGATGGAACTGGAAAAAACTCATACACCAATGACAACGGTGATGCCCAGAAGGCTATTGTTTTTCTTTAATAAATGACTTAATGTGTTAAAAGTATAATTCACGGCTAAATCATATATAAGTTCATCAAGAAGTGTTTAACATGAATACTTTGTGTTTATTTGAACTTTTGTTAGGAAATATAGTAAAATACTACTACTTTTCGGTTTCCTGTGTCACTTCCGGTTTCACGCAATTGCTACTTGACGGTTGCATGCCAAATCTGTCTCCATCCATGTCAAAGGATTAACAAGGTAATGCCCTAAGTTTTTAAAAGTGTTAATTTGAATATTGCGTGTTACTTCAGGGAGTAAATGGTATGTACATTATTTTCGTGAATGTATTGGCACATGTTTTCAATGCACTGAATTGTATTGTTGTAGTTTTTGCCATCCGTTGAAGGAATTTAAAGCCTCAATAACATGTTCCATGCGGTCATGCTCCTTCTTTTGTGGTTTAACGCAGTGTCACATCGAGTACGTTACAACAATACACTTATACCTCTACTTACAAATGTTTCTAAATACAAAAGTTTTCAGGTTACAAAGAACCTGAACAGGAAAATATTGCCTCTAGTTACAAAGGCGTTTCAAGATACAAAGTCAAAAATACAGTACAGTACAATTGTCCGTTCCCAGAGTACTACCTGGCAACCGGTGCGTATGCATGAATCGCGGCATGCATACTGCTCTATAAACGGTCTATTTTATGGTACAGCTACAAAGAGCTCTCATTCACAATGGACCTTCCAAAAGGCATTCACAAAAGTGAATGAGAAAAGAAAAAGAAGAAACTTTCTGGCCATCAAAACAAAGCAAGAGATAATAGAAAAGTATGATAACACACACAGCCGTACAGAGTTCAGAGTTGACAAGGAGGTGGACGCAGCCACCATTCCATCAGTCCAAATTAACGACATTTTCGCAAAATTCCACGAAGTCTCAGAATTTGTGGAAAGGAAGCACGCAGAAAAAGCTTTGACAGGTCGCGCTATTGCTGATTTTGATGATGTCTGCCTCGCGCATTTCTGACAGATTGTCAAAAGCCTGCAAAAGTAGATGTCTTTGGATCAGTTTTTCAAGAAACACGGGGCACATACTGCTGAGGACGAGTAAACTAAGAGGCCAGTTGTGATTTTTTTTTATTATTTCCTTTATCCTGTGTTTCTTTTATACTACGCAGCTCTTGCTTTATGTTTGTTGTGCGGTAAAATACCCAACTTTTGTGGGGGCTTGGAACAGATTAGCACATTTACATTCAAAAGAAGTCTCTACTTACAAATGTTACAGGTTAAAAAGCTACTCCCATAACGAATTAAATTCGTAAGTAGAGGTACCAATGCATTAAAATACCTGAAAATCTTAAATAAAAGGATATTATTTCTGTGTTTTTTCCATGATCAGTTTTTAAATACTCTTTTACCGAGCCCCTGGCCAACTGGAATAATGACGAACAGCCATCCGATTTCCTTCTTCGTCTCCGAACTTGCCCCCGCAGCCTCCTCGTATGATTAAGGGTCAAGTGCGCCACCTCATCTCCAAGCCCTCATTAAAAAAAGTGGGGTGGGCTGGACCGAGGGGTAGATAGGCGACAGGGAAGAGAAAGCGAGGCCGGGACGCATACCCTGGCACACGGGTGCTAATGAAAGTCATGAATCACAGTGTGCTCTTTCTAAAAGAACGTATTAGCGGCATCATTAACTCAGTACAAAGGCCAATAGACAGGTCGCCCCACCAGCAGGCCACTGCCCCACCCTGTTGCCACCCACTCTGAGCGCTCTTTGCCTTTCATATCCCCTGGAGCCACCCCTCATTAGGGGGACTAGTGTGACTGCGTCCTCCGCATGGATTTGACTATGATCTCAAGCATTAGCGTCTGACGTTAATTCTTAGTTATATCCTACGGCAACCCCAGCTCACAACACAAACCTAAAATTACCTTGAAAACAAGCTAAAGAAGGTGAAGAGCAAGCTTGCTAGGTAGAAATGTAAACAACAATAATGGGCCGTCAGGGCGTGCAAGGGCTTCTCTGCTGGCCTGAAAGCAACTGATTTACGTGATTCAATTATATTTTGTTCATGATTACCTTTTAAATTATTCCAAATTGTCTGTCAGCTTCCTTCCTCTTATTTAAACCTTTTTATACTCAACATATTCAAAGTCAACAAAGAATCCCTGAAAAAAAATATGGATAGTGACCAATCACATGAGAAAAAAAAACGTCCAAAAGTAAGAAACAAAAGCAAATTCAGTCCAATTGTAGGCACCCACTTGTTTCGAATTAAAACGCGCCTTTTCCAGTATTATTTACAGTTCTATTAATACATGGTTAGCACACGAAATGCAATAGCTAACTTCAAAGCGTGAGACACATCGAATGAAAAATACCAAAGATAGAAACGGACGCAGCTAGTTGGAAATATTAGTGTTTGGCCAGTTTGAGAGTGAGTACCAGATGGAATCTTTTTACCTTTTAGTCAAGATTACCAAGAGAGAGGGTAATGACCAATTTTAAGGACAAGTAATTCGAAACATAAAAAGTGAATTAGGGTGTCTAAGTAGCTAGCTACGAACAAAAAAGGGTCCAGATAGTCAAGGTGGTTGGCTAGCTCGACCTGACTAGTTAGCTAGCGAAAGTTAATTAGAAAAAAAAAAAATAACACAAATTTTATAAAGGAAAATAAGCTTTTTTATCCGAACAACATCTGGGTCACGAGACTAAAGGGGAAAAGCAATCACTGGAACAAAGCAGTTTCATTGAGTTTTTTTTTTTTACAGTAAAACAAATAAAATGAATATATTATGGGCCTGTTAGTACAGAACAAAGCTATGCGTTGGTGTCAAAAAAAATGGCTGACTCTGGCTTTGTACAACATTTATGTGGTTTAACTGACTGAAACTTTGGTGGTTTAGTGAAAAATTTTCAAAACCCTATACAGATTGGATTTTGAAAGTGTTCTGGAAAGACTAAAGGCCTCACCCCTCAACAGTTAATCAGAACAACACTTGCCCTCATTTCAATGTCAAGAGAGGAAAATACAGTGATATATTTTCATGTTCCATCATGAAACTTTTTTTTGACACAAAGAGCCATAAAAGTAAATAAATATTTTTTTTTTAGGGAGAGACACTATATATTTCAAGACAATATTCAACAAAATCACCAAACCCGCTCTCCACATAAAGGTTAGTTCTTTAGCATATTTTATTTTACTCAGTGATGTTTGATGATTTGAAAGCAATCTATGAAATAATAATAATAGCAAAAGCCTATGTCACATATATAGACAATTATACTACTTAAAATTAATATTCCTCCTGCAGTCACTTAACAGTGTTGAGGCTCATTTTGACTACCATTTTGTCATAAACACTGGTTTCAAAACAAGGTCCAAGCAGAGTTATTTTTAAAAATCTCAAGTAATAATGCAAACGAGGATACCAACGCATTTACGTATTCAGGGGAAAGAGTGAGGGCAGCACGGCGACGCAGTGGTTAGCACATGTGCGGCACAGTTCTGAGGTCATGAGATCGAACCTCCTGTGTGGAGTTTGCATGTTCTCCCCGTGCTTGCGTGGGTTTCCTCCGGGCATTCCGGTTTCCTCCCACATTCCAAAAACATGTATGTCAGATTAATTGGCCGGTCCAAAATGTCCCTAGGTGTGAATGAGCGGATTATTGGTTGTCTGTGTCTGTGCGCCCTGCGATTGGCTAGCAATCAGTTCAGGGTGTCCCCTGCCCACTGCCCGGAGATAGCTGGGATGGGCTCCAGCACCCCTGCGATACTACTGAGGATAAGCAGTGCAGATAATGGATGGATGGATGGATGGATGGATGGAGAAAGAGTGCGCGAGCCCTATGTAGAGCACCACCCATTTCTACAGCTCACCCAATCAAATTGCTGTAAAAGTTTTTTTGGGGTTGAGGTTTGTTCTGTGGCTTTTCATACTAAAAGTGTGTCAACAATGAATATAGATTGTTCAATGAGCTCCCATATAGAGGATTATTTCGCGATATACAGACTCATCAGGATATGTTAGTGCGACACCCTGACTGTTATGAAAATTGTGACTTGTCCCGAACCCTTTCAGCATCAATTTTGTCTAGGCATCACATTTGCAGCAATGTACATGTAAAAATAGATCAAATAGTTGCATAAGTACATTTTATCTCCGAGCCATATGTACTCATTGAAAGAGCCATAGGTTCCCGACCCCTGTTCTAACAAGTAATGTGTGGCTTCTTTGATAAATGACTTACAGCTAGCAGAGCACCTGGTGAAAAGGAGACATGCATACAAACATAGCCGAGAAGTTGCCGATGAGATAGGAACTAAAAGTTAGCATCCACCAATTTTGTCGGACACGCTCCCGTTAACCTGCCACTTCCTGTTTGAACCAAAACACAAACCCCCGCCCGCCCCCTGCAAACGCCCTACAGCGCCTGCCTGTGGTGAGTCTTCAGGGGCAGTGACCTTTTCACACAGCCTCAGGACAAAGTGGCTTGCCCTAGAGCGACAACCGTTACTTTTTACTTCCCCCCGCTATCCAACCTCACTTAGTACTCCAGAACCTGTTGTTACTGGCACACAACCCCTCGCTATCCTCCAGCATACTTTGGGGAGTAGGCCCGGGCCTCATTAGGCGCGCCATGATGAAACGAGCTGAAAGGCCCCAGCGCCGGCTAGAATCACAGCGGCATCAACCGGCGTGGCTTTTCTCATCGGCATTAAATCATGGATAACCTTTCTCCCCGCTATCTTACAACCCCGCCGCTTCCCCATCTCATTTTTCCAACTCTTTACTCCCGGCTTCCTTCTTCTGCGCCTATTACCGCTACGTCGTGCAATTGTTACTCTTACGCCTGCGTTCGCGAAGGGGCATCAAAGTTTAACGCCGACAATTCTGTGCAGTTCTGGCGTTCAGATTGTCTGTCAGATTTTCATCATGCGGTGCAATTCTATGTTTTATTCCTAACTTTGCTGCCAAGTAACTGAAGTTTTAGGCTAATGTGTAGCATACCAGCCTTTTTTGGGTAAAAATTATGTAAATATATGGTGAACTACAACTAAATCCATCCAAACCCTGCTAATTCTGTCCAGTGTTCTCAAACATGACTAATAGACAAGAAAGAGCGTCTTGAAAGGTCATTTGGTAAAAATAAAACTTTATACTGGTTTAATCATGCCAGAATAATACCAAAGACAAAAGGGGGCACAGACAGCTAGAAAGATTGTAGTTTGGCTAGTTTGAGAGTGAGTATGAGATTGTTAGCTTGAGGGATAAGTAAATAGATCTCACGAGAGGAAAATGTCCTGACTTTGCTGCTAAGTAACAAACTTTTAGGCTAATGTGTTACTATTGCTAAATAATGTAAACCTATGGTGAACCCTAACTAAATACAACCAAACCCTATGTTCATTTTATCCAGTGTACTCAAGGACAGCTAAAAGACCATGTACTAAAAAACACGATTTGGTTGGTACTGATTCAATCATGCCTAATAAACAAAGTCAGAAATATTCTAGTATGGATAGTTTGAGAGTGAGTATCTGATCGTTAACTTGAGGGAGAAGAAAATAGATCTTAAGAGAGAGGAAAAGGCAACCTACTATATACAGTATATATATTTAGGGAGCGCCAAACAGCTGCTAGTTGCAGACCCCCGGAGTAGGGAATTTAAAAAATTGATATATGAAAAGGTGGAGGTCTTTAATCCAAACGTTTTGGTGAAAAACCTGAATTAGCCCAACCTCACCAGCCCCAAATACATTAAGTTTGAGACCTGTGACCTAGAAGGACCTGGAATGATTATCTGCCATCTTGCTGCTATGGGTACCTCCAAACACCTTGAGGAAGGGTGAGCAAAAAAATGGTGAGGTTTTGTCACTTGGAGTCTTCTTAGTGCGTAAACTTCCTTGTGTTTGCACTCATTTTCCATTGCACTAAATAATACGGTGACATCCACTGGTCAAATATTACACAATGCACATTTTACCATTTTTAAAGCAACAAGCGTTTTATCCCGCCCCCCCCTGCCAAACCAGCTGTACCTCCAGGTATTTTTCCTCCTCTCGGCACGCAAACTGCCAAAAGAATCAAAGCGGTATTTTTTCCTCTTGATATTCCATCAGTGAGCAGGGTGGGGGGTGGGGGGTGGTCTTTCTTTCAATGGCAGCGACACGTTTAAGTGCCCAAAAATCTAAAAATGTCATCAGCAGGCAGCGAGGCGTAACTACCGTGAGCGTTATACCGGCTCCTTTTCATAGCCATAGCTTTAAATTATTGAACGCCACTTTGGAAATGCTAGGGTGTTGTGGATCATCTACACCTACGAAGGGGTCAGGACGGCCGCCATTTTTAATCTATTCGTCAAAATCCGCGCAGCCGCTGCAAATAATTAGGAATCCGTATTTCCGCGGGCAACGCGCATTGCTAAGTTTGCACCTTGTATTAAAAGCATAATTCTACGACAAAGCCAATTTAAGGGGGAAAACCTAATGTTATATTAAAGCTGAGTTAATCAATGCAAGGCGAGATACATTATTATGCAGTGCAAATGCTTTAATGTGCAAAAAAGACACAAGAGCAGATTATTATTAGTAATAGTATGACGACAGGTTAATAAAACTTTGGCTTTCTTAATTTTTCATACTGGTGAGTGTGCGTGTAAATATTTAATGAGCCCTTTACGCTCCAGATATTCCAACAAAAAGGTTAATAAGCCCTAAGACGAAGGAGTGGGTATATGATAATCGTCCTGCGCAACCCCTAAAAAAAAAAAAAAGTGGGAAAGCGGCATTAAAGAAGCCAAATGAGTACTAAGGAAGAAAAGAAAAAGTCACTTAAAATTCTGAATAATATTGCAATAAATACGTAGGATTTTGTTATTTAATTATTTTATTGAAGAGAAGAGGGCAACTTAGTTTATATTATAAATGCTGACTGGAACAAAATTAATTACAGTATGTGGATTTGTTTTTCCTTAGTAGGTCATAATTAATGATTGCCCATCTTTAAAAAAAAAAGAAATTGATCATGCTGACACAATTAGTACACGGTATCACACCCAACATTGTCTGGCTAAAAAAGAGAGATGTAGACTCACTCTGACTCATACTTACTCGAATCTTTTTCTTAAGGAATACTTTGACATATATATTTGATTATATATATATATATATATATATATATATATATCTCATCTCATCTCATCAGCTGCACCGCTTATCCTCAGTAGGGTCGCGGGGATGCTGGAGCCCATCCCAGCAATCATCGGGCAGTGGGCAGGGGACACCCTGGACTGGTTGCCACCCAATCGCAGGGCACACAGGGACAGACAACTCATTCGCTCAGTCACACCTAGGGACAATTTGGACCGGCCAATTCACCTGAAATGCATGTTTTTGGAACATGGGAGGAAACCGGAGTGCCCGGAGGAAACCCACGCAAGCACGGGGAGAACATACAAACTCCACACAGTAAGACCGGGAGCTGGATTTGAACCCACTCAGGAGGTTCCCACGACCTCAGAACTGTGCCGCACACGCGCTAACCACTGCGTCGCCGTGCTGCCCTACTGGTATATATATATATATATATATATATATATATATATATATATATATATATATATATAATGTATTTTGTTCAGCCCTTTGAGAATTCTTGTAATAAAGGGCTTTACGAATAAACTTGACTTGACTTGACTCGATCTTACTGGCTTTATCGTTGAAAAAAATACACCAGAAGAAAAATGTACTGTATTCTAAATTCTTATTTACTGTATTTTTTTTTACATTTTTATAATTTTTATTTTGTGACTTAATAGGTTTTATTTAACACTTGTTCAACCTAAGCCTTGTTTGAGTGAGCTAACAGCATACTAAAAAGGAAAAAAGAAAAAAATGTATACCAGAAAAAAAATATACATAAATAATTCAACAACATTGTTAGCTTTGTTCTTGAAAAAAAACTAAAGGACTGTAAATAATAATAATAATCATAAATTCTTATTAACATAATTTTTTCCCCATTATTATCATTTTTCTTTCGCGACTAACATGTTTTACTTAAACATGCATTGAGGGGCATTATTAGGCGCCTCCCGGTGATAAAAAAAAAAACTTATTCCATAAAAAACTACAACGTTGATTTAAATAAGCAAAAATAAAAGAACTACCACAAAATGTGCATTTTAAAAAAAATTGATCAATATAACATGAGGCTCACACTAAAGCTGGGTTTGGCAACCCAAAATGTTGAAAGAGCCATATTGAACCAAAACCCCCTCCAAAAAACATGTTTGCTGCAAAAAAGATTACCGTATTTTCCGCACTATATGGCGCACCGTGTTATAAGGCGCACCTTCAATGAATGATATATTTTAAAACTTTTGCCATACATAAGACGCACCCCATTATAAGGCGCTATAAGTGCATGCTGGTTTAAGATCAGGTAATTGTGCAATTTTGTAATTGTAATCCTGTGCAGTCCTTCGAGACATTTTTGTGATTAAGGGCTATTTACGGTAAATAAATGTGACTTGACTTGACTACAGTAGAGAATGTAGTTACGTTATGCAACCTCTAGATGTTGCCACGCTAAAGGGAATGTCAACAAAACATTCAAAAAGGTCAAACTTTATTGTTAACAAACGAAGTCAGCTGGCAGTTGCAGTGAAACAGTAGTTCGAGTACGGATGGATAGATTGCATCTTTTCATAAAACGAAAGCACCAAGTAAGACCACCCCTGAATTCTTTAATATTGAGTTCCTGTGCCAGCGCTGTTGCCTTCATACGTATAGTTATCGTACTGACACTTCTGCTTGCCGCTCTTTGTTGAACAACCCTCTGTTCAAGTGTCTCCTCTAACTCTGGCCATCTTGCTTTATTGCCACGGAAACTTTGTTGAGTTTTCCTTACTTGGCGGAGCTTATCTTAATCCTTTCTGCACTTCCGTACCATCAATTAATTTATGTTTAACTCTCTCGCTGCCGCTCTATTGCCGTGTTGTGCTGCGTGACTGATCGCCTTGAGTTTAAACTCGGCGTTGTACGCGTGTCTCTTAACAGGAGCCATTTTTTATACAAATGCACGTATGAAAGAGAATCGTTGTTTAATATTTCCCAGTATGCACAGCGCGAAAAATTGAGTCGGCGGCTGTTTCTCGTAGTTGCGAGACCTTGCGAATTTAATATTGAGCCATATATAAGGCGCACTGTGTTATAAGGCGCATGGTCAGCTTTTGAAAAAAAATTAGACTTTTAGGTGCGCCTTATAGTGCGGAAAATACGGTAAATGCATTACAGTCTATAAGCCATAAGAAAGGAAACACATACTGTATAGGAATATTTGTATTCATTGAAAAAATGTTAAAAATGTGTCATTTTTGTCCTCCTGTCATTGGCATTGGCATCAAAAAAGTGCCAGAACACAAACTGCAAGAGATACCCCCACAAAAAACATTCATAAGAAATATATTGCGCTTTGGTCACTTTGCGTGTCCGTAGTTACTATTCTTCATTTTGCTTTGTAAGACTTGCTTTTGGTTGCACTAAACCAGGGGTCAGGAAACTTTTCGACCCAAAAAGCCATAAAAGCAAAAAATGTTTTTAAAAAAAATTGAAAGAGCCACATTATATATTTTCAGACAAAATTGAAAAAAACTGCCAAACACGCTCAAATTCTTCAGCACTATTCATTTCACTGTGTGTCATTTGATGATTTATTAAAATGTATGAAATGATAATAATGCCAAATCCTGTGTCCCAAATCAATGTTAATATGCCATTATATACAATTTGTCTTCCACCTTCAGTTAAGAGTGTTGAGGCAATTTTTTTCCATGTAATTTGTCCTTAACGGTTTCAAAACAATGTGCATGCAAAGTTCTTTTGTTAAAATGTCACGAATTACTCCGATAAGCATATCGTCATATTCAGTTTCGGTGTAGACTGCACTGAGCGAGAGAGAGAGAGAAGGAAGTGCCTTGCGCTGTGTGCAGGGATCCGGCCACCTGTACTGCTCACCCAATCAAAGTCGTTTGCCAGTGATTTTATTTATCAGTTTAAATGGTTTCTTATCAAACTTCTGCATTAAGTTGCTTCGGCTTTATAAGGACCAAAATCGGGATGAAATCACTTGACTTTGGAACGCCACAGAGAGATGTGCAATAGTTACATGTTATTTCGAAGCCATACGTATTCATGAAAAGAGCTATATATGGCTCCCGAGCCATAGGTTCCCTACCCGTGCACTAAACAATACAGCGGCATCTAGTGGTTGAATATTACACAGTATCCCTTTAATAGCATTCAACCATAGTAATGGCACAATTCCAAAAAGTCAAATAAAACTGAGATTTTCTTCCCGTGAGCTAAAAGCACGGTCCAAAATAAAAGCCAAACATGTGGCCGTCCGGCGGGACGTGTGGGCAAACCCGAATGTCAGTACCCTTTAAGTCATCTTCTGCCACAAGGCCGTGTTGAAAGCCCCCACCCGCCCATCTACTGTCCCATGTGCAGCACACACTATAGCTTCCTCCCTTAATTAACACTCTCTGTGGTGTAGCGTTGCAATACCCAATGAATATTTCAGGCCCCCCGCGCCACCACCATTTTGAATAGGCCTTTAATCGAGACATTCCCGGCGACCGCTCGGGCATGAAAAATGCACCAGCCACTTAAAAGCAATGGCCAGTCACAAGGAGACACTCTGAGACCCCCTCAAGACCCAAACGTCACTCGACGCCCAGGATGATGAGAGAGGGCGTTTTCATCACACGCATCGAGCCGGGCGAGATTAGCTTAAAATGGTTTGATGGTGAAACATTAGCGCCCTTTAAATCTGGCGCCCACCCTGCATTTTTCAAAACGGAAGGCGGGGTGAATAATTCAAACATTGGCCTCTGACGTCGTATTAATCGTCACGGCCAGCCGACAATCCTTTTGACGTATTTCAACTGTTATCTTGGGGATGAGCTCATTACCCGTAGACAGAGACGAGGCGGGAAATGTGAGCGGGGTTTTAATAAAGAAGTGGAAAAAAAGAATCATTAATCCAAACATTTGGAATCCGTTCGAAATTAAAGACAAATAGTATAATATATGATATGACTTGGGGTGGCACGGTGGAAGAGTGGTTGGTGCGTCCGTGTCACAGTTCTGAGGTCATGAGTTCAAATCCAGCGACCAGCCTTCCTGTGTGGAATTTGCATGTTCTCCCCATGCCTGTGTGGGTTTCCTCCGGGCACTCCGGTTTCCTAGGTGTGAATGAGAGACTGAGTTATCTGTGCCCTGCGACTGGCTGGCAAACAGTTCAGGGTGTCACCTGCTCACTGACCAAAGACTCCTAGGAGGGGCACCAGCACCCCCGCGACCCTACTGAGGATAAGCGGTGCATACAATGGATGGATGGGTGGATAACATGACTTTGTTTATCTGTGTTTTTGATTAGAAAATAGCCGATTCATGTTACCTTATTAAAGAACTGCACAGGCCACAATTACACATATTACGGTCAATCATTCCCCAAAGCTTTGGGGAAAGTTTGTCGGGATTTTAATTTAAGATGATAATTCTGTATTATTTAGCACATTCTAGTATTAAAAAAACTTTTGATTTAAATACTGATAAATACATGAACTATAATATGATCATGACTTTTTAAAAATACACAGATTAAGAGGTTTGTATTTATTTAACATAACATGAGCCACAGCTAGAGGAAGTTGAGATGACTGCTTGCCATTTTGCTGCTACGGGCACCCACAAAACCAAACCCTTCACGAAATGCTGGCAAAAGGAAAATGGTGCTATAGAGTCTCTCTGAGTCTCAATAGTTTGTATTCTTTGTGTTATTTGTAGCACTACACAATACAGCCACACCTAGTGGTAAAATATCACAGATTTGTCAAAACACAACGCAGGATTTTCTTCTGTTTTTTTTTTTTAACCTTTTTGGGGTCAATTTAGTTCCTGAAGGCTCTGGTTGAAAGTTACACCAACACCAACACCAATTAAAAAAACGTGTAAAATAATTAGCTGGATTTGATTTAAAAACATTACTTTTGTAAAAATAAAATAGCTGTTATTATTTTCCTACAAATAAAACCAAAAACCCCTAACGGTGGCTCATTGCTGTTATCAGCATCCAGTTAATTCCTTGGCTTTTCTTAGCTTTTAGGTTTACTTTGGAAATATCTATAAGGCTAAAGTGACATCTCAATGATGACGTTTTGATTTCGCCTAACACAAAAAACTTCTCACCTCTATCTCTGTAAAACAGTTTTACACAGCAAATCCACGTCCTTCAGTTCCTACATTGCTCAAGATGTTTGTGACTTTTGTCAGCGTTTATATTTATGAGTTTGAGCACAAGCAGGCTTGAACAAGCTCCAGCTCATACCTAAATATCGTCAGATGGTTACGGACATTGCCATACCTCCACATTGCTCCGGAGTTTTTACATTGTCAGCCATTAGGCACGCATGACAGCGCATATAAATAATTTTCATATTTGCTATGCTTAGTAATGTACCGACAGAAAGGCTGGTAATGTGAAAGGTGAAAGGAAGTTGACATTGCAAGTTGATGAGGGTTTTGTAAATGTCAG
The DNA here is from genome assembly GCF_059441175.1 of Urocampus carinirostris. Taxonomy (NCBI): domain Eukaryota; kingdom Metazoa; phylum Chordata; class Actinopteri; order Syngnathiformes; family Syngnathidae; genus Urocampus; species Urocampus carinirostris. Next base: position 22,905,829 of record NC_142356.1, read on the forward strand.
GAGAAGTTACTACTTTACGAGGTGGCACTTTAAGAACTGGATCCTCGATTGAAATTGAGTTGGTCAAAGAAGTTTGACACAAAGGTTAATATTTTTTCAATACCCTGGCTTTGTCATTGTGTCAACGTTTTAGTGGTGTTTATTATTTTCTCTTAAATATACAAAAATGCCACAAGATAGCACATAATCCCAAGGTCAAGAATCAGACATCATCACATTTTGTTTGATACATTTTGAAAATAACTTATTTTAAATGTCACAAAGATGAAGTTTAGCCTGGGTTGTTAATGAAAGTGAGGAAGAGTAATTTGTTTGAAAAGGGGTGTGGTAAAATGAGATCAAATTGATATTAAAGTATATTTGACAATTGTTTTAGTTTTGAATACTGCACTTCTTTGCTGCCTCAGTTTCTCACGGGCTGAAAAATATCCTGCCATCTATTATCCCGGATCGCATAATGCTGCGAGCAGGGGCCGGTAAAGCACATTTCTGTCACCCCTGGCGGCTCTTTTGTAGTACTGGCAACCAAAATCTTTAATGCACTCATGCGGTCGCGATCCATTATCCCCGATTGCATATTGCAGTGAGCAAGGACCAGCATCACACTGTTGTAGTCGCAATCCATTATCCAAAGCTATTGTTGGGAGCAGGGGCCAACAGGGGCTGAAGTGGGCCATTGTGGCTCGCCTAAAATGAACAGTACTGTTTTTGCCGTAAACTATTATCCCAGTTTATTATTGCTGAAAGCTGGGCCTGATCGTTTAGTATCTTTGCTTTCGTCCGGTTATCAGCAAAGTTACTAACGTATATCAATGCCAGTAGGTGGCAACAGTACAATATTTTATTATCTGCTCATGAGCTAGTAAAGTATTTTAATAACTTTCAACATGTTTTATGAAAAAACTGCCTTGGCTCAACACTAGTTTATTTAAACGTGTGGCTGCACTGTTTGTGTTCATACACAGCAACATTGCCTGTTTGCATTTTGCATTATCTGTTGTCATAAAAACTACCAACACGTGTCCTCCCTTACAACCAGAAAGTGATAAAACAGAAGCAATAAAGCAAACCTTTTCGTTGAAATATAAATAAATGAGCAAACCCTTGCACATCCCTTAATGGGCGCAGCCACTTCAGTCTTTTCGCAATCAAAAGCTTGTTAACACGCGACGGCCTGCATTAAGGCCTCCCCCCAAAGGGCCTTGACCCGGCGTCCCCCTTTGTCTCTAATGGACTAGTCTACAGCGACGACGACAACAAACGGCGACGAGAGTGATAAGACGGGAAGAAGTTAAAGTGATGTGGCGGGGGTGGGTCGAACAAGTCGATGGCTGAGACAACAACTGACATCTCCGGGAATTTCACGGCGCCGGCTAATCCAATGTGATCGGCGGAAGATTTTAATATTTAAATAGGCCAGCAGAGGCACCAGAAGTTGCTAATTAAATTATAACTCATGCTTGAAAAGCAAAAGTGCATGTGTTGTGGGAGCCTGAATTATTCACGACCGCCCTATATCTCGTCTTTCTGTTAACCTGAAGACAAATGGCACTTGCGAGGGGGCTTTTTAAGTCTCTCGCTCCCTCGATGTGTGTGTGTTTAAGAGGACGGGGGGACTGTCAGAAACAAGAACAAGGTGGTCTTGTTAAAGTGGGGGACTCACCCATCAGGGCCCAAATCCAATCAGACTGCCCCCGTGATTGAACAAGTTAGGAATTAATACTATGTGCTTAATTGATTTATTATTGAGCAGAGGCCTTACAAAAGTAATTACAGCAACTACAGTAGTGTAAGGTAATGTTTTTTAACCAGTATGCCAGGGCACACTGCTGCGCCATAAATATTTTTTCTTGTATGCTGCAGTTTTTCTTTTGCTAAATGCATGCCATTGTTCAGTATATGTGCTATAAGCTGAGTAACTGGAACCAGGGTTGGGGGGGTTACTTTAAAAATGTAATTCAATAGAGCACGGGTGTCAAACTCACTTGAGCTTAGGGGACACATGGTACAAAAAATATTTTATTGAGCCGGACTAAGAGATTAGCGAGAAAAAGACAACAAGAGAGGGAGAGAGAGGGAGGACAAGAGATAGAAAGAGAGAGATGAAGAGGAGAGACAAATGGAGAGCAAGAGAGGAGAAAGAAATAAAGGGAGCAATAGAAAGAAAACAACAATGAAATAGAAAGAAATAGAGAAAAGGGGAGACAGAGGACAGAGAAAGAAATGAGAAAAAAGAGAGAGAATAAAAAAAGAAAAAGAGGAGATCAAGATACCACAAGAGAGAGAGAAAAGAGAGAGAAATATGTACAAAGAGAGAAGAAAAAGAGAGCTACAAAGGAAGAGAGTAAAGAAAGAGAGAGAGTGAAAATGACAGAGAAATAGAAACAGAGAGAGTAGAAAAAGAAAGTCAAAGAAAGAGATAAAGAAAGAGAAAAGGGTAGAAAAGAATGCAATGATATTTCAGTGACCTCTGTATCACCTGTATCTGTATGTATAGCAGTGCTGTTGTGTTTGTATTCTAGTCATGTGAGGAGAGATTTTTGAAGCATAGCTTAAAGCCCACCCAAAATTGTCACATAATAAAAAAAATGATGTGCATCCGTGTGTGTTAATGAGGTGCCAGCAAAACCAGTGTACTTCCCGATGCACTACATCATCCTCCTTACCTGCTTTTTTAAGTCTCCAAAAAGTATCGGACAAAAATGAAAGTTTATTAATTAACAGGCCCTTGACGGATGTACAATATCTACGAGAGGCGTGAAATATTAAGCGCGGCTAGCATTCATATTAATGGCAAAATTACACATACGTCGGAGGTATTCAATTAGAAGCGGGGAGCCGGCATTGATGGCGTGTTCGTGTCAAGCATATAAATGTACTCATGGCTCCGGGTTACAAGACTTTCATTCATTATTTTATATATATTTATATATACTTTGTCCTCGGCCAGGTATGCACGCTTTGGGCTCCTTTGCCCCGGCGGCGTTCTTCCCCAAAAGAAAAAAAAAAGAAAAGAAATTACATTTTTGATGGAAACTAATTAGAGAGACCCTGAAATTCCTCCAGACTGTTGCGTCTTCTTGGGCCTATCACTTATTAAGGGGCCTTGGCTGTTCTTCCCTGGCCGCAAGTGTGCTACTCAACAGTTGTAAATAAAGGCAGAAAAAGTTTGGGATTTATTTTGAATAAGTCGTCTAGTGCCCAAAACTCTACAAACTCCCTAACCATGTACTGCAAGAATTCTCGAAGTTTTGGTGGATTCTAAAAACCCGAGGATACATCTTGTATGGAGCCTGCTGATTTTTAACAGGCACAAGTGCTTGGGCCAATCACCAAGCAGAATTATGTGCACGATTGATAAGTGTATTTTTTATTATTCTTGGACACCTGCAAAGGAGATTTCATAGGATATAAGTTCGTTATTTTGGCTATTATTCCTCATTGTTGTTCTTTATTTTGACTATTATGCACTGCTTCCATCATTGTCACTATCAGTCAATAATGTTACTGTTCTTTGATATCCACATCCTTTAGAGTGGTTCTGACTTTTGTAATAAAAATGAAGGGCTTTTAGAGCAGATTTGGAATTTTGTATTGTGAGGGTTTTTTGTACAACCTTCTCCTGTTCTCCTTGCAAGTCCAAAATTCAGTAATGTTTTTCTACTTATTTTGAGTGTCTACTATACTACAAACTTATCAGGGACTGACGAAAACAGGAAGTGTCGAAGTATTGACGAATGGACGCCTCAAATACTTCTGTTCTTTCAGAATAATCCGCTGATTCAATTTTAAATGAACAAGCCGTACAACCTACAACTCCAATTCGGCACCATGATTTCAGGAAGTCTGATATCATTTTTATCCGTTTTCACGAGCTGTCATCAAAACAGAAGTTTTGTAATATACACAGAGGTGGGTCGTAACGGAGTACATTTACTCAGTTTACGTTTACTTGAGTACGTTTTGGGAGATTTTGTACTTCCAGGAGTATTTTAAATCCCTATACTTTTACTTGAGGAGATTTGTGAAGAAAAAAACGTATATTTGCTCCGCTACATTGGGCCACATTAAAGTCGTTACTTCGTTACTTAATAAATCACCTGTACACATCTGTCTGTCTCCGCTAAGGCACATTTATTTTGTCGCAGATCTCCGCCAGGCTCTACCCTGTTTAACCAATCTAACGTAGCAGCCCGATCACGTGACCATTTTTAACTTCAGCGGGGGAAATTTTGTTTATGGATGAAACGGATCGAAAATGTCGCTTAGCAATACCGACCATAAAAACACAGAAGATGAATAGCACCCTTGGGTTCTAAACACCAGCTACAATATGTAATGTCTGCTTTGTTTGAGCTCATGGGCTAGCTTGTTGTTCTGCTTGCAAAGCCTGTTAAGACAAGTATTGGGGCTTAAAATGTGCTCTTTGGTGCTATATGTGCTTAATTTATTTGATTTATAATACTTTAAAATAGAATTAAAAAAAAATAAAAAAAAAATAAAAAAAATGTGACTTTTTATTTTATTGTTTATTAATGCTTTGAAATTTACGATGATTATTTCAATCTACTTCTAAATTAAATGTATTTTCTGGTTTATTGGATGCACTTTGACAGTTTGATGATCTGATTGGCTGTTTAAAAAAAATCAATAAATACCACATTGGTACAGTTACTTAGTAGTTGAGTAATTTTTGCACAAGAACTATTTTACTTTTACTCAAGTAAGTGTTTGGATGACTACTTTTACTTCTACTTAAGTCATTATATTCTGAAGTAACAGTACTTTTACTTGAGTAAACCTTTTGGCTACTCTACCCACCTCTGTGTCATGATTACCCAAGTGGAGCCACCTGGGCTAATCATGTGGCGCGCTGGAATGTGCTTCCTGATTGGTTAATGCTCCCTTTTTAAACGCGTTACGCGGAGAACTCTTTGTCGGAGGATTACTTTTTACCCCGTTTGACTCGCCTGATTTTCCTGTGTATTTTTGACTTGTTTACCTGATTCTGCCTGCCTCCGATCCGACCTGCTTCCGTTCCACGCTACGATCTTCTCTCCAGTCCCGGTAAACTCGATCTGCTTCCGTCCCACGCTACGATTGGCTACGTGTCCCGAAGTTGTCTTCACGGCGTGGCTGCTGACGTTCGACGGTCATCGCGTCTCCCGCTAACCCTGTACGCTTCCCCAAATAAAAGACTTGTAACAAACGCTCTGGGGTCTCCTGCTCTGTTCTGGTCCTCCCTGACACTCTGGGCATACACATGTTACTGCATCTTTCCTTCAGCTTAAAGTATTTCACCCATTGTACCGCTTATCCCGAGCAAATTTCAATGATATAGTTCCATATAATAATGCAGAGAATTCCCCTTAATGACGTGCGTTATTATCTGCCAGGTTAAAAATGTCACAAATTGTAATGATTAAAAGACCAAATAAATGAAGAAAAAATGCAAACATGACCCTGGTTTGACCGCTTGACACAAAACTTACACAAAGTTCTAGGTACTCAAGCAAAAAATCAAAAAGGAAGTCAACACTTTTGGTTTGAAGTAGGAAGTTTAAATGGTTAATTGGGGGGGAAAGGAGTCTGGACATGAACTGCGACTAATTTTTTTTTTGACAGATATAAAACCGTAACAATTTTAGAACCTTGAACTAGGCTAAACCGTATCGGTTTGAAATCCATAATTTGGCACAGAGCTGCCATTTCGGTTGAAATATCCAGAGCGTGTACTACTAACCCCATATTAAAAATAAAAAAATAATATCGATTTTTCTTAAAATGAGATTGCCCCCAGAATTCTAGTTGAGGCTCCACAGCCCAATATGGACCTGAGGGTGACATTGAAACCTACTGAGCCACGTAATGCCCAGTTCAATATTAATTTTGTTAGTTACAACAAGACGTCAACATCCATTTTTAAGTCCTTTCAGAATTTTCTAAAAAAAGGAGCATAAAACTCAGGTATATTCATGTGAAAAGTTGTCAGAAGACTGGAACAAAATAAGTCATGTTCTATTATTGCGTCGGCGCCACCTTTACCCTTTGTGTTCTCAAACACCCTCCGCAATTGGCCTCAGGGCTTCTCCCCATGCCGCTGGCACAGAAAAAACAAATAAACGAAATGAAATAACTGCCTTTAAGTTTGTAATTGTTGTGATCATAAGGCAACCTTTCTCAAGGAGCCCGCGACGGAGTTGATTAAAGAACGCACGCCACTTCGGTGACAAGCGGGTATGATTAATTGATGGCAAACAGTGGAATTTGTGCGTGTTGCTTTGAATAATGTTCAAAAAATGGCGGCCTGTAATAAAAGTGTGGCAAGAAATTCCAGCTCATTAACATTTCATGGCCAAATTCTCTTTCATATGAAAGAGCCAATATAGCCTGTCACAATTCATCAGGTGTCCAGAGAAAGTGAGATGAGACGCTGAAAGGATGGGGAATATGTCTGCTGCGGAGCTCACGACGCCCCTTTCAGGTTGTCACTTCGCCCGTGTTTGCCTTTAAGCCGACGCTGTTAGGAAATCTGGCAGTTTTCAAACACTTGTGTGGTGCTGTTGGGGCACAAAAAGGACAAAAAAAGGACTGAAAAAAGTAAAAAGTGGTGTTGCTGTCACAAAACCTTTGGCTGACAAGAGCCACGGGAGGACGTTGGAGAGGCTAAGGAAGACATTGCTTTTGATTTATTATCAGTTTGCTGCTCCTTTGAATCCATGTCATAGGCAGGGAATCTGTGTCTGTCTCGCTATGAGACCATGGGCCAACATCAGGGCTTTTGTTGCACCTTCAACAAATTTAGGTTGCCCCAAAACTATGTGGTAAAGGAGAGATATGTAAGTTCCTATAGAATTACCTATAGACAGATAATAGATCAGAAAATCCATGAACAGTCATCAGAATGCTTGTTCTTAGTCCCAGATTATGGACGGTCACGATCGGGACCACTGTATCCTTGGACAGTGGCTAGTACTTACTGTGCATTCTTGAGAATTATTGTAAACATGGACGCCACTCGATACCTAATAAAACCAAGTCCTGCCCTGCATTTTGGACAATTAACATCAGATCTGTACTCGTCCTCTCGCTTTGAAATCCAATCCAAACCACACATTAAAATAACCAGTGTTAATTTTACACTCCGTGGATGAGAACCATGTTCACTAAGGTCGTTTTAAAAGTGTACTCTTTAAGTGTTAAATTACCACTATTACCAAGTGGCTTAAAAACATTGCTTAATTAACACCTAAAAATTACACATTCAACACTACCTAGTAACATATGGTCCTTATCTATGGAGTGTTAAAATAAAAAGGGTAATTATACTGTGCACTGGTGTTCCTCACCTGGACCATCCATTCCAATCTAGTGCTTTTGACAAACCATGCCTTTTGCCATCGTGCTCACAAACCAGTGGCAATTACTTTAAATGCCTGGATTTACCAAATCAGATACCAAAATGCAACTCAAACTCCCAAATGCCAAGCCAACATTGTCCAAATGTGCCCTATACGTTCTGCAAAAAGGGCATCTGTATAGTCGGAATCATAACCAACATCAAAATCTTCATCGGTTCATGCCAGCATCCAGACTGCTTCTAATATCTATGGCCTTCCACTCACCTTCAGCAACCAGTTTGCTATTGGTTCAGTGTGAACTTGCAACAGTAGGTACGTTCGAGTCAATTGAAAAGACAAAAACAGACAGGTAGTTGTGTTAAAGAACCTTGTAATATTTTTTGCACCTAACCAGCAACAGATTTATTCTACCCTGGAAGTGCAACACATACAGAATGTAAACAATATTATAAAAAAACATTTAGCAGCAAACAATATAAAGTGAGTTTAATACATTTATTGGGAAAAAATGAACAACAAAAGGCAAGAAAGAAAAAAAATACAATATCAAACGGGAAAAAGTTAAACGCATTAACATTGAATAATCCATAAACCAAAGTTAAAATATTAATAAATGTATAAAAAAGATGTGTTTTAACCTTTTTATGCTCAACAAATTTAAAGTCAACAACACAGAATCCTCCCAAAATGCGTTTTGACCAATCACAAGAGAAATATAGCGTTTCAAAGGGAACCAGCTATTGAATGGTGTGGAGCCGGCTCCCTTTTTCACTTCCAAGAGTGCAAACGACACGACTCGGTTGCCGTTGGATACACGAATGTCAACAGAACGGGTGTCTCACATTCTTTGACTCAGGGTTTCAGCCAGCATTCGCCTTTTCTTTTGGCGCAGTTGTAAATACCATATTCCTTATCGCTATCTAACTCAATAACATGCGCAAAAATAATACATTTCAGAGTTTGCGTTTCACGGATTGTTAGCTGTTGTCCAAAAGGCTTTATTTATAGTAATGTTAACTTAGCTTAGCTTCTTTAACTTACCTGTCAATAACTAAGATAATAAATATTGGCAATGTTATATTGAACGGTTCAATATAATACTGTAGCACCAAACTAAGAAACAGGCACTCTGGTTGCTTACAGATGGTAAAACGGCTTGTCCTGAGAAAATATGCAGCTTAGACTAAGACTAAGTTCTTCATCGAACTTCTAAACAATGAAATCATTAATATAACCCTCCAATGCATAGTTCACGCTCTCTATGTGATCAGGCATCAATTGCCTCGTGCAAAATGTTTACTGTGACACTTGCCATAGACTCTTCACAGAATGTCGAATGTTTGTCCGAGTGAGTAAAAAAGGGAATGTCTCAACCATAGGTCGATTAAACTACATTAATCGTTTGTCTCTAGGCAGGTAAACAATTATTTCAGACTGCTTCAAAATCTGACCTTTGATCCTAGTCAAGAGTATTACAAGCATGTAAAAATAGTGACTGTCAAAGCCTAAACTATAACATTTAACTCGCAACATTCAGGGATCCATGGTTTCATCTCCGCACTATGGCACCCTACAAAAGAGGCAAAGATTTTTTTGTGTGTGAATTCAGTCAATCTTAAAGAATGATCCAATATCAGAGGCTGTTACGAACTTTTGAAAAACTCTACACTTCTGCAGTCTGCCCTTATATGCAATTCAACTGCCTCTAAGGCAATTAATGGATCAGCATATGCAGTAAGTAATAAAGCAAAAAGCAAATTGCTGTGCAGTTAAACTGTCTCCAGCTTATCGAGTTGCAAGTGCTGTTCAGGTTGACTGACTTGCTGTGTCCAGCAAGTCCAAATTCCAGCGTAGATATCTTCATTTTATACTTAGGCGAAAAATAAATCGGATTTAGAAAAAAAACATCATAGTGCACAATTCCTCGAGCACACAGTGTTGCAGTTTGCAAACTTGATATGTGATTCTTGATGATAATCAACGACACAATCGACCGGCCGACAGCTCAGTCAGCACACAAAGGTTTCATTACAAGATTGTAATGGTAGCACACTCGTCTCTAATGGGGTCCGAACAGAGCGGAAATGAGAAAACGAGTGGACGTGGTCACAGAAAATGCTGACTCCAGAGTGGGAAAAAAGGGTGGTCTGTCACTTTTTACCGTTTCAGGGTTTTCAGAGAGGCAATGTGGTCCTTTCCCACGATAACAGACTGAGAGCCAAGTGACCACTAGTGGATTGCAAGACGTTTCTCATGGAGTCTTTTTCTGACCCATTTGGCAGAATTTTGTAGCACAACTTTGTTCCTGGTCTTTAGATGCTTGGATGGTGCCCGTCTACTACTCCAAACCCCACACTCTGCCCATTCCCCCCTCGGTCACAAAGTTGTTATAACCTTGTCGCTAACATGCTGTGACCCATTGCCTCCATCACACCCCTCTAGCCATTACCTCTGTTTTGGTGAGCCCGCCGGGAATTAACTGCATTAGTAGTGGGTAGTAGTGTTTAGGTGTGATAAGGATGGTCCTCACTTTTAGAACAGCAGGGTCAAAGGAACCCACATAAAGTGGTTTGACAATTGACAATGTAAACACTTTCTATTTATTTGGCTTTACAAAGCCTGTTTTGGCTCCAATTACATTGTCCTTTATTGTTTTGTTTTGGATTTGAATTACTGATGTAGAAGCAAATGCTTTGACATGTTACCCGCTGAGGTTGAACTTAAAAACGACTTTGACTCATGAGATATAGATAAGAAACCACTTTAATTCATAAGTAAAAGTAAGTATAATGTTGTAATTTTGAGTTAATGTTTAAAGTTTTAATTGCAGGGTTAGAACTCTGAATTATTAGCAGTAGCTTCACTAATTTGTTCGTTTTAGAACCAATTATCCTAACGAGAGTCTCAAGGGTGCTGGAGCCCTTCCCAACTGACATTGGGTAGTGGACTAGGAACATCTTGGGCTGGTTGCCAGCCAATTATAGTGCGCTAATTCAGATACAGTAGGTTCATTTTTTGGTTAATCTCACCAGATACAAACCTCAACTTACAGGATCTACTTCACTCACTTCCAGCCCTTGAAAGTGAATTTTCTCATTGATACACACACTTTTGAGTGCAGACTAATGGGCACTTTTCCTAATAATTCTGATTTGATAGTGATACATCATATATATGTAAGGCACCTATGAATGGTACAAAAGCCTGGAGGAAACAATAAATATGCACAACATTACGGCGGCTTGGTAAGACACACGGAATGATTAAGACTGACTCGAACCTCATCAAGCGTCTCACAGACGACTAGAACTTCTCATTACAGCAGACAACAATGACAGCGTGACTGTCGTGCTAATGGACTAGCAAAAGTTGCGTCGCTGCCCCGAACCCGGCGCCCGCGCGAGCATGAAACCCAACGCGATGGCAATGCCTCGTGGGCAAGTATTATTCCGACTGTATATCATTAGCGGGAGTGCGTTTTCTAATTAGCGACGGGGCGGAATAATGAATACGGCTCCATTAATCAAAAGGTAATATATGTAAAAGTAGTGTTTCGTGGCCTCGGGGAGGAAAGTGAAAGGTAGGCGAGAGAGACGCGAGAGAGGGGGAAATGGAGATGTGAAAACAGCAATAGTGACAAGAATATTGCTTTTAATATTCATTTACACACATTCTTTTATTGTATTTGCACTGCCTGTTCATCGAGTTGCACACAGGAACAAATTACAAGGCCTTCCACGTTTTGTCTTGGAATTGTGGGGAAAATTGCTGCCCGACTGTGATCATTTTGTTTTGTGCTTGATTGTTGTGTTTTGTGTGAATTCCCATGCTTAAACGGACCGGAAAGTCCCGAGTGGAACATGCGGTCCGCCCTGGTTTTAATTATAAGCAGACTATTCATAAGATGCTCCCCACTGATGTCATCATATTAATTAACCGTGCTGAGTTGTGTCGCAGGCTGTGACTTAATCATCAATGAATAACACTTTGCTCCACATTTTGACTTGTTACTTTATTTACAATGAACAAATAATACATCGTTTTTTCTCTTTGGTTCTAAAAATGTAATCCATAATAATTACATGTAGTTACACATTTTATTTAAGTAATGATTCTTTAAGAAACAAATTAAAATATGAATTATATTAAGTTCATCACAGACTAATACACTAGTCTAAATCATTGAACACCAAACAATTCATTTCCACTTAAGTTTTTCAAAATACCAATAAAATTATTACCAGTACAAACTAACATTTTCTCCCATCCAATCAAATTCAAACTACTTCGTAAATCTCAATTTGTGTGTGTGTGTGGGGGGGGAGGTATTGAGATGGGGCGTTGTGTGTGTATGTGTCTTAAAGGCTGAAAATGACAAAACCGACTTTCGTAAAAATGAACTCAGTTGTACCTTAGGCCTCTGCCAATGTTTTTAACCAGCCCTCATGTCAAGGCACCCCCAATAGATACCAACAAAATTTGATACACATTTGCTTACATGTGGTCTCCAACACCCTCCAACGGCCAAATCGGGTATTGCATTTCCAGACCACCGACTACTCCACGCAGCCGAATCCAATCATTTATCAGCCCGGCAACGCCAGGCCATTTTGCTTGTAAAAAAAAAAATCTATTTCCTACCAGACCTCCCTCTTAAGTGAGTATTTAAGTATCTAAGGAAAAAGCACATACTATTTAACACTAATATTAATAGTACTACAATGCATAATCTTTTGACAATAAAACTGTTATCATTATAGTCTTGTCTAGTACAATAGCATGCTTTTTACCCCCCGCCCCCACTCCCACCGCGAGAAAAGGGGAAAGTACAATTTCTAAAAATAAGAGTGGATGTAAAAGATAAATGAAAATAATAAAATACATTAGTTTTTTTTACTTAAGCCCTACTGACAAACTCACAAATCCTTCTATGATCAATTAAGGGAAATGTTTTAAGATAGATAACGAATAAAGAAATATCAAATTATAGGTGTGTTACTTTCTCTGAAATCAAGTTAAAACAATACGACATTGGATTGCGGGATTATCATTCTAAGCTTTCCCAGCTCGGAGGAAGCCTTTTTTCAAACATTTGCACCTCTCGGCCAAAAGTAAGTCCAGTCGTCTCCTCGTGACAGTATCAGAAGCGGCGGCTTTTTGCGGCACCCTCGCATATAAATAATCTGCAAATGCATGGTAAGTCCTCGCAAGACGGGGAGGAAAAGAAAAGCCGAGTCCAACCCTGCTGAAATATACATTTCCTTTTCACAACTGCGGGGAGCACACAAGTCAACTTTTATCAACCTTACCCCAGACTGCGTGCTTTGTGGCAGCTACAGTGAAACGTATAAATGGCTGCCCTTCAGTAAAAATTGGATCGTGATAATGTATGTCATGTTTTCTCAAATCGTGACTTCGATAGTGTTCGCCGACGAAATAAAAACCCCACTTTGCATGAGGATGTTGCTATCCTTTACCTTTCACAGATTGCTACAATTCTGCCTTTCTCACTTACTTCCCAGATTGCAACGAACCTATTTACAAACTAACCGAATAACCAGTCAAAGTCAGTGTTTCATGGGAAATACTTTAAGGGTGTTTGCACCTTGCTCCAAAAACATGAAAAACTAGACTATTTTGTGCCAACTGGTAAGTAGAGTTGCGACACGGCAACTGAGTGGTTAGCGTGTGTGCAGCACAATTCTGAGGTCACGGGCTCAAACTGTTCCTGTGTGGAGTTTGCATGTTCTCCCTGTGCTTGCGTGGGTTTCCTCCGGGCACTCCGGTTTCCTCCCACATTCCAAAAACTTGGATGTCAGGTTAATTGGCCCTCGGTGTGAATGAGCGAGTGAGTTGTCTGTCTCTGTGTGCCCTGCGACTGGCTGGAAACCAGTTCAGGGTGTCCCCTGCCCACTGATCGAAGATAGCTGGGATGGGCTCCCGCACCCCCGCGGCCCTAGTGAAGATAAGCCGTGCAGATAATGGATCGAGGGATAGTAAATAAAGTAGCCATTTAATGGACTAACTAACTAGACAAACTAGCATAAATGTAACTGTACGTAATATAGCCAACCGATAGACATAAACCATTTTAGGGTTTTGGGGATAGATAGATAGATAGATAGATAGATAGATAGATAGATAGATAGATAGATAGATAGATAGATAGATAGATAGATAGATAGATAGATAGATAGATAGATAGATAGATAGATAGATAGATAGATAGATAGATAGATAGATAGATAGATACTTTATTCATCCCCGTAGGGAAATTCACACTTCCAGCAGTCTACCCCGTTGTTTATTAACAGATTAACATGATGCCCTAGGGGTGCTGGTAGCGGAGTGGATGACGTCACGCCAGTCCAAAAGTTTGACATCCCTGCGGCAGATGGAAAACTTTTCTTTGTGAAAATCCAGGGATACACCACCTCGTGTTAGCAAGTCTGCCTCCTCTCCGATTCCCCCCGGCTTTCGTGTATCTGTTTAGCGGCGTTGAAGCCGGACAGCTCCGGGTAGCTCTGGGTGGCTACACGTTAGCGTCCGCAATGCTAAACGTGAGCCACGTTTCGCAAAACACAGCAACTGCGCTCCCTGTGCGCTTCGATGTTTTCCACCAGCACTCGATGATCTTATTTGGTCGTGAGTTCGCATTTACCATGATTATGGATGGTACCGAAGACTTATAACGCCGTTAGCCGCTTCGCTAGCTCCGGCTCTTCTTCCACGATAGGCCCCTTCATCACGCCGGCACGAGAATTCTTCAGGGCAAGGAGTTGAAATTCCTTGAATACATGCATTTTTTGTGCGCTAAAACCCATGTCCCATAGGATAGAAGTAATCCATAGTGTAGTTGTCAAAATGGGAAGAAAAAAACACCAAAGATAGGAGCAGACAATAAAACAATAGGGCAGCTGCTGGAAAAGGCAGCCGCTCGTGTGCATGTGTTTAAAATTGCTAACTAACATACCCTAATTTTCATTGTGACACGAATCCTAAAAAACCTGCTAGCCAAATTTTACTGAATGAGCATCTAGCTAGTTACCCCCCAAAAACTGATATCCTACTAACAAACAATGGATCATAAAATATTGAAATTTTTAACTGCAGGAAGTCATAATTGTGTGGGTTTTCTAATTATAGTATTTTCATTGTTTTAAATCTCCTCATTAATACCTTATTCAAGTTATTAACTTAATGGTAATAAATACACTTTATGATAATCCATACATTCTGATGTACTTATTTACTTGTTTTATTCACTTCTCATCACAACATATCCAATTATCCAATCTTATCTGGTGTTCTGATTTACTGTTGGGAAAGAGGCCTTATCAAACCACCTGCAGGATTCAGTCTGGAAAAAGGACTGGTGTGAAGCTGGTACCTCGGGAATTTTACATTAACTTCTATGTTCCTCCTTATTGGTAGACACATGATTGTCGGTTATTCTGAAAGCCCACTTGTGAAACCATTACAATCTTGTTCTGTATTTACAAGGCCAGAATATTCTGTTTTATTTATTTTGTCATATTGTACTAAACTGATTCCAGGGCTTGTTTTTAACCGTCTCATCACGCAACCCGGATGTTGATTTGAATAAAAGGTCCGTCCTCCTTAAACCAACCAACGAACAAATTATGGACTGTTCTGTTGATTTTTCCATTATATATAATTTTTTTTTATTAAATAACCATACAGTTTATATAGTTTTTTTCTACATTTGTTATTAATGCTGTCATTTATTTACTTTCCTACCTACCTACAAACTAAAGGCATTGGAAATTGAAAGAAAATACGTGAATTTAATCAATCTAACACATACGTATAAGCAGTCCAATTGATAAAATGACCTGGTTTGGCTGAGGGTCAGCAACCAACGGCACTAGAGCCACATGCTACTCTGAGCTGCCCTTGAGGCTCTCCCAAGCTTTTTTAAAAACAGTATTTGAAAATGCAAAAAATGTGGGAAAGGGGAATTTTATTTGGTTTTCTGTAGGACCAACATGATACAAAAATGTTTTCCTTTGCTGAAAATAATATTTACAATAAATATCATGTATTAAAATTGATATATTTTATGTAAGAATCCCCTCCCTGTTCTATTTTATTCATACAAATGTATAAAGCTCTTTTACGTTTTTACAGTTCGAGATATTTTATTTATTCTTTTGGTGCATTATGGCTTTTTGAACATTTTGCTGACCCACCAGTTAAGCAATACCAAGAATTTCTGGATAAAATCATAGGTTCTGTCAGAATTTCCCTTCTTTTTTTTATGGTATGTGCCATAACAGTGCTCATAAGAATGCATAGCTAAACTTAAGATCGTGTCCAGCGACAAAAATAAGGACAGGTAATACATGCAAACCTTCCTACTGGTTCAAACATAGAAAAACAAGGAAAAAAAGAGCATCCAGTAGTCTTTATCTTCCTCCCGCTAGTGCCTGAAAGCTGCTTGTCTACTTCTTCATTCTATCTCATCAAGGGCATTTACCTCCTAAACAGGAAGGGGGGATGTATCCATGCTATCAAAGTGATACTTTTGTCATGCTGCATCAGAAGCCACCCGCCCTCTTTTAGTAAAATACACACACACACCTCAGATCCTGACATTGTTTGCTGATATGCCAAGTGAAAGACGACTCTTTGTGCATTAAAGAGAAGCTCCTACCTAACCTGGTTCAAACTCTAGCTTTACCTTCTTCTTCCTTCTTGAAACCAACTAAGGGGATACCTGTCAGTGTCAATTAAGGAGGACACACTGGTCGAGCACTACTTTTACTTCCGTGCCAAAAAAGAAGTGATGGACCATGCAAACCAATAAGCTTATACGCTCACTGCACGTTCTTTCGTTCTAAGAAATATTTTAAGAGCTTGTAAAAAACATTCAAACTAAAGAATGAAAAACAAACCAACAAACTAGTTAAGTTTCCTAAGAACCATTTTTTACTTGTCAGTGTCTCGACCATAACGGAATCAGGACACAGATGCGTAACGTTAACCACATGGTCCGGTGCTTGCTGGACGTGGGAAGCAGGCCGCTCACAGAATCGGATCGTGATTTGAATGCAGAAGTGGATCTTCCGGAGCGGGAGATCGTGGTGTCGAAGACGGAAAATAACAAGTCGATAGCCGGGACAAGAAAGGAAAACGTGATCGGGATCAAAAACGGGTCGTAAGCCGGTACGGGAGAGCAAAACGTGGTCGGGGTCAAAAAACAAGTCGTAGCCAGAGACAAATGGGAAAACCAGGAACGGACTGGTAGAACACTGGTGCAAAAAGCGGGACGGACGGGGGTCAAAGTCAAAGTGCTTGCCTTGTAGATACAGAGGTTCGCTGACGGACTGACAACAGGCAAGTGAAAGGACTCAGCTTAAAAAGGACGGGGAACCAATCAGGAAGCCAGCAGCGGCTGGCACCAAACGAGCGGGCGCAGGGGAAGTTAATCAGTCATCAGGACAGTCAGGTCGATTGTTAGCAAGTAAGTACTGAAAGTTTGTTTTTGTTTAGATCCTGCTTGCTTACAATAAAGACTTTTGAGTTTGTCCTTGCCCGCATGTTGGTTTAAGATCAGGTGATGGTATAGTTATAATCCTGTGCAGTCCTTTGAGACATCTTGTAAACAAGGGCTGTAACAATAAATGTGACTTGACCGTGGATTTGTTTTTAAAACTGGACAACGGCATATTCGATTGCTTATTACTAAATTATAAACCCATTAGTTTCGTAGTTGCGAGCTCCTTCAATAAGTGTGAGCTGGTCGATATGGTTATTTTTGTTAGGATAGGTAGTTGGAGTTGAGGGTATATCAGTTAGCAGAATTACGCAAAAACATTATTTGTAAATAAGTTAGTTTATTAGGTAGCTAGTTGGTTAATTAATAGAATGAACAAAACGAGAAGCTAAAATGAAAAATAAGATTTTCAATCTGTTAGTAATTGAGTAAATCAATTAGTTGGTGTGCGCTCTTTTTGTAACTTTGAGGTAAAAGGCATGGTTCAAACAAATATGAAAAACATGTTAGTCAATAAGGTAATAAGTAGGCTAGTTAGATAGTGAGTTAAAAGGATTGTGGTTAAACTAGACAAAAATTTGCAGGAAGCTATTAATCCAAAATTTAAAAAAAGATGGTGAATTTGTAAATTAAATTTTAAGTGAAATAGTTTATTAGTTACTTAGTTACAGCTTATTTAGTGATCTTGAGTTAGCAGATGTGGTTCATATACTGTAAATGTAAAAATTATGTAGGTTAGTTATATGTTTTTTCCTGAACATATTCAAAAATAATGTATAGCTCTCTGACCTGGATAACTAGCTTCTCCCGATTTTGATTCCCGGTTTTCCTTTGCCAATGTGACATCCTTCAACACCATGTGAAAAGCAGTTAGATAGGTATAGTATAGTTCTGATAATTATCTAATAACTCGTTAAAAAATAAATGCTTATTTATGCTCAGATGTTTAAATTTTCATGAAACTGTATACTTGCATTTTTGTTTTGTTTTTTACTTGTAAAATGAAAATATCACTTGAATAAATTGAAACTCATGATGATATCAATTTTCTTTCAAGTGCACTGTTATAAAAATGTCCTCGAGTTGCTCCTCCTCAACACCAGCAGATGGCGCCTTTGTCCTTCCCATAGTGGACACTTAGCAGAGCGCCTGAATGAAGTGCTCAGGTATCGTGCTTATATGGGAAGATGCGGCCTGATGCTTAAGCTCTCCAGCAGGTCCATTATTCATTAGGATGCCTCGTGGATGCTAATGAATTCTTTCTGCAATTATTAGCATTCTGTCAAATATTTAGCATTATAGTTTATTCATCCGACGCGATGTAGCCTTTCGCTGTCGTGCGTGAATTATGTATATGTCTGCTTTAATGGTGCGAGTGCATTGGCGTAGGAAAACTCTCCAGTCAAAATATATACATTTCTTTAGATTGTTTGCTGTTTGAATGAAAAGTATTTTTCTCAGCATGCCAGGAGTACAAAGATCTTGTAATTTCTTGGGAGAATTGAAAATTGTTACAATGAGAAGAATATAATAAGGGTGGCCAAGTTTTATTTTGCAGGAGTATAAATATTTGTAAGTTACTCTATCCCATCTCAGTGAATTACTACGATAATGCATGAATGTAAAAGCACGGAGAGAAAAGTCAATCTGATCGAGCACTGAGGAAAACTATAGAGCAGCAACATATTGGGCATTCTAACATTTACTGTGAATGTCCATAAATATAAATATATATAAACCACAGAAGGGGATCTTATGTACTAATGTTATCAGCATTGAGTATTACTCAAGGTTTGAGTGTTGCTGTCGGTATAGGTCTGAAAAAATGTGGTGCGGAACCACTGGATTATAAGTTGCAAGCCCCCAAAAAAATAGTCTTGTCATACTTTTCTTAGATAAGGCGCACTGGACTATTAGGCACATAGAATTACAACTACTGTATATCCGTTACACGATTTGTTGCTGATTTTGTACCGTTTCCCATTTGATACACTTATGGTACATATTAATGCAATGACTGATCAGTCGAATGTTGCCGATCATAATAGGACGTGAGAATGCAGAAACCTAACCATTAGACCAATAATGGCACGGACCAGGAACGGAGATGGGACCCAATTGCGTTCGTTTTACTCAGTTTTATTCAGAAGGAGGAAAGGACTTGCACCCAAGATCCGGGGATCGTCGGTCACAGGTGACAGATCGCTGGGAACGCGGAAGTGTCGAGCGCAGCCAATGTCGAGAGCGAGGAAAAACAGGTCGATGGCCGGGACGGAGGAGCAAAAACATAAACGGGTCCAGAAAAAAGGTCTGCAATGGGAATCAGACACAACAATTGGGCAGGACAGCGTCAGGAAACACAAAAGTTTGCCTAGCGTGTAGCGTAGGTTCACAAAAGATCCGACGAGTGTTGTCGGGAAGGCGGGGGTTTAAAGAAAAGGAAGCTGCCAATCAGCGTCCGCGGCTGTTGGTGCCCACGGAGCAGACTCAGGTGCCCCGCATCAGTAACCATGACAACTAATGGTACAAATGACATACAAAAAGGCATTCTTTTTGATCTCATTATCACTTTTTTCCCCTTACTCAAAGGTGCCAGAAACGAATGTTAGAGAATGGAGGTATCAGACCGTTTTCATGAAAGATATTGGAAAAAAATAAATAAATACTTCTTTGGTGGAGCTGATGACGAATCAGACTTTACGTTTATTTTTATCTTGTAGGACAAATTGCATGTTTCTCTCCATTCGTATCTGGCGCCGTGATTAAAAATAGTGTGATAATGAGATGAAATATAACGCCTCTTCGTATGTCATCTGTTAAGAGCCTGCGCTCTCATAAAAACTGTATGCCTTTATTTTGTGGTATATACGAGTGTTTTTCAACCAGTGTGCCGAGGCACACTAGTGTGCTGTGAGACCTTGTCTATTCTGCCGCTGGAATTTGCCCAATTTAACCTTTCAAAAAATCAGCTCATTATTCAGGATTTTTGCTATCCTTAGTCGAGGAACTGTAATAGTCATCCGTATGAGTAGGTGGCAGTAGATTTTTGATATACTTTTTATATACTAATTATCTGCTTATGAGGTAGCACCGTACATTTAATAACTCAATTTGTTTGACAAAGCGGTTTAAGATTGCACTGTAAAAAATAAAAACATAAATATTGCCCATCATTCCGTTTTATTTTAAGTATTTTCTTCTTTTTATATATTAATTATCTGCTTATGAGGTAGTAGATTGAAATATTTGACATAAAATCATGTTCAAACATTTTCGCCGGACTGGGTACCTCGGAACTTTTTTATAAATAAAAGTGTACCTTGGTTCAAAAAGGGTTGAAAAACACTGGTAGATACGATGTACTGGGTTAGAAGGCGCATTTTCAAATTTCTGGCCATGTTGGGGTTTTTAGGTGCCCCTTATACTACCGAAAGTACAGTTTGTTGATAAAGGTAAGAACATTTTCCAGTTTATAAAATTCAAAGGTTCACTTTTTTCTCAGTCTCTGAATGTCCAAAATATTTTGCAAAACCATCAAATGCACTTCTGATTGAGGTTAGCACATTGCCGTGTCTAAGAAACAGTAGCTCTCTTCTCACTGTGCAAAAACGCTTCGCAAACAAGTAGAATGTTGCTAGCAAATCCAGACCCGACGCTGCAGCCCTTCACGCTTCCGCGCTCATTGCCAGGCCACCCCGGGGGACTTGTGTCCTTCACGGGACCTCCACCTTGAGCTGCCCTGTTAGCGCCTTTTGGTACCTGCTTTGACGAGCACAGGAAAGGAAAAACGCATGAGGTGGGAGTTGTTACCTCAGATCATGTATGCTAGCCTTCCCGAAGCAAGCTTTCAAGCACATTTTAAGGCATGGTTTGTATTGTTGTTGGGGTGTCATTTGTCGAGGAGAGGGCAGATGATTGTTATCACGATCGTCTGATTAACTTTTGAGGATTATTTTAGTACTATGATCAAAAACTGCACAAAATATGCCAACTATCCAACATGCAAAGCATTTACACTAAACTGAGATTTTATTGTCCAACTAACAGAAAAAACATTTTAGGAAAACAGCAACATGACATCAAATTGACCTAGTCATACATTTGTTAACCTGACATTTGTTGTCGTCACTATTTATGAACCACTGCTGTAAACTGTACGGCGACATCTAGTCATCAAATGATACCTGCATCCCCTTTAAAAAAATGTTGTTACATTGTTAGTTTTGCAATGTGTCTACATATTATTATTACCATATCAGGGTGTCTATTCCAGCACCTGCATGGGTTTCGCCACGATTAAATACTTTGGTTGTGCTCTCTAAAATTCAGGCTTCAAATAAACAAACAGCTGTGTTGCTAGCAGAGGTTGAGGGCCCTGCGCCCTGACTGTTTCCCTGGAGGAGGTCACGGCTCACATAGCTGGCAGCACAGATTCCGTCTAGGAGCACTAATTACGACAATAATGGAGCTGGATTGCAGGTCCTTATGGGCCGCAACCGCGTGTGAGCGCTGATGCGTGCTAGCTAGCAACGTGCATTTTGCCTGTTGTTTCAGATTAGCTCAGAGCCATACCCAGGACACCGTCGGATGCCTTGGCTGCTTGGAAAGGGTTAGAAAGCGAGCCAGTGCTAGCCTGGCACGACTAGCCCTTAATGAGCAGACGTTAGCGAATACACACATGGATGCTGTGGGGAAACCGGGAGGCTCGGGTCATGGAAGTGATGTTAGCGGTGGGGTAGCAAGCAGATCGGAGCTAGGGGTTCCTGATTAGCGCGCATAAATAATGCAGAGGGCCAGGCTTGTAGGGGGAGGTGATTGGATGAGTGTGGTTGGGCAGTGATCAGGGGGACCTGTGTAAGGTCGGAGTTTTTAAAGCCAATCAAAATTGTCATTACGGCTGTTATGTGGTAATAAACAGGGCTTTACTCCTATTCTTTAAAGAACAGTGTGTATTATTTGACCACTCGGTCGGTGGCGCTCAACTGGTCTGACTTCATGACCCTCCGTTCCACCGAACTGATAAGCCGAGACAAAATCAAAAATAAAATGTAAACTTCTCAAAATTATCAAATGAAATTATTCTGCAATTTACATGAGAGAATGAATTCATTTTTTTAAAATAACAAAATGACCCGTAAAACGAAAACGACCCTCAATTACTTGCATATATTTATGTGGCTATTTTAAAACATAAATAAAAAAGATTTGCCTAAAATACTAAAACGTGTACCTATACATCATTAATCATATAAATATGTCAATATTGAAGATTAATATACAGGTAAAAAACTAAAAATATATATTTTTAACCATTTAATGTACTTTCCAAGAGCATTAATGGCAAACAATCGTACACCATATTCATAATTTCCAATAATTTTCTTCTTTGCCGCGATCGTTGTTGTAAAGGTTTCCACTTTTCTTTTCCAGAATCACTAACTTTCCTGGGACCAATTTTTATGGACGGAAAAGGAAATAAAACTTTCCTCCTCCACCAATTTATTTAAAGCGTGTCTTCTCTGCACAGACTTGTGCGGTTTACGCTATTTGCACTTTCTGACTTTATTTTGAAAATATTGTGCAATGGAAGGTTTAGTTGACATTGTTGTAGTTGTATTTTTTGTTACGTTGGTTTTTTGTTTGCCTCTCTTAACTTTTGTTCTGACACAGTTCTAGTATATTCTTTATACTAAAAGTTTGCATTGTGGTTATTTAAGTAAAAACAAAACATTTTTATAATCACAATAGACTAACTCAAAGTTGGAGGAACATTTTTCAATGATCATTATATTTCAAAGCAAAAATGATCTGTATTGGATCAGGATCAATCAATTTTACTCTGTATTTATTTGGGTTGAATAGATACCAACATTTCAGATCTCGCCCACCCCTAGTTAATATTATGTTCTTACAACTTAAATATTTTGTCATTACAAGGTTGTTAAAATTAGGGGTAGGGGATAAAGCAGACTCAGTAAACCACAAATATATCTTATATGGGCAATTACATACAGTGCATCCGGATAGTATTCACAGCGCTTCACTTTTTCCACATTTTGTTATGTTACAGCCTCATTCCAAATTGTATTAATTTAATCTCTTATCTCAAACGTCTACACAAAATACTCCATTATGACAATGTGAAAAAGTTTTTTTTTAACTTTTTTTGAATTTATTAAAAATAGAAAACTAAGAAATCACATTTACATAAGTATTCACAGCCTTTGCTTAATACTTTGTTGATCCACCTTTGGCAGCAAATCCAGCCTCAAGTCTTTTTGAATATGATCCCACAAGTTTAGCACACCTATCTTTAGGCAGCTTTGCCCATTCTTCTTTGCAATAAGTCTCAAGCTCAATCAGGTTGGATGGGAGACGTTTGTGCACAGCCATTTTCAGATCTCTCCAGAGATGTTCGATCGGATTCAAGTGTGGACTCTGGCTGGGCCACTCCAGGACATTCACGGAGTGGTTCTGAAGCCAATCTTTTGAGATCTTGGCTGTGTGATTTGGGTCGTTGTCCTGCTGAAAAATGAACCTTCGCCCCAGCCTGAGGTCAAGAGCGCTCTGGAGCAGGATATCTCTATATATTGCTGCATTCATTTTTCCTTCTATCCTGACTAGTCTGCCAGTTCCTGCTGCTGAAAAACATCCCCACAGCATGATGCTGCCACCACCATGCTTCACTGTAGGGATGGTATTGGCCTGGTGATGAGCGGTGCCTGGTTTCCTCCAAACATGGCGCCTGGCATTAACACCAAAGAGTTCAATCTTTGTCTCATCAGACCAGAAAATTTTGTTTCTCATGGTCTGAGAGTCATTCAGGTGCTTTTTGGCAAATTCCAGACGGGCTTCCATGTTCCTTTCACTACGGAGTGGCTTTCGTCTGGCCACTCTACCATACAGGCCTGATTGGTGGATTGCTGCAGAGATGGTTGTCCTTCTGGAAGGCTCTCCTCTCTCCACAGAGGAACGCTGGAGCTCTGACAGAGTGACCATCGGGTTCGTGGTCACCTCCCTGACTAAGGCCCTTCTTCCCCGATCGCTCAGTTTAGAAGGCCGGCCAGCTCTAGGAAGAGTCCTGGTGGTTCCAAATGTCTTCCATTTACGAATAATGGAGGCCACTGTGCTCATTGGGACCTTCAAAGCAGCAGAAATTTTTCTGTATCCTTCCCCAGATTTGTGCCTCAAGACAATCCTGTCTCGCAGGTCTACAGACAGTTCTTTTGACTTCATGCTTGGTGTTTGTGCTCTGACATGAACACTCAACATTGGGACCTTATATAGACAGGTGTGTGCCTTTCCAAATCATGTCCAATCAACTGAATTTACTGCAGGTGGACTCCAATTGAGCTGTAGAAAGATCTCAAGGATGATCAGTGGAAAAAAGATGCACCTGAGCTCAATTTTGAGCTTCATGGCAAAGGCTGTAAATACTTAAAAAAAAAGTTAAAAAAAACTTTTTCACATTGTCATAATGGAGTATTTTGTGCAGAATTTTGAGATAAGAGATTAAATTAATACAATTTGGAATGAGGCTGTAACATAACAAAATGTGGAAAAAGTGAAGCGCAGTGAATACTTTCCGGATGCACTGTATACTGTATAATTATTAGGCTTAATCTTGAGATATTATTACTAAGCCCTGTTCAACTATGTAAAGAGACCAATACAGTTGTTGATGTTTTAGGGTTGTTAGAATATAAGACATTAACAAATATGAAACACTTTCTCGGATCCCTTAACCGTGTGGGTCGACGGGGCGGCACTAAAGACCCAACTCTGGACAGCTTTCTCCACTGCTGTTTTTTCATGCCTGTTTTGGGGTCGTGGCGAAATTGGCACTAGTCCATTCGTTGATGTTGTCAGCCCAGTTATTTTTCTGTCTTCCTCTCTTCCTGTCCCCTTGGACTGTTCCTTGGAGAACTATCTTGGCCAGTCCTGATGATCTTGTGAATTGACCATACAACTTCAGTTTTCTTCTGCGCACAGTTGAGAACAGTTCTTCATAGGGTCCAATGTGCCCTCTGATGTTCTCGCACTGTTTAGTTTGTAACAGTTTAGTTTGTAAACCAGACGTTTTTTCAGCGGGTTAATTGCTGCCACCACTTCTAAGAGGATAGGGAATTTTTCAATTTTCCCCAGCGTCTCTCTGTGTTGGTTTTTTTATAGTTTGGTATTCTGTCCATCTATTCCTGATCTCTTTTTTAGGTTATTGGCTGCTTAATTCTGAATATTGCTGATATGTTTTGTTTGTGTGAGGTATATGACAACATGGAAGGGTTTTTACACAGTTTTAGGTGCTACCTGGTGTCCACATGCACCTCGTTGGTGACCCAGTCCTCGAGCGTTAGCATCACCTGTCCACTTAAATGACAAGGCAAGGCCTCATGGATCATTAACCCCTGCGTTGCTGCAGGCGAACATTGCAAGCCCGTCTTTTCACAGAGATGCTTGCCTTTTTGAAAGACGGGGGTTCGAAGGTCAAACCCATTATGGAGGATTGAGAGAGTCTTTTTTGACTGGTGACATGTCATGTGTTGCTATGGGAACACGGACCATGAACTCCGGCCTGGGTGAACTTCAGCCAGGACTGTGCAAGGGGCAGACCTTCAGGTTTAGGGGGCTGGAGGAGGTTACTGAGAAGCACTCTTAAAGCACTCAATCAATTGCCACAAAAGCAGTTAATGCAAGAGGAGGACAACATCGAGCATTACATATCACTGGGGTGGGTCATTCACCCCGCAATCGATAAATGACCAACTTGCAGGGAAAAAGCTTTGCTAACTTAACATCTACTATCTATCTAGAACTTATCTATCCAATCTAATCCAAACTACTTTATAGATACCAATGTGAGTGCGCGCATGTGTGTGTTCGTATATGACTAATAGGCTCCGAAACAAACGGCTGAATCTATTTTATTGAATATTCACACAGTTGTACTTTAAGCATCCATGAGTGTCTTTAGCCAGGTTTCATGTCAAGGCACACCCAATAAACACCAACAAAATAGATAAACATATTTTTTCTTTGGGTCTCTCATACCCTCTAGTGGCCAAAATAGACATTGCAGCTTCCAACCACCGACTACCTCATGCAGCCGAATCCAATTGCCCAGGCCATTGGTCTTGTAACAGTAATTACATCACTCAGAGATATATTAAGTAGCTGATAAGTTTATAGTTTAGTAGACACTCAAAATAAGAACAGAAAACATCAAGATTTTTTTAACTTGCAAGGGAAACAGGAAGGGACTTTCCAAAAAATCCCTCACAATGGCCAATTCTAAATTGTTCTAAGACTTTTTTTTAAAAATCAAATCATCTAGGTTACAATTAGCAGATCCGCTCAAGGGTCTGGAAATCAAAGAACAGCAACATGTTAACAGAGCATAATAGTCTAAATAATGAACAACAGACATGCATAATAGTCAAAACAACGTAATGGCATCTCATGCTTTGTCCTTTGCACATGTACAATTTTAAAAACACAATAAACGTGTGACTAGCTTGATAAAACCTAGCTTCTGTTTGTGATCAAAACAATTATCGTTAGAAACGATAAAAAAGGTGCCTGAAAATCGATACCTTTTCTTTACTGAAGCATTTGTTCTTCTTTTTGCATTATTTTCAAATGGAGTTAGATGATTGCACAGCTTTTTTGCTTTTCTAAAACCTATTTAACCAACTTCCACCCAACAAGAGAAAACTGACATTTGGGACGAATCCAAACTTAAAGTCACAACAGAGGTCTGCGCCCTCTAGCACTCTATAGCTTCAGGGCGCAAACCCCCACTGAGGCCAAATGTCACTATTCATATATTTCTTGCTCTTTGTTTGTGATTAAAATAGATAAATAAATGAATAGGCACAGGTGAGACCAGTGCTCTGTTGAATAGACTTTGCCAACTCTAATTCAATTGTTGACACTCAACGGCTATGTTGCCATTTTTCCACTAACCCAGTGCCTAAAACACTTAAGTTAAAAATGGGATCAACCCAACAAGTAAATACATTTGATTCATTTTTTTCGGTTGTTTTACACAAATTGACCCAACTGCTTGAGTCATTCTAGACAAATTGACACAGACTGTATAGTATAAAGTGAAACAGTTATGGGGGTAATTGTTTAAACAAAAGTACTTTTAAATAAATATCATGTAGAAAAACTAAAACAATACATTGGAAAAAAAACAGGACATTGGGTCAAATCAACCCAAGTATTGGTTTGCTCAATTTATTTTACCCATGCATGGATTATTTTTTTACCCAACTGTGCAAGAATCCCCCAATACAAATATACCATACATGCTCACAGACGAGCCAAATTTAGAACCAATAAATCATAGGGTCAAATTATATTTGCAAAAAAAGCAAAATTAAAACAGGCAGAGCCACCCAAATAAGACTCTCAGTTTAGCTTAGTCAAACTCAGTCTTTGTGAGTCTCGCCGACTCAGGTGTTTGAGTCTACAATAGTTTAGATCGGTGGGTCGATTTGATTGACATTTGATATTTTGCGCTTTTTTACTAATATATGAATCTTTATTATCAATATGAACAAATATGACAGTTCAGATCCTATAAGGTCCGAACAAACAGACTGAGTGATAGCTTCTTCCCCAAAGCCATCAACACACTAAACCGCAGCCGTGAAACACAGTTTTAATGTGTAATGTCCCTGTTGTAAATGCATTACCCGGGTTTTTGAGTGCAATATTTTGGTTATGTACAGTTTTTACTTTAAGAATCAAGTCAAGAGCATTTAAACAGTTATGTGGAAGAGGTATTTTATTTAAAAAAAATTTTTTTTTTTTAAAATAAATCATTTACTTTATGTTTTGTACTTTTGAAGGTTTTGCATTGTACTGTTTACTTATTAACAATTAATTTTCAATAATTTTGTGCAATGGAAGATTCTTTAGTTGTCAGGTTTACTGTTTGCAGTTTGAAGTGCAATAGTTTTGTAGAGGTATTACTTTGGATGCTCTTGTCACGGTTGCCATGGCGCCCAACTGACCCTGCCCGTGTGGCACCAGCTGTGGCTCATTGACAGATTGGCTTTCTGTCTATTCTAAGCTCAGTGCTCTCATATTTCCTTTGTCAGTCCAGCAACGAACTTCTGCCCCGCAAGACGTGGGTTTCGACTCGGTCCTGTCCGTGTTGCTATTTCCTGTCCGGTATTGTTCCTGTTTAATTTCGGTTTCCAGTTTTGTTTCCGTCTATTTTTCTCCTGTTTATTATTATTTTCTCCAGTTTTTGTTCCCGTCTAGTTTGTCCTGTTTAATTTCGATATCCTGTTTCATTATCTATCCTGTCTGTCCGGTATCGACCCATCTGCCCGATATCAACTCGGGAAATTTGTATCGATCTCGTCGGCCTCTGGCTTCCTATCATTTCACGCCAGACTGCTGCCTAACCTGAATGAATCCCCATTTCCCGTAAAATAAAAGGCTTGTGTGAGTAATGTCACGTGTTTGGGTCCTGATCTTGTTCTGGTTCA
Organism: Urocampus carinirostris; assembly: GCF_059441175.1. Taxonomy (NCBI): domain Eukaryota; kingdom Metazoa; phylum Chordata; class Actinopteri; order Syngnathiformes; family Syngnathidae; genus Urocampus; species Urocampus carinirostris. The sequence goes on from NC_142356.1 coordinate 22,934,214, forward strand.
TGACAGCTTTTGACTTAATTCTAATTATTTGCAGAAGAAATATTTTATTGTAGAAAGTTCCTTACCTTATTTATATTTATACTGTTAAAGGTTTTGCATTGTATACTTATCCACACTTGACTTTATGGTAGTGAAAAGTACAATATCCCGGTTGTGTATAGTTCTTAATTCATGTGTAAAAAAATAGTGGTTCCCACATTATTTATATCCCATTTTTTTTCTATTCATCATTCTTTTTATTGGAATGCAACCAAAATGTCGTTGTGGAAATACCATGATAATAAAAGGAGATTCTGATCCTGATGATGGATGTTCAGGTACACATTATAATAACATTTTGGGTATGATTTTATTTAGTATGTGGCTATTTTAAAGCAGTTTTAGGTGGTCACTTCCCCTTTGAATTGCACAATCTTTTTTTCCTGATTTGTGTCGCAGCTTGACATTAAGGTGGAATGGTGGGTCCTGAACTCAGATCAGTTGAGAACCACTGCTCTAGACATTAATAGTTCCTGCCTTTCTTGTATGCGATTGACTGACCTTGAATATCTGAGTCAGAGTGATCAAGAACTCACAGAGGTACTCCGTTATATTTGTGATAAACAAAACAACTATGCATCAAAACAACACAGGTAATTGCCAAAGAAATATCCCACACTGACACCTTGTTCCCGGGAACACAAACACAATGACAGCTGAGAGTCAAGTCCAGATGAGGGCATGCATCTGTAACAGAGAGCGAATCCATATTACATGTGTAGCGCTCTGTCTGTCTGGGTCCTGGCCATCAATTATGAATAGAAATATACAGGCGGCGCAAGGCAGGGGCCCTGGTGTCAAGGCACTTGTAAAGGATTTCATAAAAGTAGCGACAGACAAAGGTTTTTTTTCTTTGGTCATTCACATGCAAGCCAGGTGGACTTAAGAGACAACTACAAAAGGATCTCATGATTCTGAACATGATCTACGCCAGGGGAAAGTTCCGGTAGCTTTTATCCCAACTGCTCCCCTGTTGTGTCTGGCTTAAGACAGAAGTTAACAGCTACTACAAGAAAATGTGTGGTGACACTTGTTTTTTTTTCATTTAAGTATTTGTATACTATTGTATTACCGTAGGTTCCGGACTACAGAGCGCACCTGATTATAGGCCGCACCCATCACTTTTTGAGTGATTTTACACTTTTGATCTCACACAGACTGCAGGCGCCCGTAGTTAAGCTTGCTACACAGTTGCAAGCATAACCCGAGCCAGGCTGTTAGTTCCACGAATGTGACTTCATATATATCACACAAATCCAGAACCACAGATGACATCAAAAATAGAAAATGATACCCGTAATTAAGGTATGATGCAGACTTGTAAAGTCCGGGTCCCGTTGAAAGTAATCCAAGGAAACAAAATGTATATTTCCAAAGTTAAGGGTGGGAAAAATATATATCCACTATTGTCCACTGCGACAACAGACAGATCTACCGGTAACTCAGCTTTACCACATTTCCCATCAGCCCGCGTTTGCGCCGCCCCTTATTTTTGATTCGTCCGTAGAACACATAACAGAATAAATCTCTAAAATAAATACATTACAAAAATATACAGTTGCAAATACATATTATACATGGTTACACATATTTACGAAGAAAAACGGTACACTGAGAGAGTTTTCAAAGCTTTAATAATAATAATATAACTTTCATCCCAAACCGTGCCTTTGAAAGGTACCAACACGCTAGTAGGATCACGCTCGCAATGTATCAAACATACCTGTGAAAAAAAAAAAGGCCCATAAATGTGAAATTCACGGTAAACCGTCTTCAACTCCTTTCTCATAACTATTGCCATCAAGGGCATCTTCCTCAGTATCGGAACGTATCTTAACTTTACAGAAAATATATGCTATAACCTAGAGATTATAGTCCTTCTTGGCGCACATATTGTACTGGTCTTAATCTTACCTTTCAAACTCCTGCGCCGCTGGTGGCCGTTAGAAAAATTCCATAAATTAGCCGCTTCACTGAATAAGCCGCAGGGCTGGACATTTGGGAAAAAAGTAGCGGCTTATAGTCCGGAATTTACGGTAGATGATGCACACCAACAAAAAACATAGAAACAAACAATTGGAAAGAATGCAACAGATCTAGGGGAGTGTAATAAATTCAGTCAAAAATACACACCAGTATCACAAAAGGTAAGAGTTCCATCAAAATGCAATAAAGTGGTCAACATTTTGTTTTTAACAAAATTCTATTCATGTTTAATTTAAAGATGTTGTCAGGAATTTGTAAAATTTGTACTCACTGATGCCATTTTCTGGCTTGTCATTACTGTAGCCTCGGTAAAGCTCCTTCTGTGGCATGTGAACGTATGTGCATTTCTGATATGGACTAGGATTAACTCGGTAATTTTTTTCTTTTATGGGGTTTGGGTTGCCTTTCGATTGTACCTGAAACAGCCCTTTTCTTACTTTCACCATTTTCATGCTACACTCCCAAAAAAAATTGCGTACTTTCCTTCCACCCAATACATTCCACTGCTGCGACACGTGCTAAAACTAAGCAGATAAGGGAGGTGGGAATAAATAAATAAAAACAACTCAGTTGAGCATCGTTAACACATACATACATATATATATATATATACATACATATATATACATACATATATATACATACATATATATACATACATATATATACATACATACATACATACATACATACATACATACATACATATATATATATATATATATATATATATATATATACATATATATACATACATACATACATATACATATATATATATATATATATATATACATATATATATACATACATACATACATATACATATATATATACATATATATACATATATATATATATATACATACATACATATATATATATACATATATATATACATATATATATACATATATATATACATATATATATACATATATATATACATATATATATATATATATATATATATATATGAGAAGAAATATTCTACTTGTTTTTTTAAGGACACCTCAAAACTGAAGTTTTAATTCACCATAAATTAAATTCACAGTGTTCAGTGAGTAACAAAAAGCTGGAGTTTATTATCAGGGCAATTCATCAAACAAATGTGAGAAATGCTTTTTTTTTTGTGTGTGTATGTCTATCCATTATCTGCAACGCTTATCCTCAGTAGGATCGCAGGGGTGCTGGAGCCCATCCCAGCCATCTTTGTGCAGTGGACACCCTAAACTGGTTACCAGCCAGTCGCAGGGTACACAGAGACACAACTCGCTCATTCACACCTAGGGACAATTTGGACCGGCCAATTAACCCGACATGCATGTTTTTGGAATGTGGGGGGAAAACCGGAGTGCCCGGAGGAAACCCACGCAAGCTAGAGAACATGCAAACTCCACACAGGAAGATTTGATCCCAATGCTTCAAAGCTGTGCCACTTTCCGCGCTAACCACTGGTCTGCCGTGCTGCCTGTGTGTGTGTGTGTGTGTGTCATAAAAGTCAAATAAAAAATTCTCACAGTCCCTAATTGCAAAATATTACATATAGAACCAGCTTTAATTTACATTTCCTCTTGGTGTGACCTTCATACTTCGCAACGATTCCACCAATAAACCACATATAATTTTGCATGATGATGGCCTCAACTTCGACCAAAATCAGGCAGGAATTATTTTTTAAAAGATAAAAACAAAAACATTTGTTGTGAGGATTCAATAAGCATCTGGCTTCAACCCCAAAAAATAAACGAGTCGGAAAACGAACTGGAACATAGTGATACAGGACCCAGACGGCAACCAAAACTGAGCAAAATGTGACAAAACAAAAACATTGTGTAAATACTCCCATAAAGTGGTGCAAAATATCAGATAAAATTTATAATTTGGTTACGTAGCTCTTCTCCATGTGTAGAATTGTCCTTTGACTTTTCTTTCATATTTTCTAGCGTTCTAATAATAATAATAATAATATTAATTGATCTAACATCCATCCATGCACAACTATAAGCAATCACTTTTGATTAGAGTTCCTCAGGGAACTTAACTCAGGCCATTCATATTCTTTTGCATGAGTCGAATTGTGCGTGTCCTTAGACTTTTAAGTAAGTAGTAAGCAAGCAAGCGTTGTTATGATCATGGAAGGTACAAACAAAAGCAATTACTTTTATTGGAGGTCTTCTGAAAAGTTGGAACAAAGTGCATCAATAATAATATCTACAATGGTTAACCCCGTGTGCAAAGACCACATTATGTCACATTTCTTTTAATAAACATGTTCGATCGAATAAGGAGAGGGCTAAGAAAAACGATGGATTAAAAAAATCTCTAACGTCTGTCCCAATTGATCTGTGGCGCTACATGTCTGCTCCAAAGTGTACACAGGCCAATAAAAACCCCAATAGTTCATAATAGATACCTTTCAGCGATACCTATACCACATATTATTCCATTTTGTTTCCTACAAATAAACAACCGTTGTAGTCAAGTCATTAATCAAAACATTAAACCTCTGTCCAAGGTGACCAAAATAAGGCAGGATGAATTATTTTAAAATACGGAAACATGCAAACACGTTTGAAGTTCAATACAATACAAATCTAAACATAGTAATAGAAAAAACAAAGTCCAACTAAAACTAAGCAAAATACAACTAAATCAAATCCAAACAAAACAACATTGTGAAAAAAAAACAAACCAAATAAATATTTTGTTCCATATTTTTTTTCCTTTGGATATTGTCCTTGTTCTTAGACTTATGTTCATATTTCGTAGATTTTTAACAATAATGGATCTTATGTCCATCAAAATTAGAACCATAAGCACTTTTGATCAGAGTTCCTCAACAAATTTAACTTGATCCTGTAGTGGGTTTTACATAATTCACCCACGGAATCATTGTTTAGTTAGCGAGTTCCTAGGGGGACTCTGAATTCGGCCGCTCTCTTGTTTTGTTTTGTTATTGCAAGTTTAAATGTGATTAAAGCAGCTTTCGTTGGCACCTTCTTTTGACACTCCGCCTACGACTCCCGTCTCTGCTCGCTACATTGGTGACCCCGACATTAGTCTCGTGGAAGTTTCCGAGGCCGTGCATAATACTGAGCATACCGACATGGCATACGCGCCCGTTCTCAAGCTCCCCGAGTTCTGGGAGTCATCTGCGTTTACATGGTTCGCACAAGCAGAGGCTCAATTCGCCCTGCGCGGAATCACTGATGATGACTCTCGCTATTACCACGTGGTGTCTGCTCTGGGGAGCTCAACTGCAGCCAGAGCAGTGAGTTTCATCACATCCCCTCCTGAACTGGATAAATATAAGGGACTGAAGGCATATCTCCTCAGAATCTTTGACCTGTCGCGTTCTGAGCGTGCTCGACGCCTCCTTGCTATTCAGGGCTTAGGAGACAGTAAGCCATCGGATCACATGGAAATGATGTTAAACTTGCTTGGCACCGAAGACGGCCGTGATAACTCCATTTGGGTTGTTCGAATTTCTCAGGATGCCGTTCGGACTGAAAAATGCCGCTCAGTCCTTCCAAAGGCTGATGGATTCAGTGCTCAGGGACATGCCTTTTGTGTTCGTCTACCTGGACGACGTCCTTGTTGCCAGCTCCTCAGAAGAGGAACACTTGGAGTCAAGTCAAGTCAAGTCAAATTTATTTATATAGCCCTTAATCACAAAAATGTCTCAAAGGACTGCACAGGATTACAGTTACAAAATTACACAATTACCTGATCTTAAACCAGCAAACCAGCATGCGGGCAAGGAAAAACTCAAAAACCTCAGTGTGAGGAGAAAAGAGAAACCTTGAGAAAGGACCTCACATGTGGTAATCCCCCTTCCAGGATTGAACAGGGTGAATTACAATTAGCATTACTGTACACAGAATAGTAAACACTAGGTAAGATGTTGAAAATGTCCGGAAAGAGCATGACATCAACGACGACGCCAGCTGGTAAATGCAGGGGTTGACATGCTGCAGGTCAGACCCCGGTCCGCTGACCCATCCCAAATCATCCTTCTCCTTCGTATCAGCCAGGCAGGCCTCAGAAAAAGACAGGACAAAACAGAATACAAGGTGGGCACCAATCATATGCTTTGGAATAGAAGTGTGTCTTAAGCCTCAATTTAAAAACTTCCGTTGAGGTTGCAGATCTTATCTCCAGAGGCAGGGCGTTCCACAACACCGGGGCCCGGATGGAGAACGCTCTCGAGCCCGCAGACTTCTTGGCTCTCGGAGTCACAAGTAGACCGGCATTTTCCGAGCGCAGACTCCGTGCAGGAACATAGTGGGAAATCAAATCGGAGAGATAAGAGGGTGCAAGCCCATGCAAACATTTATATGTTAATAAGAGAACCTTAAAGTCACATCTTAAGTGGACTGGGAGCCAGTGCAAGTTGGCCAATACAGGTGTAATATGCTCAAACTTTTTAGTCTTAGTCAAAAGTCTAGCTGCCGCATTCTGAACCAGCTGCAAACTTTTAATGCTAGACATCGGGAGACCAGAAAGCAATACATTACAGTAATCAAGCCGAGAAGTAATAAACGCATGAATTAAAATCTCTGCATCTGATTGGGACAGCATTGAACGAATCTTCGCAATATTACGGAGGTGGTAGAAAGCTATTCTAGTAATATTTTTCACATGTAACTGAAACGACAGGTTAGGATCAAATATAACACCTAGATTTATGACCGAGTCACTATGGGTGATATTACATTTGTCTAGGTTCAGGGTAATGTTTGAAAACAAATGACGACAGTGAGCTGGACCAATAATCAACATTTCAGTTTTTTCTGGGTTAAGGCGTAAAAAATTATTTGACATCCATCTTTGAATCTCAGTAAGGCAATCCTCCAGATTTCTAAAACTTAAATGTCCAGTTTTTTCCAGTGGCACATACAGTTAGTTGAGTGTCATCTGCATAGCAATGGAAACTAATATTATACTTGCGGATAATGTCACCAAGCGGGATCATATAAATACTAAAAAGAAGGGGGCCAAGTACAGAGCCTTGAGGAACACCACAAGGGACATTATATTGTTTAGAGGTCATATTGCCATAGTTAACACATTGCATCCTGTCTGACAGGTAGGACCTAAACCACGAGAGTACAGTTCCTGAGATACCAATGCGTTCTAGACGAATCAATAATATGTTGTGGTCGACCGTATCAAAAGCAGCGCTGAGATCCAGCAGCAGTAACATTGATGAGGCACCAGAATCTATTGTTAAAAGGAGATCATTGGTTACTTTTGCAAGGGCTGTCTCAGTAGAATGATTTGCTCTAAATGCTGACTGGACAGTTTCAAAAAGGTTATTTTCTGACATGAAGTCATTTAGCTGCTGTGCAACGACCTTTTCAAGTAATTTCGCAAGAAATGGCAGATTTGACACTGGCCTATAATTACCTAGGCTTTCTGGGTCAAGGTTAGGTCGCTTAAGCGTGGGTTTAATGACGGCAGACTTGAAGGCTACAGGAACAATACCCGAGGATAGCGATATATTAATAATATTTAAAACTGATGGTCCTAAGATCTCAAACAGATCCTTCACCAGTGAAGCTGGAAACGGATCAAGCAGGCACGTAGTTTGTTTGGCCCTACTGACCATCTGTGTTAGATTATCAAGGGACAATTCATTGAAACTGGAGAATGTTTCTAAACAACCGCTGACACAGTCCATACCTAGCACCTCCACATCTTTGATATAGGAGGAGGAAACAGAGCGTTCTTTTAAAATTTCATTCCTGATTAGTTGAATCTTTTTATTAAAAAATTCCATAATGTCATTAGCAGAATGAGTGCAACCATTTGGGTTAAGTTGTTGTCTGGTAAGTTTCGCCACTGTGTCAAATAAAAATTTTGGATTATTCTTATGTTCAACAATAATCTTAGAAAAATACGAAGCTTTAGCTGAGGCAAGAGCTACTTTATATTTCAGCAAACTGTCACACCAGGCCAGTCGAAAAACCTCCAGCTTAGTAGTGCGCCATTTTCGTTCAATTTTTCTGCAACTTTGTTTGAGTAACCTAGTTTCTTCAGTAAACCAAGGTGTATTCTTCTTGGGTCGAAAACTTGGAGCACCTCAGAGACCTCTTCACCAAGCTCAGTCAGCATGGCCTGATTATAAATCCCGCGAAATGTGTTTTTGGCGTACCCTCCATCCACTTCCTCGGGCATCTCATCACCAAGGATGGGGCTTCCCCCCTACCGTCTAAGGTAGAGGCCGTCTCCACCTTTCCTCAGCCGCCAACAGCACGGGGCCTCAGGGAGTTTCTCGGCATAGTGACATTCTACCATAGGTTTATTCGCCGAGCCGCTGATGTCATGCGCCCACTCTACAAGGCCCTCAAGGGTAGGTCACCCAATCAAGCTGTTGAATGGACCGCTGAGAGGACCAAGGCATTCGAGGACACAAAAACCGCGCTGTGCCGGGCAGCCATGCTGGCTCACCCAGCCCCCGGAGCCCCAGTCGCACTGACTACAGACGCATCAGACCTAGCAGTGGGTGCCGTGTTCGAGCAGTGGGTTGACAATGCTTGGCAGCCACTCGCCTTTTTTAGTCGCCAGCTGGTCCCCAGAGAACGTAAATACAGTGCATTCGACAGAGAACTACTTGCCATCTGGTTGGCGATTCGCCACTTCTGTTTCATCTTGGAGGGCCGTGAGTTCATCGTCTTTGTTGATCATAAGCCTCTTACGTTCTCCATGTCCAAGACGTCCGAACCGTGGTTCGCCCGCCAGCAGCGCCAGCTGTCGTTCATATCGGAATACACGACTGACATCAGGCACATTGCTGGGAAGTCCAACGTGGTTGCGGATTGCCTGTCCAGAGCAACCATCAGCGCTGTGCAATTGGGGCTTGATTTTTCCAGTATGAGTGTGGACCAGGCTTCTGATAACGGCATCCAAACGCTCAAGAGCTCAGACACTGGTTTGCGGCTGGAGGAGGTTGCGGTCGGAGACTCAGGGGCCAAGCTTTGTTGTGACCTCTCCATGGGTTGGCCTAGGCCGCTTGTCCCTGCTGGCTGGCGTCGGGCTGTTTTTGAGGCAATACACGGCCTGTCTCATCCTGGCAGGAAAGCATCCATTAAGCTAGTGGCCCAGAAGTTTGTGTGGAAAGGGATGAGAAAGGACGTCCGGGACTGGGTCGACTCATGCGTGGCATGTCAACGCGCCAAAGTGCACCGTCACATCAAGGCCCCATTGGTACCATTCGCCATCCCCGAACGGAAGTTTGACCACGTTAACATTGACCTGGTGGGCCCACTGCCCCCTTCACACGGTTTCACTTACCTCCTGACGATGGTGGACAGGACGACCCGTTGGCCTGAAGCAGTTCCGCTGACTTCCACCTCAGCTGTCGATGTGGCCCGGGCGTTCATCGGCACATGGGTCGCCCGTTTTGGACCCCCTGCAGATCTCTCATCTGACAGGGGCGCACAGTTCACCTCCGAGGTGTGGAACACGGTTGCCGAGAGCCTGGGAGTCAAACTTCACCGCACCACTGCCTACCACCCCCAGGCTAACGGGTTGTGCGAGCGGTTCCACCGCTCGATGAAAGCGGCCCTGCGCGCCAGCCTGACCGATGGGGACTGGGTCGATAAGCTACCCTGGGTCATGCTGGGACTGAGGACCGCTCCCAAAGAGGACCTTCAGTGCTCTTCAGCTGAGTTGGTTTACGGTCAAGTGCTGCGGGTGCCAGGTGATTTCATCCCAGACCCAACGACACCCTGGGCTGCATCCAGGGAGAAGTCCATCTTGCAGGGCACTGCAGGAGTGTTTGTGCCTATCCCCACATCGCGACACGGCAGGCCAGTTTCACGGGTTCCCTCCAACCTGCGCTCGGCTGGTTTTGTTTTCATTCGCCACGATGCCCACCGCGGACCATTGCGCCCTCCTTATGATGGACCGTTTAAGGTCCTGCAGCATGGTGACAAGACCATGGTCGTGGACATTGGTGGTAGGCCAGAGACTGTCTCCGTGGACAGGGTTAAGCCTACCCACATGGATATGTCCAAGCCATTGGAACTGGCCCAAGCCCCACGGCGCGGCCGTCCTCCTGCGACACGACCCTCCGGCCCCGTGGGTACCCACTCTGACCCTCCGCCCCCAGCACCTGTGGGCTCTCCAACTGAGTCCACAAGCTCTCACCCCCCCGCTGGTCCAGCTCCTTGTACCCGCAGTGGCCGGGTCAGCGTCCCAACCAGGCACAGAGACTTTGACTATGGGTGAATTCTGGGGGGGCTTGTGTAGTGGGTTTTACATAATTCACCCACGGAACCATTGTTTAGTTAGCGAGTTCCTAGGGGGACTCTGAATTCGGCCGGCTCGAGCCGCTCTCTTGTTTTGTTTTGTTATTGCAAGTTTAAATGTGATTAAAGCAGCTTTCGTTGGCACCTTCTTTTGACACTCCGCCTACGACTCCCGTCTCTGCTCGCTACAATCCCTTCATTTTTTAAAAAGTGTGGAACAAAATTGATCAATATGCATATCTACGATTGTAAAGCCCCTGTGCATATACAGGGGCTTTATGTACAAGATACTGTTGATCATGCTCCAAAAAACAAAATCCAGAAAGTCACAAAATGTTTGTCACACTTGATCCATGGCTTTACATAACATCCACCATTAAAAAAAGTCAATGATTCATTTCCCACATAACATGCCATTTTGCTTCCAAAAAGCCAACAACAATATCAAACATACCTCGTAGTCAAGCCATTAATCAAAACAGTGAGCCTCCACGTTGCTCGGAAGTCAAATAAAACACCCCTTAAAATTAAACAAAACATGCCACCTTTGAGCGTGTTTATGTACAAAACACTCGAGTGGAGTTACGTCGCGCGTGTCGCCGGCGAAAAACAAATTTGCAATTCTCCTTGTCTTATTCCCACAGGGCCCCGGTGTAAGACACCAGGGGCCCCCGCCGGAGTCAGAACAAACAGCGACTAAGATGTTTAAAAAGCCCTCCGCTGTCTTAACATACCTGCGCTGCTGAATACCAATAGACCACTCTTACATTAAGAGGACCAGGAAAAGGGATGGGGCTGGGGTGACAAGCAGCTTGTGGGGGGAACGCTAACTCCTTCGGGTTTCCTCAAGGGCAAAAACGAGCTTAAATAGGAAGAAAAAGAAATCTTTGTGTGGCGTTGTGTAAAAGTGCGTGCTTGAGTGACTGTGTGTGCACGTTCACTGCGATAAGTGGCAAGGCCCCACAAGTGAGATGTATCCCACTGATTTCTAAAAGGTCACTATCATTATTGTTGCCTGGCAACCAGCCATGGGAAGCCATAGATGTACTGTTACTCTGTGTGAGTGTTTTAAGATTTGTAATCAAACATTTGAGTAATTTGTGTTTATTAGGGAATTCGATCAAAACATTTTACAACAATGATCTTAATGAAATATGTAAGACCGTAATCACGAAAATGTTGCTTGTTGTTAATTTTTCAAGCATTCACCGGGAACACTGCGGAGCATGAAACGATACAAGGGCATAGAATTTGGAATAGTTACCTACAAAATAAAAATATAATCCGAAGTGGAGTAAAAACGCTAAAATTGTGCATTAAGATTAAGGCGGGAACATAAAAGAATGTTTGGTTTGGGTTGACGGTCTTAAATAAGGATCAGGAAGTAACAAAAGGTGCTTTGAGGAGGGAGGGAATGGAAGAACTTGTAACGAAAAACACAGTCCATAAAAAGGCAAGGCTGGAATAAATACAAAGTCTTACCAAGGCAGCGAGGCGTTAAGAGCTTTTTGCAGGACAGTGCGGACGGGTGTAAGCATTAGACATTCCCACAAAAAGAGTCAATCAAAGCTGTCCTTAAATACACACACACACCTTAGAGTTCCAATGAGTCCCAGGTGTTCCCAATCGGTTAAACAGGAGCCATGGTGCACAGAAATCTCACACAAAAAATTCGAATAAACAGCCGCGTCGCGGGACAAGACAAGTAAAAAAACTGCTTCAAAGAGCAGTGTTTATTACAATACCATACACAATAAATACAACTATATTCGGGCTTTGTGAGTACAGAAAAAGGCTGTAATTATTTTAGCGAAATATTTTCAATTTGACTGTATTCATAACCGTTTTTTCAGGTGATACCGTGATGTGTTTTTCTTGAAAAATACCAAAAACAATACTTCAAAGTGGGGTGCGTAATTTAATGTGTCCTTGAAAAATTTAAAATTGATTGATTTTCTCGATTAAGTATGTGTTAACAATGCCGAATTGAGTTCAAAAAGCTTTTATATATTTTTTTTCACCGCCCCTATCTGGTTTCATATTCTTTGATCATTGGTGCTCCTGATGCACAGTGCATTACGCTGTAGGAAAGGGGTGGGTTTATGTCATGATTACTGATGCGGGGCAGATGGCCACGGACGCTGATTGGATGCTGATCCCTTTTAAAACCCCCGTCTTCCTGTCAACGATTGTCAGTTCCTCTGCGAACCTTAGCCCCACGCTAGGCAAGCGCTTTTTGACACCTGACTCAATCCTGTCCTGTTTCCCGTTTGAATCCCGGCGCCGACCTCTTTTCTGAACCCGTTTACGTTTCTGCTCCTCCATCCCGGGCATCGACCTGTTTTTTCCCCCGCTCTCGACACTGCATTCGCTCGCCACGGAAGTGCCACTTCCACGTTCCAAGCGATCTGCTACCCGTGACCGACGATCACCGGATCATGGGTGAAAGCCCTTTCCTTCTTCTAAATAAAGCTGAGTAAATCGAACGCAAGTGTGTCCCGTTTCCGTTCCTGGTCTCTGACAGTTTATGGGGGGAAGAGAGTGATTTCACGCGCATGCTGGCAGTTTTCTTTTATTCCAGGATGAAAATGGTGAAAGTAAGAGAAGGACTGTTTCAAATACAGTCCAAATGCCAATGCAGACCCCCCCAAAAGATGAAAAAGTAAGAGTTTATTCGAGCGCATCTCGGATAAACACCTACATGCATGCGGCCACAGAAGCAGCTTGATGGTGTTAGCAAGTAAAATATTTTAAAGTTACGAATACCACCTTTAAAATAAGCATAAATTATCTGCCATGAAAAACTACTTTCTAACTCTGTTCATCCTTTCCTCCACCCTATTTACGCCACACAAGAATTGAACAACAAAACGGTACGGTCCAAACACCAGGATATAAACAGAAAGTAAGCCCAGATTTGTGGACCTCCACCCCCAAAGGAGGCGCAGTACGGCGTTAAAGCCTTACCTCGTCGTGTACACAAGCGCGTTGATGTCTAAGTCATGTCCTATTTGTGGAGCGTGATGGATTTCCCCCTTCGCACGCCCGCCTCAGCTCAGCAGGGAGAAGGCCGGAGCCTGATAAGGTGATTTATCTGCCGCTTTCCCGCCCGCTGTAATGGATGACACATCCACCTGAATGCTGAAACTTCATCATCTGGCCCCTTACGCACCTGCAAACCCCGTCCCTCCTCCCCGCTCCCGTAGAGAGAGAAATGAAACACACATATAAGAAAATACAACACTCAATTTTTCTTTTTACTCTGAACATTAAAAGTGCTGAAGTACAGCATTTTCCGGACTATCAGGCGCACCTAAAATCCACATCTTGGCCAGAATTTTGAATGTGCGCCTTTTGACCTTGGTGCATCTTATATACCGCAAAATATGGCGGATCAGATTGGAAACTGTACAGGAATTATATGAGGTTTTAAAGTATATTATCGCATTTGTGCAAGCGATGGACTCGAACAGTGAGAGTGCCAACACTTGACCACAAGACAACCAGTGTCACAGACGACATACGAAAAGAAGGCATTATCATCACACTATTTCTACTCACAGTGCCAGAAACAAATGTTAAAGAGTGGAAAAAAAAATAGTCGTCCTAAAAGCTATTAAAAAACGCAAAGTCAGAGTCATCGACAGATAAACCAAAGAGTTATTGTCTTCATCATGCTTTTTTGCAGTTATTCAAACCTTCAGGACGACTTTCTGTTTTTTTTCATCTTTTAACATTTGTTCCTGGTACAGTAGGTACATATAGCGTGATTATGAAATGAAATATCTTATCCCTTTTCATCCTTTTCATATTCATATATTATCTGTATGATTAGTAGTCTAGTGGTGTTAGACTTAAGTGCAATTCCTCTTGCATACAACTATTTGCATTTTTGATTAGCGCCGTTTTTTCGAATGATTAATCAGCAATGATAATTCATGAATAACTTCGGTTGCATTTACTTTAATTTTAATTTCATGTGCCTTATAGTCCGGCGCACCTTATATATAAAAAGATCATGACAAAGGATTATTTTTTTGTGGGTGCACCCTATAACCTGAGCACCTTACACTGAGAAAAATAAGCTAAGTAAAAAAGATCGAAGCAAACTCGACTTTTTCTATTTTATTTGTGAGGACTTGGGAGGAGGAGTGGACGGGCTGGGATCAGGCTTGGGCTTCAAATCTTACCTCTAGTATGAATATTATATCCCCTCAATTAATCAATGACCAAAGTGTAAATTATCACTATCAGGTGGGTGGCCATGTTTAAATGAAGAGTTTTATGTAAAACTGTGATGAATGAATGATGAATGCTGGCTTAAATAGTATTTAATATTACTCACTGTTATATTTAAATTATTGCCTAAGTATCATTAATTATTCAGTTTGATTTAATTATCTTTTAATTTCCCTGCAATTTAGTTAATCAAATGATTAATGTTGTATCCTCAGTGTAAGATTTTGTAATTGGGGATTTTTTTCTTTTTTATTCTACACAGTATACGTTTAAGCATTCCAATTAACTTCATCTATCAAGTGGTTATGATGTAATGTAATGGTGAAAAAAAACTTAATTAATCATATAAATGTATTGATTATTGATTATATTAATACAAGCAAAGACACATAAACTATCAGATAAAAGTGCATTATTTTAACAAATACTGGTCAAAAAATTTGTATTTTTCTACATACAATTTTCTACATAAAACTGTGAATTTCCCTACAGGGATGAATAAAGTATCTGACAGACAGACAGACAGACAGACAGACAGACAGACAGACAGATAGATAGATAGATAGATAGATAGATAGATAGATAGATAATCTAAAACGAAGCTGACCTATTAACTCAAAAACCTCACAAAAGACTCATCAAAAAAAATGGGAGGAAAAATTGTGTTGTTTGGTATTTTTGAGTTTACCTAGTTTATATTCTCCTGTGTGCTTTGTAGCTCTTGTTTTTGGTTGCACTACACCATAGAGCAACATTTAGTCATCACATATTATACAATCTGCCTTTAATTTTTGCAGTTTCACATCACGTACAAAATAGACAAACATTCATCCTTTTTATATTAACAAAAACATTAAATCACTCTAAATTGTTGATAAGTTTATAGTTAAGACACATGAAGACAGGACATTTGAACTTGCAAGGAGAACAGGAGAGGGCTGCACAAAAAACTCTCACAATGCCAAAGTCCCAATCCGTTCTAAATGCCTCCTCTGAGCTTTTTCTTTTTATTGAATCCTCAAGATTGCAAAAAGCAAATCTGCTTTAAAGGGTGTTGAATCAAAGAACAGCAACATTATTGGCAGAAGGGAACAATGATGCAAACAGTGCATAACACTAAAAATAACAAACGACAGTGAGGTGTACTTGTCAAAAAGCAAACGGACATCCTATGCAATGTCCAACATTAAAAACAGATTAAACTCATCAATTATTAATCAATTATTTGTGGTCATATGTATTACATTATGCATTTGCCACTATCATTTGAAGCAAAATATTTTGTTTTTCTTTCTTATTTTTTTCATGATGAAAGTTACAAATAGAAAATAAAAACATGCGGATTTAAAATATTAAGTGTATTCCCAGTAAATGAAAATTTACACCAATTTTTTTTTCAGTATGATAGAGACAATTTATTTGAACAAAGACAGGGGTTGGCCACTCAAAACAATGAACGAGCTATATTGGACCAAAAACCACACTAAAAACTCCGCAAAAAAAACAAAAAAATAAAAGCTTTATAGAAGCCTTACAAGAAAGGCAGCACATACTCTATGTGTTTGTACTTATTCATCCATTTTTATTGGAAAATATTAAAGCCCCAATGTGTAATATTTGACCATAAGATGGCATCATGTTGTCTGGTATGAGCGAGGGCCAGTGATACACGGCACAGCTTGGCAGCAGGATGCTGGACAAACACGGTGCCGACTTAAGTGGGCATTTCATTAGGTAAAAGAAATACAAATTTCTCAACCTATGATATATTTTTTAATAAAAAATAACATTGTATTTTAGTTCATGTAGTTTTGCCTAGTATTCAATCGATGTTTTTTACTTAATAAAAGTTTTTTGTTCCAATAGGAGGCACTAATTACACACGAATTTGGGTCTCATGTTTTTTCTTCTGGGCAGCACGGTGGATGAGTGATCAGCACAGAGCCCTATAGTGCGGAGGTTCAGGGTTCAAGTCCAGCGATCGCAGCCTCTCCATGTGGGGTTTACATGTTCTCCCCGTGCCTCCGTGGGTTTCCTCCCATATTCCCAAAAACATGCATGTCAGGTTAATTGGCTGGTCCAAATCGACCCTAGGTGTGAATGAGCGAGTGAGTTATATGTATCTGTGTGCCCTGCGACTAGTTGTCAACCAGTTCAGGGGGTCCCCTGCCCACTACCCAAAGACAGCTGGGATGGGCTCCGGCGCCTCCACGACCCTACTGAGGATAAGCGGTGCAGATAACGGATGGATGTTTGCATGTTTTTTCTCTTACTGAAACCATGTCATTTTCCATTATCAAACGTTTTTGAAAAAGCACTAGGGAGCAATGTTCCCTCTAAGCTGCGCGCGTGCGCAATTGCGCACTGCTCGCACATTCTCAGCGCACAAGAAAATCTAGCCAGCGCACAAAAATGAGGGCTCAAAATTACTAATTAAGAAGCGACTCAAGTCAAAGTTACAGTGCATGAAGGTAAAAATTCACGGGTTCCCCTGACGTTGTGTCCTAAATGCGGTATTTTGAAGTCGAGTCGAAGGAGAACAAAGTGGAGTAAAGTTAGCAGAGTTTGTCGGGGAACCGGCTTCTTCGACTTTGCTCACTAAAAGGAACCGGCTCTTTCGGGTCCTAAACGGCCCTTCGGGTTGTTTTTCCTTTTTTAATCCCAACATGACCAAATATTATGTAAAATTATGCCCAAAATGACTTAAAGGAAGGGGGGAATAGAACAAAAAAGAAAAAAATACCAACATTAAAAAGTAGTGAAAAGCTAAAAAAAAGAAACAAAAGGAAGAGAAAAAACAAGGTCTCCCAGAATGGAATCTCGGACTCAAATGCGTAGGTTTGAAAGGAATCTTTATTTGCTAGTTGACAGAGCGGGCTTAGGAAGCCGGTGGACGTCGGTCGCTAGCAGCCTTTGGACGGAACGGGAGTTCCGTGACAGGTAAGCAGGTTCAATCTTAGCGGGCATGTCGATGGCCAGGGCAGGAGAGAAGGTCGTAACGCGGGGCAGAAACAGGGTTGGAACCGAAGGCAGGAATCAAAACAGAGAGTCGTCTTTAGTACTTGATAATCTGGCGAAACACACAGGAACACAGAGGTACGTTCGGACAAACTGGTCTGGACGCTGACTGCTTAAGAACAGAACGTCAGCCAATCAGGGAGCGCGCTCCAGCGCGCCACACGACTGCCGCAGGTGTCTTCACTTCGGCAATCATGACACAAGGAAATATTTAGAAAAAAGAAAAGAAAGAAATGTAGGAAAAAAGTAAATAGAGAACAAAAAGAAACAAGTAACAACTCGGGAAAAACAAACACAATGAGATTTTTTTTTAAAGGAATTAAAAAAAAGTTGAAAAAAATCACGGAAAAAAGAATAAAAAGTTTGTGTTGCATTCGAATAATTTCCAATTATATAAAGTCAACTTTGTTGCCAACATTGTACTTCCACTAAAAATATGATTAAGTACAGTTCTGTATCTTACAACCGACTAAATAAGCCCTCAAAAATGGTAATATTATGCGACAAAATATATCAAGAAATAAAAAGAAACGTTTGTAGGCCGTACAACCTTTGCAATAGTACATGAGTCAATTCTTTCAAAAGAGAAAAATAATTTTGCATTGGAAACTCAGCAAAATGTAACTTGATGTCAAGGTTTGGACATGTTTGATATTTCATTATCTTGCCACACTTGGGATTATGGTTGCTCACTGTTGTTTCAAGCACTGCTCACCGACTTTGTGTGAGCGCTCAGACCCGTGGAAAATTAGAGGGAACATTGCTAGGGAGCCACTAAGGAGCACCTAAGTGCCACACGCTGCTCCAGAGCCACGTGTTGCCGACCCCCAGACTAAGACAAACCATTTATTTTGTTTCATTGGCCTTTACCACATGGCTAAATGGCACGATTTAAGCATTATGTCTCACCATTGTGTACAACCTTTAACAGGAAAGACTTTTTCATTGAATTTTGGTTTATTTTATATTTAAATCAGTCAGAAATACGTCATCCTTACCTTTTTTATACTAGTCAAAACAATCAAATGCTAATAACTGCTTGTTATTTTTATTTTAAAAAAGAGCCGAGAGGGTAGTTATTAACATCAGGGCTACGCTCGAACGCCTCGGGCGGCCGCCAATGTTTTAGCGGGGGAGTGATTGAAGAAGGTGGGAGTCAGTTGGTGGGAGGGGGAGATTGTGGGAGCGATCAATATCAGATCAAAGTGTGATAGCTCACCTCACAACAGGCAGAGAGAGTGTTGTTTACCGGCCATTGTCAAGAAGAGTTAGCATCCTAAATAAAGGATAAAAATAGTAATACATCACGGCCATTGAGGCCCTCAGTGGTGTCTTGGCTGCAGCTGAGCATTTCTGTCTTTTGATTTTTTTGAGGGTTGAAAAAGTTCAACGTTCTGTTTGTGAAACGTGATGGAGAATAATTTGATTACAAAAACATAATAAAAAAGTCAAGTCATATATATTTTTTTCTCGTCCTTAAGCACAAAAAGTCTCAAAGGGATGCACAGGGTATATTTACAACATACCCTGATCTGAAAACCGACCTGAGGGCAAGGAAAATAATGAACGATTACATTTATGCTAAAAACTTGCACAATTTGTGTACAAAAATATAATCTAGCTCAATCTTAACAAAAAAACTACACATCTATTCTGCTCTGCAAAGTCCAAGTAATAAAACAGCAGTTTACTACAGGTTGAACACGTCAATTAACTGCGTAGTTTATCAATGGCCCTGCCTGTATGACATTTTACAATAAGTTAAAATTTTTTTTTTGTTTTTATTATCTTTTATTTTTAATTAAAACAAATAGTTTTTAATAGTATATGCCTGAAATCGAATGGGCAAACACTGCAAAGTTTCACCAATGTATAACTCACTTTTCTTCATTATTTCTAAATAAATCTAAATTTTCAGGAAACAATTACAATTCTTTTAAAAATAGCTTACTGTTGTGTTTTCGGATTAATATTTCGAAATGTAACCAATCAGGTGACTAATCTGTGCATTGGAATAAAACTATAAAAATCACCAGAAATATTTTCTTCAATGAACAGTAATGCACGATTGTTATGTACTTACAACTCTATGTTTTATCAGGGCAGATGAGGGGCTATCACGTCCGCTGCACAGTTTTGAGGTCATTGGTTCAAATCCAGCTACCAGCCTGTGTGGAGTTTGCCTGTTCTCCCCGTGCTTACGTCGGTTTCCTCCCACGTTCCAAAGGCGTGCATGTTAGGTTAATTACCCGGTCCAAGTTGTCCCTAGGTGTGAATGAGCGTGTGAATTGTACGTCTCTTTTACCCTATGACTGTCTGGCAACCAGTTCAGGGAATCAGTCCCAGCCCACAACCTAAAGATAGCTGGGATGGGACCCTAATGAGGCAGCATGGCAGTGCGGTGGTTAGCGCGTGTGCGGCACAGTTCTGAGGTCATGGGTTCAAATCCAGCGACCAACCTTCTTGTGCGGAGTTTGCATGTTCTCCCCGTGCTTGCCTGGGTTTCCTCCGGGCACTCCGGTTTCCTCCCACATTCCAAAAACATGCATGTCAGGTTAATCGGCCGGTCCAAATTGTCCCTAGGTGTGAATGAGTGTGCGGCACAGTTCTGAGGTCATGGGTTCAAATCCAGCGACCAACCTTCCTGTGCGGAGTTTGCATGTTCTCCCCGTGCTTGCCTGGGTTTCCTCCGGGCACTCCGGTCTCCTCCCACATTCCAAAAACATGCATGTCAGGTTAATTGGCCGGTCCAAATTGTCCCTAGGTGTGAATGAGTGAGCGAATTGTCTGTCCCTGTGTGCCCTGCGACTGGCTGGCAACCAGTTCAGGGTGTCCCGTGCCCACTACCCGAAGATGGCTGGGATGGGCTCTAGCACCCCAGCGACGACCCTACTGAGGATGAGTGGTGCAGATAATGGACAGAAAGATGGGACCCTAATGAGGATAACCACTGCAGATAATGGACGGATGGACGGATAGATGTTTTTATCAATGACAATGAAGACAATTCATATTCAAATTTTGACTGAATAGTCAATCTTTGCATTGCTAGCGAAAGCACATCTGAATCTCTCCTGTCTTTGTGTGTCCAAGCGAACATCTGTCTGTGTGACATTGACCCCTGACATCAAGCTCTTCCGCTTCCTCCGAGCTGTAAAAAGCATGTCTGGAACACGGGCGACTGGGGGCGGGGGCGCTGCAGGAGAGAGCAGTGGAATAGACAAGGCGAAAAGGAGGAAGAGCATTAAGCTGAGTGTCCAGGGAGGGAGAGCTTAAGTGCTAAAATTAGCAAAAGATTCCACGCACTTATTTCATCGCCAACATTGTCATCCATCCTTCATTTGAAGCATTCAGGTTTACGTTGGGCGCTTCGCACGCCGAATGAGCATCAGAACCAAGCCGAATGGCAGGACCGGCCGGGCTGTGATTGAGCAAACAAGCGCCCAATCGATGATGCGCCCGAGCATGTAACACGTGCCAGTCAAAAGCCATTACGTTCTTCTACTTCCACTCCACTGGTCCCAGACCCATCCAGAAGTCACTGCCCACACAACTGCCACGTGGATATTTTGTGCCACTCCCATCAGGTGCCAAGTCACATTAGGAGACTCTAGGAAGGGGTGTCAGAAATGTCCCCTGACTGGGTCTACAATGTTTGTTTTGTGCTTTTTTTTCTTATCCCAGTTCCTGGAAAGATTTGATTGGAGTCTGTTGATGGTGTCTTTGAAGGCCAAGTATGACAAACTAAATTAGTCTTTTTAACACCAAATTGTCAAGAAACCACAATTCACATTTTTTTCCGTTTGTTTTGTTTTTAATAGAAATCCACTGTCTCTGGTTTGTTATTTTGGCAGATTTTCGTTCTTTATTTTGACTATAATGCACTGTTTACATCATTGTCACTATAAGCCAACCATGTTACAGTTCTTTGATTTCCACAACCTTCACGGTTTACACTTTTATTCAGTTTTTAATATGAGACCCCCTGCAAAAGAGATTGCATTAAGGAACAATTGTTATTTTCACTATTAAATGGGGTCCAACTGTAACAAAACAACCCTCAAAACCAGATGTTATTAGACCAGACAAAAAACTATATTTGAGAAAGCAATGGGTGGTTTCTTAAAAAGTCACACCTCCCACTTTTTACAAAATAAATTAACAAAAACACGATTTTTTTTCTTTGAATTGCCCCTGAAAACTTCATCAATTTGTGTGAATCCAACCCAAAAACTAGATGAATCTTTTCATATAAAACAACCCATGAAGTTGGGTTATTTGTCACGGTTGCCATAGTGCCCAATTGACCGCACCCGTGTGGCGCCAGCTGCGGCTCGTTGACAGATTGGCTTCCCTGCTATTTACACCCAGTCCTGTCACTCTCATTTTGTCAATCCGTCTGCAAATCTGTGTGTATACTAGGCAAGCCGTTTCAACCCTGACTCCTGCCTGTCCCGTTTTTGCTCCCATTTGTCTCCGGCTTAGACCTGTTTTGATCCTGACCACGTCTGCCCTCCCATCCTGGCTTAGGACCCATTTTTGTTCCAGACTACGTCTACTCTCCCGTCCTGGCTTATGACTCGTTTCCGACCCCGACCACGTCTTGCTCTTCCAGTCCCGGCTACCAACCAGTTTTTCTGTCCCTGACCCCGCCATCGCTCGCTACGGAAGATCCACTTCCGTGTTCGGATCATAATCAGAGTACGAGAGCGATTTGCTTCCCGCCTCCAGCGAACACTGGATCGTGGGCGCTGCCCTTCCTCTTTCCTTCAATAAAACTTGCGGTAAACGTTAAGCAATTGGGTCCCGTTTCCGTCCTGTTCCTGACATGAAATGAAATGATCTGCATTTATATAGCGCTTTTCAAGTCAAGACTTCCCAAAGCGCTTTACAGTGTGCTTCACATTTCCCAATAGCGGCCGTGCAGCCATGTAAGGCGCTAACCTGCATATTGGGGGTATTAGGGGTTCAGTGTCTTACCCAAGGACACTTCGACATGTAACACGGAGGAGCCGGAATTCAAACTGAGATCTCTTGATCCCAAGACGAGCACTCTACCTCCTGATCAAAGCAATGGATCAGTTCATTAGACCCCATATATGAGTAATTTGGACCCAAGTGTTTTTAGAGTGTATGTAGCCTTAGCTAATCAGAGTCAATTTAATATTTGTTAGGATTCATAATACATTTGGTTAGTTCTGAACCCATTGCGCTTGTAAAATAAATTACCCAGCAGAACTGTGTTTTAAGGAGAAGATCTTTTTCTCCTCTAAATGTTCTAAACAACATCCGGGCCCCAAGACTAGTTGTGTAAAAAAGTTTTGGACCAAAGCATTTCCATTGATGTTGACTTTATCAGAAATTGCAGTGATTTGAAAACAAATTAAGCCTCGGATGTCTGGAAAGTCATACACTCAAGACGACATATGCAGTGAAACATTTCAATATCCAAACCTACCCAATTTTGGGTTAGTTATCCCCACAAATTTGGGCACTTATTGGGGCAGTTTTGAGAGTTCACTCCTCTGATTGCAAACAAGCGGTACTTGCAAGAGTCTTCACGAACCCTGAAAACACACATGCACATATGCGTACACGTGCAGGAGGCAGGCTGCGAGGGCGCCGGGTTTCTGTGTAGCGCGCCACATGCGAATGAGGCTAAAAGAAGTGAAATGCGAGCTTTGAGTCAAAGACAAGCTCGGGGCTTGCTGCAGGCGGCGAGCGCGCTCAGCTTGGCAAGCAAAGGCGCCTTCTGTCCACAGCTTCCACTCGGCATCTGATGGAGCCTTTCCTCGTCCGAGGCTGCCTCTCAGCGCTTTCGCTCATATGTCAAGTCGCCGGCGCTCCTCACACGTCTCTCCACTGATTCAAACAATTCCATTTGCCAAATATTTAGCTCACTACCACCGTCTTGAGGCCTCCTACCCTGGTTTCCAACAGATCGTCTCCATGTATGGATTCCCGTCATTTCCGACCATTGTTATCCAAAATTTTCTTACATTAGTCTTGACACTATAATTGTTATAGTACAATATTGATGCAATATTGAGAATAATCAATCCCAGAATATTATATATTCCTTTACACAACAAAGATCATCACGACATAAGCTTAAAGACAAAAATGAGGATTAAGTCACAATTGTTACCAAACCGAGAATTTTTCGCAAATTACTTTATCACGATGAAATCAACATTATCACTTTTAATGAAACAAAAAACCAGAGATGTTTTTCACTAGTATATGAAAACTAAAAAATAAGAAAATCATCCTAAACCAACCTTCAGACAAAAAAAAATCAGTATTCAAAAATTTTCCATAAAGTGATTTAAAAACTGTTATCAAGTGTCAAAACCTATTTTCTATATTCTAAGAATATTTCATGAGAAAATTTCAAACAAAAAAAAGTTATTACTTTATTGTGATTGTCAAAAGAAGAATCCTTGCAAAACAAACTAATTGTTATTTTCTCTGTTATATACATTGAAAAAAACATCCCAATGCAACTTTAAAGACAATAATCAAGATTCAAAAAATGCCATAAAGTATTTTAAAAGTGTCAAAATATTTGACATTTATTATAGTCTTAAAATATTGCAACCCCATATATATATATATATATATATTATATATATATATATATATATATATATATATATATATATATATATATATATATATATATATATATATATATATATATATATATATATATATATATATACTGTATTTTCCGCACTATAGGGCGTACCGGGTTATAGGGCGCACCCCCAAAAACTAGTTTTTGGTCCTATATCTTCCATAGATAAGGCGCACCGGATTATAAGGCGCTACAATGGGAACGTCGACAAAACAGTCAGATGATTCAGTCAAACTGATTACCCCCTTAACATTCCCAAAGCTTGCAAAGAAGCAAATACGTGTCGTAGACACGTGCGGATGCGGTGTCCGTACGATGTCACTTAAATGCGTAATTTCAAATATCATTCGGAAGGTTGAAGTCTTGGGATTCAAGAAATGCCAAACATTTCTATGTTTCTATTTTCTTTTTCGCTCACAACTTTACTGTGCATATGACAATAAACACTTGGAATTGAGTTTAATTCACTCAACTCATCACAGCAACATCAAGATCGTTCTAAAACAAGATACCGGGAAAATATAAAGCCGCATAACTCACCTAAGTTCTCACGTTCAATAATGATACGCAATCATGGTCTTCTTACAACCGTGAGTGAAGTAAATCCAGGAGAGTAGAATATTTACAAATACAGACTAATGAAACAGGTTTCTTTCTGGCCTACTTAGGCAAGCTTGCTACGCCATTGCTAAACTCGGCCGATTGCAGGTTTTGTTTTGACCATCTAGCCAATCCGAGGCTCCGAATAACTTCAGCCAATATCGATCGATTTAACGGATGATTGACACATTGGTTAGCCAATGAAACGCCGGTATATAAATCCCAGCATACACCGCGGACTTGCTACGCCATTGCTAAACTCGGCCGATTGCAGGGTTTGTTTTGGCCATCTAGCCAATCCGAGGCTCCGAATAACTTCAGCCAATAGTGATCGATTCAAATGATGATTGACACATTGGTTAGCCAATGAAACGCTGGTATATAAATCCCAGCATACACCGCGGACTACTCCACGTTCGGGGTAAAATCAAGTCGGCGGCTGTTGAGTAAGTTGCGAGACCTTGCGAATTTAATATTGAGCCATATATAAGGCGCACTGTGTTATAAGGCGCATGGTCAGCTTTTGAAAAAAATTAAGACTTTTAGGTGCGCCTTATAGTGCGGAAAATACGGTATATAGCTATATATATATATATATATATATATATATATATATATATATATATATATATATATATATATATATATATATATATATAATTGCCATAAATCATTCAAAAAGTGTCACAAACTGTTTCCCATGTGCCAATAATTTTCGCAAAAAAATTAACTTCTTCACAATAAAATCAAAGATGGCACTTTTAATAAATAATTGCTGCAAAACCCCTAATTATTTTTCCTGTTATTTAAATCAAAATAAAACTCCCAATTCAACCTTAACGGCAAAATATAGGATTTAAAAATTGTCCAAAAAGATTTCCCTCATTACAAGATTTTTTCACAAGAAACATTTTAGTTAGCAATGTCATAGTTCAGAGAATAATTCCCTACCTCGGTTATATAGAATAATAAAAATCATCCCAAGGAAAAAAGCTTAATGAAAGAAAACCAGATTCAAAAATGGCCATAAATCACTTAAAAAGGGTCAAAAACTATTTCACACATTCCAAGCATTCCCAGGATAAAATTCACTTTTCACAATAACATTTTTAAGGATATAATTGCCTTCTTAGTCATTGTAACCATGTATCTGGATAAACAGAGGGAACATTAAAAAGTCAGCAAAAATAAAAAATGAATACTGAAAAATATTAATATATAAAAATAATATTACAGAATAAATAATAGCAATACTAAATATTATGAATGATATCAGAAAATCAAATACTTTCACCATGTTATTGTCATTGTATTTGTGATAATTTTCTCTGTATAGTAACAAATATGGTATTTTTAATCACTGATCGTATACGTATTATTACTATTATTTTTATGATAATTGACTCTCTTTTGCCTGTCACAGCAAGCAAGGTTGTTTTTTTCCATTTCCTTGCGAGGAAACTTCTTTTGTTTCTGTTCAGAGTTTGAGAACAGGGGCTGCTGCTCAGCGCTGATGCCTTGGAGACTGTGGAGATTTTTCCCTCTTTTTTTCTTTTTCAGAAGGAGTTTTATGTATTCTTTATGATGTGATATACAGCCCGGGAGAGAGAACATGGGGTAACAACATACCCATGCCAGTTTTCATTCCCAGCGTGATGTAAAAGAGGAAAATAATACAAGATGACGAGATAGTCCATCTGTTGGTATCTGTGTTTTTCTGTTAAAGTCTTGTTTATGTCACGGTATTGGTAATGCTAGCTGTTTTTAACTATATGGTTAACAATAGCACAGAGATAAACCTTATAGGAAAAAACACATGTACAGTAATCCAGGGACCTAAACTCCCGCAAAAAGGGAAAATCCGTGACGTAGCATCACCCCATCATAAAAGCCCTCAAGGGTTAAACATACCTCAATATAATGTCCTGACTGACTAAAAGTATACAATTGTAAATAAAATAACAATTATCTGTCACGGTTACCATGGTGCCCAATTGGCCCTGCCTGTGTGGCGCCTGCTGTGGCTCGTTGACAGATTGGCTTTCCGTCTATGTAACCTCAGTGCTCTCACTCTTCCTTTATCAATCCGTCAACAAACCTCTGCCCCACAAGATGTGGGTTTTGACACGGTCCTGTTTACTGTTGGTATTTCCTGTCCGGTATTGTTCCAATCTATTTTGTCCTGTTTAATATCGGTTTCTAGTTTCGTTCCCGTCTAGTGTGTCCTGTTTAATTTCGATTTCCTGTTTTGATATCAATCCTGTCCGGTATCAACCCCATCTGTCTGATATCTGCTCCGGCAATTGGTATCGATCTCGTCGGCCTCTGGCTTCCTATCATTCCACGCAGACTGCTGCTAAAAGTGCATGACTCCCCATTTCCTGTAAAATGAAAGGCTTGTGTAAGAACGTCACGCATTTCGGTCCTGATACTGTCCCGGTTCTTGACACTACAGATCTACAAATAATAACACAGAACACATAACTGCAGTTTAATGAATGGTCTTTATTGTCATATGAAAGTACAACAGAATTGGAGGGCTTCTCCTTTCAGTGATAGAAAGTGATTTAGAGACAGCTGGCTAGCTGGAATCTAGCATCAGCTTACCTCGGATTGAGCTAGGTGTATGCGATGATTAAAGGTAGAGTGGGTAGTTTGAGCTGTCCCTAGAAATCCTGCTCTGTTGTTTAACAGACAGCATACAAAAGCCTATCACAGTCATGCCCACCGAACACACAAAGCCTAACATTCCCATAGGATAGCATTTGCTTTGTGCTGTTGCTTACAATGCAACACAATAAACGATACATTAATATCATTGACATTAAAGATCAATTCAATTCAATCGAAAATCTGTGAAGCAGTAAACCAGCGATGACCTAAGCGCAAAGTAGCGAGGAGTCCCTGTAGATGTTTAAGAATTGAAACATAGACGACAGGTGACATTCAGTGCTGGCTCCTTATCACCGGGCCATGCGGAAGAAATGTATGCGCTTCAGTGTCAGCGATGGCCAATCAGCATGGAGAATGAGGTAGAAAACAAAATTGTGATTACTGAGGATGAATCAACCTTTGCAGTTTGTGGCAGAATTGAATCCGTACGTCTAGGAAATGACAAGCATAAATAAAACAACACCGACATAACCTTCGCAACGTTTATTTGGTGAGTTTCTAGTTTTAATCTTTTGGAACGCAGGTTGACATGACATTTTGAAATAAGCATTACGATAGTGACTTAAGTGTGCTGCAGTAAGTTGGAGCAGAATTGCCCGTTTCATGTGATGTCGGCGCAATGTCATGAGGACACTCAAATACTCAAAATGAGTCATGTTTGTTATGATTGTTTTTGGTTAGGTAAGACAATAACATTTTTTTCTATGCTACAATTAATATATTGCTTTATTGTTTTGCCAATCAAATGATGGATAAGACGTAGGTTAATTTATTTGTATATCTCACTGTTATAGATGATTTAATATGGCAGTTGATGCTATAATGAGATATTATTTTACCTCTTTTACCAGAATTATTTTATGTTTTATTTTTCATTTTACCAATTGTTAATGCAACATCCATTGCAGCCTGGTCATTCTGGAATGGGGATGACCTTATTTGCTGTTTTTCTCAAGGTTTCTTCATTTTCCTCAAACTGAGTTTTTTTGAGTTTTTCCTTGCCCTCATGTAAGTTTTGGATCAGGGAATGGTGTAATAATAGTCTGTAGTCTGTAGTCTGTACAGCCCTTTGAGACACCTTGTGATAAAGGGCTATACAAATAAACATGACTTGACTGTGCCTCACCAGACACTGAGACCCCACACGTCATTGTAATGATGTCACCATTATTAACATTGTTGTCATAATCATTGATATAATTGTTGTATTATTACTATTATTATTATTATTTTTAAAAAGTACAGACATGCTTAATGCTGATCTTGGTTTGGGTTGTGAAAATATTGACATAAATAAATTGTTTCGTGGTATGTAAAAGCTTGGTTTGGAGCTAGTCAACTAGATATAGAGTCAACTAGTTAGTACACGTATAACAGGATATGTTTTGGACCAAAACTACTCAAATTTCATTTCAGAAATACAGGTACCTAAAATAAGACCTAATTATTCCACTTTGCAATCAGTTATGTATCTTTTAGTTATGACGTATATTTTAGAATTTAAAGGCACATTTACAGTATCCCCAAGTTCAAATGTTAGTAGAACTGACTAGCTGACTTGAATCATAATCCTGCTGATTCCTACTGGATCAGATCGCTGTCCTTTCCAATTGAAAAGTCATTCAATCTCTTTTATTTTGGTTTTATAAAGACATGATAACCACTAATATGTTTTCAGTTTGCTAGCTTAAAAAATATATAGGTTAAATATCAAAGTTCACTTATTGTTGATTATTCATTGTAGTTTTTGTCTGCAAATAAATTACCATCTTTTCACATTGCTAGAAATTAAATAATGGATATTAGATAACTTCATTTTCTAAGCCTAAGGCCTCATTTTTTATTTCGCATATTTATATATGTCTGACTCTGTCAGGACCAGAACGGAAACAGGACCCAATTGCGTAACATATACCACAAGTTTGATTAAGGTAAAGAGGAAGGGCTGCGCCTAAGATCCGGTGTTCGCTGGACGCGCGAGGCAAATCGCTCTCGTACTCGGATTGTGATCCGAACACGGAAGTGGATCTTCCGTAGCGAGCGACGGCGGGGTCAGGGACGGAAAAACTGGTCGGTAGCCGGGACTGGGAGAGCAAGGCGTGGTCAAGGTCGGAAACGGGTCGTAAGCCAGAACGGGAGAGTAGATGTAGTCTGGAACAAAAATGGGTCATAGGCCGGGACGGGAAAGCAGGCGTGGTCGGGATCAAAACAGGTCGTAGCCGGAGACAAACGGGAGCAAAACGGGACAGGAGGGAATCAGGGTCGAAAAAGGCTTGCCTTGTTTACACGGAGGTTCGCAGACGGACTGACAACAGGGGATTGACAGGACTGGGTTTAAGTAGGGACAGGGAGCCAATCAGAACCTGCGGCAGTTGGCGCCAAATGAGCGGGCACAGGTTATTCACATCCGTTATCATGACAAACTCGTCTATTCTACCAGCTTGGAAACCAGCAAACAGGTGATCAAAGATAATCGTTTTTAAATAAAATGATTATGACAGATGTGTTGATTGCACATCTGTCATAGTGAATGTTAACTTTTGCACTTGTTAAAGGGGAGGTGCGTAATTTAGAATGTCCTTAAAAAGTTCAAAACAATTATATTCTCTATAAAGTATTTGTTAACAATGCCTAATTGAGTTCAAATAACCTACACATTGATTTCCACCACGCTTATCTGCTTTCAACTTACTTTTATCTTTCGAGTTCCGGCCCAGGAGCTCATTACACTGGAGGAAAGGAGGCGGGGGGATCTGACTGACTTCAGGCGCTTGCTCGCTTTTCTTTTACTCTAGGATGAAAATGCTGAAAGTAAGAAAAGGGAAGAGTTTATATGCGCATGTTGAAGAATTTCACGTACTTGCATGCGCTAAGGCTGCAGTGATAATTCCAGCCGGAAGATGGTGTCAGCAATTAGAATATTTTGTAGTTAAGGACACCACCTTTAAACATAACAAGCATGAGTAACACAACATTATTGGTACGGGGCCATGTTAAGAAGCAAAAAAAAAATTGTGAGCTTTCAAGCAGACCTTCTAACAAGTGATTAAAGCCAACACTCCACACTAACTCATCTCCCGCCTTCTTTTTACCCTGCGGGGAAACCGACAAGAGAGCATGGGGCTGGCAACGTTTGTATATGTATGCGTGTGTGTGTGCGTGCACCATACCTGCTTCAGCATATTGTGGCCCTCCAACACAAAAAGATGATTAGGGAGGATTTTCTCCGAGGCTGAACAGCATGCCTTTAAGACCCAGACAGCTGGTAAAAGATGTTCAAGAAGAAAGAGCCGTTATACACTTGCAGGAAACAGAATAAATAGCAAAGAAAGGAACAGTTTGCTTTGGAGACAACCATGCAACACATTTCCCAAATGAAAGAATGAAAAAAATCCAAGTCTGTTTAAAGAGTATCTGGTTATTTGTTTCTAAACAAATGATACATTTTTGAAGAGAACTGAACAAAGACTGAGAACTTTGCCATACTGATCTGAATAAAGTGTCTATGAATTTGTCCTGTTTTTTTGGGTAACGTCGCAGCTAGCGAACTATTTGTGTGTAAAGTGTAAATGCGTTTGTCAGCATTCTATTAAGGCTGCAACATTGAAGTGATCAAATCGATTTAAATATATTATTACAAGCATTGGCAGCAAATTTCATCATCCGTTTATTGTTTCGCGCATTGAATTTGTTTGACGTTGTAGTGTAGTTGGGCTGTTGATAGGACTTGCTTGTATTACCACTTCGATCCAGCAGAGGGCGGATCAAGAACACATTTTGTTGCGCAACATCCTTTTTATCCGGTGACGAAATTGTAGTTCGAGGTATTTTGATGCAAAAGGTCCTCTTGATCCGATAAAGTACTCGCATTGTATAGAAAAATATGTTGTATATGGTGTATAGAAAAATATGTCGACCTGGAGAGGGATGGGTGCCACCAGGCTGTACTTGCCCAAGACGCACCACAGGATACGGTGCCCCTATAACCCTAGTGGTTAAGGGATCCAACCAACCATAGCATACATGTAAATGTGTCAGGGCCAGAACAGAGGGTAGACCCAAATGCGTAACGTTTTAACAACAAGCTTTATTGCGGAAGCGGACAAATCAGGTGCAGGAAAACAAATGTCAGTGAGGCTGGGCAGGAGAAGCAGGAAGCCCACGAGATCGGAGCGTGGTCAGAATGCGGAAACGAGTGGAGTAGCCGTGACGAGCGATCGGTGTGTGGTCAATGGACAGAACAGGTCAAGTAGCCGGAGACGATCGGGAAGTCAGGGACAGATGAGGGCTGCAGTAGCTCAGGAGGTAGAGCGATCGTTTTAGGATTAAGGGATCCCAGTTCGAATCCCGGCTTGTCCGTGTTACATGCCGAAGTGTCCTTGGGTAAGACATTGAACCCCCAATTACCCCCAATAAGCAGGTTAGCGCCTTACATGGCTGCACAGATCACGGCCGCTATTGGGAAATGTGAAGCACAATGTAAAGCGCTTTGGGAAGTCATTGACTTGAAAAGCGCTATATAAATGCAGATCATTTCATTTCATTTCAATGCAGATCATTTCATGAGCAGGATACAGGTTAGGACGGAACAGACGGGATCGATACCGTATACGGGACAGTGGATATCGGGGCTTGGATCAGGGATTGATACAAGATACAGGATACCGGATAGACGGGATCGACATCGAGCAGGACTTTGGACAGGATACAGGACGCAAGATACAAGGCCTAGATCAGGGATCGATACAGGAAACAGGATACGGAACAAACGGGAGCCAGAGTCAAAATGCTTGCCTTACAAGTGCAGAGGTTCGTTGACGGACTGAACAGGAGTGAATGAGATTACTGAGTTTAAATAGGAGGGGAACCAATCAGGAAACCAGCAGCAGCTGGAGACAAACGAGCAGGCACAGGTGAGGGGTATGGGCAAATCATGACATAATGTATGTTTGTCTATTGTTAAGCCTTTTGACAAACTTTTTTGCTTTTAATCTTTTTATATAGAACATTCTGTTGTTGCACTTTTTATCCTTTCTCTACCAACCCCTTCTTTATATTCTCTGTCTGCATTTCGTACCTCCTTCCATTCTATTATTACATGCTCTGCTGAATCTTTCTTTCTGTCATTCTTTATACAAACCAGTGATATGTTTCCCTATCATTTTTAACATTTTGTTTAAGGCACTGTGTCCAATCCTTAGTCTTAGTCATCTGGGGCCCCTTGCTGTCGACTTTAGATGACTTCACAAAACCTGATGCTGCAATTGAGAAAAGTTGGGAGTTGGAGTTTTCCCACTAATAGACCAGGAGTGACCAAGGTAACATATTTTCTAGATTCGTTATGCAAAGTTTAAATTGGTAACCCTCATAGACTATCGTGAATGGATAAAATCATTTTGCACACATTTTAAAGCAGTTTTAGAACATATGTTACTTTCTTTAGGTATTTTAAAACAATAATAACTTTAAATCATGCTTAACAGAATGCAATTTCTAACCACTGCATTGACAATAACAAGAAATGTGTATATGAATGAGTGATCTTTATTTACTTATAACGCTTCCAAGTAGGAAGTAAGGTAAACCAATCAAAATCCAAATTCCACTCTATCAAAATGCAGAAAAAGCACAGAAGTAATAATGACACATTTGTACGCTGAGCCCCTTTTGAGACGACAGCAAATGAAAAAATTGCCAACCTTGGGATAAACAGGTTTTTCTTTGTTGGCCTGAATCATCTTCCACAAACACATAGAAAGACAATTGATGACAAACATTTCAAACTACTGTTTCAAGAACATTTTTGAGATCAAATTTTAATCGCCCTTACACCAGAGGTGGGCAATCTCCGGCCTGAAGGCCGCATATGGTACATCAAGCTTTTTAATTTGGCCTGCCCAACAGTCTTGTCCCCAGTCTCCCTTCTATCTGCCCATATCATAAACTCTCTATATTTTTCGTGTAGCCTTAATTGGTATTGCAGTCAAAGCCAACTATCAAATAGCAAGATACATTTCCTGTGCTTGCTATTTTAATAATTTTGTATTATTTTACCTATCAAGATAATATCAGACTATCATTAAAATAACACTTCTGAGCCAGCCTATCACATTTCGAGTTTTTCAATGTATATTATGTGGTTTATGAAATAAATCCATCCATCCATTATCTGCACCGCTTATCTTCAGTAGGGTCACGGGGATGCTGGAGCCCATCCCAGCTATCTTTGGGCAGTGGGCAGGGGACAGCCTGAACAGGTTGCCAGTCAGTTGCAGCCAGGGCACACAGGGACAGACAATTTGCTCACTCATTCACACCTAGGGACAATTTGGACCGGCCAATTCACCTGGCATACATTTTTTTGGAATGTGGGAGGAAACCGGAGTGCCCGGAGGAAACCCATGCAAGCACGGGAAGAACATGCAAACTCCACACAGGAGGTTCAATCTCATGACCTTAGAACTGTGCCGCCACACACTAACCACTGAACCGCCGTGCTACCCTATAAAATAGATATACTGTATAGTATATTTCATTCCTTTCATTTAGTGTTTCAAAGCCAATTTTACAAAATGGATTGATTTATAAACACATTTAAGATGAATGTATGTGTATTTATTCATAAATGCATACATTTTAAAATCTTTTTTGCGCATTTATTGCCGCATAAACAGATTTGAGGAACCGAGTAAACTTTTTGCCCTGGTCCCTCTGCCAAAGTTTTTAACCCAATCGTCACGCAACTACAAAAGTTTGTCCTTAATGAAAATTTAATGTTAGCATCTGCATGACAAGCTAATCTTCAGATCGTAAGTAAACTAAGATTGTAATCTCCATTTTTTTAAACCATTTAATTTAACAAACCTCTCAAAATTGTAAAATTCACAGCGGTTCAACCTCTCGACTCATCATAATTGGCCGTCTCTTCTGCTTTAGGGTTGAAAGTTGAAACGCACACATCGACTCCAATCAAAATAAACTCCTGCCCCAATATTAAAACCCCGTCTCGGCGCTCATATAAATCCCGCCAACAATATCTATGTATTCCTTTATGCAATATGCCTTTAATAAACATAGTGTCAGAGGGAAACCAAATAACGGGCGGCAGAGAGCATGTAAAAAAATCAATTAAAACTAAGTCACCGAGCCGGCTGCCCGATTGTCTGTGGCACTTATTTGATATAATATGGTTAATACCAACGGCTGGCTAAATTAACACAATTTCGTCATCGCCTGTGTGTGCCCGTTTGTGTGCGTGAGTATGAGGGGGAGGGTACTTGGCTCCAAGGGGACCGCTGGGAGTGAGATTAATACTACACTTGAAGTCAACAATAGGGCTGACCATAGAAGAGCCCACGGTCAGGCAAATGTGGATTTGTAGGCTCTTCAATCACAAAGAAAGACTTCCTTAAATAAACATAAATGGATTTAATGAACTACATGGTGAGATTAGCTAAACAGAAAATAATGGAAAATTTCCAGTATGAGCTGTGGATTTTGATTTTCTGTTTTTCTGGGAGCACTTAAAATTAATTGTTTCAGTGATATATTCATTGTCTACTAATTAGATTATATAAAATTTAATTTACACAATAACAAAACCATTTTAAACCATCCCATCCATCCATCCATGCATCCATAAACAGACCATAATTTCTCACATAGCAAAACCTTCAGTGAGTTCATGGACAAATTTATATTAATTAAATATTTTTGTTATTTGAAGCACTATTTTTGTTTTATCAGAAAACCAACTATGGTCGTTGATATAATCATCCCCCTTGTATTATTTTAATCGAAACACCTAAATAAATAAGAGAATTCCAATTTTGAAAATAAAAATTAAAACTCTACTTTTGAAATCAATCTGCAGAGCTGAAAATATTCTAAAATAAGAACATAAGGCTCAAAGTGTCCTCTGCAGGGTGGCTGGGCTGTCCCTTAAAGATAAGGTTAGAAGCTGGGTCATCTGGGAGTGACCTGGTGCAGAGCCGCTGCTTCTCCGCGTTCAGAGGAGCCACCTGAGGTGGCACGCGCATCTGAAAAGGATGCCTCCTGAATGCCTACCTCCGGAGATGTTCCAGGCATGTCCCACCGGCAGGAGGCCCCAGGGACGACCAAGGACAGGCTGGAAAGACCACATCTCTAGGCTGGCCTGGGAACACCTCAGGATCCCGTCGGATGAGCTAAATGAAGTGGCTGGGGATAGGGAAGGTAATAAATGGATGATGGATGGTTAAAATCAGCAAAAAATAATGAAAATAAAGGAATTTTAGGAAGAAAATACATTTACAAAAATTCCAGTTTAAAATCGACTATATATTTATGTATTTATCTTTGCTTGTTATCCACACATTTTTAGGGTAGCGCTGTATGTATGTAGCACTGAGGGAAAGACTTAATTTGCAAAGAGAATTTAGCTTCAAATATTAGCAGCTAGTATAAACCTTTGCCACAAGTATATTGGTACTCTTTGAGTTTATCGCCAACCGTTTGATTGTACTAATCTGTGCTTCTACATTTTGCTCTTGCAGCGTCCCGAGAGAACCCCTTATATAATATCTAAAATAGATTCTGAAGAAAACTAGGGCACTGCATTTTCTTCTTTACCACATGTCAAAACCAGAAATCCACTCCATTTTTACTGCCCAGCCACATGGCTGGCCATTGTTGGTGGCACAGTGTGTGTGGGTGTGTAGTGATGCATGGGCTTCACTGGATCGTTTATATGGTGTTGCAGAGCAATTGATTCCACGGGAGCTTTGGGGGTTTGGGATTAGGGGAGAGTGGAGGGTCCAGCATCTACCAGCTCCACCTCTGGCAGCCTGCTGGGAGTTGAAGCTGCAGGGTGGTACTGGCTGAGGGTCACAAGGTATTGTTCAGCAACCCCCGCCCGCTCCTTCTTTGCACCGTCTGGAAGCTGTCACACACGTGTAATGGATGGTGAAAGGAACACCACGAGGGGGAGGAAAGAAGGCGATGTGCTTTTGAGGGTTTCCTACTTGGTGACTTTGACGGATGGCGGATCAATGGGAAGACAGAAGTGCCAAGGTGGACGGAAGAAATGGCAACATTAGTCTAATTATCGGCTGAGATGATTTCATTTTCTGCGTTACGAAGACGAAAAGGGGTATCAAATATAGCCGCAATTGGTCATAGTTGTATGTTTAGTTGTAAACAAATTGAATGGAGCTTTGCGCCTGTCCTGGGTTTCACAAAGTTTTGCAAAGTACTGTATAAGTTGTTGCATTTGGTTGCACAAACGAGATATAGCTAAATACTCATTTTCATCTGTAGTCATCTGTAGAACACAAAAGACAAAAAAAGTCCGTACAATCTCAAATCAACGACAGTGACAGTGTGGTTATACACAACTGACCAAATCCAGATATGAAAACACATAAAACAACATACAAGCGCATTTTAGGATTACTTTTTCTGGGAACTTTTTGGAAAGTGAGGTCATGAGTAAAGATTCACTGTTCATCACCTACTCAATTTTAGTAAATGACCGAATCAGTAAATGGGAGAACTGTGTAACTAGTGCAAAATAGTTAATCTATGTAGTATTTATTCACTGTTTTATTTTCACTCCCGAAATAATTATTTCCATTCATTTACCCCCCAAAATTTTTTGGTCCATTATTTGTTCCCTAACTAACTGTATTACATCTGCAAATACAACCAATGTTTTCCCTTACCTTGCGTTTACAGCCCAGCAATAGGTTTTTCTGCCATTTGTTGTGTCAAAGCTATGTCAGGACCAGAACGGACACAGGACCCACTCGCGTAACGTTTCTCACTAATATTATTAGAAGAAAGAGAAAAGGTTGCGGCCACGATCCAGGGATTGCTGGATGCGGGAAGCAGGTCGCTCTGAACAGAAGTGGGACTTCCGTGGCGAGCGATGTCGGTGTCGGGAACGGAAAAAAGGGGTCAGTAGCCGGGATGGAGAGCAAAAACTTGGTCGGGATCGGAAACAAGTCGAAAGCCAGGAGGGGAGAGTAGACGTGGTCAAGATAAAAAACGGATCGTTATTCGGGACAGGAGAACAGACGTGGTCCAGATCAAAACAGGTTGTAATTCGGGATGGGAGAGCAGACGTGGTCGAGATTAAAACAGATCGTAGCGAAAGACAAACAAGCAAAAAACGGGACAGGCGAAAAAGGTTTTGCCTTGTAAAAAAACAGAGATTTGCAGACGGAACCGACAACCGCGCATTGATAGGACAGGATTTGAATAGTAGGGAAGCCAATCTGACAACAAGCTGCGCCATGGCAACCATGACAAGTTGTAAACAAATGTATAAAAACAGTAATAAAAATAACAACATAAAAACTATTTCTACGAATATGTACTTTTGTTGCATCTCAAATGATGATCGAATCATAATATGTTTCAAAAAGTGTAAATTTTAAATTTAATCTCCTCACTAATTTGATTTGTTTTTAGTTCAAGGCAATGTCATGTCCCTCACGAGTACTTGTGGGTCTATAATGTTTTGGAGTGTGAGACAGCGAGACAAAGCCAATGAGGCTTAATGAAGACGCTTAAGCTCACGATCACAGCGGACAGATGGCTTTCTGTTGTGCGTCCAAGTGCAAGTGTGGGACACCTCGCCGAGTTGAAAGGAAGCGCCAAAGGCGACGGTGCCCGTGGGCTTCCGTCCTTACTGGAGGGTCAACAGCAGTCTCTGCCCAAAATAAAAGGAAAGTCCCAAAGTCAGGGGGTGGTCGTGTGATCTTGAATTTGCCACCACGGTCCAGGAGCTCGGTTTTATTTTCCCTTTCAGCCTACTTTCGTGTTTTCCCTTTCATCTATGTCAGGAGTGGGCAATCTATTGCCTACCGGCCATGTGAAATGAATGAATGACACAAATGGCCTTAACTGTCATTATACAAGTATAACAAAAAGACCAATTGCATGTCAAGTTCATGAATACATTTTATTATTATTGTCATATATTTGTATGTTTTTTATTTTTATTTTTATTTATCCATTTTTTATATATTTTCCAATATTTTCCAAACGTTTATGACATCATTAAGAGTATCCTTGAAGAAAATCTCCTTTCTTTTTCTCAGCTCCATACATTACTCTTTTGCAAAAGCAGCAAACAGCACAGCAGCCGAGAGAGCAAACAGGACAAGCAAACAAAACAAAAATATCGCTTTGCTCGGGCGCTGCCCCCTCTGGATATGTGAACGCTGCCGTCTGCACAGGTAGTGGCTCAGGCCAAGGCCTCGCTTTGACCCTCCGATTGTCAAATCACACCTCAGATTCGCTCGGAGCCACCCGGGTTTACATAATCCTCTCATCCCGGGACGCCTGCTGGATGCCGGCCATGGAACGTGAACGGCAAGGAAAGCCCTCCATCTGTTTCTGTGCAGTCACACTTTGTACAGTATGGAGAACAATTAACACTTCAAATGAGATGGAATCAAATGAATGACATTCAATTTGTTGTACATGCCTGAGGACACGGTCAAAATTTACTTAAAATCTATGACAGAAAAGAAAAGAAAACAGGGAGGTCACCTAGGAGTGCCCCGAATTTACATAGATCAGGGGTGGGCAAACATTTTGAGTCGCGAGCCGCATCGGGTTATTTCAATTCAATAAATAGCTTGTTATTGTTTTTTGTTTTTAATGTTAAATAATATTGGACTTTAGAAAAAAAGAAAGGAAATCATGCACAGTATGTTGTTTACCGTTACAAAAATACATAATTTTGAAAAATGTTTATGTTTTGAAGGGGCGTCATCTCAGATAGGGCGCTTAGCACCCTTTTTCATTTTTCTCAATGGTATTGTGAAGTTGATGATTTGGAATTCATTGTAATATTGTATTTCAATGAGACAAAATAAATCAAATGTTAACACAGTAAAAAGAAACGCAGCATTGAAAAAAGAACTGTCACGACCAGAACGGAATCAGGACCCAATTGCGTAACGTTGACCACAAGTTTTATTGAGATAGAGGGAGAAAGGGCAGTGCCCGCCATCCGGTGCTCGCGGGAAGCAAGTCGCTCTCGCAATCGGATCGTGAACCGAATACGGATGTGGATCTTCCGTAGCGGGAGATGGCGGGGTCAGGGACGGAAAAACAGGTCGAAGCCGGGGCAGGAGAGAAAAAAACGTGGTCAGGGTCAGAAACGGGTCATAAGCCGGGATGGGAGAGCAGACATGGTTGGGATCAAAAAACAGGTCCTAGCCGGAGACAAACGGGGAGATCAGCAACAGGCAAGTGGAAAAACACTGAAGCAAAATCAGTACAGGCGGGAGTCATGGTCAAAAAGGCTTGCCTCGCAAGAACAGAGGTTTGTAGACTTACTGACAAACGGAGAGTGACAGGAACAGGCTTAAAGAGGGACAGGGAGCCAATCAGATACCCCGCAGCGGGCACAGGTGATCCAAATTGGTAATCATGACAACAATTTGAAATGATTCCTATATGCTACCGCTAACATTGCTCGTGTATTCATGCACAGCACTATGTCAAAGTCAAGGCCCGCAAGCCACATCCGGCCCCCAGACAAGGTTTTATTTGGCCTCTGAGATCCTTGCACTTTATTTTATTGATGTGTAATGAATGATAGACAATCGCTTCTTTATTGTCGTAAACTTAACCTACATTTGTTTAAATTTAAAATATAATAAAAAATACCAGCTTCTTTCATTCAATGTTCATCCAAGGGATATCTATATCAAGTGTGTTTTTTGTTCCTGTTGAAAATAAAAGAATACTGTCTGAATCAAAATAAAGTATTGCTATATTATTCCGATCATAATGAAATCTATTTGTTAGCTTTTTAGTAGGTTCAATTAGGTTCACACGACTATCTTTATTTAATGTTGAACATGAAATCAATCTGGCCCCCAGCTTGTAGCTTGTTTGCCCCTTCCAGCCGTTTTGACAATTTTGACACTTGTGGTGTACATTATATTCAATAAGCATTTTGCGTGAATTATAGCACACAATGACACTTGCTTGTTTAAAATGGTGCATGGCTGAAAATTAACATGCTGTTCTTTAAAAAAAAAAAAAAAAAAAAAAAAAGCAAAAACAAACAATTACAATCGACCTAAGCACATCTCTTCCTGCTGGTCAGTTTTAATCTTTTGCCAAGAACTGCTGATAAATTTGCTGGAAATTTCCTCTCCCTGTAGGCAGACAGGATTTGCAATGAATTACGCAGGGGCAAAATTGTTATGTTCTCTCCACTCTGCACCTGTTCATACACAGAAAAAAATGGGCGAAAAAAAGGAAAACATAGTGG
This sequence comes from Urocampus carinirostris, assembly GCF_059441175.1. Taxonomy (NCBI): domain Eukaryota; kingdom Metazoa; phylum Chordata; class Actinopteri; order Syngnathiformes; family Syngnathidae; genus Urocampus; species Urocampus carinirostris. Next base: position 22,974,946 of record NC_142356.1, read on the forward strand.
GAAAATAAAAGGTTTTATTCCTCTCTCCCCTTTTCATGGAAGTTATCTGTCTAGGAAGGAGGGGGGAGATGTTGGGAGTCTTTATGGCAAGGCAGCACTTGTTAGAGAGAGGTAATATCAGGGTATAAATAAATCCTGCGTATCACAGATGTGTGAGGTGGAGGGAAAAGCGGGGGCTGGAGCATAAAGAGAGCCATCCATCAGTCTCCCAGGGGAGTGGGACAAATTAAAGCCCATAAAAGGGCCTCATTACTGGGGGCAGCTCTCTCCTGTCTCGGCCTCCCCTCATCCTTCCACATCAACTGGCTTGCTCGTGATCGCTCTCTTTCTCTTTCTCTCCTTCCTTTTTCCACTATTGCTCTAACACACATGCGCTAAACATCCACTATCAAGAGCAAATTATCCACATAAAACAAGGAAGGGATCCAGCAATACATAATGTCGGAATGACAATGTCCGCACTGATTTAGAGTAACTATACTAGTGTACAAATTCACATGCCAGAGGTGTGAATTCCTGGCATTAGGCTTGGTAAAATTCATATCTTGAAATCGGTTTAATAAAAAAAGAAGGATTTCAATAGGTTTTGGAGTCATGCCTTTCAATACAAGTAGTATCGATGTTAAAACCAGCCTTTATTTACTGCTAGACAGTGATGTGCAGTCAGGGTAAGCTAGTGAGCCTGAGCCTCACATGTCATAATGGAAATATACAATGAAAATATATTAAATTTTTATATTTAGTCAGTGTTTGAGCTCTTTCTCAGTAATCCTCACATTTTTCTTCTTTTTCAGACTGTACAGTATTTTCACATTTAGTATGTAACCGATTACTGTGGGAGGCATGACATTCTCTTGCCTCATCACAGAAGACTAGTGTGAGACCAAAAATTTTGATTGAGTACACACCTCAGCCCTAACTAATAGTATTAGTGATAGTATTTGTGAGATAACTCTAAGTCAAACTCTCCAGTAATTTCTATCTCGTTGCATGGACTTTTTTTCATAGTAGAGTATTACCTAGGTAATAATGCTTTTATTCAAAAGGAGCAGTACATAGACTTTATTTATGAGTTAAGGTAAGACAACACATCTTTTTTTGTTTTCTGTGCTAGGTTTTATATATTTCTTTACTGCTACTGCGTAAGTCACAATGTCAAAAGTCAAGTCAAGTCAAATTTATTTATATAGCCCTTAATCACAAAAATGTCTCAAAGGACTGCACAGGATTACAGTTACAAAATTACACAATTACCTGATCTTAAACTAGCAAACCAGCATGCGGGCAAGGAAAAACTCAAAAACCTCAGTGTGAGGAGAAAAGAGAAACCTTGAGAAAGGACCTCACATGTGGTAATCCCCCTTCCAGGATTGAACAGGGTGAATTACAATTAGCATTACTGTACACAGAATAGTAAACACTAGGTAAGATGTTGAAAATGTCCGGAAAGAGCATGACATCAACGACGACGCCAGCTGGTAAATGCAGGGGTTGACATGCTGCAGGTCAGACCCCGGTCCGCTGACCCATCCCAAATCATCCTTCTCCTTCGTATCAGCCAGGCAGGCCTCAGAAAAAGACAGGAAAAAACAGAATACGAGGTGGGCATCAATCATATGCTTTGGAATAGAAGTGTGTCTTAAGCCTCAATTTAAAAACTTCCGTTGAGGTTGCAGATCTTATCTCCAGAGGCTTGGCATTCCACAACACCGGGGCCCGGATGGAGAACGCTCTCGAGCCCGCAGACTTCTTGGCTCTCGGAATCACAAGTAGACCGGCATTTTCCGAGCGCAGACTCCGTGCAGGAACATAGGGGGAAATCAAATCAGAGAGATAAGAGGGTGCAAGCCCATGCAAACATTTATATGTTAATAAGAGAACCTTAAAGTCACATCTTAAGTGGACTGGGAGCCAGTGCAAGTTGGCCAATACAGGTGTAATATGCTCAAACTTTTTAGTCTTAGTCAAAAGTCTAGCTGCCGCATTCTGAACCAGCTGCAAACTTTTAATGCTAGACATCGGGAGACCAGAAAGCAATACATTACAGTAATCAAGCCGAGAAGTAATAAACGCATGAATTAAAATCTCTGCATCTGATTGGGACAGCATTGAACGAATCTTCGCAATATTACGGAGGTGGTAGAAAGCTATTCTAGTAATATTTTTCACATGTAACTGAAACGACAGATTAGGATCAAATATAACACCTAGATTTTTGACCGAGTCACTATGGGTGATATTACATTTGTCTAGGTTCAGGGTAATGTTTGAAAACAAATGACGACAGTGAGCTGGACCAATAATCAACATTTCAGTTTTTTCTGGGTTAAGGCGTAAAAAATTATTTGACATCCATCTTTGAATCTCAGTAAGGCAATCCTCCAGATTTCTAAAACTTAAATGTCCAGTTTTTTCCAGTGGCACATACAGTTGAGTGTCATCTGCATAGCAATGGAAACTAATATTATACTTGCGGATAATGTCACCAAGCGGGATCATATAAATACTAAAAAGAAGGGGGCCAAGTACAGAGCCTTGAGGAACACCACAAGGGACATTAGATTGTTTAGAGGTCATATTGCCATAGTTAACACATTGCATCCTGTCTGACAGGTAGGACCTAAACCACGAGAGTACAGTTCCTGAGATACCAATGCGTTCTAGACGAATCAATAATATGTTGTGGTCGACCGTATGAAAAGCAGCGCTGAGATCCAGCAGCAGTAACATTGATGAGGCACCAGAATCTATTGTTAAAAGGAGATCATTGGTTACTTTTGCAAGGGCTGTCTCAGTAGAATGATTTGCTCTAAATGCTGACTGGACAGTTTCAAAAAGGTTATTTTCTGACATGAAGTCATTTAGCTGCTGTGCAACGACCTTTTCAAGTAATTTCGCAAGAAATGGCAGATTTGACACTGGCCTATAATTACCTAGGCTTTCTGGGTCAAGGTTAGGTCGCTTAAGCGTGGGTTTAATGACGGCAGACTTGAAGGCTACAGGAACAATACCCGAGGATAGCGATATATTAATAATATTTAAAACTGATGGTCCTAAGATCTCAAACAGATCCTTCACCAGTGAAGCTGGAAACGGATCAAGCAGGCACGTAGTTTGTTTGGCCCTACTGACCATCTGTGTTAGATTGGCGGCCAATAATTAATTGGTTATCTTATGATAAGATCTTATGATGGATGAATTGTCATGATTACTGATGTGATTTACCTGTACCCGCTCATTTGGCGCCAATTTCCGCGGGTTCTGATTGGCTCCCTGTCACTATTTGAACCCACTCCTGTCCATCCCCTGTTGTCAGTCTGTCTGTGAACCTAAGTGTGCACCAGACAAGCCTTTTTTCGACCTTGACTCCCACCTGTTGCGTTTTTGCTCCCATCTGTCTCCGGCTATGACCTGTTTTGATCCTGACCACGTCTACTCTCCCGTAGCTTACGACTTGTTTCCGACCCCGACCACGCCTTGCTCTCCCAGTCCCAGCTACCGACCAGTTTTTCGATCCCTGACACCGCCATCGCTCTCTACGGAAGATCCACTTCCGTGTTCGGATCACAATGCAAGTACGAGAGCAACTTGCCTCGTGCGTCCAGCGAACACTGGGTTGTGGGCGCAGCCCTTCCTCTTTCTTTCAATAAAACCTGCGGTAAACGTCACGCAATTGGGTCCTGTTTCCGGTCTGGTCCTGACAACAATACTTCATCATCATTATTTAGTGCAATTTAAGAAATAAAAGTTAAGATAATATGTATTTTAAAAAAAATCCTGAATTAATATTAAGGTAGAGTAAGAAAGGAGTTTTTTGTAACGATATAGATATGTCGTGTAGGTATTCACGACTACTCAAGAGACAAGTGTCAATAAAACAATACAAGTAATAATAAAGTCCATAAAGTACTCCCCTAAGGCTGTGTGCGCCAATGAGGACAAGAAAGGTTAAAACATGATGGATCTGGACAGCTTCCGTTTTACACGAGTTTCCATGTCAAATTGTCATTGAAATTAGCAAGCAGTGTGAGTGCAAATCCAGGGCTAAGCCTATTGTAAATAAAAGCAATTCTGCGGCCATTTGGACAAAAGTTTCCGCTCAATCCAGCGTAGATCCCGCTCATGAAATATTAAGGCGGCGATGGAACCGGGGAGCAGTCGACGCTCCGAAGCACCCGAGGGAGAGCACATTTCATATCTTTTTTTTCTTCTTTTTCTTATTTTCCGTGTGATGTGTGAGCCGCCAATCAAGCTGCAATTCTCTATAAGTATTGCTTTTGACATACAGTGACATAAGAAGCCAAATATCTAGGCCAGGCGACAGACTTTGACTCAAAAGTGGTGGCAGCCATTGTTCAGACACTGAATTTATCTTTTGGAAATCATCTACAAATTGTTTTAAGGTTGAAAGAACTCGCTAGTACAAACTGAAAACAATAACTCCTTGTGGTTGGAATACAAAAAAGATAACGGAAATCTCCAGTAGCATACCTGAATATGTAGGGACATAACGTGGTACAGAGAAACCAAGTGAGGAAAAACACTTAACAGTCAACAAAGCCGGTCTGAAAAAAAAAAAAAAAACTTGCTGCAGCTGTGCTAAATAAGGAGACATGGGAAACAAGAATGGATGAGAGAGTTCATGTGAAGATCCTAACAAAATGCCACAGACAACAAATAATGATTTGGATTGGTCAATTACTATTTAATAGGTCAGTTATTATACTGAAGGATAATTGATGAACAGAGCTGCCAAATAATAAAAATGGTATTTCAGAACAGATAAAGATGATTTGAAGATTTTGAATGTGTAGCGATTTTGAGTGGTCAATAAATGATTTCAACAAATAATTGATTAAAAGCAAGATGCTGTTCTCAAAGTTGATGGCACTGCAGTTAAAAGTTGTTCTTCAACAACGGTGCCACTTAAAATAACTGAAAAAACCCAAAGTAGCAACCACAAATAACTTTATTTGACAATTTTAGTGAAAATATAACTTTTTATTTTTTGAAACAATCAACATATTTTGTGATTATTGTCATGATTACTCATTGCACTCACCTGTGCCTGCTCGTTTGGCGCCAGCTGTTGCTGGTTGTCTGATTCATTTCGATCCTATTTATACCAAGTATGCCAGTCTCTCCCTGTCAGTCCGTCAGCGAACCTCTGCATACGCAAGGCAAGCACTTTGACTCTGGCTCCCGTCAGTCCCGATTTCATCCGTATACCACTCGTCTGTTCCTATTTACCCGTTTGTCTCCGGCATCGACCTGTTTTGTCCTTTTGACCACGCTCTGATCTCCCACTCCGGTTAATCACCCGTTTTTAACCAGCGACCACGCTCTGATTTCCTGCTCCGGCTAACGACCCGTTTTTGACCACCGACCACGCTCTGATCTCCACTTGCGGATTGCGATCACACTCCAATCCCGTGAGCGGCTTGCTTTCCTCGTCCAGCGGATCGCTGGTGTTTGTTGTCCTCTTTATCTCAATAAACTTGTGAGTAAACGTTACTCGTCTGGGTCCTCCTCCTGTTCTGGCTTTGACAATTGTACTAAAAATAGTGATGCACTATTATTACAACTGATTCCTTCAAAATGAAAGAGCTATAAAATACCCCCCCCAAAAAAAAACCTTTGTTTGTAAACGCAAAAAATTAAAAGCTTTATAAAAGCCTCCGAAGGAAAGTACCACATAATAAATGTTTTCATTATCCAACACTTTTGAAAAAAACCCATGGAGTGAATAGGCAGTGCTAAAGAAGCGCTTGCATCCCTAGAGCTGCTTGTTGCTGACCCCAGCTATTGATGTAACTCTTCGTCTAAATATGCACTGTAAATTTATCGAACTAGTATTTGTATTTAAACTAAGAGCACCATCTAGCAAAAAAATAAAAAAAATAAGCAAAGCTTGATTTTCAGAAAAGCGATTAGTGATGGGAATTCTGGCTCTTTTTAAGAATGCAGCACTTGCAGCTCGGCTCACTAACAACCCCAACAACTTCACCCAAGGAGAATGCCCAGCAATGCTGGGCCATTCTGCTTGTTATATTATTTTATACATAGACATATGCCCAAAGGGAGTAGGGTGAAGCCAAGGCTTTTAAGTGCATACCCCTGTCACATTTTTTTCTTTTGTGTTTCCTTTCAGGGAAGGCGTACTCAAAACCAAAACAAAAAACGAACTCTTTCTCTTAAATTACAAAACAAGGAAATTACATTTCAAACTTTTCATAGTCACTAGTAAATAAAATATAATAAAAAAGATCAAAATAATTAAAAAAAACACATGAAGTGTCATATAAAAGGGCATTTTTTTGAATAGCCTTAAGTGAAGAAATGTGTATTTATTTTACATAACATCAGGCTTAAATAGAGGGAGCTGAGATATTTGTCTGCCTTCTCTCTGCTATGGGTACTGTTAGATTATTAAAATAGGTCACTGAGTATGTTGTCACAATAGCATGAGTTTTCCAGCATAGTAAGTTTATTGTTTGATCATCACATCATTGCTTTGATGATCACATTGTTCATTTTGGTTGTTGGAAATGCACTTACGTTAATCCACATATTTAAGTGAATTATTTACTTGCTGTATCCTTTCTTATCAGTACTTTCACAGCAATGGTCTATCTCATCATATTACCTTTGACGTTTTAGGAATGTGCAGTACTTTATCTTGTAGAGGGGTTATATCCTTTATTTTGCCTTGTAATGCAAGATCCCATATGTGTTTGTTAGAGTTTCATGTTCTCATCTCATCTCATTAGCTACACCGCTTATCCTCAGTAGGGTCGCGGGGGTGCTGGAGCCCATCAAAGCAATCATCGGGCAGTGGGCAGGGGACACACTGAACTGATTGCCAGCCAATCGCAGGGCACACAGGGACAGTTGCATTTTGCAAATCCACACCCCTTTCCTATAAGACAGGAAGGCAAACATTCTTCCTAGCCTTCTGGTGAGAGATGCGATTCACATCGACTGGACCAGAGTGCACTCTGATTTTATCTTTATTTTGAAACTTTGTAATAAATATCCTCAACAGCATTGTTTCTCTCTAGCTCCAAATACTCGGTCAGCAGACATTTTTGCTCTGTACGACACAGTACAGAGATAGCTAGTGGTCAAATGATAAACACTTTCCCTTTAAATAGCTGCCTATTAGATTTCTAATCGATTAATTGCCGATTAACTGATTACTAGTTGATCCTCATTAGTCTAAGCAAGACTTTAAGGAAGGCAATAACACTACATTGCAACTTGCCACAATAATGACAAGTGTTTTGTGGCAGGGCCTAGAAAGCTTCAACACAACACATAAGGGATACAAACTCAGATTACTTGAACCGGGGCAGACCTCAGGGAGGGATTCCCACTCCAGGCCCTGCGGAGACGCCGGAAAAAGGCCCGGCATAACATTTCGCTTTATTTTCCTCGACGCAACACCGAGGCCCCGGCGCTTTTATACTTTTGTCTTCCCGGCACCAAAACCCGCTCGTCAAAGCGCATAGACGATTATTATTTGCATTAAATTATTAATATGCGCATGGTTACCCAGCTGGGCTTTGGAGTCGGTGCGGAAAAAATAACGGCGGCTGCGTTCTTTTCATGATCGGCACGGCGAAGAGAAACTTCAGAGCCGGTAGCCCCTCATTTAAATCAAGTCAGAGAAAGAAGAATGTATTGATTCCACACACTCACAAGCACAAGCCTTTCCAAAACATTTTTTTTTCTAATTCAGGGAAGGGGTACGTAGCGGGGTCCCGGTAGAGCTCCAAACAAAGAGGACAGACTTGTTTGAGGGTAATACTCTTGTGCATGGAGTGAGAGATTCACTAACAAGAGCGAACAGGCTGAAGGGAAAGAGTGGGGTTGTTGTGAACTTCTTCCACTGTACAGCATGGGCCGACTAGGTTTGGGGTGAAAATGTCGAGATTTTAGGGGTTCCGATCATGGATGCATGCTGTAGCAAATAATTCTCAAGGAAAACCCGTGTAAAACCGATTTACTGTTTCCATTAAAAGAACAGAGTATACAGATAAATCAAGAAAACCAGCTTGAATCTGAAAAAGAAGAAAGACATCGTTGTTTGAAGCTGCTCCAAGGTGAATGCTGGTTTTTGGACAGTTTCCAGGTAAACAAAACATCATGAACTACACTGCTAAAGGCTAAGGCCTTCTCTTCATCCTTTAAAAAACCAGAGGAACAAAATGTTACTAAACTCTTTAGTCTATGTGCGTGCTCCACTGGCAGCTAGCCCAACATTTTTAAGCTTCTTAATACTTTCTTTATATTCTTTAGTTTAATTTCTATTGGCGTGGTCTGCCTCATGTTCCCTTGGGCTGTAATTCAGCAAAGAATTGCTAATACAACTGCAAGAAATCGCCGGGCAGAATAGAATAAAAAAAGATCTGCCATTTGCTGCTTAAACTGAGGATGGCTGAGGAATGTGGCAAATCTGTTTCCCGCCATGCTGTGGACTTTTGTATTGCTGTGTGCAATGGTCCGCTCTCAAAAATATATTTTTTTTGTCTTTGAGCTGGCTCCTGTTTTGATTTTCTTTCTTTCTTTCTTTCTTTCAACTATCCATCCATCCATCCATCCATCCATCCATTATCTGCACCACTTATCCTCAGTAGCGTCGCGGGGGTGCTGGAGCCCATCCCAGCTATCTTCAGGCAGTGGGCAGGGGACACCCTGAACTGATTGCCAGCCAGTTGCAGGGCACAAATGGACAGACAATCCGCTCGCTCATTCACACCTAGGGACAATTCAGACGGGCCAATTGTTCTGACATGCATGTTTTTGGAATGTGGGAGGAAATCGGATTTCCCGGAGGAAACCCACGCAAGCACGGGGAGAACATGCAAGCTCCACACAGGAACTCAGAACTGTGCCGCACACGCGCTAGCCACTGCGCCGCCGTACTGCCCTTCTTTCAACTAACGTTCCATATATATATCCTTACGGCCTCTGCGCTTCCATCAAATAAACACAAATTTCTGGAAAATCGCGTGTGAAAATGCTGAAACAACCTTGATGAAGTATTGGAAACAGGGCTGAATGGGATTAAATGCGGTAATTTGGTAAACGTTACATGTTACATGAAATATTTGAATATTGCAGGCTAAAAGTCATTAGGACAACAATTTAAATCCCTTAAAAGTTCTTAAAAATATAAAATGAGTACAGAAAATATTGAAAAAAGGAATTGTATGGCCTACAACATATTGAAAATCGCAATTATAAACTGAAAAGTAATGAAAATATGTCAACAGGGATGAAAACATACTGAAAAGTAGTTACACGAGTGAAAAAAGTCAAAAAATGCGCTGAAAAGTAGTAAGTGTCAGGCAGGACGGAAGGACAACTGAGATCACTTGCACTCGTTTCTTGGTTTTTATTGGAAGGAAGGAATGACAAGACGTGAATCTTCGATCCGTTGTTTGACGGATTGTCGAGACTTGACAGGCGGGTGAAGGCTTGGCGGGAATGGTCGCGGACAGGCGTAGTCGTCGTGTTGTTGGTTGGGGCTGGAGAAGAAGGGCGTCGTTGTGTTCGGAAGAGAGATCAGGAGTCAGGCGGGCAGGGCAGGTCGTAGGCAAATTCGGAAACAGGTCGGCAACGGAGATCAGGTAGAAAAACAGGAGGCAGGCAAAGAGTCGGAGGTACGGGCTTTCTGAGCGGATGGCAACAGATCGCATAGTACAATCGGATAAAGTGTTACCGGAAGCTGGGGATTTAAATGTACAGGGTGCGCCAATCAGCTGTCCTGGCTGTTGGCGCCAAATCCTGAACACAGGTGTTCCCGATCCGAGTGATTGTGACAGTAAGAAGTATGAAAATTTACTAATAAAGTACTGAAATGTACGAAAGGTGATAAAAAGTACAGAAAATTACCAAAGAGTATGGAAAAATATGACAAAGGACTAAAAAGTACTGAAAATTACTGAAACGTATAACAAGTATATGTCAGGACCAGAACAGGAAACAGGACCCACTCGCGTAACGTTACTCACAGTTTTTTGGGGGGGAAGGGAAAGGAGTGCACACACGATCCGGAGATCGCTGGTCGCGGGGAGTAGGTTGCTCAGACGCGGAAGTGGGACTTCCGTGGCGAGCGATGGCGGTGTCGAGAACGGAAAAAAGTCGAAAACCAGGAGAGGAGAGTAGACGTGGTCGAGATAAAAAACGGACCCTTATTCGGGGCGGGAGAACAGACATGGTCAAGATCAAAATAGAACGTAATTTGGGACGGGAGAGCAGATGTGGTCAAGATCAAACAGATCGTAATGGGAGAAAAACAAGAGCAAAAACACAGTAAAGGCAAAAAAGGGCTTGTTGTGTAATAACAGAGATTCGCAGACGGACCGACAGAAGGGGACTGACATGACAGAGTTTAAATACTGACAGGTAGCAAAGGCTGGCGCCCACAGCAGGGCCAATTATTCCGTTTCCGGAGGCAGCACACATACAACATTATCATTTTAAGAAGATTACGAAGAAAGAAATCCAGGATTTTAACTATGGCGTTTTGTGGGTCTGCTCAAAGAAACGCTTGGGTGCGAAATCGCAGACAAAAGTGGTGGGGATAATGATTTGAGCGGCTATACTGACTCGGATTTCATTAGTAATTGAAGGAAGAATAGTGACGAATGTCTCCTATGGATGACGTGCAGGTCGCATTAATGGGTCTCTTCAAACAGCAGTCACATTCCAAAAGATCAGATATGTATCAGATTCAGGACCACATATGAAAGTTGCCTGGGTCCTGTTTGAAAAAAATCGGATATGTGCCGTTTAGATGAGGCATTGATTAGTCTTTCCCAGCAAATATTTTCCAAATTATTGCCTTACATTTTGGATACAGCTTGAGTCTGTGCAAAAAATAAAGATTTTTCCCGAGTGTGAACAAGCCAAAGTTTACGTTCAGGCCTCCATGCTACAAGGCGCCATGTTTTCCTACATACTTGTTGCGAGAGTGCCAGCCTTCAGAACAATCAGGCCTTATTATTGATGATTTGACACAGTTTGATGTGCGCACACAGAGACCTCGTTGCGGGGGCGAGCCAGCGAGGCTTTGTTTATGGATCGCCTGATCAAAGATCTCGGCGTGTCTCTTTGTTTGTTTCATGTGCGTGCAAGCCACAGTTGTTTTTTTATCTGCTTTTTTATACTGAATGAATACCAAGAGAGGGGGGAAAACACAGCAATAATAGCAATTTTTAGCCCAGTAAGTAAACATTGGACATTTAAGGTCTATCTGGTCATAACCTGAAATAAAGACAGTGCGTAAGTGGCCAATGTGTGGGAGCAGTTAGCTTTGAGCGCTAATTGTCGTTGAAGATACCATGTGCACATATGGGGCTGGTACCGGTGGTTCAGAACCAGAGTTGGGTAGGGTTACTTTAACTGGATTACTTTCAATGACTTTTGGATTACTCCAATACCAAATATGCTAATAAAAGACAAAATATGAATAAAATGACTACATTTTGTGCAGGCTTGGGGAGTAGCGGATTACATGGAACGGCAAAAAAGATTTTGGCAAGCCGTTTGGATTTATTTTCATTTTGTTTCTGTCGCATTTTATGTTAGTTTTGCCGGAAATCAAAGAGATCAAAGCCAGGAGAGAAAGTTTACCACGTGTTTTGAGTCATCATTTTATTCATATTTAGTTTATTTTGTGAATTTCCCTTCGGGGATGAATAAAGTATCTATCTATCTATCTATCTATCTATCTATCTATCTATCTATCTATCTATCTATCTATCTATCTATCTATCTATCTATCTATCTATCTATCTATCTATCTATCTATCTATCTATCTATCTATCTATCTATCTATCTATCTATCTATCTATCTATCTATCTATCTATCTATCTATCTATCTATCTATCTATCTATCTATCTATCTATCTATCTATCTATCTATCTATCTATCTATCTATCTATCTATCTATCTATCTATCTATCTAACCCTGTTCAGAACACTAAGTTGATGGCGATGGTGTATTGGAGTATCAACCTGCTATATCTGCCTCTTACCCCTTTTTATTTTCCTGAGTATTTGAGTCAAAGAAGTCAAAAAGACTTAGGAATGGCAAAGGTATTATGACGTTGTAGGGCAAGGGTGTCCAAACATTTCAGAAAGCGTGACAAAATTGGTAAGCTGAAAATGTGTGACGGCCAATTATTCAGCCTGACATTGTTTAAACAGTCTTCTACAAAATTACCCTCTGTGAAAGGTTTGCAGTGCTTGGCGATCACTGTCGCGACTTTGTAGCTTGCCTTTGTAGCATTTTCATTTGACTCGCGTGGTCTCGTGAAAAAGCGCTGCTGTGCTGTTAAAACAGCTTCCAGTTGCTTCACCTTTTCACAGCGTTTGTCTCCAGTTAGCTTTTTTTACTCATCTTGTTTTTTTGAAAACAGCCACAGTCTCTTGGCAAATTAGGCAAACACAATTGCTTTGGAGTAAGGTGAAAAAATAGTCCAATTTTTACATGCCCTCACAGCAGACCTTCCTTTTTTTAATTCACAGTAGGAAATGTTGGAAATGGGTTGGGATAAAATTTTCTCCTCATCTTCAAGGTACTTGTGCGACAAAACAAATGCTCTCGGGTTTTGGGTTTATCTCTGATTTTAGCTCTATATGCCTGCGGGTAAATTCCCAAATCATTTTTATTGATAGATAATCCTGCTTCCCTCAGTAATTCAAACTTTTCCCATTACATTCTATGTCCAAACCACTACACCTTTAAGCCCCCTCTTCTCTTTCCTCTCCTTTTTTCCACGTCACCATTTTTCAATAAGAAACTCGCGAGTTTGTCCTGGTACAGTGTTTTCTTTGTTTTAGTGATTTTATTTCATGTATAAATAAATCACAGTTGTTACATTCAAATCACGTGCTCTTCTGTTTGTGTCTACATTTTCCCTCTAAACACTATTTTTTTAATCCAAATTAATGAAAAAAATTGATAACTTGAAAGTAAAAGTAAAAAAGCAATTATGTATTGAGAATCTACCCTTCTGAATTGACTTAAGGTTTTATAAATGAGACCGATAGAAACTTCTAGTAACCTCTGGCGCATCCTGCTGGTTGATTTAGTAACCGACAATGTCCCCTCTAAAACTAAATAAAGTAAAAAAATTAAGGAGTTCCCTCGACACTGTACAGGGTGTTCCAAAAGTCTTGGCCATATTTTGACATTGAGTATCTCTGAAACAGTTAAGGCAAAAAAAAAAACACATCTGGTAAATTCAGAAGACTTGTGATCTCAATTTTACATTCAATATTTAAAGATGAACAACATCGTTGGTCACACGACACACATAAAGCCAATCCTTGCCAAACGCATCTCAGTATTGCATAGCAAATGGTTGCAATTGCTTTTGTTATTTGTGTCTTCAGCTCATTCAGGTCTCCTGGAATAGGGGGCAAGTTGACCAATCCGTTCACACTATCCCCTAAAAAAGATGTCAAAGACATTAGTTTGTGATCATTCTGCCAGTCGGGCCTATCCATCTGTCTGGCAGTGGTGTGTTTCGAAAGTGTCTAACCCTGAGGCTCCAGTGTGGTTACGCGCCCAACAGTTTTCCAGCATGGTGAGGTACATCTCACAGTTGACTGTTTTTCTTTCAAAGAAAAATGGTCCATAGACAGTTTTTCTAACATAGTGGGTATTTTGTCTAAAAGCATTTTTTTTAATACACCAGTTAGATTGGAAATCTAGTATGGGTATCGATAACTAAGCAAAGTGGGGTTTCGGAATTGGTCTGCATTGAATTAGTAAAGATCCCTAATCTTGTATATTAAGATTGTAATCAGAATGTGATTACGAAGACAAACCGTTATTATGTAAAATGACAATTTCCTTTTGAAAATACATAAAAATTCCCATGTGGTTTATAAACTGAACTTTAGTATCTCAAGCAATGTTCCCTCTAATTTTCCACGAGTCTTAGCGTTCACACAAAGTCGGTGAGCAGCGCTTGAAACAGTGAGCAACCATTATCCCAAGTGTGGCAAGATAATTAATTATCAAACATGTACAAAACTTGACATCAAGTTACATTTTGCTGAGTTTCCGGCAATGCAAAATTATTTTTCTCTTTTGAATGAATTGACTCATGTACTATTGCAAAGGTTGTACGGCCTACAAACGTCGTTCATTCTTACAATTCTTTTACAAGATATCCATTTGTTTTTATTTCCTGATATATTTTGTCGCATAATAAAACATTTTGGGGGGCTTATTTAGTCGGTTGCAAAATACAGAACTGTACTTAATCACATTTTTAGTGGAAGTACAATGTTGGCAACAAGATTCACTTAATATAATTGGAAATTATTTGAATGCAACACAAACTTTTTCTTCTTTTTTCTGTGTTTTTTTTCTACTTTTTTTTAAATTCCTTTAAAAAAATCTCATTGTGTTTATTTTTTCCGAGCTGTTACTTTTTTCTTTTTGTTCTCTATTTACTTTTTTCCCACATTTCTTTCTTTTCGTTTTTTTCTGGCTTTTTTTCTAAATTTTTCCTTCTTTTTTTTCTTCCTTTTGTTTCGTTTTTTCTTAGCTTTTCACTACTTTTTCATTTCGGTATTTTTTCTTTTTTGTTCTATTCCCCCCTTCCTTTAAGTCATTTTGTGCATAATTTACATAATATTTGGTCATGTTGGGAATAAAGAAGAAAAACAACCCGAAGAGCCGTTTAGGACCCGAAAAAGCCGGTTCCTTTTAGTGAGCCGAGCCGAAGAAGCCGGTTCCGTGACAAACTCTACTAACTTTACTCAACTTTGTTCTCCTTCGACTCGACTTCATAATATCTCATTTAGGACACAACGTCAGGGGAACCCGTGTAGTTTTACCTTCATGCGCTGTAACTTTGACTTGAGTCGCTTCTTAATTAGTAATTTTGAGCCCTCATTTTTGTGCGCTGGCTAGATTTTCTTGTGCGCTGAGAATGTGCGAGCAGTGCGCAATTGCGCACGTGCGCAGCTTAGAGGTAACACTGATCTCAAGTGGTTATTACTATTCTATTCTGCTGGCAAAGCGCGTTAATTCTTGAGGGAGATCACCTTGCATTGACAGGCTAGAGTACGCACGTAAAGGCCGCTTGTGCTTTTGCTTGCCTGGTTGTACGGCGGCTTGTTGGGCGGGGGGCTTATTTGCGAATGCGCAGCGTGAGAACACAGCTTGGGACCAACACTTGTACTTGACATTTGACGCCGCGGTCTAATCTCCAGAGTGCACGAGAAGCAAGATGCAGCTAAACGGTTGGAGTGTGAGGGTAAACCTGCTTCAAAAATAAAAATATAACTGCAGAGACTTTTTTTGAAGGATTTTTAGATTTACATGTCCCATTAATGGACATTAAAGAGGTAGGAGGAGGTCAAATTAGTATTGTGGAGACAAAAAGTCTGCACAGCCCTAATTAAATGTCACATTTTGGCAATGTACAAAAACGAGGCATCAATTAGTCTTTCCCAGCAAAGATTTCACGATTTATCCTATTTCTGGACTAAAAATCAATGATCAGTGCTTTTTCTGATAGATATTTTCATTGTGAAATACCTTTAGTCATTTTGTGAAAAAAAGTGCTATAGTACCTTGATACAGACGCAAAAATATGTCATTTAACTGTGGAACTGCGAAGATTATATTATTTTAAAATGATTAATTTTTTTTATAAGTTGTTTTCTAATTTTGAACTCTACTAAACAACAAGTACATTTTTTATATTCAAAGACTTATTTTTTGGCAAGATATGATAAAAGGTACAGAATAGGCTTTTCGGCATTCAACAAGGGGAAAAACATTAGCAAGATTGGGCAGGGGACACCCAGATTTCTTAGTAAAAGTCAGAATTACCACTTTCAAGTGAAAATCCAGGAAAAATGAGCAAAAATCCACACAAATCAAACAACAAAATGTCAAAATGGATTGTAAAACATTAGGATGTTTCAAACTTTCCCCCTTCCCAATTTCTCACCTTCTAGTGAAAATTAGTAAAGAAAAAAAAAGGAAAAAATCAACTGAAAGATCTAAAAAAGCCTTTTTGCTCAGAGTTAAGAGGAAAAATACTTTAAAGTGTGATTTCTAAGAAAGAAGTCCCTATCATAAATTTTGTTGGCCTCGGATAGCCGTGCTGTAAATTGAAAGTTCATTGCAATAAATTTTTTTGGGAAAAAAAGCTACCATATGCAGGATTCAGAGTTTTTTCCTCTGATTTCTCACTTTAAAGTCAGAATTCTCATTACAGACGCTTCCCTACTTAAGACCATTTGACTTACGAACAACTGTAAATACGAACATTTTTTCGGGATGTCGAAAAATATCCGGACATTGCTGTAAGTTAGATTTTGTATTGTGTGCACCTTTTTTTGAGTACAGGACATTACTGTAGTGCTTCTTTTTGCGTGGCACTGAGAGAGGTCACCCAGCATCCACACCGAAGAAGAAATCTGGCTTCTAATTTCTGGTTTGTGTGTATACACACTGCACTGTATCTCCAGCGTGCTAAGAACATTTTTATTGTTTAATATCTCATGCATCCATTCAATATGGTTGGTGTAAAGTGTAAAGAAGAGGCGAGTCGTTTCTTTTGAAACAAAAGCGAAATAGGAAAGCTTGATGTGGTTGAGAAAATGGTTGGATCGACTTTATTTACTGTTATAGAGCTTTTTTTTATGAAATGTTCATTTTTTTTAGTAGAAAACATTAGAGGTTACTAATACAAGCCTTAAACATACTTATACAAACCTTAAACATACAAAATATAGCCCTGAAACAACTTACAAACAAATTCAACGATTTTGTTCGGAAGTAGGGCTGCGTCTGTATTATGTAAAACAGTCCGAGGAAAGGGCAAAGATGCACAATTTAAAGTGGAAAATTGACAAAAACAGTGAAAATTCTGAGGAAAAAAATATCTAAAGTCACAGGAAAAAGAGTCAGAACCCTGACTTTAAAGTGACAAATCTAAGAAAACAATTTTGAATCCATTGGCTTTAACCCTGTCAAAGGATTGCTGTACCATATATATTTAATGCTTATTGCAATAAAGTTTTTGGAACTCATCTCATCTCATCTCATTAGCCGTACCGCTTATCCTCATTAGGGTTGCGGGGGGGGGGGGGGGGGGGGGGGGGGGGGGGGCTGGAGCCCATCCTAGCCATCTCCGGGCAGTGGGCAGGGGACACCCTGAACTGGTTGCCAGCTAATCGCAGGGCACACAGGGACAGACAACTCATCCACTCATTCACACTTATGGACAATTTGGACCGGCCAATTCACCTGAAATGCATGTTTTTGGAACATGGGAGGAAATTTGTTGAATTATGTAGGGGATAAAATTAATTTGTTAATCACTCTATTACTTGTGCTTAATAACGTTTAAACACCTGTTATAAATTCAGGATAGCTATAACAAGTTTAAAGGATAAAGCCTGTATTTTCCTGGAAATAAACAGTTAAGAAATCTAGCAAGTGGACACTTGTTAAAAAAATGAAATGACCATTAGAATCCACGAGTCAAATTTACTGGATATGCGTTTTAGATCCTGCGAAACTGGAATCAGCAGTGCATGCACAAAATATGTCTAAAAAAAAAGAAAAGGGGGAAAAATCTGGCTGAAACTACACAAGAAAGTGAGTGTGTCTTTTAATGAAGCAACCACGGTCCTCGGTCGTAATTTTCAAAGAAGCAAGCCCAAGATTAAAGTCAAAGGAGTCTCCCAATGGTTTCGACTCGGCGCTGCTTTGAAAAATACCCCCAGTGTACAAAAATCACCCCCCTACCCGACACTCACCACCTCTTCACCCAGCCCATCATCATCATCCTCATCATCTTTTTCGCTCGTCTTGCGCTTGAGCCACCAATTCTCGCCCCCTGATCCCATCATTAAAAAGGCTCAGGCGGAACAAGGGGGCCTCTTTCTTTTTTCTCCCTCTTTTCTTTTCTGGTTTGTGTTCCAAGCGAGGTGGCTCCCGCCTTTTTAAGTGCAACAGACACCTCCACCTCGGCGACGAAACGCACAATGGCATGAATAATGGATGGGCCCGGGGCTTGCCGCGTTAAGAACAGAGGAGGCGTGCCAGTAGCATTTCACTTCAAATTTGTATTGTCTTTAGTCTCCGCCAGCCATCTCCATTTCTAACACCTGCCTCAGTCAGATGTGTGCCGGTGCACTAGCCCCGGAACTACCTTTCATCTCGAGCGCACCGTTAGCAGGGAGAACGGGCGAAGGGGGGTAAGGTGGGGAAAAACACACACTTTCAAGTGATCATTATCGAGTAGGGAAACCAGGACATGAGTTTTCCTCTTTTCCTTTGCAACCTTTTGTTAGAAGGCTACACCTGCAACTGGAACTGGTCTGGGTTAGTTGACTTTTAAAACAGGACTGTACAGATGCTCCCCTACTTGCGAACGAGATACGTTCCAGACGGTCGTTCGTAAGTTGAATTTGTTCAGAAGTTGATTCAGTGCTATATTTTGTATGTTTAAGGCTTGTATATGTAACCTGTATTGTTTTGTACTGAAAAATAAACATTTAATGAAATAATAGACTTTATAAAGATAAATAAAGTGAAGTTTAACTTACTTTTGGAAGATGGGCTTCAAGACTTAGGCTACTTCCTCCTTTGTGGTAAAAGGTGGCTGAAAAAAAGTGTTCCAACTATTTTCTCAACTGCATTCATCTTTCTGATTCCACTTTCATTTCTTTACACTTTACACCAACCATATTGCATGGATGCACGAGATGCAATAAAAATGTCAATCTTCGTAGCGTGCTGGAGATACAGTACAGTATATTTACACATGAACTGGGACTGTGACAGGAAGCCTGGTTTCGTCTTTGGGGGGGATGCTGGGTGAGCGTTCACAGCACCACGTGCCGGTAGAGGCAGACAGAAGCACTACAGTACTGTCCTGTACTCAGAAAAAGGTGCACAATACAAAATTTACCTTACAGCAATGTCTGAATAGTTTTTAAAATCCTCCGAAGAAACGTACTTATAAACAGTTGTTCTTAAGTGGAATGGTCGTAAGTAGGGGAGCGTCTGTAGTTTGACATCCGGACACCCGTGGTTAGATTGTCACGGTTGTCATGGCGCCCAATTGGCCCCGCCCGTGTGGGGCCAGCTGCAGCTTGTTGACAGATTGGCTCCCTGTCAGTATTTAAACTCTGTCCTGTCAGTCCCCTTTTGTCGGTCCGTCTGCAAGTCTCTGTTTTTACTCTGCAAGCCCTTTTTGACCAGTCCCGTTTGTCTCCCGCTACGACCGGTTTTGATCTCAACCACGTCTGTTCTCCCGTCCCGAATAACAAAGTGTTTTTGATCTGAAATCTGATGCTTATTGTTGGAGCAGCTGTTTTTTTCCCACACAAAGACTTAAAGTAGTCTTGTTTCAAGATAAAGCAGTAGACTAAAATACTAGTCTTGACTCAAGATTTGTTTTTGTTTAAATTTTTAAGGGAAGGAAAGTGGGCAGAGAAGAAATCGTTGTTTAGTAAGGAAACCAGGGCAAGAGTTTTCCTCTTTTCCTTTGAAATCTTATGTGAGATCGCTGCACCTGCAACAGTACTGGTCTGGATAAGTTGACTTTTAAAACAGGACTCAGTTTCACAAGAGGACATCCGTGGTTTTATTTCATAAAACCATCAAAAGAAAAAAAGAACAGTTGCCGTATATACTCACATGTAAGCCTACTTTGTATGTAAGCTGACCTGGTAAACCCATGTGTCTTCCTTCTAATGTGGCCATAATTAAGGAAAATGATGTAAAATGGCACTACGAGACAAAACATCAGGATAAGATGAAAAACCTGTTCCCAAAGCAGAAGATACAGAAAGTTGAAAAGTTAAAGAAGAATATGAATACCCAACAGATGTTTTTCACCAAAGCAGAATCTCAAAGTGAAAAGCACACATTTTTGCTCCATTTCCATTTTTTTCCACATTTTGAACTTGTATAGTTTTGACAGAAGTTATTTCTACGGAGAGTATTTTGAATTACTTTTTCAAGTTTGTTTATTCTGAAATAATATTCCTTTCTGTTTCGAATTCATATTTATGTTAAAAGCACAACATTTTGAGGAAAAGCGCAAACTTGATTTATATTTCTGTCAGAACCAGGACAAATGGTAGACCCAATCGCATAACGTTTCACACAAAAATTTATTGGAATCTCGAGGAAACAAACGCCAGCAATCTGGTGATCGCTGGACAGGAGGAGCAAGCAGCTCACGGGATCGGAGCGTGATCGGAATGCGGAAGTGATTCGCCGGGATGGAAGAGCGTGGTCAGGGGCAAAAACGAGTTGTTAGCTGAGACGGGAGATCGGAACGTGGTCGGTGGTCAAAAACAGGTCGTAGCCGGAGACAAACGGGGAATCAGGAACAGACGAGTGTTATATGGAATAAAAAACGGGACAGACCGAAGTCAGAGTTAATGTGCTCGCCTTGTGTAAACAGAGGTTCGCTGATGGACTGGCAAAGGGTAAGTGAAAGCACTGAGCTTAAATAGTAGAGGGAACCACTCAGGTAACCAGCAGCAGCTGGCGCCAAACCAGCGGGCACAGGTGAGTACAATGGGTAATCATGACAATTTCAAATTTTCCCCCCATATTTTCAATTTATATAGTTTTGCCAGAAGTTATTTGTGTATAGATCAAAGTATTTTAAATTATTATTTTTTTTTAAGTTTGTTCATTGATTTATATATACTTTTTCCCCCATATTTTGAATTTGTATATTTTTGACCAGAGATATTTTTATGGAGAGTAAAGAATTTTAAGTTATTTAATGTTTAAGTTTGCTCATTCTGGAATAATACACAGTACCTGTTTGTTTTTAATTCGTTATTATGTAAAAAAAAAAAGTCAAGTTTCAGTGTATTCAATAAATGTTTATCCTGTTCAGACTGCAACTGAAGGAGTGGTTTGAGTTTTGGTCTTCTGTGCAAGTGAGTTTTACTCCCCTGTACAATTCAGGTTATTAAGATGAGGGAATTATGTTTTTTGGGGGGCAAAATAACTCGCAATGTAGTTAGACGCGTGTTGCAAACAGTCTAACTTACGACCAACTACACACCATAACATAAAACTTTCTCCAAAGGTGTACGGAAGAGCATGAAGTTTCATCCCAGAAATGTTCCTTCTTCTCCGCGTCTCGGCTGCCAAGCTTCTTCATCACTACGTAATGACTTCATGCATTATAAAGTCTTGGCCACGAATGAAAACACCAGTCAAAACAACAAGTGATCAAATATCCCGACTTAACTATCTTGACAGATGCCACGGCTTGACCATAAACATCACCCCCCTGAAAAAAACCCAGTGGAGCGTTCCCCACAACTTCCAGAGTGGGTAAACATTCCTGTAATATTTAACACAGGCAACGCCGAAGGCTTTCCAAAAAAAAAGTTGGGTCCTCCTGCGGTTTGGGATGTTTTGCCCGGGGTCGCTCGTCGTCCCACCATTATGACATCACACAGGACGCTGCGCAGGAGGACGTATCAAAGAGGCCGTTCATCAATGGCGAAATATTCACACGCGCCCTCGCCAACCCGAGAGGAGTGCAGTGCAAAGGAGGCGGTCCACTGGCAATGCATGAAAAAGTTAGAAAACATCAAATAAAGCGCTGAGGGAGAAAAATAGCGGTGATAGAATGATTAAAATACAAAAAAAAACCCTTAAGCTTGAAAGGAAGAAACGAGACGACATTTTGGGGGGAGTGAAAGAAAGAAAATGTGATTGAGCAAGGCTTGATTAATCGGCTATCGCTTTCCTGGCTAACTGTCCAACATTACTTTTGATTTAACGTGGCGGGGATCAATAGAAAATGCTTCGGGTGATGTTTTTAATTAAGGTAATTCATGGTCGGGCTGTTATGGTAAATTGTGAATGGCTTTTCGCATGGAGGAGGCACATTAGGTGGAACATTCACATGTTCGGGGAGACTGTATGTTTCAAAACGCATATCTACTCAATTTATTTACAATAATGCTTCATCAAGTTAAAATTTTCACGTTGACACTAGTTTGAATTTATGTTTTTTGTAGTGCAGTGGTTAGCCAGTTGCCCAACACGCGAGAGGTCCCCAGTTCGAGACCGGGTGGAAAAATATGTTGACCTGAAGAGAGAGGGGTGCCACATACAAAGATGGATGTCACTTAATTTTTTGCGCCTTAAGCCAGACCAACTTAGGTGCCTAACTTGTTTGGGTGTTTGGGCATTTGGGTTGGCCATGGTGTGTTTGTCTTGTTGTCGGTCACCCCTATTGAGGGATATGACTAAGGTAGTTAAATGCATAGATAGATAGACAGATAGATAGATGGATAGATAGAGTCATGTCCTGCACGGTTGTCATGGCGCCCAACTGGCCCCGCCCCTTCACACCGGCTGACCTGCATTTCCTGATTACTCCTATGGGTACTTAAACGTTCCTTTTGGAACTGCCCTTTACCAGATCGTTGTTTACCCTTGTTGAAAACTTGTTGATACCTGTTTATTCTTGTTTTGCTTGTTGCACTCCCGTGTAACATTCTGAGAGATTCCTGCAAGTTCTGTTTAATCCTGTTAAATGCCTAGTCTGTAAATCTGCCTGCGTTTGAGCCTGCTTCGTTTTGTTTTTTGGTCCGTTTGTGTGTTGGACCACTTTTCTTTCTCAATTAAAGTGACAGATCGGCTACGCAAATGCGTTCCCACTTCCTGCTTCCGGACCCGCTTCGTGATAGATAGATAGATAGATAGATAGATAGATAGATAGATAGATAGATAGATAGATAGATAGATAGATAGATAGATAGATAGATAGATAGATAGATAGATAGATAGATAGATAGATAGATAGATAGATAGATAGATAGATAGATAGATAGATAGATAGATAGATAGATAGATAGATAGATAGATAGATAGATAGATAGATAGATAGATAGATAGAGTCAGTTTATAAGTAAGTTTAGATGAAGCTTACTTTATGTAAAAAAAAATTAGAAATCTCTTGACCTTCTATTTAAATAAGCAACTTTACATGCTAGTTTATTAATTTTTGCTTATTATTTAAGAAAAAAAACTCTAGGAAGTGCTAAATAATACACACTCCTGCTTTAAAGAGAGTAACCTTTTCAATTAAATTTTGTCAGTGCGTTACAATAAAACAGCCACAAGAGTTTGAGGGCCGACACAAATATTGATTGAATACAGATACTAGAGCCGAAGTAAGGCTAGGTGAGCCTCATCTCTCTGTCTCTTTAGTGTCAATGATTGATATTATGTTCGACAAAGTTTGTCTGTCGCCTCATTATGTGCAATATATGTAAATATACTTATAAATAAAATTGTAATCTTGGAAAATAATCGTTATTTTTACTGAATATATTTGTAATTTGATTATCATAATTTTTTTGTAACTTAAGCGGAATAAAATAACGAAGTTTTTGGTATTCTAATTACGTAACACTGTTACATGTATTCTGTTACTGCCCAAACCTGTCGAATACTGTCTAAGATAGTCCATGTTAAAAACATCCTTCTTCGACTATATGCATTTACCATTTCAATCGAAGAAAAAATTTAAAAATAAAATCTGGCTTTTTTCCCCAGATTAAGAAGTTACTGTCAGGATCTGTCATGCCACTTTACCCCTGAGGGTGCCAATGTCTTGACCTGTTCCTAAGTATAAGACTTTATACAGTATTTACTGCAGGGACAGCACACTGCGTCAGGTCTTTGCCATTGTCAACCTGGTTGAAATACCCATGTCATTCATTCCACTATTACGTAAGGTTTGGTTTTGTTCGGACATTTCATTGTTTTCTGACCACTAGTTTTTTACTTTGTACCTTCTTTAGTTATTGAATATCATTCCTCTTTTTGAGCACACCTAACTATGTTCTGACTTCCTTGCGTTAGGGTCCACCTACAAAACGTAACAATGAAACAATTTTGTGAATTGGTTTTTGAAAAGCATGATTTAACGAACAATTCTTGTTTCCAATGAATATATACTGTAAATTGGTCTTGGAATAGGTCATCGATGTATGACTTGCAATTCAACCTAACTGCGCGAAAACCAAATACTTCTTGCATCAATCTTGATGGCATTTGCGATTGAGTCCGTACCCACTCAGCCTTTCTGCACAGTACCGTTTATGCTACATCGCCGGAGAGAAATGCTCTCAATATCCGATATCTGACTCCACTCCTTCCAGCAACAGCAAATCACTCTGCTTAGCGCGCACGGAGGCCCGCGAGCCGGCAATAAACTTTGGGCGTTCTGTGTCGAGCGTCAGGAATATGAAATCCTCGGTTCCCAAACAAAAGAGGTAGGTTAAGTGGCAAAGAACGGCGAAGGGAGTGACAGGCGAGCCGCTGCGCTTGCATGCTTATGGCAGCAGAAATGGCTTAAATACACCCCCATGAATATGCAATGACGCTTGCAAGAGTTTGACAACAAAGCCGCATTGTTTTTGATGAGGCGACATTGTTGCGCTCGCGTGTGCCAGGTTCTACCTTTCTAACCTACTTACATGTGTCATCATGTCCAATTACGCCGAGAGAAGATAAAAAGATTTCATTGTGAAATGCTAGTCTTATTATGGTAGATTCACCTTTTCATTGTTTTCTTTTTTTTAAAACGTACACTTTGAATTTGCAAATTCTGTTTTCATGCTATGTCCAAACCATCATGTGGTACAGACGCTCCCCTATTTAGGACCATTCGACTTGAAAAACGGTAGATACGAACATTTTTCGGGGGATTTCGAAAAATATCTGGACATTGCTGTAAGATAGATTTTGTAGTGTGTGATCCTTTTTCCGAGTACAGGTCATTACTCGAATGCTTCTTTCCGTCGCTACTGGCATGTGGTGGCGCTGTGAGAGATCACCCAGCATCCACCCCGAAGAAGAAATCCGGCTTCTACTTCCTAGTTTGTGTCTAAACACACAGTGCTACGTGTACTGAATCTCAGAATTTTGTCCTTTTTATTGTTTGATATCTCATGCATCCATTCAAGATGGTTGGTGTAAAGTGTAAAGAAGAGGCAAGCCGTTTCTTTTGAAATTAAAGCCGAATAAGAAAGCTTGATGTGGTTGAGAAAATGGTTGGATTGCTTTTTTTCGGCCACTTGTTACCACGGAGGAGGACTTCTTGAAGCTTATCTTCCAAAAGTAAGTTACACTTGATTTTATTTATCTTTATAGAGCATATTATTTTATGAACTGTTTATTTTTTCAGTACAAAACAATACAAGCTACTTATACAAGTCTTAAACATACTTTTATAAACCTTAAATAAACATTCCATACAAAATATAGCAATGAAGCAACTTACGAACAAATTCAACTTACGAACGATCGTCAGGAACCTATATTGTTTGTAAGTAGGGCAGCGTCTGCACCTTTCAGGGACATGGTGTATTATTAAGAGCCTTCTAGAGAAAAAATGTTTTTTTTTTAAATACTTGGAAGTTGACATAATCATATGTTATTTTATATAACATGAACATAACTTGCCCGCCATCTTGCTGCTACAGGTACCTAAAGACCCGAAAACCTTATGCTTACATGCTGGAAAAGTCAAACAAGGCTGAGCAAGTTTGGTCACTTTGTGGTTGGTATTCGTCCTTGTGCTTTGGGGCATTTTTGATCAGTTCCAAGACACAAAACACCGACATCTAGTGGTCAAATAATACATACTGTCCCTTTAATGTGATATTTTAATTTTTCAAAGACCCTTGGTCCTTTAAAAATTAGGCACATTCGCCCCTGTGGTACTCAAAAGGATAACTGAATTCATTTTCCAAACTGGAAATATGCAGATTTTTCTTTTCATAAATTGACATTGAAACAGTGTTCTCGTTTGCCCGCGTCCCCGCGTCCTAGAGGCATCATTTTTGCTGGGGACGCATAGTCTCAAATCAACGTGTGTCCCCGGGACGCAACCTTTTTGCCACAAAATTGTCATTATTATCTGATTACTTTTTTTTAACAAAGATTTACCACACCCCAAACTTTTCTTCAGGCAGATCCGCCATTGTTGTTTTGGTCTCGCGGTTCGAGTTTTCGTCTGCACGCCGATCTCGGCCAACGAGATCTCGTTGTGTAGTGAAAGGAAGTCCGTCTTTTTTTAGAGAACCGGCTTTTTTTGGCTCAACTCATTAAAAAGAGCCGTCTCTCAAACGGCTCACTTGCTTTGATGATTGATATTACGAATTATGTTGTATAAAGAAGTTAAGAAAAAAAGGAAGTATAAAAAGAGAAAATTAAAAAAAAGACAGGATTGTGGTTATCCCTTTAATTGGTATGTTACCAACAATAATTTGATGCAGAAAATTAATTAATAATTTGATGATTAAAACTGAATGAATATATAGATTTATGTTATGTATTTGTCGCCAATTTACGATTTCAACCTTGATAACACTAAATTTTGGGGACCCATAGATCTCTTTTGGGACCCATAGATTTTTGAACATGCAAGTCCCCGGGACCCATCACTTTTCAGAGGTAAAATTAACACTGGTGAAATACATCTTCTTTTAAATTTGTTGAACATTTAACAAACATTAATTTCATTTGAATATTTCAAAGTAAAACCATAAAACGATTCTTGGATACAGTTCACTAGTTTAAATATCATTTAAATATCGTTTTCGGTTATATTTTACATGAAGTAAACATAATTTTAGTTGCTGCTCCATAGACGTTCAAACGGGTTATTTTTTTGTTATTTTCGAAAATTTTAATGGCAGTTGTGCCCACTACTTCACGATCATTTTTAAATGCTGTTTCTTATAGAATGAAATGGCAAAGTAAGCACTAAATAGTAAGAAAGTAGTGTTTTGCTTTAAATTTTTGTGAAAATAAATTGCCTGTAAAACACGTTTTACTGACTGTCAGAGTGAAGTTATTTTTAATGCAAAGATTAGTGGCATTAGCTTCTGAAATAAAGAGTACCATTGCATGTTTAAATGTAGCTTGCTGTTTCCTAAAGTGAGTTATCAAACTAACATCCACCACAGTGAGTAACAAGTATGATAATGTTTTAATTAACACCCATGAAAATCGTTCCTGTTTTTTTTAAATAATTTGATTACCAAGGTTAACCTCTTAGTTAAACAACAACTAACTTATAAAACAGTACAGTGACACTTGTTGCATTTTTGGTAACAATGTTGCTAATTCTTTTGAAGAATACTACTATTTTGCCGCAAGAAAGAGCTTTTTGGGGATAGAAAACTGACACTAGATTACTGTGTAAGTAAAATTTAATTAATAGAAAAAAGGTTATCTTGTTGGTATTTTTATTCTATGTATTTTAATAGGTACATTTATCTGCAGTATAGATCACAGACAACTTCTCCCCTATAAAAACTGTTTCCTTTCGTTCGAAAATTATGTTAGATGAGTTTCCCATTTTCTAAATTGTATTAATTGAACAAACTTGCTGGCTAGCACACAAATCACAGTATGTCTCGTTTTAGGAAAGCGCAACAAAAATATGATAAAGTGGTGCCCCACAACAAAGATTGTGACTTAAAGCAGTCAGGTGGTCTTCCCTCGCCAGTATTAGGACTCACGTGTTACAGAAGGTTTCGTTTCTGTAACAAATCTCAGTAAAAGGTACACTAACTCGTTATTAAAAAACTTGACTAATTTGTTTCTTCATGGAGCGTTACTCATTGAATGGTATCTCAGGAACCGTACTCTCTTGGTTTAGGTCCTACCGGTCTAACAGGACACGATGTGTGTGTAACCTATAACATTTTGATTCTGTGGCATTCCACCGGGTTCTGTACTTGGCCCCCTTCTTTTTAGTACCTATACGCTTGATGATATCATCTTTAAGTATAATATTAGTTTCAATTGGTATGCAGACGACATTCAACTGTATCTGCCACTGGAGACAACTGCTCAGTTAAGTTGTAAAAATGTGGAGGCCTGCCTTACTGGAATACAAAGGTGGATGCCACTTAATTTTTTTGCGCCTTAATCCAGAAAAACAACAAATGTTGATTGTTGGTCCAGCTCATTGTCGTGATTTGTTCTAAAACACTGCTCTGAACTTTGACAAATGTATTACTACCCACGGTGACTCGGACAAAAAAAATCTAGGTGTTATATTTTATCCTAAACCGTCGTTTCAGTTACATTTGAAAAAAATTACTCGAATAGCCCATCTCTGAAGAACACAGAAATAAAACAGCGACCAGATAATGGAGGTGCTATATCTGAGTCAAATCAAAAGACTTCTACTGCTACTGGTAACCATGGAAACCAGTGCTATCTGTTTCATATGGGGGAGCAAACCCCCACCTAAAAATACAGCCTGGAGAGGGGCGCTACAAGGCTGTACTTGCCCAACACACACAACAGGAAGTGGTGACCTTATGACCCAGGTGGTTAAGAGATCCGTGAACTATGAATCTGGGGGGTAACAGGTACATTTTATATGAAGTAGCTAGTAACTGTAACTAATTACTGTTTTTTTTTTTCTTCAGTAAAGCGCCCAACTCTGCCCCTCTCCAAGGTAAGAAAAATAGAATGCTACAATTAGCCTGTTAGCTCCCCAATGGCTCCCTCACCCACGGAGCGATTGAACCGGCAGCACCATCAATGAGTTTCTTTTTTCAGCCACTTTCTTCCCTCTGCCGGAGATCGGCTGGCGTAATTGGTTCCCGCTCCGCAATGCTCGCGTTCCATCACACTTTATTAACGCCCGTCATGCCGTCCTGGGCTAATCTTTTATTCTGTTTTGCAATTATTGCAAAGTGGCGAGGCTTTTAAACGACGAGGAGGAGGTGGAAGAAGAGGAGGAGGAGATAATGAAATTAACTTCTCCTAACTTAGAGCAATTCTCGGCGGCGCAACCAACACATATCTTCTGCGTCCGGGGAAATGCCTGCTAATTTTATGCATCTATCGTCGCCTATTACCACTGCGGCAACATAAAACACTGTTTTCCGCAACAATTAGACTTAAAATGCAGCATGTTAATCAGGCCGGGATCTGCGTCTGAGACGTAATTGACAAAGTGTGAACTGTTGACAAGCGTCTGACAGGTTGTTTACACCCCCGCCGTGTTCCCGTTGCCTTTCAAAGGGGTTGCTCCCTAATACCTGGAAGCTACTGTGGAGAATACTCCAGGGCATTTTCTCAAGTCTGTCTATTCTTGGTATATCAGCATTGTTTTGTTCTTTCTTTTTTTCTCAGTTTGTTTCATGGGCGTTTTGTTGTTTGTTGCTTGTTTTGGGGGGGGATTGCTTTTACAATGGGGAAGATCAAGTAAACACTGTTGTCAAAGCTAGGGCCTCACTTTTGTGGCCCCGAGGAAGTTTTATGCAACAGGATTTGATGAAAATGTGTTCTGGGCTACAGGAATATTTGAAAATGCTCAAGGAATGGGCAAAGACATTGGTTTATGATTGGTGTGTCCATCCAATTTTGGAAAGATTTACAGCTTCTGAATGGACAATGTTTTTTCAAACTTTTTCAGCAAAATTATAACTTGCAAATGTTTACACAACGAAAAACGAGAAAAAAGAAAGAAAAAAAAACGTGCCCATTGGATCATACAAAGGCTCCCCTACTTACGACCATTTGACTTATGTAAGAAAATGTGTAAAAATATTTTTTTTTCGTGATATCGAAAAATATCCGAACGTTGCTAAAAGTTAGATTTGGTATTGTGCACCTTATTCCCAGTACAGGACATTACTGTAGTGCTTCTTTCCGCCGCTACCGGCGTGTGGCGCTGTGAGAGGTCACCCAGCATCCACCCGGAAGTGAAAAAATCCGCTTCCTCTTCCTAGTTCGAGTTTAAACATCTCTCCATCATCTGCTTGTAATCCCACCGCTGCCACCAATGTAGTGTGTCATTTTGTGTGGGTAATGGATTGCTCCTTGTTCATTAAAAAATACTTAGAAACACTTACGATCTCTTTGGAGAGCGACAACCGTCAGCACCCATTCATTGTAAACACACCAAACTCTCTCCAAAGCGAAACTCTCGCGCTCCCCTACACTCTCGCACCAACTCACGACATTTGTTGCCCTAGTGACATCATTCATGCGCACCTTACATTCTACGCCTACACTATCTCCAGCGTGCTAAGAACTTTTTATTGTTTAATATCTCATGCATCCATTCAATATGGTTGCTGAAAAAAGTGTAAAGAAGAGGCGAGCCGTTTCTTTTTAAATGAAAGTGGAATAAGAAAGCTCGATGCGGCTGAGAAAATGCTATCTTTCTATTTTGGAAAGATAGCACAGCCCACAATGAGAAAAGACGTTCACTAAATAGTATAATGTTTTAAAGTCTGTAGTATCGTGTTCTGCATTATGATTGTCCAGACAGTCACCTGGCCTCTTCTCTGCCTGTGCCTGGCTGTGCATGGATAGCATTGCAGTCCAAGTTGTATACGTACGTATAACAGTTTGACCTTACGCACCCAGCTTCTTCAAGTTCCATTTTCTCTAAAAGCAAAACCCCCTGGACCCAGAAAAGCACTAAAAGGCAAAGGAAAATACTTTCGATCCCTTCAAAGTTGTACTTCTCCACATACTAAAGCAATGCGCCTCAATTATTTTCTATAATGCCATTCTCGGATAATGAGAACATCGCGTGCACCCACAAGAGCACCCCCCCAACGTGAAAATGAATACTATATTTTAGTACCTAAATTGTACACCTGTGCATAACACTGTATCTTTATAACAAATGAAATGAAACGAAACAAAATGATCTGCATTTATAAAGCGCTTTTCAAGTCAATGACTTCCCAAAGCGCTTTACATTGTGCTTCACATTTCCCAATAGCGGCCGCTATCTGTGCAGCCATGTAAGGCGCTAACCTGCTTATTGGGGGTATTGGGGGCTCAGTGTCTTACACAAGGACACTTCGACATGTAACATGGACAAGCCGGATTCGAACTGGGATCCCTTAATCCTAAAACGATCGCTCTACCTCCTGAGCTACTGCCGCCCCCAAATGGCTTATTTATTAACTGCAAAAGCAAATAATCAAAGTGCATCTGAATGATCATCTTCAAATCTTTAATCTGTGATTATTTTTAACTAACTATGAACTCACCAAAATTAACTCAGGAGCACAATATTAAATGTAACTTAATTAATACATTTAAGGGGCCGGTCACACAGACATTTGCGGCTGAATCACGGCCAGAAATTTCTGCCTTTGAGGCGGACGCTATTGGACGCATTGAGATCGCCATTCAGACGAGATACAGCAGTGCTTAACACGAGGTCGGAAATTCGCGCGCGGGTGGCAGCGCAAAAAAGTTTTGCGCTGCTCAATTCTTCAGAGCGCGGGTACACAGCCTTTCACGAGCGTATCAAGGCTGAACCACGGCCAAAAATTTCTGGCCGTGAAGCGGATGCTGTTGGGCGCTGTTGGACGTTTAGAGACCGCCATATAGACGAGATACAGCAGTGCTTTACTCGCGGTCGGAAATTCACACGTTGTTGGCCGCGCGCAAAACTTTTGAGCTGCTCAAAAATTTGAGCACGTGTTAAACCGCGTGCCGCACACGTGGTCAACACGAGGTAATGACACGGAAATGACGCGGAACGACGTGCTCTGGCCGCGGCCAGGGCGTGGTTACACATGGGTAGGACGGGAAATTTCAGCGGGTAATCGTGGGTGGAGCATGGTAATAGCATGTTCTGCGCCTGTATCGCGGTGTTATTACGTGAAATTAGCGTGTTACGCGTGTGACAGTCAAACGCCTTTCTCCGCGTATATACAGCGCGATTTACCGAGCACACGTCAGTTGTGCTCGAGACGTCAAGGGGGTGAACATGGATCCCCGTCAGCGTAGTGACCTCGTCTTAATCCATTTTTATTTCTTGACATTTCTTTTCAAGATAATAAAATAAAAATGATGCCATAGCTTGAAATCTTGATCTTCACTGGACTGTGTCTTGAGCGGTTATGATTTCTACAGCCCGGTTTTATTCCGAGAAATGCATCCCTGTCGAGATTCGCAGTCCCCACTTTTACCTCGTTTTATCCCACTTTTAGGGAATGTAATGGCGAACATATAACCAAAACCACTTCGTCTTGTATTTGTTGGGAATGTAATACAACTTAAACCATTCCGTCTTTATTTTTGTTGTGAACGTAATCGAACGGCAAATCCCCTTCGCTTCCGACAAAAAACGCTTATTAAAACAATAAAGCGAGCTAATTATAACAATTGGGAGATCCTAGTCTATATAACGCGTTTATTTAAACAATAAAGTGCGATCGTATTCTACAAAATGCGTTTGTTAACGCGGATGAAAAAGTCACCAACGTCAATGCACGCTCCCCACAAAAGCGATCGCAGCAGAATGCGCGTTCACGCG
Source organism: Urocampus carinirostris (assembly GCF_059441175.1). Lineage (NCBI taxonomy): Eukaryota > Metazoa > Chordata > Actinopteri > Syngnathiformes > Syngnathidae > Urocampus > Urocampus carinirostris. The sequence continues at coordinate 23,007,327 of NC_142356.1, forward strand.
AGGGGGTCGGGGGGGTTAGGATGTGTTGCGTAGGAGTCGGATTTGGGCACAACACCGGCTCGGGAGCTTTTATACCCGTGGTCCACACGAGAAAATGACGCAGAAATGACGCGATGAGGAAGCGGAACAGTCGCCGGCGTGTTTTGCGGGCATACCACCGATGAACAGTGGGTTGGCCAATTTTGCGCATTTTCCATCGCGGGCAACCACGGGCAAAAAAAAAACGCAAAATTTTAGCCGTGATTCAGCGGCAAATGTCTGTGTGACCGGCCCCTAACAAATGTGATATTGGCCAGAGGAATATTTTTATTTTTGCAGCACTTGCCTCATCCAAGATGACATGCTGCTTGCTGGTGGTAAGATCTCCCCTCCAATGGTGTGTATTTTAGATAAATTAATGAATGCATGTTTTAACTTTGTGGATTTTTTCTTTCGCGGGTCATTTTCAGAACGCAATCCCCGCAAAAAACAAAAACAAAAAACGGTGATAACTGTAACTCACAATGTCCGTGAGTAAGAAGCCTAGCTGCCCTGCATTTGTTTGTGGTGCCATTATTAATTCTCTCATAGACATGACTGTAGTAAAAACGTTTCTAATTAGATACTACCCCTCCATACTACTGCAAATTAGCTTGGATTTGCTTAACTAATGACCTCACTACTCAATAACCAACCTCTCCTCTCGGGCCCCCTGCTCCCTCCTATGAGCGTCTCCTCCCCATCCTTTGCTCATCAGTCACCCCGGGCAGTCTCACCAACCCGCCCCCTTAAGCCCCGAAATGCCCCGCTAATGGCTGTTTGATGACCCTCATAAAAGGAGTCAATGTATTGATGGAGCCTTTCGAGGACGCACCTCATCTGGGTGGGATCAATTCAGGACAGAGGAAAGGAAACAGGGAAGGCGGCGGGGGGGCCGGTTCGGGGTGTGATGGGCACCTGTGACCAGGCTTGGGAATTTGCTTTCATGCTACTCACTTGTGTCATCATTAAATAATTGAATCCAGCTATCTGATCGGATTATCACGTCAGGGGGATGGCACGTTACGATTGCTGACTATTGTGCAGTGTTTCCTGAGTCACAAGGAGAGTCTTTGGAATCCTATTAGCTAATATTAGAATTGACAACACGCTATACAAAAAAATCCAAGTTATGTTCTAAAATAGAGCAAAAGCAATAGAGTTATGAATTTGAAACCCCTGAATTAATTGGATTTTAAATCGCAAGTGTTCAATTTGATTCAAATTAGAGTCTTCAGGATTTTTAATAATATTGATGAATACAAATATATAAATGAAAATTGTTTTTTTAAATCATGGATATTATAAAAACTAATTTAATTCAAATTCAAATTCTGTGGTTGTCACTGTTGCCATGGCGCCCAATTGGTCCCTGCTATGTGGCGCCAGGTTCTGTCACGGTTTCCTGTGTTTTTGCTCTTGTTTTGCCAAACCCTGTGAATTCCCGTTTTTGCCTGTGTTTTTTGATCTTCTTTTGCCAAGCCCTGTGAATCCCAGTTTTTGCCTGTGTTTTGCTCCTGTTTTGTTCTCGCCCCGATTTGTTCGATTTTGACCACTTCCTCGTTCCGAGCGATCTACTTCCGCAACCAACGATCCCTGTATCAAGTGTGCGCTCATTTGTCTTCTGCCCAATAAACTGTGAGTAACGTTATGCGATTCTTCTTCCTGTTTCCTGTCCTGGTCCTGACAGTGGTTAAATGTTTTCGTCAATTGCCAGGACCTAAACTCAGGCCAGTTGCCCTCAGTGGTGCCCTGATGATCATATCAGTGTTGGAATCCCATGAACAATATAAACTGTTGTATCACATTTTTATCATTGTAATTCAGTTAAAAGATTCAGAAGAAAATCTGAATTTTCTTTAAATGGTTCGCTCTATTCTTGTAAAAAGTATATTCGTAGAATATAATTAATTATGCAATATTAGGCAGCTCAGATGAATAATTTCCTCACAACCTTTTTGGGTAATAACACATAATAAAATGAGCAACTCAATGTTTTATGAATTGTCAGACTATTTAATGGAAAATACATTTGTTATGATTATATACCCCCTTGGGAGGTCATACTCAACTTTGGGGGATATAGCTCGGACCCTGATCCACCAATCCTCAATGGAGACTGTGCAGCTCATGGCTTTGAACATAATAATAATAATAATAATAATAATTTCCTTGTATTGTCATCTTATATTCATTATTTTTAAAAAGTCCATGCAACAAAAAACAATTACTGGATGGCTTATTTGCTGTTAGCGTGATAATACTGTCACTATTTTTTTAGGGCTAGGGTTTGCCTTAATTCTGAATCATTGGTCTCACTATCCCCCTCTGCCATGAGGCAAGATAATTGCGTGCCTCACTCTGCATCTGCAGACGCCCAGCACAAGTCAAGTCAAGTCATGTTTATTTGTATATCCCTTAATCACAAGGAGTCTCAAAGGGCTGCACAGACCACAGATTATTGCAAACTACAGAGTATTATTACACAATCCCCTGATCTAAAACCTACATGAGGGAAAAATTGAAATTTCAACATGAGGAACATAAGAAACCTTCCACAGCAATATGTTACATGCCATTTGTCATACAATATTGTAAAAAAAATCAATATTTATCAGAGGAAAATCCCCAAATTCAGAAGTTAAATGAGAATGACTTTACCACTGAATAAATGCAATCATTGAATATATTTTTATTTTATGTTTCTACTACGACAGGTCGCAGCTATTAATCGATTTTTTTCAAACACAAATTAAATATGCAGTATGACTTTTGATTTACCTTCTTCAAAAAGTCCCATAACACCAAGCTTTTTAAAGAAAATATATTTATTTACTTTGGGGGATTCACCTTGATAATCCTGGCAAATCAGGAAGAATAAAAAAAGTTCCAGAAAGGAGCTGTCAGCGTTAATCAGGTGTGTGAGTTTGGGTTGGACCCTCCAGGTATTTACCCGGGCAGGAATAATCATGGGCAGGCCTCTGCTTACCTAATGAGACCCCAACGACTAGAAGGGGAGCCAGTGCCGTATTCATCATTTGCAAGAGCGGGAATCGTGCTCGCCGTCCACAGAGAAACACGAAACAAGTGGAATCAGGTTGAGTTGTCTTTCTTCTTCAATTGCTATAAAAACAGGATTTGATAAATGAGGCTTGTCATGGACAGTTGAAGTTATCTGGTGAAGAGAAGCTTATTAATGAAAGAGATTTTTAGGGGGGAATGGGATCCAACTTCCGGTTAGGATATTTTTTTTTACCACTCCAGCGTGTCAGCATCTCGTCCAGAAGACGACGTGATAAGACTGCATGGCTAATGAAGCGGCGCTCCACTCTTGACTCCGGCGAGAACCCCCCCTGCCTTTTCTTATTCCCATTCATCATTAATTCAGCAACGTTGATCATTTCATTAGGCTCCTCTTCTTTTTTTCTTCTTCTTCTGTCTCCTCTTTTTTTCCTTTACGTGCTTTCTCCAAAGGCCCATCATCAATAAATAATGGCTGACGGACCACGGGATGGCCAGACTTAACTAAGCACACTCTAAACTCTTTTCTGTCAGGCTTAAGTGTACATGTGTGAATAAGTGGATTTAATTGATGACACTTGACAAAAAATGTAGATGCACATAGCATAGAAGGAAAAATGACAATCACTTGGGCTTTTTTTCTACACAGTTTTTAGAACAGGGTTCACCAAAATGCTGCCCGCAGGCACCAGGTAGCACCCTAAGAACACCTAAATCGCCGGCAGAACGGTTCTGAGAATAGCTCACCAGATGTGGGTCATTGAAATTTTCTACTAAGTTTGATTTCAAACTTTTATAGCAGTTGATTTAACTTCTAATTAAAGCCCACAATAACATAGTAACAACATACTAAAAGCACAAGTTGTTGTTTTAGAAATGTGTATCGAAATTGTAACCCTTCGCGCTTATCAATAATAAAAAGTATCTCTCAGCTTAAAAATGTTAGTGACCCCGAGTCTAGTCTACCCATTTGAACCTACTGAAAAGCTTACAAATATAGTCCAAAATGTTTGTATAAAAAATGAATCATTTTCTTGAGTTTCTGTCAGAAATACTTTTGAACAGGCGCAAAAATCGATTCTGATTACATGAAAATGAAATGAAAGTCTGGAGTCTCAGACAAAGGACACTTGCCTTGGAATTTACTCCCTTTCGATGGGAGACTCTGCGCCTGCCTTGATGACAACAGATAACGGGAATTCAGGGTTTGATTCCGTAGAGGAAGCCTTGCCAGTAACTGTCAAATATATATCGTGATTTAAACAGTGTGATAATTTCTTGATGGACTATCAAATGATTGTTGTGATAATGTAAGATATGGCAACTTGTTTAAATGACTGATAGAAGAAACATCACAAAGTTATTTGGGAGATGATCTTCTATGACCCTTTGGCTTCAACCTCTCATTCAGGTCATTTTGTTTGTTTTGTGATGTGAAGTTTGGTGTAACATGCTTGAAAAGAAAAATATACAAAATACAAATACAAAGGAGCTCCTAGTATTCTATTCCTCTTCAAAGAAATAAATAGCTATTGTCTATCATTGACTAAACTACAATAAAAAAATCTTTTGGAGAAGTAATGTACAGTAAAGGCAAATACACAATAATTCCTTGTGTATGATACAAGGGTTGATCAAGTTATGTATGGAGCCGAATAAAACATTTTCCAGGGCCTGATGTGGCCCGTGGGCCTTAACCATGACAAAGGTGTTCTGCAATAAAACCTAAATCGTCATCGTTGTCCTCTAAGCTGAAGACTAGCGTATTTTCCATACATGTCAACCCTGATTAAATAAAATGCGTACAAGTGAAGCTAAAAAAAATAAATTTTCCAACCAAAATTGTATTTTTTTCATTAGGTCATGCCATTACCTACGTGTCTCAATAAAGCAGTCTTGAAAACTCTTGTTCTATTGTGGGTCTCTTGAGGATCCCTGTTTTGTTTCCATTTGTTTTCTTCTAGTGATCAATGTACCACTCATCCACATCAGTATGTGGAAGAATATTACTTTTTTTTCCCGTCAATACGCCACTCATCAGCTCATCTGGAAAAACAGGGACATATTTTGTTCGATGAAAATGTTCCAGATTGAACTGCATAAAATAAAGACTCAAATGAAGAAAAAATCTTGCACACAATTTTGTAGTTTTTAATTATTATTTTTGTTATTTAAAAAAATGTCCCTCTGCCTGATTTGGGGAAATCCTAAATTACAGCAACATTTAGGCACGGTGACCACAAATGATAAGAAAAAACATATTCTGTAGAAAATTTAACTTTAAAATTAACCCTTAACGATCCTCAAAAATCCTTTCTTAGTTCAGTGATTTCCAACCACTGTTCCGCGACACACTGCTGTGCCGTGAGAGATCGTCAGGTGTGCCGTGAGAAATTATCCAATGTCACTTTCTAAAATTTTAAATTTTTTGAAACATTTTTGAATAATTTTCTGTAAATATTATGTCATTGTCAAGTTTCTGTGCTGTAATAACTGGGGGTATTGTAAATTATATTGTAATTAAACATACTGTTCAGTGTCATTTTGTAACATTTTTGGTTAGTGGTGTGCCGCTAAATTTTTCCAATGTAAAAAACGTGCCCTGGCTCAAAAAAGGTTGAAAAAGACTGTCTTAGTTAATTCTCTTTTTCCTTTGGGGAACACTTAAAACCGATTGCAGTTCGAAAAGGGCACCAAAGAAAGTTATTTTGGAAGATAAAAAGGAGTCTTGCCAAGTTGGAAAAAAACAATTATTTTGTTTAGCTCTTACGTCTATTTTCACAGACATATAATGCATAATGGGAAATATGGCATCAACGTTGTTTGTAACGCAGTAGTTGCAAGCTTTGAAATCTTATGCAAACAAACCATTTACTATAGACTCCTTTTTTTGCTGCACTCATAGGCTCAGTTCTCAGGGGCAGGAATCCAGGGATTACTCAAAGCACATTTATTTATTAACTCTCAATTAAATGAAGCCGTCCCAGGGCTTAGTAGTGGCTTAGCAAGAAAAGCGACGGCAGTCAAGGCCCTCCCACTCGGCTTTCTTTCTCCCTGATCTCACTTCCCTCCATTTTGCTGATTAAATAGAAGCGTTTCATCTGCGGACACAATGCTATTAATTAAATCATTAGGCGAGCGCTTTGCTTATGAGCGTTGGGAGCAACGAGGAGGCAAATGAGAAGCTCGCTGCAATAACTACTAAAATATTTATTAATAATGTAAAAAAAAGCCGAAATTCATCGACAAGGATTACATGTGTAGAGACTTTTGCTGGGGTCCCTTTTGGCCGGCGACGTGAGGGGGAATCGAACAGGCGGTCCACACATACACACGTACTCATATTAAGATTGGTGCATTTTAAATAGTTGTTTAATGAATTATGATAGCAGGGATGTCATTCTGAATCATAAAAGCAAACGGAAAAAAACAGCCGAAAATATGAAAGGGAAACTGAAGTACAGGGTAATCTGATAAGAAATATTAATCCCGGTCTGATTTTATACATCAAATGACGCAAAGTTGAATTATTTGTCCTGGGATCTAGACGCCACTGTCATAAAACTAAAGTAGCTGAAGCAAAATTTCAAAATTTCAAACTCTTGTACAAGTTTCAAAGAGGAGTGAATTAAGATAAAAAAGAGTCAAACTGGCCAACTTTTGAAAAACTAACAAAAGACATTCAAATGCTGAAATTATGTTAAGTTATAATCATCGGCCATTGAAGAAGACATTAGATAAGAACAATGAAGTCCACTCCACGGATTTTATGAAATTCAGGTTAAAATAAATCACGTATTACTGTAATTTCTTTACAGTAGGGTTGCAGAAAAAGAATGGATAAACGGTTTCTAAAAGTAAACATTATTAACTATTGCGGTATTGCAATATTGTCATGATTACCGATTAGTATCACCTGTGCCCGCTCATTTGGTGCCAGCCACTGCTGGCTACCTGATTGGTTCCCTGTCCCTTTTTAAGCCCAGTCTTGTCACTCTCCGGTTGTCAATCTGTCAGCAAACCTCTGTGGTTACAAGATAAGCAATTTTGACCCTGACTCCCGCCTGTCCCGTTTTTCCACCCGTCCGTTCCTGTTTGTCGCCGGCTCCGACCTGTTTTTGATCCCGACCACGTTTGCTCTCCTGTTCCGGCTATCGACCTGTATTTCCGTCCTTGACACCGCCATCTCCTGCTACGGAAGATCCACTTCCGTATTCGGATCACATTCTGATTGCATGAGGGGCTTGCTTCCCGCATCCATCGAGCACCGGATCGCGGGCGCCTTCATTTCTCTTTCTATCAAATCCTGTGGTTAACGCTACGCATTTGGGTCCCGATTCCGTTCTGGTCGTGACAAATATCTATCTATCTATCTATCTATCTATCTATCTATCTATCTATCTATCTATCTATCTATCTATCTATCTATCTATCTATCTATCTATCTATCTATCTATCTATCTATCTATCTATCTATCTCTCTGTCGGTCTGTCTGTTTAGCTAATCAAAATAATTAAAAACTAATTATAATAAACAATTATGAATGAATGATTAAATGAATGATAGATCATTTTTGCTCAAGTATTTTAGGAATATCGTCATATATCCTAGTTTCTATTCTACTGTCAGGGTTAATACTGTAAATTAGATCAACTGTAGCTCTTTAAATAATAATAATAATTATTAGATTTTAGAAATAATTTAATTTAATTATTATGTTTCAAATGTTACTATTAAAACATGGCAAATTGGAGAGATTATCTGCCAATACAACAGATTATTTTTCATGTTTTTGGCCCAGTTTCTTTTTAAAAATACAGTATTTGAAAATGAAGTGCTTGGTGATTCGAAAGAGGCTCTTGGTAAAGTTGCAGCCTTTTCTATTCAGGAGGAGCCTAAAAAAGGTGGCACGAGGTTCTCATGTTGAGGTATTCCTGGGTGTACTCTTTGAGAATTGGTCTGGGAATTTACCTTCAGCAGGTGGCTACAGGATGACCTACAAAGAACTGAATGAAGATGCTCAAGACGATGCTGATAAGGCAGCTGCCCCTGTAGATAACCCCGAAATAGCTATAAGGGAAACTGTGTAAGTTTGCTTATCATACAAATAAATATTATTTTTTAATGACATTTTTTACAACTATGACGCATTAAATAAGTCACAATGGATGGATTGATGGGATAATAAATGCATTGTGAACAGAGAGGGTCCTTAAAATTTCTAAAACGTCAATGGATCCAGAATAGCACCCTGAGGGACCCCTTTCATTTTTTAACTCAAAATGTTTAAGGCTGTTTATGTTTTGAATGGATGATCAAGTCTCCTAAAAGAAGAGGAATTAGGAGAAAAATCTTCAACAAGACGTTTTTAATGGAACCAGTATAGTGTTCGTGGTTGAATGGATAAATTGTAATATATTTTCCTGAGGACAAATGTACATTTGAGTGAAGACTAGGTGGCAGTTGTTCAATATTTTTAAAAGGTTCTTTTAATTTATGCAGGTGATTATTCAACAGCTTCTCCGTGTCTCGCCAACCCAAACTCTGACACTCATCTTGTGTAGGCCTCCAACAATGCTTCAAAATCTAGTACAGACAGAGATGGAGGCTGTTGTGCGCAACCAGCAGGTGTCGAGTCAAACACCCAGCGAGCTAAAGGCCATGAAGCCTGCATGGCGCTGGCCGCAGCTGCTATCGTCACGACGAAAAGCCTGAGCAGGATGCGAGAGATTCTGCAAAGTGTTGGAATTTGACAAACGACAATAAACTCTTTCTGTGCCAAAGACACCCGCTACAAAAGCACATGAGAAGATTGGAGCTCCTGCCTCGACGGAGCCGCCACTCTTTCCAGCATCTGCCGCTTCACCACCCATCGGGGAGCCTCGGTGGGCTCTTCAAACACCCTGTGTGGGTCCTCCTCCTTTTGATGATCCTGGAAAGGGAGAGATTGAGCTGGGTTGGAGTGTGGGGGAGGTTTTGCTCCATTGGAACAGATGGATTAAATAAGAAGGAAATGAAACAACAAGACAAGGGGAAATCCAATGAAACAAGAAACCCAAAAATAGCAGGACTGTGTGAGGGAAAGAGAGTGCGATCTAGTGACCAAAATAAAAACATAGAGGGAAAGTTGAAAATGACTCCTGAACTTCATATTTGTTTTTCTCCTAAACGTATCTTAAATCATATTGAAGCCAAACTGACATCAAACAAAAAAAACATTCATCTTCTCTTGTTATTTGTCCTGTTCACAGTTCACGGGTCCTTTAACCACATGGGTCGTCGGGGCACCACTTCCTGTGGTGTGTCTTGGGCAAGTATAGCCTGCCGGTGCCCATCCCTCTCCAGGCCATTTTATTTCTTCTTGCCACCCTGCTCTTCAGATGAGCTGGATCTTGCCATTGATGGTCTGTGGTACCAGCTAGCCACCAAAGATAATACTGATATTGAATCCTAAATCACTGTGGAAAAACCTCTTTCCTCACAAAATTTTGAGTATCACATCGTACAATAAACATTGTAGCACTTGTTGAGTTATTTTTTTAAAAACAAACTTTGCATTTGTGTCCGTAAAGAACTTTGCATTTTGTAAATTTTTGTTTTTATAATCAAATCACTTAGTTATATACATTAATACACAAATAAAGTTAAACAATTCCATCAAAGAACAAATGAATACATTATTCTAAATAAAAACTGAATTGGGTATTTTAAAGGTAAAAAACGAATGATTTAAAACAAATGTCATACAAAAATAATTCACTAACACTAATATTCAAGTGTGCAAAACAAATCTTTCCTGTTGACATTATTTCTCTTATTTATATTTGATTTAATTTGGTAATGTCACGAGACTGGACCAGAACGGAGGCAGGAGGCAGGAAGGGTGAACTCATTCGCGTTAACGATAAGTTATTTTTATTAAGGAAATAAAAGTCGTCCAACACTCAGGGACAAAAGCAAAAACAGGCTTACAGGCAAACAGGAACTCAGACTAGGAATACTCACAAAACAGGCTTTTACTCAGAACTGGCAAGTACAGGTTTCCTCAAGTCAAACAGAACAGAATAATGCAAAGTAATGCAATGAACCCGCAACCGGCAATCCTCAAAACCCGCCCTTAAGGAGCACACACGCAAATTAGAAAATCTGCTACAGCCGGTGCCAAGGGGGCGGGGCCAGCCGGTCGCCACGGCGACCATGCTGGACATGACAGAGCCCCCCCTTTAAGGGACAGCTCTTAAGGTCCCAAAAAAAAGAAAATAAATACCTCGCACCCCGAAATGGGTCGACGCCCCCGATAAGGGCAACCCCGCTCCCTCCTCCGAACACGCAGTAACGGGGAGAGGCAGGTGCCGTCGGCGTTGGACGAGTCGGACTTAGTGCTCGGCGGGGGGGTCGGACAGGCGATCGGCAGCGGAGTCGGACAGGCGATCGGCAGCGCAGTCGGACAGGCGATCGGCAGCGGAGTCGGACAGGCGATGGGCAGCGGAGTCGAACAGGCAATCATGAGGGGAATCAGACAGGCGATCATCAGGGGAGTAAGTCAGGCGATTATCAGGGGAATCAGACAGGCGATCATCAGGGGAGTCAGACAGGTGATCAGCAGGGCAGTCAGACGGGCGATCAGCAGGGGAGTCCGACGGGCGATCATCAGGGGAGTCCGGCGGGCGATCATCAGGGGAGACAGACAGGCGATCATCAGGGGATTCAGACAGGCGATCATCAGGGGAATCAGACAGGCGAGCAGGAGTCGGACAGGAAAGCAAGGGAGTCAGACAGGAGGCAAGGGAATCAGACCGACAAGCAGGAGAGTCAAACAGGCAAGCAGGAGAGTCAGACAGGCGAGCAAGCACCAGAGGAAATCAGACAGGTGAACAGCAGGAGAATCAGACAGGCAGGCAGGGGAGTCGGACAGGCAGGCAGGGGAGTCGGACAGGCAGGCAGGGGAGTAGGACTGGCAAGCAGGGGAGTCGGACTGGTAAGCAAGGGAGTTGGTCTGGCAAGCAAGGGAGTCGGTCTGGCAAGCAAGGGAGTCGGACTGGCAAGCAAGGGAGTCGGACTGGCAAGCAAGGGAGTCGGACTGGCAAGCAAGGGAGTCGGGTTGGCAAGCAAGGGAGTCGGACTGGCAAGCAAGGGAGTCGGACTGGCAAGCAAGGGAGTCGGACTGGCAAGCAAGGGAGTCGGACTGGCAAGCAAGGGAGCCGGACTGGCAGGCAGGAGAGTCGGACAGGCAGGCAGGAGAGTCGAACAGGCAGGCAGGAGAGGTGAACAGGCAGGCAGGAGAGTCGGACAGGCAGGAGAGTCGGACAGGCAGGCAGGAGAGTCGGACAGGTCGGTGTCAAATCTTCCCGGGGACCCCATTCGAGGCACAGCAATGGCCACGAAGGGCGGGGCCGTGGTTCGAATGGGCAGGGAAGGTGACCTCACTGGACGCTTGCCAAACAGCGTCCTCCAGCTCTCCCCAAATTGTGTTGGGATCGTTTGCTGAGTTCACATCTTGGCGGGTTCATTCTGTCACGAGACCGGACCAGAACGGAGGCAGGAGGCAGGAAGGGTGAACTCATTCGCGTTAAAGATCAGTTACTTTCATTAAGGAAATAAAAGTCGTCCAACACTCAGGGACAAAAACAAAAACAGGCTCACAGGCAAACGGGAACTAAGACTAGGAATACTCACAAAACAGGCTTTTACTCAGAACGGGCAAGTACAGGTTTCCTCAAGTCAAACAGAAAAGAATAATGCAAAGTAATGCAATGAACCCGCAACCGGCAATCCCCAAAACCCGCCCTTAAGAAGCACACACGCAGATTAGAATATCTGCTACAGCCTGTGCCAAGGGGGCGTGGCCAGCCGGTCGCCACGTCGACCATGCTGGACATGACAGGTAATAGGATTTTTTGACCAATTGGGTTGCCCGTAAGGCCATTTTTGTCTTTCGTAAATAATTTAATGTGTTTAAAATATGATGTGATGCTAAACATGGATGTAATTTCATTAAGACATGGTTTACTTGAATATTCCATGTTTTTTAAACCTTTTGTTGAAAATCATAGCAGAATAATACTATTTCCAAGTTCCACAGGATACTTCCGGTTCCGGCGTTCTCATGAAAAATTAAAGGCACGGTATGAATGACTTGAAGGTCACCTGTTAAATCGACGTTAAAATGTTAACAAGTCAACGCCGTACATTGTTAAAAAAGTTAATTTTATGTTTAAGCAATTATATTTTGTATTGTTCCGGAGATATGCAACAATGTTGCCCTTTATTTTTGCAAGCGTTTTAGTTCATGTACTGAAGACACTGTACTTGTTTTGTATTGTACTGTGGGCAGCACGGCAGCGCAGCGGAACGCGTGTGTGGCACACTTCTGAGGTCATAGGATCAAACCTTCCTGTGTGGAGTTTGCATGTTCTCCCTGTGCTTGCGTGGGTTTCCTCCAGGCACTCCAGTTGCCTCCCACATTCCAAAAAGATGCATGTCAGGTTAATTGGTCGGTCCAAATTGTCCCTAGGTGGGAATGAGCAAGTGAGTTGTCTGTCTCTGTGCCCTGCGACTGGCTGGTAATCAGTTAGCAACCGCCCGATTGTCAGTTTAGGCTGAAAGGTAAACTATGGAGACCGTTCATCAAATGGACTGTGATCCTCCAAAAGCTGATAAGAGTGGAATCGAAAGCAGCTTTCAAAAACGTTTTCGAATATTGTGTCACAAGAACATAACAACAGGCGGCCAGGGACGCCTCTTAAAGTCCTCCACGTCAACAGTCAACCATATGTAGCTGAAAAAGATGGAGAAAGCCCAAGAAATGGTTGTCTCTTTTTGACTTATTGCTGCCCCCTTTGGGCTAAAATATAACTACAGACTCTATATTATGTTTTGAGGAGATTCTGAAAATGTTCTAAAAAAGTACCCTTGCCCAAACGTTCACGCAGTAATCCCATCCATGTACATGATAACTGATAAAAAGCTGGACCAATAAGGTGATGATGGCATGGGGATGGGTTGGGGGGGCTGTCCAGTGAGCGATGGACGCTATGGGCGAGACATGAATCATGTGTCTGGGAATTATGTCGGCCACATTTAATATAGCTGCGGCATTTTCCCGTCGGGTCGCGTGAGGGGCCTGTGGGCAAGGCGCAAAACAAGTGCGTAATGGGCTGACAATTGAATCAGGTGTCTGCTCCTCTTAAGGAAATTAAGTTGCATCCAGAGCGCCGCCACTTAATGAGAGGCGGCCTCGCCGACAGTGACGAATGGCGACTGACACGGGCGGCCGAGGCCATATCTGCATTTGCGCCTACGATGATTTTTCATCCTGGAGACTCCCCCCTGAACATACCCCTCCTATCGCCCCGTTAGCTTCAGACAGGCTCTATCTCACCTGGGGACGCATTTGTGCCTGTGTGGTGTCGGCCATTTATTTGCACATATATTTCCGAGGAATGATGACAGCTAATAAAGAGGGGCATCTCTTTTCCATGTGTTTTCAGTCTTGATGTTGGCCATTATGTAATGTTGAGAGATGCTGATGCTCTCTTGAAATGGAACACAAAACCTTTCCTTTCCACCCATGGATTGAAATGGAGCTACATTTTTTGATGTGTTATGCATGGCAAAAAAACTTATACCTAGGCCCCCCAAGCCAGCCCGCCCACGCGAGCAACCCCAGTTTATGTGATTGCATTGGTGCTGAAGATTTACATTAGCAAGAGTATAGAACAGTAATGAGCTTGTGCCTGATTTTTGGTTACATTTTAAAAACGGTTACATCTAATGCAGCATGTGATTGGTTGAACGGGCAGACGAATGGACTGACAGACTGATGGGCCGACGGATGGATGGATGAAGGGATGGACGGATAGATGTTGGATGGATGTTAGATGGATGTTAGATGGATGAATGGACTGATGAATGAACTGAAAGATGGATGGAGGGACAGACAGATGGATGTAAGGATGTTTAAATGCTGGGCTCAATAGATGGATGACCTGATGGATGAATGGATTGATGGATGGATAGAAAGATAGAAGAATCGTTGGATCAATGGATGAGCCGACAGCTAAATGGATGATGGATGATGGATCTGAGAAATGCTACATGATTGAGGGGCCATATTTATTTTGGTTACCAACTCGTTTGAAATGGCCTCTACATTATTTTTACATTTTCAAGGTTGAGGCAAATTGTGTGATGCTTCTGTTTAGTTCTGATGGTAAAAGATTTGGAATGAACATGGTGATAAAAATTTCCTTCCAAAAGGAGGGACAGTAGGACTGATTGATGGATATCATCTGACACCTTACTTGTGGTAAGGATGGATGTCTCTCGTGTTCCTAATTAGTTTACTGACATCCGTCCAGAAAAACAGGTTTGGAAGTTTTTCTATATTTACTACCCTTCTGTCAAGTGAAACTTTTCTTATATGGATGGACTTCCGAATAAAAGATAACCTCGACCTAACACACATGTTCCTCTACTTGGAGGGAATGTCTGCAAACTCCTCACCAGTGAACTTTCCCTGCTTGTCACAAATCTGACTACTGCCTTCACGTCTTTGATAGGCCTTGCCTCTCACACCTCTCCACCCCAAATAAAAAAACTCCAATACACTAGAGAATCCCTAAAGAAGTCCTTCCTGGCAAGAGGATGGTTCCTGCCTACCGCCAACAAGATCTGCTGGATGGGGCTGGAAAGTCTGAGATGCTGGATCACAGCACAGACCATTAAAGATGAAGGACGGGTTGGAGGGAAGAAACCGAGGCGGGAGAGCGAGGGCCTCTCGAAACCGGGTGGACACTTCCCACAGTAATGAGCCAGTGCCCGGAATACAGGGTCAATTATTCATTGTCAGTCAGATACGAGGAATGAGTGCCAGGGAGAAGACTACTGATGGGTACTCTCATCCACATTGCCTGCAACTACACAACTTTAAAAGGCATATGTGAGTGACCACTAACTTAAATGGGCATCGGCACACAGCGGAAAGGGCAGCTTCCTCATTTGACAACCTCAAATTCACTGCTTTGGTGCTGCAAGGTCCGGCATTTCAGGCGGATAAGCTGCTGAAAGGTTTTGCGCCGTAATTCTGTAAAATTGTTAATATAATTGAATATAAACCTGTAAATTACAAGTTGAATAACAAATCGTTTGCTGTTAGCTTGGCAAAACTATTACTTATTCTATTGTTTGGGACCTAGGGGGTCCGCCAAATCAGAATCCTTGGTCTCACTATCGCCCTCTGCTATGAGGCAAATGAATTGCATGTTTCACTCTGCATCTGGAGATACCTAGCATAGTAATATATTACATACTAACTGTATTAATAATACTCATACCATGCCAACTGCCAGCCAGTTGCAGGGCACACAGAGACAGACAACTCACTTGCTTACTCACACCTAGGGACAATTTGAACCTGCCACTTTATCTGACATGTATGTTTTTGGAATGTGGGTAGAAACCAGAGTGCCTAGAGGAAACCCATGCAGGCCTGGGGAAAATATGGAAACAAAACACGGGGAGGCTGCGGTTTCTGGAATTGAACCCTGGAACTCTGCACCTTTGGGGCACTAAGCACTTGGCTGTCCTTCCACCCCACTTCAGCTATCTTGAGAAAGAAAATCCAAAATCCACAGCAACACCTGACTGCCCTGACTGCCTGTCAATGCATGATTGTTATTGTTGCCTCACGAAGGGATGTTGTCTGGTTATCGTAAAATTTCTCATCAAAGGTATGAATGTAGAATCGACTACTGTATGTTCAAAACAATAAGGGGCTTTTAAAAGATGGATTAGAATATGCTTTGTATTAGACATTGACCAGCACCGTAGCGTTAGGGTTGGGCGCCCGCCCCGAAACTGGGAATTCACATGTTCGTGTTTTGGCTGAGTTAGGGCTTACAACATTTTTGGATGAAATCTGATGTTTTGGTGAGTTTGTTCACATTTCTTAAAAATTTGATCTCCTGTGACTTACAGTATATACATCTCCAATGTAAACACCACCACACAAGGGGACATGTGGCATTACACGCAATGCATTGTTGGCGGAAGTACTCTAGATGCTAACACCGTAGCGTATCTAGCAATTTCAAAGTTATTGTTATTGTCTTGGTGCTTTCATTTCATGAAACTGTGTCATTTTTACACCAGGGCCAGGACTACAGTGGGGCAGAAACTTCCAGCTGATTGAAAATACGGATTACCTGTAAAAACTGTGGGTACCAAACTATGTTTTGCCCAGAATGCAATATTTTGTTTTGTTTGTTTTATCTGTGTGTTTTACTTTGCAATCGATACTTTAAGGGATTCCCAAATTCTAAAACATACAAGTTGTGAGAAAATAGAATATGCTTTTTGCATAATATCTATATATATGTCAGTGGTATAATGAAAAAAAAATCTGAAATAATGGATAATGAAGACAGTCTGTCTCGTCTTTGATTTCCTGAGCTGTGAAGCGATGTGAAGAACACCAGCACCCTAGCAAACCAGTCACCCTATTGGTTTAATAGACCAAATTTTGTTAGTTTCTGTGGCAAGATCCTACGCATTGTGTCGCCAATGGGAGCAAAATTTAAGTCAAGTAGCCAAAATAGGGCGAACTGATAAATATAACACACACAGAGCTAACAGTGGGTGAACCAATCTAGACACGCAAGGGTAGCCGGCTGCCATAAAGGACGAACCGGGACTGATCAGTAAAAAAAATCGGTAGGTTGGCTGACAGAAAACATGACGAGCCAGGATAACCGCAACAGCAGCAACTAACACGAACCCAGCCGGGAGAAAAACAATGAGCACAGCAGACAGGCGGGCTGGCTGGTTGCTAGCGGGGCTAACTCAGAGCAAATAAAACTGAATGTGTTCGGGTGCCCGCAGTCTCGCGGGGAGCCATCTGGGCAGAATTATATTAATTAATATTAATTCGACCCCTTTCAGTTTGCCTACAGGACAAACCGCTCCACCAGGGATGCCATCTCCTCTGCGATTCACCTGAGCCTGACACATCTAGAGGAGAAGAACACCCATGTGCGGATGCTGTTCCTGGACTTCAGTTCAGCATTCAACACCATCATCCCACAACATCTGGTAGACAAAATGAGACTCCTGGGTTTCAACACCCCCCTGCGGAACTGGCTGCTGGACTTCCTCTGTGACAGACCCCAATCAGTGCGGATAGGTCAGAACAGTTCAGATGTCATCTGCCTCAGCACGGGCTCCCCCCAAGGCTGCGTCCTAAGCCCCTTGCTGTTCACCTTGATGACACACGACTGCGTCCCTAGGTCCGCCACAAACCACATCGTGAAGTATGCTGACGACACAACAGTGGTGGGCCTCATCAGGGATGACAACGACCTAGCCTACAGAGAGGAGGTGGAGCAGTTGGTGGGCTGGTGCAGGGACAACAGCCTGGTCCTGAATGTTGACAAAACTAAAGAGATCATTGTCGACTTTAGGAAAAACCAGCCCAACCATGCCCCACTTTGCATCAACAACAAGGCTGTGGAGGTTGTCAGCAGTATCAAGTTCCTAGGGGTGCACATTACAAACAAACTCACCTGGTCCGTGAACACTGCATCACTGGTTAAGAGGGCACAGCAGCGCCTGTACTTCCTGCGGAGGATGAGGAGAGCCCACCTGCCCCCACCCTCCCTCATCACATTCTACAGGGGCACCATAGAGAGTATCCTGACCAGCTGTATCTCTGTGTGGTGTGGAGGCTGCAGCGCTACCGACTGGGGTAGTGTGAGGAGGGTAACGAGGACAGCAGAGAAAATAATTGGGACTACACTTCCCTCCATTCAGGACATTGGCCAGAAGCGCTGCCTATCCCATGCTAAGAACATTACCGGGGACCCCTCTCACCCCCATCATGGACTGTTCACACTGCTAGCCTCTGGGAAGAGGTTCTGCAGTGTGCGGTGCAGGACCACCAGGCTCCGCAATAGTCTAGTCCCACTGGCCATTAGACTGTTAAATGGTCAATCTAACATATAGTTAACTTAAATCTAAGCGGCTGCTAATCTGACTTTTTGCACTACTGGCAGTTTTTATAGCTTGCCACTCATTGCACATTGCTCTCTGCACTATGGTAATTACAGCGTTATTGTTACAGTGTTAATGTTACTGTGTACCTGACTTGTTAACCTGACTGCCCATTTTGCACATCTGGTT
This sequence comes from Urocampus carinirostris, assembly GCF_059441175.1. NCBI lineage: Eukaryota > Metazoa > Chordata > Actinopteri > Syngnathiformes > Syngnathidae > Urocampus > Urocampus carinirostris. The sequence goes on from NC_142356.1 coordinate 23,025,544, forward strand.
AGCTACTCTTCTTGCACTATCGGCACTATGGTAAAATACTATACGTAGCCAATTACAATACGACTTTATTTATATCTGTACATTCAAGGAAACTGTGGGGGTCAGATGCATCGACATTTCGTTCTGTATACACGTGTACTAGAATGACAATAAAGTAGATCTGAATCTGAATCTGAATCTGAATCTGAAAACCTCCAGATGAAAAGTCACAATCAAATACCTAAAACGAGGCGAAGTCAAAAAACGAACAACGGCACGTAAACTTTTAATGATCAACTTAATTACTCCAAGCTGAAAGATCCACCTTGCACTCGCTGGTTCACTGTTTGATTTTAAATGGGACGTGCCATTTGTTTTGGTTCTCGTTGTCTTCTGGTGACGTCAGAGCTCCAGGAGGTATGCCATGAAACATTTTACATTGAAAATGAATTCCTTGGGATCCATGGCACCATGAATATTTTGAAACCTATCTGCAAAGATTGTGGGGAAGAACACCACACGTTGTGTGCCTAATTGAAAGGGTTCTTTAGAATCCCTTTAAATTAACTACAACAAAACTAAGTTTTGCTTCCGTTGTATATTGAAATTCACACACTTGTATGCTTGTTTGTGTTGTAATCATGACAGTGCGCCCTATGCTGGTGTCAATACGGTACTTTAATTGTTGTGCTGTGTTTACAATATACTTTTTAGTCGTTAAGTTTGTTTTATTAGTCCTTAATTATGACAATTAAACACAGTTTTTATTTTGACCTTATTCCTATGACAAATGTATTCAACCCACACAGTCAGAGTATTGAAGTGCAGTCGAGTAGCGCTACAATTGTGAAATACGGCAAAACTGTAGATAAAAACATTGTCTCACGCACTTTCAATCATAAAGTGTGAAGAAGCAAAAACGTGCGAATAGCACAACTTTCAGTCCAACCCCCTTAAAAAAAAGAACAACAGCATATTTTTGCTATCGTGATGGAAGAAGGCGCTTATCAGAGCTATTCCTGGTTGCTGCAGAGATTTTGTTGGGAATTTTGCCGAGCTGTCACAGTTAGCTCCTCGAGACATTGTTTGAACTGGGAGCGTAAGCGCTGCGGAAAACGGCAGAGCTGGCATATTTACACCCCCGGTCTGCACAAGAAGGAGGGGAGAAGAGGGAAGGTAGATGGTGAAGGAGGGGCGGGAAGATTCTGTCACCTGCTTGACAGGATCATTGTTTTGGCCCCTCCGCCTCATTAGAGAGGCCGGGACGCGATTTGCAGGGCGCGTTCGTTTTATCAAAACCATGGTGGGGCCCTCACAAACGACAGAGAGGACACGGCCTTTTGGGGATGCAATGAAAAGATTTACATGGCAAGTGAGTGCACTGGAGTCGATCAGAGGCACTTTTCAGTTGAATCTGTCAGATTCAGAGCAGATCTATATCCCCCAAATGTTTTTTGTGAGTGTAGAGTTAACCCAGTCACATGGTATGAACTGCACATTTAAAGGCCGTCACAATAAATACCTTTAAAGGGACACTGTGTAATATTTGACAAGTAAATGTCACTGTACTATGTACTGCTACAGAAAAGGAGTGCTACAAAGCACAAGGAAGAATACAAACTTTGGAGACTCAGTGACCAAAAAGCACCAATTTATTTTTATTAGTTATTGCATCTTTAATAATTTTTAATAAGAAAAAAATCATTCAATAATCAGTGGGTAAAATTATTTCCTGATTATCTTCGAGTGGACAACCTGAGTTTTGGAAAAACATACACTGTCACGGTTTTGTCAGTCAGTCAATGACCTTCTGCTCCGCAAGACGTGGGTTTCAACTCTGTCTGGTATACTGCATGTGTATCCAGTATCCGGTATCGATCCCTCCTGTTTCCTCCTGTCCGGTGTCTTGTTCCAGTCTCCAGTATCCGGTATTGATCCCATCGATCTTGTCCTGTCCGGTATCTTGCTCCAGTCTAAAGTATCCGTTATCGATCACACCTGTATCGTCCTGACGGTATATTGCTCCAGTCTCCAGTATCCGGTATCAATTCGGTCTGTCTCGTCCTGTCCGGTACCTTGCTCCAGTATCTGGTATCGATCCCGCCTGTCCCGTCCTGTCCGGTATCTTGCTCGTGTATCCGGTATCGATTTAGTCTGTCCTGCTTTGTCCAGTATCTTGCTCCAGTATCCGGTATCAATCCCATCCATCCCATCCTGTCCAGTATCTTGCCCATTTATCCGGTATCTATTCCGTCAGACCTGCTCTGTCCGGTATCTTGCTCAAATATCCGGTCCTGTTCGTGTTGGTATTTCTTGTCCGGTATTGTTCCCATTTATTTTGTCCTGGTTAATTTCGGTTTCCAGTTTTGTTTCCGTCTATTTTTGTCCTGTTTATTATTTTCTCCAGTTTTCGTTCCCGTCTAGTTTGTCCTGATTATTTTTAATTTCCTGTTTTATTATCCATCCTGTCTAGCCCGCCCTGTCCGGCATCGACCCCATCCGTCCAATATCAACTTGGGTAATTGGTATCGATCTCGTCGGCCTCTGGCTTCCTATCATTTCATGCCAGACCTCTGCCTAAACTTGCATGACTCCAAATTCCCCGTAAAATAAAAGGCCTGTGTGAGAACGTCACGCATTTGGGTCCTGATCCTGTTCCGGTTCTTGACATAAACTGCATCTACACTAACAAAGCCGCAAAATCCTAAAAAATAATGAACATTTATCCTAAATTACTGTGATGAAAAAATAGCTGTGTATGTTAGACACTGCAGAGGTTAACACCGGCTCCCAGCCAATTTATCAGACCAATATCTTAAATTTTGAGGGACCAGTGATTGGCCAATTCCTGCTAAAAGAAACTGATTTTTTTCCAGCGTTCTAATCGTACTTCCTTATTGGTCTGAGAATCTCAGCCACTTCTTCGATGACGATTAACATTGTAATTTTTATTCAGGAGAAGTATTAAATGTGGTGATAAAACCACTGTTTTATTGCTTGAAATATATTAGTCATTTATTTGTTATAAAACAGGACTATAACGATAAAGTTGTAAAAAAATCAGGATCAAAATAATTGATACAGGAAAATTTTCACGGTTGCCATGCCGCCCAAATGGCCCCGCCCGTGTGGCGCCAGCACTGGCTTGTGGACAAATTGGCTTCCCTGCTTTTTAAACTCAGTGCTTTCACTCACCCTTTGTCAGTCCGTCAACGCACCTCTACACCCACAAGATGTGGGTTTTGACTCCGTCCGGTTTTCTGTCCGGTATTGTTCCCGTCTATTTTGTCCCGTTCGATATCGATCTTCAGTTTCGTTCCCGTATAGTTTGTCCTGTTTAATTTCGATATCCAGTTTTGATATCAATCCTGGCTGTCCCGTCCTGTCCGGTATCCACCCCATCTGTGCAATTGGTATTGATCTCGTCGGCCGCTGGCTTCCTGTCATTCCACGCCTGACTGCCGCCTTATGTCTTCTGCCCAATGATCGCCGAATCACTAGCGTTTGGGTTAACGTGCATGACTGCCCCATTACCTGTAAAATAAAAGCTTGTGTGAGAAACTTCACACATTTGGGTTCTCCTCCTGTTCCAGTTCTTGACAGAAATGTGGAATTTTCAAAAGATTGATCAAAGAGTTACAATTAGTGAGTCACACAACAGTTAAAAAAAAGTGAGAAACACCTCATTTGAATCAAGAATTATTTATTGAATATGTTAAAAAGTTAGCAGTTATTTTATAAATCGGAGGATTTGCTTCTCTTTTGTGTAAAGAAAGAACAACTTGTGCAAAAGAACGCAGCTCGCATTTCTCTTCCTGGTGCACGTAATTGTGAAAATATGTCAGGCAAACACAAACAATCTTCCCCGCTTACATTTTTTTTCACCTGCAGTAGTCAGGAGCGTGCCGCCGGCTTTGTGTATGCAGCTCCAAGCTCTAACTGCTGTGTTTTGTTTGGGTTATAATCAAGTTCAATTGCATCTCCATCAACTCACTCATGTCTGGCTTTCACGTCTGGCCGGATTACAGCGGAGAGCCTTTTGTGATGTTCGCTTGGCTCTTGTGAAGGAGGCTGAGGGCCTCTCGTCAAAATTGGAGGGTAAATAGAAACTCGACGGAGCAGTTTTTTAGTTGACGATGAAAAAAACGAGGACGTTTGCAACATGGGAAATGAGAGCTTCTTTCTAACTGTGCTTATAATTTGTTTTCTTAAGACACAGTTCTTACTCTGCAGCTTTCAACAATAGATGAACATTTAGTTCTAAAATTGGTTTTATATATATGTGATAAAAAGGGTTCCTTTTTGGAATACACTCATGCATATGTACACACATATACTGCAATCCCTCGCTATAACGCGGTTCACTTTTCACTGTCTCGCTGCTTCACGGAATTTTAGCATGCGTTATGTTATGCATTCTGATTGTAGGTATTGAGAGTATTGGGTAAAAATTAAATATAAACAGTATTTGAAGGTACACTGTAGCCTACAGTACTTTTATTTGTAGAATGAATGCTTGGGCTTTCAAAAGTGTTTGATTTAAATGCCTAATAAAAATATTTATTGTATAATATCTGTGAAAAATGAAAATAAAAACTAAACATGAAACATAAACAACATATGAGAGATTCAAGATTCAAGACTGTCTTTATTGTCATTAACATAAAACGCCAATAAAATGTAATTTCCAACCACAATGTTTAAAAAACAAGTTTAAAGCAGAATATAATAGAATAGAATACGTATATCAAAAAAGAAAAAATACTACGTACATATACCGTGTTGAGTATTCTTAGCCCTCTCTGGAACTACTTGCATTGGCCAGGAATCAAACTTTCTCAGATTGCAAGTGAGAATTCTGCCGAATCAACCAATGCTTAAATGTTAATTGTGTGTAGCACAAAACCACCCTTTTGCTTTATCTCATCTCATCTCATCTCATTAGCCGTACCGCTTATCCTCATTAGGGTCGCGGGGGGGCTGGAGCCCATCACAGCCATCTCCGGGCAGTGGGCAGGGGACACCCTGAACTGGTTGCCAGCCAATCGCAGGGCACACAGGGACAGACAACTCATTTGCTCATTCACACCTAGGGACAATTTGGACCGGCCTATTCACCTGAAATGCATGTTTTTGGAATGTGGGAGGAAACCGGAGTGCCCGGAGGAAACCCAAGCAAGCACGGGGAGAACATACAAACTCCGCACAGGAAGTCTGGAGCTGGATTTGAACCCACGACAGGTTCCCATGACATGAACTGTGCCGCACAAGCGCTAACCACTGCGCCGCCGTGCTGCCCTTTTGCTTTATATTCTGTTTTATTTTCCCTTTTTTCCTTCTATGTATTTGTATATATTGTCTGATGTTATTTATTTAGAATGATTGGGGTAGGATGCCACACCAATGACTCCTTTTTGTCCCCTTAAACAATTAACAATAAAACAAAATTAAAACAACAACAAATATCAAATTGAATGAATGAATGAATGGACAAACGAGCAGATGAACGAACAAATGAATGAATTCATGAATAAATAAATGAATGAAAATGAATGGACAAACGAATAAACGCATGAACGAACGAACGAACGAACGAACGAACGAATGAATGAAGGAATGCATGAATTGATTAATTAATGAAATACATGGGATCAAGAAAAATAATTATAAAGCAAATAAAATAATATACATTTCTAAAACTGTGCAGTCCTGTCAAAACATACAAATAGAACTACAGATTTTTTGTTTTAGGTGAACGCAGCAGACACTGCCCTACTTGCAAATGAGATCGGACGATCGTTCGTAAGTTGAATTTCTTTGTACGTTGCTTCAGTGCTATATTTTGTATGTTTAAGGTTTGTATAAGTATGTTCAAGGCTTGTATAAGTAACCTGTATTGTTCTGTACTAAAAAATAAACATTTCCTAAAATAATATGCTCTGGTTAAGGATCAAATAAAGTGAAGTTTAACTTACTTGTGGAAGATGGGCTTCAAGAGTTAGGCTACTTTCTCCTCCGTGGTATAAGGTGGGTGAAAAAAAGCGTTCCAACCATTCTCTCAACCGCATCAAGCTTTCTTATTCCACTTTCATTTCAAAAGAAACGGCTCGCCTCTTCTTTCGACCTTACACCAACCATTTTGAATAGTGGCACAAGATATTAAACAATAAAAATGTCAAAGTTCTTAGCGTGCTAGACAGACATTATAGAAAATTGTTTACACACGAACTAGGAAGAGGAAGTGGATTTCTTCTTCGGGGTGGATGTTGGGTGACCTCTCACAGCGCCACTTGCGGCGGAAAGAAGCTCTTCAGTATGATCTTGTACTCGGAAAAAGGTGCACATAATACAAACTCTAACCTACAGCAATGTCTGGATATTTTTGGACATCCCAAAAAAAAACATTTTTCGTAAGTCGATTGGTCGTAAGTAGGGGAGCGTATGTGTCACGGTTGCCACGGCGCCCAATTGGCCCGGGCCACTGACACCAGCTGAAACGCGTTGACAGATTGCTGCCAGACTACTTAAACGCGGTCTTGCGAGTTGCCTGGTGTCAGAGCGTCTGCAAAACTCCTGCTCGACTCTGTGTGATATGCCAAGTCCTGTGAATTTGCCAATGTTTGATCCTGTTTTATTTTTGGCCCGATCTGTTTGATTTTGACCACTCTTTAGTTCTGATTTCGATCGACTTCCGCAACCATCGATCCCCGGATCGAGTGTGCGCGCATTCCTCTTCCACCCCAATAAATTGTGAGTAACATTACGCGATTGGGTTCTCATTCCTGTTTCCTGTCCTGGTTCATGACAGTATGTATACATACATTAACACAACGAGTTGATTAATAAACAGACATTTTTGAAACCTTTTTTTTCCACAGTGTGAGTCATTTAAAACGATAACTGAACCAATCGATCATATTTATGCATTGACAGTAGCAGAAAAACATGAAAGAGTCACTGCGATACTACAACCCCTAGCAAAGAGTACGCAATCCCCAGTCTTGGGCAAGCCCTCACTCAGACATTTTATCTTATAGAAAAAACTCACACATGAAACAATCATAAGCTCATTTCGAAGTGCAACATATTCGCATTCAGAAACACAAAAAGAAAATAAGTGAAACCATTGCAATGGTCAGTAAATGTTACTTTCATAGAGCAAGCACAGGGGAAAAAAAAATGAAACTACATTGAAGCCAAGCCGTAACACTATGGGCAATTAAATAGGAGGTCCACGTGAAATCCATAGGAATTGCTCGGTCAACGCCGTGTGTCTGAAGCACGTGCACACAATGGCACTTTTATCATATGCTTATCGTTGGCTCTTGTGGAGCTCGATCTTTTGCCCCCCCCTCAATCACGGAGCATATTACTCCTCTGTCGGAGCAAAGCACTTCCTAACGACAGCCGGGCCAGCTGGGACCAAGCAGAGGGCAGGAGGCACAAGCATTAACATAATAATCCAAGCACGTTCCCACAGGCCCCGGGGCCAGACGGCATATTAGGTGAAGGAACCCCCCTCGCGCATTTCTTAGCCACGCGCTCGCCCGGTGGAGGTCATCCGAGAGGCGCAAAAAGCGGCTGAGACGGGAAGAGTGTCGAGCAGTGATGGGGCCCCCGATGACGCACGGGGCCCTTGATGTTAAAAGGGAAAGACAAGACAGTCAGGGTAATCTGCGTTAATTTGGTGCCAAAAAGGTAGAACATAACAAAAATGTGAATAATTTGGAAAAATAAAACAATTCTTTAAAAAAGGGGTGGCCAAACTTTTTTAAAGGGGCACTCTGTCACGACCAGCACACAGGGTAGACCCAATCGTGTAACGTTTTCTCAATATTTTATTGAAAGAAAAAGGATCCGATGCTCACTTGACGCAGGAAGCAAGTCTCTCTCGTACTCGGATTGTGATCCGAACACGGAAGACGATCTTCAGTAGCGAGCGATGGCGGTGTCAGGGACGGAAAAACTGGTCGGTAGCCGGGACTGGGAGAGCAGTCGGGGTCGGAAACGAGTCGTAAGCCGGAACGGGAGAATAGACGTAGTCGGGGACAAAAAGGGTCGTAAGCCGGGACGGGAGCGCAGACGTGTTCAGGAGACAGACGGGAGCAAAAACGGAACAGGTGGGAGTCAGGGTCGAAAAAAAGGCTTGCCTCGTATACACTGAGGTTTGCAGGCGGACTGACAACAGGGGACAGACAGGACTGGGCTCAAATAGTAGCAGGGAACCAATCAGAACCCGCGGCGGTTGGCGCCAAATGAGCGGGCACAGCTGATTCCAATCAGTAATCATGACACACTGTGTGATATTTGACCGCTAGATATCGCTGAATCATGTAGTGCAACTGAAAACAATGGCTGCAAATTTCAGGGAAGAGTACAAACTACAAAGACTCAAAAGTGACCAAACTGCACCACATTTTCTCATTATTGGCACAGGCTGTCAGAAGGTTTTTTTTTTTTTGCAGTACCTTTAGCAGCAAGATGGCGAACTATCATGTCAGCCTCCTCTAAGTGCGCCTCATGATTTGTAAAATAAATATAAATGTCTTGACCTACGGGTATTTTTTAAAATAGATGTTTACATACATCTTTAGATGATTATTCAAATCGAAATAGAGAAAGAAAGAAAGAAAGAGAGAGAGAGAGAGAGAGAAAGAAAGGGAGAAAAAAGAAATAAAGAAAGAGAGAGAACAAAAGAGAGAAAGAATGAAAGAAATAGAGAAAAAGAGAGAGAAATAAGGGAAAAAAGAAAGAAAGACAGAAAGAAATAATGGAAAGAAAGAAGGAGGAAATAATTTTTATTATCATTATTATTATTATTATTATTATTATTATTATACATATGTGTAAAGAGGGACCTCAAAGAAAATTCAGGACAAACTTTAATTATATAACCAACTATACTAAAACACAAAACACACTCCTTCTTTTTATATTAAGGATATAATGAAAAGGGTGAAGATGAATTATTTTTCATCCCCCATATGAATGTTTAACATCCAATTTCTGTGATGGGTAAAATAAGCAGCTCCGCTTTAATTTTTACGAAACAGAAACTGAATATTCCAGACAATGTGATTTCTAGAACAAGGCTGTTTGGTTTCACAAATCAAAATGTCTGATACTCACTGTTATACTAGTAAGGCAGACTATGATCAAAACAACACTGGCAGGTCTGGCATGTACTAACAAATCCAAGGCCTTCATCTCCAAAATAAACAATGTAGGGACTGAAAAACAATTTAATGAATGGATATATCAAGAATTAATGTGATTATAATAAAAAAGAATAACAATAACTATGCTACAATATGTTATTCATTATGAAGTTCTTTCATTGTAACTAAAAAAAGTGAAAGACATATAAATGACTGAAATAATAAGAGGTTATGAATGAAGAACTCATACAATCATGATTGAATGTGCAGCATTATTTTAATATTACTAAAGAAGCCTTGATAGAAATGTGCTGTGATAAAACAACAACAACAAAAAATATCCAAATGTATCTTTGTTGATTTTTTACATTTACCTGAGGTTGGAACTGCGGCAATCAAACTGCAGAAAATCAATATTTCTCCAATTAAGCAAAAGCCAAGGAGAGATCTGGGAGGACTTCACCCCTTGCTCTTTAGTTAAGGATTATTATCAATCCGAACTGCTTAAATGGCCCTATGCTAACAGTTGCCGTGCTAACACACGGCACAATGTTGCAACAACGGGACGAGAGAAGCCGACTGACTCGGATTCTTGATTACAGGAAGCATTTCCTCACTTCATGCATCAGCTTTGAGGACAAATGGGTGGAAGGTGTTGGAAACCTGGGGAGGGGGGTCATTTTCTGGGGTCCTCTTTCCCTATAGCAAGAACTGAGATCTGTGATCTTTTGCACCGGGAGCCGCATGCTGCCTCGCTCGGCCTTCTAAATCTCCTGAGACGTTTGGTGTTGTTATAATAAGCAAAAAATGCATAAAAAAGAAAGTTAAAACAAGAAAAGAAAAAAAAAAGAACCATGCAGCTATGACACGCTGCTCATGCCCGCAGACACGACAACAAAAAGCGTAACCAAGCAGTGACAACAAAACAAGACAATCCCGAAGCGACTCACCCTTCTGAGAACTCGAGGAGAATTGTTTATTACTAACATGCTAACATGTTGTGAGCTAAAATAAGGTACTATGAAAATATGAATAAAGAAAACACTTTAGCAATTGATTTGACATTTTCTTTCAAGTAATATTTCAAATGAGAAGTGCCAAAGTGCTTAACCACAACCGTGGTCCCCAAAAGCAGTGAGAGGCTCGAATTGCTAAATGCTACTTATCCTACTTCGGCTAGCTAGCCAAGATATAGATTCTCTCAAGTTTAAACAAAGCAATGCCTTTGTGGGAGCAAGTAAGCTGGAATAATAGGAAAAGTTGATCGATATTTGAAAGGTACTTTTTATGATTCAGCACGCTACTGTTCCCCAGGGGGTGCCAAACGGACAAATGGACTGTAGAATCCCGAAACCTGCTTCCAATCATCCACACCCGACGCTCATGAACTGTCCTGTATAGATTGACTGTGCCAACAGCTTCCTCTGTCAGGTGGTTGATCTCCATACTGATAACGCCCCGACTGCCGATGCAAAGTTCTCTTATAGTTACTCTTTGATGCCTCTACTGTGCCTAAAATTGAGTTTTGGACTGTGTGTTGCCTGTTTTATCCCTTACTCCCTGTGCGGAGTGCTTTTTGTTATTTCCTTTACCCCCAAAAAGTTGTCAAAGCGGCTCAAGATTTGTCTTTGGATTCTCTCTGACGAACTTAACAGTATCTTTTTATGAGAATATAAGAAATTAATCTGACAAAAGGTTCTTGTGACCAGGGGTGTTTAGACTTTTTATAACCACCATATTGAAGTAAAATCACCAGACACGGATCAGGAAATCCTTCGAGGGTTTAATACAAAGATAGAAAAGAGTCATATTTCTCACTCAAGTAAAAATCCCTTTAATTGTACTGGCAAACGAATGGAAAAATATTTTGTCTTGTCTTTGGATTCTCTCTGATGAACATAACAGTATTTTTGTATGAAAATATTGGATTATGATATCTGTAGTTGGATGACCTGTTTTGTCGTGAAATCCTTTTTTTCTCTTTTACAAAATACCAATCAAGAAACATATACAGTATGATGCTGATATAGATTTATGAGGAAACGTTTCAATATGTTCCAATTTTTTATATTTGTTTGGAAAAGTTTAAATAAAGGCAATTGTAATTTTTAAGATAACCTAAATATGACTTGGACTAAGATTTTATGATGATATACTGACTGGGATTGTAAATAAGATTTTAGGGCCAATCCGGCCGAATCGTTAAGATGACTAGTGACCACCAAATACCTCGTATACATGTGGTTTACGATTAATTTTCCGTATCGAAAGTTTGATATAGATAAAGACTTACTTAATTCCTCTCACCAAAACCAAGAAAGTTAGTGTTTGCTCCTTGCTTCAAGAGGGTGTTCCATTCGCATCTGTTTACAAGTCCTGCCCATTAGTGGCTTTCCAGAAGCATGGACTTACACTATAAATGGATGAATCCAAATTTTACAATTTTGCCGTAAGGGTAACAAAATAAAATGAATATGTCCGGGAAATATCAGTCCATACACATCGGTCTTTAGAGTTAGTTAACTAGAATTTGTCTCTGTGTCCTCAGTTTTTTGTGGAACACAAATATACCGGATAAGGGAAACGTTTTTAAATGGGTTTAGTTGTACGAGTAGTATGAAAATCAAATAATTAATCAAACCATTTCAATTAGACTACTCGCAGTCGGACTCAGCCCTTAATTGGATGTCTGTGCACGTCGAAAATTGGTTTACACAACCGGAATATGAACCTGCAACATCGTGTGTACATCGGCAACAGTGCCTCTGGATTGGCAGACTCTGGTGGTGGTTATCCTTTTGAAGAAGGGGACAGGAGAGTGTGTTCTGACAACAGGGGAATCACACTTCTCAGCGTCCCCGGTAAGGTCTATTCAGGGGTACTGGAGAGGAAGGGTCCGCCAGGAACCCGGATCTCGGATTCAAGAGGAGCAGTGTGGTTTTCGCCCCCGACGTGGAACACTGCCTGCATAGTGACTATGTGACCAAGAAGATCTCAAATCATTGACTGGTATTTACTGCTCCGTACATCAATGGTTGATTTGTCTTGAATTGAAAAACTGCTAACAAGCCAACAGGTGATATGCTAACTCCAATGTAGCAATTTGATTAACCGTACATGTTTATTCATTGGTCACAATAAAGGAGCTGTATGAAAATTTGAGTTTTTTTTCTCGAGGGAGCCATCTCCTGGATTGTGTCATCAATGCAGGCTCTGTCAGCTCGTTCATGATGCTTGTGCAGGGACGTTCATTCTTAGATTTGCTCAAATAAACTTTAACCATTTTTCTTGGGAATTTGGTTGGCCTCTGGAATGTGCTTAAAACAGGCCATTTGTTACTTTCACTATTTCCACTAAGAAATAGAAACAAAAAAAATGCGGGGACAAGCATGGAGTGTCCCTGTCCCTCCATTCCTCCTTCCTAATGTGTTCCACCCTAAACAGCTTTGCGTAAAGTAGATAGAAGCAGTAAGAAAATAAAATCATAAAGGCTCTTTAAACTTAACAGAGAAAATTTGACTTTCAACTTTTTAAGTACATCTTAAATGACACCTTTAACGCAGACAAGTTTGGAAATTAATCTAACGAAACAAAAACGTTCGTGTGACCAGGGGTGTTTAGACTTTTTATAACCCCCATATTGGAATACAATCACCAGACACGGATCAGGAAATCTTTCGAGGGTTTAATACAAAGATAGAAAAGAGTCATATTTCTCACTCAAGTAAAAATCCCTATAATACTGTTTAATTGCACTGGCAATAGAATGGAAAAATATTTTTTCTTCAAAAAGAGCATGGTAATTTTACCCTGTTCAATTATTCAGCACACTTTAATAACAGTATCGGTGCCGGCTGATGTCGGTAAAATCTCAGCCGGGCGGAGGAAAACCCGTCTTTTAATGCCGCCGCCGCCATGTGTCGGAATGCAATGCGGACAGACAAAGCGTGCGGTGGACATGTGGAGAAATCATATGTCGAAATAGATCTTCTGGGCGGCCGAGTAGACTCACATATAAAGAAGGAAGGAAAGGTCACCCGGGGGATGCGGTGAAGGGCAGCGTTAACTATGAACTTAAAGAGACGGCGCGCTCAAAAAGAGCAATGCAAATGAGCATTAGCGTGAACTGTGCACCAGGAAAGGTAATATGCATAATTGGAGAGTAGAGTGGGGAGAAAATGGGGGGGGGGACATGAAGCAACACTTTCCCTGCTTAAAAATTAATACCATACAGCACGGATGCATATCGGGCGTCCATTGTGCACGACTTCTAAGTGCACTGGAATGCAGAAGATGAGATGAAAAAAACGAAGCGGGAGACCAACTCTTGAAAGTGGGCCCTTAGACGCTCAATATTTGTGTGTTGAAACAGAACATAAGCTCAAGTTAATGGTGAAGTCTGGGGGAAAAGGAAGGAAGACAAAAAATACAAAGTAAAATGGTGGCAAAATAAGTAAATGATACAAGACCATATCAATAGGTGTTGATATTAATCGGAGATGTAGGTAAACACTTTTTCCAGTCACATGCAGTCAAGGGAGGCAGGTGATACACTGCCTCACCTGTCACTTTGGAAATATAAATCTAAACATTTATCAAAGGGTTGTACTTATTCAGTGTTAAAGTTATTTCTTATTTAACTTGACATTTTGGGGATTTTTTCAAAAATAGCTTCATTTTAACATTATATTCTAAATATTAAGATAATGTACAGTATATGTTACGTATTGCCAGTGTTGGGTGTCACGGTTGCCCATTGCCCTCATTTGGGCCCGCTCGTTTGGCCCCAGCTGCTGCTGGTTGCTTGATTGGCTTCCGTCCTATTTAAACTGAGTGCTTTCATTCACTCCTTTCAGTCCGTCAACGAACCTCTGCACTTGCAAGACTTGTATTTTGACTCTGTTCGGTATCCTGCTCCTGTATCCAGTATACGGTATCGATCGCGCCTGTCTCCTCCTGTCCGGTATCTTGCTCCAGTCTCCAGTATCCGGTATTGACCCCGTCTGTCCCGTCCTGTGTGGTATTTTGCTCCAGTCTCCAGTATCTGGTATCGATCCCTTCTGTCTTGTCCTGTCCGGGATCATGCTCCAGTCTCCAGTATCCGGAATCGATCCCGCTTGTCTCGTCCTGTCAAGTATCTTTCTCCAGTCGCCAGTATCCCGTATCGGTCCTGTCCGGTATATTTCCCCAGTCTCCAGTATTCTGTATCGAACCCGCCTATCTCGTCCTGTCCGGTATCTTTCTCCATTCTCCATTCTCCAGTATCCGGTATTGATTCTGTCTGTCCTTCCCTGTCCGGTATCTTGCTCCAGTATCCAGTATCCGGTATCGATTCCATCTGTCCGGTATCTTGCTCCGGTATGCGGTATCAATCCCGTCCGTCCCGTCTTGTCCGGTACCTTGCTGTTGTATCCAGTATCGGGTATCGATCCCGTCTGTCCCGTCCTTTTCGGTATCTTGCTCTAGTATCCAATATCCAGTATTGATTCCATCTGTCCGGTATCTTGCTCCGGTATTCGGTATCAATCTCGTGTGTCCCGTCTTGTTCGGTATCTTGCTGTTGTATCCAGTATCCGGTATCGATCCCGTCTGTCCCCTCCTGTCCGGTACTTGCTCCAGTATCCGGTATCAATCCTGTCTGTCCCGTCCTGTCCGGTATCTTGCTCGTGTATCCAATATCTGTTATCGATCCCGTCTGTCCTGTCCGGTTTTCGATCTCGTCTGCCTCTGGCTTCCTGTTTTTCCGCGCCTGACTTCTCTGTCTCACTTCTTCCGCCCAGCGATCGCAGAATCACTGGCGTTTGTGTTCACGCGCATCACTGCCCTGTTCACGTAAAATAAAGCTTGGGTGAAAACGTTACGCGTCTGGATCCTCCGTCTGTTCGGGTTCTGGGTTCTGGCAGTTGGGAGTAACGCGTTACTTTAACATGTTCCTGGAATGCAATCGCTTTCTGGAGTAACTAGGAGAGGGCATTGGTGACTACAACTACAACAATCCTAATCATACAATTAACTTTTGCCCAGGCCTTCTGTCTGCTGACAGTGACAATGACATGGAAGCTTTTCCACCGCTCTCACAAGACGGCGTCTCCACCTACGGCAATGAAGATCTTGTAACTGAACCACACAGGGTTAACAAGCTGGAGATCAACTATGTTAAGATGGCCAAGGAAATGGATATGAAGTGACTTAAGAAGAGCATGTGAACTCTTTAGACGGAAAGCCCAGAAAAAGACATGAAGGAAGTGGAAGTTACTGAGGACCCTGAGGTTAGCGGCGAAAAAGCGTTTAGCCAGACCACAAAGGAATTACTTCAAAGGCTACCCAACACCATGGCCCAGAACCTGTCAGGACCTTTTACATTTGTTGCCTTGCTGCATCTCGCAAATAAAAATTATTTGGAGCTAGTGAAAGTTGATGACATGGCAGACACCATCATCAGGCAAGGCCTCTAAGGAGGACTAACTTTACATGTCAACGTTTTTATCTGGTGTTATTATATGTTATATTATGTCGTTGATGTAATAATATTTGGTTACTACTGTACTACTGTCGTCACTACATGGAGCATTACTGCGTTATTTTTTAAATGCAGATAATGAATATCGATTAACGGCGATTGCTAAAAAATTCTGCTCGATAACAAAACTGCTTATACAGGAACAACAAGTGAACTCTATCAATTAGGCAAAGGTACGCCCAGAATTTACGATAAAAGTGTGCTGAATTACGTTTTTTTTTTATGCATTAATTATTTATTTATTTGCAATACACCATGCCTGGAAAAAAAAGAAAAGGTCTTGGACAATACCCAGAAAATAAGAAGGAGATCTTCAAGTGGTTCGAAACCCAGAGACAAAGTTGTTATGGAGTGTCTCTGCAAAGTGTTTGCAAACTGTCAAGATTATACAAGCCAAGATATATGAAAGGTTTACTGCTTCCACCGGTTGGTGTACATGTTTTTGTTTTATTTTTTTTTTTATATTGTGGCTATTTTAATGCAGCTTAAAGGGCTCGGCTTCTATCCGAGTATCGATGGTAATTTGTAACTAATTACTTTTCAAGTAATGTACTATTTTTGCGTGTCAGTGATCTGAGGGGGTCCTATATTAGATTTTAAATGAAGTAAATAGCACCTGTAACTAATTACTTTTTTTCAGTAACGTGCCTATTACTGCATATGTCTGTGCAGAAGCAGAGTGAGGCACGCAATTCTCTCGCCTCATGGCAGAGGGCGACACTCAGACCAAGAATTCTTATTTGGTGCACACCTCAGACCAAAACAATAGAATAAGTGATAGTATTAGCAAGCTAACAGCAAGTCAAGCCACCCTTTTTTTTGTTGCATGGACTGTTTTAATGGTGGGGAATTACCCATATGATGCTTTTATTCAAAAGGAGCCACTTGACAGAACTTATAAATTAAGTTAAGACAATAAATTTTATCTTTTTCCTGTGCCACATTTTATGTATTGTTTTCTTGCTCTGCCAATCAAATGATGAATACGATAAAGGTTTATTTATTTGTAAATCTAAATGTGCCTCACCAGACAGGAACCTCACTGGATGTGAGCCGGCCCCCTAAAAAAGCAATATGTTTTCTTTCTCCCACCCTCTCTCTCTCTCTCTCTCTCTCTCTCTCTCTCTCTCTCTCTCTCTCTCTCTCTCTCTCTCTCTCTCTCTCTCTCTCTCTCTGTCTCTCTCTCTCTCTCTCCCTCTCGCTTTTTTTTTCCTGGAAGACTTAGGAGGTAGGTCATTATGCATGGTGTCGTCTCTGAGAGTGAAATACAGAGGACAAAAAGAGACAAAAAACAATGAATCAAGGCAGAAAGAGCCACATTTGGACTAAATTGAATTATTACGCTTTAATGTATACTTTTTTTTTTTTACAGGAAATGTGTGTTGTTTTACTTTTAAGTCGCCTGGTATGAAAAAGTTTAGTATTTATGAGTTATGAGTTAAAGAATAAAGGCTAAAATAATATTGTGGACTAATACAATTTGAAAATGAATTATTAATCAATTGTGTGCTTAATCTATCATTATTGGTAATAACTGGATGAAAGCCGAGTCAAAAGTAACGGTTCTCTAAAAAGAGCTGGAATTCCCATCACAGTTTTTAGTATGGAAAAACTAGGGTTTTGATGTTTAACACGTTTTGTGTATTTTGTGGTGGAGAGATCATTTTGACCTGGCCTTGTTTTGTGTGTAGGTTACTTTCTTGAAAAGTGTGAGCTTCCCTGGGCTATTTGAATAAAACTATTGAAGGGGGTTAAAATAAGTGAAGGAATGCTAAAAGTTGTATTTAGTCCCCTCCTTTTTTCAAGTCGACTTACGAATTCTCGTACACGTGAGCTACTCTTTAATGTCAATTTATCCTCCAAATCCCAGTACGTCGAATCAACTGTGGCATCAGCACAGAGCCCAGAGGAACTCCAGGGATGCGCTCCTCGCCTTCGGACTCCCATAGAGAGTTGAGACTTTGCGTTCTCTAATGCTCATGCCCGAATGTACGGCGCAACGCAGCCTTTGCCAGGCCCCGTGTCACCAGAGTTCTCCACTGGGAGCGCCTTCAGCCAATGACAACAAAGTAGCCAGATGTCTGATGCTGGCAACGTCCCAGCAGCGAGCAAACCCGCCGCGGGCTGCACATCAAAGCTACCTGAGAATTTACTCGGGGCGCGAAAGAGAAAAAAAATCTGCCCTGCTTACTCCACACTTCCCATTAATAACAATCTGGGAGGATTTGTATTTCTAATTAACTCCTTTCTTTCGGCGGCTGCTGTAGGACGTCGAGAACAGGAAGTCGGATGCGGCGGTGGCGGCTTTGAAGGAGCAGCATCAGCTTTAAACACCTCCTGACTTTGCCCCCTCGTAAACAAACAAACATAGGAGGCGTCAGCAGGTTTTCGTTTAATCAGGACCTTTTTCTACATTTCTAAAGATTTTTATACGTTGGCCTGACTTCACGGTTTAAAAAAAAAAATAGACCCAAATGGTTTCATGCATTAAAGAAGTCGGCAGGCAGTAACATGACATACTTCCTCACATGGATTTTGAAGTTAAATACATTTTAAAGAGGGGGGTGTACAACGTGTTTTGACAACAAATAGTATTAAACAAAATAAAACACTCTTTTTCATATGGAAAAGATACTAATTTGCACCAGATAAATACTGATTACTAGTACTTGGAGGTAATATCTTGTGCCCTGATTCAAACCTGGCCCTAACCCGGCTCGAAATTCGGGCAGTGTTACAAAAACTATATATATAAATAAATACAGGATTTGTTACAAAAACTAGTTAAGTCCAAAAAGTAGTTTTTTTCAATTTAAAAGAAGTGGGCAAAAGGCATAGACTATTTCTACTATCAAATAAATGGGAAAATTGTGGCATGGTCTTTTCCAGTTTGACAGACAGAGAAAGAACTGGAGTGTAGAAGCAACAGTATTTATTTATTTATTTGTGTATTTGTCATTTATTTTTTTGAGAGGGAAATCGTTTATTTTGTAGTCCAGTTTTCAGTTTTTTTCAAAAAGTTTGGGCATTCTGAAAAGAATCCCAAAACATTACCACGTTGTGGCCATAAAATATACGCGTTCCATTTCAAAGAGATTAAAAATTCTTATTCTCTTCAATCCCTTAATGATACATGTATAATTGAGTTGACACTCAAAATAAGGAGAGAAGACATCAATAGATTTTGTCCAAGAGTGATGATGATTTAAACAGTGCATAATAGTCAAAATAGTGAACATAACAAACGAGTATTCTATGCAATCTCCGTTGCAGGCGTCCAATATTGAAAACAGAATAAACTTATCAATGATTTTTACGATTTTTTTAGTCACATTATTATTAGCTAATGTATTTTTATTCCTTTCTGTTTTAACGTGTGACTTCCACCTCAAAGACTTGCAGGAAATTCCATCATACAGAACAGTTGTTTAGAGGTCAAAGACGAGAAAAAACTGCCTAAGCAGCAACAGTGGCAGCTTTGGCGGGAGGGCGGTTAGCGGCTGTTAGCGGCTGTTAGCGGCGTGACAGCGTGAGCCTTATTTATGGGATTGATTGAGGTATCTGTGTCTTTTTACTCTCCTTTTTTTCCTTCCTCTCCCGGCGTTTCCATTTGTGAATACAAAGCTGCGGTGACCCATAAATATTACATGCTGTGGAGATGCAAAGCAGAAATTAATGACTGGGTAGTGTGTGTCTGTGTGTGGTTGTGTAGATGTGTGTGTGTGAGTGTGTATGTGTGTGTGCGTTACTTGTGAGAGAGCATGGCAGGTCCCAGTGGGATTCTGCTTAGACGGGCATGGTTAAGGGTGTGGTCACACACCCGTGCACATGCACTCATGCACACACGCTAAAGGGAGGTTGCTAACCTGCTTGCCTGTATATATATTCACTCGTTGGTGAAAAGCTGCATCTTATATCATAAAAACTGAGATAATAAAATAAAATGATCACTGTAATTCCTGGACTATAAACTGCGACCTTTGTCACAAAACTTAAACCCTGCGGCTTATGCAAAGATGCGGCTAATACAGTAATTCCTCGCTTTTTACGGAGGTTTAAGAAGTTTGACGTACTGTGACACGCTTTGTACATGAATACATTTGGCGTAAACTAAAAATTATCATTCAAAATGCGAAAAAGAAAAGCATATGATGCAGGTTTTAAGTTAAAAGCAATTGAGGCAGCCAGTAAAGAAGGAAACAGAGCTGCTGCATGTAAACATTGCATTGAAAAATCAATGGTGAGACGCTGGAAACGTCACCTGGAGCTATATAAAGTCCAAAAAGGCTTTCAGGGGTGACAAAAGCAGGCGGCCCGACCTGGAAGACATTCTTGAAGGTTGGGCACATGGGCACATTTGGCTTATAGTCAGGTGCGGCTTATGTACAATTGTATGTGCATTTTTATTCTTTAAAATTAATTGAATGCAACCTATAGTAAGGTTTGTCTACAAATTACAATACATGTTTTTTTATTGTGATATTTGTTTCCATTTATTATTGGTCATTAGTTGATTTGATTATAAGCGTTTTAGCAGTTTAAGACTTATGATCCATGGATAAGAAATGGTTATATGTACTGTATATCATACTGTATGTCATATAAATTAGATAAATATGTGACATAGTAGAAAACAATGGTATGCCAATTTCAAACAACTTTGTAAATAATACTGAGACAAGTTCAAATGTGTCATTTAATAATATCTATGCTAATGCTTAAACATTATGCTTTAACAATAAATGGCATTTTCAGCTTTTTACAATATTTACAGGCACAGTGTGGGTTTTATTTAGCGCCTTTAGTGGGTAAAATAAATGTCCCTCAAATCAAGCGTGCACTACAAGTGCAGGGCCCAAATGAACGGTATGGTGCCGAAGTGCACATCTCAGCGATGTGCATTAAAGGAAAGTGAAACTAAACAAAAGAGCGCCGAAAAGAAAATCCAATTCAACAGATTACAAGCTGCAAATAGTGAAATATTTGGCAGAAAGCAGAAAGCAAGTTTGCAAAGCTTGTAAGCTATTGGCAAGAAGCAGAAATGTGGGGAGGTGGTAGGAGGATGTCGCGCGTCTTTTACCCCAACACTGAGCAAGAAGATTTGATTGGATTTAGTGATTTTTGAGTTGAACTAATAGTTTGGTAGTCATTTTCTTTATCTAAATAATTACATGAGCAAAAGTAAGTGCATGCTGTGTAGATTCTCCACAAAGGTAAAAAATAAATAAAACGACAGAGAGAAGCTCGACCAGCCTGACTAAATGATTGACATTTTAAACCAAGATCTTTCCTCTACTGTGTGTATTATTTAGCACCTTCCAGTGGAATAAAAAAAACACAACAAAAAGAATAATAAGAATTAACTCACAAAAAAAAAATATATAAAATTTTTCCATTCCAACTAATAATAATATTAAGTTTTTTGGAAGGCTATTCATTTTTTAAATTTCTTTTTAGACCCATTTATGTCATTGACTCAACCAAAAAGGTGTTTTGTGTGCCTGAATTTGCAAAAACTGGCTTGATGTGTGTCTTGTAACCAATGGTGCTCTGTCATGTCCAGCATGGTTACCGTGGCAACCGGCTGGCCCCGCCCCCTTGGCACAGGCTGTAGCAGATTTTTAATTTGCGTGTGTGCTTCTTAAAGGCGGGTTTTGGGGATTGCCGGTTGCGGGTTCATTGCATTACTTTGCATTATTCTGTTCTGTTTGACTTGAGAAAACCTGTACTTGCCCGTTCTGAGTAAAAGCCTGTTTTGTGAGTATTCCTAGTCTTAGTTCCCGTTTGCCTGTAAGCCTGTTTTTGTTTTTGTCCCTGAGTGTTGGACGACTTTTATTTCCTTAATAAAAGTAACTGATCGTTAACGCGAATGAGTTCACCCTTCCTGCCTCCTGCCTCCGATCTGGTCCGGTCCCGTGACATGCTCACATTGAACAACTTTGAACAGTTTGTGTTAAAAATTGAGATTACAAACTTAATGAGTCACCAGATTTTTATATATTTAATAGTTTCCGAGATATTTAATATCAAATCGTGCCTAAGACTTTTGGAACACCATGTACTCGGGGGCCAAGCAGCTTGTATGTACGTTACATAACAAGAGCCTCACCTAGAAGGAGCTGACACGAGTTTACGCAATCTTGCTGCTTTGGTTACCCAATGATCCAAAAAACGTAAGCGTACTAGAGAAGTACGACAAGACTGGGAAAGTGTTGTTGTTATTGTATAATGACTTGTTTACCTGACTGCCCATTTTGCACATCTGGTTAGCTGCTCCTCTTGCACTCTTTGCACTACTGTATAATACTATACATAGCTATAAATGATTTAGCATATTATCAGTACTGGCAGCACGGCGGCGCAGTGGTTAGCGCGTGTGTGGCACAGTTCTAAGGTCTTGGGAACCTCCTGTGTGGGTTCAAATCCAGCTACCGGACTTCCTGTGTGGAGTGTGTATGTTCTCCCCGTGCATGCGTGGGTTTCCTCCAGGCACTCAGGTTTCCTCCCACATTCCAAAGACATGCATTTCAGGTGGATTGGCCGGTCCAAATTGTCCCTAGGTGTGAATGAGCGAGGGAGTTGTCTGTCCCTGTGTGCCCTGCGATTGGGTGGCAACCAGTTCAGGGTGTCCCCTGCCCACTGCCCGATGATTGCTGGGATGGGCTCAAGCACCCCCCGCAACCCTACTGAGGATAAGCGGTGCAGCTAATGAGATGAGAGATGAGATGAGATTATCAGTACTTCAATACTCTAACTCAGTACAACATTTATTTATATCTGTACATTCATGAAAAGTGTGCAGGTCAGATGTATCGACAATTCGTTCTGTATACACGTGTACAAGAATGACGATAAAGTATATCTGAATCTGAATCTGAAAGCACATGAGAAGATGTGCAGTTCAGTCACCTTGAGTTTCCACAGTTTGTATTCTTCTTGGTGCTTTGTAGCACCCATTTTCAATTGCACCACACAATGCAGCATCTGCTAAAGGTCAATATTACACGTTTTCTCTTTAAGTAAAATATTTCCACTGTTGCAATAAGAAGTTTTTGTATCTTGATAATACGGCACTTAGATAGATATGCTTAACATGGCTTCAAGATGCAAAGACAAAAACAAAGTCCTATTTTGCTTTGAATTTATCTAGATGAATGGTTTAAGGTGGTCCCACTTGACAGCTGTCACCCAAACCAAGCATGCACCATTACCTCCTGGAGGGGAGGACAAACGGGGGTCGTAGATGACTTGTTCCCAGTCAAGCGTTTGAACATCATTAGCGTTACAGACCTGCGTCTTCGTGGCCCTGTCCAACCTCCTCAACAGCTCGCTTTGATCACCCCACGTCAACACCGCCGGCTGCATGCCGCATACATTAAGAAACGTCAGAACATCGCACAGCCGGCAGGTAGTTTTCGCATGATGTTAGCGTGCTAAGGCAAATGGTCATAGAGAAGAACAGGAAATGAAGAATGTCTATCCTAGGCAGAAATAAGTTTTATTTTGAGGGGTAACGAAATGAGTATCATAACCCAAAGGGAAGAATGATTTGTGTTACTTAATTTCTTTCAATGTAACAGTCAGCCTGTTTCTAAAATTGCACTCTATAGTGTGAAAAATTCTGCATTTGTATTTGTTTTAAAATATATGTTTTCAAATATATGGATATTGTGCGGACTGAATGTTAACTAAAGCATATTTATCATTAATGAATCAACACAAATGTCCATTTTTATTTATATTATTTTAATAGAGGGGCTACCTGGTTGAACATTAAACTATATTTTGATGAAAAATATGCAAGTGTATTAAAATTGACTGAATTGAATCTTTACACTTAGAAATAATTCTGGATAGGTTTGGTTGGAGATATACTGATAGTAGCATTCTTTTTCATCTAGCCATTATCTGCACCGCTTATCATCTGTAGGGTCACGGGCGAGCCTGAGCTCATCCCAGCTATCTTTGGGCAGTGAGCAGTGGACACCCTGAACTGTTTGCCAGCCAAACATATACAGTGGTAGCTCTACTTTCAAATTTAATTCGTTCTAGGAGTAGCTTTGTAACCTGAAAATTTCTAAGTCGAAACACATTTTGTATGTAAATAAGCTCATCCGTTGCAAGCCATGCAAAAGTACAGAATGTTTTTTAATAAATCACAAGAGCATCAGAATATAAATGACAACAACAACATCAACAACAACATGAAAAAAAAAACAATATCATATTCATCTACTGCACATCATGTAAAAAAAAGGAATAAGGGAAATAATACAGATATTCATATACCTTTTTTTCCTAGCATTTAAAAAACTGATCCAATGACGTCTGCTTCTGTTGGCTTTTGACAATCTGTTGGAATTGCGAAAGGCAGATGTAGCGATTGCTCGACTTGTCAAACCTTTTCCGAGTGATTCCTTTCCACAAATTCCGAGTTTTCATGAAATCTTGCTAAAATATATTTCCTTTTGGTTTGCTAGAAAGCCTCCTCCTCCTTGTCTTTGAGCTCTGAACTGTGACGGTGACACGAAGAGCATGTTGGCAGTGTGTATGCTCACTGGTAGCCAGGCAGGTTTGTGATAGCCAGTTTGTTTACATTTGGGAAAGTTTGGAGCTTCGAAAAGTAGTGCATACTGTACTGTATTGTATTTTTGACTTTGAAACTAAAGGCAATAAGTTCCCATTAAGGTACTTCGTAACCTGAAACTTTCATATGTTGAGACATTTGTAAGGAGAGGTACCACATTACTTATATTTAGAATTGCAACAACAACAGTTGAAGACAATTTTACAAAACCATTTTTTACATTTTTTTTTCATTTATTTATTTTTTGTGTTATGATATGAGGTCCGGATCATCCCTGATGAGTGGAATGATGCTTTACACGGCAGAACAACAGTGACCAGATGATGAAGCGGCAGAGTCAGATCATGATTGGATTCGTAATAATCAAAATCTATTCATGATTATTATTAGATTAATACTTTGGACAAATTATCTGACTTGATATTACTTGATATTGTTCAGCTTCTCCCTTATATCAGTTGTGTTTTATTTTGTCATCGAACGTGGCTCGGACTTGTCATATTGGTTCCTGATGGAAAAAGTTTATTTTTTCCTAGTCCAACTTACTCTTGTTGTTTTTTTCTCATCCTCAAGAACGCCCTTCTGGCATAAAAGTAAAAGTAAGCCATTTTGATCGCACACTTGTGAATCCTGTAGCTAATGTGTGCCCGGAGTATTCTGTAATATATGGAAAAGAAACTGCTCATCACAAGCTTGAAAATTCTCAGCATATTGAAACATATGTTGAAAAACAAACACAATTAATTTTGCCACATGTATGGGAGTTTTGACTAATTACTATTGAAAATCATTGAGATTTCCTGCATGTCATTTTTTTGGAGGCAATATTTGAGTTGCGTGGTTCTTGATAGAATAGAGACGGATAACGAGCGTCACTTTCGATGGGGTTGTGCTAACAAAGCTTCACTATCTCTGATAGACAATAAACAAACTCAGGTGAGAGTGACGACAGAGAGCGGCGACGTTTCGCTGCAACGATACACAAACCCGAGATAGCAAAAAAGTGATCATTATAGCTGATGAAGCGGCGATGACAGCGTGACAGGCGAGAGCTTTTTAATTTGTCGGATCAGATGGTGACACGCGCCATAACAGGGCGGAGGAAATCTTTTCATTGCAGAAAAAAGAGGGAAAGGAGGTCAATTAGCATCACGCCGCTGACAAGCAATGTATTACGGTGCGGGACAGTCAAACTAATGAGGGATGTTGCTCTCTGCCCGACTTGTGCGCGGCATTAATCACTTTGCATGGCACTTGACATGCTTCATGTGTGCAGAGGTGCTGCCCCTTCGAGAGAGGATCAGGTTCACGGCAAGGAACGTGTTGTGCTTCGTTCCCCGACGCCTTTAAATGTGATTCAAAGCATTACGCGCTCCACGGTGCATGAAAACATTCTGACCTTGCGTAAGCGAGAGACTTGGGTGTTGCGTGTTGAGCACGACAGTTCTTTGAATTCAATTCATCCTCATTTGGGTGTAGCCGATTGTTTAGTTAGGATGAATTGTTTCCTCAAAATGTCCGAAAATAACCGTATATAGTCATCGATGTGACACTCTAAATTAGCAACGAAGGCCCGTGACCACATGGAACATAATATAAGCTTAATTTCCTTCTATAAAATGCATTGAGAACATTTGCATTATATTCTCAAATATGAATTGCTTAACATTTGCATTCGTCCGAACTATTACGAGTAAAAAAAACTTACAGCATCGCCTTGTTAATCCCCTAACATGGATGGAGATGGATTAGACATGCAACCGCCATGTCAGCCATTGTGTGAGTATTTTGCTTATTAATTTAAAGCTCAAATAAACATGAAAAACGTACGTAGAACACTTAATGAAGCTACATCCGTTTTTAGCATTGTGCCATATTTAAAACACAGCAAATTCTTTATTCAATAAAAGCAATTGCTTTGAGGGGAACACACTCCACGCCTGGCCTCATAGGCCACTATAACTAAATCTTGCAAATGGGCAACACAGACCCTGAAAGGCTGAAATGAATACATTTCAAGTTTTTAACAAATGATGTGTGATTTATTATCCACGATTATATCTTATTGCAAGTGGGTAAGGCGGGTCTTTTTTAATTGTTCTGTCCACCAAAAATGGAACTAAACCTCTGTAGCCACGATTCATTATCCCTGTATATTGTAGCGGCGGGCAGAGCACACTTTTTCGGGCCAGGCGGCTCTTTTTTTTGTTTTGTTACTGTATTTTTGTCTAAAAGGAACTGCAATAGAGTGGCCACTATCCAATATCTCCAATCGTATATTGTTGCGAGGGGGAAAAGGGAGAGCATAATTTTTTGGGCCTGGCAGCTCTTCTTTTGCCATTACTGTATTTCCTCCGAAAATAAACTGCGCATATGTGGCCGTGATCCTTTATCCCCTATCCCATATTGCTGTAAGCGGGAAACAAAAGAAATGAAATGCCAGGATTTATTATGCCGTGTTGCCTATTGGTAAGAAGAAGGGCCGGCAGAACATGTTTTTTTTTGGTCCAGACTGCTGAAGACTGCCATTGGGGAAAGCCCAAAATGAACTGTGCTGTTTGGTAGCAAATCATTATCCTTAGTCAACTAATGTTGAGAGGGAGGGCCAAAAGAGTAAATATGTGACATGCATTGCGGCTCTTCTTTTTTTTTCCTTAAATGAAAAGCACTCATTCTGCCGCATTCGATTTTTCCCGGTCAACTATTGCCAAGAGTGGCAGCCGGCAGAGCCGCTGTTAGGAATGCTACATTGTGGAATTATTCATATTGCAAGGGGGTCTGGTTCATATAAACACAATATTGGAAGGGTTACAGTATGCTTCTAATCTGAGTTAAATCTTTTAAAATGCTTAGATCAGGTATCTTTCCATCCATTATCTGCGCCACTTATTCTCACTCGGGTCACGGTGGTACTGGAGCCTATCCAAGCTGAGTTTGGGCAGTGGGAAGGGAACACCCTCTACTGGTTGCCAGCCAGTCGCAGGGCACACAAAGACATACAGTTCACTCGCTTATTCACACCTAGGGACAATTTTGACCGGCCAATTAACCTAATATGTATTATAATTCAAAAATTAGGTTGGGTCATGTCTCAATGTCCTGGGTCAAACCAAGCACAATTTTAAGGCTGAGTTTTAAGAAAAAGAAAATCTAAGATAGCAAATCTAACCAAAGAACATGGGGACATGTTAAAGAGATTTGTTTTAAATACGCATTAATTTTATTTTCATTGCTTGGACAAATGCCATCAAGCGGACATGCGTGTTGTGATAGTATGGTGACTTCCATCACACAAAGGCAATATGACAATTGCCAAAAGCAGAACAGCAAAGAAAAGATTTCATTTCATCTCTTTTTTGTGTGCCATATAGGTTTTTATTTGAGTGTCCATCGGGTATTAGACGCCTTGGTCCCCTCCATATTGATCCATAGTACCTACAGCTATGTGACACTATTATGAGACTTGACCTTATCATCTGCTGCCCTGGCAGCCTGTAGGCATGCAAGCAGCTCTGGACTCTTGGAAATATCGGACCTCAGAAACATCAGCAACTAAC
Organism: Urocampus carinirostris; assembly: GCF_059441175.1. Taxonomy (NCBI): domain Eukaryota; kingdom Metazoa; phylum Chordata; class Actinopteri; order Syngnathiformes; family Syngnathidae; genus Urocampus; species Urocampus carinirostris. The sequence continues at coordinate 23,053,345 of NC_142356.1, forward strand.
CGAGCAACACTGTTACGAAAGGTTGGGGCCTGTCTGGTGCCTTGACTCATTTTTTTCCATCTAATTAGAAATGGCCTCAGGTGGTTAACCAACAGATCAAAATGAAAAATAATATCATTCTATACAACGCATGATATAACAATTACTGTCACAATGAGCATCAACATTTGTAGATGTGTATTTACCACAGCAAAACCACAAAAACCTTATGGAATGGAAACAAGTGCTTGAACTACCTAAACTGTAAGTAAACCATCTGCTCCATTTTTTACCCAGCCTTTCGGGAAGTTTTTTTTTCCTGGTATTTGTAGCAGCAAGATGGCCAACATTTATGGAGGTTCCCTCATGTTATGTCAAAGGATATACATTTTAATAATGCACGTTTATTTGATAGTTCATTTATTTTTGATTATTGTTTTATCAATATTGTTTTTTGCAATGAATTATGCTTTTTACTGCATGAAGGAGCTAAACAGTGCATTGTACTGTAAATAATGTAGGTGTGTACCAACTAAACGAACAATATGGGTGATTTCTTACAATCTAGTGACAAATCTGAATTGTGAAAATTGGTATTTTTTCATAATATTTGAGTCAGGGATGACTGACACGGAAACCCTTTCCTCTCCTAAATAATCATTGATACCGATAGCTGTAAATACAAATCTGCTTAAAAGCTTCCTTGTTTGTTTTCCGAAAATTACAGTTCTCGTGCTCGGGATACTGTAAGGTAAAAGGGGCAAAGAAAAAACATTAAATGAAGACCTAAATGAAATTCGGGCGGCACGGCAGCGCAGTGGTTAGCGTGAGCGGCACAGTTTTGAGGTCATGAGGTCGAACCTCCTGTGTGGAGCTTGGGTTTCCTCCCACATTCCAAAAACATACATGTTAGGTTAATTAGCCGATCTAAATTGTCCCTAGGTGTGAATGAGCGAGTTGTCTGTCTCTGTGTGCCCTGCGACTGACTGGCAACCGGTTCAGGGTGTCCCCTGCCCCCTGCTCGGAGATAGCTGGGATGGGCTCCAGCACCCCCGCGACCCTATTGAGGATAAGCGGTGCAGATAATGGATGGATAGATGGATGAAATTCTTCTTCTTCGTCATAAACAAACTTTGTGGGAAACTTTAAAATATTTACACGGTAGTGCTTGGGGATTGGCCCAAGTTGTAAGTGCATCGTCATATCTCTGCAGAGAGTGGGCCCTTTGAAGAAATTAGTTGAGGGGAAATTAGTGGGGGAGCGAAGTCTCAATTTAAAGATAATAGTATTGATCTGATCCAAGTACTTGCTTAGTATGGATTATATCAATATTTAGATCCATTTGCCCACCCTTTATTTTTGGAAGAACCCCAGAGGAGTCAAACCCTTCGATGATGCATATGTTACTCGTGTAAATTTACTGTGTAAAACTCACAAGAGGCCCTTCCATATTAAGCCAAACCATTCCTTTCATTCAATGCATTTAAGATATTACGTGATCGCTGTCCACGGTACAGAGCAGGTGATAAGATAAAAATAAAGCTTTCAGTTTCCTGGTAAAATTTGAGAGTCGGGTGGAGGCAGCCTAGAAGCGATCGGTAGACTTTATCTGCTTCCCTGGCGAGCCGAGCGGAGATTCGGTAATAAAAACAGCTGTCTCCAGTGGTCTCGTGTGTAATTGGGATTGTTAACATGGAGAGCTCCTGAGGGACGATGATGGCGATGGTGGAGGGGGAGCTGAGAGGCAGTAGACGAAGCTTTCTGTGTAAAGCAGTAAGGGAGTGTGTAGAAGTAGCAAAAAAAAAGGGGTAAAAAGAGCAAACAAGTCACCTGAGTTGTAGGAGCTTTGCTGCTCACGCTCGCTCCGTTTTACTTTTATTTTCCGACGCTGCATTTTCCTGCTGACAGAGAGCCTTGAAGTAAGCGCTGTGTACTTTTCTTGTTCGTTCCCCAATCTGAACTCCACTGAGGTTTGGCGTTTTTTTATTCTGTTATTGTTATTTTTTAAGGTAGGCTGAAACAGCTCAGAGCAACATAAAAAAATACATTGTTCTTTCAATTACCGTACACGTGTGACAATGCCTGGAAGATGATTTGCACAGATGAGAAGGTACAATTGCGCTGGTTGTTTATGGACTTGCCTTTCCTGAAGGCCTTAGTGGCGTTGTTTGAACTTATTTTTAGGAAATGTATGTATCCGCAGTTTACCAATTATACTACATTAAACATTGTAACTATACGATGTTTCTTTTACAAGTTTAAAAAAATATTTCAGCCTTTCAGTCAAAAAATACTTTGTTCAAGTCAGATACATAGAGTATGTTCTTTTTTTTTTTGTTTGAGGGGCATAAATAAAATGAATTAACTAATAGAATGAATAAGAAATGAATAAAAAAATACTGTTTATTTTTCAAAATCCAGAAGTTGAGCGGCATTTAGGATGAGTGGCTACAGCGTCAACCCAACAATGCGGAAATCCAGTGTTCAACTCCAGTTACCGGCCTGCCCGTGCGGAGTTGGCATGTTTTCACCATGCCTGCGTGGGTTTCCTCCTTCTAAAGACATGCATGGCAGGTCAATTAGACCCGATATTGCCCATAGGTATGAATACGTGTGTGCCGGCAAGCAGTTTATTGATGGGCCCAGATAGAGCACATATCATCTCAAAGTCATCAAAAGGGCCTGATTTCTCTAAAGCAGAGTGACAATCTATTGCCTCACATACTATGTTGACTTACTTTAGAACTGATGCAGACATCTTTATAAACGTTGAGTTGGTGCTGTAGTCGACTAGATTTAATTCTGTCTCAGGAAGGGTAAAAATAAGCCCCATCACCTAGCCTCTCAGGATACCTCGAATGAAATTTGCATGCATACCTCTTAACAATTTAAAGTTCAAAATGTAAGAAAAAAATACAATAAACTGACAAAAACTGCCGTACTGCAATGCATTTCAATGGACATGGGAGCCGGAAATGTTTAGGTATGGCTTTGCGCACTGTGATCGGCTCATCGCATTTGAGGGCGGGGTTTAGCCAGAGGTCAATTGGCCACTCCAGTCAGGTCTTTTGACTTAATACCTCATGTCCAGTGCGAAAATTAGGGAAACCATTTTTGGAATCCTACCATGATCAGGCTGATTCATTTTCAACATATTAATTCATCCATTCCATCCATCCATTATCCGTACCGTTTATCCTCAGTAGGGTCACGGGGGTGCTGGAGCCCATCCCAGCCATCTTCGAGCAGTGGGCAGGGGACACCCTGAACTGGTTGCCAGAGTTGCAGGGCACACAGAGACAGACACATCACTCGCTCATTCACACCTAGGGACAATTTGGACCTGTCAATTAACCTGACATGTTTTTGGTAATGTGGGAGGAAACCAGAGGAAACCCATGCAGGCTCGGAGAGAACATGCAAACCCCACACGGGGAGACTGTAGTTTTCAGTAATACAGTAAGCATTTTTTTCAGGCAACACCATGTTTTTCTAAAATTCCTTTTAGAAAGTTTGTAATTATGAAAAAGTACAAACCCGAGTGAGGATATGTTATTGACCTCCTATTGTTGTTTTTATCTTTGATATTTTGTATGCAAAGTCCAATTAAAACCTCATGAGAACAAGTGCGAGTTAAGAACTTACACAAGACAAAAATCATATAAATGTGATTGTTTTCATTTTTGATGTGCCCTTAAGTCTACGTTCTATGAAATCCCTTCTTTTGTACAAAATCCTACGAAATCCTTTTGGGGTCCACGCAACCGTAGTTATGTATTATTCAAGAAAATTCCCTTGCCAAGGTTTTTTTTTTTACTACACGGACTCTTCTAGTGTGTTTTCAAAATCACATTTGCACAAATTAATACCCTAAAGTGGAAGTGTGTATTGTGAGGACTCACTTTGATTTTTGAAACAAAATACTAGTAAATCCTTTTGGGGGTTTGTCCTCATAAAATCTTATTGTCAAAACAATAACAGACATTATGAAAAGAGTATGCTGCTTTCAATGAATCGCCTTTTGGTTTTCAAGCTACATCCTCTTGGGAGTGTAATCTATTTTAATCAAGAACAATTGTGGACATTATTTGATAAGGTATGATCTGAATTATGTCTTAGGGGTCATTTGCTTGAACAAAGCCTGAAAAATCCTGATAAATTTCACATAATACCTCTTGGCTATTGACTTCACATCATTCAGGACTAATCTTGCCACTTGATATCATTTTAGGTCAAAAGCAAAGGTTTCTAAAATTGTACTTTGAAAGCTGGATTTATTTGTATGGATTCTTTTCGTACTTGTCTTCATGAAATTTTCATAAATGGCGATTTAGCGCGATGAAATATTAATGTTTTCTTGAAAGTTTCATCAGTGGGGAAACACACATCCACATGTAAGAAGACACTCATTGGGATGGCACGACGTCTGCTGCCTGCAGCGTCCCCTTTCTCACCGGGGAGGGAACGCTTCTTGCAATTATGCATACATTAGAAAAATTAAATCAATGGTAATTACATGTATATTAGATCAATATATCAATATCAATATATAATCTAAATATAATATATCAATATTATGAACAGAAAAATTTGTATTCATATCTTATCGTTTGACTTTATTTTGGAATTATATTCCTGCTTATTGTTATTGCACAATTTTTCATTGCACTATTGTTCTGATGCACCTCCAATTTAGGCTTTAGGTACTGTATTTTCCGAACTACAACGCGTACCAGAATGTAAGGTGCACCTTCAAACATATTTTCCATATTTAATGCGCACTGGACTGTAAGGCGCCTGTAATTAAAACTATTGTGATGACTAAGATTGTATTAAAAAAAAATCAGCAAATAATGGAAACCTATTTCATAGACCATAAACCAACAAAATGAAATCTTATTTTGACATTAAAATGATTGGTTACTATATGAAGTAGCATTTCAATGAAATTATACATTTCTGATTTTTTTCCTTTTTTGTACTTGATTTCCCGACCTAAATGCCATTTCAGTTTCTTGTAAACATTGCAATGTATCCGCTGGGCGGGGCATAGCTGGGAGGCAAAAGCAATAGCGACACAATATGTCAACAACCGCATGCGCTAAAAGTTTAGAAAAAATGGATGGCTTTGACATTACAGTTTAGTAAGTTCTGTCACAGGTGATGTCACAGTCAAAGCTGGTGGCAAAACAATGATCGTGCAGGTCAGAAGACAGAGGAAAAGAAAGCTGTCAATACTGCTAGGTGTCGACATGTTGTGTGTTTCTGTGTCAGAATCCGAGAAAAAAAAATATCGAAAATTGAACTGTTACGGAATCCCAGAGGACACACCTGATCAAAAAAAAGAAGAAGAAGTAAGTGTTAAATGCATTAAAGCGAAAAGATTGGACCGAGGCATTCATCAAAAAATTCTCGGGTTTGTAACTTACACTTCAAATCAGGGAAGATAAATTAAACGTTTATGATTATTACTATAGAGTCAATGTTACTGATTGTATCATCGGAGCATCTTGTTATTTTCTAAGCTTCTGCTAACTCTTAGCATACAGTCGAAATACAAACATTAGCTTTGTAAACACTGCATATGACTGTTCAGAAATAAAAACACGCATGCATTGTAAACAAACGATAGGCACACAAAGTCATTTATTAGATACATTTATTTATTCATGAATGTGTTGTTTTTTTTTTTAGCATAAGCATCTCTTGATGTCAGTGTCCGATGTGAGTACCAACCAGGCCCGATGCTGCCTAGCTTCCAGACATGGGGTGTCCTCAGGTTGGTAATGTTGTAAACAGCAGTGTGCCACCTTACTTTGAAAAAAAATAAGTAGTTATATTTATTCACTACTTCTTCCAAAAAGTAAGTGAATTGGTAACTGAAATACTCGTTTGTGAAAGTAATTAGTTACCAGGGAAAGTAACTATTACCATTACTAAGAAGTCGTAGTACGACGACATACCTAGTAATTTATATTGCACCTCACCAGAAACAGATTTATCCTACGGTTTAAGTGGAAAGCATAAACCGTAAGCAATACAATCAAATAACAATCAGCATTAAACAATATAAAGCGAGTTGATTAATCAAATCTAACCCTCCAACCTGAGAGAACTGGCCAAGTAGGCATATGCTACTGTGCTTTAAGTATTTTCATACAACAAAAGTAAATAGTTCAACAATATAAAGTAGATTTAACCCTGGAGTATAAAGTAAATAAATAAAACTCTGACAACCTGAGATAAATGCACTTGAAATATTTTGTTCAAAACAAAAGTTGTCAGTGAAACAAAATAGAGTGATGTTCAAATCCCTATCTCCAGCTCTCTCACCTGCTTCCCTCTCTTTCTCTGTCTCTATCCTCCCCCTCTCTCTACCCCTCTCTCTCTTTCTATGACAGATGGCAAGACTTCTCTTAGTGAGGAGAGAGCGGCAGTTTTGGAACAATTAGAGTTTACTGCGCCAGGAACCACTGAGAAGGAATACTACACTAGTTTCCCTCAAGTGAGATGTTAAGTATTGTGAATTTAATACCGCTCTTACTCGTGATATAATGTTAGGACCACGGGACGTACTTCGTTGTGTGACGTCATCACGTACACACAAGATCGGTCTGTGTTATTGTAGATGGCTGCCGTGTTGGGTTGAATGAGATCCGTGTTCGCGTTTGTGTGTTATTGGTGAATAAATATGCCAAAAGGTTGACCATCCTGCTTATCTTCCATATGCACAAGACTGCACACTCTGACAGAGCATTAGCTTGAGAAAACATGATGATTTGTGCTAGACAAAATGACGCACCGCTTTCGACCGTCAGTAACAGTAAATGTGTTTTAATGGCAGAGAGAATAATGAGTTAGATTATGCAGTTCCTGAAAAAATATTGCCTTAATGTAACAGTGTTATTACCAACACTTCAGGTCAGTAGTTGCACACAGGCTGACAAGTCAAGTAAAGTCAAGTCATGTTTATTTGTATAGCCCTCAATCACAAAGAGTCTCAAAGGGCTGCACAGACTACAGATGATTGCAAACCACAGACTTATTACACCATCCCCTGATCTAAAACCTACATGAGGGCAAATAATACACAGATACACAGATATTGCCAACATAAAATACAGGTTATTCATATGCTATAGAATAGAAGTGTGTTTTAAGTTTAGACTTAAACATTTCCACTGAGGTTGCAGATCAAAATCTCAGGAGGAAGAATATTCCACAGCACCATGGCCCGAATGAACGCTCTAGAATAGTAGATGTTCTAAATGGTCTCCATCGGTGTTGAGGGATTAATAAGGCAATGCCTTTTCACCATTCAGAGAAGGACTTCAAGCTTCATACCACTGAGGTCATGTACCTTCTTTGGTGGTTTAGCTCTGTGTAACATCGATGACACTACAGACAAAATACTATTTAATTCTATTCTATTTTATTCTATTCTATTTTACTCTAAATTTAACACTAACAGTATCCGTACAAATTGTAATATAACCCTCCTGTGTTTCTCATTTTAAAAGACATATTTGAACTTTCTATACAGCCTTCAAGGAATTGCCAATACAAACAACATGTCACTGTTTTTCTTCTTTTGGAATCAATCTAGGAAAATACATACGATTCCAAGTTAAACTTTCTCCTGGGGTTTTTAACATTATAGCAGTGGATCACTTTCACCCGAAGAGAAAAATAAAAACGAAATGGGATTTAAATTCAATAATAACCCGGCACATTTCTGTTCTGTTTTTTATTATTGCTCTAGGCTTATATTCTAGCTAAGAGTTGTAATTACTGATAACTTTTTTTGTCAATGTCAAAAACAGACACACCCGCATTGAAAACCAGGGGTGGGCAAACGATTTGAGTCCTGGACTGAATCTGGTTAAAACAATTTTGCATATATATCACTCACAAAAGTCTCAGATCATTCAAGATCAGATAAGACCTATCAAAAGAAAGCTTCTATTTACATAAATAGAATGAAAACAGAATAGTACTAGAATGAGAGGAGGCCCAAATATGGTTGGGTGGATGTGGTGAGATCTGCTCTGGGCGTGAGGTCGGTTAATCTAATGGATGAAAGAGTGTGTTCTAGGGATCGATATGAATAACAAATGAAGGAAAAAGAATGAATTATATCGATGCATATGATGCGGAGGAGGTAAACCAGTGTATGCTGTCGGGTTGCATGGCACTGCAACTAACCCCTTGTTGTGCTGTGTGCTTAATGTTCGTTGTCTTGTTGGGAAGAGTGAAGGGGAATGAATGTTTGGTGAATGTGAGTGTGTTCTTGACTCTAGCCACCACCTACTAGGAGGGATATGGCTTCGGTATGTAGAAAAATATTTGCAAAATTTTGTGGTAACAGTACACGTTATGTGGCTCATTGAAAAAAAAATCTGTTTGGGAATACCTTTAATAACCAGTAACCTAGGTCCCCTATTCTATAGTGCAGAGTGGCAGTCTCCAATTTGGTCTATTAATATGTACGCGCGTGTGTGATGGAGAGAGAGCGTGTGTGAGAGAAAGTGGGCGTGGCCGTAGGAGTCAGTCTGCCCTCCGCCTCTCAGCGTCGCCACTCGAGGTCCCAGCAGCATTCGGCATCGCGGCACAGCCTCGGAACCGAGCTCGGGCACCGGGAAACTTTCTTTTCCATTAAAAAATCATCCCGGCAACTCTTCCCCCCTGAAATTCTTTTTTTTTCAACGAGGATTCATCCAATTTGATTACTCATAATCATTTTGTGGGATTTTTTTTTTACACATGGAAAAACGAGATTGGTTCGATTTGAAAAATAACTTTTTTCGCCCTATCTCTCATTGATTGAAATCCCAAGAAAGACACGAAAGAGGCAGAGGCGGAGCCATTTTTTCCCCAATTCTTTTTTTTTCTGGGTAAAAAGGCGAGCCGTGGCTGCTTGCCCCTGGACCGCAAACATGATGATGATGTCTCTGAGCAGCAAGCAGCCTTTCTCCGCTATGGCGCATGCCAGCCTGGAAGCCAAATATTCTTCACTTCATTCCGGCGGTAGCGGCTGCTCAACCTCGTCTTCTTCGTCATCTGGAACCTCCAATGCTGTCTCCTCCTCCTCAGCGTCCTCCTCATCGGCCTCCTCTTGCGCATCCTCCCGCCACAGCAGCATCATCAGCACCAGCACGGAGGCAATGCGGCGTGCCTGCCTCCCCACACCGCCGGTATGTTTATAACATACCCGTCAACCTTCGACAATTACTCTCCTTATTAATGATTGGATTTCCCCTTATTAATCGATAATAAACCTTACAAACGCAACACAGCACCAATTTACTAACAGCAAGAACGACTATGAGGAAGAAAAACAAGTATTATTTGTCTTAACAAGTGATTGTAATCACCAAATAACATGAACAGTTATTTCTTTCCTAGCTCTTTAATACGAAAATATTACAAAAAGGTGACTGCATGAATACTAAAATACTTCAGAAATACGAGAAAAAGCCTACTAGCAAAAATACTACAAAAATCCGTTCATACATAATTGCGTTTTAGAATTTTGAGTGCATGCATGGTGAGGCCATTTTTTACATATTTTGAAATCCAGGTAACTATGCAAAACAACTCTATCGAATTTTAGCTGGAACTGTAACTTCGGACCATTAAGGGCAACGCTGGAAAACATGAATTTATGTTTCCATCCCTTATGGTTTGGGAGAAAAATGCGTTGTTACATGATAGCATTTTATCTGCAAAAAAATACTACCAAGAAGCCCACAAAAATACTACAGCAGTAATGCTACAATAATACTACAGAAATAGTACCCCAAAAATCATACAACCAAAATAGCATAGTAATACAATAAAAATCCAACGACAGAAATTATACCAAAATACAACTACAGTAACACTACACGAATACTACAGAAATACTACATAAATTATTCCACAGAAATACTATTCCAGAAATACTACAAAGAAACTGCTGCATAAAGACTTCAAGAATAATGAAATTCTACTATCTAAATTGTACAAAAATTCTACAATAATCCTATTACAAAAATGCTACGGTAGAAATACTACATAACTACTCTCATGTGTATATTATCAATGATTGCAATTCCTCTTAGTAAGCGATAATAAAACTTAAACACACAATACAGTACATTTTATCCAAAGCAAGACAGAGATAATTATAATATCACAGAAGTGTCTTTATTGTTATCGATAGCAACGTGGTGAACCATGTTATGCAACGATATTCGACATGGCAATCCACGGGAAACATGGAATATAGAAGTTACAGAGAAAAATAAGATAAATACTGTCAGAATAAAAAGGCAAACGTCTTTACAATGTCGTGCTTAGAGACTGGCCCAAGTTATCATAAAGTACAACAAAAAATAGTGCAATGTCACAACAATGCGATGAAAATTAGTGCAATAAGATTAGCAGCAAATAAATAAATGAAAATAAACCAATGTCCCGAATAACTCTAACTAATACACTTTTACAGTTTCACGTTTGTTTAGGGTGGTGATGGCTTTAGGGAAGAACCTGTTTCTGAGCATGTTAGTCTTTTTTGTATAAACAAGTTTTGTTTATTTATCAAATAAACACCACGAATTATTTTTCAGCATAATTCTTAGTTCGTTCCCCACTTGGCAGTGCATGATTTTACAGGCTTCGTCTTCATTAGCAATCTGCAATGAGGCTGTCCTCTGCTACCATGTGAACGAGACAAAACGGATTCGGGCCAAAATGGGCAAAACAAGATCGTCATTTTTTTTTGTTTGTTTGTTTCCCAGAGAGAAAAAAAAGATGTACGGTGTACCCAATTTGAAATGGTCAAAATAACGTACAAAATACGTGGAAAGGGTATGCATTGACAGCTATGTTATCATAACCGCTAATATCGAGCTATCTTTTCGTTTACACCCCCCACCCCCCTAATGAATTTTTATGACCTTGTTTTTTTGCGCCCAAACGCTCAAAACTGAATTCCCAACTGACCCTCATCATGTGCGCAATTGCAGAGCAATATATTCGGCGGCTTGGACGAGAGTCTTCTGGCCCGGGCTGAGGCACTCGCCGCGGTGGACATCGTCTCGCAGAGCAAGAGCCACCTGCACCACCACCATCCGCCTCCGCACCACAGCCCCTTCAAGCCGGACGCTACCTACCACACCATGAACACTCTCCCCTGCACCTCCTCCTCGTCATCATCCGCCTCCTCGGTGCCCATTTCACATCCATCTGCGCTGGGGGGCGGCACGGGCGGAGGTGGAGGAGGTAACGGGCACCACCACCACCACCATCACCACCACCACCATCACCAGCCGCACCAGGCTCTGGAGGGAGACCTTCTGGACCATATCACCCCGGGTCTTGCACTGGGGGCTATGGCAGGCCCGGACGGTTCGGTGGTGTCCACACCCGGACACCCTGCGCACATGGCGGGCATGAACCACATGCACCAGGCGGCACTGAGCATGGCTCATGCGCACGGGCTTCCACCGCATATGGGGATGAGCGATGTGGATGCAGATCCGCGCGATCTGGAGGCCTTCGCCGAGCGCTTCAAGCAAAGGCGCATCAAGTTGGGCGTCACGCAGGCCGATGTGGGCTCCGCGCTCGCCTCTCTGAAGATCCCCGGCGTGGGTTCACTGAGCCAGAGCACCATCTGCAGGTTCGAGTCCCTGACGCTCTCGCACAACAACATGATCGCACTCAAGCCCATTCTGCAGGCGTGGCTAGAGGAGGCCGAGAAGTCGCACCGAGAGAAGCTCAGCAAGCCCGAATTGTTTAACGGCGCCGAGAAGAAGCGGAAGCGCACCTCCATCGCCGCGCCGGAGAAGAGATCCCTCGAGGCTTACTTCGCCATCCAGCCGAGGCCCTCGTCTGAGAAGATCGCAGCAATCGCCGAGAAACTGGATCTCAAGAAGAACGTGGTGCGCGTTTGGTTTTGCAACCAGCGGCAGAAACAGAAACGGATGAAGTACTCGGCCTGCGTCTGAAAAACTACCAATGCAGCCGATTTGTGTCATAAGAAAAAAAATCAAAACGAAAAAAGAATCATTCCTTTTTCATGTCTTTGTGCATAAGGGAAGACCTGCGCGTGGATGTGCAAAACAGACGTCACTTTCTAATTTCATTCCACTCACCCACCGGAACCGAGCACTTGGGAGTCATTGCAGCGTCCACAAATAATCATCGTAATCATCTTCATTATAATGACTGCCAAATACTCCTCTTTGTAAATTAATCATTTTTTTCTGCGTGTAATTGTGCATTTATTCGTAATGGATACAAGCTTTTATTTCGGGGGTAACTCATCAGGGATCAGCAGCAGATTTTTATGAAATCATTTTCAGTGTTTACAATTCAGCGTGGGCCTGCTCCTTATGAACTATTTATGGGGCGAGGTTTTGTTTACTTCATTACATATTTATCGGGATCCCCCCACTCACACACCCCTTCTTCCTCTTCATGTTTTGGACAAATTCTCACGTTCCCCCTCCATTCAAGATGGTACAATCGATATACATATATATAGATATTATCCCATACACTTCTGCTAATTTATTTGTATAAAGGTCGTTTTGCTTGTACTAATCACCTCCTTAAATTCATTTTGAATTAATCGTTGTAATGTAAATATTGTAAATAATTGCACATTCATATTCGTTCAGGTTATTTGTTTGCCTGTGGTAACTGTTTTTTGTTAAAACATATTTTTGTATGCAGTGTTTTGGTTTTATTTGAACAAATCGCTTATCATTTATTCAAGGGATTTAATTTATGTAACTACTGTGACGTATTTTATTAAAGAGCAAACGTGCCATTGGAAAAGGAAGAAAAAACACTCAGACATGCTAATGTTATTTTCTATTTATGAATTCATCTGTTTATTAATTGATAAGGTAGGAGGGAAACCGTTTGATAGCAACACACCAGTGTGCATGCGTATCGAAAAAATAAAAACATCATTGGGCTGTAGCACGCCATGAGAGTTTTCTTTTTCTTTATTATAATTTTACGTGTCGGATTGAGTATCACGTGACTGTCGGCTCGCGTTTACCTGAGAGCAAAATGCTAATATTCTATTAGAGGCTTAATCAGGGGCTCTACGGAGGCCTGCGAGGCTCCCTGGAGCGGTTGGGGAGCTTGTGGGGGGCTTGCCAGATGTCAACCCGCCAGAAAAACAGCTCGGCTGCCAACTAGGACCACCCTCCTCCCGCACCCCCACCTCCAGAGCACCTTTCTCGGTTTAAATCTACCCTTTGAAGGGATCTATAAGACGTGAAAACATGTCGTTTCACACACTTTGCATGGAGAGGGAGGGAGGGGGGGTTAAGGGGAGACACAATATTAAGGATCACATTGCGAAAGGGCACAATATTCGGAAAATGTTTTTTTTTGAAAGAATATAGCTCATGATTTTATAGATACTTGCAGAAGCTGTTAATGTTATATTTTTCGTTCGTTTGTCCTTAATATTTTGAGGATATGATTCTTGGAAAAATGCTCGATGTACATTATGTACAGTATTCTTGCATGTCACGCACATTCGACTTTCCTTCAGGAAACTATGTGTATTAAAAGAATATCCAGAAATGCATTTTGAAGGATACATTTGATATATTTTGTGCATATCTATTTCTATTCAAAATAAATAAAAATTCATCCATTTGAAATGCTTAAATGAGAACCAAATTCGAAACGTAGTTAGATGGTTTACAATTACAGTGCATTTGTTTTCTCACAGTAAAATAGCCTGTGCTAAAATTTCACTTGCAGATATAGAGACCCCATATTCACTGAGGAAGTGTTAAAAGTTTACACTTTAAATGTTAATTTAACACCTTTAATTCCAATATACTCAGTAAGAGTGTTAATGTAACACTTGACGAGTAAACCTTTAACACCTCAGTGAACATACTGTATAGTCCTTATATCTACGAGTAATATAGGTTAACACTGGTTATCGTCGGTTTCCTGTAAAAAACGTACACATTTTTGTTAAAATGTATTTATTTATTTTTTCATTTATGTAATGTTTATAACGTGAACAATTTCAAACATCCGTGGAATGTTTATGATATAAACATTCAATTAATGCAATAATATAAAAAGTAAAAATATAATAAATGATTTTTAAAATTAAATAAAATGCAGTTATTTTTCCAAATGACAGTGATAATATGAAGATGTAAACGCAGATACTTACTATACTATATAGTACATTATATCTGTAATTAGAATTGGATACTTGGTCATCATTCAATTGGACAAGGGATTCCATATACAACTATTTTTCACGGTTTATTATAATTTTTCACCCTTCATTTCTGCATAAAGCTTTTACTGTTTAATACATCACACATTTATAGTCTGGTCTTAATTTGTATCACACATTGGTTAGATACATTTACCTATTTAAAGTTAAAATTATATTTTTTTCACACTTAATTTGAGCATAACCTTTTTACTGTGATTATTCATTTAATATTTGTAGTCTGGTGTTAATTTATGGCACACATATTTTAGACGAATTAAAACATTTTAGTTAAAATACAGACTATTTTGATATAAAAAATAAAGCCTACATTGACACATTTTTTATTGAAAATTGATAGCTTTTTTGCGGCAAATTGGTGAAATGTTGTACCACTGAGCATAATATAACCCAATTCCCAGAGCTGCAGGGGAAAATGTGCATTTTGAAGCTACATTATTTACCCTTCCTATTAAAAGTGTAATCGATATCTTAGTGTTGTAATTCTCCACCAAACAAGCAAATAAAAAAACGTATTTCTAGTTTGCATAATGACAGTTTATCATGCATGTTTGTCCTTTCATATATGTTAGTTTTCAAATACGTCGACCCTCAATGTCACCAAATGATCCCAGATTTTTTTTTTTAAAAGGAAAGAAAAACAGATAATCATATTCCCCAACCCTACCCCCCAAATTCAAAATTACTCAATTATTGTTTTAAATGTTGGCCATGCAAGCAACACATTGTGTCACATCATCAACAAGCTCTCTGTTAACCAGACACGCATCAATTCAAAGATGCTCTTGGTACCAATCTACAAGCCACCCCCTAGCCCCCCTCCCTAAACGAGTCTCTCACTTAATACGCTAATCAGGGTGGAATTATTAAATTACACATGGAATTATGAAAAGAAGATCATTATAAAGCACCACTTAAGGAGTCATTAGCCGCCGTGGTTAATTACTGCTGGTCAGGGAGGAATTGGGAGTTGTCTCCGCTCGTGCGCGTGAGTGAGTGAAAAAGATAGTCTCGTCGGGACTTGAAATTAACAATGATAACAAGCTGCACCATGCTGCTTTGGTGCACACTTGCAAGGGAAATGACATCACAGTCACAATATTTATAATAATAAGAATACAACTATTTATTTAGATGCGCCTTTCCAGACACTCAAGGTCTTTGTGCACAAAATATAAAACGGTGAGGTTACTAGAAAAAACAACAGAACAAACCTCAGTGTATAAATATCGAAGTAAATCGCATCAGAAGAGGGAATTTTATATATTTTTTTCACCCCCAAAAATGTTTCAAAATGGGAAGAAACATTCTACAATCCAGTCAAAAATCGCATATATATATATATATATATATATATATATATATATATATATATATATATATATATATATATATATATATATATATATATATATGTATTTATATATATGTATGTATACATAGAAACGGATTTGATGCAACTCCTGAGTGTAATCGGCAGTCTAATAAATTAATATATTAGTTAAAAAGTGATTGCATTCAACAACAAGGCTATTGTATTTAATAGTTTATTTTTTGTCAGTTTGGGAGATTTGTGCAGTTTTTCTACGAATTTAAACATGCATTAAGACATAACACTTTGTGGCTCAGTGTTTGCTTAAAGAGACAGTGTGTATTAATTAGCGCCTACTAGTGTTTAAAAAATACATTAATTTAACCCAACAATAAGAAAAATCATATGAACCATCACTTTAACATGCATTAAAAAAAACTACTCATAGGTCCAAAATGTAACATTTATTTTACATAACACGAGCCTCACCTATTGGGAGCTGACATAATTGTCTGTCATCTTGCTGCTACGGGTACCCAAACCCCAAAAACGCTTGGTGAATAAAAACAAGAAGTGACTTGGACAATGAGTTTTAAATCTCAGTCGTTCGTATTCTTCTTTGTGCTTTTCAGCACTCCTTTTCGGGACACGATAGAGCGACAAGTCGTAAGTCTAGTAAGGGGTAAATTATTACATAGTGTCCCTTTAAAACATATTTGAATTATAACTATGTGGTGTCGTGTAATACACTCCCCTTCCTGCGGTGTCACTGTATACTTATGCGCAGCCTGTACTTGTGCTAGAGAACTACCGAAGGAGAAGTTGGGTAAACACTCTATGACTGTACCGTCCGTGCCTGTCTCTGAATCCGACTGCAACCCGACTACATACACAACAAACTGTCTAAGGTAAATTATAAAACACCAAAATTTATATTATGTCACATATGATCTGACTACTGTATTTTAAACTCTAATACACACTGTCCCTTTAAAAAAAAGATGTTCACAAGCATCAGACTCGGAGAGTTTGTTGGGAAAAAAACTCACTCTCCATTTGATTGCCATCTTATGTTCCAATACATTAAAACAAATGAAAATCGTTTTAAAGTTGTTTAAACAGGCACCTGAACAATTCTTCTGATTATGCAAACGAATACACAACAACATCGATGAGACACGTGGGAAAGAAAGAAGCTCCTAATCCATGACGTCAGTAAGTGGCCTTATTTAATAATTTATTCTATAAAGCTGCAGAAACAATGAACACACAGCAGTATTAACTAATAAATGTTTTTAATTTCAGAATGATGGACGTCGTTTCAATTTCACGCATGCGCACTAGGTAAAAAGTGCATACAGGATTTTTTTTTTTAACGAAAATTCAGAAACTTGTATGTTTCTTTTAGTCATAATTATACCCTTTTATATATTATTATTTTATTTTTTTGATATACACTTTTGGACACGATAACCCCCTCTCCTTCTATTCCTCACACAAAGACACGCTAACACACAAAGACACACAAAGACACACACGCCAGTGATGAAATTTTAATGAAGTCAGGGACTGTCGAAGCTCCGCCTGGGGACCCACGAGTGGAATATTTTAACTGTACATTTTAGTGTCTGCCTTTCAAAAAAGATAAGAGCCGTCGCACAAATTACACGTCACTGTCATAAAAAGTGCTATTTAATCGTGGACGTGCGGCCGTTGCAATAAAAAAGATAATAAAAATGTATCCGTTTTTAAAGAAATAACTGAAAATTATTATCAATGAAAAACAAATAATTTCCTTCTTTCTTTTTTAGTTAGGTAAAAAAATAAATGCTCATCAACAGACATACTAGTTTTGTTTCATCCATCTGTCGCATTAACAAGGAGAAACCAAACTACCATTCAGACAATTCGTTAATATATCGAAGGGGGCATTTTGAATAAATTATTAATGTTTATTTCGATTCTCAAATCCCCTAAACATTTTAAAAATCATCAGTCGTTTGTGACCAGCTGCCCACACATGCGCAGACCAGATCGGATTCCACTTCATTAAACTTTAATGACTTCAATGCTTTTAAACACATGAAAGAAATCGCACATGAAGATCCCCCCCTCACTTACAATTAAAAAAGAGAGCTACATTGTTGAAACTGTTATTATCATTATGAAATATTTGAAAAGGAAAACAATGCTATGGCTGGGTCATAATAATTCGAATGGCCCAAAGGCAAGATTAGAGGTTATATAAATGCAGTGACGTCACCGCCGGCAAACGCTGACAAAGAAATATAAATATGTTTTACGTTTCCATGAGTCTTTATTTGATTATTTCTGAACCCTTTTAAAAATGGTAAAATACTTTTTTAAGGAAAACCTTTAGGGTTGTAGAATTGTCTGCCCAGTTTTGAAATAAATAAATAAATAAATAAAATAAAATACGTTTTTCATTAAAAAATGAAATAAAAAACGAATTTAAATCAATTTGCAATAATAATAATAATAACACTAATAATAATAATAATAATAATAATAATAATAGTAATAATAATAATAATAATAATAATCACAGTGTAATGCAATTAATAATGCAAGCATGTTTTCAGCCTTTGGCCATCACGTGGTGTGAATTCATGCGAGAATAATGCGTCACTATATTAAATGATACTGTTAACCATTGAAATTAGAAACACATTGGTAGTAAACAAAATAATTGAAAATAAGAAATACACAAACAATAAACACAAAAAATATGACAAAAAGAGAGACAAAAAAATAAGTTGAATGAATGAAAAATACTATTGTTTTTGTTGATGATTATGTTTTTTTCTACACGAGCTCCAGAAAACCTGCTTGATACCTTCTAGTTGTAAAAATACTTGACTTATCACAAAAACCTGTATCAATTTGAATAATTATTTCAAAATTACGTGAATTATCATACAAACGTTCGTTTTAAAAATATTCATACTGTCCCGATGCCCATGGCGCCCAATTGGCCCTGCCGTTGTGTGGCTCTGTGGCTCATTGACCGATTGGCTTTCCGTCTTTTTAAGCTCAGTGCTCTCACTCTTCGTTTGCCTGTCCATCAACAAACCTCTTCCCAGCAAGGCGTGGGTTTTGACTCAGTCCTGTTTCCTGTTGGCATTTCCTGTCCGGTATTGTTCCTGTTTATTTTTGTCCTGTTTAATATCGGTTTCCAGTTTCGTTCCCGTTTATTATTCTCTCCAGTTTTCGTTCCCGTCTAGTTTGTCCTGTTTCATTTCGATATCCTGTTTCATTATCAATCCTGTCTGTCCCATCCTGTCCAGTATCAACCCTTTCTGTCCGTTATCTACTCGGGCAATAGGTATCGATGTCGTCGGCCTCTGGCTTCCTATCATTTCACACCAGACTGCTGCCTAACGTGCATAACTCCCTATTTCCCGTGAAATAAAAGGCTTGTGTGAGAAACGTCACACGTTTGGGTCCTGATCCTGTTCTGGTTCATGACACATAATTCAAGACATTTGTATTTTTTTTGACGTAACATGAACCTCAGCTAGAGGTAGCTGACATAATTGTTTCGCTATCTTGCTGCTACAGGTACCCCCTACACCAAAAACCTGGTGATAGGCAAAAAAGGAGAAAATGGTGCAGTTTGGTCACAGTGAGTCTCCATAGTTTGTATTTTTCCTTTTCCTTTGTAACACTTGTTTTCAGTTTCATTACACAATGTAGCAACATCTGGTGGCCATAGATTACACATTTTCCCTTTAACAATACTACCACTTGACCAACTACTATTGCTATTGTTACTAGTACTACTACTACTAATCATAATAATAAGAATAATGATAATGATAATAAATACATTCATAATCTTTGTACCTATCGAGGCATGGGTCTCCAACATGGTGCCCGCGGGCAACAGGCGTGCCTCTAATAAAACCCCGAGTAGCCTGCGAACAGGTTCTAAAAATAGCTCACCAGTGATTTCTAACTGGTATAGTTTTTTTGGACTGAGCCTATTTCAATGTTAATTCTACTAGTTATGACATAGTGCTAACATAGAAATTATAATAACACTTTGTATAACAACAGCTCACTTTTCATACTCTTGACCAACAACACCAAGGAATGGACTGGTGCCAACATTACGATGACCCAAAAGGAGGCTGAGAACAGTGGAGTAAGCTGTCCAGAGTTGCCTCCTCAGTGGTGCACCGAAAACCCTGGCAATTAAGGGAGGTGTGAACTGTGAATTGTAGCAACATAGTAATAACATAAGTTGTTATTTTAGATATCCCTTTAAGACGGATGGGCCTTAAGGCCAATCAGGAACAAAAAGTGGCTTTTCAGCTTCAAGGATGGGTACCCCTGTTTTAATGGGGGAATAAAACACTAAACCATAAAAAGTGAGCGGGAAAATGCACTTAGAGTTATTGGTGTTTGTCAGAGTTAATATAAATTATTATGGTTGTGTATGGACTTCCATTTAAGTTTCAACACTGCTGCACTCCATTGCACATTTTCCTTGATTGTTTTTTTTTCTCACAGAACTTGGCATTCAAAACTAGTGTATGGACTCGTTATTGCGATCGTTCATGATTTCAAGAATAACATAAAACCGTTGAAATTGTTTGGCTTAATAGCATAGCTACTCACGTTAGCTTAGCATGTCAAAGCAGTGGTGTTTTGCTGGTTTTGACATAATTGATAGTTAATTTTCATGTTGATGGGTTATAATAGTGGAATGGAAAGGTAGGTTCTTATGAGAGACCGTTTGAGAAGTAAATCATACCTATTTACTCTCATATATAACATCATACTATCACACATGCACAACTACAGTCATACACATGCACAGACTCTAAAATACTCTCCTATAAATACTACTATAATCTTGTACAAACTACTATACTCTCTCACACATACTCCTGTACTCTTCATACACACCCCACTTTATCCTCTCACACATACCATTATATTCTCCTAAACACATTGCTATACTATCTCACACGTATTTATATACTCTAATACACACATTGCTGTACACTCATACATGTTTTTATACTCTCATACATACACTTATATGCTGTCACACACATATTACTATGCTTTGTACTCTCTCATTCATACTTCTATAATGGGAGAAACTCTTTTTTTACGTCAAACTGTATAACATATGCACACAAATCGGGGTGCAACAACACTGAGAGGTGATATGAACATCACTCTAGATGTGAAAAATCCCTAAAGTAACAGGAATTTAATTTTTGAGTGAGAAGAAAATAGTAGTGTTTGTGTTAGAGTATAATACGGGTGTGAGAGTGTAGAGTAGTGTGTGTGTGAGTGTGGTAGTATCTGTGTGAGAGTATTGTAGTATGTGAGTAAAATCATGGTCGTGTGAGTATGAGAGTATAATAGAGTAGTATGTGTTAGAGTGTATAGTTATGCATGTATAAGAGCATGATGGTGATGTATGTGTGAGGAGGCATAGTAGTGTGTGCGATAGATTATAGTGGCGATTGTGCATAGGTATGATTGTGTCTGTATGAGAGTATAGATGTGCATTTGTGAGAGCATGATGTTAAATGTGAGAGGACGTATAATTTTCTTTCAAAACGGCCTTTCATATTGAGACGTGAGGTACTCATCATACTAGGTGTGTAAAACCCCTATAGAGGAGATAAGATCTTGGGGCCGGACCTCAACCTGGCTCGAATTTCGGGCAGGGTTGGGGCATAAAAAGTCAATCATTAAGTTGGGCCATGCCGGGCTTCTCTTTCGCTTTTTTTTTGTCCCTGGTGGATCTGTACAGCACACACTCACTTTAACTACTTATTTGGATGACTACTTTTTACTCCGACTTGAGTAATATTATAAAGAATTGACTTTACTTTTACCTGAATAACACACTTTGGCGCTGCACGTCAGAGCCACGTGTACTTTGGGGCGGTAGTTCGGGGTCAGGTTACTTCAGCTCCAAAGTGCACACTTGCACTATGATGACTATGTTTGCACCAATGCATATGTCGACTATTTTTTTTGCACTATGATGACTTTTGCACCAAATGCAAAATTGCACAACCCTTACGATACCAACTGTATTACGATACCAACTGTATGTAACATCTTACATGCCGACATTTCTTGTGTAAATATCATGTAAATTATAACTATAGCCTTATCCTCCTTGTTTTATAACCTTATCTTCTCTGTTCCTTTATCTTCTTAGCCTTTTACCTCACTGTGAAGGTGTGAAACTGGAGTGTCATGCCCAATTCCGTTGTCTCAATATGTTAACCCATTGTGTAACAATGACAATAAAGGTGTATTCTATCTTCTATCTATCTTCTATCTTGATTTGAGGGACTGAGCCCAAAGTAAACTCAAAGCTGCCCCTCAGCAATGTATTTCGGTGCCGTGGGTACTTTAGCCGACGAAGGCACTTTGGTGCTGAAGTACGCACTGCGTTAAAAAGTAGGTTTGGGTTTTTGTGTGTGTGTCTAATACGTTCTAATACAGTCTAATACTGTGTGTGAGAGTCTGTAGTAGTGTGCATGAGAGTATAATAGTATAATAGGACGATCGTTCGTAAGTTGAATTTGTTCGTAAGTTGCTTCATTGCTATATTTGTCGTGATTGCCAATCTGGAGCACCTGCGGCAGCTTGTTTGGCACCAACAGCCCGGACAGCTGATTGGTGGACACTCCCATTTTAAACCCCCGGCTTTCTCTCAGTCATTGTCAGATCGTGTTGTATTCCACTCAGTGAGCATTCCCGTCCGACTCCGTTTCTACTAAACCTTTCCCCTGCCTGATCTTCGTTTTCGACCCGTTTCTGGACCTGATTACGCTTGTCTGCCTGCCCCCGTTAATCGACATCGCTTCTGATCTCCATCCCCGGCCAAACGAGTTACTATTCCCGCCTGTCTTTGTTCGACACGGTAGTGTCACTCCCGCCTCGCTCGCTCCTGTTTTCCGTCAGTCTTCGGATCATGCAAGCAAGCCTTACTCACGCTCTCTTTTCAATAAAAAATGAAAAACGTACGCTATTGAGTCCTGTGTCCGTTCTGGTCTGTGACAATATTTTGTATGTTTAAGGTTTATAGAAGTAACCTCTATTGTTTTTACTAAAAAGATAAACATTGAATGGAATAGTATGCTTTATAAAGATAAATAAAGTGAGTTTTTACTTACTTTTGGAAGAGGTCCTCCTCCGTGGTAAAAAGCTGCCAAAAATAAGCGTCAAACGCATCAAGCTTTCTTATTTCACTTTTGATTCAAAAGAAACGGCTCGCCTCTTCTTTACATTTCACACCAACCATATCGAATGGATGCACGAGATATTAAACAAATATAACGTCAAAGTTCTTAGTGCACTAGAGATAAAGTGCAGTGTGTTTACACACAAACTAGGAACTAGAAGCCAGATTTCTTCTTCAGTGTTAATGCTGGGTGACCTCTCACAGGGCCATGCGGCTGGAAAAAGCACTACAGTGCTTTCTTCTACTCGTAAAAAGGTGGACACAATAAAAAATCTTACTTACAGCAATGTCTGGATATTTTTTGAGATCCTGAAAAAAATTACCGTATCTGCTGGAATCCGTAAGTCGAATGTTCGTAAGTCGGGAGTGTCTGTAGTGTGTTTGGGAGTATAGTATATGAGTATATGAATATTGTGGTAAGTGAGTGAAATCATAGTAGTGTGGGTAAAGTAGTATTGATTGGTAATATTTATTAGAGAGTATAGATTTGTGTTCATGAGAGCATGATCGTATATTTGAGAGAGAATATGTATGAGTGAGTACAGCAGTGATGGTGCATGAGTATGAGTATGACTGTGTCTGTATGAGAGTATAGATGTGCATGTTTCAGAGTATGATGTTAAATCTAAGAGCACGTTCGATTTACTTCTCAAACGGCTTCACATACTATGAGAGCTATCAATCTATAGTGTTATGATCATCTCGCCTCTGAGTGTTGTTTCACACAGATCTGTGTGTATATGTCCTACAGTTCGACGTCAAACGAGAGTTGCTCCCATTATAGCGATATGTGTGAGAGAGTATAGTATAATATGTGTGAGAGTATAGTAATATGTGCGTGACAGCATAGTAGTGCGTGTATGAGACCATAGTTGCACGTGTGAGAGAGTATAGTAGTGATTGTGCACGGGTGTAACTGTATGTCTGTATGATAATATAGTAGTGCATTTGTGAGAGTATCATGATACATGTGCGAGCAAGTATGATTTACTTCTCAAACGGTCTCTCATAGCTTCTGTTTCCAATATATTAATCATCACCACAGTGTGTGCTGTGCTCACTCTCATAGGCATATACATACAATCGTATACACGGACACATACACACACGCACACACATGCTTTATACCAAGCGGGATCATTTACATAAAGTCCTTAAGGCAAATAACTGTTGGGGGCTCTAATTTATATCTGATGGAAAATTAGCCGTCATTATGCGCACCATTAGCTGTGTCTTTAATGTGCTTCTAAGTGCCATTTGTCAAGCGGCTTGTTAATATCCTTCAAGTCTTTAAAGTTGAGAGCTCATTAAAAAGGCTGTGGCACTCCCTTCGCCACACCATCACACAAGAGAAGAAAAAAAAATACAAATCACATGGGAGGGACATTGTCTTTTCACGTTGTTTAGGAAAAGTCCTTGGAAGTAAATAAGTTCTCATGACAAACACTTTTGGATCAAAAGGGATGAAATGATAAAAGTAAATATGTCGTCCCAAGATAATGACTAAGACGCATTGTTAGGTGAACACATTTAGTCTGAAAATGAGCATTAATACAAATAAAGCATCAAACTTCATTATATTTTATACAACTGAAGAGGCGGAGGTGGGCTGTCAGGGCCTGCATGGCTTTCTCAGATAAAACATATTTGAATTAATGTGATGTTATTATACTCTGTCTATGAATACTAATTAAATAATTCCAAATCATCATTTATTTCTTTGCTTTACCCATAGTTGCGCTGCTCAAGGATGTGTTCTTTTATATTTAAGCATTCAACCAATAACTTTTCACTTCTTACTAGTTGCCAGGGTCAGAAATCTACCCAGAGGCCGTCACAATATAATCTGCCTTTCCTGAGGCAAAATATAAGCGACTATAAAGCTGTTGGTTTTGCCAATCAGATTTCGAGTAGGCAAGTCCATGCCTGTTAGAGGGCCTTGGGAAACATCCCTGGTTTCAAAAATTATGATTGGCTAGGGGACAGTAACATACGCATCACAACAAAAACTGAAAAATCTTAGTGTCTACTGCCTTTTTGAGTCCATAATCGAATACATACTTAGGCCAGAAATACAAAAGGACACGCTGGACTTTCAGCATTAATGGCAACAGATAACAATCTCTTGATGGACCTGAAATGCCAGGAAAGTCTGTACAACAGAGTAATTTAAATCTTAAGGAAAGAAAGGAGGCTGGATCCGTGCACAAATAAAGAGGTTTTGGGGTGAGTAAAACGATGCTACAATCTTAAATAATATTTCGACATTTTGAGGTTATTATTGATGTTTTTTATATGTGTCAGTGCTGTAGCTGCAGTAAATGTTTTGTAGCTATAAAACCGTTATTGAGGGTTGAAATGATTCAGACGTAGCACAACTGAAATCCTAGGTGTGAAATGTATAGCCCGCCACTGAGGGACGGCCATGTTGACACCTGCTGTAGAGTGAAAATGACATCACAGTTGCTCTGGACCATACTTGGACTATTCTTGCACTACAGTCACTTTCAACTGTGTTTATCTTATTTCTATTGCCCTGCCATGCCTCAACTCATCTTGAGTAAATCTTGTATTGCTGTCTTTTTAATATTCGTAATATTCCATTAATTATACATGTATATAGCTTCTTATTTTTAATTCGGTGGCAACTGTGTGGACAGCAAAACAAGAATTTTTATCATGCAGGGAATCATGGTTCTTTACTGTGCATTAGACAATAAAACTTTGAATCTTGAATCTCAGGCCTCAGGTTAGGACCCATCAAAGTTCTACTTCTTTTGAGGTGTCCTTAAAAAACTAGGATATATTCTGCATTAGGTATGTATCAACAAAAACTAACTGAGACTAAAGAGCCCTTGGGCTCTGTACCTCTGCGCCTATCTGCTTCTATCCTACTTTTAGCAAAGCTGTTTGGGGTGGAAAACAGGAAGAAGGAGCAATGCAGGCAGGGGGGCAGAGGTTGTGGACAGTGACTTAATGCTCATCCTTATGTTCTTTTTTTTCTGTTTGTTAGTGTAGCATGAAAATGGTCGAAGTATAAGAAAAGCTCTGTTTGAAGTACAAACAAACGTTAACACAAACCCCATGAAAGATGAAAAGAGCTTATTTGAGAGTTTCAAACAAATGCATATAGAGCTTGACAGATGCTGCAATGATGACACAAGCCAGGAGATGATGGCCACGATTAAAAAAGATCAAAATTACGTACAGCTCCTTTAAGAAACCCTTTGGATTATGTTCCTTTACAGGACACATTGTGTGTGACTCCTATAGAAACTTAATTCACCCAAAAAACAATTTAAATTAATTCAAAAGCAATAAATTGCCTGGCATCTTGCTAGTCAAATATCACACATTATCCCTTTAAAGGTAATCTTTTTTTGTTTTTTGTTTTTTAAAATCGTCTAGAAAATTTGAAGGAATATCAAATGATCAAATGTCATGAAAATAAAACACACAAGAAAAAACACTGCAAATATTTTGTTAAAGATTCAAATAGAGAGAATCTGAAGCCATAAATGGTCACCAAATTGGATCCTAGTACAAGTAAAACACATTTAAAGCACTTAAACACATGCTTGGTAAGCATATTTGGTGATGAAATAAAACCAAAAGCATCTGAAGAATCATTTTTGGTTGCAAACAGCACCTGAATGTAATGAATTAAACTATTCATTAAAAAAAAAGTAAATGAAAAAACGGAGAGTAAGAAATTAGGTAACTACGTTTTGTGATAAAATGGACTAAAATCCAATCATGGAAAATGTTAGCTGCACATGCAAAAGTTGCCGTGACAACCCCACCACAGGGTGTGTGCCCCTCCTAGGAGACCAGAACCCAGAGCTGGTACACGTCTCACATTGCATGGGCAGTGTGAATTTGACCAGCAAGGCAAGAGGGCATATCCTAACAAGGAGTTAGCTGACCAAAACCCTGGCCGGTCCTGACCGCTCAACAAGCAGCCAGAGAACCTTGCGTCGTCAGCAGCCAAGCTTAAACAAGCTTACGGCCAAACCAGTGGGACATAGCCAGCGAACTCCGACAAGCCTCAAGCCACCAGCAGTCAACCTCTGCCTCAACATCCTGCATCCTGTTGTCCTCGTACCAGGTCTACCAGGATTCCTCATTGCTCTACAGCTGATGACATGAAGACTTGGGCCCTTATCTTCATTGAAGCTAAACTTCGCAGAGCATCTCGTTATTGCTAGGTATTGGTATTGGTGTGACGTTAAAGAGGGAATTCTATCAAAGTACAATAACGTAATAATAAAGCCAACACTGTAGTCTAGGGAAATGGTGCCAGTTTAAGTTCTCAACCATTTTTTTTGTTTTATTTTCTCATAATTGTTTTATGTTGTTCTATTCAAGCTTCTTTAGTAGATGATCAGTAAAAGAAAAGTCCATAAATCCAAGAGTGTGTGTCTCTTGATGAAAGTATATTAAACTATCAAAACGGTAAAAAAAATTCTCCGAAAGTGTGTGTAGGCACCCTTCAGAATAACTAAATAAAGTTTTACATCCGTTTTCCAGACCTAATGATCTAAAAACATATGTGGTGCTCCAAAAAGACGGAACAAGTTTTGAAAAGAATAAACTCTGCTCTTTAATTCAATTGGTCAATAAATTGTTTGTTAGAATAGTTTATTTACCACCCATAGTCGCTACATATAATTTGAGCAAAACAGAACAAGACTATTGGAACTAGTGGAAACGATTATTTCACAAAATGTAACTCTACATTTTGCTCCTTTT
This sequence comes from Urocampus carinirostris, assembly GCF_059441175.1. NCBI lineage: Eukaryota > Metazoa > Chordata > Actinopteri > Syngnathiformes > Syngnathidae > Urocampus > Urocampus carinirostris. The sequence goes on from NC_142356.1 coordinate 23,080,909, forward strand.
TTTTAACTGTGCAGTGTTAAGAATTTCTCATTTAAATCCAGTCACATTTTTAAGTCATGTGTTTTTATTTCAAAACAGGCAAACTTAAATAAAGCTAAAAAGTTTAACAAAATTGATTTTATTTATTTATCTCCAGACAAAATATTTTGCACTGTTTAAGGGTAGTATGTTTACACTGTAGTTCCAGAAAAATAACTGAACAAATAACCAAGTAAAATTGTAATAACTGCAAACTGATTTTTCAAAACTTCGGGATCAAATTGCTTCAAAGATGGACATAAAGGTTCACAGCCATGACAGCCATGTTGACCATTAAAAGTCTGAATTTCCGTTGTTCTGTTATTGGTGGGTTAAAACCACAGCGTGCCCTACCTCCTCTTTCCATTTCTCCCCCCTTGACTTGCCTCCCTTCAGTGTAACAGCTTCCTTCAGGCCAAAGCAATAAAAGGAGTAATTAGAATGCTAAAGACAGATGTAAATAAAGGGAATGAGACAGTGGTGAGGGATGAGGCGTCGAGGTCACACAATTGCACGTTCTCATCATCAAAAAAAAAGGGGGGGGAAAGAAAGCCCCGAGGCTACATCAGGAAACACACATACATGCAGATGAAAGAGCACACATGCACATTGCATTGAAGTTGAACCCATTTATAAAGTGACGTAACATTCCATTGCCTGCATAGGGTTATACACAGGCAGGTGAGGTTTTAACTCCTGTCATCCTGAAAATATAAAATTAAGAATATATTAAAAGGTTATACTTAGAGTTCTTTCTAATTTAACTTCACAATTTTTCAATTTCCTTTTTAAATATTACTGAATTTTTACATTATATTATGGTAATTATTATACTTTGCACCCCGCCCACCACCTCTTGAAACCTGTTTAGCTTTGGTCGGCGCTACAAATCCCTCAAAACAAGGACACACAGGTTCAGAGACAACCTTTTCCTCAGGGCCATCATCACCCTAAACAAGGACACACAGGTTCAGAGACAACCTTTTCCTCAGGGCCATCATCACCCTAAAGGAGCGCACAAGACATTTGTTGTTGTTGCTGCTGCCAAATGTTATTGCACAAACTGTGAAAATACATAGCCTGTGACTTATTTGTTTTTTTGTTGCTGCAAAATTTTATTGCACTATTGTTACGATGCACTATCCTTTTCCATTCACAAACACTGCACTAGTATTTTTTAACTTCTAAGCACTATGTTGTAAAAAATATTTTTCTGCCTTTTATCCTAAAAGTAATCATTATACAGGCACTTAAAAGTTCCGGACGATCGTAAGTAAGTTGAATTTTTGCGTAGGTAGCTTCAGTGCTATATTTTGTATGTTTGATGTTTATATAAGTATGTTCATGGCTTGTATGAGTAACCTGTATTGTTTTGTACTGAAAAATAAGCATTTGATAAAATATTATGCTCTATAAATATAAAAAAAAGGTTAACGTACTTTTGGAAGACAGGCTTCAGGAGTTAGGCTACTTTCTCCTTCGTTTTAGAAAGTGTCCGACAAATCATTTTCTCAATCGCATCAAGCTTTCATATTCCACTTTCATTTGCTGACCACCGAGTTAAGGTAACACAATAAACTGTGCTCCAGTTTATTTATGGATGTCTTGCTCTTATTCAAATTATAATAAGATGTAGGTTCATTTAAATCTGACTGTGGCTTACTGGACGCAAACCTTAACACACATCACTAGCTATGTAGCTAACTATACCCTCTCATTGTCGTGTTACAATCATGTGCAAAGCAGAAAGTTGTCATACTTATTTGAGAGGGATTAATCAATGATCACATTATTTTATCTTTAGCTTTACAAGAGATCATATCACTTGGGCCATTTCAATCGAAAAAACGCGGGGAATTGCGCCTGTGTGAGTGTGTAGCCGTCATATTCGATATCATACTCTTGAGATTTCACATGCAGCGAGTGAAGGTTTGAGGGGGAGCGAGAAATGGGGAGGAGGTGAGGGGCTAATTAAAATATTAGCATGATTAAAAATACATCAACGAAGAGCGCACGGTCACATTTAACGAGGCGGGACGTCGGTAAACGGCTCAACTTTTCCTAATGACATAAGCGGCGTGCGATCTCACGCCGGGCTTTGAGCCCTAATGGCGTTGTCAATGTCTGCAAACAGTGTCAGCTATGCTAACGCTATCACGACATACGGTGTATCATGCTATGGCCTTGTCCGAGTTATGCATAGATATCTCTCGTCCACGGAAGTTTAGCATGAATAGCAGTGGCAGTTGCCATTTTTATGGAGGCAGACAATACACCTCACATTTATCTTATGTTGTTGAAAGGAGTAATTAGAATGTTAAAGACATGCTGTTAGTTTTGCTAGTTAGCTGTTTAAAACAATCAAATGACAAGTCCTACAAAACTCATTCAATTATGACTGTACACGCAGTGACGCATTTCAATATTCAAACACTTCTTAGCTGGCAGAAACATTGGAGCTTACATTGTGAGTTCTCTGGAGTGCTAGCTTGTTTGCTAGCCTATCAATGTACTAAGGGTCAATGCAACACTGCTCAAGATAGAACATGTGTTAGTTTAAGCATAGGAGTAAATAGAGAATTTCAATTCCAATTTTTTCAAGCTTTGGCTTGACTTTGGCCTCCATGCTTTACCTTACCTGTACTATTATTGTATCTTAAGTTAAGTGCCATAAAGATATTTTAACAATTCACGGTTTACGAATCTCTCAACACCCTGGGTCCTAGGGGCACCACATGTAGTGTATCATTGGCAAGTACATCTTAGCGGCACCCATCCCTTTCCAGGCTGTTTTTTTTGTTCCTGACTCAGATACAGAACCTTCAGCATCTGGTCGCCGTTTTATTTTAATGGATGAGCCAAGTCTTTGGGAAAAAACAGTCTTGTTCCGAAATTTTGAGTATCAAATCACACAATCCACATTGCATCACTAATGTCACTAGCTGTGTCATTTTTGTTAAAAATCGAACTTTGTGTCAATAACGTTATGTCCTTTGGTTTTGTGACGTGGTAAAGTCTCTTTGACCGGTAACCAACTTGCCGTTTTATATATTTGTAATAATATTGTTTGAATAATACAATTAGCATACCGTAAAATTTGGACCTTCAAGGCGCACCTGATTATAAACCGCACCTAGTACATGTTTAAAGGAAAAAAGATTTTGTAAATACATAAGCCGCTCTTTACTATAGGCCTCACGTGCACACGTTGAAACATGAGATATTTATGACAAAAGATGGTACACAAAAAGAGATTTAATAATATACATTAACTTAACCCCTTACCGTTCCGACTTTTGATTAACAAATACGTGTCTGTAGAATGTCACCAATTACTGTAATACGTTATGGCACATATCAGTGGGAAGCTTAAAACCGCGATCAGTCTGAAACAAGATACCAGAATACTATAAAGCCGAGGTAACTCACCATCATGTCCTTTTGCCGTCTTTAACTTCTTTGGATGTCTGTGAAAATGGCTTTGTACATCAAGGACAATCCACAGAATCCAACAGTGTAAAATTTGTATTCCAAAACACACTATAATGCCGACAGATGAATAGGAATCCGCCTTAAACATTTCTGCTTCGTTGGAGGTTGCATCTTCTAATCAATTCGTTTTGCCACATGATTTCCGTTTACAAATAAACAGACTCATAAACGTATTCCCATTATGGTAGTCGCGGCTTGTAGTCAAAATTTTACAGTACTTTTCTGGCAGACTTACATGTTTAGGTGAGCACTTACATGCACCTTTGTTACTCTTAGCTGCTTACTTTGCAGGTAATACTAATTAAAAGTCAGTATGACAATAAAAATAATCACTAAATTAATTTTTCACAGTTTGGGACTTAGGGTCTCCGTCCGTCGACTTGAGCATGTGCTCCTGAACAATATATGCACAAACACGCAATCTGTGAGTTGAGGTCATTGCTACTTGTATTCCTTTGAGCATGATAGGCGAATATCAACACACTAGATTGGAACCCTGACCCACCAGCGCATACAATCCACGATGCATAATTCACGAAGGTAAGGTGGATGTCTTTGGGCTGCAAACCACCTGCTGGCTTTTATTAGCTAATTAATGGTGATTTATCAGAGCCGCGAAATTGAGCGTAGCCGCTTTGCCTTCAGGTGTGCTTGTGAACTACACATGCATTCTGATTGGGGTAAAGAAAGTAGAAGGGCAAGCTTGATAGACAGTTTGATCAGACAAAAAAAAATCATGTACCCACGTCTCGAGAATTTATATGCAAAGTTGGGTGATCGTAGAGTAAGCATGGCAGACCAGGACTAGAAACTACCTGACATGGCAGGTCTGACAGGGTAATATAAGTAAGGAAAGACTTGGTTGGACAACATAAGTAGGTATACAAGGGCAGAAATATGCCAGTTGAGAGGGCAGGACAGGACTGGAAAAGATCAAGTCAGTCAACTCATATTTATTTGTATAGCCCTTAATCACAAAAAGTTTCAAAGGATTGCTCAGGCCACTCACAACATTCCCTGATCTGAAACCTGCATGCGAACAAGAAAAAACTTTGAAACCTCAGCAGCCACACAAAGAATGAACCCCCTTCTACGATGACTACGCGGCAATAAATTTTGCATTATGTAAATATTCGTAAAACATAGTTAATGTCAACAATAAACATTGGTAATAACTAAAAATGTTCAAGAAGTCCAAACACGTGACAAACCAGGTTCCCATATCAGCCAGGTTTTCAATGCCATTGATGATATGTCTCAGATCCAGGTTCTCTACTGCTGACTCATCCAGGTTTTTCCTTTCCCTCACTCTGCCACCAAACAGGCAGCCGGAAAGTGTGGTATGCTGGGTGCACGGCAGCAGACAGGAAAACACTTCAGAGGGTCATCAACACAGCCCGGAGACTCGTTGGTTGCTCTCTGCCCAGTTTGGAGAACATTGCCTGCTCTCGCTACCTCAGCAGAGCAGAAAAAAAATCATCGAGGACTCTTCTCACCCCGGCCACCACCTCTTTACCTGATGCCCTCCTGCAGAAGCTACAGGTCACAAAAAACAAAAACAAACAGACTCAGAGATAGTTTCCTCCCCATACCCATCACCACCCTAAATAATGCACAAAAAACAGAAACTCTCCACAAATGCTCTTTAAGGAGGAATACCAATGCAAACACACTACTTAATACAGATGCAAAATTGTATTAATGTGATGATTACCGATGTGAATCACCTGTGCCCGCTCCTTTGGCGCCAACTGCCTCAGATTCTGATTGGCTCCCTGTCTCTATTCAAACACACTCCTATCTGTCCCCTTTTGTCAGTCCGTCTGCGAACCTCAGTGTATACTAGGCAAGCCTTTTTCGACCCCGACTCCCACCTGTCCCGTTTTTGCTCCGGTCTGTCTCTGGTTTGATCCCGACCACATTTGCTTTCCTGTCCTGGCTTACAACCCGTTTCTGACCCCGACCACGTTTTTGCTCTCCTGTCCCGTCTATCGACCTGTTTTTCCGTCCTTGACACCGCCATCACTCGCTACGGAAGATCCACTTCAGTGTTCGGATCACAATCCGAGTACGAGAGCGACTTGCTTCCGTCACCTAACGAACGCCGGATCGTGGGGGCAGCCCCTTCCTCTTTCCTTTAATAAAACTTGTGAGAAACGTAACGCAATTGGGTCCTGTGTCCGCTCTGGTCCTGACAATTCATGTCCATGCTTACTTACTTTTTATTTGCACTACTGCATATTGCACTACTACGATCCCCTGTAAGTAAACACCCAATTTAAATCTTCTGCTTTTACATGACCACACTTTTTGTGTAAATATTTTGTGTTCATATAGATCCAAATTCTTTTTATCTTTTTCTTTTCTTTTCTTTTTAATCTTTTATCTTTACAGTCAAAATGTGTAACTGGAGTACCACGTGCAATTCGTTGTCACAACCCATTTTGTAACAATGATAATAAAGGTATATTCTATTCTATTATATTCTAAAGGACCCGATGAAAAAATATGAGGTCGGCATCAATCATAAGATGTAGAATGGAAGTGAGTCTTGAGACTAGATAGAAACACGTCCACTGAGATTGTCGAGCTTACCTCAGGGGGCAGAGCATTCCACAACACCAGGGCCCAGATGGAGAATGCTTTTGACCCTGCAGAGTTCTTCTAGACTTTTTGAGTAACGACTAAGGCAATAGTTTCTGAGCGGAGGCTCCGACCAGGAATATCAGGCACGACTCAACCAGAAACATAAAAGGGGAATGGTCCATTCAAACTTTTCTATGTTGGCAACAGAACCATAAAGTCATGTCTTAAACGCACAGGGATGCTAGTGCAAGTCAGCTACTACTCAAGCAAAAATAAGACATGGTCAAATGAATAAGTAGGCATGATGAATCCTGATCCGAGGGGTACACTGCTTGTGCGGGGAAATTGAGGGAAAAAGGAAATTTAAAAAAAAAACACATACAACCGAGATTTAAAAAGGATGTAAAACTCCATAAACAAATAGAACTAAATAAATCAATTTACATGAAAGAAGTCAACGTTACGGAATAAATACAAATAAGAGCTATTAAAAAAACACTTGAAATACAAAAATGTGTGAATAAGTAAAAAATATGAGATGTGTATTATTACGAAGAAATATAATCGATAATTACAATATGAAATGTTGACAATAGAGAATATTCAAATTAATGCGCTTTCCTAAACACAAAATAAATATTTTTTTTCTTTCATGTATGTTTTTTTGTTTGTTTTTTGGTTAGAGATTTGGAGACTACAATGGCACAAATTCATTTCCCCTAACTTTTTCCAACCACTGACCCTGCCAACACAAGGAAAGACTAACCATCCGTCAAAAAAGCCTCCTTTCCTTCCCCTTTTTCTTAATTTTGTTTCCAGTGGGAGTATCGGATTACATAAGGCACCCTGACTGCACACCGGAGTTCATGGACAGACATGTCCTTCATTCACAGGAAGTGACCCGACTGTCCAGCTGTATAAGAAAGTTTTGAACCCCAGGGTGTTCATTTGTAATCAAAAGATTGATTAAGTGCCTATGTATGCAGTCATGATTCTTGCCAGAGGTTTATCTCATTGCATGTCTATTAACCAACCAGTTATTTGGAGACGTTGTTTTTATTAAAAAGCGTCAACAGGAAACTATGACAGGCAATGCTTCTGGTGACCTTTTCGGCATAGACATTTCTTACTTCTTGGATTTATGTAGGGCATTTATTATGTCCATTTCTGCTTTTTCTTAATCAGTATTTAGTTTTTGATTGTGGACTTTTTAATTCCACTTAAATCTAATTTCTTTTTTTCATACATGCATGCATACATACATACATACCCACTTACCTAGCTAGCTTCCGACCGACAGACCGACCGACCAACAGACCGACCGACCTACCTACCTACCTACCTACCTACCTACCTACCTACCTACCTACCTACCTACCTACCTACCTACCTACCTACCTACCTACCTACCTACCTACCTACCTACCTACCTAACTACCTACCTACCTACCTACCTACCAACCCACCAACCCATTTACCCACCAACTTACCAATTTTGGTATTCTTGTTTCTTTACACACAATGAGGGGACAAGGCTAGGAAAGGGCAGAATGATGAGGAGAAGGCACAACAGAATCTTTTAGGACAAGAAAAGAAGGGAGAAAACAGGATCTGTCCTTTCAAACACATGTGAAGAAAATGACTACAACCGCTTTCTTCCATCTCCGTAACATTGCTAAAATTCGTCCTATACTTTCTCAGTCGGATGCGGAAATCATAATTCACGCGTTTGTTACCTCCCGTCTCGATTACTGTAATGCACTACTTTCTGGTCTTCCGATGACCAGACTCAAGAGTCTTCAGCTGGTACAAAATGCTGCAGCGAGGCTTTTAACAAGGACAAGAAAGTACGATCACATCACCCCAATTTTGGCTAACCTGCATTGGCTCCCTGTTAGCCTAAGATGCGATTTTAAGGTTCCCCTATTACTATACAAAATCATACATGGACTTTCCCCCTCATATCTTTCAGATCTGATTTCCCCCTATGTCCCGGCCCGAAGCCTTCGTTCCGAGAGCGCCGGTCTCCTGGTGATCCCAAGAGCCAAGAAGTGTTCCGCTGGTTCGAGAGCGTTCTCCATCCGGGCACCGGTGTTGTGGAATGCTCTTCCCCCTGAGATCCGATGTGCAACCTCAGTGGAAATGTTTAAATCTAAGCTTAAAACTCACTTCTACTCTATAGCATACGAATAACCTAAACTTCTTATATGTAATAACTTGTGAAGCCCTTTGAGACTATGTGTGATTAAGGGCTATACAAATAAAAATGACTTGACTTGACTTGACAGGACAGTCCATGAAAGGTCAGGACAAGAAATGACCGAGTAGGAAAGAACAGATCAGGAAATTGAAGTACACAACCAAATTTAGTACCGGCAAGACAATGCAGGATAGGACATGTCAGGATAGACTGTAAAGTAGCCATGAACCCAGATACATTTCTACAAAAACAGAAACAGAAAAAGACCAGAGGGCACAGAACAGGACATAAAATGACTACAAAGGGCCTGATAGTTACAAAAATAATATTAATTCTAAAAAGAATCGAGCTATGCAATATCATTAGCATCCAAAGCTCTCTTTTTACCAACAATCCACCTAGTGCAAGAATGTGCCGCATGCGTGATGCATCAGAGAGCACTGCGTACACCCCAGGGAGTCAGAGCGTAAAAACAACGCTCAAAGCAGGTGAGTCCCAGAAGGCAAAAATGTCAGCGTGGCGTCATTAAGGCCTCGCTGCATAACCGACGAAGCACCGAAGCAGGTTAGCACGTCTCCGCCAGTCTTTTTTTGTCGATCCCGTTTTATCACAAACTCAACTAAGAATTCAAAACGGTGGATAAATGGAGGAATCACACGCCGCCTACAGCAACGCGCGCCTTCAAGAGATCCAGGTGACGTGTTTGCTCTGTGGGAAACGGATCCATCAATGGCGTGCGCTTCAGGAATATCACGTAAGGTGAAGGCGCCAAGAAAACCTGGATTCGAAATGACGTTTACCAAAGTGTCTCGTGGAATTAAAACATCTCCAGGTAAATTTCAGATTGGAAATGGACTACTGCTATGCAAACGCAGAAATCAGATTAAGGTCGTAGTCAAACTGCAAATTTTCTGGTTGCAATGGTTGGGTTAGTTCTTTAATTTCACGATGACTTGTGTATGTTGAAACATTCGAGTAATCAGTTCACACGCCCAGTTTTCCTCATTACAGTATAGAGATAAATGATACATCTCAGAGCCTAATGTGTATTAATTGATTTCAATAGGACATTAGCATTTTCTTTCCTGTCCTCATGGCAAAAAGGCAGTTTGTGTTCATCCGTCTATAGTAGATGGCACAGTGGTATCCTTCCCTATATAGAGTAAGTCTATACTTATTGCGAGCCATGTACAAGCACATTTTTTTTGCAGTGGATATTCCAAACCTTTGGAATAAAGCTGTTATTACTAATCCGTGATATTATTGGTGATCGGAGGTATTTAGGAAGTCTTTTTATTGTCAGTGTTTGTCTTGTTATTGAATCCTGACACACCCAAACCACAGCTTTATTTTCAATTTGTGGAAACTAGACCTTTTTGTTGATAACAAAAATATACATTAAGGTTTATCTCCGTTGTAGGGTTTTTATTGAAGGGGATCAATTCAAGCATGTTAACAATTATAACACATTTACGTTAAAGAAATTCATAAAATTATTTCAAGATCTATAGCTTTAACTCAAAAGTTTAAGGTTTAAAGATTCTATTTCTCTTGATTTGAAGCTCTTGACTGTTACGTTAAAGTAGGTTTAAAAGTGTAAGTGAGAGTTAAAGCTTTAAAGCAGATTCAACTATTTAGTTAAGGCTTTAAAGCTGTTCAAAAATTTTATATCAAAATCAAAGCTTGATAACTGTTCTGACTCCAAGGTCAACAATTTAGAGTATCTTTTGTCACGGTTGGCATGGCGCCCAATTGGCCTCGCCCCTGTGGCGCCAGCTTTGGTTCGTTGACAGATTGGCAGATTGATTTCCTGCTTGTGTTTCCTGTTCGGTATTGTTCCCGTCTATTTTGTCCTGTTTAATATCGATCTCCAGTTTCGTTCCCGTCTAGTTTGTCCTGTTTAATTTCGATATCCAATTTTGATATCAATCCTGTCTGTCTGTCCTGTCCTGTCCGGTATCGACCCCATCCGACCGATATCTGCTCGTGCAATCGGTATCGATCTTGTCGGCTTCTGGCTTCCTGTCATTCCACGCCAGACAGGAAGCCACCCAACGATCACCGAATCACTGGCGTTTGGGTTAACGTGCATGACTGCTCCATTTCCCATTAAAAAGCTTGTGTGAGAAAAGTCACGCATTTGGGTTCTCCTCCTGTTCCGGTTCTTGACATCATTGACTCTCGAGTTAATTGTTAAAAGCAGTTTTACTCTGATTTAAAACCGCTTTAAAAACTAAACTATTTTTTTTAATGTTGACAAAAAGTTTTATCTCTAATTTAAAGATTCATAGCTAATTAACTCCTAGGTAAAGCTTTAAAGCTTTTAACTCTTTAGGTAAAACTATAATCCTGCCTTAAATATTTAACTTACACTTAACACTTTAAAGCCGTGTTACTTCATAATTGAATCTTGTGTCAAAGCAGCTCTAAAGATCTACTCAGTATTAAGTTAATTTTTTCACATGACCTAACAAACAAATAAATTAGTGTCCTTTCCTTTCCTTTTTTTAAAATTGTAATTTATTAATTAATCATAGTTTAAACATTACAGTACAGATCATTTAATTGTCCTGTATCAATTTCTTGCCGACGAAGTGCTCGTTTTCCATGAAACTATTTACATTATTCCATGAAATGATTTGCTTTTAAACTATTGTCTGGGATAAATACTGTGGTGACCAATTTTTAGTCAATAAAATGAATAAAGGATTCATTGAATAATAGATGGATTAACAGGTCTCATTTTAAGAAAATAAAATCAAATTGACTACATTTAAATTCCCAAATATGAATATGGTTGTATTTTTTTCTCGGTTTGGGCTATAAAGTGTAAAAAAATAGTAAAAATTGTTATGTTATGTATTAGTGATTTTCTATTTTGCCCTGTGACCGTCTGGCAACCAGTTCATGGTGTCCCCTGCCCACTGCCCAAAGATAGCTGGGATGGGTTCCAGCACCCCCCGACCCTACTGATAAGCGGTGCAGATAATGGATGGAAAATGGATGGATTTTCTACTTTGTGGCACCCAAAAACATTTTATTGAACTGCTATTAAGATGATTTAATGAATATGATAATCGATTATCATTCCATGACTACACACGCCTCTCACTTTTAAACATGACCCTGTTGCTTATATTCACTTGAGGCGGCTTAGAGACTCAATTAGGACGTCTTTTGAGCTGTCAAACAAAAGCCTCACATATGTCTGCGGGATTGGAACGCTGGCCCACAGAGGTCACAAGCCTGTGTTTGCGTGGGGGCCTTAAACATACTGAGGACCCCGGCCTGCCCCCCCGGGAACGGTCTGAAGAATATGAAAAAAAAAGAAAAAAAAACACGCACGTGAACTGAAAACTCTGTCAAGGTGTGATGAGCAAAAAATGGAAATGAGCGCCTCGGTCCGTGCCATCATTTCATTTGACGACCATGGGAAATGCTCCGGGGATGTTGGGCCAATGAGTTGAGCGTCAGCTGAATTAATGTTGTAATTCTTTATCAAGATGAGCTCAGGCATTACCTTGAACCGGGCGCCTTCGCTTTTATGCAAAACACTTCCCGAGCCCTGCTTATTTTAATGATGGTCCTAATTTGTTGGCTCACTCTAAATTATTAATCTCTTTTATATTCACGCCATTATTACGTGTCATATATCTATGGCAGAGTGGGGGGATTTAATAGTAGATACTGGACCTTAGGAAAAAAAGAAAGTGAGTAAGTGAAGGAATGCAATTAAATATTAATAACAACCTAAATATTTGTTTTGGAACTTGCTGAGCTTATAAGGATTACTGGCAGTTGCCAATCCATGCCAAAATATAACATTTACATTACAGTTTACATAGCAAACTTCCTTTGTGCGGACTATAATTCGCAGGTTTTTTTTCAATAGTTTTTTTCATAGTTTGGCCAGGAAATTATTACCTGGTTTATCATTTCATGTCATTTTACCACTAAAGCCACAAGAGGGCGCTCTAGGTCTATGTTGATTATTTCAACATGGCCATGTTTTGCTGAAAAATGTTCTCAGAGTGAAATCCCCCTCGTAGAGGTATGATCTAGCCCGACCCAACCTGCCCCATGGGTTTTTTAGCCCAAACTAGCCCAAACCCGAAGGATTAAGTTGATTTGAGGGACCAAACCTGTGCGCACTATGGCGCCAAAGTGTGCATTTTGGCTGTAGTAACCAGCTTTGGGTTTACTTTAGGCTGAGCCCCATAAATCAAGTGCAGCGCCGAAATGAACACCTGGGTGTCGAAGTGAGCATTATGGCGAAGTGCAAAGAAATAAAACTGAATGAAACGGCACAGAAAAGAAAATCATATTCTGGAGATTACAAAATGCAAATTGTGAAATATGCAGACGAAAAAGCAGAAAAAATATTGTGAAGCTTGTAAACTATTGGTGAGAAGAGAAAATGAGGTCTGTCGTATGGGACGTAGAGTTGGAAAGAGGGATCGGCGCATATAGTGGCTTCCGAAACTATTTGGCCCCCTTGAACTTTGTGACCTTTTGCCACATTTCAGACTTCACACATATATAAAACTGTAATTTCTTGTGAAGAATCAATAATAAGTGGGAGACAATCATGAAGTGGAACACACTTAATTGGATATTTTAAACTTTTTTAACAAATAAAAAATGAAAAAGTGGGTGTGCAAAATTATTCACCCCCATTGAGTTAATACTTTGTAGCGCCACCTTTTGCTGCGATTACAGGTGCAAGTCGCTTGGGGTATGTCTCTATCAGTTTTGTACATCAAGAAACTGATATTTTTGACCATTCCTCCTTGCAAAACAGCTCGAGCTCAGTGAGGTTGGATGGAAAGCGTTTGTGAACAGCAGTTTTCAGTTCTTTACACAGATTCTCAATTGGATTGAGGTCTTGACTTTGACTTGGTCATTCTAACACCTTGATATGTTTTTTGGGTGAACCATTCCAGTTTAGATTTTGCTTTATGTTTTGGATCATTGTCTTGTTGGAAGACGAATCTCCGTCCTTGTCTCAGGTCTTTTGCGGACTCCATCAGGTTTTCTTTCAGAATGGTCCTGTATTTGGCTCCATCCATCTTCCCATCAATTTCGACCATCTTCCCTGTCCCTGCTGAAGAAGAGCAGGCCCAAAACATGATGCTAGTTAGTTAGTTTATTCAACCAATAATCTTCACATAAAAATCATTGGAAATTGTCTCGGCTCAGTGAGAATTTTACAATTTAACAACATTCAACATTCCGAATATAAAACGAAAAACAGAAATTACAATTTACAATTATTAAAAATTCGAACAGCACTCGGGTAAAAACTGTTTGTTAGCACCACCATGTTTGACTGTGGGTATGGTATGTTGAAGGTGATGAGCTGTGCTGCTTTTACGCCAAACATAACGTCTTGCATTGTTGCCAAAAAAGTTCTATTTATGTCTCATCTGACCAGAGCACCTTCTTCCACATGTTTGGTGTGTCTCCCAGGTGACTTGTGGCAAACTTTAAATGACACATTTTATGAAATTAATTTTATGAAATGGCTTCCTTCTTGCCACTTTTTCATAAAGGCCAGATTTGTGCAGTATACGACTGATTGTTGTCCTATGGACAGATTCTCCCGCCTCAGCTGTTGACCTCTGCAGTTCATCCAGAGTGATCATGGGCCTCTTGGCTGCATCTCTGATCACTTTTCTCCTTGTATGAGCTGAAAGTTTAGGGGGACAGCCCGATCTTGGTAGATTTGCAGTGGTCTGATACTCCTTCTATTTCAATATTATTGCTTGCACAGTGCTCCTTGGGATGTTTAAAGCTTGGAAAATCTTTTTGTATCCAAATCGACCTTTAAACTTCTCTTCAACAGTATCTCGGACCTGCCTGGTGTGTTCCTTGTTCTTCATGATGTTTTCTGCGCTTTAAACAGACCTCTCGTTTGTAAGTAAGTCCTTATACCTAATGTGTTGCAATTCGCAAACCAGATAACAAGTTGGAGGCCAAGTTTTGCAGTCTTGTTGATTTTTGTCCTAAAATATATGGTGTAGTAGTTCGAAAAAAAAAAAAAAAAAAAAAATCAAAATATTTGCTTTCTTGGCTCTTTCAATCAAAATGGTTCCTGACCCCTGCTTTAGAACAGGGTACGTGGTACAAATACTCCATTCCTAATGATCGCTGTGCATTATGATGCTTTAATCACATTACAGAAGCCGAAGCGAGGATAAAAAGTGAAATTTTAATTCTTCCTTCATAGTTCCACCCCCGAGTCTCCTTTGTAGCCCCTTTCCTCACTTTTGCATTGAATGCAGAACAGCTACTAGGGGAGCAAAGTGCAAAAAATAGCAAACTTTAACAGGCAGTGTGAAAGGGGGAGTCTTATCTGCTGTCCATCAACCCACCATCACTAAGCCATCTGTCAGACGCCTTTCCAGCCTACCCTCCCACAGTGAGTGCATCCCCTCATCCAGAAGGGGCCTAAGGTGCTAACATCAACCTTAGCGGTGCGAGGCTAACTGCTCTAGCACATACGAGAGCAAAATACATGTTTGTCTGGTAATGAAAAAAAGAGGAAGTACTGTGCGGAGAGTTGGTGGTTTGAAGCGTTATCAACGCGTATTTGTGTTTGTCCAATAAAAGGTGTGCTAGCGCGCTCCACACACTGCACAATTCAATTAATGTTTGGCCGCAATCTATTCATTGGAGGCGCCTGCTGAGGAAGCTTGTGGGAGTGTATTGATTGGACTGTGTCATATGTGGAGGCGAGTGAGGCGAGGGGGCCTAATGGAGTGAAATAAAGGAGGCGGGAAAAGGCTGTAATGAGGGGCCACCCCCTACAGGCAGTGTGTAAGGGGAAAAAACAAAAAACAAAAAAAGAACGGCCGTAAAGACTCCGTTTTTACACCTTTTACCAGGTCGTTGTTCTCTGTAAACCTTTCTAACTAATTTAACAAATTGAAAAGGTATAATTGATTCACGTGTCAATTCCTGACTTGAGATGATTCAGCGCAGTATAAGTCATAAGATAAGAGATAACAAAAAATATATCGGTAATGCTACGACCAGAACGGAGTCAGGACCCATATGCGTAGCGTTAACCACAAGTTTATTGAATAGAAAGAGGAAGGGCAGCGCCCATGACCCGGTGCTCGCTGGACGCGGGAAGTCGCTCTCGCAATCGGATCGCAATCGGATCGTGATCTTCCCTAGCGGGAGATGGCAGTGTCAGGGACGGAAAAACAGGTTGATAGCCGGGACAGGAGAGCAAAAAGTGGTCGGGATAAAAAAAAACGGGTCGTAAACCAGGACGGGAGAGCAGACCTGGTCGGGATCGAAAACAGGTCGTAGCCGGAGACAAACGGGGAGATCGGGAACGGACAGGTGAAAAAACGGGTGGAAAAATGGGACAGGTGGGAGTCAGGGTCAAAAAGGCTTGCCTTGTAACAACAGAGGTTAGCTGACGGACTGACAACCAGAGAGTGACAGGACTGGGTTTAAAAAGGGACAGGGAACCAATCAGGTAGCAGGCAGCAGCTGGCGCCAAATGAGCGGGCACAGGCGATCCAAATTGTTAATCATGACAGGTAAAGGGTGAGTGTGTATTAGTGCCTC
Organism: Urocampus carinirostris; assembly: GCF_059441175.1. Taxonomy (NCBI): domain Eukaryota; kingdom Metazoa; phylum Chordata; class Actinopteri; order Syngnathiformes; family Syngnathidae; genus Urocampus; species Urocampus carinirostris. The sequence goes on from NC_142356.1 coordinate 23,096,789, forward strand.
CTGGTGGTAAGAAAAATAATTAAAGAAAAATAATATTGATTTAAATCATAGGAGTCAAACTTATTTTCACGAGGGCCACATCAACATATGCACTATCCTTGAAGGGCCTGATGTAACTTATAAATATAACAAATACATGTTTTTACTTCATGGAAAGTAACTGCATTGAATAACTATCCAAGTTACAAACATTTTATTTGCATTGAGAATATCTCATCTCATCTCATCAGCTGCACTGCTTATCCTCAGTAGGGTCGCGGGCGTGCTGGAGCCCACCCCAGCAATCATCGGGCAGTGGGCCTTAGAACTGTGCCGCACACGCGCTAACCACTGCGTCACCGTGCTGCCCGCATTGAGAATATGTCACTACAAAAATTAACACAGTGATACCTCTACATATGAATTACTTGAACTATGAAAAATTCCAGATACAGGATGTCTTTCAAGCAAAAATTTTCAAGAGAAAATCTTAATCACGAGAATAGCCAGAAATTACCACTAAAAACCGGAGCTTTGATGTCATTCTATTATCATCTTTCATCTTTTATCCTATAATAGTATTTTAATGATCAATTACTATTTGAATGTGTTTTTACTGATCAGATAAATGTGGTTTATAGGTATTTAGGATAAACTTGCTTGCTTTTGGGAAGCCGGGAACGAATTAAATGGTTTACAGTTATTTCGTACCAAGAAAATTCACTCGAGATTCGAGCAATTCTAGATACGAGCATGATATGGTAAACAATCACATTTCTTATGTCACTGTATGACAAAATAACAAAACAGTTTGGCAATGGTTGTATCATTTATTACTCAATTCCTTTTATTGCACAATTTTCTCATCACTTTTCTTTGCCCGGCCTTATACAAGGTTTTTGGTTTTAGGGTGTATCAATAGAAGAGAGATGGCCAATAATCATGTCAAGTCTCACTAGGTGAGCCTCATATTTTCTAAAATCAATACAAATTTGTTGACCTACGAGTATTTTAAAAAGATGCAAAATCATATGATAGATCATGTATTTTCCTAAATATCTAAGTTTAGGGAGTTAAATATATATAATAATTATTAATTATTCCTATTATTATAAATATAGATACCAATACCCTGCGACTGGCTGGCAACCAGTTCAGGGTGTCCCCTGCCCACTCTCCGAGGATAGCTGAGGTGGGCTCCAGCACCCCCGCGACCCTACTGAGGATAAGCGGTGCAGATAATGGATGGATGGATGGATGGATATATACCAATATATTTTAATTAATGAAATATTTTTTCTACTAGGCTACTACTATTTAATTTTTATTTTCTCATTATGTGTGGGGAATTAAAATCATGATATTTGAAAGCGATAAAATGTTTTTATCCAAACTGTTTAGTGGAAAACCCAATGTGGCCAAAACTCATAGTTGCCCTTAGATCAGGCGGCAAAAAGGGAAATTGATTTTGAGAACACGGCCTTAAGAGGACACTGTGTAACATTTTACAACTGTCTTGCTGTATTGTGTAGTGCAACCAATAACGAGTGCCACAAAGCACAAGACAATACACACTACGGAGACCCAAAGTGACCAAATAGTGCCTTTTTCATCTCATTTTGTTGTATGACCTTACACGAGGTTTTGGGGGTACTCGTAGCAGCTGATGGCCGGCAATCATGTCATCTCCCTCTAGATAGGCTTCATGTTTTCATATGATAGTTGATGTATTTTAGCTATATTATCAAATAGATATTGTTTTTGCAAATTAAGGGCATTTCTACTACTAGGAAACACACAATGTATATTTCAGTCAAGAGGATATCTCTAATTTCTGTCTTAAAGAAAGGGCATATAAAATATATGTCTGACGGCTCAAATGTACAAAATTAACAAATTAAAATCTATGCTATCAACATCACAGCAAACATTTGTGATGACATCATATAATCATCATCTTGCGTCAGGCACTAAGTCTGAAATAGTTTTGAAGACGTTCATTTCCAGTCTTTTGTGGTTCCCGTTCTAATGGCCTCTGTCTTATTCCTTGGTCGTCTTCAAGAAGGTGTCAAGGATGCCGTAATGACGGCACATCAAAGCCCAGCTCTGCTGTCAATCTTACCGTAAATGTTTAAGGGTTGAGGGGGGGACGCAAGGTAAAACTCTCCAGTCTAGGCTAATGACTTGTAGTCCGAAGCGGCGGATTCTGCAGAATCTCAGGTGGCTTCGTCTTCTTTCTCGGCTCTGGCAGGATGATGAAAAGCGTGAGATGATATCAACTGACACATGCAACTCATGGCGAGGGGCCGGCAGCACAACAGCATGGCTGAGCTCACTCACCCTCCCAGTAGCAGAACCACTCCAATATTTTCTCTTTTTCTCCTCTCAGTCTACAATTCTGAGCAGCTTGAGAGATTTCCCAGGCAAAAGTGTAGAATCAGAGCAGATACACAAAAAGCTGCAACTATGTGCTTTCGCTTTTGCCTTGGATAATGGATATTGTGAAAGGGGTTAAGGTTAGCGTCTTTATATCACTGATCGAGTGCATTCTATTTAGAAGAATCAGCAATCTTGTACAATTATCAGCAGAGAAATACCATGCTCTATTTTGGCCCACAAAAAAGACACATCGTTAAATGATCAAGATGAATTCTTATGATTAACAAATATTTCTAAGTATCTCAGAAAAATAAGCAAGTATCTATGTCATTTTTATCAAAGATTATTATTTTTCAAAGTAAATACAAACCAAATTGGTCCATCGAGCTGCTAGATAGTGTAGAGTATATTTTTTTCTTTAAATTATATTCATTTACTTCAGAATCTATTTCGGTGGTTACTTATTTGGCCAGCAGGTAGGGCTAACGGTTTTCCACCCAAATTTGTTGGACATAACCTTATATTGTCTCTAGCATGTATTATGAAGAAATACTCTAAACATATTTTAATTTTAGCCTAAATTATAAATGGAGGAAAGGAAAAAAAAACTTCCTTAAAAAAGTCTCTCTAACCCTTTTTGTCCACATCCTTCTGCCTAGGGATAGGGAAATTGAGAACTATGGCTTGGTTTGCAATGTTTCCTGTCTGGAGAAAGGGGGCGGTGGCTTTCAGCCTTCAACTGTTAAAAATAAACCAGTTAAGGTCTTTAATGCCGAACATGAACATTTTTTTCCTCATTTCTCTGTGAATAAATGTGTTATGTTTAGAGAAAAGTCCCTTTCATTAATGATTACAATTTGTAGGGTAACTTTATTTACCGTTTCTGTTCTTTTTGCAAGTTCAAAAATGATTGAGGTTTTCGCTCCTATTTTTGAGTGTCTAGTAAATTAGAAATGTGTCACTACTAGTGAATAGTAAAATAGGAAAAACACTGCTTTATTTTATTAACACAAGTAGAATATGCTGCATTTTCCACACTATAAAGTGCAGCAGATTATATGGCACACCCCCAAAACATAGTCTTTTGTAATGTGTCTAGTATATAAGGTGTACTGTCAGGACCAGAACAAAAGAAGGACCCAGATGCATAACATTACTCACAAGTTTATTGAAATATAGAGGATAATCAGCGCCAGCGATCCAGTGCTCGCTGGAGGAGGCAAGCAAGCCTCTCACGGGATTGGAGCGTGTTCTGAATGCAGAAGTGGATATTCCGGAACGGGAGATCGTTGCTTGGTTGGACGGGAAAAACAGGTCATTAGCCAGGACGGGAGATCAGAACGTGGTCGGGGTCAAAAAACGGTTAGTTAGTCGGGACAAGAGATCAGAATGTGCTCGGGGTCAAAAAAAGGGTCGTAGCTGGAGACAAACGGGGAAATCAGGAACGGACGAGTGGAAAACAGGTGACGAAACGGGACTGATGGGAGTCAGAGTAAAGAATGCTTGCCTTGTATAAACAAAGGTTCGCTGATGGACTGACAAAGGGTGAGTGAAAGAACTGAGATTAAATAGGAGGGGGAGCCAATCAGGAAACCAGCAGCAGCTGGTGCCAAACGAGTGGGCACAGGTGAGTGCAATGAGTAATCATGACATTTTACTTAATAAAAAGGTGTGTGGAATTAAAACTAGAGTAAGAGCTAGGGTTGTATAAGAAATGAAAAAAATATATTTATATTAAAAAAACTTTATTTCATAGAACATACATTAACATTGGTATCTTAATTCACTACTAAATTTATGTTAGCAACAATTAGACAACAACATCATGTCAACCACTAGAGGCCACTCTATATGTTTCCCAAGGGCAGAACAGTTACTGTATCATATGTAATTTCATTTAATTGTAACTATGCATTTCCAATTGTATTCAACATATTTTCCAGCATGTAAGGCGCCCCAGATCATAGGTTTAAAATTTCTGGTCAATATGGGGTTTTTAGGTTCACCTTCTAGTCTGAAAAATACAATCATATATTTTCTCCAGTATTGTAACTGTTCAATTTCTAGAAAAATCAGATAGCATAGATTTATGTAATTTTGCTCTTTCTAAATATGATTTTCCTCATTATATGATTCATTGATAATTTATATAAGAAAAATAAAGTGTTTTTATGATAACCACTATTTATCTTTCATGCATTTATTCTTGTTTTTTTATTATTTTGACATGTTTTTTCCATATGATAAATTCAGATTCCAACGTACCTATTGTCTTGAAACTAATTTTTTAACCTACACATTGAACATTAAGTTCACCTGTTTAATCATTACATCAGAAACTGTCATGTCTTTTTTCTTTTTCTATTGTGAACAGGGCTGTCCAATGAGATGGATACAGGTGTGGATTTTGCTGCCTTTTATCATTCGTCACAAACATAATCAACAGAACACTGTTTTTAAAATACCAATATTAAGAAAACTAGCTTACTATATTGTATATTTTGTGTAAAAAACATTTTTTTGTTAGCAAGGATGATGCATTTCAATCACATAATGGAAGCAAAGCAGCCACCCTTGAAAGAAGCAAAAAAAAGAGCAGCGGTGACTTACTGGATGGTTTCGGATCACTGAGCTTGTCACTGCCATTCAAGGTGCATCAGTGTTTGTGATGCATGCTAGCCTGCAGCAGTCAGATGCTAAGAAAAGCTAGCATATACTAATTTGCAACCAATACAATAGGTCCTGCATGTTTCTGTTGTTTTAAAACAAAATCCTTCTTTACATAAAGTATGTTCATCCAGATACTATGTGAATGTTCAGATTACCTATGTTATTCCAATTTTTTCTGCCTCTTATTTCGGTAAGCTTGTGTACCCACATCGTTTCAATCCTATCCTATTCCAAAAAGTCATGCCTCGAAGCTATTATTTTTGTATTTCCTAAAATGCACAAGTTTCTCAAAATTAAACATTTTGAAGCAAAATGATTCTTAGTATTGGCCAAACAATCTCCCCACTTGTTATTATTTGACATTTCTGTAGTTATTAAAAAAAAACTCTATGCAGTACAGTATCCATTTTACAATTGTACCTCTACTTTCAAATGTAATTTGTTCTGGGAGTAGTTTCGTAACCTGAAAATTTCGTAGGTAGAGACACATTTTGAATGTAACGACATGAATCCGTTCCAAGAGCCGCAAAAGTACAAAATGATAATTATTTAATGAATCATAAAAGAGCATCTGAACATGGAACAAATACATGTTGAAATAACATTACCGCTCAAAAAACATAAAACAATTGACACATGATCGAACAAACAAAGAATAGAGAGTAATAATACAAATATTAATTTACCTTTTTGCCTTTCTTGAAAAACTCATCCAATCACATATTTTCCCGGTTTTTGACAATCCGTTGAAAATGTGTGAGAGAGTCTTAGCAATAGCCCAGGTTGTCAACACTTTTTTTATTCCTTTCCACAAATTCTGAGATTTGATGGAATTTTGCTAAAATGTTTTTAATGTAGGCTGGTTCCTTCTCCCAGCTATCTTGCTGGTACCCCTCCTCCTCATTCTCTCTGAACTGTGACGAGGACATGAAGAGCATGCTGGGAGCACGCATGCGCACTGGGTTGCCAGGCAGATTTTAAGCGATAGCAGTTTTGTTTACAGCAGCTAATAGCAATGCGTACTTTACTGTACTTTTGACTTCGTATCCTGAAACGCCTTTCTAAAAAGAGGCAATATTTTCCAGTTCGGATACTTCGTAACCTGAAACATTGGTATGTGGAGACATTCATAAGTAGAGGTGCCACTGTCTTTAATTTTATAAAAAGTGTTAAAAAATATCAAGGTTTGTACAGACTTTGCCCATCACTCAATATTTTTGGAACGTAACCCCCGCGAAGAGAATGGGTTACTGCTATATCTGGTTAGTTATATATGATGCTTGATGTGTATCGATTCAATTCTACTTGATTGTCGAAATGTACATAAATGTACACAAATTGCTGTCCTGTTTATCAACAACAGGCTCCAAAGCTATCTGTTCCTGCGGCAAAGGAATTGGGTCTGAAACGCTGAATGAATTGCACCCCCTGTTGGGTACTGGCACATTTTATTACAGAGTGGTCGATTCCTATCTATAAACACAAGAATTCTTAACAATCAATAAGCAAAAGGCCATTCCATCATGCCCGTTTTAGCAGCAGCAGCACCAGAAGCAGCGGCTTTGCGCTAGGGAACAGTCTCTTCTCCTATGCAGACTACACAATATTAAATATGAATGTTGTTTGGGTGCCGCTTCATTTGCCTCCCGTCTCCACGTGCCAATCCTTGTAAGTGGATGTTTCCGTAATGCGAAGCCTCCTCAGATGCGCTGCGGCTCCCGGCAGCACACAAGACAAACAGTGGTTGTAACCTCGACCCCCTCCCTCGACTCCCCCGAGCCAACCGTTCCCGGGAAATAGGAAGGAAAGGCATGGAAGGCCGAAGCGGAGTAAAATGGGAAATTCCGACGGGCGTCTCGACCGTGTGTGTCTAACCCGGTGAGCACACACGAGAGACGTGAGTTTGATAGAGTTATTACACACGGCTGCTTCCAGCATTTGTGCGCCTGAATCTATTATCCGCAGGGCAGCCGGCCAGGCTAAGCTGGGATTCTGCCGGGACGTCTCATCACCTCGGTGTCACGGGTCAGGTAATTGCAGCAGCCACTGTGTGCTTTTCATTACTAAACTACAAACTTTAGAGAAGGATTTTTTTTTTCTGCTGAGACAGAATGGTGTTGACTTTAGCGGCGATTAAGGTGTTATTATTTCAACTGTGCCTCTCAAAATGTAATTCTACAGGCTGTCACAGTACAAGTGAGGCCAATGGGCAAATCATGACAATACTAGGTATTTGTACAAATCATAAATACAAATGCCCTGTCTTAAACCAATAAGGCACCGTGCTTGGTCAGTAGAGAAATAAATGAACAAATAAACACTTTTTTGTAGAGAAAGGAAAATTAAAAAATGATTCAAAATCACTTAAGCATTTTTTATCTCTGTAAATCAAGAACAGGCTCATTATTCGCAGTACAACAGTAAATAAAACAAATATGTGCGTTTTTCGGAATACATTCAGTGGTCAACTGCAAATTCTGCAACAAAAGCTCTTACAGATTCTTAACAGTTTGAAACTGAATGGTCATAACGAGTAGCATTTGTCGTTTTAACAACTGATGTTTGTTCTTCAGACTGCATGCATTTAATTTCAAATAATCTTGTCCCTCACTGTCAGGCATATTGCTTAAGCTCTCTATTATAGCGAAATATGCACGTAAAAAATGTACATTGCATGTTATTAAAAGCGTATTGACTTAAATCTTAATTGAATGATCTGCATTTGAAATGATCTGCATTTGTATAGCGCTTTTCAAGTCAATGACTTCCCAAAGCGCTTTACATTGTGCTTCACATTTCCTAACAGCGGCCGTGATCTGTGCAGCCATGTAAGGCGCTAACCTGCATATTGGGGTATTGGGGGTTCAGTGTCTTACCCAAGGACACTTCGACATGTAACTCGGACAAGCCGGGATTCGAACTGGGATCCCTTGATCTCAAGACGAGCGCTCTACCTCCTGAATCTTACCGAGGTGAGTCAGACTCCATTTTGTTCAAGTGTCCGTTGTGCTCTGTAACTATTCTTGCATCACTGAGGAAAAGCCATGATACGCAAGGTCAGCTTTGTAAATGTTGCAAGTAATTTGTCGTATCCAGGCTAAAATGATACCAAACTTTAAAAGTTTTGGTACGCGCATGTAAAATTGACGCACAATTTCTATATATTCTTGCTTGAGCAAGAAACACTATTGCGCAAGCACGGCTCTAAGAGAAAATTAATTTCATGTAGAGATGTTTTTCTTTGATGGAAAAAGGTGACTGGCGACAGTTGTCGACAATGGAATTTCTTGTCAACTATTTGTATTATTGAATTTCTTCGACGACATAGACTAATCGTTGCAACCCTACTGCGTATTCAATTGACATCATTGCCATTGGAATAGGTTCTGATAACATACCCATACCTGACTATAAGTCAGTACAGAAAGTACAGAAAGAGTTTTCAAAGTTTTAATAACAAACACAATAGGGAAAAGGCACCAAAACACAGCAACACTAGTAACACAGCAAAAGCACAGCAGCAACACAAGTAACAGATCTCCAACAGGGCTGAATCTTTGAGTGTAGCAGCTCAGATTCCTTCAATATCTGACAGCTTAATTGCTTTTAACCTGAAAGCTGTGTAAATGATTTTATTTTGCATTTTCTCTGATGAAGGTCAGTTTATGCTATTTTTTGTTAAATAACAAAGTGTGTTACTGTGTGTTGAACCTCTTCTTCTATGGTGTTTATTGGCAGTTGTGATTCGCGTCTTCCTCGACACCACCTGTCTCACGCTTAACTTTCCTCCTCAAGCGCCCCTGGTGACTGTTAATGATGTGCGTGCAAGTACATGCAATTCTTAGACGCACTAGAATAAATGATTGTTATTTCATCTTTCTTTAGATTTGTGTTGGCATTTGACTTATAAATCAAAAAGGAAAAACGGTTGTCACTCTCCAGCACTCTTACAGCACTCCTCCAGCCCCCATTCCCCAAACCTAATGTGTTCTGCCCCAAACATCTTTATTAAAAGTAAGATAAAACAGATAGGTACAGTGGACAATAGAACAGTTGGGCATTGTTGACACATACTTAATAGAGAAAATATTTCTTAACTTTCCAATGTTTAAGGACACCTCAAACGACGCACCGCACATTTAAGGTAAGACTAAACTTTTTTCTCTATGCTAAGGTTTATATTTTGCTTTCCTGCCCTGTCAATCAAACCATAAGATCTAGATTAAGATGCACGTTGATTTATTTTTAAATCTGACTGTGTCTCACCAGACACGGACCTCACCACATGTCTCTGCAATCAAGTCTGAATGAGATTATCTCAAAAAAATGATCTATATTTATCTGCCACCTAAAGAACTCATTCTAATTTTTGCCCAAACACGCATCCATCAGGGAGGGGAAATATCAGCGACTTCTCCTCCCCTGACAACTGTCCAATTATGTATATGACAGCCGGCCTCACTGTTTGCACTGCCACTAATCAATAAAGGATGTGGCTGAGTGCACATAGATTTCGGCGGAACCCAATGCATGAAAAGTGAACACGCCAAGGGTGACGCAGGGCAACAGTGGCTGACTAGGGAGAGGAGGGCCAAGTTTGATGGGGGGGGGGTCTTCAAATGGAATGGGTGACAGGTGGAAGTGGCAATGAAAAAAGGTGGTTTCATGAATAAATGTAAACACAGTTCCATGCAATCACTGCCGCTGGTCACCTCCTTTAAGGTACCTCCTCTAATGAAAACACGCAGGTTACTGGGGCGTTTAATTGTATATTTATATACAAACGGCAAAGCCAGTTAAACGCAGAAATAAATAAAACGCAGCTGGAAAATGGAATCAGGTTTTGGTTATTGATCTGGAAGATCATCACAAAGGATGTTTCCCTGTGGAATAACATTCAATGGTTCAGTATACTGTTAGCCTGATTAAGAATTCAAAGTCGCTGAAAACTCACATGAAAAGAGTTTTGTGAAAAACTGAACCGAAATCCAAAATCAAGAGCCTTCAGCTGGTACAAAATGCTGCAACGAGCCTTTTAACTAAGACAAGAAAGCTTGATCACATTACACCGATTTTAGCTAACCTGCATTTGCTCACTGTTAGATTAAGATGTGATTTTAAGGTTCTGTTGGTATTATACAAAACCATGCATGGAATTGCTCACTCATATCTTTCAGATTTAATTTCCCCATATGTTCCGGTCCGGAGCCTTCGCTCTGAAAATGCTGGTCTACTAGTGTTCCAAAGAGCCAAGAAGAGATCCACAGGTTCGATAGCATTCTCCATTTGGTGGCTGGTGCTCTGGAGTGTTCTTTCCCCTGGATTCGATGTGCAACCTCAAAGGAACTATTTAAATCTAGGCTTAAAACACACTTCTATTTATAGCATATGGATAACCTGTATTTCATGATGACAATATCTGTGTATTATTTCTTATTCCAACATCCATTGCAGCCTGTTCATCTGGAAGGGGGATTACAGGAGCCGACTGACAAGGTTTTCCACTACAATAAAATGGCTGTGCTCTCATGTTATAATAGGTTGATGTTAGATGAGTCCTGATGTCAAGGTTTTTGCTTTAATTTAATATATTTAGTGTTGAAAATAAGTATTCCCTAGTGCGATCAGCTAAGAAATTGGCCTCTTGATGTTGGTAGCGCTTTACTATAAAATTTAGTATTAATATTTATCCCTTTTTTGTTTCAAGGAGCAGAATTTTAATTACTGAATGTATTCCGCAATCATTTTGAGGTCTTGGAATTCTGATATGAATTACTAGTACAGAAAGAGATGGAACCAAAGAACCAGGCACAGTAATATAACGCAAACAATTTATTTATACATGTAAACAAAACAAAGAAACAAGGGAAAGAAAATGCAAGGTACACTGGGAAAATTGACCAGTAAAAAGGTTAAGTTACTACCATAAAGAAAACCTGTTTTAATGTTAATCAATTCGTGGGGATTCCTTTGTACAGAAAATTCTGCAAATACTTGCTCCAAGAACCAACAGTATAATCTTGAGTTAAAACTGTCACCTTGCAAGCTGGGTCTGGAGTTAAATTTCCTTTATACACTGAGGTGTCTAACCGTGTACCCATGTGTTGATGTAAGGCTGCAATTCAGGCTGGCGTAGTTTGCTTTGTGCGGCCTTACACTGATCATAAATTGTTTAGTTTGAAAGATTTAATGATATGTGTGTCCAACAGAAAAGTTCAGAATTGGACACAAAATTGTGGGTTTTCTTTCTGTTAATCTGATGCACACATTCATCGAGCGGGCCCGTAAGAGAGGGGCACAAGCGCAAGGTCTGCCTAAAAGAAAAGGCTCAGAGATGAACTTTTAGAACACATTTGGAATTTGGCATTGTGAAGTTTTTTTTGTACAGGAACCTTCTGTTCTACTTTCAAGTCTGAAATACATGATATCTTATATTTTGAGTGTCAACTAAACGATAAACTTATCAAGTATTTAAGATGGCGTGATATTAAGGAAAAGTTCTACATGGTCTGAGACTTTGGGGGAAGTTTCTTAACTCACTTGGAATTATACACTCTAAGACTGAAACAAATGCCTTTAATAGAATGTAAAAACAAAAATTTGGTTCCTGCTCTGAGCCTTTGCTCAAAAATGACTGGTCTACTAGAAATTCCAAGGGCCAAGAAGAAATCTAGAAGTTTGAGAGCGTTCTCCATCCAAGCCCCAATACAGTGGAATGCTCTCCCTCTGCTTTGCGATCTGCAACCTCAGTGGAAGTGTTTAAATCTAGACTTAAGACACACTTGTATCCAATAGCATATGATTGATGGAAGATTTCTGCATTTTCCTCATGCTGGGGTTTTGCAGTTTTCCCTTGCCTTCATTTAGGTTTCAGATCAGGGGAGGGTGTATTGGTGAACACATATAAACATGACTTGACATGTAAGTAAATTACTTTGAATATTTCTTTGTGTGAAAAAGAAATACAAAATTGTTGCCAGAAAACAGGGCCAAAGAGAGTCCCGGTTCCTGGCCAGCGTGACGTCACAGCCCCAATTGGCACACCAGCGGAATTTATAGCCGCACTTGATGTCCTCATCTGCATGCATAATATGTTGGCGTTCCCACTGATCCACTGCAGGAGAGGCAGGTCAAAAGCACGCTACAGTTATATCTTTTCTATTACCCGGGTTAATCAATAATTCATGGGTCACAATAGCAGGCAGTGCGAACTGGGGGAGGGAAAAACGAGGGGGTGGGCAGGGCAGCAGCAAAGGGGGTGGAGGGCATGGATGCTCTCCAAAAACAGGAAGAGGAAATCAAAGCATCTCTCATCTGTCGCACAATGTCGGCCACATTCGCTAACGTGACGCCATGTCCCCTTCCTGGTCGCTATGCTAAGCTTTTTTTTTATAGCATTAATCATACCAGGGTAAGGCCTTAATGGCACGTGACAGGCGGGCAGCCGTTATAGGCTCCTTGAATTTGGCGCATAAAAAACACTTATGGCCTGTGAGATGTTAGAGCTTCGTGCATGAAGAAAGCTTTTTGATAGCGCGCTAATCTGCACCATTATAGTGTAGGGTAATTTACAATCACTTAAACTGCATGCACGCACACACTGGCAGGCAGGCTGGGTGGATAATAAAGATGCTGGCACTTGCGGCTCATTAGAGAGCTTAGACTGTGTGTGAGTACATGTGCGTGTTTGTGTGTGCATTGTATACCCTGGCATTAGGCCTAATTAGTAAGCGATTGTAACATGGAAAGGACAAAAAGAAGCCAATGACTCGGCATATGCTGGTTTAAAAGAAGATTTAAAAAACTGTGACCATTGGGTGCCCTGCAAAAGGACATCTAAAAGCTTCATGTAGGTAATATATTTTAAATCTCTCTCTCTCTCTCTCTCTCTCTCTCTCTCTCTCTCTATCTATCTATCTATCTATATCCAAATCTCTCTCTCTCTCTCTCTCTCTCTCTCTCTCTCTCTCTATATATATATATATATATATATATATATATATATATATATATATATATATATATATATATATATATATATATATATATATATACAACCAGTTCAGGGTGTCCCTTGCCCACTGCCTGGAGATAGCTGGGATGGGCTCCAGCCCCCCCGCGACCCTAATGAGGATAAGCGGTACGGCTAATGAGATGATATATATATATATATATATATATATATATATATATATATATATATATATATATGTGTGTCAATGTTTTTTTTCCTTTTGCAACCGAAACAAAACAATATTATATCAAGTAGTTAGTCAAATGCTAACTCTACAGATATTTTTATATGTTGTATATGTTTTACTTTTTTGTTTATATGTTTTTATTTTCAAACATATTGCAACATTCTTCACGTCACAAAATAAGACAAAAGGCTTATAAGAAACCTGTCCCCAAAATAACCTTGGATAACTCTTCTATTACTTATACAAACAAACAATCTATCTTACATACGTAATCGTAACAATTATTTGTTAATCCATTTAAAATGGTCACATTGTTTGAATAACAATATATACAATATTTTATATTTTCTGAGAATGTTTTCTTCTCCCATCAGTCTCTTCTTTATCCTTAAATAACAATACATGGTGTAAAACCTGAGGCAAATAGGTGTTTTCTCATGAAACATTTGTAATCGGATTGGGCGTGTACCAAGAGCAAATTACAAGGGGCTGACCAATTGTACTGTGCCTGAATAGTTTCATACTAGACATCAAAAACTGGATCATGTCACCACTTATGGAAACATTTACAGCCGTTATATATTTACAAAACATTTTCAACATCACAGTTACTCACAGTTCATCTGTTTTTGTAAGGGTCTGGTTAGGTATATGTTAAAACGTAATACTAATCAACTTGTTTTCAATGTAGGCCCTTTTTCTTATTTTGATTGCTGTTTCATGGCTAATATTTAAAGGAATCGTGTGTATTATTTAGTGCCTTCCAAACTTCATTCATAACAAACTCACAGTATGTATTTAAAAATAAGTAACAACACATGAACTGTCATATGATCGAATATGTTTAAAAATGTTAATACATTCATCCATAATTTACACTGCTTATCCTCAGTAGGGTCACAGGCAAGCTGGAGATCATCCCAGCTATCTTCTGACAGTGGGCCGGGGACACTCAAAACTGGTTGCAAGCCAGTCGCAAGGCACACAGAGACATACAACTCACTCGCTCATTAACACCTAAGAACAATTTGGACCGGCCAATTGTTCTGACTTGAACGTTTTCGGAATGTGGGAAAAAAACGGAGTACCCGAAGGATACCCACAGAGGCTCGGGGAGAATATGCAAATGTCGCACAGTAAGCCTGGTAGTTGGATTTGAAACCATGACTTCAGAACTGAGCAGCTAACCACTCATCTGCCGTGCTGCCCTAAAAATGTGCATGGGTTGTGAACATTTGCATATACTGTATTTAACATTAGACATATTTTACAAGCTGACCTTATTGACGACCACCATGCCGCTATGGGAACGCGTACGCTGAGAATCCCACAAAATGCTGAGCAAAAAGATACAAATAAAAATGGTGCGGTTTGATCACTTTGAGTCTTCGTAGTTCGTTTTGTCCTTCAGTTGCAGGACACAATGCAGTGACACCCCGAGTTCAAATAATACACACAGTCCCTTTGAGGATACTCTTTAGACCTTGAACGCATTAGCTGCCAAAAACACATTTAGCTGTCAATGTCTGGAAATAAATCAATGCCAATACCGTCTTAAGCCGCCAATGGCATCAAATGCGTTGAATTAGAGGTCTTGAGAGCATCGCGGCCACACCGTTCGTATTCCTCTCTTTACAGCGGAAGCGAATCAATAGCAGAGTGATGGCACTCACGTGACGGGGCATCCATCAGCTGAGCAGTGATTTCTGTGCCGTGTTTGACACTCCCCGCGAGCGGGCATCGTGCCACCCGGCGTTACACCTTGTTTCTTTATCCCGTCGCTTCCCCTACGTGTTAAGGCCAGGGAAATTGCATCAATATTTCATAGCACGGCCGCGCCGATTCAACGGGCGAGGCGATAAACAGTCTGACATTAATAATGCAGTGCGGTGACACTGACCTTATTTTGCGCCTTTCAACCTGCCGTCGCTGATATTTGGGCTTGCGCGACGCCCTCCAGTACACGAGACGTTGAGCTCGTTTGTTCAAAGTCTGCTTGTTTAAAAAAAAAAAAAAAAAAAAAAAAAACACTTCCTGTTTGACAGAGGTTACATCGCATTAACCGAGCGCAGAAGCATATCTTCATTTCCAGTGAAGTGGCGCTCAACAAGCGCTGCTGACAGGCGAGAGTATGCCTCCGAGGTAAAACGAGAGGGGCTTTGACAGTAAACTTGAAAAAGACGAGGTGCTGCACATCAGGGATGCTCCGTCTCAAAACCAAACACCTGGTCCAGGTTAAGACAAGAAAAAATAGGCACAGAATATAATCATTGAGATGTGATTGGACCTTTACTAGCAAAAAGTCATATATAATAATGTAAGATAATGGTTCCTGTAAGTGATAAGTTTATAGTTTAGTAGACACTCGAAATAAGTAGAGAAGATATCAATAGATTTTGAACTCGCAAAGAGAACCGGAGAGGACCGACCACTCCAATAAGAAATTCCAACCTGTTCTAAAAGGTCCCCCACTGCGCCCTTTTTATTTATCAAATCTCCAAGGTTATAAAAAGTGTGGGAATCAAAAAATAGCACATGACTGGCCAAGTGACGATGATGTGCATAATAGTCAAAACAACAAAAAACATTGACGACAAACTGGCATCCTATGCAGTCACCTTGGAAGGTGAAGAAAAAAAACCTTGAATAAATGCTGAATAAATGTATCGACAAGCACTACAAATTTACTATTACTGTATCACAGTTTAAAAATCCTACCTCCAAGGTACAGTGTGTATTATTTAGCACCTCCTGATGGTAACAAAAATTTCATTCATTACAAAAATGATTTTGATGTAAATAATAAACAAAAAATATCTGAACTGTCATACAAACATACATTTTTTAAAACACTTGTTAGTTGTAAACTTATTTTTCATTGGCCTCACCAAGAGGGAGCTGACATAGCTGTCTGTCATCTTGCTGCTAAGGGTACCCCAAAAAGACAAAAACCTTGTGAAGGGCTGAGAAAAAAATGAGAAAATTGTGTGTTTTGGTCATTTTGAGTCTCTGCAGTCTGTAGTCTTCCTTGTGCTTCGAAACACTTGTTTTTGTCTGCATTTCACAATACAGCAGCATCTACTAGTCAAATAATACAAACTGTCCCTATATTAAAAGTAAAGAAATGATGATTCAGCAATAAACCACTTCACATCTCTATAAATTTTTGATTGCAGTCAAATGTTTGAGAACACGCTTTGCTTAAGATGGATTTATTTTATTATCAATTCTTTAAAAAAATAAAAAACGGTTTACAGACTTAGCTTTTCTGTATAATGACCTCTGAACTTTCTTACAATAAAAATAAATATAGTGGCCTCTGTTCGTCAAGTATGACAACTCATATTTTATAAGTAAACACAAAACCTGTGATGCATTGTGGGTGATTGTGGTCATTTAGGAAAATCAGTTACCACAGTAAACGAGGCCATTACGACTCCATGATTTTATACCCCAAATCGACTTTTATGCGGTCATAAATAGGGTTTTACCACATTTCTACATTGCATTAATATCAGTTTATAACCAAACAGAGATCTAAACTTTATATTAGTTTGCAAATAAAACTATACAACAGTAATCCAAGGTTCTACTGTTTATCTCTTCAAGAGAAAACACTGAATTACAAAGAAATAACAGCCAGTTCATAACTTTAACAAGACTAGATTTAAATAAGTGTAAATATAGCAATTGCTCCATTGAAAAACTAAGCAACAAAAGTGACCCACTTCTATGAGAAAATATACATATTGGGTTAAAGTAGATGATCTTTTTTCCTGCTTTACAAATTATCAAGTTTTACAAGATTTGAGGTGTGAATAGTTCTTCATTGGACTATGATTAAAGCTACTATTAAAAAACTGTTTATAACACACAAATATTAAAGTGATTATTAACATGCATCCATTATCTGCACTGCTTATCCTCAGTAGGGTCGCGGAGGTGCTGGAGCCCATCCCAGCTATATTCGGGCAGTGGGCATGGGACACCCTGAACTGGTTGCTAGCCAGTTGCAGGGCTCACAAAGACAGACAACTCACTTGCTCATTCACACCTAGGGACCTAGGAAACCGCAGTGATTGGGGGAGACCCACGCAAGCACGGGGAAAACCTCCGAACAGGAAGGCTGGTAGCTAGATCTGATCCATGACCTCAGAACTGTGCCACAGCCACGCTAACCACTGCTCCACCGTGCCGCCAGGATCATGAAAATAGTTGTGCTTTTTGATTGGTCGCGTTTTAAATAATTACAAGCAATATCAGCCAAAATCCTCCTTGTTGCCTCCGATATAGCCTTCTGCAGTGTTTACCAGCCATTTTTACCAAAGGAAAACTTTTTTTCATCAAAATAGCTCAAGGTAACATGAATACCTGGCACAAGTTTCACCTGATCATTTAAGCTTTAAAAATTAAAGTAATCTTTAAAAATTAAAGTAATCTTTAAAAATTAAAGCTTAAATGATCAGGTTGCCTAAATTGACAGCATCAAGCTTTTGTGATAACGCTGGCTCAAAAGATCATACTAGTTATCATTTTTTCTCAATAACTCTGCTGTTATTTGGGATTGCACTACTTTTTTAACATTATTATTCAAGTTTTACTACTGTATATTTTCATTTTGGTTTTTTTCTGTTGATAAAATGTAAGCACCGAGTGTACACTTTAAAACAAAAGTTACTATTACTTGAAATTATAAACGAAAAAACACTATATGTTAATTGATATCCCCCTCATCTAACTTCAACCCCATAAATTTTTTAAGGGAAACAAAACGTTCAGAACCATGTCAGACTTGATTGGGGATCGAACCCTTAAACGACACACAAACCTTTACAAAACGCATTTATCAAAAATCTTGTGTTTAGAGGCGCTTGTATGAAAAGGTACCCATGTGCTTTTCTGTCCAGCCTCATTAGGAGATACTATGTAAATACAAATAAAATAAATATTAATCTGCTGCCACCTACTGATATGGATCAATGTTACAGTTTATTTTCTAAACAATTGAAAAAAGCAAAGATATTGAGCAATGGCATGCTTTTTGTACAGATAAAATTGGGCAATTTTCTGTTGCACACCAGACAAGATCTTTCGGAACACTGATTGGAAAACACTGGCCTACTGGATAATATATCAGCGCTGTGCTTAAAGTGAGACTCCTGCGAGATTTTCTCTTTAATCCTAATTTTTGACAGGATATGTAGCTGAGTGTCAGAACCTTTGCAGATGTTCCCGGCCGTCCGATCGGCATCCATAATTGATGCAACATGGAGGTCGCGTGTAACGGCCGCTAATATATACTTGTTGACCAAACAAGCTAGCGTGCAACCGGGTGAGGACTGAGGAGGCGTCATGAGGTGAGCAGGAGGCGGAGTAAGAGGCGGTGCTAAGAAGAACTGCGAAGTGAACGTCGGAGTGTGCCGAGTGCACTGGGCCAGCTGTCCGCTCTCCTTTCATCTGCGAGCTTCACGTCAGATACAATCTAGCTCGCTGTCAAGCATCGGAAAACATCTCGCATCCCCCCCTCCTTTCTCCATCCCTGAAGCCCACCGCCAGCTCCCTTCCCTCCTCACCTTCCGTAGCCTCCCCCACCACAATGCACCACCACACCACACCCCATCCATCCATCTCTCTGGTGGCCATGCTCATTCTTCTTGAGCTGCGGCCTCCGACTTCCATGTCTCTCGGTTCGCAACACAAAATTAAACCGTGTTGCTATTGTATTGCATTGAAAAGTACATACAACGTTCTCCAAAAGGAGTGCATTCGTATTGGTTTATACCTCTATTCCTCTGTATCTCTAAAGGTATCTCTCATTTAGAATATTATCTATAACATCCATAATATCTGTCTCAAAGATTTTGATAACCCTCCATCTATACATTCTATGATATCTATCTATAGTATCTATCTATAATATCAAACATATCTTTCCATTGTACAGTATCTACAACATAAATGATATGTATCTATAATTTCTTTATCCTGTATCCATTTTATCTGTCTACAGTATCTATGAATTAAATAATATTGATCAATTTTATGGATGAGTAGATAGATTAGTGGGTGGACGTGAAGATAGAAGGGTCAATCAATAAAAAATACTGTCTACAGATGCAGCGTGTCAATAGATAGTGCTGTTAGTATCGATAATGTCGACAGAGTCGATAGAGTCGATAAAGTTGATAATTAGTGTTGATTATTTGGATCATTAGTGTCAATATTGCCAATCGTGTTAATCATTAGTGAATAGGGTGTCTTTAGTTAGCAAAGATAGTGTCAATAGAGTCGGTGGTTAGTGTCTATAGTGAGTGCTGATAATGTTGATTAAATCAATACAGTCGATAGCGCTATTAGAGTCGATAGTGTCAAGAGTCGATAGAGTTGATAGTGTCAATTGTCTTGATGGATAGACAGATAGATAGATGGTATTTACATTGTTGGCTCTGCTGCAGCAATGTCTTCCAGATTAGGCAGAGCGCAGCAATGATTTTGGGTTTGGGTTGATAGCCCTGCTAGGTTCTCCTGTTTGCTGCCAAACTTTAAATGTCACGGCCTATTTATAACCCAAAAAGAAAAGGTAATAGAACATTTCCTAAACCAAACTTTTAATTGTCAACACAATCGAACAAAGTCACAAACACATTTCCAAGAATGAGCTTGGGAAAAAAGGCAAAGGGGACAACGTGGTTCTTTTTTTAGCCCTAGCAAAGAAAAAAAGGGAGAGAGGTGGTTTTAAAACCCCAAAAAACCCCAACACGCACACTTAAATACACACAAGCAAATCTGGAAGAGAGCTAGTTGATGGAGTCGCCTTCGTCGCTGCTTAATTACTGCGCGCCGTCATGAATATTTCAGGCATATGCTTTCCCACTTTGTCATTGGAGTTCGGAACTAAGAGAAACAAGTTCATATGCATATTAATAAGGGGTGAGGGGGGAAGAAAAAGGGAAGGGGGGAGAGGGTGACAGCAGGAGGAAATGGCACTGGTACCCCGGCAGCTGCTCTTTTTAGATCCCCCCTCAGAGGGAAGTGCCCGAGGAGGGCCTCCGCCACAAAGGGGATAAAGGAGATGAGGGCTCTTGATGGAAACGAGGCAACCAACCACTGGGAGCCCCGCCACCGCTCCCTCAACACCACCAATGCAGGCCCATCAACCACCCCCCTCCCTCTACTTCACACTACCATGCACGCCGCACTTAGCCCAGCCTCAGAGGGGTTGTGGCGGGGCCCTCGTTAGCATTTCCATGCTAAAGCCCAGCTAACGTGCAGCGGAGGTGGCATCGAGAACGGTGAGGTTTTCGAGTTTTTTTGCATCTGAGCCCTCTGCTGGCAGAAGCAGGGAGACGTACGATTTCAGGGTGAGTGAGAACCCATCTGATAATTGGATGTGTGCGATACTAGGATTTTTGGGATCAATATGATCCAAGTAAATACAGATTAGTATTGATTGGTATGATCCGAGGCTGACACTACTGATTATTAAAAAATGTAACCATTGCCCCTTGAATTAGTTTATATTTACTAATTATTCAAAACATCCTAAAACGTTTATCAAGTAGTATCATTTCCATTACAATTGATTCAGAACAAAAGTCAAGAGAGTAAAACCCCCCAAAAAAGCATTAATGTAATGAATGTACAAATATAACAAAGCCAATACGACAACTGTAATACCTTACATTGCAAAAAGTGTAAACCGGTGTTTCTCAACAGCAGGGTGGGGACTAAAAAGTGGGTCCCAGACCTGTTTTCAGTGGGTCGTGGGCTTTGGGAACATAAGGCTTGAAAAAAAGGAGGGTCAATTACACTCCTTAACAGTAGATGGCGATGATGTCCGGCTCAATATCTTCTACCTGTCAATCAGCGCATTTGAGAGGGACCATATGTCAATTTATTATGATTTAGTTTTTCTTTGTTTTTTTTCTTTTTCTGCCCATAATAATGGGCCCCAAGAAGTAACAAGGTTACAAAAGTTGAAAATCTACAGCGTTTATTAACAATGGACCGAGCAGAAGGAAAAAAAAAGGGCAGACGTAGCTTATCTTGATCCTGTCCCCTTAACAACCAAAACACTTTTCACATTATTCATGTCAGATTTTATGACGACACTTTGAATATTATATATATATCTCATTTCATCATCTTAGAAGAGAAATAATCAAGCATGTAAGATATAGATAAGCACAATCATGTATAACATAATATGTTGATTCAATGTTCCCCTTGAAATCTCACCTTTATTGTTTATCATTTATTTTCACTAGTTCCACTTTTTGTGTGTGTGTTTATTTATTTTTCTATAAGAAGAGACAAAAGTCAATCTTGATCAAATTAACACAGTCTAGCTGGTCGATCATTCAGTGTTTTCCATTTTGACGTTGAGGACCTCGAACTTGTCGTTGGACATGTTGTAGAGGTCGGCTTTCAGCTTGCTCAAGGCGTTTTCAAGAGTGGTGGTCTGTTCCGTGAAGCTGTTGGCCAAGATAGCATCACGGCGTTGAAGTAAAAACCTCAGTTGTGCCGGTGTCATCTCCGTTCAGTTGATCAGGTTATCTTCCTCAGCCGTATGCACAAACTCCACATAAAAACGCAGGCAAAAATTCCTGCGATTAAAAAAAAGGTCCGTAGGTAAATGTCACCAACGTCTTTGACGTCCAGTAGCATTAGACACAATGGTCAGAACTTTTTCCTGAGCATACGGGCTGGGGCATGGGCATTTGGCTCTCCAAGTAGAATAAATCTTGTCAATTCCACTGAAAGCCCAAGTTAGAAGTTCCATTTTGGTGGCAGTACCTTGTCGTAGGAGCAGTGAAGGTCTGATGGTCAATTTTCTGCCACTGCCCCCAACTAATTGCTTTATGTGTGTATATATTCAGGGCAGCACGGCAGTAGTTAGTGCGTCCGCGGGACATGAAATTCTTTGTCTGTTTTAATCCCATGCCCCTTTTAGATTGATGCGCCTTATATTTAAAAAACAAGCTTTACACAGAAGGGTGTTTCTGATGGTGCGTCTTATGATCAGATGTACCGTAATCCATAGTCCGTAAAATATGATACTTTTCGATGCACATTTTGTAGTGCAAAAACTTAACCACAATCGCATTAAATCTGAAAGTTACAATATTTGTACAATCTTACAACACACTAACATTCTTATAGTCATAATTCAAATGGAAATCTTAAAACAATAGTATCGATCTGATGCAATTAATAGCTCAATATTTATGATATCTATATTTTGATCCATCCGCTCATCCTTACTGATGACTTGTGGTTTGGATTTTGATCCTTTACTATGATTATAATATTTCTGGCGACCATGTATTTTTTCAATCTACCCAGTGTAAAATATAATTTTTCATTAAACAGCTGTTTAATCCACAATCAATTTTGCAGAAAATATTTCAGTGACATTGTTGAGGCAAATCTCATTTTACTCACTGAAGTATTTCTATTTTTATTTCCTGATTAAATCATATCAACTGTGACTAATTAATTATATTCAGTATACTTTTTTCAATAATTTTAAACTTGGTACACTCTTGAATAGTCAGTGATGGCATATCTAAAGATAGGTGAGAGTACAATATCAGCTTTCTGTATCAGTGCCAATACAAGTCTTTTTTAAGGTATCAGTACATGCATGTAGCTGATTCCAGTAATCATTGGCTTTAGTGGCAATTTAACACTCAGGACCTTGACCATAAAAGAACAGTAATTTTCCATTAAAAATGAAATTATAAGGAAAAATAATACATTCGGATAATCTCTTAAGAGCTGCATAATGTTTTTCACCGAGAAACAACGGTGACCATATGATAAAGGTGTTGTATCTGACTCAGATCAGGAGGCTTCTCCTACTACTGGTTATTATGAAAACTAGTACTATATGTGGGGAAGCAAACCCCAACTCCCAAAAAGGCATGGAGAGAGATGAGTTCCGCCAAGCTGTGCTTGCCCAAGACACTCCACAGGAAGTTGTGCCCCGACATCCTAGGCTGTTAAAGGGTCTGTGAACTGGGAAATATGTTTGGATTTAAAGGTTATTCTCTACAAATATCAGAACATTTTTTTTTTGCCATTCGTCATTTTTATCTTGCAATCTCACCTTCTGAACAGATCAATGTCCTGGGGGTGTATTGTATGAAATGTAGTCGTTTTTAAAAATAATTTCTGTTACAATACATTTTGAGTAAATTTCATTTAAGGTCTTTATTTTTGTCACGCATTTATGATGCACTGAATTTTTGTGGTCATATCATCTTTTTTTTTCATTGCTATTATTTGTTTTGTGAGGAGTGATAAATGAAAATAATTGATTTGGTTTTAGTCATCATTTACAAGGAAACACGTTACCAAACTATATTGACACATGCTGGTGGACTCGTCCAAAGAGTCTAATTGAATTCCCGAGCCTTTAAAAGCCACCACTTAGCCGCCAGTGGAGCATAATAATATGCTTTATTTAACATATGTAAACAAGAAAGCATTATACGCCATTGTGACTGTTTAATGACGCGGCACGAGTTCCCATTGAGGATGTCCTTTCATCAACCCCACACTAATAAAAGCCTTCTTTTCTCATTTCTGCGATTTGCAAAGTAAAAGCAGAACCTTTACTTTCTTGGATAATCCATCCATCCATGATCTGCATTGCTTATCTGCAGTCGGGTCATGGGGTGCTGGAGCCCATCCCAGCTATCATCAAGCAAGGGGTAGGGGAAACCCTGAAGTCAATGCCAGCCTGTCGCAGGGCACACAGAGACAGACCAATCACTCACTCATTCACATCCATTGACAATTTGGACCGGCCAATTGACTTGCTTTTGGAATGTAGGGTAAAGCAGAGTGCCCAAAGAAATCCACGCAAGCACGGGGTGAACATGCAAACTCCACACATGAAGGCTGGTAGCTGGATTTGAACCAAGGACCTCAGAAACGTGCCACAGACGCGCTAACCACTCAGCTGCCGTGCTGCCTACTTTTCAACATGCTCGATTAATTTCACCTCTGTCACATCTTTTGTGCGACTTCAGGTTCAAGCGGCGCGCTAATTAGTTTGACCTTAGCAAGTGCGATTAGCGCACCTCCCGCCGGCTAGCCGAGAGAACAAAAAGCATAGCGGACGCTGTGATGCCTTAAATTAATGGCTTTTTTGCATGACTTGAAGTGTAGATAAATTTAGGTAAGATGTTTTGAAATGTAGTGCTTTGAAAAAAGAATAACCCAATTATGGGTCGAAAAAGAATCTAAGTCCATTTTGCACAACACTACTCAGATCAATTTGACTTAACAATTTTAACCCTGTAATTGGGATCACATTAAAGAATGGATGGACCTATATGTCTCAAATGAGTTCTGTTAAAGGGACATTGTGTATTATTTAGCACCTCCTAGTGGTAAAAAAAACAATTTGATATGAAGAATAAGCAATAATATATAAATTAAAATACAAACGTGCAGTTTTTATATCCTCCTAGTCAATACATTTGTATTTATCATAATTCTTAAGTTTCAGAAATGGGAAATCGGGAGATTGTATTTCGACGCGATTATTATTATTATTATTATTATTATTATTTGAAAAGACAACAATAAAATTCGTTTTTCAATCTACTTTATTGTTAGTTTATGTTTAACTGTGATTATTACAATGTTTACTTATTCAAAATGTTCTGGTGTTCTTTAACATAGTCATATGTAGCACTCTTATTCGTCTGCTGCTCTCGAAGGAATGAGATCACGTTGAGTTCGAGATTATGATTGCCGGGTCTCGATCAAAGATTTTCCGGTGCAGAACGGCGAAAAAGACGATGATAAAGACTATGGACTACTACTTCGGCTAAATTTTAATCGGCAAAACTTTGTTCACATAAAAATTTTGGCGACCCAAAAAAAAAAAAAGAAAGACATTTTTAGAAATCGGTAGATGTTTTTCTCAGATTGGTAGGCGGGAGAATCGTAGCCAAAGCGGTAGTCTCCCGACCAAATCAGGAGACTTAACAAGTGTGATTTATTTCAAATTACATGAGGCTCACCTGGAGGGAGCTTGCATGATTGTCAATCATCACCAAGTCTTGTCAAAGGCGGTGCAAAAAACCCCGCAAAGAAACACTGTGCTCTTTGGTCACTTTGAGTTTCCGTTGTTTGTCTTCTTCCTTGTGCTTTGTAGTACTCATTTTCGGTTGCACTACACAACACAGAGACATTTATTGGTCAAAATTGGTGTCCGGTAACTACATAAATAAACACGTTTGAAAAAAAAAAAACCAATTCTCCCACTGTTGGATGCAAACGCCCTTTTTAGATATTTAGCAAGACAGCTAGCTAGCTATCTCATATTTAACTTTCTATTTGGCTGTTTTCAGACACTGTTAATATACAGAAAACATATACACTGTAGAGTTACTTCTAACTTACAAACATTTATTCTAAACATAAGTCACTTTGTATTTTCACAGGTAAAGAAAGTGATACATGTAAATTTTCTATAGTAAAAAAATTGAGCTACAGTCAAAAGCTATAGGTATTCACAAAGATTGACGTGCTTTGCCATCATTCCTAAACAAAAAGGAAGATCCATAAACCTATTTTAAATCTATAACAAAGTCAAACATTGAACTTTTAAGGGATCCCTCAGTTGAATGAAGCCCTGTCCTACTGACGATAGCTTTTCACGTCTGGAGGAAGTCTCGCTCAAGCCGCTCAACTTTTGCATAATGAAATCAATTGTATTGTGTTACAGTGACAAAAGCTGGACTTTGCTCAATTGAACTTCCACATTCAGGAATATGCTTGTTTACCATCTTCTCATTCATGTCTCTGTGTTTTCCACTCAAAGTAGTAATGTGACAGACCTGACAATCACACTTAAGGCCATTTCTGGCTGCATAATAGAAAATGACTGAAGTTACATAATTATGACTAAATGAAGAAAATGTAAATGAAGAAATATTACAATAATGACTAAACATAGGTTGTGAAATATTTTAAAATTATAACATGGGGCAAAGAGGAACCATGTAAAAATGGAAAAACCTTCCAGTACTGAGCCACGACTTATTGGGACCCATTGCGTCCTTTGTACACACCATTTGCATAAAAAAATAAATAATAGTAAAACAAACAAAATTGTATCAAATGAACAAACACAAGGTAGCAAAGGTTACCTAAAAACTAAATTAATCTTAAAAGAGTTGAGGCCAATTGGCTTGGATAAAAAATGGGTGGATACATCTAAAAAACAATGTAGAAAATAAAAAAAAGAAGTAAAACAATTACAAAATCCCATCAATGTCAAAATGAACTTTAAAACAGATGTGGCTGCTTATAGATTGACCATAAACAGAATAATAAACCTTCTTAACGTGAGTTTATCTACAATGATATAGATTAAGGTTGCAACTAGCGATTATTTAATTAGTTGATGAATAATCCATTTTTTAATGGCAACTTTCAAACTGTAGAGCTTGATGCTTATTTACGTTTTTTGGGGGGAAACATCCGATGTTTTGGTGGGATCGTTAACATTACCAACTTAAATGCGACTTGTATGCGACTTAATTTTCCCGTGTCAACTCGCCACAACTGAAGACACGTGAAGTCACATGCAATGCAATTAGATTTGAGAAAGTACTCATGGATGTTGACAGCACAGCGTTGCCCCCCAAACATGAATTAAATCCAAACCCCTAAAATACTGTGTGTGTGGTAGTATATCAATTTAAATATTGTTAACTACCACAAAAGGATACTATCGCTTTAAGAATAAATTTGTGCGACACGTTGTGAATCTGTGATAAATGTTGGCCGTTCCGTGTGTTACAAAATAAATTAATCGATGAATCTTATTTTTATAAAACCTATTTAAAATGTCCTCATCTATTCAAATATATTCATTTTGCATCGATAAAGCCTACCTATAAACAAAAACACATACAACATACAAATGTAATACAAATGTACACACCATCAAATCTGAAGGATCGTGTGTTATAAAATCCCCAAAAGAGGCAACATAGAAAAAGAATTGGAACTTTGTCAGATGTCATCTTATTGTACCTTGAATGTTTTTATACAGCTCTTTGAGTTGTATTTTGGTGTCTGAAAAATGCTGTATGGGTAAATTTGGATTTTTTTCGTGACTATTATACTTATATGTTGGTCTTTGTCTCCCCAGATATGGTTTCTGTCACAATGGTTTCTTGATCCTGGCCAGCCCGCCCCCTATCTCACACTGCCTGCACCACTTGTAATAAACTCGCACAATAAAACTGGTTCCATCTCACATCTCTGCATTCTTGGTTTATGTGTAGTGTCGTTGGCATTTTGGAAGGAGAACCTGCAACCAATTATCTGGTCTCTCGCAGGGTCCAACAATTGTTCTGCCATAATCGCCCTGTATTTGGCCTCATCCATCTTCACATCAGCTCTTCCTAGTGCCTGCTGGAAAAAAACCAACCCCTGGGCAAGATGCTGCCACCACCATGCTTGACAGTGGAGATGGTGTTTCAAGCTGATGTGCAGTGCTACTCTTACGGCATTCAGCCCAGATATTCTTAGTAAGTTTGCAGTGGTTTAATGCTCTCTCCATTTTGATACTTTGGCTGGCAAAGTGCTCCGGGAGACGTGTAAATATTGCAAAATAAGTCGCTTAAGTTGACATTGTATCATTATGAAGTCATCAGGGAATTTCTGGAGTCAGTTGGCTGAGCTGAGAGAACCGAGGGCCAATATTTTTGCGACACCTACTTTTCACTATTTAGTTGAAATAATTTGGTTCCACTCACCACGATTGTGTCTCACATGTTGATTATTCACAAATATTTGAAATCTTTTAGCTTTACGTTTGAAGCCTGAAAAGTGGCAAGTGACAAAAAATTATTGGAGGGGGCAAATGCTTTTGCTAGGAACTGTAAACTTTTTCCAATTTGTCTTTATTTCTGGTTTATTTTTCTCAAATAAGAACAATATATAAAATAAGATGTTTTTGTTTTGCTTCCATGTTTTCACCTTGCTTCCAAACAGACTCACTGTAGCACACTCACTGACATACTGGTTCCCTCAGTGGGGATCTGGTGTGATTATTACACTTTCAGTAGAGGATTTAACCATGGGCCAGTTGGGCCATCGCCTCAGGGAGGCCCCCCATTTTCAATGCGCGTGTGCTACTTTCTCCCCCACTTTATTGCCTCTCCTTTTATTCCGCCAGGCAGTCCCACTGACATAAGGGGCCTCTTAGAATAACTTGCCCGGGGCCATCGGATCCCCGCAAACCTTAAATCAGTCGCCGCTACGCCTTCTACATGTGAAAATGGACATGTCCTAGTCGGGGGGACGACCACGTTAATGAGACTTTTTTTCTTCTTCTATTTTTACAGCCGGGTGGACAAACATAGAGCTACGCTTCTAAAAACAACACTGGGGACATCAATATTGCGATTAGCAATCATTTCCTCCACTAGAAGGGGTTTTCTACTGCCCTGGGTTTTTGTTTAACCAATCTCCCAAACCTGGCATTCCCATCTCAACTAACTCGATGAGAACTGCAAAATCTAGTCCCAAGGAAGTATAAAATGGTGCGATAAAATGGGAATAGTGATTTGATTAAAATAATACCCAGTCAACTGTCTGTACTAAGACATTGTTATAGATCCAAGCAACCTTGTTTTCCCCTATTTTGTTAGTAAAATTCCACATTTTTCTATCTCTTCTCTGTCACCCTTTGTTCTTTGTTGTTGTCCTGAGTGCCGTGTTGATTAAATTCCTTTCTGTTAGAATATAATTAAGCTAAGTCCCTTGAGTACCGTATTTTCACGACAAAAAGGCGCACCTAAAAGTGTTTATTTCTTTCAAAAGCTGACTATGCGCCGTATAATACAGTGCACCTTGTATATGGATCAATAATGAGTCGCCAGGTCTCGCAACTAAGGCAAGCAGCCGCCGACTAGATTTTCCCCCGCAGGCAAAGTAGTCCGCGGTGTGTGCTGGGATATATATACCGGCGTTTCATTTCCTAACCAATGTGTCAATCATCATTTGAATCGGTCACTAATGGCTAAAGTTGTTCGAAAGTAAAGGAGACGGATCCTTTTTAGCATTTACAGGCTCGCATAGGCTAACACGGGACAAAACAAATCCTGGAATTGGCCGAAAAAGAAGTGAATCACCTGTTTGGCCTAGAGAAAATATTTTATTTTATTTGTCGACATTATTGCGTGTTTTGGAGTAGGGACATATTTTACACGGTTAGGTTTACTTCACTCACGGATGTAAGAGGACCATGGTTGTGGATTATTATTGAACGCAATGGCTGCAAGACGACTTTGGTGAACTACCCCGGCTTTTCATTTTCCCAGTATCTTGTTTCAGACTGATCTTGATGTTTCTGTCTCATCTCATTAGGTGCTGGAGCCCATCCCAGCAATCATCGGGCAGTGGGCAAGGGACACCCTGAACTGGTTGCCAGCCAATCGCAGGGCACACAGGGACAGACAACTCGCTCGCTCATTCACACCTAGGGACAATTTGGACCGGCCAATCCACCTGAGATCCATGTCTTTGGAATGTGGGAGGAAACCGGAGTGCCCGGAGGAAACCCACGCAAGCACTGGGAGAACATACAACCTCCGCACAGGAAGTCCCGTAGCTGGATTTGAACCCACACAGGAGGTTCCCAAGACCTTAGAACTGTGCCACACACGCGCTAACCACTGCGCCGCCGTGCTGCCCGTTGATGTTTCTGTGATAAGTCTATTTTTAAATTAAATTCAATACAAAGTGTTTATTCTCATATGCACAGTAAACCAGCTCGGTACCAGCCTAGATGGTAGGGCGCCTGCTCCGAGACTGGAAGGTCGCTGGTTCAAGCCTCGGCCGAGTTAAGACTTACAACATTGGTACTCATTGCCTCCCTGCTTGGCGCTCGCCATTAAGGGTTGGAATTGGGGGGTTTGGTCACCTAATGACTCCCAACACAGCAATTGGGTCTAAAATGGCGGTGCCCTGTTTGGCTGCGGCTGCATCGGCTCCCTACAGTTCAACTGTACGGGTCAGGTGTATCGACATTTCGTTCTGTGTGCATTGTTGGTGCAAAGAATGACAAATTCTTATGTATGGGAAATATAGCACCAAACTATTTTTGGGGATGTGCCTTGTAATCCAATGTGCCTTATATTTGTGAAAATATGGTACTTGAGTATGCGTGTCCTGATTAAAAATATCGAGTACCTCTCAAACGGTACAAATAATTCACTTACACAAATATATTGCTACCAGACTTCTATTTTTAAAGTTTAGTAGCAAAATAAGGAGATAAGACATCAATGATTTTGAATTTGCAACGAGAACAGGGGAGAGAGCCCAAACCTCAAATCAGAAATTTCACCATGTTCTAAAAGCCGTCGACTGAGCCTTTTCGTTTTTATTAAATCTCTGGTTACGAACGCAGATTTACCCAAAAGGGGAGGAAAAACAAAGAACTGAAACATGTCAGGCCAATTGTGACGATAATGTAAACAGTGCATAACAGGAATTTTAACAATAATCGACAGTGCACAATTGTAGTCAAAATAACAAACTGGCAGGTCTCCTTTGCAGGTGTCTTATTCTAAAAACATAATACAGACGCTCCCCTACTTACGAACATTCGAGTTACGACCAAGGGTACATACAAACTTTTTTGGGGGGATGTCGAAAACTATCCGGACATTGCTGTAAGTTAGATTTCGTATTGTGTGCACCTTTTTCCGAGGAGAGGACTTTACTGTAGGGCTTCTTTCCGCCGCTACCAGCATGTGGCGCTGTGAAAGCTCACCCAGCATCAATCCCGAAGAAGAAATCCGGCTTCTACTTCCTGATTCATGTAAACAAAACAACGTGTACTAGTGCCAGCGCGCTAAGAACTTTGAAGTTTTTACTGTTTAATATCTTGTGCATCCATTCAATATGGTTTGTGTAAAGTGTAAAGAAGAGGCGAGCCGTTTCTTTTGAAACGAAAGTGGAATAAGAAAGCATGGTGCAGTTGAGAAAATGGTCGAAACCTTTTTTTTGCCACTTTTTACCACGGAAGAGGACCGCTTCCAAAAGTAAGTTAAACTGAACTTTATTTATCTTTATAGAGCATATTATTTTATGGAATGTTTATTTTTTAGTACAAATCAATGCAGGTTACTTATACAAGCCTTAAATGTACTTCTATAAACCTTAAACATACAAAATATAGCACTGAAGCAACTTACGAACAAATTCAACTTACGAACGATCGTCCCGATCATCCGGATCTTGTTCGTAAGTAGGGCAGCATCTGGACACGTATTAATGAGATAGATTGTCAGGGATTTTATCCATTCACCTGATAGACGTATCTAAAAACTGATGTGGTGCACTGCAAGGCGAGACAGGTTTAATTGTAATTTAAACTAATTAATCCGTTGATTATTACTTCAAATAGTTTATTGACCACTAATTTCCCTACAAAGCACTATATAAATGAAATACCATTTAACCACAAGTTAAAGTTAGGTTGTCAATTTCAAACAGCAGAACAACGGAGGAGAATTACTTGTGTCGTGACTTCTTTTGTTCCACTTTCTTTTTGTTCAGTTGAATGAGACGTGTCATGAAGCTCTTCTTTATCTACTTTTTTTATTATTTACTTAGAGTAACTCATCAAAACTCGACTTTCAGGCCTCAAAAAAGATAAGGAGGGGGCTGGGGCTCCCTCCATCTGGCGTAAACGGACATGTGCTCCAAAAAGCAAAGTGATGCAAAAAGGTGAAATCAGCTTTGCTCTTTCCTTACTTACCCCTCTTCCTCTTCTTCTTCTTCTCGGTCGACCACGTCATTCTCTGTCAGGCTCGCCTGAAAGCGTCTTTGACTTTCACAATTGATGTGAGCGGCATATTCTCTTTCAGAAATTCGCTCGCTTTGCGGCGCCCCTGCTGCTGCCCGCCTGCGCCAAAATGCTTCTTAACACCCCAGGCTGAACCGCCCTTCAACTTGTATTTAAATTGCAGCCAGGGCTCCCTTTAAGTCGTTTCCATGCGATGTATGTTTTAGAGGGTGTGTCAATTCATAAAGAAGCCTTTGGCTTTTAAGCGCCTTACATAAAACAATGCGCAGGCCCAATTTTGCTTGCATAAAGCGCATATAATATTTTAAATTTCGTCGCCTCTCGAACAGGGGAACGCTTCGATTGAAAACTCGGTGGTGACGATAAGCCCCCTTAGGGTCCAATATGAACGCCTTTTGCAGTTCAGTCAATGTTTGCACTGGCTGCTTTGAAGAACTTTCCACTTTCATTTCAATCTCTATTCTTATGTTTTACAAAGGCGGACTTATGGGCAGATACAGTTGAATTAATTAAATTGAATATTATTTGGGTTGTTTTTAGGGTTGTTTTTGTCACGATTTGTCAGGTGTACCTAAATGCCTCTGCATTTTAGTACTATGTTATGGAATGTTATTCGTTTTTCATTTAAAAAAAAGGTGACTGCAGTGTCTGAAACTCGTGACAAAAAGTTACCTGACACCAGTGCAGGCAATTTTTCAGCCATAAAGTTGCCTGCCTCATTTTTCACAACTTGAATCGCAATAAGACGACTGATCACAAAAAAAAACATTGTTGCAAAGTATTTTAGGATTGATAATCAGAATATATAACAGAACAACACTTTAAAATTAGGTTTATTATAGATCTACTTGTCACATTCATTGCATGTATATGGCATTGCTGTTTTCCATCTGCCATCATTATGTACCTGTTTTTACTCATCTTCATTCATGCAATGTTTGCATTGCGTCGTCTGCTACAAGCCACGTGAACTCCTCTTTCCAATGTACGTTTCCGTTTTGTAGCGTCATAAATTTTGTTTGCTTCTTTTGAATATTTCTTCTGGGGCTGAGGTTTTGGCTTGATTCCTAACCACTAACTAATTTTTTTGTGTTTTCTGTGCGTCTACTTTGGAAAATGATACGCAAATGCACAGCCTTATAACGCTCGGGAGAGTCCGGAAGCACAAAGTTATTCGATGCAGGCTTCTGATTGGCTGCCGAGTATGCAAATTGCCGAACGAACCGAAATTTCCAAACCGAAACAAGGTTTTCGAAATCGGAATAAGCAAATGTTTGATTTAAAAAAAAAAGGACGATTTTTTTTTTTCTTGAAAAAGTTGTCGGCCACCCGGGCGGAGACGTTTTGTAAGTTGTACGCCCGACGTAAAAGATGCACACCCGGGCGTCCGGGCAGACACTATTTCAGACACTGGTGACTGCAAATATTCAATTTGGGGGGCAGAAAGAGTTAGCTCTAAAGATTTTTTTGACTATCGAGGTTCTGCACTGTACGGTTTCAATGGTCAATCATAAGCGAGCAATTATGTATTCAGCGAGGCAAGAATTCTTGATGTGGGATCTCATTAGCTTGCACAGGTGTAGCTAATGTTTCAGCTCGTGTTGGTAGAAAATTAATTAGGTTCATTCATGGCTGCGGGTGCTATCGGGGTAATGCAGCATGTCATGATCCCCCAGCAAAAGGGTGTGAAAAACATGTTGGCATTATGGCTGCACACTAATTATTTTTAACTATGTCAATTCTGCCCTCGTGATATAAAAACACAATTTGTGCACGCCGGTCAATCTTTCTTTCCCTTTTTGAATTTTTGTTCGACGCACCCCGCGGCTGGTAAAGACAAGCTCTCGCTTTTTTTTTTACAAACCTCCGGATGAATATCGCACCTTGAAAGGAGAGTCAGAAATTAATGGATTCGGAAAATCAATTGTTAAGTCTTGTATAAAGGCGTAAGGGGGGTGGAATTGCTACTTAATTGTTTTAAGCTATAACTAGCTAGCCTCAACGTGGTTTATGAGACTGATCTGCAGAGACGAAGGTCAAAATGGATGCTAATTTTCTGAAATATGTCAGTTCATTAAAATGAATAGATTATTTGAGAGGATTTGAATGGACTAGATCACTTATTAAAAATATTATAATTATGAAGTGGCAACGGTGAGAGAGACATATTTAGGCCTGTAAGTAGCCACAGACTCATTCATGGAAATAAACAAAAAAGAATTGAATTATAAGCAAACATACATGAACTATTAAATCAACTTGCTTTTTTTAATACTCGTAGGTCAAAACATTTGTATTTATTTGACATAATATAAAGCTCACCTAGAGGGAGGTGACATGATTGTCCACCATCTTGCTGCTACAGGTAAGTCATGATCCAACAATGTTTGTCACAGGGCGTTAATGGACAAGGGGACTGGAGGATCCCTAAATCTGCCTCCATTCATGGACACCTGACTCTCATTGAGGACCCAATATAAAATGACTGCACCGACAGCTTTCTTTGACAGATCCCTTTCTCTCAAAAACAACATCCTGCCCTTTGCTGTTGCCTGACTCCTCTATGCCTGTTTCTAATCAACCCACTACTTTTTTTCGAGCCTTTTTATTCAGACTCTTTTTTTTCTCTCTAATCTTTCCTCTCCCTTCTCTCATATTCGGAACACTTTTTGTTCAGGCCCCAAAGCCCCGAATGAACTTTTGAACTCTACTCATGCGTCTGCGTTTGAGTCCAATCCTCAAATCCAGAAAAAGGCCAAGATCCAAGACTGTGAAAATGAGAGAAAAAATTGTGCAGTTGTTGTAGAAATTGGAGGTCCGATAATCGAGAGAAAGTCTTCTCATAAGTGGATAAAAGAAATAGACAGGAGCCAGTCTCGTTACGGAGGGAGATTGTCACTTTATTGATGCGTCAATAAAGATCTCACAGAGCTAGGAACATGACAATGTATTTAAAGCTGGTAGTGACGATTAGGCTTCGATTGAGTACACCCCAAAAGGCGGTCCTGTATCACGTATGAGTACGTGACCAGTCCCGTGTACGCCGTATGAGTACGTGACCGTTCCTAGCACGCCGTCTGGCAACGGTATCTTCAAGGTAAACTCTAATCGTCTGGTAACGGTATCTTCAACCGAGGTCACCCCGACCTTTTCCCACAAGCAAGTAATGTATTGTAAGTTAATGTAGACATGTATGCAAATCTATTTCTATATATGCAAGTGCAAATGCTTTTGAGGATTTGCCACAACATAATCCCCCCTTTTTTTTTTTTTTTTTCCTTTGAATGGAAATTAAAATTGAAAAGGAATACAGAGTAGTGGCAAATTATTACCAATCATAGATATCAATACAGGACAGAGTTTACGCGAATCGAAAATAAAATAAAATTCTGGCGGTCAGCCTGCTGTGATTACTCTAACTTTCATTGTTCATGTTTCATTAAATAAAAAAGAAAAAACCCCTAACACTCCAAACATCTGACCTATGCACTAACCCCCCCTTCATTTATCTTTATCCGTACATACTGTATTATACACGTGGACCGTCGACGGTTGATCGGTACGTGATAAAGGTAAATGAATAATTAAACTGATAAGTGATAACAAATTTTGGTAACAGCCGTCGATACATTTCAAGATGAGTGGATAGTGATACAGCATATACATCGGCCTTTGGCCTGACCCCTGTGCATAATTTGAAGACCATGCACCGTCGTATTCGTCAACGGGTGGCGTGAAGTCAGATGTTGGAGTGAGTGTTATCCCAGCAGGCATCACGCTCAGTTTCCATGCAGCCAAAAACCCGGAAGCGACGATGACCATCCCAGGCAGCAGCTTGTTCCCCGGCAGTGTGACATACCAACAAAAGAATCACAATTAGAAACCAATATATTTGTTGCTGTTATTCCTAGTGCTACTTGATATTGTTATTAGTGTAGATTATCATTTGTGTCTCTTTCCGCAGATGCTCCATTATTTAATGTAATGTAGACTGACTATTAACGTTGCCAAATAAAATTCAAGGTTTTGAATTTAGTTGAGTCATCTGTTCTTCCTCACTAAGGAATAGGCTTCGATATTTAATCACTAACTGTGCTCATTGAGCTTCTTGCCACCCTAGTATTAGCCACTACTGTCATTTGTTCTCCAAAAGTCTTAAGAATTCCTCTTTTAAGAATAGGTATGGCACAGAAACACAACAAATACATAATTATTACGATAGTTAGTACGAAAATTTCCCCCCTTCGCTAACATACTACCCCAGTACCCAAATGTAGACGAGAACCAATCAAAAGAGATACTGTTCTTTTCAGTATTTACTGTCACTTCATTGCTCAACTCACGAATCTTTGACAGTGCTTCTGTGAAGCTTCCTGCTTCGGATGTATTTAAAGGTATATACATACAGCCTTCCTCCTTTATCATATGACACACCTATACTGGCTAAAAGAAAATCGAAGGCCTGATGATTCTGCCAGGCCATCCTAGACGTCTCATGTAATTGCTCTCCTACTGTACTAAAGGCCTCGTTAATGTAATTAATAAACGTTGTTGGTTGTAACAAATGTAGTTAATCCATTTTGCGTTCTTATTCTGAGTTATCCAGATAAACACCGATTCTAATCCAGACTTAATTTCATTGCTAGCTATAAATTACTCTGGAATTACCCTCGGTTGTCCGATGTTATTTAGCCATACCCGTCCACATACATATGCTTTCTCTACTCCGGCCAATTGTCAACAAAGATATTTCATTTAATTGCTTTTTCCCCTTTTCATTTCTTCCTTCACCACTTGTATATCCCTCTCTTCTCTTTTCCTCAACGCCTACTTTCTTTTCGCCTTTTTACTTCTTCCTTTGCTAACTCTTATCTTTCTGTATTTGTAACTTCCTTACTTGCTCCGCCAACAAACCATTTTCTACATAACTTTCCCTTCTCCTACGCCCTCTAACACATGCTTTTTAGCCCACTAGTTTAATGGGAAATTGACATATAACCATCTCACTTAATCTTCCAATTTATTTATTTATTTTTCCCAAACCAATTAAATCTACTATTCTAGCTCCACCTACTTCATTTGAAAACGACGTGCATTGATCTACAACGATTCATCTTACTCATTTGTATTCCATTCAATGAATATTTCCTCCATATTCAATGAAAAAAAGTATTTACTCACGCTTTTCCACTACTCTCGTACAACAATGCTTTTCATTCTCAAATTACTCCATTTAATCCACTCAATTGGATTCTTCATCATCTTCACATTCCTTTATTTTCAAATTTTTACTGAAAACGAAACATTTTAATTCATTTTCTGTCACTATTCCATCTTCCTATGGTGTGGTTTTGGCATTACCTCTATGAATCTGAAATAACTCAACATAAGTTTTCCAAACTTACCACTCCTAAATTTATCGTTTTCCATTTGAAAAAACAGAAAAAATTTGGACCGTAAAAAATATTTATTGGAACCCCTTAGGCCCCTATGCGTTATGTTGTACACCCTTAGCGTCAAACACTGATTACCCAAAAAACGAACATTTTCGATTCCTGACGCGACGTGTTCTCGGTTCCACCCAAAAACAACATTTTTAAACGGTCCTACTGTTGATAACAAAACGTTTCTGTCGTTGCATTGTGCACTTAAATTCGCTTCCTTTTTCTCCTTTGTTAAAAAACGCACGCGCTCTCGTCCGCGGCATTTTTCCTTCGTATTTTTCTACTTTTTTCTTTTCAGTTACGTGGGCCGCTTAAACGCTAGTACAAACAAACATATAAGACGAGAAAAAAGAGAATATAGGACAGGATACAAACATTTACACATTGAACAAACATAAAACATATGACAAGACAAATGGCCCACAAAAATTTAAGTTGTTTAGTCAAATTAAGTCAGTGCACATTGAGACCATGCGCCTACACAACTACCGAGTTAGGGTTACGGTTTTCCTCTTCTACACAATTTCCCGAATTTTACGTACTGGCCGTGCACTCATTTTTGGCTGTCGGCGTTGTAACCTCGCTCTTTAGTGCTGTCGCCGTGGGTGTAGGTTTTTCTGGACTTTGGTGTGTCAGTACCCTTCTCGCCTGTATCGTCACATTAAGGTTTAGCCTATTATCCGTCACTTTAGTCTGTACTGTCGTTAACATATTTGGTTTCTGGTAGTCCGTCGGCACTCCGACTGGTTGCACGTTTATCTTTCGTCTGACTTATCCCATGATACTCGGAATTTCAGTAATTCAAACTTGTCTTCTATCGCGAACTGCACTATTTATACACGTCCTTCTACTCAATCAAGGAAGCAAGGCTTAGGGCGCTCTGAGAAGAGGGATGACTGAGAATGGGCGCCAAGAGTGGACTGAGAGTGTGATCGTGGCTACTGTGTTGTGCTGCGCAGAGACGATTCAGTTTTATTAAGACGACAGCAGTATGTGTGTGTGTGTGTGTGTGTCGTCGTATCGATACTAATAACTACAAGGAGTGGAATGGAACTATGACGACTATAACATGAAACCAAACGAGACGTCACGCTCTATAGAGAATTTACCAACCTATTTCATCATCGCCTACAATCAGCTTAAAATTTTTCCAACATTCTGCTTCTTAAAAGAACCTAAAAAAAAATCAGTCATTAAAAGCGCAATTAACCACCAGTCTCTCGTCCCAAAAACAATAGTTTTAAGTCAATGGTGGGCAAACTTTTGTCGTCACGGCCCAGGGACACATCCAGTTTTTCTCATTTACAATTATGATGTTGTATTTCATTATATTTAATTCCTGTTTATTTATTTTGTGTAATGGTTGCACATCAAACTGAAATATTAGCGTTTGTTCCTTGTTATTTTTTCCATTGTTCCTTACAAAACCGCTCCCCAGTTCCCAAAGGTATGACGGTGATCGCTTGGATACACCATTTTTCAGATCTTTCCCCAAACACTATTTATGTCTGGACTTGGGCTTGGCTATTCTAACACATTTATATTGTTAGTTTTAAAACATATTATTTTAGATTTTGTTTATGTACGAACCTCTACTGAACATCAGTATACCTTCAGGGCAATTGCAGTTGACTCAACAAGGTTCGTTTGCTTTCGGAACGGACTAATCCCGTTTCAATCCAATTGATTCAAATTGATAATGTGTTTCGATTTACAATTGCTCATCATTCCATATTTACCGCTAGAACCAATTAAACGTATAAGTAGAGGTACAACTGTGTTATTGTAGTTGTGCAAGTATTTAGTATTTCTGTCATGTCCAGCATGGTCGCTGTGGCGACCGTCTAATTTGCATGTGTCCTTCTTAAGGGCTTGCCTGTTCTGAGTAAAAGCCTGTTTTATGAGTATTCCTAGTTTGAGTTCCTGTTTGCCTGTAAGCCTGTTTTTGTTTTGTTTTGTCCCTGTGTGTTGGACAATTTTGCTAAATAAAGTAACTGGTCGTTACGCGAATGAATTCAGGTCCGCTCTGCACTTAACTCAACCATTCCTGCAGTAGTATCTTATAACATTTACTAAATAAGATTAAATAAGATTTTCGAAGTTGGTTGTAGTACACTTGAGGCTATATTTTTTCAGGATTTCTTTAGTAGCGCTAGTATTAATGCTGTTGTAGTTTTGTAGCAGTATTCTTGCCCATTTCTTGTTCTCCTTCGGTTTACTGCACATTAATGGCTGAATTAAACCCTAGAGGTTTAATTCTGACCCAATTGTGGAAAAATGTATTTGATAATGTTACTTCCGGCGCCGTCACGAATGGCAGCCGCTCCAGCTGCTCCCGTGTTATTTTCGCTACCTTTGTGATTTATTTATTTGTTTATTTATTTTGCTTACTTCATCAGTGCCTTGCAACACTTGGATTACTTTCTAACTCCACCCAGCAGAGTAAAGGCCAACACTAAACAACACCACCTACCTTGGACATTACCGAATCTTACTGCATTATGTGTTCTGTGTAGCACTATTTAGTGACTCTATATAACATGCTAAAGTGGGCATTTGCACATCACACTGGGTATTTGTATATTGTATTCTTTTGGCTTTATTATTTTACTGTTCCCGGCTCAGGGATGCTGCTGGAAATGTGAATTTCCCTCAGGGGATGAATAAAGTATCTATCTATCTATCTATCTATCTGATTAAATCGTTCACCCCTGTGCTCAGCATCTTTTTCTATAATAAAATTTTATGTATTGCGTGGTACGTATCTTCTTATTCTAAAGCAAAACAACTTGTTATGTCTATGTTTATTTGCCTTCAATTAGATATTGATCCTTTTAATAATTTACTTTTATTTTTATAGCTTATCTATAAAACACTGTTATATGTTTTGCACAATGCTGACAACTTTTTTGCACTACGATGACTATTTTTCACCAAATGCATATTTACACAGACCTCAACTGTATGTAACATTTTAAATGCACATTCTTGTGTACATATTGTATTAATTATAACTATAACCTTATCTTTTCCGTTCCTTTACCTAACTTTGAAGATGGAGTGTCATGCCAAATTTAATTGTCAGTTACAATGTGTGAACCCGTTTTGTAACTATGTCCGTAAAGTTATATTCCTTCTTATCATAAATGATGCGCATATATGTAGTGCCTTCCAATACCCTGAGGAACTCCAAAAACACTACATAATGTGTTGTTTTTCATACTTCCGTCGCAAGTTTTTTCATACCCAATTTTCAGCAAATTATCCTTATTTAAATAACTTATGTTGTATGTTTGTCTTAGTGTTTCTTTTTCTTTTCTTTCAGAATTAAAGCAAAACAATATACTAGGTTAACTTTCTGTGGAATTCAGGGGCACTTAGAGTCTCGTTAAGTTTTATCGTCCTTACGTACTGAGATGTTTTAGTGCAAACAGGTGGCCCGCTAAGGGATTGAATCCGCGACCTTGGCGTTATCAGCACCAGGGGGGTTGAATCCGGCCTGCGACAACACTTAGTGAAGCGCAAGAGAAAAACAAGCTGTAGGCTGACATTCTTTCTCTCTCTTCCTCCCTTTTTCTCTCAACCATTATCTCTCTTCCACTCCCCTCGTCTCTCTTTTTCTCTCAGTCTTTTTACTTTATTCTCTTTTACTCTTTCTATTTTTCCATGGATTTCTGTCTTTCTCTTTCTCCTTCTCTCTCTCTTTTGCACTTTCTCATTTTCTTTCTCTCTAATGTACTAGTCTGGCCAAAATTCAGTGTGGAATCAATTGTCCTAAAAAACTGCCAACTCGAACTCAATGTCAAAAATTTCTAATTGTCTTTTCGTTCTCAATTAAGGTTTTTTCCTGCGAGTTTTTAACCTAAATCGTTTAATTAGCTTTCTTATAAAGTATTTTTAGCAATTCATATCCAAAACAGGGACTGCTGTAATGACTACGCGATTGTAAACTGCAGTTACTGGACTTTTCCATAACATAACATGAGCATCACCTAGAGGCAGTGAAAAATAGTGCTTATGTGGGTACTGTGACCCCCCTTAGTTATCCTGTTAAGCACTTTTATTTTGGTTGCACTCCTCAGTGCAAAGACTTCTTGCGGTCAATTTATACACACTGTCCCTTTAAAAAATTTCGAGTGCATGTCTCTTATGAAACCATATTCTAAAAATTATATTTTACACATTTTCGTCACATCTCACATTTTTCTTTTTTCCTGTAATGTTTTTGATTTTGGTACTTTAGAGCTTATCTACCTCAGGGCCAGTGAGCCCTTCATGAGGTAAAGTGTACTTGTACTTTCCAAATCACCAACCGTCTTGGCATGTTATACAGTAGTGTCACACTTAACCGGGTCGCTGTCTCTAGGATGCGTCATGGTCGTCAGCGTCGCTTTTCGGATCTCCGGTTGCACTTTCGGAACCGCAATTTCCATTCGCCGCTGCGATTTCTCGAGCTCTGCTCCTAG
The DNA here is from genome assembly GCF_059441175.1 of Urocampus carinirostris. Taxonomy (NCBI): domain Eukaryota; kingdom Metazoa; phylum Chordata; class Actinopteri; order Syngnathiformes; family Syngnathidae; genus Urocampus; species Urocampus carinirostris. The sequence continues at coordinate 23,138,784 of NC_142356.1, forward strand.
TAACAATCATATCAGACAATTTATTATCACACACAGCTTTGTTATCCACATCTTGTTTTCCTAATTTGAACGTTACTGTCCTGTTGATCTTGCTTGGTCTCGTTGACGGTGGCAGCAGGGGTCAGCAATAAATGATTGGTGAAAAATTAATGCCATTAATTGCGAAAAATTAATGGAATGGTTGCTTAAATTCATAAATCCATTTATTGCAAAATTTAAATAATTAGCAATTATTGCGAGTTTGCGACCCATTAATTGCGAAATTATTCGGGTTTTTTATTAGTCGATTGCGTCAACAAACGTGCAAATTTTCTCGCCGCGCGAGCATTTCGTATGCGGTCAAGGGCACATATACGCACAATCGGGACAGTGCATGCACGCGTAAGCTACCGTGTTTCCCCCATTATAAGGCCCAGCTTTTTATGAGAAATGAAATTCAACCTTGTCAACAAATTGCCTAGAAGCCCAACTTTTTTGTTTTATAACAACCGCTTCTGGGACAGCGAATTTGTTTCCCACATCGTTTCATCTAATGAAAATCCCTAACATTTTCACTATATCCGATGTTTCTATGTTGTACACATTTTGTTCAAAAATGAATGTGTAATAAATAGCAACATCTCTTATTACAAAGGTGTCTTACTGCGCATGATAATGTTGGCGTGAATGTTCCATCATTCACTGTTCATCCAACCTCAGTTAGTGTTCCGACAATTCGCATATTAATTTAGGAGGAATCGACAAATTATAATTATAAAACAAGCCCCAACATGACGGTAGCTGATGTGATCACCAATAACTCAGAAGATATTTTTTGTACTAAAAGTAAAGATTAAAGGACCAGTTTGTTCGACCACATTGACACGGCTAGTATACCATTAAATTACCAATTAATGGCTAGAAATCCAATAAATACCCATCAATTGGCCTTGCCGCAAAAAAAAATTAATTTTAATTTTTTCGCACTTAAATATTATTTTTTTTCCAAAAATCAATTAATGATGACCCCTGGGTGGCAGCGTGAGCCCTCGACCTGGACTGCGGCCAGCGTTGCCCTCACGACGGTGTACGGTCCCTCACGCCTCTGATGGTTCCTCTTTCGTCGACCTTGATGTACACGAGATCCCCTGGGACGTCTTTTCAAATGGTTGTTCGACCTTGGACTCCTGTCTCTTAACCAGCTAGTAGATGACAGCCGTCAATTGTCACATTCAGTCTCTCAGTTCAGTTTGTAGTGTTTTGTAGTTGCTCAAGTGGCCCAGATGCGGTGCTGGTCTGCCTGTTACAGGGATATGATTTGACCAAAGTGAAATTATCTGAAAATGAGGTGAGGGTCTGGGGGGCGCGGGCCCCCAACTGGGTCCAGGGCAGTGCCCCGGTGGGGGGACTAGTGGGGCGAAGTCCCCCCCGGAGCTCATGGGTTTTCCATGTTTTTAAAGTACTTTCAATGCATTCAGATGACAAAGAAATAGACAAAACAACAACATCAATTTTCAATGTAGTTCGAACTATCCCATAGAAAATTACAGTTTAAGTCAACTCAAAATCAGTCACATTAAAAAACATTGGACTACCTTTGCTTTTAAAAACTATCACTGAGAATACCATCATATCTAACTCATGTGATTACTAAGTTAACACATAAATCATGTTGAAGAGTTCAAATTTCATGAACAAATAATTGTATCATGACCAAATGAAAAGTAACTTATTAGAAGATGCCACAAATGTCCTTGTTATGGCAGAAGAGTTGATCTATAAATGAAAGTACTGTAGTGGGTTGTACCTAATTCACCCATGGAACCATTGTTTAATGTGTAGTTTTTGTAAGATGCCCTTCACGACCTTTTGAACAAACAAATTTATCTGATATAAAGTCAAAGGTATTTCCCTGTTACCTATTCTCCCTGCCTCTGGAGACACAATCACCGATTTCCTGGAATGCAGATTCAAAATACAATTTTAGCAGTATTTCTGTGTTAAAATAAAATAATTCACAATCCAAACGTATCAATATTCCTCAGATTTGTAAACACTACGTCAATCAACAAGATTCTAGCGTGATTCAAAGCAGACGTGTGTTGTTAGTTATCACCGCCCTGTCGACGGCCTTGGCCGTCTGGCTCAGTCCATTGTGACGTTCACTCGCAGTCTGCCGCCGGTATGTTTTCGTGAGCTTATCAGTACCAAACTGACCTTGGTGTCCAGCTGTCCACCTTTTTCTCCTCGTAACTGGCTGCAACCAGCACTGTTTGAGAACAGCCTGGATGTGCTCCAGTGTCCCCACAACCCTTCTGTAGACAAGCGGCCAGACAATGGATTAGTGAACGTCTTTGTTTGCTCTTTGCTCGTTTTTCTGTCCATCTTCAGCCCTTTTCAACGATCGTCTGACTTCTGAATCCTGTTAAATCGGTCATGTTTACAAACTCGGATGTTTAGTCTAGGTTAAATGACTGAATGAATGAATGAAGACATCACCTTAGCAATTAAATTCTTAAATTTTTCATGGTCTTCCTCAAGATTGAGTAATCTGCTCTTCATTGTATTTTGAAAAAGCTTGCCAAATTGTCCTCAATTTACCCAAACTATACTTATTACGTTTATCGGAACAAGATCTCACAAATCAAAAGGCCACACGCAAAAGGAGCACTTGACTTGACGAATTAAGTAATCCCTCCATTTTTTTATTTTTATGACACCACTTAACATAACGTTACATAAAGTAAAGGGAAACAATACACACGGTTGAGCTCAACTTACACACGGAGAAAGACAGAGTGGTGGGGGTAAGGGGGGGGGTAAAAAACAAAAAACAAAAAAGACAAAAAGAACCAACGGTTTGCGCTAATAACCCACAAAAACCAAGAAGCAGTCACTCCATCATTCATCCATGCCTCCATAACTCCACACCCAACGCCAAACAAAACAAAAACAAAAAAGACAAAAACACAAAGGTTCTCCTCCGCACAGCGTCGTCCTCGCCCTTAAACAGTTAACTATAAATCACCCGCGTACAAAATAAGATATTTTATTTCCTTTTTTACAAAAATACAGAATATAATTTGCATAAACAGTCAAATAAATATTACATTTCAAAAGGGTCTTTAACAAACGTTTAGGACACTTTTACTTGTATTTATTTTTATTATATAATTACCTCTTTTTAATATTAAATATAAAAGCAGTAACGTTCGCTCATTGGTAACATTTTTTTAATGACTGTTATTATTTAAATAAAGAGAAATCACATTTAAGCAAGCGATGTTATCTGCCATTGAAATAAAAATCACTCAGCGAAGCCCACGACCCTGAGATTAAGAATCTCATGCTCCACCGACTGAGCTAGCCGGGCGGGGGAGAACACACATCCACAGACAGAAACACACACGCACAGGTCTCGCTAGCTGGCACACACCAACATTCCCGAATGAGACATCTCCCACACCAAAACATGTCATCAATTCCCACACATTCTTTGTATCGCCTGTTCTATGCGAAAGTATTTTAATAATAAAACATCGATTACTGCTCATTTTTTAACGTCGGTCTAATAAAATCAGATTTTAGAAAATGGCGATCTCCCACGCACCACACTTTTTATTAAGTCAAGGTTACATGTCCGACTCCCAAATCATAAATCCACTAGGGAAACAAATAAATATTTCCCGTATTAACAATATATAAATCGTCTATTTTGAACTGCCACTAGCAAATGACGACGTCTTATCACAGCTTTACACAGATCTCAAGACAATCATAAATAAACAAATACCGACGCCGCTGCACCATTTTATCCAGGTTTTCAGGCAGCCCATGTCCCAAAACAGACAGGATTCTTTGAGCTCAGAACTCCCGTCGGACATAAAAATCTCAACTCAGTCTATATATCTCATCCGTCCTAACTTGGGCCTGACTACAGACGGAAAATCCCACGTGCACGAATTTTCATAATTTAGCTCCGACGCCACAGGCTCCTGTCCACCCACGAATCTCCACAAGCAAACCGAAGTAAGGAGAGAAAAAAAATCTTCCTTACCTCAACTGCTCATTCGAGACCGTTCCACTGAGAAGTCTTTTCCCTTTTCTTTTTTACTTAATTAGTGCCAATCCACGTTGCGGCGCCAAATGTTGTAGAAATTGGAGGTCCGATAATCGAGAGAAAGTCTTCTCATAAGTGGATAAAAGAAATAGACAGGAGCCAGTCTCGTTACGGAGGGAGATTGTCACTTTATTGATGCGTCAATAAAGATCTCACAGAGCTAGGAACATGACAATGTATTTAAAGCTGGTAGTGACGATTAGGCTTCGATTGAGTACACCCCAAAAGGCGGTCCTGTATCACGTATGAGTACGTGACCAGTCCCGTGTACGCCGTATGAGTACGTGACCGTTCCTAGCACGCCGTCTGGCAACGGTATCTTCAAGGTAAACTCTAATCGTCTGGTAACGGTATCTTCAACCGAGGTCACCCCGACCTTTTCCCACAAGCAAGTAATGTATTGTAAGTTAATGTAGACATGTATGCAAATCTATTTCTATATATGCAAGTGCAAATGCTTTTGAGGATTTGCCACAACACAGTTTGGTCATTTTGATTGTCCGTAGTTTGAATTCTTACTTGTGCTTTGTAGCTCTCGATTTTAGGTGCACCACACGATGATACGACATCTAATGATCACAAATTACACTGTGTACCTTTAAAAAATGAAATTAATAGGTTTTAAGTTTTAATGATAATGGAAGTTATACTAATAGTAACAAGTGTTATTGTTATTAATGAATAGGCCGAGGCAGAATGCAATGATCATTTGCCCCTGAACTGAACTTTGTCAATCATCTTGTTTCGACTCTCCTCGATGACAATTGGCATAATTTGCCCTACATCCATCGGATAATAGTTGACTGTTTGTCTCCATTGTCTTGTCAGTCAAACCTGAAGAACACACACTTGAGCGTTTTTTGATCACACGTACACACACGAGGGCAAGGCTTCCCTTTTCATATTCAAATGAGAACATTAACATTAGCCATCAGGCACGGCGCGGTCCCTCTCCGTTAGCGTCTCATTTGAATGTCTCATATCTCGGAGACACGACACCACTTGCGACGAGTGAGTCATCTGGGCTTTTATTTTTGGGGGTCCCCGGTGCGGGGTAACACACATGCATGTGCCACCTCCAGCATCAGTACCCTCCGTCTGGTAATTTGTCGCGGGACGAGGATGAAGGGGGTAACGAGCTGTCAAGGTTGTAATGGTTGAGCGTAAACATGGCTAATTAATTAGCGGGCGGGTATGGAAGGGTCAGAGGCCCCCGCCTGCCCACCTCCGTGCCTCCCAGGGTGCATAATTAGCTCACAGATATAAATAAATACATACATCTATATATTGTGTGAAAGGGGGAGACCACCTGTAACAATCTCAAAGGTGTGCGTTACGAATACAAAAGGCATTAGAAAAGGAGGGGAAGACATCCAGGCCTGGTGGCACTAATTCGAAAGATTTGCATTGAACAACTTCACTATAGCTCATCGGTCTCCGATCTTTTTCAAGCCGAGAGCTACTTATCACAGACGCTCCCCTACTTACGACCAAACGGTAGATACGAACATTTTTTTCAGGACATCGGAAAATACTTGGACATTGCTGTAAGTTAGATTTTTTTATTGTCTGGACCTTTTTCTGAGTACGGGACAGTACTGCAGAGCTTCTTTCTGCCGCTACCGGCATGTGGCGCTGTGAGAGGTCACCCAGAATCCACCAGGAAGTAAAGGAAATCCGCTTCCTCTTTCTAGTTTGCATGTAAACATACAGTGCGACGTGTACTGAATCTCCAGCGCGCTCAGAACTTTGACATTTTTATTGTTTAAAATATTGTGTATCCATTCAATAAGGTTGATGTAAAGTGTAAAGGAGAGGCGAACTGTTTCTTTTCAAAGGAAAGTGGAATAAGAAATCTTGATGGCGTTGAGAAAATGTTTGAAACCCTTTTTTTGGGCCCTTTTTACCACGAAGGACTCTCGATGCACATCTTCCAGAGTAAGTTAAAATTCACTTTATATATCTTTATAGAGCATATTATTTTATGAAATGTTTATTTTTTAGTACAAAACAATAAAGGTTACCTATACAAGCCTCAAACATACTTATATAAACCTTAAACATACAAAATATAGCAACTTACGAACAAATTCAACTTACGAACGATCCTCCGGAACCTTTCTCGTTCGTAAGTCAAGCATTTTCTGTATTACTAATTAGCACAAAGGGCACCTAGTTTATATGGATTTTTAAAATAACAACTAATTGAGTCATTACTATGTTGTTATTATGTTATTTCTATGTTATTTTTAGGTAATTACTATGTTATTACCAGCCCTTTGATTGGAAGTAGAGTTAAATGGACTCAGTCACAGTGACCCAGCACCAGTAAGCTATTTTCGGAACGCATCCGCGGCCACCTCAGCTTTCCTTAGAGGGGCACCTGCTGTAAATAATTTTCATGTGAGGTCACGTGCATACCCATGTAGAGAGTCGGCCATTTGGGATGGGTCCAAAATACGCAGTTGGATGTTATCATGGGTCTACACCAGAGGTCCCCAAAGTTTTTAGAGTTGCAGCCCGTATTGTTTTGAAAATATTTGCGCAGGAAAAAAAAGTTAGTTGAATGAGCAGGACTGTCAAGCTAGGATTGGCTCTTGGGCTGGATCCAGACTTTTTGTTCTCAGACGGGCCAGATCATTAAAAGAATGTCAACACCAAATTTTTCGCTTTGATTATCAGTTTTATGATTGCTTAATCAGCCCACGTTAGTATCCTACCCTATTATAATGGATGATAATGTTCGTATGTACCGTTGTTCTTAAATTGAATGTTCATAAGTAGGGGAGTGTCTGTATATGGTTTTGTCATATTTAGTAAAAAACATTTTGTTAATATTTGCAACCGCTGACTGCCCTTTTTAGTAGCGTTTCCCAGCAATCCCCTACAGTTAGCCACTTACACCAGCTCTGACCAACTCCATCTATTCTCTCTTTACAACCTGTCCGGGTATTTTATTGTTGCTTGCAGAGGTTAACACCATCATCTTAATACTGGCTTCAATTCATCTTTGCTCCCACAAAACAATATGTAAGTAGTCTACTTAATTTTGCGAAATGGTTTCCTTTGGATTTCCATAATGTGTCTTTGAAAGCATACACTTCAGCTCCATTCTAAGCTACAACGACCATTAGTGGTGAATTATTACACACTGTCGCTTTAAGCCATTCTTTTTATCAGATTAAACTGTACTGTATGGCCACACCTCCACAAAAATGCAACCAAATATTCTGCTCTGCAACATACAGTACTTAACAAATTTGCTGAATTAGAATTAGAATTGTTTAAATTGTCATTGATAACAATGTCCAAAACATTGTTTACAGAATAAGTATGTAATCCAGACGAATAAAGAGAAAATTAAGATAACAAGAATATCTGGATGAATAGGCAAAGATATTTCGGGAGTAATATTTGGACACTACCTTAAATTGGAGATGGACAGTAACCAAAGTGCAATAAGAAAACAATGCAACAACATTCAAAAGTAAGTCGATAAATGAGACATTCTATAAACGGGCATGATATATGTTTTTCAGTTTTGTGCACTTGTTCACGGTGGTGACAGCCCTGGGGAAAACTGTCTCTGAGCATGATAGTCTGTGTTTGATAGGATCTGTTGCTCCTACCAGAGGGCAGTAGGTCAAAGAGGTGGTGATGGGTGACAGGATCCCTTTATAATGCCGTCGGGTCTGCTGTGGTATCGCAAGCCGGCAATCCAGAAAGGGCAGAGAGTAGCCAATGATTTTCTGAGCTGTGTTGAAGACTATGGTTTTTATGCTTGCTGCCTTGATCCCAGCATACCATACCTTGACGCCGTATGCCAGAACGGTATCCACTGTGCGTAACATTAAGATATTTTTTTTTCTTATTATTTTTTTTCTCCCTTTATTAACTCTGAAATCTCATGCAAAAGTTATTATAGTACAAGTAATGGTTTGTGGGCCGTGCAACGCGGCCAATTTATTAGCATTGTTGCTGGAAACCCAACATAATGTAAATTGATGTTATGTTATGGACATTTATGATAATGTTTTTATTTGCCGCTCAGATGTCTGATGTCGCTCACCGTGGTTACAAGCAAAACCTGCAGACTTTTTGTGAATACTCAGACCCAAAAAATGAGATGGGATGTTGGCTGTAGGTGAGCCTCCATTGCTCTAATAGATGTGTTCGGCATTGTGTTTTCATGTGTAAAGACAGAGAGCCTATAGAGCCTACCGTGCACTGATTAGAAGATGGCTCTACCTCATTACCTTGAGGCTGGATGAAGATATGCACTATGCATATTGATACGCCTCAGGCTTTGTAATACCGAGTACTACTTTTTTGATATGAAGCAATGACTGTGTACTTAAAATAAAAATGAAATTGTCTAGGATGTTCCAATAATGAGCATAATTTTTTTTTAAGTTAGTTTGCTCCAGCGCCATTTTTTGCTGTTCATGCAAAGCAGCTGGCTGAAAAATGATTTTGCCTAGATAATCGACATAAACTCAGATGCATTAACCAGAAAAATGTAGCATAAAAAGAATTATTTTTCAGTTTGTCTTTTTCAGAATTGTTTTTATTCGCATAAGGGAAACTCATTTAGATACAAATAAGTTACTCAAAATAATCAAAATTATTTCATCTTCATTTAAAACTATATATATATATATATATATATATATATATATATATATATATATATATATATATATATATATATATATATATATATATATATATATATATATGTATGTATGTATGTATGTATGTGTCAATCATTTATTTAATTGATGTAATATCCCCCGATTAAATGTTTAGTTTAAAGTTGGGGTTTGGAGTTTGAAAATGTAAGGCCGCAATTATGACCTCGAGCCAGGAGATGGCATAAGAGTAATACATAATTTACATGTATTTCTTAGAACGTGCTCAAATAAACTCTTCTTTTTTCATCATTTCGGGGGTCTGTTCCGCCCCTAGAAGGCCTGATAGAATTACGATTTAAGCAGAAAAGGGAAAATGAACCATAATGGCTATTTGAACTAAGTTCGGCATTGTTAACACATCATAAAGAAAATATTTACATTTAAACTTTTTAAGCACACCTTAAACTGTGCACCACACATTTTCATGTATAGCCAATGAACGCTATACAAAAGATACAAAAATATATCTATTTTTATTTCTAATTTATTTCATTTTAAATACATCTTTAAAAATACAATTTTTAGTAATTGTTGTTCTGCAGATATTTGTTCTGACATGCACTTTCCAGGAAAAAAGTCGTCTGTTTTTCCCTAGGGGATGAATAAGGACCTGAGGTGTGGAAAGGGAGGGATGGAGTGTTCTGCCACCATATGGCTGACCCAGTCCCTGCAGCTTTCCCCTGGGGGGAGAATTGGTCCTGGATCATGGAAATTAAACAGTGGAAATGTTATGTACCCTGCTCCGTGTTGCTCCAGCTACACCTCAAAAAGCACGGTTCTGTTTCATACTTATTACAGAGCTAGTTCAACCAAAATGTAACAAGAAAATGTAACATTTCTTGTTACATTTTGGTTGATCACAGTTTTTCTTTTAATTTATCTTGTTAGAATTTCAAATTTCTGTTTTTTTCCCCGTAGTTGCAATTTAAGCTTTGTGTTAAGTTATCTCGGGTTTGCTCCTGCTGGTCGTAGAGCCACTTCATTTCCCCTCAACTTATCATAACAAATGTATTAGTATAGTACTTTTCACACAAAAAAATAACAAAGTAAAGTAGATCAGATTTTAATTTGCATTTAGAAACAACAACCAAAACGCAGCCATTCAAAAACACAGACACAATACAAATGACTGAACTTAAAATAAAAACACAATTGTTTAGGATGTTCTAATAAAAAGAAACACTTTTTTAAAAATTAAAGTTAGTAAGAACTATCCCCTTAATAGTTTTGCTGTCCTATTTTTTGTTATTATTTGTTTATCCTGGTGCTCTACATCTAACCTCATTGTTAACAATGTTCCCTTCATTGTAATTAATAAAAATGAAGACAATTCTGCTCAAATTTAAATCTAAAAATATATCCATAAAAACATGTTAAAGGCACAGGTCAACCAAGTGAGGAAAAGTCCCTACGGGAATTAATAAATACATTTGATATGTATTTATGTATTTAACTTATTATTGACATATTTTTATTATTGGGTCATAACACCGTAACTTCAATATTTATTTTTTGGTCCAAATACAAAGACATTAGTTCCGTTTTCATGCTGATACAAGTACGAGTAATCCGGCTTTAAAAGGAGATTGTGTATTACTTAGCACTTCCTATTAGTAAAATAAAACTTAATCAATTAAAAACACAATATGGATTTGAATAATAAGCAAAATGCAGGGGCTTTCATATAAACTTGCATTTTCTTAAATACTCATGGGTCAAAAAATGCATATTTATTTTACAAAACATGAGGCTGAACTAAAGGGAGTTGATACTATTCTTGCTAATGTCACGGTTGTCGATTGCCCCACCAGTTTGGCGCCAGCTGCGGCTTATTGACTGATTGGCTTCACTCTTATTTGAGCTCAGTGCTCTCATTCACCCTTTGTCAGTCGATCAACAAACCCCTGCACCCGCAGGACGTGTGTTTTGACCCTGTCCGGTATCCTGCTTGTGCATCCCGGTATCAATCCTGTCTATTTTGTCCTGTTTGATATTGGACTCCAGTCTCCGGTGTCTGGTATCGATACTGTCTGTCTCGTCCAGTCTGATCACTCGCTACAATCTCCAGTATCGGGTATCGTTGCCGTCTATCTCGTCCTGTTTGATATCGGACTCCAGTCTCCGGTGTCTGGTATCGATCCTGTCTGTCTCGTCCTGTCTGATACCTTGCTATAATCTCCGGTATCCGATATTGAGCCTGCCTGTCTCAAACTGTCTGATATCTGTGTCCAGACTCCTGTGTCTGATATCGATCTTCTCTGTCCCGTCCTGTCCGGTATTAATCCCGCCTGTCTGGTATCTGCTTGTGTATCTGGTATCAATCCTGTCTGTCCGGTATCGACCCCTTCGGTTCGGTATCTACTCGTGCATCTGGTTTCGATCCTGTCTGTCCCGTCCTGTCCGGTATGGACCCAGTCTGTCCGTTATCTGCTTGTGTATCTGGCATCTATCTTGTCGGCCTCTGGCTTCCTGTCGTTCCACACTGGGCTTCTGCCTTACTTCCTCCACCCAGCGATCGCCAAATCACTGGCGTTTGTGTTAACGTGCATGACTGCCCCATTCCCGTAAAATAAAGCTTGTGTGAGAAACGTTACGCATCTGGGTCCTCCTCCTGTTCTGGTTCTGACAGCTAAAATGACTAAAAAAATTATAAAATTAGAAAAAACATTGTGGTACGGTCACTTTGGTTCTTCATAGTTTATATTGTTACACTTTATTTACGCTCTGTACCACTCGTTTTCAGATGCTATACACAATACAGTGACCTCTTGTGGTCAAATAACACACTCTTTAATGACTTAATAAGTCAAACAATATGTTTACTTTAAAATGTTTGAAATAGTTTAAATATACACCACTACTAGAGATGAAATACTGTCTGATATCAATGTCTTATGGCATGCCTTCTTTAGGTATCCAATAATTTCGAATCACTGGTATCTTTTTAATACTTACACCAGTACCAGCTCAGTAGCCTAGATGGTAAGGCGCCCGCTTTGAGACTGGGAGGTTCGGGTTCGCGCCCCGGCCGAGTCATTCCTAAGACTTAAAAAGTGGTCGGCGGCGCCCTCTGTTGGCTGCGGCTGCATCGGCTCGCTACAACGGGTCAGGTGCAATCGACATTTCGTTCTGTGTACATTGTTACACAGAATGACAATACAAGGAAATTATTATTATTATTATTATTATTATTACAGACATCATTTGACTTGCCCTATAAGTGCTAAACGTTATCTAGCACCAAGGGGATGTATAGTTAATGCCATACAATCGTAACAAAAAAAAAAACACTGTAATTAAATGATAACAAAAAAGTCTGATTCCAAGCTAACGTGACATTTCTCAGTGACTTTTGAATGATGTGTACAGTAACGCTTCCTACTCTAATTTCAAACAGTTGAAGCTTTAGCATGCACAGTTTGGTTGGTTGGTTAATCCCTTAAAAACATCAAAAACTGACCGGAATAAGTGACTATATTACATATAATTTGCTCATTTACCTGACAAAACAACAAATAAATATAATTTCAAATGTTAAAGAAATGCTTACATGGGGATGGAGAGCAACACCCGGCGTTTTTCTAAGTGTGCAGCAGCATCTGTTGGCCAAAAGTCAGTACTACAGCAACTTGTATGCATGCTGCAGGATGGGGAAATATGTTCCATCGTTTTTCCAATAACGCGGGAGTAACAAACATGAGACCTGTCATACATAATAGATATAGATTAGGGCACTAGTCACCCGTCTTTTTTAAAAATAAAAATAAAAGATAAATGCATCAAAAATGAGGGGGTGTTTTTGGACTCCAAACGAGTCTCTTACACACACTCCTACACACATCAAGTCAGCCTGTTAGGAATAAAAACAGAGCCTCCTTAGGACATACTAATAAATCATGTATTAAAGATAATCATTATTGGTTTTTAAGGCACCACTTTTTTCTTCTGTCTAGCAAGTCACGGATCTTGTAATTAAATAAGGAAATGCAGGAACACACACACACACACAAACACATATATATATATATATATATATATATATATATATATATATATATATATATATATATATATATATATATATATATATATATATATATATATATATATATATATATATATATATATAAAAATGGGATAAGTCAGGGATAAAAATAAAATATTTTCAATGCGTGTATTTTGATACCAACATTATTTATTTCACTGCATACTTTTAGAAAACATGATGTCTGCAAATGTTGTTCTTGGTTCGGTCAATAACTTACCAAAAAATATGTAAAAGTAAATATGTCGCTATTGAAAAAAAAACCCCAGTAAAACAGGAAAAGTAGAAATTTTCCAACTTTATTTTATTGTTTTTTTTTTCATAGACTCTACACTCTGATATTTGCTCTAACCCTCCGATGGGACTGTTTAAATATTTTCTTGAAATACAATTTTATGTTATAGCTTGTGAATGTCATGCATTTCATGTTTTTTCTTGATGGCCTTGCATCATCTGCTGCAACTTTCCCATTCTGGAATGGGATAATTTTATGTATGGGCCCCTTCTCAAGGTTTTTTAATTTCTCATGCGGAGGTTTTTGAGTTTTTCCTTGCCCTCATGTAGGTTTTAGATCAGGGGATGGTGTAAGAATAGCCTTTAGTCTGTACAGCCCTTTGAGACAAATAAACATGACCTGATTTGGCTTGACACGAAAAGCTATCATAATGGATTGTTGAAAATGAACAGCAAATGTACCAAATTTTGACCCTAAACATGTTTTATTCGAATTAAACACAAATATAACTGATCTACTTTTATTTATGAGATTTAAAAACGTGTCAAATATTTATTTTTTAAAGGCCTAAAATCTGAAGAATTAATTATTTAAAAAATTGTAGTATCATTGAATTCAAAAGGTTGAAAGTCAATCCTGGAATCAAAGTTTGTAATAGCATTTTAGAGGAACTCTCCATTTAAGATAAAAACATTGCCTTGCTGCACTTTTGTTGGCAAGGAACTACAGACACTGCCCGACCTGCGAACAAGTCATGTTCCGGACGATCGATCGTAAGTTGAATTTGTTTGTAAGTGGCTTCAGTGCTATTTTTTGTATGTTTATGGTTTATATAAGTATGTTTAAGGCTTGTATAAGTAACCTGTATTGGTTTTTTACCAAAAAAAAATATACATTTCATTAAAGAATTTGCTCTATAAAGAGAGGTTTTGCTTACTTTTGGGAGTTGCGCTTCCAGAGGTCCTCCTCCGTAGTAAATAGTGGCCAAAAAAAGAGTACCGATGATTTTCTCAACCGCACCGAGCTTTCTTATTCCACTTTAGTTTCAAAAGAAATGGCTCACCTCTTCCTTACACTTTGCAGCAACCATAATGAATGAAGGCACGAGATATAAAACAATAATAACGTGAAAGTTCTTAACGCGCTAGTGATACAGTACATGTTGTTATGATTACACACAAACCAGGAAGTAGAAGCCGGATTTCTTCTTCGGGATGGATGCTGGGTGAGTAGTGCGGCATTCTCCAACGTTGTGACCGCTTAAGACAGCCAAGTAGCCTGCAAAACGGTACTGAAAATATGTTACCATTGCGATTTTCTAGTAAATATGATTTTAAACTGACATGATGTTTTAGTGGTTGACTTAACTTCTAATAATCACCACCTAGTAATTACATTGTAATGAAACTCTAATAACATGCGTTATTTTAGAAATTCATATCAAAACCGTAACAATCAGTAACAAAAAGTTGATCTCAGCGACAAGAGGGTTTGTGACCTCTGGTGTAGTGCAACTGAAATTTGGTCTTACAAAGCATAAGGAATAACACAAACTACAGAGACTTAAAGTGACCATTTTTTACATTTTTTAAAGTAGCCACGTTATGCTCATGAAGTTTATCTGTTTTTTTCTCACAGACTTGCGCCAAGAAAACATTATCAATTCTCATGTGTATCAAATGAAAGGATTCTGCTCTTTTAAGTAGAGATAGTATAATTTATTCCTTTTTTTATTTCAACTTTTTTTTTAAATCACGTATAAACTAGAGCAGCACGGCGGCGCAGTGGTTAGCGCTTGTGCGGCACAGTACATGTCATGGGAACCTGTCGTGGGTTCAAATCCAGCTCCAGACTTCCTGTGCGGAGTTTGTATGTTCTCCCCGTGCTTGCGTGGGTTTCCTCCAGGCACTCCGGTTTCCTCCCACGTTCCAAAAACATGCATTTCAGGTGAATTGGCCGGTCCAAATTGTCCCTAGGTGTGAATGAGCGAATGAGTTGTCTGTCCCTGTGTGCCCTGCGATTGGCTGGCAACCAGTTCAGGGTGTCCCCTGCCCACTGCCCGGAGATGGCTGGGATGGGCTCCAGCCCCCCCGCGACCCTAATGAGGACAGGCGGTACGGCTGATGAGATGAGACGTATAAACTAGATTGCGCATAAGGTTTAAAATAGCCACATACTGAAAATAGTTCGTATCGAAAATATTAATAAAACATGTACGCAGACAACGATAATTACTTAGATGTGTGGATAATACACTGGTAAAAAAGCTTGAAATTTACCTTTTTCAAACAATTTACTGTACCTTTAGGCTGTGCTTAAACGGCAAAAACCTGTATCATATTTTACACAAAAATTTCATTTTTTGACTTGATCGTTGTTGTCACTGTTTTCCACTTTTACTTTCCCTTATCACTAACTTTCTCGGGATCCGTTATTCGAGGTAGATCACAATGAAATGAGATGTGATCCTTTTCAAACACAAATGGATGGCGCTGATTGAACAGGAAGGAGAGATTGAGCAGGGCATTATCAACACCTACTGTGTGGTTGACCCTTCAGTTTTTTCTCCTTAGCATTATTTTGCCATGGCATAGGCCCGCAGCCCACTTTTGAGTCCCGACAAACCAGTTTAGAAACACTGCCCTAATCCAAACGCATACCTGTCAACCATTACGTTTTTGCCGTACAAAGTACGTTTATTATGCATTTTAAGACATGTACGACGTACGAGAAAATCTGTACGGAAAAACGCAAATTTGTCAATTATGGGTACCATCCGGTATAGACCGACTATCACGAAACGGCAAATCAATCAAGTCAAACAAGTTCGCCGCGGTAGCCTCTATTTCGGTATGTTTTTTTTTTTTGTTGCAAACGAAGCATTCGGTTTGATGTAGTGAAAGGAAGTCCGTCTCTTTTCAAAGAACCGGCTTTTTCGGCTCAACTCATTGAATAGAGCCGGCTCTCAAATGGCTCATTTGCTTTGATGCATTATATTACGAATTATTATGTTGTATAAAGTAGTTAAGAAAAAAAGGAAGAATCAAAGGAGAAAATGAAAAAAGACAGGTTTGTGGTTATCCCTTTAATCAGTATATTACCAACAATAATTTGATGCAGAAAATGAATTCATAATTTGAATAAGAAAATGTATCATTCTACTTACAGCACGGCGGCGCAGTGGTTAGCGCTTGTGCGGCACAGTTCATGTCATGGGAACCTGTCGTGGGTTCAAATCCAGCTCCAGACTTCCTGTGCGGAGTTTGTATGTTCTCCCCGTGCTTGTGTGGGTTTCCTCCGGGCACTCCGGTTTCCTCCCACGTTCCAAAAATATGCATTTCAGGTGAATTGGCCGGTCCAAATTGTCCCTAGGTGTGAATGAGCGGATGAGTTGTCTGTCCCTGTGTGCCCTGCGATTGGCTGGGAACCAGTTCAGGGTGTCCCCTGCCCACTGCCCGGAGATGGCTGGGATGGGCTCCGGCCCCCCCGCGACCCTAATGAGGATAAGCGGTACGGCTAATGAGATGAGATGAGATGAGATCATTCTACTTAATTATATTTGCATGTACTTTTTTCCTTCTACAGTGAACGTCCAAGCTATTTAATATTTGAACTTTTTTTATAATAAACCTCATTTATGTCGAGCAACTCAGGCTCTCACAATAAAATGTTAATTAACAATATATATGATATAACGAAACACATGTGCAATATAACATGTTAAACTACATAAATAAACACGTTTGAAAAAAAAAATATGGTGTAAGATTATTTTTTTATTTTGTAAGGGAAAATATGACAGTTTGTAAGGGCATGGAGCCGTGGAGGTTCAGGTATGCAAACTGTTGTTGCAGGTAAAAAAGTTCAATCTTGTAAAAAGTCAAATCCTTACTCCATCAAGTTTTCAAACAATAACAGAACATTTGGCCTACACAATATTGGCTTGATTATTTTGGCGTGAATTTTTGTGTCGTGACCCAGCAATAGAGAAACATTCCGACATGCCAAAACCCAACACAATCAACCCTGGCACAGAGAAACACGATTAGCCTCATTAAGGTGCCCTCCAAATCCATCATGTATAAGTCAAACGACCGAAATGAAGTCATTAAAGTTCAACAGGTAAGACTTTTTCCGCCACACGCGGGTCCCGCGATCACCTTTCATCGAGGCGCCACCTTTGAACGACGACGCGCAAGAGTGTGTACGATAAATGGAATAATTCATGACGCCGTCATTAAAATTGAGAACTTTCTTTTCCGTGCACTTGCGACGTCGTTTTGAAATTATACATAATGGACCAGAGAGGTTCTGAAGTTCTCCGGAGCTGCACTAGCTACTAGTACGGCGACGAGCGACAAATGCCGCCCCCACCTTGCGTTTCACCCTGCAACAGAGAAGAGGGTAACGACCGAGGCTTTAATTATGTGCGTGCTTGGGGATCATTACCTTGGATGGCGATGCTGAGTCTTTCCACGTCAGGAAGTGCCTTGTTCCTCAATCGCAGGATAATAAGCACCTGAAGACCTGAAGTTTAAAACAAAATCCTGTTCTCCTACATAAAACCAGTGGCAGGTCACCTACTATTAAAAAGGAAAAAAGTCAATTAATCACATAATATTTCCACTTTGATTACATTATTGATTTAATCACAAATTCACTTGATCGGGGTCTTTAAATACCATATATACTCGCATATAAGCCGACCCCCTTAAAGTGCTTTTTTTGTATCACTAGGAGGTACTAAATATTACACACTGTCCTCTTAATGTTGGGTGTATTTTTGATTTTATTTTTTTAATTTTTGCTGACTCCAGTTAAGTGACTTTGACTTTCCATTTCTGATACGTTACAGGCATTTTAAATAAAGTATCATGACATCATATCTTTTGTAAAGGTTTAGTAAACAAAACGTTTTATGTTTATCTGATTAATCCATCAATTGTCAGGACCAGAACGGAGACAGAACCCACTTGCGCTGTGTTTCTCACAAGTTTTATTGGAAGAAAAAGAAAGGGTTGCACCCACGATCCGGTGATTGCTGGACGCGGGAGGCAGGTCACTCTGAACGCGGAAGTCGATCTTTAGTGTCGAGCGATAGCGGTGTCGGGAACGGAAAAACGGTGCAGGAGAGCAAAAATGTGGTCGGGGTCAGAAACGGGTCGTAAACCAGGAATGGGGAGTGGACGTGTTTGGGGGACAAAAAGAGGTCGAAAGCCAGGACAGGAGACTAGACGTGGTAGACGTGCTCAAAAACGGTTCGAAGCCGGGGGACAGACAGGAGCAAAAAACAGGTGGGAGTCAGGGTCGAAAAAAGGCTTGCCTAGTGTTAACTGAGGTTCGCAGACGGACTGACAAAAGGCGACAGACAGGAGTGAGTGTAGATAGGGACAGAGAGCCAATCAAAATCCGAGGCAGTTGGCGCCAAAGGAGCGGGCACAGGTGAAGCATATCGGTAATCATGACATAAATGAAAAAAAAACTGTTAAATGGATCCTTTATTTAAAAATAGTTGCATTACTATAATATACATAAATCAAAGTGCTTAAAGGTCAACGCTTACACTTGAAGAATTTCCAATTTAGCCGTTCCAAAAATAAACTATATATCAATTATCTTACTTTTATTTGCTTACAGAATGTGAGTAATTTAGTAGCAATAAGACTGATCTCAGGAAAACCACGCCTTACCCAAAAAGCACGCACTCCCGTTGTGTTCAAAGACCAACTAAGCAGTTAGAACGCAACTGGCATCTGATTGTTTGTTTTTTCACATGTCTTTGAGTGTTTTTTTAAGTAAGGTTCACCTGAATAATTGTATCAATATACTTACTATAAGCATGGCTGAGAAAAGTCAGAAAAAATAGTATGTGTTTAATCTTTGTGTGATTGAAGGTGACTCAAATTTAGGCATGACATTTAACTTTAAAAAAGAAACTAATGATTCGTAAATCACATTTGAAGAATGAGTTCATCTGAAATAGACACTTCCAGTTTTTCAATGTTTTATGCAGACCGTTGTTTCATTAGTGCTGCCATTCTAAACAAATCCCTCGCGAGGGGCTGTGGGTTCAAACTGCACTGTTGCAAATACTTGGATTTTCTTTTGAATCGAATCAGGTGGAGAACCCCCACCCATTCCCCTCGTGCCGTAGCGTCACAAAGGGAAATATCCCCCCATACAATATTAGAGGGGCAAACAAACATGGAATGAAGACCTCCGAATCCAAAAACAAAGGTGTACACAAAAAAAAGTGTTTCTGTTTGACTTAAATCTGATCCGCATATGTCTGCCTTACAGGTGAATTTGAACTTCATTCAGGAAGCGAGGACTCATTAAAAGTACAACAGACAAGCTAAAATGTATTGCATTACCATAGTAATTAGAATAGGATTTCCGCTCCCTGAGCATTATAATGGTTATTTGTTTGGAATCTTAAGCCTTTCAAAAACAAACATATATATAGTATGTACCATCCATCCATTTTCTCTGCCGCTTATCCTTAGCACGGCCTCGGTGGTGCTGGAGGACATCCCAGCTTTTTTCCGGCAGTGGTCAGGGGACACCCTGAACTGGTTGCCAGCCAGTCGCAGAGCACACAACTGACTCACGCAATCACACCTAAGACAAGTAGGACCAGCCAATTACCCTGACACGCATGTTTTTGGCTGCAGTAGCTGGAATTGAACCCTGGACTTCCGCACCTGGGGGCTGAGCGCTAACCATCCAGCCGCTGTGCCGCTATTGCTGATCAATGGAGTATTTATTGCCCAACTATTAAATGGACTAAGGATTACTAATCTTTTCAAAGCTGTAAGGTTATTATTTCTTTACCGTTTAATGTAAAAGGCTAACAGTTTGATATACTGTACATTTGTTAAATAACTTCTAGTGGTATTAGTACGTTCTTACCATGTTAGTATCCCGTTATTAATTAGTGATTGTTAATAGGGTGGGTGGATGGATATATGGATGGATAGAGATAGACAGACAGACAGATACAAATATATTTAGAGTGATTAGATTTAATTGGATTCGATCAAATCAGTTTATATTACAAACGATTAGATTAAATTGGATTACTGTAGATCAGTTTAAATTTGATACGATTCAATCAATTCAGATCGGGTCAGTTTAGTATAGATCAGATTCAATCAGTTTAGATTAAAATACATTTGATTTGATTTATATTAGATAGATTAGATTTAAATTGGATGGACTCAATTTATGTTAGATAAATTAGATGAGAAAACTAAGAAAAGCCTTACCTTAGAGGGAGGTGACATTATTCAGTTGAGTGTCCCTCTAATGATCGTGAAATCAGCACGTTTTAAACGTTAAGGATTCCACACATCGAACACTTATGACTAATAGTGACGTGCTGTCCGGGAAGGGAGTTGAGGTGTGCCTCACCTGTCCTGATGGAAATATGAAATAAGAATATATTAGTCAGTTATATTTCTTCAGTGTTAAAGTCTTTTCTCAATATGACTTCAAATCTTTCGTTTATGTCTTTCAGTATCGCAAAATTTTCACATTATCTTTCAAATATTATTAATGTAATTTTAATCTAGGCAGCACGGTGGGGCGGTGGTTAGCGCGTGTGCGGCACAGTTCTGAGGTCATGGGTTCAAAACGAGCTACCAACCTTCCCGTGCGGAGTTTGCATGTTCTCCACGTGCTTGCATGGGTTTCCTCTGGGCACTCTGGTTTCCTCCCACATTCCAAAAACATGCACGTCAGGTTGATTGGCCGGTCCAAATTGTCCCTGAATGAGCGAGCGAGTTGTCCGTCTCTGTGTGCCCTGCGACTGGCTGGCAACCAGTTCAGGGTGTCCGCTGCCCACTGC
This sequence comes from Urocampus carinirostris, assembly GCF_059441175.1. Lineage (NCBI taxonomy): Eukaryota > Metazoa > Chordata > Actinopteri > Syngnathiformes > Syngnathidae > Urocampus > Urocampus carinirostris. The sequence goes on from NC_142356.1 coordinate 23,159,706, forward strand.
CCGAAGATGGCTGGGATGGGCTCTAGCACCCCCGCGACCCTACTGAGGATAAGCGGTGCAGATAATGGATGGATGGATAATTTGTACCTAACGTATTCTCATGCCGAGTGTCTGCAGATGAAGAGTATTGCACACAATTCTCTTGCCTCATAGTAGAGGGCGATAGTGAGACCAAGGATTCTGATTTTGTGCACACCTCAGCCTCAAACAGTAGAAATAGTGATAGTATAAACAAGTTAACAATAAGTCAAGTCATTCAGTATTTTTTTTCTTTCATTCATAGTTTTGTTTACATAATGAAGAATTGCCTATCTTGTGATGCTTTTAATCAAAAGGAACAGCTAATAGACTTCATTTATAAGTTAAGGTAAGACTCCAAAACTTATTATCCAAGTTAAAATGTATCTGTTTCCTTTTTCTCTTCGAATACGAGGTAAGTTCATTTTTTTGTACTTTAAGTATGTATTTGTTTATTTGTCTGACTGTTCCTCACCAGACACGAACAGAAAAAAGCCCTGATGAGTCGTCAAAATCAGAGCATGGCAGCAAACGGGGAAAAAATCATTGTCTCCTCTCTGCCAAGTCTGAAGGACATTCCCATCTTCCAATATCACAACAGAAAAACAACAACACCTCTGAACCCAGCGCCTACCTCTTTACAGAAAATTTCTTCCCCAGGGCCATCATCACCCTAAACAAGTGCGCAAGACTGTGGAAAATATTTATCTTGCTAATTTTATTTAAAAATGGGTATTCATGTCGTATTTATTGATTTATTTTGGAATTTTGTTGATTATAAATTTTGCTGCACCATTGATACTTTACACTATTTTTCATTGCACTTAAATTACAACTTGGGCCATTCTCAAAACACTACATTGTAATTATTTTTCACTATAATCTTTAAATTATTTTTGTCTTTTAAATCTATATTACAGTTTTAGCCTGGAACGCGACATCTGAAATGGTTGCAAATAATGTTCCCTGTGTTGTTATCAATGACAGTAATAACAGTCCGTTCTACAGCGCTTGTTTTACCGTTCTCGTCTCGGGACCTGGATGTTGATTTGAACGTGCAGTGGAAGAAAAGTTATGTCCTTCTTCAGCGTTTCTGGAAAAAATGCAAATTAGCTGCATTTATCAGCAAGTTCATTCTCATTTAATAGCATTCTCCTCATCTCCATCAGTATTCGTCGAAACAATCAATATCATGATTTGATAATGCCACCATGTAGAAATATTTTCATTCCCCTTAACCAAAAGAAAAGACAACACTTCTGCGTAAACTCAACTTTTTAAAAATTCCTTTGACTCCGTCATACACAATTTATTATTCATCCCAGTCTTCTGTATTACAAATGGTCTCCCGATTAGGACAATCCGGGGTTCCTCCAAACTATCAGGAGGGAAATGTTTCTTTTTATTGTTTTTTTTTTGTATTTCGGTATTCTTTCCCCCAACGACGGCAGTCAACTGAGAGGCGGTGGCCCCGCTGAGGGCCCCTCCGACGACGCCAGAATGTCGCAAGAGGGGAGAGGAGAAAAAAAAAATCATCACTCTGTTCCACTTGAGACAAACGCAATTTCATATTAATGAATAATTGAGAAAGTTTCTCAAGTAGGTTGGCGTTGATGCGCACTAGCGTCACATCTATCTGTGTCATGGCTCATTGTGAGTCGGAAGACTTTGTCTGTCTTCCTACGAGGGTCGCGACATCAAAACTCAAATGGAGAATGCTCGAGGTCTACGTTTTCACGCACAAATATGCATAGGCTATACATACAGTATGCATACATTACAAAATAAGGATGTTCGACCCATAAAAATACCTAACTCTTGTGCGATCACCGATACCCACACCAGATACTACACTGACGATTAATGTCTGGTGACGCAAAGTCATATTTACGAATAATTTAACCGACATCTTATTCATCGTATGATTGGCAAAGCGAAAAAGCAATATATAAACTGTAACATAGAAAACACGTGTTTCTTTTGTCCTAACGTAACTTCTAAATGAAGTCTAAATAAAAGCATCAATAGATAGGTAATCCTCCATTATGCAGAAAGTCAATGCAATAAGAGCATAATTACTGGATAGCTGTCACGATTACTCATTACACTCACCTGTGCCCGCTCGTTTGGCGCCAGCTGGTGCTTGTTACCTGATTGGTTCCCTGTCCTACTTAAGCTCAGTGCTTTCACTCACCTCTTGTCAGTCCGTTACCGAACCTCTGTTTACAAAAGCTAAGCATTTTTGACTATGACTCCCGCTGGTCCCGTTTTGTCATCCGTTCCTGATTTCCGAGTTTGTCTAGTGCTACGACACATTTTTCTGACCCCGACCACGTTTTGATCTTCCCTCCTGGCTAACGACCCGTTTTTTTGTCCTGACCACCTTCTGATCTCCCGTCCCGGCTACGACCTGTATTTTTTTTCGTCTAACCTCTCTACGGTCTCCCGCTTCTGAAGATCCACTTCCGCATACAGTACACGCTTCGATCCCGTGAGCAGCTTGCTTCCCGCGTCCAGCGAGGACCGGATCGCTGGCACTGACTTTCTTCTATATTTCAATAAACTTGTGAGTAACGTTACGCATCTGGGTCCTCCTTGTGTTCGGTTCTTGACAATAGCTTAAGTTGCTGTTAGCTTGCTAATACTATCATTAATTATATCATCACTTTTTGTGGCTGAGCTGTGCCCTGAATCAAAATCATTAATTTCTCTATAGCCCTCTGCCATGAGGCAAGAGAATTGTGTGCCTCACTCTGCATCTGTAGACGCTCAGCTCAGTAATACGTTAAATACTAGTTGTATTAAAAGTATTTATGGTTTGTGAAAAATCTGGAATTTTGAAAAGGATTAAAAAAACAAAACATCGAGATGTTAAAAGAGGAAGAACTTTAACTCTGAATAAATATAACAGTTTGATACATTTTTAAATGTTTATTTCCATGAGGACAATGGGTTATCGTTGGGATTAACCCAGATACCTGGTATTGATCCTAAACTATGCATTAAATGGTAATAAATTGTCAGCAGCCGTAAAGCTGGAAAAATATGTAATTTTTTGGGGGAAAAAAGATAAAACTGCAAAAAATTGTATCTGCTTTTGATGTGAGACAATAATCTCAAATATTTTTTATAGTATTTTAAAAAGAAAATATCCATAATCAATTGCAACTTCATGTCAAATAAATTTTGTTTAAAAAAATGGCAATTAACAGTTGAATTTGGTAAAAAATCCAACAAATCAGTATCAATTTATTTTCCTTCTTTATTTAATTCACTTGTGTGTTTTTTATTTATTCTTTATAATTGTATTTTTTTTTAAAGTATATCTTATTATTAAGTATATATTATTAAGGTTCTTTGTGTGTGTGTGTGTGTGTGTGTGTGTGTGTGTGTGTGTGTGTGTGTGTGTGTGTTTTAACCACTGCGTCGACAGTGTGTATCATATAACCACTAGATGTCACTGTATGTGTAACGCAACCCAAAACAAGTGCTACAAAGCAAAAGGAAGCAAACAAAGTACTCAAATTCACCGAAACTCACAATTTAATTAAAAAAGAAATTCCCAGACAATTTGAGGTTTTTGGGGAACCGTAGCAGCAAGATGCTCGACAATCATGTCTGCTCCCTTTAAGAGAGGCTCATGTTGTTTAAATAAATGCTGAATTATTTACTTACTTATTATTTACTTACCTGCATGCACGTTTATGTGCCAGTTCATATAGTTTTGCTTATTATTTAAATCAATATTATTCTTTGTATGAATGGAGTTTTTTTTTAACCACTGAGAGGTGCTAAATAATACACACTGTTCCTTTAGTAACTATTTTTTTAAATCCCTAAAGAAAAAATCATTATTATGTGAAACACTTAATAAAAATTGTCAAAAACTCACTATCTTCTGTATATGCTAATGCTAACCGAGCCCGACGCTGCCCTCTTGACCACCTGTCGGGCCGTCCCACTAAATATTTCACGGCGGCTCTTGCTGCTTCCTCCAAAGCGCTTTTGATGTTTTTTTTGTTGCCGGTTCTCCGCTTCTTCATCCTCCGCGGGAATCGCCGTAAAATCATTCCACCGCTTCCCTTTCATGCGCCCAGAACTTTGCGTTCCGTTCGGACGCGCGATGCCGGAGAACGCTTTTCTTTTCTGAGCTCAACACGCTCATGAGCGCCCCCCACACCACTTGGAGCGCCTTTGATGAAAAGCGACGGAGATGAGGAGGTGCTGCAGGATGCCTTCTAAAGGTCTCTTGGAGGCTGATTAGCATCAGGGAGTCGGAGCGTGGCGGCTTCCTGCTAATGAGCAGAAATGCTGCTTGGGTGTCGTTCGGAGGTTGGGTCAAGACTTATTACAGGCGACGTTTTCATCGCGTTGTCGCTCGTGCCAAGTTACTTGAAAGCTCCTCTGCTCTTCTGCAGCTATTTTGGCACCTTGCGCTGCCGCTCGGCCTACATGGGGGAGGGCAGGTCACCCAAGCGTTGGCAGCAGGCGCGAGAAGCCTGGCATCCTTACGCTAAGTGAAGAAAGCGCTGTGACCACTTGGGTGAAGCGGATACAAATATCATTATTATCGATACTAAGCAAGTACTTCGGAACCGATCGATACTATTGTCCTCGGATCGATATGTCACCCCTCACCCTATTTTCTCAAAGTGCCACTTCTATATCTAGAGCATAGTCCTTCTCTCGCTCAACCAGCACAGAAAAACTCTCTCTAAGTTTATATGCCTGTTTGTGTGACTTACAGGCACACTTTTAGCTCCTCCAGAGGTAAGATAGGGCCTAAAAAATTCAGCCCAACCCAACCCGAGTTGCGGGTACAGACGCTCCCCTAGTCGGCACCATTACGTAAAACGGTAGATAAGAACATTTTTTTCGGGATGTAGAAAAATATCCGGACACTGCTGTAAATTAGATTTGGTATTGTGTGCACCTTTTTCCGAGTACAGGTCATTGCTATAGTGCTTCTTTCTGCTGCTACCGTTGTGTGGTGGCGCTGTGAGAGGTCACCCAGCATTTACCTCCATGTACTGTATCTCTAGCGCGCCAATACCCTTTTAGCGTTTTTACTGCATACATTCAAGATGGTTGGTGTAAAGTGTAAAGAAGAGGCGAGCTGTTTCATTTGAAATGAAAGTTGAATAAGAAAGCTTGATGAGGTTGATGAGCCACATATTTACCACATAGTAGGACCTCTTGAACTGCATCTTCCAAGAGTAAGTTAAACAGAAATGTATCCATCTTTATAGTGCATAATATTTTATGAAATGTTTATTTTTTAGTACAAAACAATACAGGTTACTTATACAAAGATTAAACATACTTATTAAAACCTTAAACATACATTCCATATAAGATATAGCCCTGAAGCAACTTACGAACAAATTCAATTTACGGAAGATCGTCCAGAACTTATCTTGTTCATAAGTAGGGCAGCGTCTGCATTTAAACCTGAACCCGCCGAAACCTGACAGATTTACTTGATTTGATAAACATGCCGAAATAAACCCAAAGCTTTACTTTGGCTGTGCGTACCTCAGCGCTAAACTGTGTGTTTCAGCTTTTCTATGTAGCATAGGGCCTAAAAGAACAAGTGAAGTGCGCAAGTGCCGAAGTGCGCATTTTGGCCATGTGCAACTAACGAAAGTGAAAGTGAAACTGAACAAAATAAAACGACTAGAAAATCATATTCTGCAGATTAAGAGCTGCAAATAGTGAAATATTTGGACAAAAGGCCATAACAAAGTTTGCAAAGCTTGTAAGGTAATGGCAAGAAGCGGAAATGACGTTTGATTTGAGGCAGGTGAAGGGAGGAAGCGACGCGTCTTTTACCCTAACAACAAGGATGAAAATTTCTTCAGATTTAGTGATTTGGAGATGAAGAAAAACAAAACGTTGAGAGAGAAGCCCAACCGGCCCGACTTATTGAAGCTTCGGGCCAGGTTCGGGTCGGGTTTGGGCCCGTGCATTAATATCTTACCTACCCTTTAAAGTGACCAAACAGCACAATATTTATTTGCGTTTTTTTGCACAGCCTTGAACAATCTTTTTGTTTTATCAGGGTAGATGATTGAAAATCATGTAAGCTCCCCCTAGGTGAGCCTCTTGTAATTTAGAATAAATGCAAATGTATTCTAGGAGAACATAAAATGCAAGTTTCAGGTTTGGCCCGGGCCCAATTAAGATCTTACCTCTAGCTCCTTCAACTTGCCTGCCAAGCAAAAGAGAGGGCCAATTGTTCACGCAAATCATTATTAGAGGCGAAATATGATAGAGGGAATTGGGAGACCAGCGTGTAGTGGGTGTTTTCCAACAACATAGAAGGACAATGCCTTTGTGTGGTAAAGTGGTCTGCTACTGTGGCAAATTATCATAAACACATGTAAAAAGAGAGCAACGAGCTGCAACCAAAAATGTAAACATGTTTCTCCTTCTGCACAAAAATTTGTAAATCCGTTTTCACTGTGGCAACAGAGCCAAAAGGGCTTGATTGTTGCTGATTTTTAGGTTTGACTCTCTTGACTTTAGTTCTGTAACAGTTATTGTCATAAAGGTATTTGACTTTCTAAAACTAAGGTTTTGAGATTGTATTGTTGACACTATTTGCACTTTCTGACCTAATTTTCAAAATATTGTGCAATTGAGGGAATGGTTGACATGTTGACATCGTTATATTTGAATGTTCATTAAATTGCTGCTTTTTTATTTAACTCTCTTGGCTTTTGTCTGAGCGCAGGCATAGCAAACTCAGTTTGGCTCGGAGACCGGATCCAAACTGTAAGTCCTCAGGCGGGCCGGGTCAGTAAAAATATGTCAACGACACCCTTTTAGCTTTCTTTTTAGTACTATGCCTTATCATTCAGCCTACATTTGTAGACTATCCTACAAAGTATACTCACACAAGACAAGGGACTTGTAAGCTATCCATCGATCTATCCACCCTGGTCATATCCCTCGAGAGGGGTGACTGACCGCAAGACAAACGCATACACAAAAACAAAAAACAAAAAGAAAAAAGAAAAAGTAGCAAAAAACACAAAAAAATTGACCATGGCCAACCCAAATGCCCAAACACCCAAACAAATTAAGAACCTCGGCACCCAAGTTGGTCATGCTTTCATCCCTCCAGATGAAACGTGACACAAGAAAACCATGTCCCTCGGGTCAGGGTGACACAACACACTCTTTTGTTCAATAGCAGGGCCCGACAGCTTTCACTGGTTTACCCCTGCCGCATCATACGGGTGCCCTGCCCATCCCTTAGAACACTTCCAAACATCCCACATCCTTTCAAAACACCTCTCCACTCATTCCTAACACCAATAAGAGGTTCCACCACATTTAGACCTTTTTCTTACAGTGCACTCATAACACCATTTATTCACAAACATTGGGGAAAAAATGTTTTTTTATGTTTGGCATTTAATGTGTTAAATGTGGGTTGCGTCGTTAGAGGTGTCCCTATGTTGAAAGTTAAATATTTTCTCAATTAAGTATGTGTTCACAATGCCCAACAGAGTCCAAAAGGCCCTTATGCTTTATTTTGCATAGCGTCCATCTGCTTTTTATCTTACTGTTACCAGACGGTTCAGGGCAGAACACAGTAAGTTCGAGGGAAGGGGTCTGGGGGGACCGCTTGAGAGAGACACAGTATTTTTCTATTTCTATCCGTCAGTAAAGCATAAAAATGGTATAATCATAGAAAAACCTGCTTCTAGTAAGTCCAAACGCCAACCAAAACTCCCAAAATGATGAAAAAAAGAGTTTGTTCACTCGTGTCTAAGAAATGCATGTACTTGCACGCAAAACATAGACAGGCTGCCGAAGGTGACAACGAGCTTTAGCAGTGAGCGGGCGATAACATCAGATCAGGCTAAAGCTGAGGAAAATTTCCTGTTGACAATATCTGTGTATTATTTGTTATTACAACATTTATTTCAGCCTAGTCATCCTGGAAGGGGGATTACCCCATGTGCAGTCCCTTCTCAAGGTTACTTCATTTTCTTCATGTTAAGGTTTTTGAGGTTTTCCTTGCCCTCATGGAGGTTTTAGATCAGGGGATTGTGTAATAATAGTCTGTGGTTTGCAATCATCTGTGGTCTGTGCAGCCATTTCAGACTCCTTGATTAAGGGCTATACAAAAACATGACTTGACTTGACTTGGATGGAAATAAACAAGAGACTTTCTTTTTTTTGACATTCTCAGAGATCTATGAGCCTATTCCAGCCTACAGACTGTATGTTTGCCATGTCTTTCTTACCGTGCATAAAAATAAACAGAAAATACAAAAATTCGGGAATATTAGCAGAAAAGTGACCGATTGTAATTGCACAATGAAACAGTCCTGGTCGGCCCTACTACCTGACGCTTGTAAAACTGGCCAAAAGTTCAGCAATTGAAAATAATGATGTTTAATGAATAAGTATGGAGGTTCGACCTACTTTTCCTTTAATGAGTCTTTTATGGAGCAACAATGTAAAGAGAGTCTTTCGGAAGCGGCACCCTTAATGACATTCAGAGTCTTGTGCCCCGGTGTCAGGCTCGCCTCAACAACTAGTTTTTTCTTTTATTTTCGTTCTTTCTTATGTGTCTTTTCCCTGTTCGGGAAGGAAAAAGAAAGGCAAAAAAGATCTAAAAGCTTTTTTTTATTCTCTTCGACTGAATTTACATCTTCCCCTCGTTTTCTCCCGTGTCGGAGAATTCTAATGAAGGGCAGAGCGGGATATCTACAGGGATGCGAGAGGACCTGGAGACAGGAGAGGATGCAGCCGCGGATGGTGAGAAATTTCCATCAAAAGTACAATCAGGTTGGAATTTTAAAAGTGAATGTTTAAGTAGTCTATGAGATAGGCTTTGATTCGCACTCTGATCAAACTCGAGACATCGCATTCGGAGAATAATGATTTTTACGCCCTTAATTTTTACGCCTTTTCCATACAGGTAAGGGAGAGAGCAAAGCCCAGTGGTATTGTCCCCTTGTACCCCCACCGTACTATCTGAGAGTGCGCCAGCCTTTCTTCTGCTACATTAGACGCAGGCAAAAAGAATGGTAAATGGAGATGCAGCATCACAAATCAGTGCAGTGCAACGTAGTGTACGGCATTCACAAAAGGGAAAATCAAGGGGAGCTATAAACTTTTATTTCAGACTGCTTCGATAATTCAAATATCGTATTTATTCAAGTATAATACACACTGGTGTATAACAAGTACCCCAATTTTTTTATAAAAAAATCGGTAACAAAGTTTTTTTCACTTGTTCTCAGCTCAAACTATAAGCATGTTGTTGAGTATTTGCAGCAATAATTTCAATCATCTGTTGATAACATAACTCCGTCCATCCATCCATCCATTATCTGCAATGCTTATCCTCAATAGGGTTGTGAGGGTGCTATTTTCGGGAGGTGGGCAAGCCACACCCTGAACTGGTTGCCGGCCAGTCAAAGGCTCACACAGATATACGATCATCCACTTGCTCATTCACACCTAGGGACACTTTGGACACGGGGAGAACATGCAAACTCCGCACAGGAAGGCTGATAGCTGGATTTGAATCCATTACCTCAGAACTGTGCCGCTGACGCCCCTCTAAATACAGTGCCAACATAAAATTTACAACATATTCATTTAGTGTCTTTTAAAGTCAATTTCATCATTAGAGGAACCAGTTGTCCCCCTCTGACTTTTTTGCATTCATTTCAGGATGACCTGTTTTCTCCACTCTCTTACATTTTTCTCTGTTACTCACCAATAATAGTGTGAAAATCAAATAAAAACTAATACCTTTTCACGTGTAATCTATATCACTGGTAGTCAACGGATTATGATTGGGTAGACTCACCGCAAAAGAAGTTTGATTTCCAATGCATATAATGTTTTGCAATTGTGGTCAGCAATATTTTTGGACTGATCAATCATTGCTCAAAAAAACCTAGTGTTTAACGTGCACCTAGAATTTTTTTAGTAAAAATAAAAAGGATGCTAAACATGAATGAATACTGTATAAACTATGATTGAAGGTACAAGTACTTATTTGTTACATATATTTGCAGGTTCATATAAATATATTTTAAAGTAATCAATCTCAATTGATTTTTTTTATGTTCCATCTAATTTCCAACATTGATCTTAAAATTCACTGGTATTAAATTTTTTCTTTAAATTGTCCTTTTTTAATGCATATGACTGCCACACCAGAAAAGACTCAAGGCACTTAAGATAATTTTCTTGCTTTCAATGATGTAAAATTCATGGCTATAAATTTCCCTTTTTTCAATGTTTGTATTAGTTTTTTAGAGGCAATCTACTTCCATTCGTATATTTTTAATATACTTCTGTTTAATTTTGTCTTTAATAAATTGTGTTTTTTTATTATTATTATTTTTTTACAACTTTTTATCTTTTTTTGCATTTGAACTCAGAAAATCTTCATTTATTCTATATATGTTGAGGATATCTTACTTTGTAGAAAAAAAAGTATATGGGTGCTTTCTTAGTGTTACTGTATATGACACAATCAATTCTTTAATGGGACAGTGTGTATTATTTAAAAAAATAAATTAAAAAAAACCTGAAACAGAAACTGTTGATGTCCTTCTACAGAGCCACAACGGAGCGTATACTGGCATATGGCATTGCAGTGTGGTATGCTGGGAGCGTGGCTGCACACAGGAAAAACTTCAGAAAGTCATCAACAATGTTCCCTCTAATTTTCCACGGGTCTGAGCGTTCACACAAAGTCGGTGAGCAATGCTTGAAACAACAGTGAGCAACGGCAATCCCAAGTGTGGCAAGATAATTAATTATCAAACATGTCCGAAACTTGACACCAAGTTCCATTTTGCTGAGTTTCCGTTAAAGCAAAATGATTTTTCTCTTTTGAATGAATTGACTCATGTACTATTGCAAAGGTTGTACGGCCTACAAACGTTGTTTGTTCTTACAAATTCTTTCACAAGATATCCATTTCTTTTTATTTCCTGGTATATTTTGTCGCATAATATTACCATTTTTTGGGGCTTATTTAGTCGGTTGTACTTAATCACATTTTTTAGTGGAAGTACAAGGTTGGCAAAAAGATTCACTTGATATAATTGGAAATTATTTGAATGCAACACAAACATTTTCTTCTTTTTTCTGTGTTTTTTTCTACTTATTTTTAAATTCCTTTATAAAAAATATCATTGTGTTTATTTTTTCCAAGCTGTTACATTTTTCTTTTTGTTCTCTATTTACTTTATTTCCTACGTTTCTTTCTTTTCTTTTTTTCTGGCTTTTTTCTAAATGTTTCCTTCTTTTTTTCTCTTCCTTTTGTTTCTTTTTTTCTCAGCTTTTCACTACTTTTTCATCTTGGTATTTTTTTCTTTTTTGTTCTATTCCCCCATTCCTTTAAGTCATTTTGTGCATAATTTTTCATAATATTTGGTCATGTTGGGATTAAAAAAGCAAAAACAATCTGAAGAGCCGTTTAGGACCCGAAAGAGCCGGTTCCTTTTAGTGAGCCGAGCCGAAGAAGCCGGTTTTCGACAAACTCTACTGACTTTACTTTTCAACTTCGTTCGACATTGACATTTAGGACACAACGTCAGGGGAACCCGTGTATTTTTACCTTCATGCACTGTAACTTTGACTTAAGTCGCTTCTTAATTAGTAATTTTGAGCCCTCATTTTTGTGCGCTGGCTAGATTTTCTTGTGCGCTGAGAATGTGCGAGCACTGCGCAATTGCGCACGCCCGCAGCTTAAAGGGAACACTGGTCATCAACACAGCCTGGAAAATCATTGGCTGCTCTCTGCCTAGTTTAGAGAACATTACCATCTCCCTGTACCGCAGCAGAGCCAACAACAGAATAAACGACTCCTCTCACCCCGGTCACCACCTCTTTGTCCTACTGCTCTCTGTCGGACGCTGCAGACCCCTTATTGCAAGGACAAGCCTGCTCAGACATAGCTTCTTTGTCAGGGCCATCACCACCCTAAACAGGCAGATTGTGAAGAAAATCCGCATTTGTCTTGTCTAAACAGGTATATAGAAAAACAGGTATATAGAAAAATGCATATTCATGTTAATTTCTCTTCACTTATCCGGGATTCATGTTGCTGCTAGTGTAATTGCACTATTGTTGTGTTGCACTTACCACTTTGGCCAGACTACAAGAACTACTTTGTTAATATTTGCCCATTTATTCTGTATTATTTTTAAATTATATTTCTTTATTTAAGTATTTCATTACATCATTTATGGTTCTGAAGTGCCATCTCTAATTTGAATTGTAAATAATATTCTCTATGTTCTTATTAATAATGATAAAGATAATAAAGACAATTCCAATCTACCGTGGCAAAGGCCGGGTTTGTTTTGAGCAAGCGTGGCATCTATACGTTGGTCGGTTTCAAAATGCGATCTGTCAGGCACGCGTGTTTTGGCTGCGAGCTATTATGCTTTCATGCCCTCTTTGTGTGTGTGCGTGCATGTGTGGAAGGTTTCTGACCAATTATTTTCAGACGGATGCAGGGATGCAGAATGACTCCAAGCATCAGCTCTTATTTTTCAAGCCTTCGCCTTAGGTAAGGGGAACATGGCCGGAGGCTACGGCAACCCCCAAAGGACATGAGTTTTTTTCTGTTTTGTTTTTTTAAACTTTCCAACCGCTTTTAAGCATCACGGGTAGCGTTCATGTGACTAAGCAGTTGCCGGGGACCTTTGCAGGGTTGACCGAATCTCCCCTTGTGTCAAATCATCAATAAAATCTGGGTATCTTGAATCGATCTGGAAATTAATCATTCTTTATATAATCAAATGGGCATTGTCTGTCAGTCCACCAAAAATGAATACTGTCAATCTGTATGTCCATCACTGAAAAGTGGTCCACTGGTCCTCGAACTGGTAGTCCGTCAATTAAGGTAGATGTAGTTTGTCGGTCCATCAGATGTAAGGCTAGTTAGTCCATCAACCAATGGGCATTGTCCATCAACTGCTATTTAATCAAAGAAAGTGGGCATTATCAATCCAGTATACATGTGTTTGTGGATTTAAATAAGGTATTTGACTGTATCCCTTGGCGAATCATGTTGGTGGTGCTTTGGGACTATACGTAAAGGACAGTCTGATCTTGGGTTTGGATTCCTGTTCGACCAGTGTCAAAGTTTGGTCCGCTTTACCGGCAGTCGGGTTTGGTGAGCTCAGCATTGCATTTAGGCTAATGGAAGCTATTTTTCTGTTTTCATACTCAAGCTGCAATCTGGAAGTGACTAGGATGAAGATATACTCTTCTGCATTGGGAGGGGCCAGCTGATGTGGTTCTTCAACAGGTCTTCAATAAGTCGCACCCTCCTCCATTGGTTGAAATCCTACCTCACAGGCCGCACTCAATTCATACAAATTGAATTCAGCATTGCCTTCCACTGCTTTGTGGGTGTCACCCAACTCTACCTTTCCCGCAAACCAAATTCCACACTTTCATCTTCCTCCCTCACCTCTTGTCTATCTGAAATAAAATCATGGTTCACCGCCAACTTTTGAAAGGTAAACAGCAAAAAACAGAATTTCTTCTTGTCGGCACCAAATTCACCTTGACACCTTCTCTCTCCTTAATAACAGTTCCCTAAGTTTTTCCCTTCCCTCAGGTCAAGGGTCTGGGTGTCATCCTCGACAGCACACTCTCCTTCCATTGTCATATAAATAGCATTACTCGGTCCGTTTACTTTCACCTGCACTCCATCAAAAATCTTGGCTCCTCCCACACATACAAAATCCTTCTCTACCTTTTAAGGCCATCTATAACTTTGCCCCTCCTCACATTTCTGATCTTTTTCATATTGACACGCCATCCTGCACCCTCAGAGCAACCTCTTCCCTCCATCTCACTGAACCCATTGCCCGTCTCAGCTCCATGGGGAGCAGAGCTTTCAGGCGCTCTGTCCCCAAGCTCTGGAACTCATTACTACCCAACCTCCGAAATTCAGGTACCCTGTCCCTCTACAGATCCGGACTCAAAATCATTATCTTCCGAATTGCTTACCCATTGTAAACTGCCGAAAATGCCCCCTCTCCCTTTTTTAAACTTTACTATGTTTTTATTTTAATAGTTATTGCTTGTTTATTCTGTTCTAGTTTTATTGTAGTTTTATATTCTGTGTACAGCAACCTTGGGTGAAATGAAAGGTGCTTTGAAATAAAATGTATTATCATTACAATATTATTATGTCTCTATGCTGAAGCAGAATGTCACAATCCTACACTCAGATTCTCGTTTATCTGTAGTTTCCCTCTCTATCACTCTCTGTCCCCCCTCTCTCCAATCCCTTTTGACCTTACTTTGATTGGACACTCCCTTCTGGGTTCAGTTTTCTGACTCACAGCGTCAAGCACTTGTCTCTATTTCCCTCCTATCACGACTATCCTTCATCACTATTTAAACACTCTGTTTCCTTCACTTTGTGCTAGTTAGTTCCCATCCTTTTCACGTCCCGAGCACTCTTGTCTTGGCCTTTTTGTTATTCCCCTGAACACTTGCCTACCTTACAGGATCACCAGTACCGCCTGACGAACTTTTGGACAGTTGCCTTTGCTTCTTCGGTTTACTGGAACACGGAACCCTTATCTGCCTCTTAGATCACGATTGTTGCCTTGCTACCTGACTACCCGTGTACCAAATCCTGCCTAAATAAAGATCACCGTTTACTGTACTTATCTGTGTTTCTGCACTGTGCTACCTTGGTTTTTCTACACGCTTCTTGCGACCCTGTTGACTATTTTGAATGTAACGCTTGATTGTTCGATGATCACGCTTCAGAAGCTTGGCAATTTAAAGAGTGCTGCATCCCTCTGCAAGATATCTCACTATTTTTGACTTTTCAGAGCCTGTCAAGTCCCTCTTCTGACCCATTTTGCCAAAGGAAAGGAAGTTGCCTAATAATTATGCACACCTGATATAGGGTGTTGATGTCATTAGACCACACCCCTTCTCATTACAGAGATGCACATCACCTGATATGCTTAATTGGTAGTAGGCTTTCGAGCCTATACAGCTTGGAGTAAGACAACATGCATAAAGAGGATGATGTGGTCAAAATACTCATTTGCCTAATAATTCTGCACTCCCTGTATAACCTTTATTTCTAGGTTTAGCTAAGGTATTGAAACAGTCCGGTTTGGTGAGATAAGTATGCAGTTCTGCCTTTTTGTATAGGCTTTGGTTCTATTGTCTTGCTCAAGTCAATATCTTCTAGTGTGAAGTGGCTCGGATGAATATAAGATTCTCAGCATTGGGAAGAGCCAGCTTAGAAAGCTGGGTCATCTGGATCACATGCAGCCTGGCTGCCTCCCTGGAGATCTGTGTCTCCATGCACAAAAGAGAATACATCTCTCAGTAGACTTGGAACGTTTCAGGTTACCGTCTGATTAGCTGGACGAAGAGGCTTGGGACAGGAGGTCTTAGCTTCCCTCTTACGACTGTCGCCTAAGTGACTTAACCCTGGATGAGAATTTTAACGGATTGATGGATGTCCATATGTGTATCGATACAACCGTACATGATATCTAGTACTTGAGCTTAGTAAATTTTTAAAACCAACAAGGTTTCGCTTACCCAAGCCTGGCACCTGAGTGTGTGTTTAGCATTTTATGAATTTCAAGTATTGACTTTTCTGGCAAATATTCAGCAATCCAGAGCCACAGACACGTTCTTTTGATGTAGTCGGCTTGGTAAAATCAATACTGGATGGAAGCTATTTTATACCGTCAATATATACATTTGCTATGAAAAAACCCTCTGTTTTTATGACTGTTTTTAAGCCTTGCGGGGTCCCTGCAGTAATGTTCCCCTGGTATAGCAGAGGCCTCGTTGCAAGGTCACGGCATTTGAAGGCTGTCACCTTCACTTAGTGTAGGCGCAAACTAATGTGCCACAAAAGCGACAACTACATTCCCACAAGAGCAAATAGGAAGTCAAATTAAATAAAAAGTGATCTGCAAACGTGATTGATGGATGGGTCGAAAATTTCATCTGGGATTAGCCCTGCCAGGTGATGCACAGTAATAACATGAAGCATTACCTGCTCCTGGGAAAGTTTGGTGAGTAATTTGACTTGCACATGTAAACAAAATATATATAAGGTGCATTAGAGCAAAAATCAACAGAATGAGAAACAGTTTCTTCCCAAGAGCTATTATCACCCTGGCCTCCCCTCTACACCGTTCACAAGCATAAAGTACTGCACTAATGCCACTGTGAATGTACACATATTTATTTTATACCATTAATATATATATTTGTATATTTTCACCTTTTACACATTTTTATATTTTAAATTTGTCTTATATTGCAATGAAATGAGAGGGCTTACACTATTGTTGTATTATTGTGCACAGTTTCCAGATCCTTCCAGATCCCTTAAATGCCTGGGTCGTCGGAGCACCACAGAGGACACAAGTCTGGACAGCTCCCACCACTGCAGACAATTCCTTTCCTTAGTTTGGTCTGTGGCAAAGTTGGCACCAGTCCATTCCTTGATATAGTCAGCCTAGCTCTTTTTCTGTCTTCTCATTTTGCCACCTGAAGAATGAGCTTGGTCAGTCCTGATGATCTTGTTACATGACCGTAGCACTGGATTTTAATTTCCTTTTCCTGTATGAGTCCATGTCTCGCAAGCGTAAAGAGTGATGGAAGTAACCAGCACTTGCATGAATCTGATCTTTGATTTCACTTCTATGTTCTTGTTTCTCCATATGGTTTATGTACTGGCAAATGTGGCTGTGATTTGGGCTTTCCTGGCTATGATTTCTGGTTCTGACCTCTCTTCTGATGTGATAGCTCCAGGATTTTTCAATTTGGCTACAGGTTCAAACGCCCGGTGGTTGATGGTGATACCTTAGGAGGTGTTGGTCATTGCCTTTGTTTTTCTATGCTGATTTCCGTCCCGGGCAGCACGCCGGCGCAGAGGTTAGCGCTTGAGCAGCACAGTTCTAAGGTCTTGGGAACCTCCTGTGTGGGTTCAAATCCAGCTACCGGACTTACTGTGCAGAGTTTGTATGTTCTCCCCGTGCTTGCGTGGGTTTCCTCCGGGCACTCCGGTTTCCTCCCACATTCCAAAGACATGCATTTCAGGTGGATTGGCCGGTCCAAATTGTCCCTAGGTGTGAATGAGCGAGCGAGTTGTCTGTCCCTATGTGCCCTGCGATTGGCTGGCAACCAGTTCAGGGTGTCCCCTGCCCACTGCCCGATGATTGCTGGGATGGGCTCCAGCACCCCCGCGACCCTACTGAGGATAAGCGGTGCAGCTAATGAGATGAGATGAGATTTCCATCCCATACCGGGGTAATGGTTTGTAATGCCCAAAAGTATTTTTTTTCTTCTTTTTTTCATTCATTTATTAATAATGAAAACATAAAATGCAAAAGCAATGGAAAAAAATCAAAATCATAATGTGTTTTGATGTCTTATTTCAAGTGCTGAATACCTTTAAAAACAGTATTTGTTTATTGAATAAATGTGTTTTGTTTATGGTAGTTGGGCTTGAAATTAAAAAAAAAAATGAAATAAAGAATATAAAAAGTAATTTGCCACTTAACGTGTTCAAACTATTTTTTCTTGAATTTAAATATTCTAAACAGGTCAGATTTACTAGCTCTGCATAAAAAGCATTTTATTAGCTATGAAACAACCTGTATTAATCGCTGATTTCCCTCCAACCATATGTTTGTCTGTTTTTATCCTAACACATAATGAACTGCAGATAAGACATACAAAAGCAAAATAATGCCATGCAGTTTAAGTTTATGTATCTTACATGCGTCGTTGAAAGAGTAAAGAAAATGATCAATGCTGTTAAGGTCACTTGTGTATCTAGGACTACGTTTGTCATTAGGGCCACATGTATAATTGAACATTCCCATAGTACCCACAAACTGACTCCAGTCCAAAATAAGGCACAAAAACGGGACAAAGCCTTTTCCCAGTAGGCTTAAAGAAGCCTTGGGTTCCAGTTGCCAGTTCTTGGACTGCCATCAATCGCCGTTTGTCCGGTTCCGTCTCATATCCTTTTATTCTTTTCATTCCAACTACTTGAAAAATCACAAACCCGCTTCTGAAACCCAGAATGACCTTAAGACCGACTCTCTTGAGACCTAATCAATTCAGCTTCTCTCGATAACTCGGAAAAAAAATGCCCTCAAGGACAACATGACATGATCCTCCGTGAGGAAATGTGGCACAACGAGAAAGGATATGTGACAATCTGAGCATCATTTAAAAGTTAAAACATGAACAAAAGGAGGCTGATCTGAAAGATAAACTCCATAACTAAGGGGTCCCTCAAGGCTGGCACTGAAGCTCCCCTCTTTTTTTGCCAGTTCAAACCTAATACAGCAACAGAAAATTGCTTAAGAATAACAGGGATAGAAAACCTCTGCCCTTTTGACCTAAACGAACAGAAACTATATGTTTAAAGAAATGAAAGAAAAAATATATATCCATATATATTACACTAGTAGAGTTGTCCCTCAAGTCTCACACCAGTCTTTCTTTAGCAGGTTACTTTTAAAAGCTGTTTTTGTTCTGTTTTACTTTATGTTTCTTCATCTATGTTGACCTAAGGAAATGAATCCTTAAAATGAGTAAAGTATTCATTTATTTTTCTGTATTGTGTTAATGTATCCCTCCATTAAAATAATATGAATAAGTATTGTCAGGACCAGAACGAAGACAGGACCCACTTGCGTGTGTTTCTCTAAGTCTTATTAGGAAGGAGGGAAAGGATAGTATACACGATCTGTAGATCGTTGGTCATGGGGAGCAGGTTACTCAGACGCGGACGTGGTATTTCCAAGCGAGCGAAGGCAGTGTCGAGAGCAGGGGAAAACAGATCAGTGGCTGGGACGGCGAAGCAAAAATTTAGTCAAGTTAAGAAAATGGGTCGGAGCCGGGAATCAAACAAAAATCAGAACAGGAGAGAGTTGGGGTCCGAAGACTTGCCTAGCGTAGCTTAGGTTTGCAGACGAACTAACAACGGGTGAAAGGAAGATGGGGGTTTAAAAAGAGACAAGCAGCCAATCAGCGTCCGAGGCACTTGGCGCCAAAGGAGAAGTCTCAGGTGCTTCGCATCAGTAATCATGACAAGTATAGTTTTTCTTCCTGAATAATCCTGTTAGTGTAAGTGTTATTTTTCCTTTTTTCAACTTTATATTTAAATAATTTTATTATTAAATTAGGAAAAGTAATCGCAAAATCAGCAATGACTTGCAATATTATTTCTGCCAGGATTGAGATAGGATTATAACAGAAGTATAATGATACCAGGTTAAACAAAGTCAAACTCCCCGCCCCTAAATTGAAAGGAGTAAAACATTGCACCAATTTTAATTGCTTGATTCTCATGTTGACTCCGCACTTTGTGCATGTTTTAAACACTGTACTCTAGAGTAAAACTGCAACCCCTTACTTCCCCAAATAAAACTTCCCAGTACCACCACTGAATGGCCAACTTGCTTGAAACGGTGGCCACCAAATGATGTGTGTATTTGCAAAACTGGAATCAGAGGATTTTTGCTCCCTAACTTTCACATGAAAAATGAAAGACAAGTCTGACTTAACTTATCAAAACCTTAACAATTCACTAGAAACTCTGGCTGGGTACATATAGCAAGCAGTGTGTACGAGACGCTAATAAATGCGGACAGCGAGGTTCATCTTGAACAGCCAAATTAATATTGAGCTCCCGCACAGGCCTCTGCCGATGCAAACAAGTCGAGTACGCGAGGAGGCCTCACCTTTCTCCCACTCCATGCTAATTTCTCAAAGCCGGCTGTCCCGGTTGGCTTGCAGGCATCATAACTTGATTTTCACCTGACAAAATGAATAAATAATCTTCATAAAAGAGTCATCATTGCCGTTGCACCCAAGTGAAGCACTGCATTGTTTGTGTTTGTTCTGACTTTGGATGAAAACTATTTCTGATACTCTTAGTGTTCCTCAGCCTCTGCTTGTTTTGCAAAAGCAGCGTAGTGAAAAAGAATCAGAGGTATCGTATGTTCTCACATATAAGCCTACATCACATTTAAGCCGAACTGCTTTGAAAAAGCTGCATAATAGAAGAAATATGTACCCAAAATATGAATAAAACATGTACCGAAACAATCATGATTATTAAGATGTGTAGATCCTAAAATATTTATATACTGGTAATAATGACAATGGTAGGTTGGTTGATTGGTGGGTTGGTTGGATCCCATAGGGCCAATATTTCCTATGGTATGCCTTGGGCAAGTACAGCCTGGTGGCTGCCATTACTCTCCCGGCTGACATGTGTTTCCACCCGTACTCGAACCAGGGATCTTTCGTGTGAAAGCGAAATGTGCTAACCACTGCACTACAGAAATGTAAAAATAAATCAAATTTATTTGTAAAGCACTTTTCAAGCAATAAATTGCAACTCAAAGTGCTGTATGGAAACATTCAGGGTACAATAAGACAATAAATCCCCTCCTAATTTCAGACCATTTACTATACCTTTAAGCAGCGCTTCGATGGCAAAGACTCGTAAAACATTTTCATGTTTTGAAATAATTTCCTGCTTTGACTCGATAATTTTTTTTCCACTTTGCCCCCCCTTATCGATAACTTTCTGGGGGCCCATTATTATGGACAAAAAGGCAATAAAACCCGCAAAACCTCAATAAAAGACTATGTTGTCCCTCTAAAACACCATTGGGACAGCAAATGAACAGGAAGAAAATATAGGGCGACAAGGGAGCATGAGGACACCACATAGCTGTGTGGCTTGGGTGGCAAGGCCGGTCTGCCCTTGTGTTAATTTGCTTTAATATGCATGTATGTGGGAGGAAACCGGAGTGCCTGGAGGAAACCCGCGCAAGCACGGGGAGAACATACAAACTCCGCAGAGAAAGGCCGGTAGCTGGATGTTCCCACGACCTCGGAACTGTGCCGCACACGCGCTTACCACTGCGCCGCCGTGCTGCCTATGTACGGAATATGATTTTTCAAATTCCAGAGCACTTTTGTTTACCATATCCAATACATATTGAACTTTGTCACTGCATATAACCTTTTATTATTTCAGTCATTTATTATGTATTCATTCGTTTTAATCATAATGAATTAATAATGTATTAATTTATTTGGTTGGAAAATATTTGGCTTCTCCATGAGCTTTGCCGTGTTTTATTTTTGGACAAAAATTTGTCTCATCCCTGTTAGAACCAGGAAGGAAGAAGACTCCTTCCTTTTGGGAAATTGAACATTGGCTCACTTAGGGTGGAGTGGGAATTGTCCATTACTTTTTAAAAATAGGATTTGTTTCCGGGCAGCACGGCGGAAGTGGTTAGCGCGTGTGTGGCACAGTTCTGAGGTCATGGGTTCAAATCCAGCTACCAACCTCCCTGTGCGGAGTTTGCATGTTCTCCTTGTGCTTGTGTGGGTTTCCTCCGGGCACTCCAGTTTCCTCCCACATTCCAAAAACATGCATGTCAGGTAAATTGGCCGGTCAAAATTGACCCTAGGTCTGAATGAGTGAGCGAATTGTCTGTCCCTGTGTGCCCTGCGACTGGCTGGCAACCAGTTCAGGGTGTCCCCTGCCCACTGCCCAAAGATGGCTGGGATGGGCTCCAGCACTCCCGCGACCCTACTGAGGATAAGTAGTGCAGATAATGGATGGATGGATGTATTTGTTTCCTGTGTTCTTCGTATTTTGTTTTCACCATGGCCCGGATTCCTAGGATGAAAGTAAGTGTCAGCCATATTGACCAAATATTTCTGAACATACAGCCTTGTTATGTACTTCCCCCTTGTCCTGATTTCTGACTCTGGCAACAAGTATCGGCTAAAATGTGATTGGTTAAATATGAAATTGCATATCTGGAAGCAGCGCAGCTCGGGAAAAAGCAGTGAAAAAAGGTGACAGAGAATTTGG
Source organism: Urocampus carinirostris (assembly GCF_059441175.1). Lineage (NCBI taxonomy): Eukaryota > Metazoa > Chordata > Actinopteri > Syngnathiformes > Syngnathidae > Urocampus > Urocampus carinirostris. The sequence continues at coordinate 23,181,649 of NC_142356.1, forward strand.
AATTATTTAATAAGCATTCCTGGAAAATATGATTGTCATCACACGATTCAGATAAGGGCAGCACAAGTGCTGGGTGGTTACCGCGCATTCCCACAGGGGTCTCAAACTGGATTTTCTTGGGTGCTGCCGGAACTTTGGTCACGGTGAGGTTGTACTGAATTGGGTTTTCCACAAGAAAAATACAATATTAAAAACACAATAAAAAAAACAATGTTCTAAAAAAAGCACGGCAGGGCAGTGGTTGCCGAGTGAGCGGCACAGTTCTGAGGTCAGGGATTCAAACCTTACCCATGGGGAGTTTGCATGTTTTACCCGTGCCTGTGTGGTTTTCCCCTGGGCATTCTAATTTCCTACGACATACTGAAAACATGCATGTCAAGTTTATTGGCAACTCCAAATTGTCCCTATGTGTGAATGAGCGAGTGAGTTGTCAGTCTCTGTGTGCCCTGCGACTGGCTGGCAAACAGTTCAGGGTCTCCCCTGCCCACTGCCCGGAGTAAGCTGAGATGGGTTCCAGCACCCCCGCGACCCTACTGAGGATAAGCGGTGCAGATAATGGATGGAGGGATGGATGATTCAGGTATTCTTTAGGCCAGCAGAGAAGGCTATGCAGACCCTGATGGCCAAACACTGTAACCAACAAATGTCATGAATGGCCTGAAGGCCAACCTGAAGAAGCCGGCAGCATTTTTTTCTCCTCTGTGGTCGCCTGGCCTACGCTCAGGTCCTAAAAGCCTGACGTTATTGTTTCTGTCAGCTAAGAGGCGGAGCATTTCCACGGCTCGCTGTCACCCGTCCTGTCAGGCCGTGACCGATAACACTCGCGCTGGTGCCAATCTCCCTTCTTCAGCTCTGCTGGCTGTTCCTGGACTCCGTTCCGACACTAATTAGCTCTTCAGAGATTTCTCCTCATAGAGGCAGGGGGTTGGATGATGATGGTGATGCTGGGGGGGAGTTGTTCAGAGGGTTAGCAGGGGCTCGAGGCATGGCGTGCGTGGGGTAAGGAGGGGAGAGGAAAAAGGGATGTACTGGATTGGGGGGTGGTTAGGACTGGATGTCGGAGCTGCGATGACAGGCCACTCAAAAACTGTAGAAAAGGATAACTGGGAAGAGGTCTCTTTCAATATGATGAAAAGATACATGTATAGATTATGCAAACTCACTAGAATTGATGGCTGCAGGAGATAAAAAGATCTTGATTTCATTATGGACAGGCCAGTTCCTCTCTAGGGGCGTCAATGAACAGATTCCGGGTTTAAAAGCAAATAAGGTAAAGAAGCATTTAACTGTAATACTGCATGAGGAGTGACTAAGCCAATAGGGGTGACCACGAGTGATTATAATGATTCCAAGGTGAGATCTCAATGATATTTAGCATTAAAAAATAGAAACTAAAAAACTTTTTTTCTTTTCTTTCAATGTATCAGTGGAAAATGCACATAATTTCCATTCACACATTTGATTAAGCTTTGCATCTTCGCTAATATCTCAGAAATATTTTTCGTGGTTCATTATTAAAATTGTTTCTGAAAAGTTTATTAAAATGCAATCCAAAGACATTTATTTTTTACATTTTTGAATGTTAAAACTATTATTTCTTATATATAAAAGGTCATAATTTTATAAAACACAATTAATAAAAATAGATTCTGCTTATTATAAAATGTTAATATTTGAAGAAACAATAGTGATTTATTTGAAAAATAAATAATGTAATGTTGTATGTATATATTTTTATCATGGCAGCAACAAAACTCTTTTAGTTGTGCTTTGGTTTGAAATATGTGATACATTCTAAATAAAATGTATAATTTAATTTTAGTTAGTGGATACATGGATGAAAAAAGTTTGGAACAATATCTAGATCCAGACGAATTGGTAATCATAATTTCATCTACTATAAACTGTTTCACATCCTACATATTTTCAACAGAAGTATAGAATATTTCATGTATTTTTTCTTATTTCTTTGAATCAATGTTTTTATTTTTAATGAATTCCGTTTTTTTTACCACTAGGAAGCACTAAATAATACACAATGTCTCTGCAGTTTATAAAAGATTTAAACTACCAAAGCCAAAATATTTATTCAAACTAAATCTAAGACCGTTTCTTTGAGTATCGTTAAAGTGAGAATGATATTGCTTCGATTTTGTTTTGTTTTAAGAATATTTTTGGAACTTTATCTTTCGATACTTTGTCAATCAACTCCTTTAGTTTTTAACCTTGTTTGGAACCGAAAATGTTGGGTATTTTTTAGCGCCCCTCCCCCCCAAAAAAATACAACTTTGGCAATACAGCTATGGGGTCAACAAAATGTTTGTTGACTGCTGTTTCTTGGCTAGGTTTTAAAACGGCGTTCGGCCCTGGTGTCAAGTGCCCCCTACGAGGCTATTAACATGTGGACACGGGAGGTGCTCGGCACACGAAAAGCAGGCCCTGCTTCTTTGTCTTGCGCCGTGTAAATACCGAGCCGGCGGAATATGAAAGTAGCGCATCGCAGTGCTACCAAAAACACGGGCAGGAGAAAAAAAAAAGATCAAGAGCGGGTCTCGCATCAAGGAGGACCCCGAGGATGTCTTTGTTGTCAACTTCACAAGCGGCAGATGAGGAAACTGGCAGAAGGGGGAAAGATGCCAGAGAGGAGCTCAAAGGGATCGCGGGCGCCCGGGCGAGGTGATCGGTATTCCTCGGCAGTCTGCCTCCTGGCTCAGATCAGCGGGAGTAAGCTGGCAGCCAAGCCAGAGGGCATAACAGCACAAACACACCTTCAACACTGGAAAGGAGGTGGGAGTTGGATGGGGCACTAGGTGAAAATTAACACCCTCTAATTACCTCGCCACGTAAATACGTGCGAGCGCTCGACGCTGCCCCTGTGGGAGCTCGGTGGTGGGCATGGCTTGGGCGAGACGCGACTGGTTAAGGTTCCAGAGATGGGTGGGCAGAATGAGCGCTAAGTGGCGTGATGGCTAACAGATGTCCTAGCAGAGGCCGGACAATCGCCTCGCAGGGGCGTGCATGACACCAAGACTTGCAAAAGCCGACAAACTGGATAGACCTGAAAATTGGAAGAAACATAAAGAAAAATGAAAGTGAACTGGGCCTAAGATGGAGGGAGTCTTGTGGAAAATAGTGAAATATCAATAGTCCTCAAAAGAGTTTTAGAAATGACAGTCAGTATGTTTACATGCAGTCAATAGTCTAATTAACATAAGGATTTTGCGGCTTATTTAAGGTGATTATTCGGATTACTAATAGGCGGATTAACCCATTCAAAATGATAGCACATTGGCCCTTTCCTACACTAGAGAGTGCTGTGGCACATTTTCTATCATTAAGAAAAGCAGTTTCACTCAAGGCTAACACATCAACCTTCCTTTTAGTCATCATCCTTCCGATCTCCTCTTTCTTCCACTGAGTCGCTTTACTTCCACATCCTCTCACATTTAGTGACCCTATAACTAGGGCTTGCGAGAGCTTTCGTTCTTTTTATCTATTTAGATGGATAAATAAGAAAAGCAGCATTTCTGGTTCTTCTTGCCCCATTTCTTTCTGTTCTCTTTGCCTATGAAATCCATCAGAATAAACATGGAATGCTGTAGTAGTCCTCGTTAAATTTCCTTCATATTTTGGGCAGAAATTCGAAGGTTGGTGATAAGTTTGCAGTTCATTATGAATTTAAATAAAGGAGAGAAGACATTGATGCATTTTAAACATACAGGGAGAACAAGAGAGGACTATACCCAACCTTCAGATAAGAAATTCCAACCTGTTCTAAAAGGTCCTCCCAGGGCACTTTTAATTTAAGTAAATCTTAAGGAAATCCACCTTATAGGGTGTGGGAAACACAAAACAGGAACATTATTGGCTAGTGACATAATAGCAAACAAAAAGTGTCATGGTTGCCATGGCGCCCAATTGGCCCCGCCCGTGTGGTGCCAGCTGTGGCTTGTTGACGAATCGGCTTTCCGTCTATTTAAGCTCAGTGTTCTCACTCTTCTTTCAACGAACCTCTGCCCCACAAGACGTGGGTTCTGACTCGGTCCTGTTTCCTGTTGGTATTTCCTGTCCGGTATTGTTCCCGTTTATTTTGTCCTGTGTAATATAGGTTTACAATTTTTATTCCCGTCTAGTTTGTCCTGTTTAATTTTGATTTACCGTTTCAATATCATTCCCGTCAGTCCCGTCCTGTCCGGTATCGACCCCATCTGTCCGATATCTGCTCAGGCAATTGGTATCGATCTCGTCGGTCTCTGGCTTACTGTCTTTCCATGCCAGAGCGCTGCCTAACGTGCAAGCAACTCCCCATTTCCCGTAAAATAAAGGCTTGTGTGAGAAACGTCACGCATTTGGGTCCTGATCCTGTTCTGGTTCTTGAAAAAAAGGAAGCAATAACAGTCAAAATAGCGAAAAACCCTTGCGTCCAATTTAATCTCATTTGCTTTTATCCAATATTAAAAATAGAAAAAATAAGTTGTTTACCTCATTTTATTTTCTGATCACTGGTTTATGGAAAAACATTCGAATAGTGCACAATGTTGTGCATGCTTCATTTCTTCCTTGGCTTTTCCTTCTTCGCTGGAGCTGCAAAGAACTTGAAGTACAGATACTATTTATACATGCTAACGTTCATTAACTCCCTTTACTACACTTTAAATTAGTTTGACATTTTATCAATTGAACAGAAATTTAAAACACCAATGGTTATTTGAAGAAAACCAACATTATTATTATCTGGATACCTTAAAGAGGGCTAGTGTGGGCAACAACACCCAGGTATTTACTGTACTATTTTCTAAAGAAAATCAAATCGTTCTTAGTTCCATTTTCATTCAGTTGTGTTAGAATTGCCAAAAAGGCCTCAACGCACTATATATATATATATATATATATATATATATATATATATATATATATATATATATATATATATATATATATATATATATATATATATATATATATATATATATATATATATATATATATATATATATATATATATATATATATATATATTCGTCCTGATGAAGAGTCATGGAATTTTTAATTTGGGGCTCGGTAGGTAGTATCTGTAAATGATTTGAGTAGCTAATTTTGTTATAATTTTCCAGTATTACTGCATCGTCCATTTTTAAACTATTGAAATGAGACTAATTACACTTAAAAGGAGACAAAATTAATGCTATATGCCTATCGATATTTCATTATCAATGTTAGCTAAAGCATCATGTTCCCCCTAGAAAAAATCATCAAAATGATTTGCTCCTAATGCAGATTAGTATAACATTTTTGGACCAATCCAAAACTTAAAATTACAATGAATATAACATTAATTAGGATTCCAATTATTTTAATTATTTCACTTCTTGACATGATAAAATGTTAGTCAAAAACAAAACAAAACACATATTTCCCTTCAATCAAATGTGATATAGAACTACCTCTTCCGATCACAAAGACCTTGGGTTTTTGCGAAGGCCCCACTAATAGAAAAGATCAGAATATATTTTTCATGCTCACCCAAAAAATCCATAAAGCGTTAATGAGATATGATAATATTCACTGTTATTCAGCGTAATGTAAACGATCGATAAGGCGATGAGATGAACCCTTTGCAGAAGGCCTACAGAGACGAGCTAACTCGCTTTCAAGGATTCACTGAGGTCAAACACTGCATGTCTGATACAATATGGAATTAATAAATTTCCTGAACATACATAAGTCATGCCTCAACAGAGGAAATCTGTTTCTTCTTTTTTTCTACGGCCCTAATGAGAGTCTTCCCTTCACTTCTCTTCTCCTGCTGCTGGAGGTCAAAGCTCTCACATGGTAATATGGATCGAATACATAAATGCAAAGGAGAAAAACAATTAGCCAAGCATCAATAGCGCGATCAATAACCATGTTGGTAATTATCACTTTTGGGATCAGGGAGATGCTCTGGCCCTCGTCGATGAAGCCTAATTCGCAGGTATGACCTGAGGGCCCGAGGAATAAATTAAAACGCATCAAGGTAAAATGCGCACACGCGCGATCAATTCTGAATGCGGAGCGGTAAATATTATTGCCGGCAAACGTCAAATATTAAAAGTTTCAACATGTTTGCTTGCGTGTGTGTGTGTTTGTGTCATGACTCCCACTTTGTTAGCCTAGGAGGGCATAATAAATTTTATTCTGAGAAGTAATTTTGCGGAAATCATACACATATATACTGGACTGTCTCAGAAAATTAGAATATTGTGATAAAGTTCTTTATTTTCTGTAATGCAATTAAAAAAACAAAAATGTCATACATTCTGGATTCATTACACATCAACTGAACTATTTCAAGCCTTTTATTATTTTAATATTGCTGAATTTGGCTTACAGCTGAAAAAAACTCAAAAATCCTATCTCAAAATATTAGAATACTTCCTCAGACCAAGTAAAAAAAATAATTTTATAACAGCAAAACTAAATCAAACATTTGAAAATGTCCATTGATGCACTCAGTACTTGGTTGGGAATCCTTTTGCACGGATTACTGCATCAATCCGGCGTGGCATGGAGGCAATCAGCCTGTGGCATTGCTGAGGTGTTATTGATGCCCAGGATGCTTCGATAGCGGCCTTCAGCTCATTTGCATTTGTAGGTCTGGTGTCTTTCATCTTCTTCTTAACTATACTATAAATGTAAAGGTTTTGCATTTATGTAGCGCTTTTCAAGTGAATGAAGACATCCCAAAGCGCTTTACAATGTGCTTCACACTTTTCCCTTTTACACACTAACTAACTGATAGCAGCGTCAGCCATGCAAGGCAACTACCTGCTTATCGGGGGCATTAGGGATTCAGTGTCTTGCCCAAGGACACTTCGACATATAACACTGTATTGAGGCAGTTAAGCTCTAAGCAAGACGTGGTAAATAAAAATTTTGAAAAATTAAAAGGTTGGGCGTCTTCAACAATGCATTGTTATCGAGAGCAATACTTTTTTTTTTTTAACAAAACAAAATTAAGTGAAAATTAAAAGTCGCCAAAAGCGCACTGCTGACCTTTCAGCTCTATACTGAGGTGGGTAGTAACGGAGTACACTTACTCCATTACATTTACTTGAGTAAATTTTGGGAAAATTTGTACTACAGGGAGTATTCTTAAATCCTTTTTCTTTTACTTGAGTAAATTTGTGAAGAAAAAACTACTTTTACTCCGCTTCATTAGGCAACATTGAAGTAGTTACTTTGTTACTTTTTAAATCCCCTCCACTTAAGTACGCGTCTGTCTGTCTCCGCTAAGGCGCATTTATTTAGACGCAGAACTCCGCCAGGCTCTACCATGTTTAACCAATCAAACATGGCAGCCTTGTCATGTGACCATATTTAACTTGTTTACGGAAGAAACAGACGGAAAATGTTGTTTAGAAATATCAACTATGGAACACGGAAGAGGAGGAGCACCCCTGGCTTCAGATCAAAAGCACGTCCCAATAAAAAGGGTGCGAAACACCAGCTACAATATGCAATGTCTCCTTTGCTTGAGAACATGGGCTAGCTTATGGTTCTGCTTAAAGAGCCTGTAAGATAAGATAAGTACTTGGTGCTACATGTTATTAATTTATTTATTTGATTTACACTATTTGTATTTTATTGTTTATCAAAGCAATTGAATTTATCTTGATTATTTTAATCTACTTTTAAATGAAATGAATTCCTTCGGGGATTGGATGGACTTTGATAATTTGATGATCTGATTGGTTGTTTTTAAAAAACAATAATTACGACGTTGCTACGGTTACTGAATACTTGAGTAATTTTTTTCACCAAGTACTTTTTTACTTTAAGTCACATAAGTATTTAGATTACTACTTTTGCTTCTACATGAGTAATATTATTCTGAAGTAACAGTACTTTTACTTGAGTCAAACCTTTGGCTACTCTACCCACCTTTGGTCAGCAATACCAGGTTTTAATACCATTACTATATATATTCACCTTAATTCAATTCTCAGACGTTCTGGTGCAGATTATTAAAAAACTGCTACTAATTAATTAGTTAAATTGTTAGTAAAAAACAATGAATGGCAATATTTTTCCACGAGTGTAAACTTTGCTTAAAACTGCATTTACATGGTTGTTGTTTTTTTTTTTATATATAAATACAACGTTCTTTGTGTATTATTTGGCGCCTCTTAGTGGACAAAACGTTTTCAGTCACCAAAAAAAAAAACAATATTGAAATGAATAATAAAAAAATAACTGTCACAAGATTGTCCGTTACTTATAAATGGAGAGGTTTGCATTTATTTTACATATCGTAAGCGTCACCTAGGCCAACTTGATACTACGGGTACCCCCAAATACCAAAAAGCTTTTGAAATAGTGGGGTCTGGTTATTTTGAGTCGCCATCGTGAGTATTCTTCGTTGTGCCTTGCAGCACTCGTTTTGGTTTGTTTGAAACAATACAATGACATATAGTGGTCAAATATTAAAGACTGTCGCTTTAAAAAAAAATAGGTTTTGAGTGGTCTATTTTGTGTAAAATTTATTTTCTTGGGCCATATTGCCCGGACCTAATTATCACTATAATGACCAGACGTTGACCCTGGAAGGGATTCTTTTATGTACCCGTGCACCATTTAAGCCCTTGGCTCCCGTTTTGTCAGTGATGCCGATTGGAGGAGACAATTCAGAAGGTGAGTGTCCGCACACACACAATCCTCCAAGCACACACACTTATACACAGATGACTGACGGTCCACAACGCATCATCATCTTCATCATCCTCATGTCTGCCGATAGCTCCATTGATTTTTTCGAAGGTTTCGTTCCTTCCTTCCCTCCCCTCCTGCTCTCTTTTTTTCTTTTGATGATTAATTCACAGAAGCAAAAGAGCAGTGGCCATCGCTTTGAAATCCTAAGCGCTCACTCAAGAACCATCTGAGCATGAGAAGAAGAAGGAGCTGACGATTCACAGCAGGGGGGGCAAGAAGAGGAGGCCCGCCCAGGCCGCTTTTGTGCAGGTTCGTTTCTTGGCGTGGCTTTAGGACGATTTGAAGGTAATCCCAAATTCTTAAACATGCAACATGTGAGGTAATAGTGCTCTTTATTTTGCAATAATTTTATGCACAGACCCTTTGCTACGCGACATTACTGTTATCACTGGTTCACTCCTTCGCAGACTTTGAATTAAAATGTATTGTCTTTGCTTTTATTTACATCACTGTAGTGGGCATTGTGTTCTGATAGACATAGTCAGCGGGGACAGATTAGGGAAGGGGGTTTTGTGTTGGGTGGGTGTGACTGTCTGTTAGCACTACTGTGATAGGATTCTCTATGCAGTAAGAACAAACTGGGAAGCATAGCAACCGTTAACTTTCAGCGGCTAGTTCCATTGAAAATAAATTTGTCAATCAAATTGGACTCTGAGGAAAACAATGTTGTTCACTAGTGGGTGCTCCGAGAATAATTATCAGGTTCCATTAGTGACTGGTACGGGGTTGGGGAGAAGGCAAGAGCGGTGCTACTGATCTGGTCTACAGCTACACCTTAGCTACGAAGCAAGCCTCACAAGCTACCCCTGGAGCCTGTATTTCAGCAACGACAGATCCATTACTTATGAAACGGAGGACTTGGAGCTACAACTCGTGTGAACCGGCTACACTCCGGACAATTGGATTTTAGATATCCCGGAGACTTGGCTCAAGTCAAGGGCATCCGAGGCTAGTGCGCAGCTAGCCAGCCGATCTCTAAATTACTTTCTCACGCTGAAAGGAGAAGCCCTCAATTTTTGTATGAGGACAATAAAACCATTCATTCAACTACAATTAAGTGTTGTGTGTTATTATTTTTAAATCCATAGTTGTTATTTTGTTACTGTCTTGAGGTAAGTTTAATCTCTTGGGGGATTTTATGAAGGTCCAACGCTACTTCACAGATTTTCAGTTTTAGCGGTTGGTTCTGGTCCTCATTAACCACTAAAAGTGAGAGATATTTGTATATATTTCATCAATGTAGATCATGCATTTTGAAGATAGCCTGTCTTGTCTTTTACATCCTGAGCTGTGACATCATCAGAGTAACACCACTACTCTTGCAAGCCAGTGGCCATATCGTTTTATGTGTTAATCAGTTGAGGAGGATAGAAGTGTTTTAAGCAATGTTTTGGTATAATGTATCCTGTTGAACTGTATTAAATTAGTCTTGTCTGTTTCCTAGATTTGTATTTGGTTTATCAGTGTAATGCTAAATACGTACACGGTTACCAATTCCATAATGACTGTCTCGGAGAAAATTGCTGTAGTGTAATTTTTAGTAATTCGGTAATAACATGAAATTTTGTTAGACATAAGGGCAAATTGGCTGTAAATATCATTTAAATTCAAGCGAAAAATAATTAATGCATATGTGTTGTTGTTCATATTGTATTGCAATATTGTGCTGAGAATTGTAGAGTGGAAAATACAAGTGTTTGTTGTCAAGTGTGTTCCAGTGCAAACGATTCATTTAGCTAATATCAATATCTAATAGCGAACTAGTTATGTGCAGTTTAACAGGTAAAGGGTAACTTTGTTTGAGGTAGACATTTTTGGGGATGAATTCCTTGAGAAGGCATTTTTTAAACATGAAGGAGAAAAAAAACGTCATCTGACACCTGTAACATCAATCAAGAGAAAATATAGGGGGCATGGTTTATGGCTCGATCCTAATATTTTCTCTTTCACCTACCCACTCCATCTTTCTCGTCTCCTTTCCACATATTTGATGAGTACAAGATAATGATTATGTTGTTTTACATACCATATATCGTTTTTGGGTTGTTTTTTTTACTCACTTCCAAGTAATAATATTGGAGCTTGTTACCACAATAAATAGCAGTGTTCAAATTCCAAAATAAGTACATATGTTAGCAGAGTACTGCACTTCACTATTTGTATTCTTCCTCATTTTCACCACCTCCCTTGCACCTTTGTACTTTTCCTTGTCTCTGTGGGGGTATTATGTTCCATAATGCATCACAACATAATTATATGATTACCAAATTGTTAATTTCCCTGGGTGTGGCTACAGTGAAGTTAGTGCGCTTCAGAACTGACTCTGTGAGAATGGGCTTGTGTACCTTACTCTTCCACCCTACTCTTAAGCTTTGCGGAGGATTCGGACTCTCTTACTCTCATCGTGAACATCCTTTCCTAGAGTAAGGGGTAGAAATGACGGGGGAAAGGCAGTAATTGGATTGAGCCTGTGTACCATTCTAGGATAGTATAGAATTGGATGCACCCAAAAAATGTTTTTTACCAATTTTACGGACCAAACTTAATTTGCTAAAAACATCTACCCAGATAAAACCATTTGTGGACATTGGTGAGGATGTGGTGGTTTCACATTAAAGTTCCATAGTTGGTAAATGCCAGGGTTTGTTCGGGGAACTGGAAGAAAACAAGTGGCTAAATTTACGTTGATCCATGGACAATACATAAATGATCAAGAGAGCTGACTGGCCAAAACCAGGGAGAGAAGAACAAAACAAAGGTGGACGAAACAGACACAAGGACAGGTATGTTCTCAAAACCAGTAAATCAAGAATACCTAAGCATAGAAACAAAATAGTACTGAACTGGACCTGACAGAACATAACAGTACTAAACTGGATTCCACTCGTTTTTCGCAGACCTCCATCACCTGCCAGAATAAAGTATAGTCTAAAAGTGCACTAGTAAATTCTAGTAAATAAGTCCACTGAAGAGAGTAGAAGTTTCAAATGCACCTGGAAGGTGTTTGTTGCCGTCAACACATAAGCGAGGCCTCCATTTTGACTCTTGAGCCCGGACCCCTAAACAAAACCACAGCTAACTGTTGACTCTCTGCCGCAAAGTTTTCCGAGCAAACCAACTTCGGGCCGCCGTCCAATACGTACGTTTGATCCCACCGACTGGAGCTGGGTTTGTTTGGCCCGTCGAGATAGAAGACAAGATCATAAAAGAGTCGTGGGGAAGCTCTCGGGGTCGCTCCCCGATGCATTTTTTAACGCGTGATTACACATATCGTTGAATATTAACAATTAGCCTCTCCGTCTTATTTAATCCGGCGCCAGATACAAGCGCTGTTTTTTTCCCCTTTTTTTACCCATAAGGCCCTGACTTCCATCTCTTGTTTGATACTTCCCCATCACCAGCAGCAGCATCACATTCAAAGGCCTGATACAATATACATGCTCCATCTGGTCAAACTTGGTGAACTTAAAGATACCTGTCAAGTGCAAGTTTAAAGCCGAATCCACCAAGGCCTTCATTAAAAGGCAAAGCCCCACCACTTTTTCTTTTTGCCGTCTAAATGAGGGGATTTCTGGTGCCAGCAGACGAGGAGCCGGGGGTCTTCGCTGGTGGGACCCCGGCTCGTGGCTTTCATCACTCACAGCGTTCCTCGGCTGTGAAGTGGCACGGAAAATCATCTGTCTCGCTCCGAGTGGGAGACGCTAAGACGAGTCGAGGGGGGCCGTGAGGACATCTCAGCCTGCTTTTGTTCTTCACTTCGTTCATTTAGATGCACGCTTGCGATTGTTTCCCTTGTTTAAAAGTATTTTATTGATTGTAAAAGCTTAAAAAAATCAACCCTTAAAATGAATGTACTGAGTGGCAAAATAATCAAGTGTGTGATAGGTTAATAATTGAAAATGATATATTAAAATAATATATGTGCGTGACGGAGTGGTTTTCCTAAGCAGTGGTCAGCAACCAGACTTTGGGAGTAATGAAATACATGTTACTGTGTAATAAGGATGCAAAAAAATGAACAGGAAAAAAAGCAATCAAATTGCAGGTATCTTCATTAAAAAAGAGGATTACTTTGTGGGATTATATTTTATTCAAATGTATATTTACATATACTGTGCATGATGCATCGATTAACGGTGTCTATAACAATATATGATATAATTCCCATCACTGACACTAGAGAGAGAGAGAAAGATTAGGTTTATACACGTTGTTCCTGAGCTGCATCTGTTGCAATGGACAAAAGGCCAATTTATCCACCACTACATGTTAGTCACACTGTGTTGCAGGTAAATGCACTTTATTTTTTGTTTATATTTGATTTCCCGTTCACTATGGCACTCGTTTTGCTAAATTGGCACGAGCCTCCAGTTTCGTGAGGCTGCTTACGTGCGCGCGTTTTGGGACGTTCAGTAAATATGATCGATGATCTTCTTTTTGTATATTGCAGTTAATTGTTGTTTAAAATCCAAAAAATGATCACTGTAGTGTTATTTTGTGAGAATGTTTAACTAAGCCTAGTAAATCTGAATATTGTCAAGAGGTCAGCATGCTCCCTTCAAACAGGTAAAACTTGATGTTGGACAAAGCACATCCCAGAGTTTGTTGGCAATTTACAGAGTCAACACTTGGTGTGTTTAAAACAATATTTGGTCCTTAATGTGCTTGTAGAGTGAACTAAAACAAAACTTGTTTTTTAGTCTTTATATTTGCTTAATAAACTATACGTTGTTAAAATGTGAGTAGGACTACAAGCAACTACCTGACCTTGGGTACCACTATTTTCTTTTTCAAGGTTACATTGTTCATTTATCATGAACAGAATTTTGTAATTTTAATTATGTTTAATTCGTTTGTCTTTTATTAGCATACATGGCATTGGAGTAATCAAAAACTAATTAAAAGTAATCAAGTTACATTACTGAAATATTATCAGAGCCAAGGCATAAGCGAACTAAGCGGCTGCTTAGGGCCCCTCGACCGCTAGTGGGCCCCAAAGAACTTTTTGGGTACCAACTTTGTCCCAATTGTCTATTTTGTGTGTCAACAACAAAAACAACTTTTACAGAATCACTATAGAAGCACTACAAAACTAAATATCAAATATAATTTTTAAAAACAGGGAACTCGTATATTATTTTGCTTTCAACCAGAAAGGAAAAATTAGTATAGAAATACTACAAAAATACCATGATACAAAATACTACAAAAATATTACCCCAGAATGACTACAAAAACACAACTACAGTAATATGAAAAAATACTAAAGTGTTATGACAAAAACAATACTATGGGAATACTACAAAATATAACAGAAATAGTAAAAATAACGAAAAAACACCTAAATCATTAAAGTACTGTAATACTACAAAAATACTGCTGACATGCAACAAAAAAATCTACTATTGTGATACAACAAAAATACTACAGAAATACTAATAATTTACTACTATGGAAAAAAACGCAAAAAAACGACTGCAGAAATAGTACAAAATAAAACTAGAGTAATACTACAACAACAACAAAAAACTAGCAAACTTCAACTAAAATTTCGACAACAGAAATACTAAAAAATACTTTTAAAAAGTAGAACTACTGTAATGTTTGAAAACAATATATTAAATGAAGTGCTTAAAAGAGGGACTGTTTGCTTTAATAGTAATTGTTTCAAAACCAATTTGATGAGACTAATATAGTTTAAAAGGAACTATACCATGTAAATGTTTGCATTTATTTATTCCCAGATGAAAAAAATGATCTTTTCCAAGATCTTTTGAACCCGATGCGGCCCCTGTCTCCAAATAGTTTCACACCCTGGAGTAGAACATGGAATGAGTTCTAGTAAGTATAGAAATTACCAAGTAATAAAAGGCCCCCAAATCTAATTTTGCTTAGTGCCACATGAAGGCTCGGGCCGGCCCTGAATATTATGGTACCTGGATTACGTTAATTTTTACATTTTTCATCAGGTAACTACAACCTGTATCTGGATACATTTTTTGAAGTAACCCTCCCAACCTTGATGAAATAAAAAAAATAAAAGAATCTATGCGCTTGGCCCAGTGGTTTTCTTAGGTGGTGTAAAGCAGTGATGCTTCCCAAAAATGACGCATTTCTGACATCTAGTGGTCGTATTTCAAAATTACACTTGCTAAAACGAGCTGTTCATACAGTACTGGCAAAAGAAATACCAGTTTGGATTACTTTGAAGAGTAGCTTAATTAGCTGGAAGGTGCACTAGTTTGATACGTGTTCCTAAAATATAAATGTTGTTATTACCCAATTAAAAGTAAAGGAAACGTAATATAGACCCAGTCAACCACTAGAACATCCTGCCATTTAGAAGTCAAATTTCCTGGAAAATTATAATGACCCATCAGTGTTGCGCTATTTGTGAATTCTGCTCTAAAACAATGTTTTATACAATCTGCTCAGATCTGGCTGAAATACATTTTTCTGGAATTTTTGGAAGGATAAAAAACTTTTTGAGTTTCCCTAACGTTTGTAAAAGCAATGTTAAATTTAACATGCTGTGTATTGTACTTTATTCAGTGTTCTTCAACCTTTTTTTTTCATGCCAAAGCGAAGGTCTTTTTTGTGTGTGTTAAATTTATATCTTACGGCACACCAGCAATCAAAACTATTCAAAAATCAATTACTGACAGCAATTGTATCTAATGTTTTTAGGTGAAATGATCATGCTGCCTAAATTGATAGTATATGTATTCATTAGGAAGTGTGGTCACCATGTTTCCACATGTAATACAGGTTATTAATATTTATGAATAATTTTGAATTTTACCATATTTTTGAACAGGTTTCATAGGGGAAGGGTTGTTTTTTTTTTTGTTTTTTTTTCTAAAAATATGCAGAAAAAAATAGCGCAATACTGATCATAAACATCCATCCATCCATCATCTGCACCGCCTATCCTCAGTAGGGCTGCAGGGGTGCCAGCTATGTTCGGGCAATGGGCAGGGGATACCCTGAACTGGTTGCTAGCCAGTCGAAGACAACTCACTCGCTCATTCACACCTAGGGATAACTTGGACTGGCCAATTAACCCGACATCTATGTTTTTGAGAACGTGTGAAGAAACCGCAGGCACGGGGAGAACATGCAAACTCCACAATGGGAGGCTGCAGTAGCTGGAATTGAACCCTGAACTTCCTCACCCTGGAGCTACGCTTTAACCACCCATCCGCCGTGCCGCCCCGATCATAAGCATCTACTTTGTAAAAAAAAAAAAAGTTACTTTGAGTCTCCTCAGTTTTTAATTTACTTTGTGCTTTTAAGCACTCAAATTCGGTCAAATAATAATACTAATACGTACTGTGCTTTTAAGTTATACTTATAAAACCTTGTTTTATAACCTTATCTTCTCTGTTCCTTATCTTCTTGCTTTCTTTACCTCACTGTGAATGTGTGAAACTGGAGTGTCATGCCCAATTTCGTTGTCACAATATGATAACCCATTTTGTAACAATGACAATAAAGGTATATTCTATTCTATTCTAGTCTAAAAAGCAATGCGAGAAGTGAAATGAAAATAAAGAAAATACTTTTTTTATTCCACAATTATTTTCTGAATAATAATAACAGTGTCTGAAGTAACGTCTGCCCGGACGCCTGGGGCGTACATCTTTTACGTCGGGCGTACAACTTACAAAAAGGTCTCCTGCCCCCGGGTGGCCAACGACTTTTTCATGAAAAAAACAAAACAAGAAAAATCGAAACGCATGCTTTGTTCCGATTTCGAAATCTTTGTTCGGTTTAGAAATTTCGGTTCTTTTGGTTATTTGCATACTCTGCAGCCAATCAGAAGCCTGCATCGAATAACTTCATGCTTCCGGATTTTCCCGAGTGTTATAAGGTCGTGCATTTGCATATCCTTTTCCAAAGGAGGCGCACAGAGAACACAAGAAAAGTGGATAAGTGGTTAGGAATCAAGCCTAAACCTCAGCCCCAGAGCAAAGTTTTAAAAGAAGCTAGCAAAATATATGACGCTACAAAACGTAAACGTACACTAAACGCATCGTGGAAGAGGAGTTCACGTGGCTTAGAGCAGACGACGCAACGCAAACATTGCAGGTACATACTGATGGCAGATGTATATATATATATATATATATATATATATATATATATATATATATATATATATATATATATAATACATTTAATTTTAAAATGTTGTTATGTTATATATTCTGATTATCAATAGTTCATACTTTGCAACAATGGGTTTTTTTGCAATTAGTCGTCTTATTGTGTTTCAAGTTATGAAAAATGGGGCAAGCAAATTTTCAGAGTTGTCTGCCCTGGGGTCCGGTAACATTTTGGCATGAGTTTCAGACACTGATAATAATAATAATGAATAATAACCTTGAGAATAATAAAAAACTAATCGTAATAATAATAACATTCACTGTTATATTAAGCAACTAATATTTAATTTTATTGTATTTTCTCTTGTTCACGAATAACACAATTGACTATTTTCAATTGTTGTCTCAACAAAATGACACGATTCGGAAGCCAAGTGTATCACAGGAAACATGCATTTAATTTTAGGCCTCTCCTCGTGCTTTGCATGTTAGTTATGGGGTGATGTTTACAACTAAAGTAAAATACTGAAGCACTTCTTTCGCCTGTTTATTTTCTTCCTTTTTTTTGCATGAGAGAGTCTAGGCACTGAGCCACTCTTTGCTGAACTTTGCGAGCAGTCACACATTTCTCATGCTACAGCCTTGAAATGCATACACACCATACAGTAAGCCACTGGAAGATTTCAGCAATATAAATACTCCCTGAAAATGTGGGGGTGGTTAGAATTTCAAGCAATTAAATGTACACATTTTAGAAGGACAATTTAAATGAATGTAATAAAATGTTTTTCAATCAAAACCGTCTTATGGCAGCGCACGTGCATTCGACAACAAACCCCGTGGGGAACTTTTTTTTTCTGGGTGACGACGGTCGAGACGCTATAAATACATGTCGGGGTTTTTAATGCAGTGACAACTGTCTGAATGCTGTTGCGGGTCCGTCATGGTATCATCACACATCAGCTGTTCGTTGCCAAAGCAGAAAGATGAGGGGTCAAAAGCAGTATGGAAAACAGATCCCTCACCCCTTATATTTCAGTGCCGGCCAGGTTTTAAATATCTCCATACAAGACAATGAAAATAATAAATATAGAATTTCTGCTGATATCAGATCCGATTAGATCTGAAATGGACGGTTCACAGTTCACAGATCTCCTAACCGCCAGTGTTGTCAGGGTACCACTTCCTGTGTTGTATCTTGGGCAAGTACAGCCTGGCGGCGCCCATTCCTCTCCAGGCCATTTTTTGCATAGGTGTTTACAGTGTCTAAACACCTATGCAAAAAATGGCTCTCTGAAAAGTTGCCTGCCTAGCCATAACGTTTTTCACAACTTGAAACGCAATAAGACGACTAATCACAAAAAAAAACAAAGTATTAAGGATTGATAATCAGAATATATAACAGAACAACACTTTAAAATTAAGTTTATTATAAATCTACTTAGAACATTCTTTGCATGTATATGGCATTTCTCTTTTCCATCTGCCATCAGTATGTACCTGTACTTATTCATCTTATTCATCTTCATTTATTCAATGTTTGCGTCATCTGCTACAAGCCACGTGAACTCCTTTTTCCACGATGCTTTTAATGTACGTTTACGTTTTGTAGCGTCATAAATTTTGTTAGTTTTTTTTTAATATTTCTTCTGGGGCTGAGGTTTTGGATTGATTCCTAACCACTTTTTTTGTGTTCTCTGTGCGCATACTTTGAAAAATGATATGCAAATGCACGACCTTATAATGCTCGGGAGAGTCCGGAAGCACGAAGTTATTCGATGCAGGCTTCTGATTGGCTGCGAGTATGCAAATTGCCAAAAGAACCAAAATTTCCAAACTGAACAAAGGTTTCGAAATAGGAAAAAAGCAAACGTATGATTTGGAAAAAAAAAAAAAAAAAAAAAAACCCTGTAAGATTTTTTTTTTCCTTGAAAATGTCGGCCACCGGGCGGAGGAGACGTTTTGCGCCCGACGGGCGGACATTATTTCAGACACTGGTGTTTACTGCCCTACATGAAAAACATTGTACTGTTTTTCATGTTTATTTGCTCGTCAAAAAAAAAACACCTCCCTGTTTGGAGGTGTTCCGGGCATGTCCCACCGGCAGGAGACCCCGGGGGCGACCCAGGACACGCTGGAGAGACTATGTCTCTCGGCTGGCTTGGGAACGCCTCGGGATCCCGTCGGATGAGCTGGAGGAGGTGGCTGGGGATAGGGACGTCTGGACTTCCCTTTTAAGGCTGCTGCCCCCGCGACCCAACCTCGGATAACCACTGACATAGAAGTAGTACAGCACAGCGGATGAGTGGTTAGCGTGTCCGCTGCACAGTTCTGAGGTCATGGTATCAAATTCAGCTACAAGCCTACCTGTGCAGGGTTTGCATGTTCTCCCCATGCTTGTGTTGGTTTACACCGGGCACTCCGGTTTCCTCCCACATTCAAAAAACATGCAAGTCAGGGTATTTGGCCGGTTCAAATTGTCCCTAGGTGCAAATATGTCTATGTGTGCCCTGCGACCGGCTGGCAACCAGTTCAGTGTGTCCCCTGCCCACGAGCTGGGATGCGCTCTACTGCCCCCGCGGCCCTACTGAGGATAAGCGGTGCAGATAATGGATGAATGGAGGAAATTTAAGTTAAAATTAAATTGAATGTGGTTATTAATTTTCATTAATTATGATTTTCCCCAAAAATACCCAAGATTTTCACAAGGTTTTTATTATTTGGGAGAACCCATAGGGGCAAGATAGCAAACAATCATGTCAACTTCCTCTAGGTGAGCCTCAAGTTATACCAAATAAAAAAATGTATTCACCTATGACTGTTGGAAAAATGCACGTTTGTTATATTAGTTCATGTATTTTTGATTATTATGTGAATCAATAAATTTATTTTTTTTAAATGGATGAAAGTATTCTTTTAACAATAGGAGCTTTTAAATAATACTCAATTTTCATTTAATGTAGGTAAAGGATACTGTATTTTCCGCATTATTAGGCACACTGGATTATAAGGCGCACACCCAAAAACTAATATTTTATAATAAGTTTTTTGATATACAGAGGAAGAAGATAGGAAGGAAGAAGTTGAATTTGTTCGTAAGTTGCTTCAGTGCTATATTTTGTATGTTGAAGGTTTATATAAGTACCGTATTTTCCGCACTATAAGACGCACCTAAAAGCCTTTATTTTTTTCAAAAGCTGACCATGCGCCTTATAATACAGTGCGCCTTATATATGGATCAATATCAAGTCGCAAAGTTTTGCAACTAAGGCAAGCAGCAGCCAACTATATTTCCCCCAAAAGCGAAGTAGTCCGCGGTGTATGCAGGGATTTATATACCGGCATTTTATTTCCTAACCAATGTGTCAATCATCATTTGAATCAGTCACTATTGGCTCAAGTTATTCGGAGGTGAAGGGGGCGGATACTTTTAATCATTTACAGGCTCGCATAGGCTAAAGGGGCGAAACAAAGCCTGCAATTGGCCGAAAAAGATGAATGTAAATCACACGTTGGGTTGCACTACAGCATAGAGAAAACATTTTTTACTATTCTGTATTTGTAAATATTTTACTCTCCTGGATTTACTACACTCACGGTTGTAAGAAGACCATGGTTACGTATCATTATTGAACGTGATGGCTGCAAGAGAACATAGGTGAGCTATGCGGCTTTATATTTTCCCGGTATCTTGTTTTAGAACGATCTTGATGTTTCTGTGATGAGTCTCTTTTTAAAGTAAATTCAATTCAAAGTGTTTATTGTCATATGCACAGTAAAGAACCCCGTTTCCCTGGACAATAAAATTTTTACTTTGCTGTCCACACAGTTGCCAGCAAAAAATAGAATGGAAACTAAGAAATGTTTGGCATTTCTTGAATCCCAAGACTTTAACCTTCCGAATGATATGTGGAACGATGCATTTGAGTGATTGGTGACATCGTACAGACACTGTTTCCGTACATGTCTGAGACACGTATTTGCTTCTTTGCAAGCTTTCGGAATGTTAAGGGGGTAATAAGTTTGACTGAACTATCTGACTGTTTTGTCGACGTTGCCATTGTAGCGCCTTATAATCCGATGCGCCTTATGTATGTAAAATATAGGACCGACAACTATTTGTGGGGGGTGCGCCTTATAACCCGGTGCGCCTTATAGTGCGGAAAATGTATGTTTAAGGCTTGAATAAGTAACCTGTATTGTTTTGTACTAAATAATGAACATTTCATAAAATAATATGCTCTATAAAGATAAATAAAGTTAAGTTTAACTTAATTTTGGAAGACGAGCTTCAAGAGTTACGCAACTTCTTCCTCCGTGGTAGAAAGTGGACGAAAAAAAAGCAATTCTACCATTTTCTCAACCGTATCAAGCTCTCTTATTCCACTTTCATTTCAAAAGATAGACTCACCTCTTCTTTACACTTTACACAAAACATATTGAATGGATGCACCAGATATAGAATAGAATAGAATAGAATAGAATAGAATAGAATAGAATAGAATAGAATAGAATAGAATATACCTTTATTGTCATTATTACAACATGGGACATATTGTGAGGGACAAACAGAAATGGTGGATCAAACTGGATGTTTGATCTTAAAGTACACACAGTCCAGTGTATTTTCCCGAATTGCTCAGTCCACGTATTGAATGGATTTGGGGAGTACAGTCCATAAACATGCCTGATTAAAGTTGCCGGCGACGATAAAAGCTCCGTTGGGGTGTGCAAGCTGTTGTTTATTGATAGCAGCGGGCAGGATTATTATTAAACAATAAGAATGTCAAAGTCCTTAGCCCGCTGGCGATACAGTATAGAATTCTTACAAACGAACTAGGAAGAGAAAGCAGATTTTTTCTTCCGGGTGGATATGCTGGGTGACCTCTCACAGCGCCACCACACGCTGGTAGTGGCGGAAAGAAGCACTACAGTAATGTCCTGTACTCGGAAAAAGGTGCACACAATACAAAATCTAACTTAAAGCGATGTCTGGATATTTTTCAACATCCCGCAATTTTTTTTCCTATCTACCGTTTTTCGTAAGTCAAATGTTCGTAAGTAGCGGAGCGTCTGTACAAGACACACTGGACTATAAGGTTTGTGGACTTAAAACTACAGTAAGAGCAAGTGTTGTTAAAAATATAAAAAAGATGTTTAAATTAAAATAATGTATTTCATAGAATACAAATGAACATTATGACATCTGGTTTCACCGATTTTAGCAACAGACTATTTATATGTTAACCACAAAAGGGAACTTGAAGACGACTGTACATGTTTTTTAAAGGCAAAGCAGTCACTGTATGTAGTATCATTGGTTAACAATTCAAACAAGACAATTTTCGAAAACATTTTAGCAAAAATAAAACATGAATTTATCACGTTTTATACTTACGGACAATAATCTTACAAAGAAACAACAGAAGAAGTTGGCGTCTTAGCAACAAACATTGAACATGTTAACCACAAGAGGGCACTCAAAAACCACTCTATAGGTTTGTCAAGGGCAGAACAGTTACCGTATGCAATATCGTTTCTTTATTACAATGGATCTTTAATCGTAACCACCATATTTTCCAGGATATGAAGATTATAAAGCGCACTTTCAAATTGCTGGAAAATTTGGGGTCTTATATTAAAATCGTACATTTAATTGACATCCCTGCCGCTTCGATGCAGCTCAGTCCGCCGAACAAGAAAGGCAAACCTCAACCGAAAACACACACACACACAAACCTACATCCACAAAGTGTGTATGTTTTCTTAGCGTAATTAAATCGTCCTGCAAGAACTCCCTACGGAGAGCCTCGAGAGGCCCCACACTGACATTCCCCCGCAGGTCAGCGGGGTCCATGTTTCCCTTAGACACGTTGCGCTATATGCGGGACGACTCCAATTCCAAAGCGCAGAGCAGTTGTCCACTTTGGACCCTTCCCAGCATTCAATGCGCGTCCTCAGGGCCATAGAGCTCAACACTGAGCGGCCTTATGGAATTCACATGGCCCTAGGGGGCCCTTTTATGTGAGCCGCTGATGTATTATAGAAAAAGCCCGTAATGACATGGTGAGATTTGGATCAACAACATACTCGGCTTTTGTCGTAAAAATATTGAGTGAGGTTGAAGCAACTATGCAAGGACCACCACTAGGGTGGAGCTTATTTTCAAAGTTTCAAAAAGTCACTGTCTTACCCCCTAATTCGGTTCCATTACACAAAAGAACAATCGCTTGGTGTAAATAAAATTAATTTTAGAGGTAGCTCAATGGCTGAGAAGCTCGGCGTTTTCTATCAATTTTCTTAAATGTGAGTTCGATAGATGCTGGGGTAAGCCACAGATGTGTAAGTTTATATCTCAAACAATTATCAACCACAAGTCATTGCTCAGCAAGATCAGTCTAATTCAACGAGTATAATTTCCCTTGACCTACTTTTGAAGACAAGGTCAGCAGACCTTCTTTGTCCTCCAAGAAGTGATTGACATTCAAAGATCAGCAACAGGTAAATATTCAGTACATTCAAACATGTCTCACTTACATAATCCTCCTGACCACAGCTTGCATTTGTCACACCATGATACAGTTTGATATTACATCTGCATGAATAGTCAGGGAACATAATGGCGAGACTTTCTAATCAATGTTCATCCATATTGCAGGCGGTCTTCCAATGAACAACAAGGTTTTAACTAGATCAAAGAAAGAAGTGTATCTACTTGGTAGTTATGTGTCTGAACTCACTGGAAGCAAGACTGACTGCCTGACTCTTGGTTTCTTTCTTTATCAACACTTGGAATTGCACAAGCCCATCAGAGCGTCTTCCGCAGGGACAGTGAAAGAAATATCATCATTTTGAAATAAAGCAAGAATTCCAATTTGAGATCCACAAAATTGTCACAGGCTAAAGTTGAAAAACATTTTTAAGCATGGCAGCACGGCGGCGCAGTGGTTAGCGCTTGTGCGGCACAGTTCATGTCATGGGAACCTGTCGTGGGTTCAAATCCAGCTCCAGACTTCCTGTGGGGAGTTTGTATGTTCTCCCCGTGCTTGCGTGGGTTTCCTCCGGGCACTCCGGTTTCCTCCCACGTTCCAAAAACATGCATTTCAGGTGAATTGGCCGGTCCAAATTGTCCCTAGGTGTGAATGAGCGAATGCATTGTCTGTCCCTGTGTGCCCTGCGATTGGCTGGCAACCAGTTCAGGGTGTCCCCTGCCCACTGCCCGGAGATGGCTGGGATGGGCTCCAGCCCCCCCGCGACCCTAATGAGGATAAGCGGTACGGCTGATGAGATGAGATGAGATGATGATTTTTAAGCATGGCAAAAAAAAATGACAAACAGCAACACAAAAAGCCAAGGAAAGTAAGTTTGAAGAAGAACTTGATGACTTGTTTGACATTGCTCATGCTAATGCTCAACATTATAACAATTCCAGAAGACAAAGAGTTTTTGTTGGTTCAAAGAACAAAGGGAAGAAAGGGGATAATGACAAAAAATAGCAGAGAAAGAAAAAAGACTTGATATCTGTAGATTCAGACACTGTTACTAGCAAACGTCTAAAAGACTTTGTGTCCTCCAGATCTAGCACTTTCTTCAAAATCATGGACCTTCCTGTTGGCATCTTGATGTTGAACCACAAGAATGGGAATCACGGGATGACTTCAAACACGCTTTGGCAATCCGTGTGGTCAATGATCTTGCAGAACGAGGTGTGGCGCTGATTCAGGAATACTGTGGTCATATCACATAAGATGAAACTGATCTGCAGCATCTGCTGCAAATTGCTGAAAAACACCGCAAAACTTTCCCTGATAGTCGTAAAGAGACTCCAATAAAGGACTGAGTTTTTCTTATTGTTTTTATAACGTACCTAAGCCATCATTATTTTGTGTGTGTAACCGGCTTAATTCAAATGTGTGCAGTGATTGAGCTACCTGTAAATATCCACTTACATGACTGAAACTTCTGCTGTGTAGTTTTTGGTGGAAGTGGAACATTTTTGTGGGGTAAGATGAAAGAATACATGAAAAAAAAATATTGGTCATATAAGCTCCACCCTAACACCACAGGACAATGTGTAGCACAGTCCATATACAGGATGACCCGAATTCGACCAAATGCCTTGCCTTAAGTCGGGCAAGACATTTTCTGCTTTTTAATAGACAGGTGGTGGGCCATCAGGTCCTGCAAGGCCTTCTGTGTTGGCCTAAAAAATATATGCATCATCCATCCATTCATCCATTATCTGTACCACTTATCCTCAGTAGGGTCGCAGGGGTGCTGAAGCCCATCCCAGGTATCTTCGGGCAGTGGGCAGGGGCACTCTGAACTGGTTGCCAGCCAGTCGCAGAGTACACAGGGACAGACAACTCACCGCTCATTCACATCTTGGGACAATTTGGACCAGCCAATTAACCTGACATGCATGTTTTTTTGGGAATGTGGGAGGAAACCCACGCAAGCGCGGGGAGAACATGCAAACTCCTCACAGGAGAAGTCGATCCAATGGCCTCAGAACTGTGCCGCGGACGTACAAACCACTCAGCTGCTGTCCCGCCCTATCTGAATCATCTGAATGTTATCTTGTCCACTTAATAAATAAGTCCAAATTGTCTGTCCAAAATGTTACTTTTCATTTTTTATGAAACCTTTTGGAGTTTTTGGGGTACCTGTATCAGCAAGGTAACATATAATTGTGACAGCTTTCTATAGGTGAAGATAATTTTATGTCAAATATATGCTAATTTATTGGTCCATGATTATTTGGAAAAAAATGGACATTTATTTGATAGTTAATGTATTATTGCTTATTTTTCAAATCAATATATATATATTTTAATGAATGAAGTTGTTTTTTTTACTACTAAGATGTGTCAAGTCATAAACGAAGTCCCTTTTAGGTAGCTAAGGGCTATAATTAAGAAATATATTTAAATTGTGTATATATAAATATATAATCAACCTCCCTGTTGCTTTGCTCCAACTGAAATCATCACGTAAGAGAAGAAAACCTTACCCAAAACACACGTACACAATTTCAGAACCACAAACTGGCAAAGTATCACAAGTATTTTTAAAAAATGTATATTTTATGATCGTATATTCCTTATCATTTCATTTCATTTCATTATTCAAATCAACTTTTTTTTTCAATAAATTATGTTTTTAGTTACTATTTAGAGGTACTAAATAATACATCATGGCCCTTTAACTTGTTTTTTAATTTTTTTCTTATTTGACTGTATTTTGACTTGCTCATTTCAAATAAAATAGATATTCTTCCTCATTTCAAATGCTCTATTATTTATCATTATCTCACTAAAAATGAATTCATGAGCTTAAATACCTGCCATTTAAGGAAAATTCTCGATTTTATATGAAATACACTTAAAAATCTGTACCATAGAAAATAATGTTTATGATAAAAAGTTTAACAAAATGTTGTGTGTGTACCTGTTTATGAGTGTGCATATGCATGTTGTTTTATTTTGTGTGTATCCAATTTTGCCCATCAAGTGGCCACGCTTACGTAGTCCAAGTCATGTTCATTAAGCTTAAAGTGGATTAGGTCGGAGCTACGAGTCCGAGCTCAGTTGCTTTTAAAGTCATTTCTTCAACAAGGATCAATGTTTAACCCGATTGTCTCCTCCAGAATACTGTAACTTGAGAAACAGATGAGGTTGCCTGGAAGCTTGTCAGGCCACAAACGCCCAAAATAAGGCAGACTTCGGAGAACAATTAACGGTTACCGTACATTTCCAGTTTTGAATTGGTGAATTTACCGTATTTTCAAGACGATAAAGCGCATTCGAAAGCCCGAAATTTTGCCTGAAATTGGAAAGTGTTCCTTATAACGTAGTGCGCCTTATATAGACCGCAAAATATGCTCTATATGTCATGAACCGGAACAGGATCAGGACCTAAATGTGTGACGTTTTTCACTAAAGCTTTTATTTTACCGGAAATGGGGAGTCATGCACGTTAGGCAGCGGTCTGAAGTGGAAAGACAGGTAGCCATAGACCGTCAAGATCGATACCAATTTCCCGAGCAGATATCCGACAGATGGGGTCGATACCGGACAGGACCGGACAGACAGAATTGATGATGAAACAGGATATCGAAATTAAACAGGACAAGCTAGACAGGAACGAAAACTGGAGAAAATAATAAACAGGACGAAAATAGACGGGAGCAAAACTGGAAACCGAACAGGACAAAATAAATGGGAACAATAACGCACAGGAAATACCAACAGGAAACAGGACCAAGTCACAACCCACGTCTTGCGGGCAGAGGTTCGTTGACGGGCTGACAAAGGAAGATTGAGGGCGCTGAGCTTAAATAGACGGAAAGCCAATCTGTCAACGAGCCGCAGCTGGCGCCATACGGGCAGGGCCAATTGGGCACCATGGCCACCGTGACAGTATAAGATTGGAAATACAAATAGTATTTATATATATATATATATATATATATATATATATATATATATATATATATATATATATATATATATATACGTCACTATACAAGGGTTTAATGTATATTTCGAAATTTCTGCATTGATAAATGTTGATCAAAATCACTTAACATTGTACGTTACAGGAATTGAACCTAGGACGCAATGGCGCAAGCTCGGACACTTAGACACCTTTAGACCACCAGTGATACAGATAACCTGTAAAAAGGTATTTGATTTTATCTCAGTATTAGATTATTTTTACTCAACGGACACATAAATAAATGCAGTCTGATTCATCATCAGATACACCAAAGTTGTGTCCCTCGTTTTGATTTTCTGCATTTATTTATCTCTTTTAAGCTAACTTTCTGTTTTCTCCATTCTCAAAAACATTTGTTTCTGGCTTCATGAGTAAAAATAACGTGATGATATAAAATCGAATGCATTTTCATATGTTGTCTGTATCGCTAGTGGTCTAGGCGATAGGTTTCGGTGTTCTCCCCACTGTGAAGTTGGGTTATCTTGCATACAATGTTCAGCAGTTCTTCAGACATTACACTTATATTTACTGTATGTGTATAATGAATAAACAGTGTTGGGAATAACGCCATTAAAAATAGCAGAGTGTCATAACAGCAGTATTTTTTTGCCAATGTGCTCATCTGATTACTAGTAATTATGTTTTCCGCTGTTACAACATCATCACTGACAGCCAAAAGCGGTGCGCTACTTTGAATAAATTGAAGTAACAACCAGCCTTAGCGTGTCAAAGAGAGAGAGGGATTAAAAAAGGAGGATAGAAACAGTGGGAGATAGGGGAGGGAGTGAGAGAGGTAGAGAGACAGATTGGGTAGTCACATTATATTGTTCTACGTTTTACTTTTGTTGTGAACAAAACATTCGAAGGGCAGTTGCCTATATCTACTTGACCTGTTGTCTCAAATTGAGATTGATTTTACACTGCAGTGTTCAATGCACTTTATATTGTTGAGCAGTTAACTTTTGTTGTGTGAACAGACTTGAAGTACAGTAGCATATGTCTACTCTAGCAGTTGTTAAAGTTGTGACTTATTCTATAGAGCAAGGGTGGCGAACACGTGGCTCTAGAGCCCCATGCAGCTCTTGGCCAATAAGAATGCGGCTCTTTGCCCCATCATATTTTCTATAAACTGTGGCTCTTTGCCTTGTTTCATGTTTAGTTTAGTTTTTTGTGTATTGAGGGTGGACACTTTCCTTGAACTCAACACAAGAACGATACTTGTTGTATTAAAAGGAAAGGAGTTTGTTATGGGAAATAATGTGTTTCTAATTGTGTGTGTTTGTGTGTGTCTGTCTGTCATGGCAGGTCAGTGCGTGGTGTAACTCTTTCACTCTCACAGTTAAAAATTTCGACTCTGTGCGTCAAACTTGTTCCCCACCCCTGCTATAGAGTGAATTTCACTTTATATTGTTTTAAACTTGATTTTTGTTGTAAACAAAATACTTAAAGTACAGTTGGCTATGTCTACTAGACCAGTTGCCTCAGGTTGTGATAGTTAGATTTTTTTTTTTTAAATCACTTTATAATGTTTACTGCTGCTTTTCATTTTATGATATTGTTTACAGTTCTACTTTTGTTGCACTTCAAATGTATTCATAAATTTGTTGCTGATGAAGTTCCATGAATATTTCAAAGGTTCTATAACACTACTTCCCGTCTGTTCTTCTCTATTTGACTGAATCAAATTCTGTTTAGAAAATTTCAAATTCTTTGACATACAACAATTTATTTTTAAAGAGACGGAAATACTTACTTTCCCAGGTAACAAGTTACTTTTACTATAGTGTAATTCAGTTACTAACTCAGTTACTTTTTGGAGGAAGAAATTAGTAACTATAGCTAATTACTTTTTAAAAGTACATGCCATAAACTGCGAATAATAATGGTAGCTTTAACCGTAGTTTTAATTACATGCGGCTTATAGTCCAGTCCAGCACCATTATTTAGGGGGTGCACTGTATTATCCTCTGCGCCTAATAGTATTCTTTCTCTGCTACTCCTATTTTGGTCTCCATTTGCAGCAAAAAATTAAAAACAGATTAAATTTTGATTGCAATTTGCCATGACACAATTATGCCTTCCTTTGCCAAGGACTCATAGTGTAAACAAGCACAGGAAATTATGTTTATTAGGCACCTGGTAGTTTTCTCTTAAACAAGTGTGCTTTTGCATGACACCCAGTAGTTTTCTGTATGAATGTTGATAAGTGAGCAGGGCCAGAGTTTTATACCCGAGCCGACCTACTTAGATATGGAGGAGGAATTTGAATTAATGTAACAGCAGCAAGCAATTATGATGCATTTTCATTAGGAAGAAAATCAGGTTTTATGTTAAGTTAACAAAAAACACTTCAGCATTTTAATTCAAAAATTCTGATATAAATGAAAACATATTTAACTATGTACAGTATCAGTCATTTGAAATGAAAATTGCATCAGCCTTCCCAACACTGAACTTTTATGAAGAGGCTTCACTACACAGATTTAAGTAGGCTACTTAAATCCTCAAAATCCTCCTACGCAAAGCACTGGTCTCTTCAACGTGGTTGATGACAATGTCCTTGTCTATAGACATGAGAATTTCAGCATGAAGACAGTGAGCTTATCCTAGTTCTTACAAATTTTAAAGCAGAGAAACACCTCTCACATGCAAACCCCAGTAAAGGAAAGGGTCAACAGGAACTTATATGCCAGCCCAATGACATGGTAGGCATCTGTGAGGAGGTTTTATTGTGAGAGGATCTGTTTTTTTCTTCCATTTTATTTTAAAAAAAAATTCATATTTTTTGCCATGTTTCCCCTTTTTCCCACTTTTCCTTCCTTTTTCTCATTTTCTATGTATTCTTTTGAGTCTATTATATTTCCTTCCTTTATCATTGTTTCTTCTTTTTTCTCTCTTTTTGCCTTTATTTTATTTTTTCTTCTGTTATTTCTTTTTTCATTGTCTTTTTTCTTCTTTTTTTAGCTTCATTTGTCTCCAAAAGGTAATTTCATGCATAATGTTACACGATAATTTTAATTATATGGATAAAAGCAACAAAAAAAACCTCAAGAAGCTTTTGGAGGCTGAAAGATACTGCTCTTTTTTAGTGAGCTGAGCCGAAAGAGCCGCATCTCGAAAAAGAAGCTTATTTGAGGAACTGCTAAATTCAGCAAACAAACAACTGGAGACACTCAGATGACAGGTAAAAAGTGCAAGAGGAGGAAACTGAATGATAACAGTTCTTCTTTTGAAGCATTTATCTTTCTTTTCCCGGCTTTTTTCGCTCCAACTAGCATCTTTCTGCCCTCCATCGAACCTGACACATATCGTTTGTGCTGTCCTATGCTCATTTTACCACTGCAACATTTCATTTCATAGAGGAAGAAGAGCCTACACCTGCATTGACTACCTGTTGGCTTAAGATGTGATTTTAATGTTCTGCTGGTATTATACAAAATCATGCATGCACTTGCTCCCTAATGTCTTTTATATTTAATTCCCCCATTCCTGTCCAGAGCCTTTGCTCTAAAAATGCTGGTCTACTACCAAGATCCAAGAAGAAATCTGCAGGTTCAAGAGCCTTCACCATTTGGGCCCTCTGAGATTCTATCTGCAACCTAAGTTGAACTGTTTAACTCTAGACTTAAAACAAACCTATATTCTATAGCTTATGAATGGTCTATATTTCATGTTGACAATATCTGTGCGTTTTTTGTTAAGGCAATATTCATTGCATCCTGGTCATCCTGGAAGGGAGATTACCTCATGTGAGGTCCCTTCTCAAGGTTTCTTCATTTTCCTCATTTTGAGGTTTTTGAGTTTGTCCTTGCCCTCATGTAGGTTTTAGATCAGGGTATGGTGTAATAATTGTTCGTAGTTAGCAATAGTCTGTGGTCTGTGCAGCTCTTTGGGACTCCTTGTGATTAAGGGCTATACAAATTAGCATGACTTGACTTGATTGGCCAAACCAACCCAAAATCTAGGAGCGTATAATTCCCCCATATGGTAAAACTAATTCCATCTGCTACATGGGGGTTGCGCTAAATGTGGCCAAATATCTGACAAGAGAATGAATGCACGAGTAAGGTTATGTGTGCAAGTGGCAGATACATGCTAATAAAAAATATCTTATCCTGCCAGCCCTTACTCCACCTTGACATGAGCCGGCCCTAAAGGAAGTCTCCCGTTCTTCCCAATTAGCCAATCCGGCATTACAAGTGAGTCACAAAAAAAAAGAAGTTTTTTTTTTTTAAAAAGACGGGCTAAAAGCGCAGCCCTTCAAAAATCTGTGCAAGATGCGGTTAATGATACACCGCCGTACAATGTACAGTGAGCAAGCCACCCGCTAGCTTTTAGGGAGCCATTTCCGCAGCTTTAATCATCTCACACAGGAAAAGAGAGTCAGAGAGCAGCCAAATCACTATCAATCTTTCCACGCTTTCGTGTAGGAAAGCAGCTAACTTTGACTCGATACAATATTGCAGCTTACAAATACACGGTTTTATCTTTTGGAAAATGTTATTGTTATTTATTGGATTACGGCCCAAAAAATTTTATTTTGAGCGTCGCATACAGAAACATGGGAAGACACAAGGGCTCCTCCATCACTGTAGGTAAACAAACACACTAAAATACACTTTCTTTTCTGTCAATTTATTCTATCATTGCGGGGTTTATTTTTGTTGATTTTATTTTTCCTTTTTTCTTTTCATTTTTTTCCCTTTGTTTTTGTCTTGTTTTATTCTTTCCTTTGGTTATAAATGTTTTATTTTATTGTATTTCTTCTTTTTGTTATTTATTATCAATTTCCTTTTGCTTTTCTTTAATTTTTTGTTTTATTTTACTTTCATTTTTAAATTAAGTTTGTTGTTCTGTTTTCTTTTTCCTTTATCTATTTGTTTTTTTTTTACCTTTTTTTCTTTTCTTTTTTATGTAGTTTTTTGTTTGTTTTATTTGCTTTTGGTATTACTTTTGTTAATTTTTGTTTAATTTTTTTTCTTTGAATGTATTTTTTTTAACTTGTTATTTTACTCTGTCTTTATTTTCCTTTCTTTTTTCTTTTACTTTTTTTTGGTTTTGTTTTGATTCCTTTTTGTTTTGCTCTTCCTGTTTTTTTATTTTTCCATTCCTTTCCTTTATTCTATTTTACTTTACTTTACTTTACTTTCCCTTTCTTTACTTTACTTTCTGAATCAGAATCACTAATAGTTTTCTGTGAGGTTATTTCATGTTTACCAAAGTGATAACTTTTTAAAACTCAAAACAAAACTGAAAGTACTTCATTTTAAGGGTGTGACTTCAGAGATGGCATATCAACCCATCCTACAACAAGTTCTACGCCGATGAAATTGTTATAAAAAAAACATTAAATATTCAACCCCCTCCCCCTCGCCTGTCCATGAAGTGAGGAGAGACTCATTGTTGCATTTCTCCGAGCTTCCTGGATTTAATTGTCAACACAGGTGGGCCCCTTAAGTTTCCTTCAGGCCTTAGGGTGAAATACGTTTCCCATTAGGAGGGTCAAAGGTGGCTTTGGTGCTTGGGGCCAAACCATCGGAGGGGAGCTTAGATGTGCACAATCGCCGCTAATCAGTGCCATTACCCTTCAAAGGTTTTATCTTTTGCTTTGAGTGCGACGGATTTGAGTTAAGTACCACTAGACTGCAGTCCAGTTGATAAAGTTTTGTTTGTTTAATCACAGAAAAGTCACCCGCTGCCTAATTATGAGAACTTGTTACGGATTGAGAAAGTTATCACTGAATACACAAAGAAGACATGTCATGTTTGATAAATTAGCTTTTTATCAGTGATTTAACGCCCGCCAGATGCTTTTTCTCCTTTAACCTTTGACATCTCTTTACTTACGATAAAGTTTGAGCGTGTCGGGCACTATTTTTGCGTTCGGTCATCACTATGGAACACAAACCCAACAAATCGCAACAGTAAAGGTCTGATGAGACCACATGAGATTGTTTGAAAAATGTCGTAAACATTTGGTTATGTTTCCAAACTATGCTTTTAATCAAGGCGTTTTTGGACCAAAGAGAAAAGCAACAATAAGCGATCCATGGATAATTACCCCAAGATGCGACGAAGCGGGCCAAAATATTGGCGGTTAACCACACGATGAAGCAGTCAAGTAATGTTCACACCATCCCTGTAAACCTCAGCTTTTCCATTTTCAACGCCAACTGCAATCCTCTCTGCAATTCTAATGCTTGTCACATTAAGAATTGTTATTCATAAGGTTGAACTTGCAGACCACTTTACTCATTTTTGACGTGCAATGCACAAAATATGCTAATAAAAGACAAAAGAAACTAAATATGAATAAAATAACTAAATTTTGTGCAGGCTTGGGGAGTAACGGAATACATGGAACGGCAAAAATGATGTTGGCAAGCTGTTTGGATTTATTTTCATTTTGTTTCTGTCGTTTTTTATGTTAGTTTTGCCGGAGATCAAAGAGATCAAAGCCAGGAGAGAAAGCTTACCACGTGTTGTGAGTCATAATTTTATTCATATTTAGTTTCTTTTGTCTTTTATTAGCATATTTGGTATTGGAGTAATCCAAAAGTAATTGAAAGTAATCAAGTTTAAGTAACCCTACCCAACCCTGGCCTTGGCATATGAGTCAAATTTTTTGGACCAGAATCCAGACAGAGAGGGGCACGACCAAAAAGCATGGGATAGCGTACTTTCAGGCATTTTGCAGAGGTCAGACAGTGGAGAAACAGAAGGATAGAAACTGTGTAGCCTGGACTTATAGCAGTGTAGACGGTGGACTACTTTGAACTGAATTAGCTGATGTCTGCTGTTAACCGGACAGGAATGTATTATTGCTAAATATTTATCTCACATGACTTCGGATACGCAAGTGTTACCTTCTTCTATGGTGCACACAAGTGTTACCTTCTTCTACGCTGAAAACTAGAGTCTTATTCTTGACTGGAATCTAGAATTCCTCACCTTCTAAACCTAAAGGAAGCATCTTCCATGCCAAACACTATCGTTATTTTCTGCGAAGAAATCTTGTCTGGTCTTCAGCAATGCATTGATTTCTTAAAATATTTTGTCCATCTACAAAACTAGCATTGTCGTTTTTGCGCCAAATATAAAAAGCTATTTTCAAAAAAATGTTGCAGCCTGATTTAATAGGTTGCATTTATGCCACAAACACAGTGTGACATTTTTTCTCTTTCTTATTATACATTTCAGGCATAGTACAATTACATACAATGAATTGAATTATCGTCTGGGGAAAAAATCGAGATTTTAAGTACATCCTTGGCAAAAAGAGAGTGAAAAAGAGGCTAGAAAATAAACACTGAACTGGTAGCTATAATTCATCTCTGTACTTGCTACTCAGTTCAGCGTCATCAAAATGGCACAAGGAAAACAATACAAGCGCAAAGTGCTGACAAGTTGTGGACAGCAAAACTGAGTCTGCCTTCAAACAAAATGATTGCTAAAAAGGGAGTTAAAAAACCCACTGGCGGTAATAAAGAGGAATAAGTGGAAGATGGATTAAGTGATCAAGTGGGAACGGGTGGTCGGGGACCACTCAGGAGGGGTTGGACCAATTAAAGTAGCAACTGGCTTTGATGGAGATTTGGAAACAGGTTGCAGGAAAACAAGCAAGAGGGTCGACTGAGTTGACAACAAAGATTGCAGGAGAATCTTCTCTAATGGGCAACTTGTAACCACTTATTTTGAGCAGTACTTGCTTTTAATTAAAGGAAAAAACTGCACGTGGCGATTTGTCATCCTTGTCTCAAGTCAGTTTCAAGCCACTCGTTCCTTGCAGCTGTGTATACAAAAACAGCACATTGAAAATAGTCTGCAGATGTTTTTCTCCAAAACTGAAGCTAGCATAAAAAAGACTTTGACCAAGGTTTGAAAATAACAAATACAAAAATATAAAAACATAGCATTTCTGAGTATTTCGTGACATTTTCCCGAACTTATGTCTCAGATAGGCAAAATATGTATTTATAGGCTATCTGAGAAAGCGTTGGGGAAAGAAAGCGTGTTGAATTTATCAGCGTCTGTCCAACATGAGCTTGAGATTATAAACAGGCATGCATCCAGGCTGCAAGAGTCACATTTAAGACTCACTATCAGTATGTCTGTGTTTTGCCTGCAGTCACGTCAAAGACACCACACAGAAGATTTGATCACAACCATTTTTTTCCCTGAGCGAGCATGCAAACAAAAAATAATACATGTAAAGTATAAACTACAACGATAAATTGTTCACTATGTTCGTTTTTTTTTTTGTTTTTTTGCATCCCCAAATTCTTAGCAGCAGCAAATTATCTTTCAATTACACATTGACATCTCCAAAAGTTAGTGTGGGATGCATATTTCAGTATTTAAAAACATGATTTTTATGTACCGTATTTTCCGCACTATAGGGCGCACCTAAAAGCCTTTATTTTTTTCAAAAGCTGACCACGCGCTTTATAATACAGTGCGCCTTATATAAGGATCAATATTAAGTCACAAAGTCTTGCTCTTAAGGCAAGCGGCCGCCGATTAGATTTTCCCCCGAAGGCGAAGTAGTCAGCGGTGTATGCTGGGATTTATATACCGGCGTTTCATTTCCTAACCAATGTGTCAATCATCATTTGAATCAGTCACTATTGGCTAAAGTTATTTGGAGGTAAAGGGGGCGGATCCTTTTTATCATTTACAAGCTCGGTGAATGTGAATCACATGTTGGGTTGCACTACGGCATAGAGAAAACATTCTACTACTATTCTGTATTTGTAAATATTTTACTCTCCTGGATTTACTACACTCACGGTTGTAAGAAGACCATGGTTACGTATCATTAATGAACGTGAAGGCTGCAAGAGAACTTAGGTGAGCTATGCGGATTTATATTTTCCCGGTATCTTGTTTTAGAACGATCTTGATGTTTCTGTGATGAGTCTTATTTTTAAACTAAATTCAATTCAAAGTGTTTATTGTCATATGCACAGTAAAGAACCCCGTTTCCCTGCACAATAAAATTCTTACTTTGCTGTCCACACAGTTGCCAGCAAAAAATAAAATGGAAACTAAGAAATGTTTGTTTGGTGACATTGTACGGACACCGCATCCGCACGTGTCTACGACACGTATTTGCTTCTTTGCAAGCTTTCGGAATGTTAAGGGGGTAATAAATTTGACTGAACTATCTGACTGTTTTGTCGACGTTCCCATTGTAGCGCCTTATAATCTGGTGCGCCTTATGTATGGAAAATATAGGACCAAAAACTATTTTTTGGGGGTGCGCCCTATAACCCGGTGCGCCTCATAGTGCGGAAATTACGGTATATGTAATAAATCAGATTGGCATTTTGATAACATCATCCTATGTAGACAAATTCTGCTCAGATCGCATTGGTGGAGTTTTTGGATTCTACGATAAGAAACATTGACTGATTTAATTAGTCAATTTACCTTTACCCGGTCCTCAAGAGCCGCATGTCTTGCATGTTTTGGAGGTTTCTCTTCTCCAACTCAGGTAATGCAAATTTCAAGCTTGTAAGCAAGCTGTGTGGGAGCTTGACAATGCCCCAGGTGATTGGACTCACCTGTTTTTGAGCAGAGAAAATACCAAAACATGCAGGACATGCGGTTCTTGAGGGCCGAGTTGGCCACCCCTGGACTAAAACATGTTAAAGATACATCAGATCTGCCTTAAAATTGTGTACAGCGGAAAATTATTATTTGACCAATAAAGAAAATTTGTTTTATAACACAGCAGTATGTCTTACATAGGTGACAGGTAAAAGTAAAGTGTGTGTAATGGTCATCTTGGAAGGTGGATTACCACGTGTGAGGCCACTTCTCAAGGTTTCTTATTTTCCTCATGCTGAGGTTTTGAGTTTTTCCTTGCCCGCATGTTGGTTTAAGGCAGGGTGTAATTGTAACCTGTGCAGTCCTTTGAGTCATCTTGTGATTTAGGGCTATACATATAAATGTGAACTGACCTGACTTAAAATTTGTAAAAGACATACAGATGGCCTCCAAAAAAACAATTGGAAGACGGACAATTACAGGTGCATAACAACTGGAAGTCCAGGGTTTGAGTACAGCTACTGGCCTCTCCATGTGGAGTTTGCATGTTCTCCCCTTGCCTGCGGTTTCATCTCCCATTTTAAAAACATGCATGGCAGGTTTATTGGGGTTTCCGGATTGTTCCTAGGTGTGTATAAGCGTGGGAAAGGTTGTCTGTCTCTGTGTGCCCTGCGACTGGCTGGCAAACAGTTCAGGGTGTGCCCTGCCTACTGCCTGAAGATCCCTGGGATGGGCTCCTTTTGGAAGTAATTGTCCCAAAATTTTTAAAACTGAATACAGTTACTTTTACGCTAGCTGTTTTTCCTCTTACATCTTCATTATTGCTGTCTCCTAATTAAGACAGCTTATAAATATATTGATATTAGACCTAAGATTTATGGCCCGAGCCCGAACCCGAACCCGAACCCGAGGCAATTTCGGGCCGGGTCGGGCCTGAAATGTCAATCATACGGTCGGGTCGGGTCGGGTTCGGTCCTGCTTTTTTTTTTTTTTTTTTTTTTTTTTTTTAAATTAATTAATAATTATAAATATATGTTCATTAAAAATATATACTTAAACTATGTATGGATACTAGACCAAGGAATACTTGTTATAAAATAAATAATTTGGATAAAACGGAGAAGGAGCTGTAATTGCTTTTAACGGAGCCAGAGCATGCTCTGCTCTGTGCACGTGACGTGACGTGAATGCTGTCCTCTTAATAATCTTCCCCTCCGCAAATTCGCGTGATTTTGGCCTGGTATCCCCGATATGGAGTCGGACCAACAAGAAGTTAAGGATAAACTCAAGAGAGGAGAACTGACGAGGAATACGCACTCTGGTAAGCGTACATTGACGTTGGTGACATTTTCATCCGCGTTAAAAAACGCAATTTGCA
Source organism: Urocampus carinirostris (assembly GCF_059441175.1). Classification (NCBI taxonomy): domain Eukaryota; kingdom Metazoa; phylum Chordata; class Actinopteri; order Syngnathiformes; family Syngnathidae; genus Urocampus; species Urocampus carinirostris. Next base: position 23,219,938 of record NC_142356.1, read on the forward strand.
GAATAAAATCACGCTTTATTGTTTAAATAAACGCGTTATATAGACTAGGATCTCCCAATTATTATAATTAGCTCGCTTTATTGTTTTAATAAGCGTTTTATATAGAATACGATCAGGGGGGGGGGAATTTGCATAGGAGTCGGAAAAGGGCACAACACGTCAACACCCCCTCAATGAAAGTGCTGCGTTAAAATCTTAAGGACGTACTACTACTGCTGCTGTGGATTATGGCCCAATGATCAAGTCGTCAAAATGACGGACGCCCTTAAATGTTTTCGCTACCTCAAAAAAAAAAAAACGTCAATGACAGATTGTCGCTTAATGTAACATCTGCAGTGCAGACACAGAAATATAAAAGATGTAAATGTTTATACAGTTTTATTTAACTTAGGCCTAGATGTTGTAACAAAAGGCAGAGTTTAATTTGTTATCATAAATCACCCCTCCTTATAAATAAAATATGTAATTTCGGGCCCCTTTCGGGCCGGGCCAGCAAATCCAGTTAATTAGTCGGGCTCGGTCCGGGTCGGGTTTAATACCCCTCGGGCCTGCGTCGGGCTCGGGTGCTTTTTTTTGGCCCGATCTTACCTCTAATTGATATTCATCTCAATCAGCCCAACAGTAGAACGTCAAACCCTGGTTTTTGTGTGCTTAAACTCTTGTTTGTGCCACTCATATGCCCCAAATTAATGACGCCCGGCAATATATTGAAACTTCTTCCTTCTGTCACAGGCTGTCACAGTAGAATTGCCCTCAAACCTCCCTCCCTTCTGTCTTAGTATAGCAGTACCACTCTATCTTCTGTTTTTTTTCTTCTTGCAAGTGTCCCAGTTAAGAAATTGCTTACATCCTCTACAGTCTGGGGCTGGCTTGAAATCTCCCATCGGGCATGTACCAATACGCAGAGAAAGAGAAGGGAGCGCACTTCGACAGATGCCATCAGAGAACAAGCGTGTGAATTACCAGGCAGCCTGCCATCTTGGAGTTCACACGGAATGGCATTAATACGCGATTAGCATCCAAACAACAACAACAACATGAAAGCTGCAGTGGCACCCGTGTCGGCTGGGGAGCAGGTAAAGGTTCCATCATTTATATATTAATGGCTCAACTAACAAAGGCTCTGTCGCAAAAAGTTGAAATGTCACAGCAATCGAGGGACTTTAGAAAAAGAGGAGGGGGTTGAGATGCCTTCAGTGAATCACGTCCCGATGAATTAAATATTGGCCGCTGTTGACCATGACTTATTAAGTAGGCGTGGTGTATTCATGAGTACAATTAAAGGCGACACCAGCCTGTTAATATATAATGGCGGTAAATATTGGCATTAGCCAATATATTCACATTGGGTGATGGCAGAAGTTGAACTCTAAATGAAACGAGCAACGAAAAAGTACTTTAATACCCTCACACGTAGGCATGGAAATCTATTAGTTTTCTTAATATACATATGTAGACTGTCGGCCATAATGGATGGGTCCAACAGACTCAGTTAATTGTTGTTACCGTTCTGCACAAATTTTGTTGAACATTCAAATGAAAGAGGAATGTGTAAAGTTGCTTTTTCTAACTATGCTGTTTATTTCTAGGCACATTTTAAAATTGATCCAATGTGGTGGCACACATGAGCGCAGCTCTTCTTGGCTCTTTTATAGGTGCTCTTTTTGTCTACCATAATCCACACATACACAGCTACACCCGACAGGAGCTAGTGAACATCAGCTATCGACATCGATACAGTACATAGCTGACAAATTGTCAAAACCACTGGGTGCTCCATGAATAGTTATTGGGTCCGAGAAAAGACAGAGGCGGCGTCGGGAGAGAAAGCAAGGCAGGGTACTGCTACAGCTAGGCTAACAACTCTCTTAAGCCTCCCCTGCCATGCCTGTGTCTCACCAATGCCAGGTCTTTTACCCATGAAATGGATGACCTGGAGCTACACTTTGTGGAAAACCACAACATTCGTGACTGTCGTAATTAAAACATCACGGAGACCTGGCTCTATCAGAGGATCCCTGATGCTAATACGCTGCTAACTGACCGCTATCTACATCACCTCTTACACTGAAAAGAGAAGCCCTCCAATTTTGTTGTATGATTGTACAATGATAATAAAGACTATTCATTCATTGATTCATTCATTCATTCAGAGCAAGAACTTCACTTGGAATGCGCCTTTTGGACAGGTGCCATAAAGCCTAGGCAAATATATTGCGCCGTTTCCTGCCCGAAATGAGCTTCAAAAAAAGTCCTTAGTGCCCCTGAAACACTAGCCGAAAAGAGTGCACATTTATTCGGTGGGTGTAGGGCATAGATAGGCTCCGAAATAACGCAATGCAACCCCTCAGTTTGGCCCGGGCACGCTAAAGCACCTTGTCAATTACAGTGCGGCATTCATTGACCAAATTGAGTCCAAGACATCACCGTCTTTGAACCCAAACACCTACACCATACACTTTTATTTTGAGCGTATGAGTTTTGTTCTTACATAAGTGAACATTTGCTGTTATGTTTCGAATGTTAATCACAATAATAATAAGGTAAAATTACTTTAAGCCCATCCAGTATGGCCGCCAAAACTTGGTTTGCCTGGGTGTTGTAATGTGATTAGAAACTATCAATAATGGTAGACTGTGGGTAGCTGGCTTTAAAATATTTTCTGTAGCCATCTGCTGCCTTCCCTATCAGTCTGAATGAGCCTCCCCCAAAGGGCCTTTCCTCACATGGTTAGTCCGTACCATGCCATAATTGTATTTATTTCATTGTTTTGTTTTCAAAATTATTTATTTGGTTTTAATTTGATTTTAACTATTGTGGTTAGGAGGTTTTATTTATTGTTTGTACTACATGAATCTATACAGCACTTTGATTTGCAATTCAATTCAATTTTGAGTTCATTTTGTTTTAACAAACTTTCAGTCATCCTTTGATACCAAATCGTAACGTCCAACTTCAGCTCTTAGATGCACACATATCGACAAATCTGATGCAGGCTTTTAATAAAGCTTTTGTTAGCACAGAAATATCTTCAGACAACTTTTAGGAGATTTGTTCTGCTGTGAAGAATCATATAAGAGTTGGTGACCAGGATGCTCTCGTGTACATTTTTTTTTTCTGCAGTTCTTATCACAAACAGAGCATTCATACAACAGTGTGTAAACGTTACACATATTATGTGTATAGTCAGTCTAATTTTTTTGAGTCACAGGCCACATTGGGTTAAGAATTTGGCAGATGAGCCAGGCAAGGAGAAAAAAAATGATTTATTTGAATTTTTTGTATATGCCGATACAACGTCTCAAACGCAATACCTCAGCAAGACATGTGGAAAAACGAAGGAACACTGGAGACAAATGTGACACAGAAACGACGTTTTTTGAATTATTAGTACTTTATTTACAAACGCTAACTTGTCATTAGGTTTTAACAATTTTCTTGGCGGGCTGGATTATTAAGATTGACAGGCCACGTGTAAGCCGCGGGCCACAGTTTGCCCACGTCTGGTCTAGCTCAATGGTTTGCTGTTACTAGGTAGCTTCCAAAAAAAACACCTGGGTAAATCATTACATTTTTTTGAATTATTACTTCGTTCACTCAGTTCTCTTTTTTAAAGAAGACACTTTTGTGGTTGACTGGGTCTTAGTTTGCCTCATCCTTAATAATACCAATCTAGTAAGAACTTAATAAATGATGATGCCATAATATATGTCGAGTTTTATGTGAATGTTTCATCTATGGCACTGGTTTAAGCATATTCGGAAAGTGTTTTTTTTTTCCGATTGCCCTCTTCCTGCTCTCAGCGCTCATCACAATAAACGGTCCATTTCCAAATCCATAATGGACCTGCAGTGGAGGCACTTTCCTCCCCCACGCGCTACCTTACATTAAAGTGTCTTTGCCCATCTTTCGGGCAGTCCGTCAATGCTGAGAGCATCTTCTGCCTTCATTGGATGCTTATACAGTGCCTTACGTAAGTATTTCGCCCCATTGAACTTTTCAACCTTTTGACATATTTCAGAAAAAAACATGAAGATAGAATATTTTAATTTAATTTAATTTAATATAATTTAATAACCTCATGTTGAGGTTTTTGAGTTTTTCCCTGTAGGTTTTAGATCAGGGGATGTTGTAATAATAGTCTGTGCTTTGCAATAGCCTGTGGTCTGTGAAGCCCTTTGAGACTCCTTGTGATTAAGGGCTATAAAATTAAACATGACTAGACTTGACATGCACTTTTTTTCTTCAAAAATCAACAATAAATCAGACCTAATTGTGAAGCGGATTCAATTTCATTGCATATTTAATTGTTGGTTTGTTTTTTTAACAAAAACAACTTACAAAAAGGGGCGTGCGCAATATTAATCCTCCCCATTCATTAACATTTTGTAGCGCCACCTTTTAAGTCAAGTCAAGTCAAGTCATTTTTATTTGTATAGACCTTAATCACAAAGAGTCTCAAAGGGCTTCACAGGTTATTACACAGACTATTTTTTTCAGACTATTATTACATCATACCCTGATCTGGAACCAACATGAGGGCAAGGAAAAACTCAAAAAACCTCAACATAAGGAAAATTAAGAAACCTTGAGAAGGGACCGCACATGTGGTATCCCCCTTCCAGGATTACCAGACAGCAAAGGATGTTGCAATCACAAATAATACAGAGATATTGTCCACGAAAAGTATAGGTTATTCATATTCTATAGCGTAGAATTGAGTCTTAAGCTTAGATTTAAACATTTCCACTGAGGTTGTAGATCGGATCTCAGGAGGAAGAGCATTCCACAGCACCGGTGCCCGGATGGAGAACGCTCTCGAACCAGCGGAACACAGCAATTACAGCTCAAAATCAATTGGGGTATGTCTTATTTAGTTTTGCACTTGGGGACACTAAGATTCTTGCTCATTGCACCTTGCAAAACAGCTCAAGTTCAGTGAGGTTGGATGGGGAGTGTTTGTGAACAGCAGTCTTTAGATTCTGAATCGAATTCAGGTCTGGATTTTGACCAAGCCATTCTAACACCTGGATATGTTTAATTGTGAACCATTCCAACATACAACTGCCTATGATTTTGGATCATTGTCTTGTTGGAAGATAAATATCCGCCCCGGTCTCAGGTTGTTTGTCGATTCACAGGTTTTTTAATCCACTTTAAACTGTCCTGTTCATGCATTTTTTATGTAAAATAAAAACTCAATTATTATTATAACATATGTTGCAAAATTAATTACCAATGGAAAAATTACTTTAAAAAACTTCATTTGTTATTTAATTTATGCCTAACAAGAGTTTAAAAAAGGAAAATTAGTTCCTTTTTTATGTTTATATGAAGTAAATAACTATATAAAGTTATTTGATGCCCAAAAGTACAATTTAACTGCAGGGGTCAGAATTTGTCAAAAAATATTAAATTGTGAAACTTTTTATGTTTAAGAGAATTCTGCAAAAAAATAAACAAATATTTAAGCCTTGCTTCCTGTGTATGGAATGTACAATCACAGAGCGTAGACATATTTTTTGCGGTTCAGGCTTCTGAAATGTGCCATTGTGGTCCACCTAAAATGAACTGCACTTTTGTAGGAAGTGATCCAATATCCCTGGTCAACTATTCCTGAAAGTGGAGGCCAAGATAGCACATTTGCGTGGTGGCTTTTTTTCCCCATGTTTTCCTTCTAAACTGAACTGCACTCAGGTAGCTGTGATCTGTCATTCCCAGTCGCCTACTGCTGCAAGGATGGGGCCTGAGAGCTCTTTTCTTTTATATTCTGTCCAATGGAAAGTGAGTTGCATTCCTGCGCCTACAATCCAATATCCCCAATTGCAAATTGCTAAGAGTGGGGCAGAGCACACTTTTATCTGGCCTCTCCGGCCCCCCGAAAATAAACTACACAGTTGTGGCTGCAATCCATTATCGCCGATAAACTATTGCTGAAAGCGGGGGGCAACTTTTTGCGCTTTGGTCAGGCCCGGCGCCTCTATTTTGCCATTCTGTCCACAAAAAGGTAACTGCACTCCTGTGGCTTCGAAGTGTTATCCACAATCATATTTTGTAGCAACCCGGAACAGACAAAAAACACTTTCGTTGGGCCTGGTGGCTTTTTTTCCTTTTTTTTTTACGTGAAATGAAAAGCATCTGTACAACCGCAGTTATTTTTTCCTGCGGGGGCTGGAAGAGCACATGTTAAGAATGGGGGGGAAGTACTTTGCAGATTTCCACATATCGCGGGGGATTCTGGTTTTGCCAATTTGCAGCAATAAATAAGGGATTACAGTATTTTATTTAAAATAACACTCGGCAGAATTGGTGTATTTCATATTCAAACCAGGGCTCTCAAACACATGGCCCGAGGGCCAGTTGCAGACTGTGGTAATAAATTGTGAGACTCCTGCCTTGTAAGTGTTTGATATTGATGCTCCCAGAGGGGAGATCATCACCGCTGTTGAACTAAAGCTTAAAGGACAGAGGAAACACTTTGCAAATTACTTTTGGTGAGTTTCTGCCTTTGAGACAATAATGTTAAATGTGTTTTATCTGCTTGATAATTGATATACAACACAACTTGGCTGTATTTGCTTCCTCATATGTGACAAAATTAAATATTGGGATAAATAAATTTGCAGGAATCAATGTTTAGAAAATGTTGTTCTCAGAAAATTAAGCGATAAAGACATACATTAGAATCTAAAGTATGATTGTTCAATTTTTAATTTCAAATAGGTCGTCTTTCCTGATTGATTGAATCATTGATATTCTTAATAATTCTCAATTATTGTCTTTTATTTTATTTTTTTAATTTTATTTTGTATAGATTTTTTAGAGCTATGTTTTTTATTGTATTATTACTATTTTTTTTTTATCTTTTAGAAAACCTTTTTCAGTCCAACCTCACCCAGACCCAAGTTCCGGCGGCTTTGTGTCTTGGGTTGGCCCCATTTTAGACCCATGTTTTTAGAGTGCATTTCTCTATCTTTGTGTGGCAGAGGCCTTGAAGTTACCTTTGTCAGGAGGTCATAGGCCCAAACACACCGAATGAGTGGCTATTGCAGAGAGCGGGGCAAAGAAAGCGTAATTGAGCCATGCATAGAGGCTTTTTCTCCATTCTTTACGCATGAAATGAACACCACCCTTGCGATCCATGATCCCCGGTTGCCTATTGCTGCAAGCAGGAGTAGACTGGGGTAGTAGGTATCTCACACAGTCAACCAGTAGACATTGTTCGCCAAAAATAAAATTGCATCCATGCGGCTGCATTCTATTATTTATCGTTTTTGTTTTGTTTACAGAGTTAATCTTTCTATCTTTGTTTGGCACAAGCCTTGCAGTTACCTTTGTCAGGAGGGCAAAAGGCACAAAACCATCGAATGAGTGTGTTGTAGTGTAATTGTCTGTTCTCTTTCGGAGATGAGTTTCGGCAGGCATTGCCTCAGAGGGGGGAGTGTTTCCGAAGGGAAGCCCGGTCGGTTACCAAAGGGAGGTGGAGATTTACTATCCCACCCAGTCAAAGTGTCTCACTGGTGCGCTGAAGCACACACACACATGCTCCACAGGAAACGGTGAGCCATAATGCGACGGCACCTCGGAGCAGACGGCCGCCTTTGCTGAAACCAAGAGGGGATCCGGCTGCGCCTTTGATAGCGCGTTAATTACTCATGTGATGTGATACAGATGTCTGGGGGCTTCAGCTGAAAGTTCGCCTGACGCTTTCCGAGGGGGGCCGGGCGGCAGACGATTTGATAAGAAGCGGTAGGTGAAAGAAGAAGGAAAAAATGGGAAAAACTGTATTTAATATTGATGAGGATCAGTTTGCGTGCCGTGACGGGTCCCGGCGGGGTTTGAGGTTGATGCTAAACTGTGATGCTACTTGAAGGGCTGGCTGCTAAATAGTTCTTTGTGTACTTGGTGACAGGCGGGACTTTGAAACAGGAACGACTCGGGGGCGAAGGAGACGCGACATGATGCAAAAGGGCTTTAACCGTCGAGCAGACAGCTTCGCAAAACTTTACCTGCTCTTTTCACGTGATAAATGACGGATTATGGCACTTTTCTTCCCCTGTAGACACGTTGCATTGATTTTGAAATGGAGTCATCAGAAACATGCTCTTTTAAGGGAAAGCATCAGTGTTTGTTTTGTAATGTTGACAGGTGATTTAACCCAAAGCCTGGCGTAATTCTAATACAAAAGATATAGGTTTACATATTGTATATATTTTTTGCAATTCGTTAAGGGTCTAGTACAGTTACTAGTTTCGGTTAATAACATAAAAAAGTTGTAAATCACAGCAAACTGGCTTGGAGCGACATTGTGTATCATCTAGTGTCTCATAGTGGTAAAAACAGTTATCTAAAAAAAAAAAACATTATATATATATATATATATATATATATATATATATATATATATATATATATATATATATATATATATATTGATTTGAATAAAAAGCAAAAATACATCAAAAGATATCAGATAAACATGGATTTTTAAAATACTCATTGGTCAAGAAATTTGTATTTATAAAATGAGCCTCACATGACATGATCTAATGTCATCTTGCTTCTACAGGTACAAAAAAAAAAAACACAAAACCTTGTAATAGGCTTGGCAACAAAATGAGAAGAAAAATTGTGAGGTTTTGTCACTATGAGTGTCCGTAGTTTTGATTCCTCCTTGATCTTTTAGCACTCGTTTCGGTGACACCACGCAATACAGTGAGATCTAATCATCAAAATTACACAGTGTCCCTTTAATGTTACGTTTATTTGTTGATCAGGTATATTTTTGTGAATTTCCCTACGGGGATGAATAAAGTATCTATTTATCTATCTATCTATCTATCTATTTTATCAGAACATGGTTTCGGTGAATACTGGTAAAATTAATCTGCATTTCCTGGAAAGATGATTGACCCTGGTGTCAAACTAAAGGGTCACGATTGAAATTGGAACTGCCATGAAATTTAACGCAGTTTCCAAAATCAAATTAGAAAAATGATTTTATCTTTCTTGCAAAAAAAGTAGGAAAAGGCCTTCAAAGTTTTGGATCTCCTGTGAGCAGCGAGTAATCGTTGAAGAAATATTCGTTTAAACCCTGTTATATAAGAAGTATATCTATAATTCAATTTTCTTGGCAGATAGTGTTTTGAAGTGATCATTATACAATTTAATTTATATCAAACCTGAAAAATATAATTTATGATGTCGATCACAAAAAAATACAGTTTGCAATTTTCCTAAATTTTGTTTGAGGGTCACATACAAAATAATTTGGTATACATACCCTAAGTGTGTATTTATGTACACATTTGTGTATGTATGTATTTATTTATAAAACTCATCAAAATTGATTGTTTTGTTGGTTTAGATTTTTACAAAAAGTAATTTTTTTTATGGAAAGAGATTAGAAATTGGAAATTTGGGTTGGACAATTTTGGTTACTAAAAGAAAAAATTGGTGGAGTCTTTAAGCGCAATTTCTTTTAGGAGCAAAATATTCTTATGCATTGAAATGTGAGCATGAGTAAAATTGTCAGCGTGCCAAGGGGGGGCCCCTCCATCATATTTTGGAAACCACCGTTGGCTTTTTTGTATATTACTGGCGTAAGAAACATCACCAAATTAATCACTAATAAGGTTTTATATTCACAGCATTTGTTTGGCTCTAAGTGCAGGACTACTGACAAATTATGAGTTACAAGGGGTCATTTTGTTTCTCAACTTTAACTAAAATAGCATTGACTTAAATATATGTGACCAATAAATTAAGGTATTTATATTTCATGATGCTTTGAGGGTTTATGTTACTGAGAAATACTATCTTCACGTGATTACTTTGCTTGCACACGACTAAATTTTGTGGACATTTTCGGTAAAGGGTTACTTAGGTGATAGTATAAATAAATAAACAAACAAATGACTGAATAAATGAATCGATAGATAAATAAAGAAATGTATACATACATACATACATACATAAATAAATAAATGGGTAAAAAAAGTAATGAATAAATACAAAAATAAATAGGTTAAAAATAAATAAATAAATAAATATTACAAATTGTTGTTAGTATGAAGCTTTAAAGGACTGATGGCCTATTTTTTTTCTTTTGTTTTCCATTTTAATCTTTTTTTAAGTTTTAGTTTTGAATTCATATTTACTTTTTACAGGTACATGCACAAATGCCCTTGCAAAAATGCAAAGGACTATTTCTGATGTATCTCATTGTTTCAGTTTTTGCTCTGTTTTGGCACTGAAACCTTGTTCTGCCCGACTCTTTATCCGATGATGCACATTGCAATATGAAACTACCTCATTATACCAAACATTCTTACAAGAGACACATAGATACAGTCTTATCCTGCACAGAAAAAAATAGAAAAAAATAACAACCTTTTCTCTTCTATGTACTTTAGTGATAACCAGGGAGTGAAAATCAAAGCGCAGACAACGTTCCATAATGGGTGACGCGGCCTTGCGTGTTCTGCTGCTAATGGTCTGCGTGGCGGCCAGAGGAATGTGCCAGATAAACAGCGGAGGAGCCGGGAAGGAGGACGCCGTTCCGGGATATCTCCATCAATCTCCTACCCACCGGCCCAGCCCGGGCCCGGCGGCCCACCTGGAGGCCGCAGCGTCATCCAATGCAACGATAGTGATGAGGCCGGTAGCGCCGCCCATGTGCTCAGTGAGCACCTCCATCAATAGCTACTTCAAATACATCAACACGCTGATCTCCGTGGTGGTGTTCGTGGTGGGCTTGGTGGGCAATGCCACCTTGCTGAGGATCATCTACCAGCACAAGTGCATGAGGAACGGACCCAACGCCCTCATCGCCAGTTTGGCCCTCGGGGACCTCATCTATATCGTTATCGACATTCCCATCAACGTATACAAGGTAGAGTTCAGCAATTACACTAGAGAAACAGTTGGGTCAAAAACAGTGTTGGGGGCGAAATTGCATCATAACCCAGATTACTGATATCCAAAAGTAGCGCGTTACTCTGAAAGTAACCATTTAGTTACAAATTTATATACTTGGCTGACCCCCTAAAACTGCTTAAAAATAGCCCCATGATAAAAGAAATAGAAGAACATTTAAACTACCCTAAGGCAGCAATGAAGACTTTATATTTCTAGTATTGTGCAATTTTGAGAGCTGGCAAAGTAACAGTTGAGACACTCAATATCCATTCTGTCTTTTGCCTTGAAACCACTCGAATATTTCCTTTTCAATTTCTGGGTAATGTCCAAGACTTTTTCTTTTTTCTCCAAGAATGGTGTATTGCAGGGGTGGCCAACCGGGTCCTCAAGAGCTGCATGTCCTGCATGTTATTGAGGACCGGTTTCGCCACCCCTGGTGTATTGCGTAAATAACTACAAATATAAAGAGTAAAATTCAGCACTCTTTTACCATCAATTCTGAGTTCACTTTTCCACCATTACTTTTGTTGTTCCTTTATAAGCCACACCCCCTCCACACACACTGCCTACCATTTGCCACTGGTGACACACTCAAATATGAGCATATAAACTGACCCCCTGATTTCAGTATTTTTGATAGTTGTAAATATGTCTTGGATGTGCGTACGGTAGGGAGAGTATCAAAATATCAGCAGGGAGAAATTACGTTCACTCGAACTGTGCTTAAGATGGCGTCAATGTAACTGGATTCATTTTGAAGTTACTTATACACAACCCGGCCTTACCATGTGGATGTGGTTGTTGTTGTGTTGCTGGCGGAATGATGGTATGTCTTACCACAGTAGCGGAGAAGGAACCGTCAATTAACAGACTGCATTGTAAATCCTGTTTAGCTTTTAAAAAGTAGCAGAGTAACACATGTTTAAACAACAATTAAGTTACAAAATTGTATCAATAACGCACTATAGTACTTGTTCCGAATAAAGTAATTGTGTTCCAGGAACCTGTTCCTTTGCAATGCATTATTCGCAACAATGGTCAAAAATAATCAAATACACGGCAAATGTGGATTTTAACTGAGTTGGTATGAAAAAAACAATCTATCCACAGTTGGTTAATTTTAAAAAAATGAAAAAAAGTACATTTGTTGTTTCTATTAACTTCCACCAAATTAATTGGTTTTATGAAAGGGACACTTTGTAATATTTGACCACTCAATGTTGCAGTATTGTGTAGAGCAGGGATTGCCAACCTTTTTGGACCTGATTGTTACTAAATAGCGCAAAAAGCTAGCAGTTTGAAATGCATTTCTAAAATAGTAACTTATGTTATTACGATGTTATTACAATGTTATGATTATGTTATTACCGGGTTGTGATTATTAGACGTAAGGTTGAAATAAGCACAGTCAACCAGTAAACATTTTTTTTTCAAGACACAAATCATCTCAATGATTTTCCATGTCAGTTGACAAAGTACATTTCCTAGAAAATCACCATGGCACATCACAGGTAAGCTTATTTCAAAACCACTCTGCAGGCTACTCAGGTGCACTTACGGGCCTACCTGGCTCTCGAGGGCACAATGTTGGGGAGCCCTTTGTGTTGTGAACACGAAAACAAGTGCTACAGAGCACAAGGAACAATAGAAATTACGGAGACTCCAAAGGACAAAACAATTTTTATTCTCATTTGTTGCCTAGCTTTTCACAAGGTTTTTAGTCTTTGTGGATACCTGTAGCAGCAAAATGTAGGACAATTATGTCAGCTCACTCTAGGTTAGCCCCATGTCATGTAAAATAAATAAAAAAATTTGGACATACAATATATTCAATAAAAAGCATGTTCATAATAGTTCATGTATTTTGCCTATTATTAAAATGTCTATTGTTTTTTGTAATGAATAAGTTTTATTTTTACCACAAGCACATGTAAAATAATACACAATGTGCAAAACCCTTACATATTAACTTTCACTAAAAAACTAAGCAAAACTTGTATTTTTTATACATAATATTATAATAATCAACTCACCTGCAACCAATTTCGATTGAAAATGTATATATATATATATATATATATATATAGTCTTGATAAATTTGAAGTTTGAGGTATGCTTCTTCTCACTCCTATTTGAATAAGTCTTTTGTTTTCTATTACTTCGTTTTGTGGTTTATGTAGCTTCCTCATTTTCATTTTTTCCATTTTTACATATTTTCATTTCCCGAATTTTTTTATCAATAATCAGGAAGCCTTGCACTACTTAAGATGCATATCAAGAATAAATAACAACAACAATAACGACAAATAAATTAGAATAGTTTAGTAGAGACTTAATATAAAGAGAGAAGACATCAATTAAGTATGATTTTGGAAGGAGAACAGGAAAGGACTGTAAAAAAAATCCTCTCAATATCAAATTCCAAATGTGTTCCTAAAGTCCTTCCATTAGCATTCTCATTGTAGTAAATCTACTTCACAAAAAGCATATCCTCCCTAAAGGGTGTAGAAATCAAAATCAACTGCAACATTATTGGCCGATAGTGACAACGATGTAAACAGTGCATAATAGTCAAAATAACAGCGAGGTATAGCAGTCAAAAATAACAAACCAGTATCCTATACAATCTCCTTTTTTGGTGTCCAATAATGAAAACAGAAAAAAATGATCAAATCTGAACATGTCAATGGCACAATCAAAATCAAAATTCGACAAGCAATTCAATCTGGTGAGGCGGCATACCGCAGTCGGGACCGGAAAGGGCGCGAATGGACGGGAAAGCGCAATCTGTGGGTGCGGCGTTATCTATTGCACGCCCCCCTCGTGTGGTCGCATGGGTGATGAGAGGTGCTGGGATACGCCAGGCTAAAATAAACACGGGAATCGAGCATTGGCCGCACATGCGAGTCGCCTCCAGCTGACCTGGGACATTAGTCACTATCCTTATCTGGACGCCTTATGAAAATAGCCACTCTGGGAAGATAAACGACTTTTTTTAAAGGCCAAAAAAAGCAAGTGGTTTGTTGATCCCTCAAGTCTAGTTACATTTTATGATCCTTTTGGCTTTTTAGCAACCTTTTAGTCTGTATTTTTTAATGTCTGTTTTTGCAACTTTTATTGCATTTAGAACTTACATACCGCACAGTTTAAAAGGGACAGTGTTTATTATTTAGCGCCTTCTAGTGGTAAGAAAAAAATGAATTAATCAAAAAAACAATATTATAATTGTAGTTTGAACAATGTGCAAGCCTCACCTATATTTAAAGGTGCTGTCTTCATTTTAAAACGGTGTTACTCTCTGTCAACATCTCCTGGCTTGAATTCATGATGGGAGCCTTAGTCGGTTCATTCATCAATTAAATGCATTTCTTAGACACCCTTGACCAAACTGTTCTTTTTTCTTTTCTTTTTTTGTGGTTTGGATTGGCCTTTTCTTACTCTCACCGTTTTCACGCTACACTAAGAAAAAACAGTGAGAACGAGCATAAAGTTACTCTTCAATTCCCCCTCCACTTTCCTTTCCTTTTACCTAATGTGTTATACAAATCCAGGAAAAGTGTTGCTAAAAATAAGATAATAGCAAATAGGCGTGGTGGAAGAAATTATAAAGAATCTTTGAACTAAGTTGGGTATTCTTAAAACATACAAAAAACTCTACTTTCAACTTTTTACGGACACCCCAAACGACACTTGCCACCATTAATGGTTTACTAAATTCGGTGGTAAGTGCAGATGGTTAAAACGACTGCTGCTAACTAGTTAGTTCGTTAATTTGTTCGACAAAAGCAACTAGTTTGTTGCATGAGTTTAAGACCTAATTAAATCTGATTTTAAAATCTAGAATTCGAGTCTGAACATTTAGGTACAGCCTGTATTTTTGGTAAATAAAACTTTCTTAAAAGGGACAGTGAGTATTGTTGACTGCCTCCTCGAAAAAAACACAAAAAAGTACAATTGATTTTTGATGATTTTTTAGATGTATTGAGCAAAATACATGAACTATCATGTAAACATTATTATTTTTTAATACTCGAAGTCGTAAGTTGATAAATTATTTTATTCAAGCATAATGGCCCGGTTTAAGTTTGCTGAACATTCTACTTGACCAAGGTTTTTGGGGCCGTGTTGAAAAAGCACCAGTGAGCCACTAGGGAATGCCAAAGAGCAGTATGATCACATGCAGTTTCAGAGCCACTTGTACATGAAAGCCAATGTTTTGGGGTTTTTTTTCGATTCTGGTGGTATTTATTGGGGGTGCCTTGACATAAAAACTAGATAAGGACACTCCTCGATGCCTAAAGTATGACTGTGTAAATGTTCACAAAAACTGGTTCATCTCTTTTGGAGCCTATAAACCAGATACAAACACACACACACAGAAATAGGGATTTATAAAGTTGGTTATTATTTTTATTCAGACAGACAGACAGACAGACAGACAGACAGACAGACAGACAGACAGACAGACAGACAGACAGACAGACAGGCAGGCAGGCAGGCAGGCAGGCAGGCAGGCAGGCAGGCAGGCAGGCAGGCAGGCAGGCAGGCAGGCAGGCAGACAGACAGACAGACAGACAGACAGACAGACAGACAGACAGACAGACAGACAGACAGACAGACAGACAGACAGACAGACAGACAGACAGATAGATAGATAGATAGATAGATAGATAGATAGATAGATAGATAGATAGATAGATAGATAGATAGATAGATAGATAGATAGATAGATAGATAGATAGATAGATAGATAGATAGATAGACAGACAGACAGACAGACAGACAGACAGACAGACAGACAGACAGACAGACAGACAGACAGACAGACAGACAGACAGACAGACAGACAGACAGACAGACAGACAGACAGACAGACAGACAGACAGACAGACAGACAGACAGACAGACAGACAGACAGACAGACAGACAGACAGACAGACAGATAGATAGATAGATAGATAGATAGATAGATAGATAGATAGATAGATAGATAGATAGATAGATAGATAGATAGATAGATAGATAGATAGATAGATAGATAGATAGATAGATAGGATCACTTTATATTGGATACAATTAAATCAGTTTAGATAGGGTCAGTTTAGACTAGATTACATTGGATTAGTTAAAATTGAATTACATTTGATTTAATTTATATTAAATTGACGAGATCAGATAAGATAAATATAATAAGCCTCACCTTAGAAGGAGCTGACATCAATGTCCACTCTATAACTGTTAGGGGTACTAATAGAAGGAAAATGGTGCTTTATGGTCACAAATTTGGCTTGCAAATTATAGAAAAATAAAATCAGTGTCCCTAAAATGATTGTGAAATCAGCATATGTTCCAAAAAGGACCAAGGTAGAACAGTTATTATTATTAAGAGGCTGTACATATTTTAAATTTTTTGACCGTTAACCCACATCCAAAACTTTGTTAATTGTATAAATGGATAAACAAATAGATAAATATAGATAACTGTCTCATCGTGTCGTGAACAATGTACACTACATAATCAATGGCAAAATCAATGACTACTCTATTCTATTCTAATCTAATTTTGACATTCACTAAATGGTGCTCAGCCCATGTCATTTTGGAAGAAAATAAATAAAACAGGAAGTACTGTATTTCAGCGTAACCAAGATTGTGTAAAACAATACTAAATATCAAGTGATATGAACCTGCTATTTTTGCCCACATTAGTTAAACGGTATGCTGTAAGTTAATTTTGCAATTGGCATATTTGGTTAAGATTATTATTGTAGAATATACCAAAAAATAGGCAGCACGGCGGTGCAGTGGTTAGCGCGTTTGCGGCACAGTTCTGAGGTCATGAGATTGAACCACCTGTGTGGAGTTTGCTGTCCTGGTGCTAGCGTGGGTTTTCTCCAGGCACTCCGATTTACTCCCACATCCCAAAAACATGCATGCTAGGTTAATTGGCCGGTCCAAATTGTCCCTTGGTGTGAACGAGCGAGTGAGTTGTCCGTCTCTGTGTGCCCCGCAACTGGCTGGTAACCAGTTCAGGGTGTCCCCTGCCCACTGCCCGAAGATAGCCGGGATGGGCTCCAGCACCCCCGCAACCCTACTGAGGATATGTGGTGCAGATAATGGATGGATGAATGGATACCGCAAAATTCAATTGTTGGTTAAGAAAAATACTGGGTGGAACATCGCAATGTAACATTTGGCTCTTGCTTTCTCTCATAACTTTATTTCATTTTATTTATTTTCACTTTTATGATTCAATGTGCTTCTGTTGTTTTGTATCCTTTTTTTTAAATGCATTAATCTAAATAAATGTAACCTAACCTAGTCTGGATTAACTACGCTGTACAGGGAGTGCAGAATTATTAGGCAAATGAGTATTTTGACCACATCATCCTCTTTATGCATGTTGTCTTACTCCAAGCTGTATAGGCTCGAAAGCCTACTACCAATTAAGCATATCAGGTGATGTGCATCTCTGTAATGAGAAGGAGTGTGGTCTAATGACATCAACACCCTATATCAGGTGTGCATAATTATTAGGCAACTTCCTTTCCTTTGACAAAATGGGTCAGAAGAGGGACTTGACAGGCTCTGAAAAGTCAAAAATAGTGAGATATCTTGCAGAGGGATGCAGCACTCTTAAAATTGCCAAGCTTCTGAAGCGTGATCATCGAACAATCAAGCGTTACATTCAAAATAGTCAACAGGGTCGCAAGAAGCGTGTAGAAAAACCAAGGCGCAAAATAACTGCCCGTGAACTGAGAAAAGTCAAGCGTACAGCTGCCAAGATGCCACTTGCCACCAGTTTTGCCATACTTCAGAGCTGCAACATCACTGGAGTGCCCAAAAGCACAAGGTGTGCAATACTCAGAGACATGGCCAAGGTAAGAAAGGCTGAAAAACGACCACCACTGAACAAGACACACAAGCTGAAACGTCAAGACTGGGCCAAGAAAAATCTCAAGACGGATTTTTCTAAGGTTTTATGGACTGATGAAATGAGAGTGAGTCTTGATGGGCCAGATGGATGGGCCCGTGGCTGGATCGGTAAAGGGCAGAGAGCTCCAGTCCGCCTCAGACGCCAGCAAGGTGGAGGTGGGGTACTGGTATGGGCTGGTATCATCAAAGATGAGCTTGTGGGGCCTTTTCGGGTTGAGGATGGACTCAAGCTCAACTCCCAGTCCTACTGCCAGTTTCTGGAAGACACCTTCTTCAAGCAGTGGTACAGGAAGAAGTCCGCATCCTTCAAGAAAAACATGATTTTCATGCAGGACAACGCTCCATCACACGCATCCAAGTACTCCACAGCGTGGCTGGCAAGAAAGGGTCTAAAAGAAGAAAAACTAATGACATGGCCTCCTTGTTCACCTGATCTGAACCCCATAGAGAACCTGTGGTCCCTCATTAAATGTGAGATTTACAAGGAGGGAAAACAGTACACCTCTCTGAACAGTGTCTGGGAGGCTGTGGTTGCTGCTGCACGCAATGTTGATCGTGAACAGATCAAAGCACTGACAGAATCCATGGATGGCAGGCTTTTGAGTGTCCTTGCAAAGAAAGGTGGCTATATTGGTCACTGATTTGTTTTTGAATGTCAGAAATGTATATTTGTGAATGTTGAGCTGTTATATTGGTTTCCCTGATGAAAATAAATAATTGAAATGGGTATACATTTGTTTTTTGTTAAGTTGCCTAATAATTATGCACAGTAATAGTCACCTGCACACACAGATATCCTCCTAAAATAGCTAAAACTAAAAAAGCCCCACTCCAACTTCCAAAATATTCAGCTTTGATATTAATGAGACTTTTGGATTCATTAAGAACATGGTTGTTGTTCAATAATAAAATTAATCCTCAAAAATACAACTTGCCTAACAATTCTACACTCCCTGTATTACTGATATACTGTTTTTAAGGGGCATTTTCTATTATTTAGTGCCTCCTAGTGGTTAAAAAAAACACCTTCATTCACTATTAAAAACAAGATTGATTTGATTAATAAGCAAGATTCATGAACGGATGTATAAATGTGCATTATTTTAAATACGCAAAGGTCAAGAAAGTTGTATTTATTTTACATAACATGATGCTCACCGAGAAGGAGCTGACATGATTGTCCACCATCTTGCTGCTGCGGGTACCTAAAAACCTTAAAAACCTTGGGTAAAAATTGAAAAGCTAATGGTGCGTTTTGGTCACTGTAATTTGGATTCTTCCTTGTGCTTTTCAGTAGCCACTTCTGCAGTCCACTACACAGTGACATCTGGTGGTCAAATAATACACAGTGTCTCTTTAAAAAAGTGCTCTTGGAAACAAGAACATTTAGATCAATACAAAGACCCAAAATAACCAGCACAAAACTCCAAAAGTTCGAGCTTTCAAGATGATAAACGCTCAAGGGAGTGTCACGGCAGCTCTTTAGCTTAAGAAGCGGAAAACGCTTAAACAAAATGCCAAGGCCACTTTGAAGCTTCTCCTGCGTCCTCTTCCTTGGAGTTTCAACGGTGAAGCCTAAAATAATCAAAGCACACGGCAGAGTCAAAACAGTGACGTGAGCGCTTTTCCTCTCGCCTGTGGGAAAACTTCACCAGCTGGCGTACACAATGTGAAGTTCCAGGAAGCTACAACATAGCGCTCTCTTGCCTTATCTTAGGATTGATGCATTTCGGTTACCTCTTGTAGGGAAAGTGCCCAAAACTACATGCAGTACGCATCTCTGCCCGACTTTGAAAGCTTCTAATGATTTTTGACTATGAAGTAAAATGTTAAAGGGGCACTGTGTAATAATCGAGCGCTTGATGTCGTTGCAACAAATTGTACCATCAATTGCCAGTGTTACAAAACACAAGGAAGAATAAACACTACGGAGACTCAAAGTGACCAAACCACACCATTTTTTTACTTATTTTTTCTCCAGCCTTCTACAAGGATTTTGTTTTTTTGGGGTACCGATTAGTAGCAAGATGGTGTACAATCACGTTAACACCCTTTAGGTAAGCCTAATATTATATAGAGAAATACATATCTCTTGACCTATGAGTATTTAAGAAGAATGCACACTTATATGATAGTTCGTTTATGTTTGCTTATTATTCAAATAATTGTTGTTTTTTTCTTTTTAAATGAATGAAATTTTGTTTTTTACCACTAGGAAGGGCTTAATATCACACAATGTCCTTTTTGAAAGTCAGACCCGTAAAATTAAATGTACACGGAAGTTGGAGCAGTTTATACAATGTAAAATGCAGAAAATGTTTCTTTTTTTTTTTTTTTTTATTAATTCAAGATATTTTTTGTGGTTTATTCAATGAAATATGAAGCAATAATTTAGCTTATTTTAAGGATTTATTTATTTAGTATAAGTATTGAGTAATCTTTAAGTATGACTTATTTAATAAATAAACAGTACTTAAATTACTAATAACATAATTTCTACTTAAATTATAAAAACGTACTTAAAGTGAGCAAAATTATTTGGCAAACAAGAAAAAATGTTTTTTGTTATTTAAACTCAGACTACTAGAAAAAATGGCTGTATCTTTCTATATACTGTATATGAAATACTCTATATTGATATCAATAAGACCACTTTGTTTGATTCAAATAACACTTAAACTAAGCTAATGACTCTCCCAAAGGCATACGATTTGTTCAAGTATGTTTTTAACAGAGTAGGAAAGGGAAAGCATGAAGAAAATGTATAGTTTGTTGCAGGATTGTAATTGTGATAGATTTAAATAGCATTCTTTTTTTGGTATGTGTTTTTTTATTTTATGTTGTGAATTACTTTTAAAGCAAATTTACCATTTTAATTTAGAGTTTATTAGCTTTATTAGCTTTTGTGTTAGTTTTTTTATAGAATGGTATTTTATCCTGGATGTAATCAATGTATGTATTAATCTTACTGTTGTGAACAAAATTATATATGCAAAGAAAACTGAAAGACATTCTGCATTGTCACAAATAAAATATTAAAAGGTATATTTCCTAATGATTACTGTTGGTTTCATAAAAAATGTTTGATTTTTCCCTGTTTCCTGTATTCCAGCAAAACTATTTATCATTAGTCTATCCAAGACCCTAGTTAAAGAAAAAGTATATCAACAACTGACATTTCACTCACTCACATATATATTCAATAATTCACGTCTGCAGTCATCACTGAAAGTGACTGATTTAAGATTAAGTATTGTATTTAATCCAACTTCTAGGATTAGAGGGATGTTCAAAATTTTGAGTTATATAGCTTCTGACAGTGATTTGTATTTTTCTCGTGCAGCTTCTGGCGTCACAGTGGCCTTTTTACTACAATACTTTCGGTCTGTTCCTGTGCAAGCTGGTTCCCTTCCTTCAAAAAGCATCAGTGGGCATCACCGTCCTGAACCTTTGTGCTCTCAGCATTGACAGGTCAGTACTCAACACAAGGACGGCTTAATACGTCGTTCGCTATCTTCCGACGATTGCAGAGCTAGTACTGGTCATTCACAAGAAAGTATTGTCTGTCTTTTGTATTTGTTGGGATTCGCTGCTATCTAGCAGTCGAATGCACCATGTCTGAATGAATATTTTTTTTACAATTAGCGCAGTAACTAATTGGAGCCCTCCAAACTTGTAAAGGACGTATACTTTTTGAAATAATGTTTTACTACATTATTTGATGATCAAGAGCTCAGATGAAATCTAATCCATGTATGTATCGTAGACGTTGAAGTTTATCAATATGCACAGATGCCAAATATTGAATTTCTTTTTCCAGAATTGCCAAATAGAATTTTTAATTATGGTAAAATATTTTCCCTAATAGCATTTAAGATTGCTATTCTTAGGCAAAAAAACTGCAAACCACAAAGTAGCGATCATTAATAACGTTATTGTACAGTTTTGGTATGAATATAGCTGTTTAATATTGTAACAATCAAAGTTATTGTAAAAAATCAACATTTTTCTTACAGAAATTAACATTGCTTGAGTTTTTTCTAGATTTGAGTTTTAATATAGAATATGTCTTGAGTAATTTTCTATAAACTGGCATAGTAAGTTAGGAGTATTTGATAGCTCTGAAAATGCCATACTAGAGCAAAAATAATTTAATAAGCAAAAAAATTAACTATTTAAGTATACATTTAGGGAATATGCATAACTGACTATTTAATAACAAACCCAGGAACAAAGTTACAAACATGCAAAGGGTCACAAAGCAAATAAGATAGCCCAAAAAAATCAAACCTGACAATACACAAACATTAAAAAAACAAACAAATGGGAAATGGAGATGCAATGACCCGGTGCAGTGCGCTGTCCCAGCAGTCAATTTAAAGTCTTACGATTGTAAGGGACAGGTGTGCGGAGCTTAGGCTCAGGTTTGTCGTGCTTCACACCCGGTTGAAAAAAACGTTTTGTTTGGGCATTTTTTGTTATAAGTACATAATTTTTACTTTTTAGATTTAGCTCTCATGCTGCGAAAAGTGTTTCCCCCACATAAATGTTCAAATGCAAATGTGCTTGCAAAATGGTAGTTGTTGTTGTGGTTTTTTCTTTAATATGTGTAGCTCACAGAGTTACATCACTGCTCAATGTGCGTTATTTTATACTGTTTATGCTAGAAACTTCATGACAAAAGACTGGCGCGAGGGCCCCTTAGCGTGACCCTCCCCCAATACCCCTGCCCTAACCTCCCCTGGTCCTGCTTAGTGTGAGCTCCCCGAAAGGACCGTGTTCAGAACCGAGCGTGTGGCGGGGGCCAAGCGACAAATTCATGTCTCCCTCACTCACCAATAAATTTCACTTCCAAGAAATAAGAGCTAGTTAGTTCACGAACGACACATCACTATTTCGGTATGGAGCTGTGAAGGCGTAGTTTTACAATCCACGGCATGCCAATGCATTCCATACTTTCCTTTAGGGTAAACAAATTGTTCCCATTGATTTCATGTGGAGGATGATTCATGATTCTTTTGCATTCCATTACAATTAATGGCTTGCTATTTTTAAAACATTTAGTGCATTAAATATGCATTGCGAATGTAATGTATAGCATCCAAAGCAGTCCTGAGAGTGAGCGCAGTGAGATCAAGTTCCGCTCTCCCTGTGATCGTTAATAGAAGCCCCCGCCATGGAAAAAATAATGACGGCCGAGTGCGGCAGACACAACCGGGGAGATAACAGGCTCTGTGAGGCTTTCGGTTAATGACCTTCTATTATGGGAAACAGCTATGATGCGTTGGAGAGCTTGTTTTCGCAAAAACTTAGTTCGATAAAAAAGAGGTTATGTTAAGGTCAGGGTTATTGTAAATCTCCAGGAAATTAAAGATTGAGTCTGTATCGTAATGTGTACACACACGTACACTTCGGTTGATTTTTCTTTTAATCAATATATTAGAAATTATACATGTGCATTTAATTAATTTTGTCAAAACGTGTTTGTTACCTGCATAGGGCTAAACGAGTTGTTGGCTACAGTTTGGATGATATTTTTTCATTATCTTTCTTATCAGAAACACATTCAGTTAAAAAACTATTTTGAGGTTACCACTGACTAGCTTGATTTTTTCATCAAAAAAAGTAACTTTAGCAAAAATCAGGCAACAGACACATTAGTGTTTTCCCCCACAACAGAAGAGGAATAAGGTAGTATCAAGTTGTGCACCAACATTTCCCCCCCTGCTGTGCTGTCAAAAAAGGTAATGGTATATGACTGAGAGAATATAGACATCTACTTTACAACTTAAGAACTGTTAGAGCAGGGGTGGTCAGACTATGACCCAGAGGCCTCATATGGAAAATGCTAGAAAAAAAAAAATCTTTTCGTATGGGCCCCATAAAAACTATATTTTTATTGCGTTCATGGCCAACATTCCAACATTCACATAGCTGGCGACATCTTTCTGTCCTATCACTTTTTTTATTATTCATACAATTTATTTATCAAAATATTTATAAAATCCCATTCAATAATGAAACACTTCTGAATTCGACAATTGCATTTTGGGGATTTCAATGCAAATAATCAAATTTAGTGCATAAAGAGGGAGATATTATACAACTTCGCTTCAGTTAATTATAATTACCATTGTATTTATCAATTAATACTTTTATAATGTTTTCCATTTCCGGTAAATGGTCCTTTTACAAACAAATATAAAATAAAATGTAACATTTGCACGTGAATGGAAACTTTGAAAATTGGATACGCTTATGTTATTCTTGTTTTCCTCATGTATTGCCGAGGTATCAGATTCCAGACTCTATGGGTACGTAGAAACACACGCATTAATATAGCGTTTTGGTTCCATCATAATGCGGCCCGTGACTCAAGAAGTTTGCCCACTGATGTACTTAAAGAATGAGTGAATCCGAATAAATTTTCTTTAAAATGACATACTGTAACTCATTTAAATGTAACATTACTGTGTCTGTGTGTGTGATTTAAATTTACAGTATGCAGAACAATCAATATTTTTTCTTGCAGCAATTTTGGCATCTGCTGTCCAAATGATAACACTGTTGTTCAGCCTGCTGATAATAATCAATCATAGCTCTGCTCCAGGAAATACAGTAGGTAAACTGTGATTGGTCGGTAACTGAGCACTGGTGTTGTGTGCATTACTGAAAAACAGTAATAAGAGACAGTTACTAACGACTTCATTTAAATATTAATTCTGTTTTCTCCAGGCATGGTCTATTGCAAAAAAAAAATTACAATTAAAAAGCCCAAAATTCAGCACATTTTCAACGTAATTCTGTTCCTACTTTCCCCAATTGATTTTGTCGGTGTTGTATAAGCCACGCCTCCATACAACCAAATATGCATATATAAACTGACCCCCTAGTGTTAATACTTTTTTTAATCCATCCATCCATCCATCCATCATCTGCACCGCTTATCCTCAGCATGGTCGCGGGGGTGCCGGAGCCCATCCCAGCTATCTTCGGGCAGTGGGCTGGGACCCCATAACTGGTTGCCACCCAGATGCAGGGCACACAGAGAGAGACAACTCACTCACTCATTCACACCTAGGGACAATTTGGACCGGCCAAATTACCTGACATGTATGTTTTTGGAATGCGGGAGGAAACCGGAGTGCCCAGATTAAATCCACGCAAGCACGGGGAGAACATGCAAACTCCACACAGGAGGTTCTATCTCATGAGCTCAGAATTGTGCCGCACAAGTGCTAACCACTGCGCCGCGCCGTGTTGCCCTTCTATTTTTTAATAGTTGCAAATATTGGAAGTATATACAGTTGGTAGAATATTTCAATGAGGGGAATTTCTGTATTGTCATACTCTGTGCTTTAGACTGTGCCATCATAACTGTATTTAGTTGTACTTTGTAGGTACATAGAACTGTGCCCACCCTTTTGCGGTGGACAGAAAAATGTCCGCCTTCTGAATGGGTTGGAAGGGACAGCTGGCTTTAATTTCTTAAATAATATCCAATAACAAAATAATAATTAAAATGACATGTTTCAACTATTAGATGCCCATGTGACATATAAACATTAAAATTATTTAGGTTTACGTTCACTTAAAGGAGTTAAATCGTTATTTTTAAACTTACTTTTACATAAATATCCACACTCCTAGTTGCAACATTAGAGAATGAAAGAAATAGGACTGATTCGTTTAGCATTTCGTAAAATATACATGCCGCCATGTTGTCGAACAGAGAGATTCAAATGTGCCATGAAAAATATATTGTTTTGTCCATAAAATCTTGATGCCTGGTTTACTAAAACATTTTCAACAAGCTTTTCTATTAATCAAACAAACAAGCAAACAAGCCGACGGGCGGACCCCTCTTCTCAACCAAAGACGGGGGCCAGGGTCTGTTTGGCGGCATCACGTAGATAAATATTAGATATTTTAAATAAACAATTGATTATCTTCCCACATGAATCGTTAAAAGTTTGATGGGCGCCATGCTGACTCGACAGTTTAATGTGGTGCTACTTGGTGCGCTGTTGTTTAAACGGGAAGAGAGTGAAACAAAACATTAGCTGCAAGATGCCAATATGAGAAATAAAGATTAGAATATATCAAGAGGTATCATAATCAATACATAAAATAAAAAATTAAAGTCAAAAATATATTAAATGGTTATATTTATTTGTTAAGGCTATTTCTCATTTAACTTAACAATTGTTGGATTTTCCATTTCAAAATTGCTGAATATTCACATTATATTTTGCACATTATTAATAAAGTGAGTACGTAATGTGTGCTGTGCAAAGCGTCTGCAGATGGAAGGTGAGGCATGCAAGCCACGTGCCTCATGGCAGGGGGTGATAGTAAGATTAAATATTCTGATTTGGCGCACACCTAAACCAAAACAATAGAATTAGTAATGGTATTTACAAGCTAACCGCAAGTCGAGCCATACATTAGTTTTTTACTCCTTGCATGGGCTTTTTTTTCATAATAGAGGATTACCTATCTATGGATACATTTGCTATGGATGTTCATTTATTTGTAAGTGTGACAGTGCCTCGACAGACAAACCTCACCGCACAACACTGATAAGGGATATTGGTTGTGCAATATCTAGTAACAGTACAGGTGACTTATATTGTACATTTTTGGTGTCATAAAATTATTTCATTGCAATTAGGGGCCTGCTAGCAGAGGAATACTTGTGTGCAAAAATGTCACTGCAAAAATGATTCTGAACCATTAGGCACATTAAAAACACTTGGGTCAAAAATACACCAAACTGGGTCAAAAATGACCATTTTACTACTTGCCTCAATTTGATTTGACTTATCTATTTATTTCTTTTTTTTTGTTTACAAATGATCAAATATGTAATACTGAATTTTATTTTGTCTGTTTGTTTTTTTTGGGGGGGAATTCATTTTCATAATTTTTGTTTTTCAATTTTGATGAAGTAGGCGGTAACCAATTTTGGTGGTTGTTCTACTACAATATTAAGTCAAGTCAAGTTGTATTTATTTGGGTAGGCATTAAGCACAAAACGTTTTATAGGACTGCACAGATAACTATTACAACATCCACTGATCTGAACCCTACACGAGGGCAAGGAAAAACTAGGAAAACCTCAGTATAAGGAACATTAAGAAAGCTTGTTAAGGGGACGGACATTTCAAGGGTGACCAGGCTGCAATGGATGTTTCAAAGGCATCAACAGATAATAAACACTCATCATCAACATTAAATGTAAGTAATTGCAGAATGCCCAGTTGACAGCCTTCTACCCAAAATGTTGACCCAAGCAGCATGTTCTAGATGATGGCATACAACAGATCCAAGGTCTTGGCACCCAATAGTTTTAGATACTGTTGATCTTGAGTTATAAACGTTCTGTTTCTTCCTGTGTGGCAGGTACAGAGCTGTGGCATCTTGGAGTCGAGTGCAGGGCGTCGGAATCCCACTCTTTACCGTCATGGAAATTCTTTCAATTTGGGTTCTCTCGATGGTACTGGCCATCCCCGAAGCCGTGGGCTTTAACATCGTCAGCTTCAACTACCGAAACCAAAGCTTGCACACCTGCATGCTGCAACCGAAGTCTGACTTCATGGTGGTAGGTCGTCATACCACTTGTTTATCTGTGCGGAACGGTGTCAAAAATTTGCTACTTCTTAAAAAAACGTGTCACATGAAGTTCATTTTGACTATTAACCAAAATAAAAAGCTGATTCGACGCACACCTGTTTTCTACTATTGACCGTCTAGATTTGTACTCAAAAGGCGTAGTTCTTCAGTTAATTGTAGTTGTCCCTATCTCAGCAACTCATTCCTCTCCAAGGATATCATTGATTACAGGCTGGGGACAATTACCAAGTCCTGAAACCTGAATCCACAAAAACCTGAGGCCATGTGGAGATTCAATCCATATGCAGCCTAATGGAGTAATCACTCTCAGACAGTACAAACAACACACCAGCGTCTCAGTAAAAAATAAACAAAGACGTAACAAAGTACAAAGACAGAATAATTAATGTAAAGAAAAGGTAACTCGGCCCAAAACTTTCCACATGTCCATTAAAGGCCCACGTATCCAAGCATGCCATTCTGATTAAGGTTGTGACTGAAGAACATGATTGACCATCACAATATCAGAATATTTTATACATCTCATTGGACTGTAATTTTGCTACCTGCTGTGGATCAGAAACAGCTAAGGTTACAACAAATCACAGTGTTAACAAGCAGACATTTACCTTGGCCCTGATTTATTGTAATGCAAGTTAAGTAGCTATTCTATAGTAATAGTTACGTACACGTTTCAGGTTTTTTAGAATAAACAAAATGTATGCAAATGAAACAGTTGTGTGTGTTTCTCAACGTTAAAGATTGTTTATATGTGATATGATTGAAGTGAAATGTAAAAGTTTAACTATATTCTTGAACTGTAGTATAACCTTTGAGTATGTTTGCCTTCTTTGGCAAATGGCTAATATGGGTGTGTTTTCCTAGTTTTACAAAGAAGCAAAAGACTGGTGGCTGTTTGGGTTCTACTTTTGTGTACCCCTGACCTGCACTGCCATCTTCTATACCTTGATGACCTGTGAAATGCTTAACCGGAACGGAAATCTGCGGATCGCCCTGAGCGAGCATTTAAAACAGGTCGGTCTAATAATTAATTATTCATTCCCACCTAAATTATTTTGGCTTAACTATTGTTTGGTCCATTTCAGGGAGCACCAACCTTATTGCAGATAAGAACTAATTTTTTTGTTACTGATTAGCATGTTGCACTACCAGTTTGATATGCATTCCTAAAATACCACATGTAATGTTGTAACTATGTTATTATTATGTTATCACCAGGTTATAACTATTCAAACTGTGGCTAGAATAGGCCCAGTCAACCACTAAAATACCTTCTTTGTATAAGGGCACGGAGTGATTAACATCTATAAAGTATAGACTATTTTTAAAAAGAATTTTGGAAGAATCGATCATGTATTTGAACACACAGATCACATCATTGATGTCTCATGCTAGTTAAAATTAAAATTTACTATGACATAAAAATGGTGCGCTACATTCAGAAATGGTCTGTGGGATACTCGGTGTTCAAGAAGGCTACCTGGTGCCTGCAGTCAACGTTGGTGACCCCTGGTTTACACATGATAGCGTAAAAAAATAGATTATTAAAATTATCTTATGTTTAGCTCATTCAACATGTAGATAGTTTTGTCCAAAGTAAGTGGTTGTTTTAGCCAATGAAGACCAAATCAATTCACAAGTTATTTAAAGACTTATTTGTAACTCTTTGGAATGGATCTTTTGAATAAAAAGCAGCCTCCAGATAACTTTCAACTTTTTTAAATGGTCCGGTCTGCAGGCCTTTGTTCATAACCCACAAATACAGCTAACATCACCAGATAGTGATTGCAACTATTAGAAGAAAGAAAGAAAGAAAGAAAGAAAGAAAGAAAGAAAGAAAGAAAGAAAGAAAGAAAGAAAGAAAGAAAGAAAGAAAGAAAGAAAGAAAGAAAGAAAGAAAGACGGAAAGAGTATTCATCTTAAGAATCACCACAAAATGGTTTGGTAGAAATAAATAGATACCTCGTGAGTTAGCTTGCCTGTTATCAAGTTCCAATGGAAGCATTAGAACAAGATATTTTCAAACTCCAAAAGATACAGTGCAAAATGTTAGATTCAATGCCTCGACCGAGACATACCTAATTGGTATAATGGCAGCGCCCTCTGGCTGCGGCTGCATCGACTCGCTACAACGGGTCAGGTGTATCGACATTTCGTTCTGTGTACATTGTTACAAAGAATGACAATACAAAGGAAATTATTATTATTATTATTATTAATAGCTAGCATTGAAAGAAAGAGTACACAAAACAGATGAATAAAGGGAGAAGAGTGGAGTAGCTAGCATCCGAGTTGGTGCAACAGGTAGAAACAAAACTGAGACATTTATAGTTATATCTAAATTAAATGAAGGATGCACTCCAACGGAAAATACCTATGTTTGGTTAGCCAAAAAGCCCTATAAAACATGTTTAGAGAGTTTGGACATCTTGGTAGTTTAAAAACAGGATTGTCAAAGCATTGGAGTGTTTCAACAAAACTCTTGATGGACTTGTTTGTCTCTAACATCCTTGCTTTTCAAAGACCTCTTCACTCTAATAAAAACTTTCATGCTTTTCCGCCCATTCACTGCAGAGAAGGGAAGTGGCCAAGGCCGTCTTCTGCCTGGTCCTGATTTTCGCCCTCTGCTGGTTCCCACTTCACCTCAGCAGGATCCTGAAGAAGATGGTTTACTACCAAAACGACGAAACCCGCTGTGAACTTTTCAAGTAAGTCAAGGACCACCATTTACCACTGCATGCAACTTTTTTTTATTATTACGCAGTATATTTACACCTGAAGCAACCCTTATGTTTTTGTTTTTTTAATACTACATCCCCAGCTTCCTGTTGGTCATGGACTATCTAAGTATCAACCTTGCAACAATCAACTCCTGCATCAACCCCATCATCCTGTACTTTGTCAGCAAAAAGTTCAAAAACTGCTTTAAGGTAAAACAATTCTACTGACACAAAAAGTTCAATCAATTAATGTCAATAAACCAAAGCCATAAACCCTCTAGAGGGAGTTAGCTAGAGTCCAGAACATACCAAACATTAATTGCTCTTCCCAACCTGACGCTGAACATTAAGCCCACAGCACAACAAGTGAGTGAGTTGCTGTGAGATGTAACCCTTCTTCAGCAGAGGTGCCTTACAGCATAGGTTTACCCCCTCCGCATCATATGTGTCAATATCAGACTTTCTTAACTATCATTTATCATTCATATTTATCCCGACCACACACTCTTGCATCTAGGAAATCAAACGACCTCACATCCAGAGCATGTTTCACCCCATCCATCCAACCATATTTGGGCTTTCCTCTAATTCTATTTCCAACAACTTCTGCACTACATACTCTTTTAGTCAAACTGCCTTCATTCATTCTTTCCATATGTCCAAACCATCTCAGAATATTTTTATCAACTCTCTCAGCAAGCTCTTTCCTTGCTTCCAGTCCTAAAAGTTGGGTTTTAAAAAAACTATTATTTCAATAAAGGATGCTCCAATCCTATCCAATGGAGCAGTATCAGGACAGAACCAGGCCAATATGATTGGATCTGCATCTTCAGTTTTTATTAAAAAAATAAGGTCCCATCCATAAACTATGACAATGCCTCAATTCACATTACCTCATGGTTACCATAATGCTGCAATTCTTTCTTTGTTGAAATGGCAATTATTTTTTTCTTGTGTAAAGCTTTCTCGCCACCACACGCAGAGAACATTCATCCTGAAGTTACGCTTGACAAAGGGATTAAAATGCATTTAACTTAGTTAAACTTCCAGGTCCATAATAAGGATATTATATCCACATCTAAATGCTTAGTATTTGGTTGATAAAAGCGATCAAATCAGAAAAAGATAAGTATTTTCTGATCCCCAAGACCAGTGAATGTGATTATTTTTTATTCTACAATTCCAAAACAGGTCATTTGTTTAAACTAATATTATGGGAAACCGACCTTATTAACAATTCAAAATACCGATGTGGCTCAGAAAAGAAGAAGGAGAATAGTTTTATTGTAAAAATGTAACTAAATACTGCAATCTAGATAGATACAGATGTTTTTACTTTCAGCTTTGAAACATGGTCACAGTTTTAAACTTGGTAATCGAGTGGACATTATTTGTCTCGCATTCCGTTTTATAGATGCAAATTTTTGGACATCTTTAAAATCTACAAACATTTTAAAAAAAACTCATGCGCATCGCTGATCGTTGATTGCCATTTTTTATAATTTATGCAAACTATACACTTGAAAAAAAATCCAGGAAATGGTAGAAGGCAGACGTCATACCAGCTCAGTGGCCTTGGGGTAGGGTGCCCGCCCTGAGACTGGGAAGTCACTGATTCGAGCCTCTGCCGAGATATAGCTTAGATTTACAACATTGGTACCTATTGCCTCCCTGCTTGGCGCTCGCCATTGGGGTTGGAATTGCGGGGTTTGATCGCCTAATGACTCCCAACGACAGGTGTTGCGACACATCGGTTGGGTAGAACTACCGCCGCAACGCTTAAGAGTTGACCACTGATTAATCAGAGATAAGGCGCGGAAAACGGATGGATGGATGGTAGACTGCAGATTTCACATTTGCATGCGTATTCTAATGCATCTCATTGCCAAAGATACATGGAATAAATCCTGATGACATTTCCTTTTACCAGCCTTAAAGGTTGAAAACAGCTATAGCCCTGCTGCTGATAGTGGCAGAAACATGGTGTTGCACTTATGATCTAAATGCATTAAAGATGTGAATTTTAATGCTGAGCAAGTTGTACTCATGTAAAAACCTACACCTGGCTTGCGAGCCATGTGTTACCATCCTCTGTTGTAAATATATCAGCAAAATGTTTGAATATTTATCAATTCAAAGACAAACATAAAAGAACTTTGGGGAATTCATATGCTTTAAAAAGCGGACATTCTGAGAATTTGGAAATCAAATTCAAATAGTTTCTAAACAGCTTAGCTCGGGACAAAAGATGCCTGATATCAAGTCTACCCTATTACACAAATGAGCCTCTTTGCAAATCTATCCTTAAAACATTCTCTCTTCTCTCTCCACATGTTCCCCCAGTCGTGTTTGTGTTGCTGGTGCTACTCGGACAGCCAGCTGAGCAGCATCGGAGCCATGAACGGCACTAGCGTCCAGTGTAAAAGCCCCGAGCCCAACAACCTGAACACGGACCGCAGCCTACGAAAAGACAGCGACTGATTATCATTCTGACACTATTATTCACCAATTCTTCTTCTAAAATACTCCATATGCAATAGTACAACACTTTTTCTTAAATATACTCGAACTCCTGATACCGCCTTGCATGAAATCAGAAGAGGACAGAAGGATTCAGGACAAGTTGCCTCGAGGACTCACTTGGAGTCACAGGTCGCATTTGAACAGTGAAATGACGTCAGAATCCCAGTTAGAAAAGGGCAGACCGACTCGACGCAACGGGAGGCAAGCATCTGTCGGAGGAAATGACGGCAAACGAGCGCTCGCGTCTATCCCAGGAGTCGGGAAACAGGAAAGCGTGTTAGTGGCGATGAATCCTCCGTCAAACACGCCCCATGAATGTACTCGTAATTAATTCAGCCTCATTGTGTCATCAACTTTTTGAGCTTTGAAAATGTCACAAACGACTGGTCGCAGGGGGCACATAGGAGTGTATTTACATTGTGTTTTTACATTATTATAGCTCACACAACACTCAAAATATGGATGTGTTGTTTTGACTGTCATTTATTATATTAATCAAGAACAAAGGCGGATTACTCACAATAAGGTTAACCCCATTGTATGTGAAATTGTCACCAAACACTCACTAAGCCATGTCTATTGCAAAGATAGTTTAACGTAATGTTATGGCATCTTGTAAAGCAACTTTATTGAACCAAGGTGAGGAGTTCCATGTATCATTTATCTCATACAATATTGACACAGTCCTCTTTACCAAAGTGAAGAGAAAGTTGGACAAAGTTGCAAATATGGTAGCATATTGGACATACAGTGGATTTCTTACAGTTTTCCACTCTTGAGTGAATCACTGCAGTATTAGTAAAACAACAAATGCAGTAGCCTGCAACTCATTTTGCTACATGAGTAATCCTTTCTGTCAAATATGTTAACTCACTACTGGATAAATGAGCATGTTGTTGGTTTGTTTTCTACTCACTGTATTTACAGACAATAGAACTGGATCCATGCTATGTAACCTGGCTTAGCCCCCATGTATGAAAACAGCTAGAACAGTTCTTGCCAATTTTCACCCACATGTAAAAAAACAATTTATGTAATTAGGGGGTTAGAGAAATAATATGTGATTGTCTGTGTGTGTTGCCTGGCAGGTTTTGCAACACTGTCTTTCCAACTAGACAGTGTGCTTGGTTAGCACGCGGTTAGCGGTACCAAACGGAAAGCTAAATCAGATATGTATAATTCTTAGCATATATATATATATATATATATATATATATATATATATATATATATATATATATATATATATATATATCCTCCACAAAATCACAATTTGCTACCATTGGGCGTTTTTTTGGAGTGTGAATTAACAATATTGCTGTTTGTGTGTGATGCCAGGCAGATTTTGCGACATAAGCCAAAGAAACTATTAGGCCAACTAGCCAATGAATTTAGTTTACAGTAGTGACGTGCGATGAGGCTTGTGTTTAGTGGGGCACAGACAGATTTTCAAATAAATGGACCTATGTCAACGCAAAAAAAAAACAATCTATAAATTGCACCATAGAAAAAAGGTTTGTTGTCTTACCTTAACTTATAAATCAAGTCAATGTGCTGCTCATTTTGGATCTCTCTCTGCATTTCTGCATTTTTTATATAGCGCTTTTCGAGTCAATGACTTCCCAAAGCGCTTTACATTGTGCTTCACATTTCCCAATAGCGGCCGTGATCTGTGCAGCCATGTAAGGCGCTAACCTGCTTATTGGGGGTATTGGGGTTTCAGTGTCTTACCCAAGGACACTTCGGCATGTAACACGGACAAGCCGGGATTCGAACTGGGATCCCTTAATCCTAAAACGATCGCTCTACCTCCTGAGCTACTGCCCAATAAAATAAAAGCATCAGTATCATCAGGAGATTATGAAAAAAGTCAATGCAATGAGAAACGGATTAATGGATGGTTGACTTGCTTTTAGCCTTCTAATACTATCACTAATTCCATTTTTTTGGAGCGGATGTCAGTTCCAAATCAGAATCCTTGGTCTTCCTATCGCCCTCTGTCACGAGGCATTAGAATTGCGTGCCTAACTCCAATTCTGCAGATGCCCAGAACATCATTAATATTCACAATATGATATCAAAATTCAGCTATTTTGAAAAAGCAAACCCAGAAATTGGGAAGTTAAATGAAAAAGAACTTTAACACTGAATTAATATAAACCTTTAATATATTCAAATTCTATATAT
The DNA here is from genome assembly GCF_059441175.1 of Urocampus carinirostris. Classification (NCBI taxonomy): domain Eukaryota; kingdom Metazoa; phylum Chordata; class Actinopteri; order Syngnathiformes; family Syngnathidae; genus Urocampus; species Urocampus carinirostris. The sequence continues at coordinate 23,254,860 of NC_142356.1, forward strand.
CCATGATGTTAGGAGAGGCTGTGCCCTCTCTGCCTCCCCTGACAGCACGTCACTGACTAGCAGGTAGTTAGCCAAAGAACATGGAAAGCTTAATCAGATATTTTAGCTTCATAGCATGAACATCTCTCATACCATTACCATTTGCGACAAAATAGCTATTCTGGCTTGCATTTTTTGAAGTGTAATAGTACATTATCGCCCGCATTTTTTTCAGCATGCGATCAAAATATACCAACAAAAAAAAGCTGAGGATGCCCACAAACATGTATTAAACATAATGCACCTTACCAACTTTTCACTGTTTCAGTACCATTTGCACTTTTTGGTAAAATCACCGGAAACGTAATTAACCCAAAAGGCAAATACAAACACTTCTCTGAGCAGTGTATGTAGCGTATTTTTTGTAAGAGTATTTTAAAAGTTGCGTGATGATCTCAAGTTGGGGTGTTTTGCACACTGTGTAGAAAAGGACTGTCTGAATATATGCAAAATGATGCCACTGCTTTTGAATTGTTAACATCACTTCTTATCAAAATAAATCTTGTTCCAGTGTAAGTTTATTTTCACAGCCTGTGCTAATAGGGGCTCCATCAGGGGAGTCAAAAATGAGGAGGGGGCTTGGTGGGTCTCGTTTCTCTATTCGGCATCTGTGAGAAAACGCCGTCTGGGAGCGATTGTGAGCACACGGTGACCTGCTGTGACCGGGCGAGGCCCTTAGGCTTCCTGATCTCCGTTCGCAGAGGATGTGGGAATTCGAGAAGAGTAAATCGTTTGTCATGTGTTGCCAAAAACGGGATTGATGGGGTTTCGAGATTTGGTCCTTTTCAACGCTGCGGGAACACGTTTGTTTTCTTCATTTATGTTGTGATAATTTTAGGGTAAAAAGGCAAACACAACATGGAGAACAGCTCAAGTAATGAGTTGCAACTGATACGAATGACTATTTGAATTTCAAAAAGAAAAAAAGGTAAAAACATTTTATGAAAATGGCAATGCTATAATAATTTTACAGCATGATATTGAAAAGTTTTCTTTAAAATTATTGTTCTTTGTGAGAATGATCAATGGTTAAATGTGTTTTTCTTCCCAGGAAAGTCGTGATAAGGATTTACTCATGTTTCTTAATACAAAGTTGATCTTTTTTCCATAAAAATGTTTTACTTAACAGAGTACTTTATATGCAAGATTTGTGGTTTAAAAAAAAGTATTGTAAAGTTGTCACAATAATCAATGTACACAATTATTCATACATCCTGCTCTAGAACATGCAGGAAACTATTTGAATACAAATAGTAAAAACATTTTCAAATACATTTTGTTTGTTCTATGCGCTTCTTTTTAATACATTCTTTCCGTTTACAACTTAATACATTTTTAAAATGAATTCCTCTTGATACTTAAAAACTTCTATCTGCCACATCACATAATTGATTGCCTATTTTAAGTGGATTTCTCCCTATTCAATAAAAGAAAAAAACTGTTGAGAAATGCAAAATAAGACTTATAGGGTCAGTATGAAAAATATTAATTAAAGAACAATGTTGATTTAACTATTAAGCAAAGATAATGAACTATCATAGAAACGAGTATTTTGGTATTTTTTTTACATAACATGACCCTAACTTAGAGGGAACTGCCATTATTTTGCGCCATCTTACTGCTGAGGCTACATAAAAACTTCAAAAGGGCTGGTAAAAAAAATGAAAAGTAAAATGGAGCATTTTGGTCACTTTGAGTATTTGTAGTTTGTAATCTTCTTTCTGATTTCTAGCACTCTTTTTGGATTATAGGTAAGATCTGGGGCCCCAAACCGGCCTGAAATTTGGGCCGAGTTTGGGCATAAAATGTCAATCATTAGGTCAGCTTCTCTCTCGCTGTTTTTTTCTTTCTGTTTTTCTTCCCTTCGTGGAGGATCTGCAAAACATGTAATTATTTGGATGACTGATTTTAACTTCTAATTGATTCAACTTGCCCATCCCAGCTCTCTTCGGGCAGAGGGCAGGGGACTCCCTGAACTTGTTGCCAGCCAGTTGCAGGGCACACAGATAACGCACTCACTCATTCAAACCCAGGGACAATTTGGACCAGCCAATTAACATGACATGCATGTTTTTGGAATGTGGGAGAAAACCAGAGTGCCCAAAGGAGACCCACGCAAACACAGGGAGAACATGCAAACTCCACACAGGGGGATTTGATCCCATGACTTGATTTTATCTGATTATCATACTCTTTTAGTCACCATAGGCGAAGGAGTTTTTTTTTGCTGTTTCACTCGTAACAATGACAAAAGATTCTGAGGTATTCTTCTATTCTATTTGAAGCATTGTAAGTGAAGGATTTATAGTCATTGTACCATGTGAAATGTCCAACGAAATTAACATTTGTTCCTGAAACTGTGACAAAAGATAGTGTGATAATGAGATAAAAGCTGATTTATTTTCATACCTTGCATACATCACTAATAGAACAGTGGTAAGAGATTGCTCTCAATGCTGTGACCCAGAACAGAATTCTGTTATAACCTTTGAGTTATCTATTCCATGAAAAACGTGCATCAAAATGCTCTTTGGAATTGTTCAGTGGCTGGACGGAATGTGGCCCACAAGCAGCAGTTTGGGAGTCACTGCTCCACAGCTTATGTTCAATGTTTTACCCCCAAAATGGTATTACCATACATTTAACTTGTGTGATGCTTGTGAAAATACAAAGTTAAACTAAACTCAAATGACATGCATCCCTTAAAAAAAGGCCAGCCATATTTGGATAAGTCAGTGCAGAGGAGTTCAAGACTTTTGTTCTCCAATTGCAATTTGGCTGAGACACTGTATATGCAGTCGAGCTCCTCCTAGGTCGTGCATTCTTATTATCACTGCCATATTCCCCCAACTCCAAGGCACAATACACTGAAAAACGAAAGTAAAAAATGGGACGAATGCCACATCCTCTAAGCTAAAACACCTTTCGGCTGTGATTAAACGCGACATATGTTTATCCACCCTAACCCTTGTGGCTTTACCCAGCCCGACTGTCCTTCGGAGGCAAGCGTTCGCTCGTGTGACTCGTGGCGAAGACCATTTCTTATTCATAAAAAGCCAAAAGGAGAAAGTCAAACATTCATGAACAATCTGTCTGGAAACAACCGGGTGGGGGATGCGAAGGGGAAGAAAAGTTCTGCCTCTTGTCAAGAAAAGCATACTTCTGTTTGAGGAAGAACACTGCAATAAGAACCTTAAAACGATATGATTCACAATATGGTAAACCTCTACTAGTGATCCCATGAGCCAAGAAGAGATCCGCAGGTTCGAGAGCATTCTCCATTCGGGCCCCGGTGCTGTGGAATGCTCTTCCCCCTGAGATTCGATCTGCAACCTCAGTGGAAAAGTTTAAATCTAAGCTTAAAATACACTTCTATTCTATAGCATATAAATACCCTATATTTTATGTTGACAATATCTGTGTATTATTTGCCCTCATGTAGGTTTTAGATGAGGGGATGGTGTCATAATAGTCTGTGGTTTGCAATAATCTGTGGTCTGTGCAGCCCTTTGAGACTCTTTGTGATTAAGGGCTGTACAAATAAACATGACTTGACTTGACTCCTTTGACTCAAGATGGCTGTTTTTATTCTCTAAATAACTATCATTATTTTTTGCTTGTGTGATAAAGTAAATTACTTTTTTTTATCCTGCTATGGTCGGTTAAAGTGTCAAATCATTAGTTAGGTTAAACAGTGGTCGTCAAACAGTGGTCGTCAACCGTTTTTCTACCATCTAAAACAAGGGTGTCACATTGAAAAAAAATAAACACACACACACATATATATATATATATATATATATATATATATATATATATATATATATATATATATATATATATATATATATAGCATTTTTAATGCAGTCTAGCGAACCCGATTGTACCTACTGAAACCTAACAAATATATTCCACTATAATCAGCTATTAAAAGACCACTGTGTAATGTTTGACCATTAGATGTTGAATTATGTAGCGCAACTGAAAATGAGTGCCACAAAGCATAAGGAAGAATAGAAACTGTGGAGACTCAAAGTGACCAAACTGCACAACTTCCCTTCTCATTTTTATGCCCAGCCATTCACAAGATTTTTGACTTTTTGGGATACCCGTTGCAGCAGAATGGCGCAATAATTATGTCAGTTCCCTTTAGCTGAGGCACATGTTATGCAAAATAAATACTAAATTATTGACTAACAAGTATCTTTAAAAAATGCATGTTTATATGATTGATCATGTATGTTTGTTTATTATTCAAATCAAAATTGTTTTTTCCAATGAATCACATTTTTGTTTTTTACCGGGATGCTCTGAAGAATACACGAAGTCGCTTTAAAAGTGATATTTTCTTATGGCTCTGTCAGTTATCCAAAATATTTCAACAGGGACAAAAGACACATTTTCAGTCTTCTTCCGGAGACTCGGGAGAAAGGACGATTCTCGCACTTGCTCGAGAATGTTTTTCTTCTATAGGGAGTAAGGAAGAGAAGAATGGGAAAAAAAGGTTTTCGCAAATTGTAAAATACTGTGTATATCGTGATTTAAACAATAATATCATTTTAAATGGATTAACAAATGATTGTTACAATAATATAAGATATGATTATTTGTTTATATGATTGATGGAAGAACTGTCCAAAACTATTTTGGGGACGGGTCTCTTATAAGTCTTTGGCTTCAACCTGTCGTTCCTTTTTTTAAATAAATGTATATAAATAAACGGGAAAATACACATACAAATTGTCTTTGATTTAAAAATCCCCGTAACATTAACATTAAGTAAAAGACGCCGGTATTATTCAAGAATCATCAGAAGCATATCGCTTATATTTTTGCAAAAATGAGTTAAATTCACAACAAAAAAGTAGCAATTTTCTATCATTCACCTAACTAAAATATTTTTTTAAATACGATTGTAATAGAATATAATAAGAATAAAGTGCAAAGATCTACTCACCAAAAACAACATTTTCTTCAAGGAGGTTTATCTTACATTGAAAACATAAACAATTCCTGGTGTACGATATAATAAGGAATCAAGATCATTTTTGGCCGTGGAAAACCTTTTTATGGCTCGGATCTGGCCCACAACTTTGACATATGTGTTTTAAAACCATTAAAAAAAAACTAAATAACATTTAGCTACCAAACCACCTACAAATTTCTACTGGAAATCAATCAACCTAACTATTTACATGGCACAATAAACCGGCCTTCAATGGGTACAAACTGCTGTACTGTACTATTAATTTATTTCACAATTTTCCGTCTTTTTTTGCAATTTAATTTTGTTGTATTTAATTTTTCACCTGGATGTTTTAAAATTTCTAAACAGTAAAGAAAGACCACACCATATATTTAGATAGACATTTATATACACGTTATTAAATATGTCAATATATTACTATAACTGTTATATATACTATATATAATTTCTTCATATCAAAAACTTTGCGTTTTACAAGGGTGATTAAAAAGGTTGAAAACTTCTAATTTAGACGTATTTTTACAGGAATAAGTAATCCAGACAGGTCAAAATTCACATTTCAAAGTGATTTTACTCCCTCTCTGGAAACCTGATGCATGTTCAAATCAACATTTTGCAGATTTGCTCTCATAAATTCGTGACAGTTCAAATATGACTTCGAACAGATACATTTTTGAGGTTTTAAACTGAGCGCTTTCTATATGAATTAGCGATTGTTAATAAATATTGCCATCTACTGGAGAACGAGCCTCACTATCAAACCATCCAGCCCCTCCTGTCCTGTTTCAATTTCGTTCGATTCGATTGGCTTTCGAAAATAATCCACCCAATCACACATTAGCTAATAACCCGGAAGCAGGAAGTAGCCACCAGGAGAGAAGTATAATATCTTGAAAACTTTTATGCTTCGTGGCATATAAATCGGTGTCTATCTTATTTTGATTGTTTCAAAAGTGAAAAATTACCCTTTTCGTTACAAAAGAGATTCGATAATGGATTACGAGTAAGCCATTTTAAAACAAAATAGGAAATCGTTTGTTTACATGGCAAAATGACTGTCAAGTTAGCTTAGCCTAGCCACCGGGCTGGGTAAATTAAAGTCACATGAGTTGACAATTAAAATGTCTCCGGAACAGTAACGAAGACTTACTAAGCTTGTGTGCCTGGTGTTCAGCAAGCTCCGCCATTCGAGTTCCGAATATTATTCCCCAAAGACTACAGTCTTCATGTCACAATGCCTTGTTCTTGTGGGAATTGGAGAAGATGGATTCGACCTTTGGTGGTTTTGCTTTATATTCTACTGTTGCTTGTGGTCTTGCCGCTGTGCATCTGGGAACTTCAGAAGTCGGAGGTGAGGGGGATCAAACACGTTTCATTTGTGATTTTGTATGTGGACATATCACAAAAACTACATCAACAAATAATTAACACAAAGAAACAACAACATATTTAGACTTTGAATTGTCTCATTGATAACAACGTAGTGGACCTTGTTTACAACGACATTAGAGCGTCGGTTCAGGATAAACACGTGATGGAGACTTAAAAGAGAAAAACGAGATTAAAAGTATGTCAGGATAAATAGACTAAAGTATTCACAAGGTTAATGCAAGACTGGTTTACGTTGAAGGTGCACGTGAATTACACAATTAAATGTACAATACACTAATATGAATAACCTATATTATATTTCGACAATATCTGTTTATTATTGCAACATCTATTGCAGCCTGGTCATCCTGGAAGGGGGATTACCTCATGTGTGGTCCCTTCTCATGGTTTCTTCATTTTCCTCATGTTGATTTCTTTGAGTTTTTCCTTGCCCTCATGTATGTTTTAGATCAGAGGATGGTGTCATAGTAATCTGTGGTTTGCAATAATCTTTGATCTGTGCAGCCCTTTGAGACTCTTTGTGATTAAGGGCTATACAAATAAACATGACTTGACTGCATAACCAATAAACCCTAATAGGCCGAAGCCTTTAAATTCTTAACCCTATAACAATTTGTCTTGCAGTCAAGACAATCAAAATTTAAAACAGGAAAAACAAAACCCTTCACTCCCCCTAAAATTATATTTCAGGCCTGCAATTATACTAAAATTGTCATTGATAACAACGTAATGAGCATTGTTTACAACAAGATCAGAAGTGGCACTCTCGGATAATCTTGAAATAAAGACTTACAAAAAAGGAATACAAAATATACAGTGGCAAAAGCATTTACATGGTAGTGCTTGGAGACTGATCTAAGTTCTAAATGCATTGTATCAATATTGCAATTTAAAAATAGTGCAATGACGTTAGCAGCAATACAATTCCAAAATAAATCAAGAAAAAATATATTATTACCAATTTTTCTATACAAAAGCAAGATATATATATATATATATATATATATATATATATATATATTTATTTATTTATTTATTTATTTATTTTTCAGTCTTGCGCGCTTGTTTTAGTCTTTTTCCCTACGAACCGAGCGTTCTACTTCTTTCGCATGAAAATGGCACCCCCGCCACCGGACTTACAGGTTCTATTTTACGGAAACATTTGATATAATCAAATAAGATCAGCATAATCGTCAAATTCAATTGCCACTTTTTATCATTCAGACTGGTCTCTGACAAAGCAATTATATCAAAATGTATATCTAAATTATTTACACATTCTTGACAGTGTTTAATTTTTTTTCCCTGTAATAATTTAACTTTGTTGACTCGTTTGAATATTTCCCTCCTTTTTTTCCTTCATGGTAGGTTGGAACTCATAACAAGGCATGGTTCATAGCCGGGATTTTTGTCTTCATGACCATCCCCATATCTTTATGGGGCATCTTGCAGCATCTTGTTCACTACACTCAGCCTGAGCTTCAGAAACCTATTATAAGGTAAAGACACATTATAGCTTTTATATTATCCCATAAATGGTTTTCTTAGTAATCTTTTACTTCCCTGTTTTTCTATGATAGGATATTATGGATGGTGCCAATCTACAGCTTGGATAGTGTGAGTTGGGTTTTTTTGAAGAAAAAGTTTTGCACGCTAACATTTGATAGGAGTTGGTAGCTATTCTATATTGTTTAATGCAAGTGGTCAAGTAATTTGCCTTCTCACAGTGGATTGCCTTGAAATACCCCCACATTGCCATATACGTGGACACTTGCCGGGAGTGCTACGAGGCCTATGTTATTTACAACTTCATGACGTTCCTGCTAAACTACCTGGAGAACCAGTACCCAAGCTTGGTCATGATGCTGGAGATCCAGGAGCAGCAGAAGCACCTGCCACCGCTCTGCTGTTGCCCACCTTGGCCCATGGGAGAGTGAGTTGACTGCATTAGCAAGCATTGTCTACTGTTTTAGTTTACAGTGAGTGAAATGTTTCCTCTTCTCCTAAGGGTTTTGTTATTAAGGTGCAAGCTGGGAGTGCTGCAGTACACGGTGGTTCGACCTGTGACAACGGTCATCGCTCTGTAAGCAACCTTTTTTTTTTTTTTAATTCACTTTGGTTATTAATTTTGATGTAATTTTGGATTTTATTATATTTTCAAAGGAACAGTGTGAGCTATTTGGCACATTAAGTCATGTTTATTTGTAATGCCCTTAATCACAAGGAGTTTCAAAGGGCTGCACAGACCACATATTATTGAAAACTACAGACTATTATTACACCAACCGCTGATCTAAAACCTACATGAGGGCAAGGAAAAATTCAAAAACCTTAACATGAGGAAAATTAAGAAGCCTTGAGAAGGGACCGCACATGAGGTAATCCCTCTTCCAGGATGATCAGGCTGGATGTTGCGATAACAAACAATACACAGATATTGTCAACATGAAATATAGGTCATTCATAAGGTATAGAATAGAAGTGTGTTTTAAGCCTAGATTTAAACAGTTCAACTGAGGTTCCAGATCAAATCTCAGGGCAGAGCATTCCAACACATGAGGGCCCAAATGAACACTTTCGAACCTGCTGTTCTCTTCTTGGGTCTTGGGATCACTAGTAGACCAGCATTTTCAGAGCGAAGGCTTTGCACCGGAACATAAGGGGAAATTTAATCTGAAAGATATGAGGGAACAAGTCCTAGTTGTAACTTAATTCACTGAAACAAACAATATCTACTGAAATAATAAGCAAACATTCATGAACTATGATATAAACGTGCATTTTTTTAAAAACACCATGTTAAGAAATTCTCATTTTTTTTACCTAACAGGAGCCTCACCTACAGGCAGCTGACATAATTGTTGGCCATCTTGGTGCTACGAGTCCCCAAAAGCTAAAAACCTTGCGAAAATTCTGGGGAAAAAACTAAGAATGAAATGATGTTGTTCGGTCACTTTGAGTCTTCGTAGTTTTAATTCTTCCTTGCGTTTGGTAGTACATGTTTTTGGTTGCACTGCACAACATGGTAGCGTGTATTGGTGAAATGATACACGCTGTCCCGTTAAACAAGGGATGTAAAGAATATTTTAACGGATACAAGGTACTTGTTTAAGTTTTTGAGCAAAACCTTTTAGAGAAAAGATTGAATATCTTGGGAGAATATACTGGACTGTCTCAGAAAATTAGAATATTGTGATAAAGTTCTTTATTTTCTGTAATGCAATTAAAAAAACAAAAATGTCATACATTCTGGATTCATTACACATCCACTGAACTATTTCAAGCCTTTTATTATTTTAATATTGCTGAATTTGGCTTACAGCTTAAGAAAACTCAAAAATCCTATCTCAAAATATTAGAATATCATGAAAAAGTATACAAGTAGGCTATTCAACTAATCACCTGAATTATCTAATTAACTCGAAACACCTTGCGAGGGTTTCCTGAGCCTTAAAAACACTCAGCTTGGTTCAGTAAACTAAATCACAAGTATGGGGAAGACTGCTGTCCAGAGGACCATCATTGATACCCTCCATCAGGAGGGTAAGACACAAAAAGAAATTTCTCAAAGAGCAGGCTGTTCACAGAGTGCAGTTTCAAAGCATATCCACAAAAAGTCTGTTAGAAGGGAAAAATGTGGCCGGAAACGCTGCACAACCAAGAGAGATGACCGCAGCCTTAACAAAATTGTGAAGAAGAGCCGCTTCCAGAATTTGGGGGAGCTTCAAAGACAGTGGGCTGAAGCTGGAGTCCAGGTATCAAAAGCCACAGTTCACAGACGTGTCCGGGAAATGGGCTACAATAGCCGTATTCCCATGGTCAAGCCACTTCTGAACTCAAGACAACGGAAGAAGCGTCTGACTTGGGCTATGGAGAAGAAGCACTGGACAGTTGCAGAGTGGTCCAAAGTCCTCTTTTCAGACGAAAGCAAGTTTTGCATTTCATTTGGAAGTCAAGGCGCCAGAGTCTGGAGAAAGGCTGGAGAGGAGCAAAATCCAAGTTGCTTGAAATCCAGTGTGAAGTTCCCACAGTCAGCAATGGTTTGGGGAGCCATGTCAGCTGCTGGTGTTGGTCCACTGTGTTTCATCAAGTCCAGAGTAAATGCAACTGTGTACCAAGAGATTTTAGAGCACTACATGCTTCCATCTGCTAAAAAGCTCTACGGAGATGAGGATTTCATTTTCCAGCATGATCTGGCACCTGCCCACAGTGCCAAAACCACCAGTAACTGGTGCACTGACCATGGCATCACTGTCCTTGATTGGCCTGCTAATTCCCCTGACCTGAACCCCATCGAGAATTTGTGGGGTATAGTTAAGAAGAAGATGAAAGACACCAGACCTGCAAATGCAAATGAGCTGAAGGCCGCTATCGAAGCATCCTGGGCATCAATAACACCTCAGCAATGCCACAGGCTGATTGCCTCCATGCCACGCCGGATTGATGCAGTAATCCGTGCAAAAGGATTCCCAACCAAGGACTGGCCCTGTTTGCGATCGTGCATCTCCCCTCCTTGCACTCTCTGCACTCACCCTAAGAAATTCCCAATATCTACTGAAATAATAAGCAAACATTCATGAACTATGATATAAACGTGCATTTTTTGAGGACTTTGGACCACTCTGCAACTGTCCAGTATACTGGACTGTCTCAGAAAATTAGAATATTGTGATAAAGTTCTTTATTTTCTGTAATGCAATTATAAAAACAAAAATGTCATACATTCTGGATTCATTACACATCAACTGAACTATTTCAAGCCTTTTATTATTTGAATATTGCTGATTTTGGCTTACAGCTGAAAAAAACTCAAAAAACCCTTTCTCAAAATATTAGAATACTTCCTCAGACCAAGTAAAAAAAAAAATTTATAACAGCAAAACTAAATCAAACATTTGAAAATGTCCATTGATGCACTCAGTACTTGGTTGGGAATCCTTTTGCACGGATTACTGCATCAATCCGGCGTGGCATGGAGGCAATCAGCCTGTGGCATTGCTGAGGTGTTATTGATGCCCAGGATGCTTCGATAGCGGCCTTCAGCTCATTTGCATTTGCAGGTCTGGTGTCTTTCATCTTCTTCTTAACTATACCCCACAAATTCTCGATGGGGTTCAGGTCAGGGGAATTAGCAGGCCAATCAAGGACAGTGATGCCATGGTCAGTGCACCAGTTACTGGTGGTTTTGGCACTGTGGGCAGGTGCCAGATCATGCTGGAAAATGAAATACTCATCTCCATAGAGCTTTTCAGCAGATGGAAGCATGTAGTGCTCTAAAATCTCTTGGTACACAGTTGCATTTACTCTGGACTTGATGAAACGCAGTGGACCAACACCAGCAGCTGACATGGCTCCCCAAACCATTGCTGACTGTGGGAACTTCACACTGGATTTCAAGCAACTTGGATTTTGCTCTTCTCCAGCCTTTCTCCAGACTCTGGCGCCTTGACTTCCAAATGAAATGCAAAACTTGCTTTCGTCTGAAAAGAGGACTTTGGACCACTCTGCAACTGTCCAGTGCTTCTTCTCCATAGCCCAAGTCAGACGCTTCTTCCGTTGTCTTGAGTTCAGAAGTGGCTTGACCATGGGAATACGGCTATTGTAGCCCATTTCCCGGACACGTCTGTGAACTGTGGCTTTTGATATCTGGACTCCAGCTTCAGCCCACTGTCTTTGAAGCTCCCTCAAATTCTGGAAGCGGCTCTTCTTCACAATGTTGTTAAGGCTGCGGTCATCTCTCTTGGTTGTGCAGCGTTTCCGGCCACGTTTTTCCCTTCCAACAGACTTTTTGTGGATATGCTTTGAAACTGCACTCTGTGAACAGCCTGCTCTTTGAGAAATTTCTTTTTGTGTCTTACCCTCCTGATGGAGGGTATCAATGATGGTCCTCTGGACAGTAGTCAGAATCAGCAGTCCTCCCCATACTTGTGATTTAGTTTACTGAACCAAGATGAGTGTTTTTAAGGCTCAGGAAACCCTCGCAAGGTGTTTCGAGTTAATTAGATGATTCAGGTGATTAGTTGAATAGCCTACTTGTATACTTTTTCATGATATTCTAATATTTTGAGATAGGATTTTTGAGTTTTCTTAAGCTGTAAGCCAAATTCAGCAATATTAAAATAATAAAAGGCTTGAAATAGTTCAGTTGATGTGTAATGAATCCAGAATGTATGACATTTTTGTTTTTTTAATTGCATTACAGAAAATAAAGAACTTTATCACAATATTCTAATTTTCTGAGACAGTCCAGTATATATACAACAGTAGTCTGACGCATATAGTCTTTTTCCTCTGTGTAGAAAAAGACTAACCGTGTTACTTTTTTGTTGTGCAGCTATATTGTCCTATATTTTTATCACCATTTTCTTAAAAAATACTTAATATTAGCAAAAGAATGAATGAATGAAAAGTTTATTTTGAACATTATAAAATAAAAACAGGATAAAAACAATGACTCAACAACAAAAATCTTGTTAACATGTTCAAAAAGGGTGGTAAGAAGCAGCTTATTTTCCCTACCCCTCCCTATTAATTAGATTTTACAGATAGCTCCTCTTGTGTCTAATACAACAAAATATCACAGATATACATATTACATAGGTCAGATATCAAAAATTATAATAACAATAGTCACATATTTTATAGACTAATCATCATAGTACCATCTATTAACGTTATAATGCTACTAGTCACTAAATATCACTGACACCAATGATAATAAATTATAATAATAGTTATGAAATAATAACAGTAACAATAACAACAAGGTTAACTATAGCTGTAAACACAGTATTTCCAATCTCTAGTATCACTCATATGCTGTTTTCTTCATCTCTGTATTCTGTTAGTAATGTTTTTATGTATTTATATTTGGACATTTTTTTTATCTCATCTTGTTAATTGTTCCAAAGTTTGACTCCACACACACACATACTTTTCCTGGTGGTTTTCACCTTTGGGATTTTGAATTAACAACAGCCCATTAAGTTATTTAAAAGAAATATTGAGCAGTGGAATTAAACATTTTTTGACTATTTTGCTACTGTTTTTTTTTTGTAAAATAAAAAGTATTTCAAATCAGTTAATTGTAAAAACGTTTATATGATTTATTTTATTGTTTTTGTAGTGCAACCTTAAAAATCTTAATGAACAAAATAAGTTATTAAATTTATTTCCCTCATGAGCAGATTAGTATATAAAAAAATTGCAATCTGGTGCCCCCTACTGATGTGGATAAATGTTCCTCGGCTGATGACTGGCAGAAAGTAAACATTTTGAACAATGGCATGGATTTTGCTAAGATAAAATTGTACAGTTTTCCACAGCACACTACACAAGGTTTCACGGCACACTTTTGTACCCGGGCACCCTGGTTGAAAACCTCTGATCTATTATTTATTAAATTATTTTTATGTTATTTTCTTGTTAGCGTATGTCAACTATGCAACGTATATGACGAAGGCAACTTCAGCTCTACCAACGCTTGGACCTACTTGGTTATTGTCAATAACATGTCCCAGCTGGTAGGTTCCCCTCCACGTTTATTCAATTCAAGATACTTTAAATCTCTTTATGTCATGTAAATTTGATGTCTGTCTAGTTTGCCATGTACTGCCTGGTGCTGTTCTACCGGGCTTTGCGGGATGAGCTCAGTCCCATCAAGCCGGTTGGAAAGTTCCTGTGCGTCAAAATGGTCGTTTTCGTCTCATTTTGGTAAACAGAATTTGTATCTCTGATTTCCGTTCTTTTCTATTTGGAGAGTTCTCAATGTGTAGCGATTTGATTTTCCAGGCAAGCTGTGCTCATCGCCTTACTGGTGAAAGTGGGCATCATCTCGGAGAAACGGACGTGGGACTGGCAAAGTGTGGAGGCCGTGGCCACCGGGTTGCAGGTAAACAAATCAAGCGCATAAGTTTTGTTTTGCATTTGTCTAGTGCTTGGAATTGCTATCCACTTTTTTAATTTCTTAGTCCATTGATTGTTGTCAAGTCCAAAATGTTCAATTGTTAACTATGATTTAGCCTGTTTGTAGTTTTTAGCCTGTTCACTCTTATTGTACCTTAACATAATGAGTTTTTAATTTAGCATGCCCTTAAAAAGACATTATGTATTATTTAGCGCCTCCTAGTGGTAAAAAAAAACTTTATAAAAAAAAAAAAACAATATTGATTTGAATAATACCCACAACTATCATATACACGTGCATTTTTTAAATACTTGTAAGTTCATCTATTTGTATTTATTTTACATAATATGAACTGACGAGTTTATCCGCCATCTTCTTGCTATGGGTACCCCCAAAGACCTAAAACCTTGTAAACAGCTGGGAAAAAAAATATAAGAAAAATTATGTGGTTTGGTCACCCTGAGTTTCCATAGTATGTATTCATTTTTGTGCTTTGTAGCACTCGTTTTCGGTTGCTTTATACAATACAGAAACATCTAATGGTCAAATATTAAACACTGTCCCTTTAAAACATGTATTTTTTAACACATAACAGTTGAAATGAAAACATGTTACTGTATCCAATTAGGTTTTGAATCAGAAAATTCCTTTTGAGACCATGGCAAGAAGGTAAGAGAATGTAGGTCTATCCAATTTCTCACATAGCCGTTAAGTTTTTTTTTTTTTAATTCATAACATTCATGCAAAAAAAATAACAAAAATTGGAGATATTTTTATTAGAATAGCAATGACTATATGAATTTATGAACAGATAATCGTGCAGTTATATACAGACACTCCCCTACTTACGACCATTAGACTTACTAAAAATGGTAGATCCGATCATTTTTTTCATGTTGCAAAATATCCGGACTTTGCTGTAAGTTAGATTTTGTATTGTGTGCAACTTTTACTGAGTACAGGACATTACTGTAGTTTTTTTTTTACCGCCGCTACCGGCATGTGGTGGCGCTGTAAGAGCTCACCCAGCATCCACCCCGAAGAAATCCGGCTTCCTCTTCCTAATTTGTGTGTAAACATACTATACTGTATCTCCAGCGCGCTAAGAACTTTGACATTTTTATTGTTTCATATCTTGGTATGGTTGGTGTAAAGAGGTCAGCTGTTTCTTTTGAAATGAAAGTGTAATAAGAAAGATTGATGCGGTTGAGAAAATGGTTGGATCGGAGGATGAAGCTGCCTAACTCTTGAAGCCCATCTTCCACAGGTTAAACTTCACTTTATTTATCTTTATAGAGGATATCATTTTATAAAATGTTTATTTTTAAGCACAAAATACAGGTTACTTATACAAGCCTTAAACATACTTATATATAATAAAACAAAATATAGCACTGAAGCATCTTACAAACAAATTCAACTTACGATCGTCTAGTTTGTTAGTAGGGCAGCGTCTGTGTATGTAATTTTTTACTTTTATTACATAAAATATCTTGATAAATGAATGCATAATGGAAAATGTAGCCCATTTAAATGTAGCGGAAACTGTGGACAAGAATGGCACCAAATTAACATGTTTTTATTTGTAGCACACTTAAAAAACATTTGACATATATCAGATGACTGACTAACCACATATGGTCCAACCAGAGTTAGCATCTCGGTTGATGTAGTTATTATTATTATTTTTTGACTCGTGTTCACTTACGATGTTTTTTCTCATCTCAGAGCAAGGAATCCAGAATGTATCCGTCTTCGTTTTGCATCAGTGTGTCCTCACGATGGGTATGTCCGTTTCTGGCTTTCAGGACTTTGTGATCTGCGTGGAGATGTTCTTGGCGGCCATCGCTCACCACGTAAGCTTTACGTACAAGCCTTACATCCAGGAAGCAGAGGAAGGCTCCTGCTTTGACTCCTTCATGGCCATGTGGGATGTTTCCGATGTGAGGGCCGATATCTCAGAACAAGTCCGCAACGTCGGTGGGTGACAAATCACTGAATCACGACACCTCGGTTCCCTTTTGAGGGGTATATTCATTTTTTTCTGTTCAATTTCACAGGGCGGACCGTCATGGGCCGTCCTCGGAAGCCATTTTTCGGCGAGGCGAATGACTCGGGAGAGCGTTCGGGCCTCCTCTCATCCGCATCCCAGGACGCAATTGGTGAAGCGGCCTCCGATCCGCCGTCACCCGGGGGACATTACCAAGGCATGGGACGGACGCCACACTCCATGTCCGCGCCCGCCTTTCTCGGCCAAGCGGAGGAAGACCAAAACGAAACAAGCCAGGATCACAATGACGACAACAGGGGATGTGACGCCGGAGCTAAAGAGGCGGATCTCATTGATGTCAATTAGTGTGGGCAGGACCCAGTGACTTGGCCAAAATCTATCAATAACACGACAGTTGCAGGAATGTTCAGCGAGGAAAAGACATTCTAGGTTGGTTCCCACAACTGTTTGAAATCACATCTTAAAGCTACAGCGCCTTAGCCATTTAGCCTCATCGGTTACTTATTTTGCAGGGATATACAAGTTACTCAGTGGGTGTTGTTTGTCATGTACTACAAAGTGTTTAAGGACCACACTAGAAGATAGTGGAATATAATGAAAATAAAATTGTATTAAGGACAAATAACACTACATGGATTGTTTTTGAAGATTCCATCTAAAATATATTTTTGAATCAAAAACTCTACAATACTGAAAAAACATGTTTTATCATGCAGTGTATTTTCAGTGCAGTTCCTCATTCTAATGCCTTCCATAGCTTTTTTTCAATAAAATCAATCATATAACTGAACAAAGTGTGATTTGTTAACGCACTGGGTTCCTACGGGCACGTGAAACCCTTGAAAATGCTTGATTATTATTGTTGTTTTTAAGGATAGAAAAGTGCTTGAATTTTGGGTTAAGTGCTTGTAAACGCTTGGAATTGTTGCCATGTATCACAACAAGTCTGCTTAAAAAATGACGTTGACACTGCTCTCTGGCTTCACTTTGCAATTGCATTTCTTCCCTCATGAATAACTGCAGCAGGCATCAATTTGTACAACATTGTCCTGTGCTGGTAATCGCCCTTGAAGGGTCACGCCCGAGAGGAAATGTGCATGCTAAACCTGAATAGGGCTTTATGAAATGTGTAATAGTGCGAGGATTACGCATCAAGTATGGACATTTGTTATGGGCCATGCAAAAGATTGAGGTAGCATTTCCCAGTGGTAAATTGTTATAGGACTAAGAACTAATAAGAACTTTTGCACAAAAAAAAACTTCCTGCAACTGAGAACGTAATCTTCATGTCACAGTCATTCTGCCCGTTTTGGGGAGGGATTTGTCCCAAAAATATTTACGCACGTTTCAGATCCACATATCTATTTGCGATTTACTCAAACTCTACAACGGATGTCTTGATAAATGCACCAGCAAGATTAAAAATCAGATATATTGGTGGCTCTGCAAAACACATGATTCACAGCGGATTTCTTTTAATGATAATGGAATGATTTAAAAATAGGCTTTGAAAGTGCTTAAAATGTGCTTGAACTTGGCAATGGAAAAAGAAGCACAAACCCTGTTACCTGTAAACCTAAGCCAATTGCTCCCAATATTAACGATTTAAAGTCCCCTTATCAAGCAATAATAAACTTCATAAAAAAAAACCATTTACTCACAGCAAAACAGACTATATAGAATAAAAAACAGTTTATTTGTGAAAACATATATTTTTGAAAGAATGAAAACTTAGAAGCAGACATTTTACAAATAACACAATTCTTTAAGCATCTTTCTTAGCTCTTTCCTCACTTGCAGTGAATTTAGTGTTGCTTATTATCATCAAAGTGCAGGATTTGGCATACGCCATTCATTCTACAGATCGTTTTACTCAGTAACAAATATGTCACAATTGAGTTTGATTTGCATCAAAGATATCAGGATCAGCAGTGTCATGACAAAAATTTAAAGGACACCAGGGCAAACAACTCTAAAAAGTTGCCTGCCCCATTTTTCCCAACTTGAAACGCAATAAGACGACTAATCAAAAAAAAAACTGTTGCAAAGTATTAAGGATTGATAATCAGAATATATAACTGAAAAACACTTTAAAATTAAGTTTATTATAAATCTACTTAAAACATTCATTGCATGTAAATGACATCGCTGTTTTCCATCTGCCATCAGTATGTACCTCTAGTTACTCATCTTCATTCATGCAATGTTTGCGTCGCATCGTCTGCTACGAGCCACGTGAACTCTTTCCACGATGCTTTCAATGTACATTTACGTTTTGTAGCGTTATAAATTTTGTTAGCTTCTTTTGAATCTTTCTTCTGGGGTTGAGGTTTTGGCTTGATTCCTAACCACTTATCGATTTTTCTTGTGTTCTCTGTGCGTCTACTTTGGAAAATGCTATGCAAATGTACGACCTTATAACGCTCGGGAAAGTCGGAAGTACAAAGTTATTCGATGAAGGCTTCTGATTGGCGGCCGAGTATGCAAATTTCCAAACCGAACGAAGATTTCGAAATCGGAATAAAGCAAACATTTGATTTTGGGATAGAAAAAAAAAAATCTGGAAAAAGTTGTCCGCCACCCGGGCGGAGACGTTTTGTAAGCTGTACGCCCGACGTAAAAGATGCACGCCCAGGGCGTACAGGCAGACGTTATTTCAGACAATGGTATCAGTTACCATCATCTTCCAACACTCTATGTACTTTCCTCACATGGCTAAAAACCTTTCACTGTTGGCTTAAGAGTGAGGAAGGCCGAGAAATACGATGAAAAATACATGCTTAATCGAAGATAACACCTGGATTAGAGCCAAAATGGGCAAAATATGAGATGGGTCTTATACAAAAACTGCTTTTTTTAATAGATCCTGTACAAAAATAGTTATAAGGCTCAGACATGTTCAATGATCTAAAAACATGAAATTCAGGGAAAAGTTGACAGGTAGGTGTTCAGAACAACATTCAGGACAGTAATACTGTTGTTTCACTTGTATTTATTATTAAAACAAATACATCTATTGCTGCTTTTCAACAAAGACGTGACATCAAAAGAACAATTACACCAATTAAAAACATTCATGCAACCACACGCTGTTTTAAGCAAGGGCGAGGCGGGCAGCCACCCAGGGCGCCATTTTTCCCAAAACAAGAACTTGGAAAAAGAAATGCTGAGGATCTGTCATGCGACCCTGGTAAGTGGCTCTCACTTCTGACAGCTTGTTAGCAGAGGACCCACTAAGTTGCCGCCTGACTCGTTTTCCATCGGAATGAGAGTGATGGGAGAAGTTGCCACCACCAATTTTTTTTAAATATATTTAGTGGTGAAACGATGGCACGAAATATGCTTCTATTTCATGGAGAATAGCAGCCTAATTTGCTTCTGCTGCAAATTGTTTTTCAATAGGAAGCTTCTTTCAACAAGTTCAGTTTCCCAAGTCTTGAAGACAAAGAGCTGGAAGAACAATGTGAGGCACTAAGCACCACACACTCTTTAAACTGAAAACAGCTTGTGCAGGAAGTTAAGAGCTTCCCTGACCGACCATCAAAAACCATAAGCCTCCTTGAGATAATCACCTTAATAGATGAGAAGGATCTATCTGAGATCCAACCCAACTTTTGCACTGCCTTCAGGATTGCACTCACTCTGCCAGTCACGGTGGCTCAAGCAGAGAGGAGCTATTCAAAACTGAAGTTGATAAAGTCGTACCTATGGTAAACCATGTCTCAGGAACGTCTCACTGGCTGCGCTGTCATCAACATTAATTGTGAAATAGGGAAGCAGATTACTTATGACGATATTTTCGATGATTTTGCATCAGGAGAAAACGGAAATTTCAGGTTTTAGTTTGTGTTTTTGTTTCATTATTTTATTGTTCTCTTCACTTTTTTTGATTAAATATTTGCCATTTTTATCTATATAGTATATTTATATTTATCATCTAGGCATTTTTTGATATTTTCAATTTGTATGTATGTTGTGTATTTATATTTTTGGTTTAAGCATTTTTGCAACCGACAAATATTGGTATCTCTTTTTTAGTTTACAGTGGAACCGCCACTGCATGCAACAAAATGTCAAAGTGCAGCGTCACTCATCTTTTCGCACCTCAATTGAGATGCTGCTGTTGCGGAGCTTGACTGTCAACTTGAGTGTCTCTCCGGCCTCAACCTCTAGGGGTCGCTGCAGGACAACAGCGGCCTGCTTCCAGTGGGAATTGGGAGCCAGCGTGCTGACACAAGTCTCCTCGTCCAGGTGGATGTCGTACCAGAAGGGCACCGCCGTGATTCTGCCCGTCGACGTTGTCCGAATCTAAACATACTTGGCAACTTATTGTATACTCTATATGTAATATATAGTATTTACTAGTAGCTCTTGTTTTGTTCCTTTTTAGTTTTACGGTTCTCTAACACTTGTGCAGAGACCATCCCCCAAGCTGATTTCACAAACTAAACGGCTATGCACAGGAAGTGAACGGGCTCTCCAACTGCATAATTAAGATTTGAAACCTTCAAGCGTTCATATGTAATCTAAAGATTAATGATTGGCATCTGTGTGTCATGTTCATGCCGGGAATTAGTTCACTGCGTGTCGAAATGAAATTTTGCCTATTATCAACAATTATTATAATAATTCTAATCAACCAGTAGAAGAACTTTATTTTGGAAAGCAGGAACTCACCGATGACTAAAGCCACACCTCCTAACTGGGACTTTCCACATATATATATAAAAAAAAGGTGCAAAGCTTCAAACTTTCTCGTCTCTTGCGGCTGCCTTCACATGTGCTCGGAAAGCGGGAAAGGCCTCCCTGGACTAGGCTGCCTGGAGACCGTGGCGACCAACAAGGACAAAAGCCACAGCCTCGTTTCCTTAGCAGGAAAAATGGCAAAACCAAGTCATGGTTCTCCTTTTCCCTATCCCTCGCCTGAGGGTTGCAACCAAAGGGATGTAGAGGCTTTTCTGGGGAAAGTGTTTTTTATCACTTTGCAGCCACTCAAGTGCAGTTCGTTTTTGACAAAAAAGAACTGCCAGGCCCAACAAAAGTACGCTGTGCTAGTAATTGCTCGGAGCAATATGAGATTATCAGGGTTCCTACGGCTTGAAGCAAGTTAAATTCAAGACTTTTTAAAACTTTTTTAATTCCTTTTTTGAAATCAAATTTAAGTCATTAAATACACACAATTGAAACAAACTAAATTAAAACAATAAATTTAAAGGACGTTTACAGTACTTCATGGATCCTCAGTCAAAACTGGCAACAACTAATTCCAAAGAACTTCTCCTACATTTATGAAGCATTTTTATCATGAGGCATGAAAAATGACTTTTTGTCCAGTGTAAAACTTTTTTGAAAAACATAACACTGCTATATTCATGACCAATTCTTAGTGTAGCATCATAAAAACACATGCTTGGGGAAAAAACTCAAACGTTGTACTCCTGGATGTGGAAAATTGATAGATATTACTAAAGACTTTCAAAAGTTGTGTTTAAGAACTTTTCATGCCAATTAGGGCCTTATTTTTAGAATAATGAATTCAATGCCTTTTAAGACTTTTTAAGGATTCGCAGGGACCCTGAATTATGGAAAATGGGTTGCAGCGGCACGAGAGCAGTTCACTTTTTGGTGGACAGAAAGGCAAAAAAGACGGCAGGCCTCAAGGTAGTTTTTGTTCTTTTTAAGTACCCACATGTATATTGGTTTCACATCAACCTAATATGAGTGTCAGACAAAAAGGAAGCTAGCAAGAAGCTACATTAGGTTACCAAATTACAACCTTTACTCGCGTAGAACTATAAACTTATGCTAAGTTCAAGGTAGCAAATAGCTTGGTTGTATGACATAGATCATTGTTTTTATTTCGTCTGTTAAATTTTGGTCTGGTAACAGTTGTAGCACTTAGCATTAGCCACAAGCTATGCTCCCATTTATTAAACATGATGACATTAAGATTGAACTTTTTGCCTTACTACTGAACTCACCTGGATTTCCCTGTCGTTGTAGTTAGCTTTAGCATCCATGAGGTTAAGAACAAAGAGCTCAGCCGGGTCGCTGAGGTGTCGACACACCAATGTGGAAAAATCCAGGAATACATGAACTGGAACCTAAAATGCAAAGCACCAGTGATTTCCTTATATAATTAAAACAGCTTGAGAAAATGATTCCTCATTCACTTCCATGGATAGCTTTTGTTCAGTTTGTTCAGGTTTAGATTCTCACGCACATGCTACACCAGGGGTTGGGAATGGCTCTTTTCATGAGTACATATGGCTCAGAGATAAAATTCTTGGCATGTAAAATTCTTCTTCCAATTTTGATAAGCGCAGAGTCTAGTTTGGAAAGTGCATAGCCAACATATCGCTAGTAATGTGAGTGGTTCGGTCAAGTTTATAAAGGGCACAGTCCCAACTACAGTTTACATTCAAGGTGTCACACCAACATACACCATTTTGGCTGTACGCCGCTAATGAATCCTTTGTATGGAACCTCATTAATCAATGTTCACTGTTGAGACACTTTATAATGAAAACCCACGGAAAAAACTGTAAAACACCCAAAAACGCCCATCGAGCCAACAGACCATTTCAATTGGGTGAGCAGTAGTGCTTGGCGTAGCTAGCCCCACAGCACTGTTTGCACCAAAGGTCAGTACACCAGTATCCTCGTTTGCAATATTTTGTGACATTTTTACAGAAAAAACTTTTCTTGAAACTGGTTTTGAAACGATTATTTATGAAAGAAAATTACGGTTAAAATGAGCCTCAACAATCTTGAATCACTGCAATAGGGAGACAAGTTTAAAGTGGTAAATTTGTTGTTATGGGCCAAAGTCTTGGGCATTATTCTTATTTCATACATTTTATCAAATCATCTAAAGTCACACAGTCAACTAGAATATACAGAAAACTTAACTTTTGTCTGGAGTGGGTTTGGCGCTTTTGCTGAATTTTGTCTTAAAATCTATGGTATGGCTCTCTCTCTCTTAAAAAACAAAAAACAAAACATTGCTATTTAGGTCAAAAAGGTTCACGACCGTTTGGGAGCGTTCTCCATTCGGGCCCCGGTGCTGTGGAATGCTCTTCCCCCTGAGATTTGATCTGCAACCTCAGTGAAAATGTTTAAATCTAAGCTTAAAACACATTTCTATTCTAAAGCATATGAATAACCTATATTTTATGTTGACAATATCTGTGTATTATTTGCCCTCATGTAGGTTTTAGATCAGGGGATGGTGTCATAATAGTCTGTGGTTTGCAATAATCTGTGTTCTCTGCAGCCCTTTGAGACTCTTTGTGATTAAGGGCTATACTAGTACAAATAAACATGACTTGACCTGTCCCCTGTGCTTCATGAATAACTGTAAATTACTATGACAATTAATTATAAAAGGGAATTATTTTCGGTCTACTCACGGTGAACTGGTTGATGAATGGCGCGATGTTAAAGCCGAGCGTGGCCTCCCGTCCCTGCACGGCGCTCTCCATCAGGAGTGTGTCCGACTCCACCAGCATGCCTAGCACAGTCATTTTGTGTGGGAAAACGCGACCGCCGTGCTCAAGCAGACATCTTGGAGAATATGAAATGGCAATATTTCAATAGATTTGTCAAAAAAAAAAAAAAAAAAAAAAAAAAAAAAAAGAAAAGAAAAGAAAATCAACCACAAACAATCTACATATGAGCTAGTTAAAAAAATGGAGATATGAATTTTTTCCGGGCAAAAATCGTCTGACATATGAAAGAAAATCCATGTTATTAGAATTTCCAGCTGCTACAAAGCCAGCATCAGATAGTTAGCGTGTGCGTTTCCCGCCTTAAATAGCTGATCCTGGTGTGTGTTCATTTTTTTTATAAGGGTAAAAGTAAGCAAAGAAAAGTTAAAAATGCATTGGTGCAAATAAGTGCAGTAAAAACATTTAGTTTAAGTTACCGTATTTTCATGACTATAAGGCGCACCGGGTTATAAGGCGCCACAGTGGGAACGTCAACCTAACAGTCAGATAGTTCAGTCAAACTTATTAACCCCTTAACATTCCGACGGCTCGCAAAGAAGCAAATACGTGTCTCAGAAACATACGGACATGATGTCTCTACGATGTCACCAATCACTCAAATGCTTCATTCCACATATCATGAGGAAGGTTAAACTCTTGGGATTCAAGAAATGCCAACCATTTCTTAGATTCTATTTTCTTTTTCGCTGGCAACTGTGTGGACAGCAAAGTAAGAATTTCCTTGTGCAGGGAAACACTTTGAATTGAATTTAAAAAGGCTCATCACAGAAACATCAAGATCAGTCTGAAACAAAATACTGGGAAAATATAAAGCCGGGGTAGCTCACCAAGGTCCTCTTCCAGCCATCACATGCAATAATAATACACAGCCATGGTCCTCTTACATCCGTGAGTGTAGTAAACCCAACCATGTAAAATATTTACACTCCAAAACACGCAATAATGCTTACAAAGAGAAGAAAAAATAGGCCGAAAAGAAGCTGCATTGATGGACGTTGCTTGTTGCTAGCTGTCTGTTTAGCCCCATAATTCCTGTTTACAAATACAGACCACAGTAGTAAAAATATTTTCCCCAGGCTTTAGAGCAACCAAACGTGTGATTCACATCTTTTTCAGCCAATTGCAGGCTTTGTTTTGCCCCGCTTTAGCTCATGCGAGCCTGTAAATTCTGAAAAGGACCTGCCTCCTTTACCTCTGAATAACATTAGCCAATGGTGACCGACTCAAATGATGTTTGACACATTGGTTAGGAAACGCCGGTATATATATCCCAGCATACACCGCGGACTACTTCTCCTGCTTGTCTTAGTTGCAAGACCTTGCGAATCAATATTAATCCATATATAAGGTGCAGTGTATTATAAGGCTCATGGTCAGCTCATGAAAAAAAAAATAAAGGCTTTTACGTGCACCTTATAGTCGCGATAATACGGTATTCAAAATTACAGTAACGTTAATTTTAAGTGCACAGTGAGTGCTCATGATCATCAACAGTCTCTCGTGCTCCCTCAATCCTCCCCCACCTCCATTTGCAACTTAGCAGAAATTGCAATGTATTATTTTAATTAAACAGTCGGATTCCCCTGGTCCGCACCAGTTCTAAGCCACCTGCTAGTCAACGGCCGGGATCACTCGGGGACGCGCCATGCCAAAATCCGCAGGATGGATCTGGCACGTTTCAGAAGACAACATCTGCCTGCAGCTTGTAGTCCAAAATTTACGGTAATTGAGTTTCAGTTAAAAATGTTGATGCCCGAAAATTTCGAGATACGAGCTAGACCTGGGAACAAATTCATCTCATATGTGGAGAGGCCACAGTATTTGGTATTCTGAAACAGTGATCCTTCTGAATGCAGTACACCGGGCTCCCTTGAATGCAATTTTAAAACACCCTTCTATTTCGGTTCTGTCACCTTGCCAGAGATGCCTTTTCCATCAGTTTTTGCCTGATAAGTCCACACGTCTCCACGCAGTCCAGGAAGATGGCGCTCCAAAGTTTTTCCCGGGAGGGCCTCTGCAGCGGCCCCGGCTCGTCCTCGCCATGGTTGAGCCAGAACTCCAAGCTGCCCTTCGGAACGCCGTTGGCGCGCGCCAGACGTTCCAGCACTTCCTGCTGCTTGCTCTTCTCTACCGAGCTGAAGGCCTTCACCCCGCCGTGACTGGCCGCGATGAGGGAAAGCAGGGAGAAACCTTCTGACACATCCAGGATGTATAAGGGGTCGATGGAATGAACTTCCTATGAGTTTAAAATAACACAATTTTATTCCTAACCCACACTATTTGTGAAAAGAAAACTCAAGGGGAAATGTAACAGTCAGTGACATTAAAACATGTGCAGATAAATCGCTTGTGTTAGATTAACACTGGAAACATTTGTAATTGTGTTCACTTACAAGATTTATTTAATACATTTTAAAGTGTTTTTTTCTTTTTCTTTACACTTAACAGTTGTGGGAAAAAAGGTAGTTCTCTTTAAAAAAAACATAAAATCATCATGAAAATATTAAATCAAACATACCAAAAGGATATACTTTTTCAGTTTTCAATTTCTTTCACGTTAAACTTCACACTTTTTGAATTTTCCCTTTCAAAATTGCTGAATTTTCACATTATATTTTGAATGTACAATTGGTATGGGATACATTATTGTGCTGAGCGTCTGCAGATGCAGAGTGAGGCACACAATTCTCTTGACTCATGGCAAAGAGTGATACTGAGACCAAGGAGTCGAATTTGGTGCTTACCTTAGCCCCAAATAATGGAATAAGCAATAGTAATAGCAAGTCAAGCCATCCAGTATCTTTTTTTCTTGTTGCATTGACTTTTCTTTATAACAGGATCACCTACATATTGATGCTTTAAATCTAAAGAGCAAAAGATAAACTTCATTTTTAGGTTAAAGAAAATAAAACGTTTTCTTTCTGCAAATTATATGATGCTTTCTTGCTCTGCCAATCAAATGAAGAATGAAATGTAGGGTCATTTCTTTTTGTAAATCTGACTGTGCTTTACCAGACACGAACCTCACTGCACGTCACTGTGATTAACACTATTCTAGAGTTCATCTAACACTTGCAATTTTGGTGTGTATAGGCTTCATATTTACATTTCGATCCAAACATTTATACCAATCAGATTATTGTGTAACTTTATGTAAAATTAATTTACATCTAGTCATGAATCAGTCTATTTTTTTCTCTATAATCGTGTTCAATCTGCATTATCTTACAAAGTTATAAAACTATTTTCCAGGAATAGTTAATCTCCATTTTATTCTAGTATTTTTTTGGGCAATACCAGTGTCTGAAACTCGTGACAAAAAGTTACCGGATACCAGGGCAGGCTACTTTTCAGAGTTGTCAGCCATAAAGTTGCCTGTCCCATTTTTCACAACTTGAAACACAATAATTCGACTAATAGCAAAAAAAACAATTGGGGCAAAGTATTAAGGATTGATAATCAGAATATATAACAGAACAACACTTTAAAATTTAGTTTATTATAAATCTACTAAGAACATTCATTGCATGTATATGGAATTGCTGTTTTCCATCTGCCATCAGTATGTACCTGGATTTACTCATCTTCATTCATGCAATGTTTGGGTTGCGTCGTCTGCTACAAGCCACGGGAACTCTTCTTTCCACGATGCTTTTAATGTACGTTTACGTTTTGTAGAGTCATCAAGCTTATTTCAAATATTTCTTCTTGGGCTGAGGTTTTGGCTTGATTCCTAACCACTTCTCCATTTTTCTTGTATTCTCTGTGCGTCTACTTTGGAAAATGATATGCAAATGCACAATCGTAAAACGCTCGGGAGAGTTTGGAAGCACGTAGTTATTCGATGCAGGCTTCTGATTGGCTGCTGAGTATGCAAATTGCTAAATGAACCGAAATTCCGAAATTTCCAAACCGAACGAATAATTCGGAATCGGAATATAGCAAACGTTTGATTTGAAAAAAAAAAAAAAAAACATTTTTTTTTTCTTTCTTGAAAAAGTTGTAGGCCACCCAGGCAAAGACGTTGTGTAAGTTGTACACCTGACGTAAAAAATGCACGTCCTGGGCGTCCGGTGGGGGCAGACATTTATTTCAAACACTGGCAATACACATAAAATTTTATTTGTTTTTTATTGAGTTAATTATTCTTTTTGTCTAGTAAAATGTCAATTAAATCCCCCAAACAAGCAATATTTTCTCATTGCAGATGGCAGATATATTTGCTCATTTTGGGAATCTTTAGTGATATAAGCACAATATTACCAAACATAATGAATCCCATCATTTTTTACAGAAAATGCTGCCAATGATGCATTGTTTTTGTGTGCATTAGTCCATTCTAGTTTAAACAAAAAAGTATTTTATTGGACTTCGAAGTTTCAGCTCCCAGTTATCCCTAAACTGCAGTCTGACAACTATAATTCAGATAATATCTTGACAGTATCAACATTAATAAACTCAATATTGATCCTTTACCAACCTGCATTGGAACGTCAGTGGGGTCCTCTAGGTGTTGAGCTTGCTCCTTCAACCGACTGATGAGTTTGAATAAGGCACCAGCAAAACTCCGATGGTAATCGGAATTATTGAGGAGCGCCATTTCAGAGCATTCCAGCATACAGATGTCTTGCTGCTGGCGTGTCTGGAGCGAGGCTAGGGCGGTGCACAGCTCTGCTTCGGTGTTTGATACGAGGCCGCTGGAGTCACCGGGTTCCGGGCTCGAGACCAAAGAGGTTTCCTGGCCGCCTCGAAGTACGGCCACGCTGCACAGCCTCAGGTAGGCATCGTGGCAGGACACCTCCACCACCAGCACGTCACCTCTGTGGAGGACAAAACCTTACAGAAAAAAACAACAACACATTTGTTGAAGATTCAAAAATTAGGAAATTCTACACACATTATAAAGCTTTTTATCTCTTAAATGTTGTTATGAATGTATATGAGATTATGGATAAGTAAATACACATGTAAGTCATAAATATAAATAACTAAAACATTAGATATCTTTTATATCAGTTTCTGTTTTACCATTGATGGTCTGCTCAGGGTAAATGGCCTGCTCCCAGCAAGTGTCCTCGTGGGGCCCCGTTGATAAGCTGCTTTCCTCATCTAAGTGCAACTGGAACCACACAGCCAGTGCGTCCAGCTCGCCCCCCTGCACTACTGGTAGGTGTACCCGCTGCACCGGCCGAGAGCTCAGACCCTCCAGCTCCTGTGGCGGACGTAGAATATAATAATTGTACTCAGATTTAGGAGTTAGAAGTCTTACATCAAAGCATATTTTGAAAAGGAAAAATGAGAGATCAAAACAACACCGGCAAGTTGTTTGAGGTCAGTGCTTCTTAATTATTTCTGATCCTCGAAGTCAAATGCACCATGCCCCCTTGACGGAGCCTCGCAACCTCCCATAGGGTCCTGCCCCACCATTTGAGAAACACTGCATTAGGTAAACAAGTGGTAACAAAAAGGGATAACGAGTACCGATGCAGCGTATTGGCTGCTTTCTAGTGACTATTTAACGATCCCAAACCTGATATTAAAGTAATTTTAAATTGGCAATCAATACATTATTAAGGATAATATTATTTTATATTTTTAGGTATTTATTTGGATATGTCATCTATTTTTGCAAAGGAAGGGGGATTTTATCATATATTTGAAAAATACTCTAGACCTGGGTGTCAGGATCGGTATGAGAAAAAAATGGTATAAAAAATCCCTGATATAAATTAAAAGCTGTTACTTTTAAGATAAAGGTCAAATTTTGTATTTCAGATCTAAAATGGAAAATAATCTAACACTCAATTTTGGGCAGTTTTCCTTTCCATTTTCCAAATGCAAATTATTCATCCATAGTAGTTCCATTCCCAACTGTCCAGATCATTGCACAAAAGTTAAATTGTCTAGTGAAAATTGGTGTTCCTTTATATATATATATATATATATATATATATATAATATATATATATATATACATTAGGGTGGAGCAAAAAAATCCTATATGTCATAAAAGTATTGGTTTTAGTGTAGTAAGGAAGAAGAACTACTTTGTCAGAGCAATTCAGTCACCAAAATGGGGAAATTATAGACCTCTGCATCATGCATGTAGTACAATGTAATCTGGTAACTCTATTCAAAATAATGCTTAAGTTCTATTAACTAAGTCTGAGTCTAGTTTTCCCCAAAACTGCATAATTATTCTCTATAATGTCTTCCAAAATGTTTCAAGTGTGGTGAGGATGTATAAATTAGATGTCCTTGTATGCAGTCCAATTGCCCAGACACTCTGCAACTAGGCTTGTCTGCTTGCCTGATAAACTAGTAATTAAAACCTAATGGACGAGGCAATCCCTGCAAGCCACCAATGATGCAAGATGTTTTGGTTCCAAGATGCCAATGCAAGTCAATTAATCATATATTTAATTATTAATCGCTTTGAGACCAAAGCCAAAAGAGCACACAGGGACTTATTAAACATTGTGATCTGGAAACCCAATGTGCCAATTTCGATTCCACAAGACAGAGGCAATAACTTTTTTAATTATAAAAAGTTATGGCCGGACAATCAACAGAGGTACAAATAAACCGGAATATGTTCTCATGACACTCACAATTTTTTTTTTCGGGGTGATTATTAAAAACCCTGAGCTCACCTGCACATTATTAAAGTCAATGTGGAGAACAGTGAGAGGATCTGTGAGGGCAGTGTAGCCTCCAGGCAGCCTGCTGAGTCTCTCGGTAGTGTACGGCTCCATGGAGTCGTCCGGCTCCGTGCTGCAGCTCACTGGACTGCGCAGCTGATCAGCCAGCCCCAGAGACAGACCGCCCACCTCTGAAACGCAAAGTCTGGGAGAAAAAAAAATTGTCATGATTCTTTGACTTGCCTTAGTGTATTTTGTAAACCATGCCTGTTTGTAGCATTTTTCTTCTCCAAAGTAATGAAATTGAGTAATTTCAAAAATACTCAAAAAAAGGTCTACCCATTTTTTGCACTGGAATATAATTCTTCTTTAACTTCTTAGAATCCAAATTGTTATTTGAGTAAATCAAGTGGGCCAATGACTCTTTAAGTGTGGTAATAGGTTTTTCCTAGTGGTAGTAGAAAATCACTGCTTCAAAACGGTCCTGTTAAATCAGTACTTCTCAACTTTTTTTGTGCCAAAGTACTATTTTTCATTAAAAACAATTTCAGACACACATGTCCTTTGAAAATGTTTGAGGACGATTTCCCGGCACCAGTTTCATCATCTTTTGAAATAAAAGTCTGATGTTGTCTAAATTGAAAGTCAGAGTAACAACAATATTTTTACAGTGCTCTTACTTTTTCCTGTTTTTTTGTGAAATAAGAAAAAATAAAATCCGCCAAATTATGTGCAATATTTACTATTATGATTTATTATTTTTTGCATTGCAACTGAAACAGCTTCATTGAACAAAATAAGTTATTCAATATATCTACCTATATAATTAGCATCTATGAAGGGAAAAAATAATTTTGCGGCCATTTTTTTATATGGATGGTTGTTACAGGTACTTGGCTCATCATTGAAGAAAACCTAAGACCATGAACAATGGCGTGCTTTTTAAAATTGGGCATATTCCTGCAGCACATTAGACAAGGTCTCACAGAAGACTGGATCCCTGGCACACTGGTTGAGAAACATTGTGTTAGATTATCGTGAATCAGGATAACATTTGAAAAAAAAAACTATTCCCTACCCTATCTGTGCACAATAATCCAATGACTTACAGTAATAGTGAATAGAACAACATTGTACAACTTTTATTAGTGTGTGCTCATTCTTGATGAACAGTAAAGGCTATGTTCTTTGATGGCTTGAAAAGATAAAGATTATCTAAAACTGTATATTTGAGTAAAGTCAAATTTATTTGTATAGGCCTTAATGACAAAATGTCAATTAATAATAATAATAATAATAATAATAATTTCCTTGTATTGTCATTCTGTGTAACAATGTACACAGAACGAAATGTCGATTGCACCTGACCCACCATTCCCTGATCTTAAACCAACATGAGGGCAAGGAAAACCTCAAAAACCCCAGCATTAGGAAAATAGGAAACCTTGAGAAGGGACCTCACAAGTGGTAATCCCCCGTGAGAAATATTAAATAAAATTTCTCCCTTTGGCCCAATCGAAAACTGTAAATTCAAATTTTGAAATGTTTAGCCTCAATTTAATGATTTTAATTTAATTTTATGTTACATAAAAATATTTTGTATTACATCAAAATTTATATTTTACTGGATGAAAGTGGACATGAGCGTGACAAATGGAACGAACAATGAAAATATTATAAACTCAAAATTAAAAATCAAACAAGGTGGAACTAATTTGATTTATTTACTTGTTATGCCGACGGATCTCCAGGCATTCCACAGCCATAGCAAATACGGTTGCTCTGGCTGGGATGACCCTACCAGTCGCAGAGGGCTCCTTGGGTGCACTCTGCCCAATCTGTATGAAAATAATATTAGAAGGATAAGTAAAATCAAAAAAAGGTTCCTATTTTTTATTGAGGTGGAGTGACGTAGGGCAGCAGTTACCACCATCTACAGTAGACTCCTGCCACAATTGATGTTGTTGTTACCTGGGGAGGCAAAAGAAGGTGGTGCCAGGCATGAATGAGGCTCTCAATGATGCCTTCTCCAAACAAACCGGCATCTACTGTCTCAGTCACCACCAGTGAAACCCTGGGAGAGAAAACAAAAAGGATGGAGGTAGATTAAGAGATGTATTTACTTTTTTTCTAAATAAATGAGCATACAGTATTGCACCCTGCTTTTTCGTTGATGGCAAAACACATGCAGGTCTGCTAACTGTTGATTGAAATTCAGATAGAAGCTTAAAATACAATTTCCCCTGAAAAAAAACTTTGTTTCCACCTGTGTGGGATGTCCTTGGGTACTTCCATTTCCAGAGACTTCTTGTGAAGGATCTTAATGCCTCCGTCCATCCCGTTGGCCGCCACCACCTCGCAGGCCAACTCATACATGGTTTTGGAAAGCTCGCACGCATACACCTCAGTGGCCCCCGCTTTCTTAGCGCACATGCTAATAATGAAAATGTTTTGGGGGAAATGCCGTTAAAGAGAAAGGCAAAACGATGCCACCCTAAATCAGAAAACAGAAACTTTTCCAACGTGTCTGTATCTCACCCAAGAATCCCAGTGCCAGTACCTATGTCCAGTACGGTGGTGCAACCGCCGCAAACAGCTTTCTGAATTGCCTGCTGGTACTTGCGGTTGCGCCCATGGTCGTTGAGCATGAGGAAGTGCCAGCGCTCCACTAGCCAGTTGGCCACACGGTAGAAATTCTCCCTGGCCTCCGGGAAGTCCGGCTTCAGTTTCAAAGCTTTGAAGAAATGGCCCGCTGCTTCATCTCGAAAGCCCATTCTGAGTTGTGAAAAAATATAGATACAGTGTGTCACATAAGTGACTACACCCCTCATATTTCTGCTGGGATTTCATTATATTTAAAAGAATATTACTGAATAAACATTGCTTTGACACAAGAAAAAGAAGTATGTAAACAAAGGCCATGGCTAACTGGAAAGATATCCTCTGTGAAGACTTTGTGAAGCATGTGTGGCGGCAACCAGGTCAGGAGTACAAACATGTTGGTGTTGTGCCTAAAGTCAAGCATTGTGTTGTCATCAGGGTTGGGTAGGGTTACTTTAACTTGATTACTTTCAATTACTTTTGGATTACTCCAAAACCAAATATGCTAATAAAAGACAAAATAAACTAAATATGAATACAATTATGACTCACAACACGTGGTAAGCTTTCTCTCCTGGCTTTGATCTCCGGCAAAACTAACATAAAATGCGACAGAAACAAAACAGCTTGCCAACATCATTTTTGCCGTTCCATGTGTTCCGTTACTCCCCAAGCCTGCACAAAATTTAGTAATTGTATTCATATTTAGTTTCTTTTGTCTTTTATTAGCATATTTGGAATTGGAGTAATCCAAAAGTAATTGAAAGTAATCAAGTTAAAGTAACCCTACCCAACCCTGGTTGTCATGTTTGCGGCTGCATGAGTGCAACAGGAATCGGGGAGTTGCATTTCATTAAGGGAAACACAAACTCAAGCATTGCACTGTGGAATACTTGAGGAATGAGTGAACCCCATTGTGAACCCCAACCAGCTCGGTAGCCTAGATGGTAGGGCGCCCGCTCCGAGACTGGGAGGTCACTGGTTCAAGCCTCGGCCGAGTCATACATACACCAAGACTTACAACAATGGTACTCATTGCCTCCCTGCTTGGCATTAAGGGTTGGAGTTGGGGGGTTTGGTCACCTAATGACTCCCAACACAGCAGTTGGGTCTAAAATGGCGGCGCCCTGTTTGGCTTCGGCTGCATCGGCGCGCTACAGTTTAACTGTACGGGTCAGGTGTATCGACATTTCATTCTGTGTGCATTGTTGTCATTGTTACCAAGAATGACAATAAAAGTAAATTCTATTCTTCTTCTATTCATTAGTCATTTCAACTAATAAAATAGAAAGAGAATAATGTACACGTAAACATACAACTAAAACAAAATATTACAAATTCAAACACAACACATTAATAGAGTAATACAATTTAATATCATATAGCATCACATAAAAAAAAAAATGGGTATAATTTATCAATTCTATTGATGGTTAACAAAAAACAAGTAGTTTAATTGATAGTTATGTTACTAATAATGCAAAATTTTGCATTGTATCTGCATCAGTATTTTTCCGAGTTGTATGACTTTACCAAGGAAAATAAGAATCAGTCCTTTTGTCCATTATTTTGTTGATTGTCGAAAGAGTAAAAAAAATAAGATTAGAATCAAAAACCAATTATTTGGTCGAGCATATGCCATTCATTATTTAACCAACTGCTTATCTGCTTATAGCGGAACCAAACCCAGCAAGGGCCACCCTGGACTGGATGCCAGCCATTAAAAGGGAGAGAATACCTAAAGAGGTGCTCGCCCATGCTGTTCACAATGACCTCATCTGCCGGGAAGATCTCCAGTGCTTGCTCGTAACAGCCAAATAGTTCCTGAATGCGGCCTGCAGAATCCAGCTCTTCTGCCCATTTAAAGAGTGTGAAGCGGAAAGACTCCTATGAACAAAAGAATAGATATATTTTTTGTAATGATTTTCTTGGAGAAATAATGATCGTGCTTTAAGAAAGTTTGTTGCTGTTGTTTTTTTAGCTAAGCACTCAGACCTTGGCAAAGTCCTTAAACTCAGGTGCGAGGTTGAGCACCAGGAGGTAGTGGACGAATGCAGGCCCATAATCCTGGTTGAAAAGGCACTGCTGGGCACTTTCAAGGGAGCTTGACACCAGTTCGTTCCTGGCCGGGTCCTCTCTGCGTCGTCGCCGGGTTCTCCTGCCACCATGCTTCGGCCTCGCACTGGCATTCGGCATTCCCTGTAAATAAATTGAAACGGTAATCTACCAATCTCACATGGATGATTGCCTGTACTTGAGCCATGGGATTTAAACTCAGGTGCTCTCCACTGAGAAGCAAATATCCACCACTGGATTATGCTGCTTATTTTAACACCAAAACTAGGCTTAAAACACACTTCTATTCTATAGCTTATGAATGACCTATATTTCCTGTAGATGATATATGTGTATTAATTGTTATTACAACATCCATTGCAGCCTGGTCATCTTGGAAGGGGGATTACTTCATGTGCTTTCCCTTCTCAAGGTTTCTTCATTTTCCTCATGTTGAGGTTTTTGAGTTTTCCCTTGCCCTCGTGTAGGTTTTAGATCAAGGGGTGGTGTCATAATTGTCTGTGGTTTGCAATCATCTGTGGTCTGTGCAAGCCCTTTGAGACTCCTTGTGAGTAAGGGCTATACAAATAAACATGACTTGACTTGACATTACAACTTCTTCACCCAAAAATGATTACTCATTCGTTTTAAACTGATTAATAGCCCCAAAAGTAGTTTTCGGTTTTAAAAAAAATGTTGTCAACCTCAGAAAGTTTAATCCATCCATCCATTTTCTGCAATGCTTATCCTCACCAGGGTCGCGGGGATGTAGATTAATATCAATTCGAATTGTCTTTCCATACATCTTTATTAAATGTTATTTTGGCGAAGATTTTATTGTCAAGTGCCCAAATAACATTAACATATCTGTGGAATTATACTTTTCTAGAAAAATTATAAGAGTCGCAACCTTGAGTGCAATAAGCGTTGCGGGTTGCAGACTATTCTCTTGTCCCTAGGGAGCTGCAAAATCATGATTTGAGACTACTACCAAAATATACTTTTTTGGTTTTGTTTCCATGGACTAATGATGGATTGCAACGTTGAGTTAGCCAAGAAGTATTGGCAAAATACAACAAATGATCGTTACAATACGTCATGGACAGTTACTAATAAATGGATGCATCCTGCCAAGCGTCATTAATGTGGACCTACCGTGCAAAAGTTGAGATCACAGTCTGATGATGTATTGATATCGTTTCATTAAAAGTAAACAATACAAACGTTTTAGGTGACGTCTCAGACACACTCTCCGTCAAAATAAGTCTTTAAGCCTTTGCATTGTTTTTCTTCTCCAAGGAGGCATCTTGCAGTCAACCCAAAACAAGAAAGAAGAAAACATCAACACGTAAGATTTCTCCTAAAATCAACCGCGGCTATTGGCAGTATGCAAATTGGGTCCTTCTGTTAAATCAGTTCGGGTGGTAAAAAAACTTGCACGCATGGTTCCGCCTCATAGTGACATTTAAAACATATACCATATTTTTACAATTTGGAAACGCTAAAAAATGCTCAGCTCAACCACAAATTCTTATTATTTCACAAAAAAAAATCTTTAGCGTTTTTAAGCAAATATACGTAAAAATAAAGGCCTAACCTTGTAATGTGCATATCTGTAATGGATACTTGTGACCCTTCAGTGACTAAAATGTGTAGGCCTAGTGGTTATAACCCCCCCCCCCCTTCAAAAAAAAAAACATGTTTAATCTTTATTTAAAAAAATTTAAACATGTTTTCATGTAGAACCGCACTGAGGGTGCCATTGTAGTCACGAGCCTTGATTTGGTTCCTCTTTATGTCAAATATTCATACCAAGACTGCAAGGTGCTAGTCACACTTGTCATTTCGATTACTTCATTACTCCTTTGTAATCATCGCTCCATTTTTCAATGTACATAACTGTTTTGTATGAAGTAAATGTCTTTGTTCTCCTTTTCTTCCACTTGTCAAAGTTCAGCATCATAAGTAGGCGAAGTCGCACAAACGAACCAATGCTCAGGCACATAAAAATTATTGCTTGATTTACAAGATTTTGATAACAATTTCCAAAGACAATGCCTTTTGATTGAATAAACCAACTTAAACTAAAGGAAAAAAACAAAATGGAAATCTAAGTCGTTTTCAACATGAACGTACCTGAATAGTTCAGCGAAAAGTTATTTAAGTACAGTATCGTTAAATCATATAGGTTTACAACTTCATAGTGTAGTTTAGAGTCAAACTAATTGATTTTGTCTTTAACCTTCCTACTCTATCCGTCTGTCTGTCTGTCCGTCTGCCTGTCTGTCGGTCCGTCTTTCCGTCGGTCCGCCCGTCCATCCGTCCGTCTGTCCAACCGCCGACTGCTTCCTTCCTTCCTTCCTTCCTTCCTTCCTTCCTTCCTTCCTTCCTTCCTTCCTTCCTTCCCTCCTTCCTTTCTTCCTACCTTCCTTCCTTCCTTCCTTCCTTCCTTCCTTCCGTATGTTCTTTCTTTCCCTTTCTTTTTTTTCTCTCTTTTCTTTCTTTCCTTCTTTCTTTCTTTCTTTCTCTTTCTTTCTTTCTTTCTTTTTTTTTCTCTTTCTCTTTCACACAGTCCATCGGAAATGTTCAAATGTTTCATGTTGGGTAATGATTTGGCTGTAATGCTGAACTTCACCACTTTTAACCTTCTTTTTTCAAGATTGTAGGCCTAATATGAATATATATTTAAACCTTTTCAACCAAACCCCAACAAATTAAAATGAACAAAACCATGTGCAAGCTCTTTACTTTATTTGATTTACTGTATTATTATTAATGTAGGAGGTAAATATATTGAACAATGACATTATTATTTGTATAGATGAACTTTGGATAATTTCCTCTGCCACTGTAGACAAGGTCTCGCTGCACACCAGTTGAAAAGACTGATTTTAGTTATCTCTATATTCTATACTCTATGACCAAATTGAGAGATGCAGTTTTAGTGTACGTATCTCTGTCGTATTGGACGGCTAATGGGAAATTCGACATTTTGAACGAGTTGTATACGTTAAATGTTTGAACATGGTGACGATCTTTTCATTCCTTGATTCGCCGTGCAAAAGCGAAAAAGCGCAGCAAGAACTCTCTTAACAGCACTAGGCCATCTTTGGCACAGTCCCTTCCCTTCTCCTCCCCTCCCCTCTTACACGCACGCAAATGTCAGCAGAGTTTCTCAATCTGTCACTTTGCTAGGTGGGGTGCGTTTTGTTGCGTGGAGAGAAAACATGTACAACGCAACTTTCTGACAACCGCCCTGGCGTGGACATTCTACAGACCTGCTTTGTTTGCCCACCACACGGCGTTTCGCTTTGCTTTTTCTCATCTCTGCCCTTAAAACTGGAAAACTGAAGAGCAACACCCGCGCGTGCGTGTCAGAGGAGTCAAGCATGCTAACCCACGTTAGCTGCTCCCAAGACAAATAGCTATGCTTTTCGCCGGGGGTTTGATCCAAAAAGCTTAGGTTTGATCCCAGATTCAACTTTTTGTTTTTTTCCTCCTCCCAAAAGAAACGCACAGAGACATGGGACTTCACCCTCTTGAATTCAGCGAATGCTATCTGGACAGCCCCTGTTTTAGGGAGAAGATTAAGGCTCACGAAGCAGAGCTGGACAAAACTAACAGGTTCATTAAGGAGCTGTACAAAGATGGAAAGAACCTCATCAATGCCACCAAACGTAAGTCCATTCATAAAGGGTCAGCGATTTGACTTTTGGAAAACTGGGCAGGTCTTGGCAGAACACTCCCTCACCTGCAGAGTACCTTTTGCAGATACAAAATACAGTCAAGCAGTTTAGTTTGCACGACAAAATGATATGCATTGTTTTCTCGTGACTGTAAGTCACGCATCAACTTATCACCAAATGGGAAACGTTACCCTAGCATTCATATTTAATGAGGACTAAATTCAACATTTGCATTATTGCAACTGCATTCTACCCGTTTCTGCTTAACAAAAATGAAATAGACAATGGTAAGACAGACTGGCGCTAGTGTGCCTATTAATGTCGTGCAAGGTAACAGGGTACCTGTTTGTCAAGGTAATTGCAGAAAACTTAAAGCTTGCAGGTTAGCTCTTTTAACCCTCATTTAATGGTTGACTAGGGTGAATTGTGATAAGGCCAATTAGATTCCACAAAATAATCTGTTGCAGAGGAAACTATTTAGACTTTAAAAGTGGCCGCCACAAGCCCATATTGAGATTGCAATTTAAACTGTGATATATTTTTTTTTATTTTCTCTTCCCGTTTTTTTATGGGGTGGCAGTAGCTCAGGAGGTAGAACGATCGTTTTAGGATTAAGGGATCCCAGTTCGAATCCCGGCTTGTCCATGTTACATGTCGAAGTGTCCTTGGGTAAGACACTGAACCCCTAATACCCCCAATAAGCAGGTTAGCGCTTTACATGGCTGCACAGATCACGGCCGCTATTGGGAAATGTGAAGCACAATGTAAAGCGCTTTGGGAAGTCATTGACTTGAAAAGCGCTATATAAATGCAGATCATTTCATTTCATTTCATTTTTTATGTAGCATGCAATACCTTTAAATCAATTACTTGCTCAATGAAACCAAAATACAACAGACACTGCAACTAAGATTGTCAAATATCAATCAAATATCATATAACTTGATATGATTCATGCTTTATATCTAGAATGACTGATAAACTAAAATTCTGACAGTAGACAATTGTAAGCACAGTCTGTTGGAAAGTGTAGCCATTGCAAGCTTGAGTCAGACGTTGAAGAGAGTAAGAACAGAAAACATCGTCCAATCGATTGTGTACTTTTAAAACCTTTTTTTCCATGGTCCAATTTTTGGTTTAAATTGTTGTTTGAGTTAAAAGAAAAGGTTCGGTGTCCGTATACCCAACCTATAATTTGCTGTGTGGACAAATGGCTCACTATTTACTCCTGAGGTCATGCCTTCCTACGGTGCCCAGCCCTTCTAGGTCATGCAGTGCGGACTTGAGGCTCTAAAACTAACCGTAATGGTACAACTTGAAATTATTTTCCAATTCTGTCGTGTTGGACCTGAGGAAACTGATTCATTTTTCCTAATAATTATTATGCCTTGCTGGTTATGATGTCATAATCTCAATCCACAGATAAGGATGAGACTACCAATTGTTTATACACATTGCTTTCATTTTGAATAGGTTGATTATTTAGAGCTAATCTAGATGGTAAATGTTTGTGCTGACCTACAATATCTTATTGTGTATCTCACACCCAATGCTTGTCATCTAATTGTGTGATTCATTGTCTTCCCTCCCTCTGCCCTTTTGTCAGTTGACGAGTTGTTTCTTGGGACAAGTCTAAAATGCATCTTATGCAAACATCGTATGACTAATTTGTGTTAGCTTGTAGTATGTGTGTGAAAGAGGACATTGTTAAGGTGAGATCCCACTCTCCGGAAAATGACAACAGGTGTTTTGATTCAGCTGTGCTGAGATGTGACAATTTTTTTCCATCTGTAGAATACTGTCTTTGTAGGTTGCTGGGAACCTCAGAGAGGAAAGTACAATGTTTAATATAGAGTCTCATTTACCAATATTTTCTGTTAGCTGCCCATACAGAGAGTAAACATACATTATCACCCCCAACTCTTACAGTCTTAGATGCTAGTATTAAAGAAAAAAATGCACATGACAAAAGATGAGATTAAATACAAGAACGTTTGCTAAAAATCTACACAAAGAATTACTTAAAAGGTAATTGATTTAAAAAAAAAAAAAAAAAAAAATATATAACCAAGTAGTTTATGTGTATTTTGTATGTTCTAATACAATACCACCCCAAAAAGACATGTTATTTGGGTGGTGGTCGAACAGATCATACTTTTATTTTAGCATCATATTCTTTTCTCTTAACTTTTACCTGAAAAGCTAAATTAATTAAATAGGGTAATAAAACTTGCATGCTACAACTTCAGCGGGGGGAAAAGGCACACAGTGTTCTAGAAGGTACTGTCTTTTCATGAGCCATTATCCAGTCGGACTGAAGCCGATCCTGATGCACTAATAAAACAATAATCCAACTTTCAAGGAAGATTAAAATACCACTACCAGAAACTGATTGTGCTGGAATGCCCATATAAAGGCAAATCAAGACTAACAGACTTTTCAAACGAATAAAAAAAAATGCAGCTGCGAGGATTCTTTTCATAGCGTTATCGCACAATCTTACTAAGAATTTAAATAGCCGCAAGCAATTTGGATTTGTATTACTTTTTACTTTTTACTGGGCAATCATATATGGACTCACCCGGGTCATATTTGACCTCACCTTGAACTGTGATTACCTGGACCGCAGTGGCCTGTCATGGAAGCCTGTCATATCTAGTTAATGCAAAATTCTTATGGTCACTTGCTTATCAGTCCAGACTTTTGATATAGAACACAAACATACATTCAAGTACTAATTTTAACCTCTGAATAATAATTGACTATTCCACATGTTAGACCAACTTTGGGGAAAACTTTTCAATTATTTGTTTTTTAAGCAGTGGGGAAAACTCTCTTTAAATGTTCTGAGATTGTTTTTACAACTTTCCGTTCAAAGCACGGATGCGTTGTGCTATATTGTGTTGCCACCTTTTGTTTCACATCAGTAACCTACATTCTTCTATCAACCAATGACTAGTTAAGAATTTCAAGATGTACCAAGGATATATTTTTTTTACCATATAGGTGAGGATTATTAGTTTAAATAGTAACTATGTTCTAACACAAAAATTAATCCAACCCCAACTTAAAACCATATTGGCTTTTTTTTTAATGGGAAACTGGCAAAAAGGCTGCTTTGGAACCGTTTGACAGTAAGAAAGTAGTAATAAAACCCAAAATGGAAGGACATCCTCTTCTCAAATGCTTATAATTCAGTTTGCAGAAAGGGAAAAAAAGGGATAAAAGTGTTGTTAGTTTTGACCTCCAAACAATCCGCTGATGCGATGTATGACGTCTCTCGGCAACTGCCTTCCACTCCCACAGTTGTGAGGAAGTCCAGCTACGGAAAGTCCTTGGACTCTGAGAGGAAACTTGAATTGAGGATGCTTGGGGGGGCATGAGAGCAGTGACATGGAAGTGTCCACTAGAGGAGCAACAAGCAAACAGGCTTCTGTTTCTTGCGCTTTCCTCCTCAGGAACCATGTCCTGTCTGTGTCTACCTCCTCACCGTTGTCCTTAGGAAGCTTGGGTGTCCGAGGCATATTGCCTTATTCGTGCTTGACCTCTTTGTTTTGGTCCTGGAATTACCTGGCAGTTACATTTTCTGAGGGTAATTTATTTCCTTATCCCAAATGCTTTCCCTTAGAAGAGAGCTTTGCAAAGGGTTATAAGAGTGGTTGGCCTGCGTGTGCTTTGGCCCAGTATAATGTTTCACTATAATCACATTATGACTTCTGCCAGAGAGCCACATCACAGTATTTCATTAAACTTGCATTAGCTCCATGTTACAGGATTTCCTATTGTGTTGGCACAACAACGAGAGTACAGAATTTCACTTTTTGACATCGTAAAGGAAGTCAGAAATGTTAGTGGTTGCTTGACCACTCTTAAAGCACATGCACATCTGCAACCAGCCTCATAGCCATTGTTGCTAGGAGGCCTCCCTCGGGGCATGTTTTGAGAATCAGGAAGTGTCAGATGAAGTAATGTAACAGGGGGTGTTATGATCTCTGAGTAAGGCTTCAGTCAGGGCAAAAGTTGGAAAGGGGTGAGCCTGAGGAATAAATCTGTG
This sequence comes from Urocampus carinirostris, assembly GCF_059441175.1. Lineage (NCBI taxonomy): Eukaryota > Metazoa > Chordata > Actinopteri > Syngnathiformes > Syngnathidae > Urocampus > Urocampus carinirostris. The sequence continues at coordinate 23,297,743 of NC_142356.1, forward strand.
TTTTGGACTGGAAATGACTGGAGAGTGGAACAGGAAGGATCTGTGGAAAAACCATAGTGTAGTGGTGTGCTTTCAACATCCGGGGTAGGGGGGCTACAACAAATGTGAATGTGGCAAGCAAAATAAAATGGCCACATAAACCAGATGGATGCACCGCATCTTCAGCATTTAAACTTTGACATAATTTTCACTTTGTTTTCAGGAAACATTAAATTCACTCAGGTGATCTGTTCTCTCATAGTACCCCCCTTTTTCATTCACAGTTTTTGTTTGGAATTGTTAACATGAAATATGAATCGTAACATTGGCATGATGGGAGTTGATCAAAGAAACACATTTTAAAAGAATGGCCTATTGGTGGAAATAGGAATTACCTTGCTGATGACCCATTTAGAGAACTTATCTTTAACTTGAATACTAGAATTTTTAGGATGACATGAATTTTGGTATTCATTTTCTGTACAAACCTGCCCGATGATTGTGTTTGCGAGCGAACACTCCACACACCTTTTTATCTCTGAGTAGGGGCACATGTGTGTAGGTGACACAAGCAGGTCTGTTAGTTTCCAAGATTTGCTGCCTGGTCACAAAAAAGGCCCGCTTGTGACATAGATGGCTGCAAGGTGAAATACACTCATGACTCATTGCCTTGAACCAGCAGAGTGGGGGTCTTTGGCTTGCTGCAACTTTTGACGGTCCCAGGTTTGCTCTAAAATACAAATAGGGCAGAGAGGTCATTTGATTCTGGGTGATGTCCACATATGTGCCTGTTTTTATAGTTTTTGTCTCATTTAACAAGGCAGTTTTCTGAGCAATCGGGAACACGGAATCTCTTATGCTTTTCCAAATACCGTCTGTTCTTGATTAACGTTGTTGTGTCATGCTTTCATTCCTTGTGTTTTATGTAATGAAGTCCGCGCAGCTTGTCTTCATAATGGCCTATGTGAATCGTCCGCCCTTGACTTTGTTGGACACGCGCAAGGCTTGCATCATCAGTTTCTGGTCGGGCGTGGTCTGGTCCTTTACTTGCAAGTTGCTTGTCATCATATACAGATTGTCATCTATGTTTTAATCACTTTCTTAGATGTAAATTCCATAAAATAGCCTTCTACATCTGATTGAATATCAGCCTCAAAAGAAAGTCCCTATAGCCAGCTTACTAGAATAGCCAGCAATTTTTTCGCTCTGGTGTTTTTTGCAAAGAGCAGCAGCGAAGTACCTTTTAAATGATTTTACTGTGAAATACATTGCAATATAGCGAGTTATATTTACATGTAAAATAATGTATAGCTAGCCAAGCATTGCATAGTTGCATGGATCATAGGTTACATCGTTATCGGTTTGCCACTCTTTTGAACCAGTTGAACTGGTTCTGGGAAAATGTTTGGATTATCTAACATAAACTACCCATATCAAAGGATTCTCAAATTCATCTAATCTTTTACTAAATACTCAAAGAAATCAAAATTAATATTGTATAAGAAATTCTGTGTCTGCTTCAGGTTATTATAGTTCCTTGAAATATGTTTGTAACCTTTTTGTGCCGTCACTTAGACCTGATAAATTTTAAACTCTGCGTATGTAAGAACTGTCTTAGTTCAAAACACATTGCGAAATGCTGATACAGAAAACATGAAAGCAAACTTGTTCATAAAAACATGAACAAATTTTCCAAACGCGAGACAACTATTGTTTTAAGCATGCAATTTTTTTATACTGCAAAATGAATCTTAAGGACTCAACCTTGTCATATGTAATGTTTGACAAGGCGGTAATAAAAGCACTGGCAGTTATGCAACACTTAACTAGAGTGGTTAAGTTATGCAGAGATAGAGTGGTAAAAAATAAAACCCAATGAGTGTAATACTAGCAGAGGTTAAAGGCTGGATTGACTGTTACCATTAGCAACCACTGACCAAGATTGCAGTCATCCCTCATGTTGCAAAATAAGGACTATTCGTGCTAGGAGCGCCGTGACAAGAGTCACCTTTTATGGACCTGCACACCCTGCTTTGGATTCCTGCATGGCGTGTGGTTAAGATTTGTGGTCAATTAACAATTGTTTCAAAGTCAATTGCAGTGCTTCTTATACTACATTATGATTTGCTGCCAAAACACTTTGCTGAGCTGCAGGGGCTACTTTGTAAATAGTGAAGTGGACTGACTGATGCTGTTTTCGATGACTGAAATGCCAACGTGAATACAAGGCTGTCAACAGCAAATGTATTTCATATATCTGTTCCCTTGTTTTCTATATTGATTAATTTAACTCTCCATCTCCTTACTTCCCCCCCTTTAATGTCGAAGTCTGGACAGGAGACAGATTTCACCAATCATTTTAAGAACATTCACCCTTAGGCACATTCTAGAAACTTTTCTGAGACTTTTCTGGTAAGTTCCATGATATGGATCCTCTGCTTAGGCACAAAGACTAACCTTAGGATGGTGCATTGGTGCAGCCCCCTTCTTCCTTGCTATGGTCAGACTGGCTAATGCGGCTCTTGTGCTGAGAAGCCAGACTTTCTTAATCCACAGCATGTGTTTGCAAACTTGTGAAAGAACCTTAGGGCTAAAATGTTACTGCAACATTTAATTTGATATCTCAACAGCAAATCCGTTTCTATGTTGCAAGTAAATTGATTTCCATGTAGCCTCGACCACTTTTGTCAAGGCCAGACACACGGCAAAGTTTCCTTGCACTGCAAAACTCCAGTCTTAAAATACCCTCTTGAAACATTTTGCCACGCTTCCCAAGATGGGCGTGGTGGGGGGTTTGAGGAAAGCTTTACTGCTGTGCAGTCATATACATGCCAGGTCAGATGAATCTCTGTACATAGCTTTTTATTTGTCCTTTGTGAATGTTAATTTTAGTCATTTCGTTTACACTTTGCCATATGCAAATATATATTGTTAGCTTATCATTTCACAGACATTTTGACATGCAGCAGGATGCCCATGCCTGTGAGACAAACAGGATGTTTGAAAAGGGGTTAACCACAATGTATATGTGGGTGGTTAAGGCCATACAAAATGAAAAACTTAGTCTGGGTAAGTCGATCATTGGTGTTGCATTTTTTTGCCAAACAAACCCAAGCCAATTTTAAATATAGGAACGGTGGTAATGTCATTGGAACTGTAAGAAGCAGATAGTTAGAATGCACCAATGTAATTTGGTCCAAAGGATGGCAAATTATGTCATGTAAGCAATTTATTGAGACCCTGTAGGGTTTACCTGAAAATATGCTAAGCCTGGTTGGTGAGCAAAGATCATTGACTGCAAATGTGTTCTGACCTGTGTGAAATTTGGGCAAAAATAAGAGCAAGTGGTTTTCAGACTATGATTGGCAATTCCATCCATTTTATGCGCCGCCTATCCTCACTAGGGTCGCGGGGGTGCTGGAGCCCATCCTAGCTATCTTCAGGCAGTCGACGGGACACCCTGAACCGGTTGCCAGCCAGTCGCAGGTTACACAGAGACAGACAACTCACTCGCTCAGTCAACCCTAGGGACAATTTGAACCGGCCAATTAACCTGACATGCATGTTTTTGGAATGTGGGAGGATACTGGAATGCCCAGAGGAAACCCACGCAGGCACAGGCAGAACATGCAATGTCCACACGGGAGGCTGCGCATTGTAGGGCTGCGTGCTAACCCCCCAGCCCCTGTTCCACCCTTTGATAGGCAAATGTTGAAAAATAATTAACAATCGATGTACTGGCTCGTAGCTCCCTCTTTATTTGTTGGCATTCATTGATAGGTTGGTGGGGGGACAACAAAAGCCTGGTGGTCCACCGGGCATTAAAGCGCTGGAGAAAACCCTGCTCTGTGTCTACTGGTATTTGATACAACATCCTAATCAAAGGATTGCTGACTTCACTATTTCAGAATTGGGGATGGCGCAGCGCAAATTCGCCCAGTGCCTGGGAGAGTTTCAGTTTGAGTACATTGGTGATGCAAAGACCGATGACGAGCGGTGCATTGGTAAGTGGGCTCCTCTTTTCTACTTTTTTACTGTTGATACACCGCTTGTGTCAACATCAAATGAAAATGTTTTTCTTTGGTTCTTCTTTAACTACACATTTAGGGTCATGTCAGGTATAAATATATCTCACTTGTAAGATTACTTAATCATTAGTGATGAAATAATTAAGGGCACACTTATCCTAGTTTCATCATACTCTACTCTAGCACGCTTACTGCTAAAATTACGTACACACAAGTAATGTTTATAGCGAACAATCAGAACTGGTAAAAAACGTTTTTAATAACTATGTTGTTGAGTCGCTCTGCATAGTTTCTGAGCTGACAAAATAGTCCATTGTCTGCACCGTGTCTCCTCAGTAGGGTCGCGGGGGTGCTGGAGCCCATCCCAGCTATCTTCGGGCAGATGGCAGGGGACACCCTGAACTGGTTGGCAGCCAGTTGCAGGGCACACAGAGACAGACAACTCACTCGCGTATTCACACCTAAGGACAATTTGGACCGGCCAATTAAGCTTACATGCATGTTTTTGGAATGTGGGAGGAAACCGGAGTGCCCGGATGAAACCCATGCAAGCGCGGGGAGAACATGCAAATTCCACACAGGCAGGTTTGATCCCGCGACCTCAGAACCGTGCTGCGGACGCGCTAACAACTCAGCCGCCGTGCTATAAGGAATTGTGAAATTGTACTGTGCTGTTTTTCGGTCTTAAAACGCGTCTTTTTAAACTGACTGTGACTGTGAGTGTGTAAAGGGCAATTTTTCATGGTGCACTTGAACACTCCCTTGTACTAACATGACCATGTATAAAGCCAAACAGATTTGTCTGCCAGGGTTTGATCCCCTGACCTCAGAACTGTGCCGCACACGCGGTAACCACTGAGCTGCCGTGTTGCCTGACAAAATCGTCATCTGCATATAATAATGGTTTATCTTGGATCAATGGGATGACATATTTCTTAGAAGCAACCGGGCACCATTTGGGCAGAAGGGGCACAGAGAAGGGGAGAAAAGTTAGGGTTCGGAATGGTGCGGACTTAATGATTCAAGTGTGAGTTCGCTGAAATCCAGTTTTGTAATTTTTTATTTTATTTATATTCATTCTTTTAATTCGGAAATACCTATTGACCATTCAACAGTGTTTGACTCCATAACTTCATTTCACTTATGTCTTTCCAAATACACTTTAAAAATGCCGCTTAACATTAAATTTGGCTATTTGGAGTCAATTGAAATCATGTCCCCCTCTCTTTTCAAAATTTTGGCTATTTGCCAAACCATTATGAGGTCAGCAAAAGCCCTCTTGACAGTCTGTATCTTGAATGAGTGATTCACTAGGTACCTTTATCTGCTTTTATGGACTTTCTTACGTTTATTTTGATTTCCCAAATTTATCAGAAAACTGTTAAACTTGTGTTTTCCAGATGAGTCACTGCAGGAGTTCTCCTCATTCCTCAAGAACTTGGAAGAACAAAGAGAACTGATGGTGAGCCAGACCAGTCAGAGCCTGCTTGAATGTCAGGGAAATACCTGCTTGTGTCTTTCACTGAGTGTATTTTCAACCAGCCGCCATGTATTAATGTCCATATTTGGTACTCGTATCGTTAACGTCCTGCTCCCTCATCCAGTCAGCTGTCCCGGGAGGCAAATTTCATTTTTCCCCAACAGCAGGGGAAACGGCATGCTTCACTGAGTATTTGAATGCTGAAAGTCACTTCAAATACACAGAGTCAACATTCAGGATATACTCCATTTGGCATATTAAGAAACAATAATAATGGAACATGCAATAAGACTTGTTTAGTATTTGGGAAGGTGCTACACCTACTTACTTACCCACATCTGATAAATACAAGGACAAATAATAAATGTCTCCGTAAGTCTAGGTATTCAGAACAAGAATTGTAGCTGACTACACAGACTGCTTAAAGGGGTTGTGGAAAACTGATCGAAGGGGCATATTTATTTTTTCGTTTTTTTTTTTTTTTTTTTTTTTTTTTTGTACAAATGTACATGGTCTTGCAGAATATTGTCAATGAAAAGTGTTATTGCCTAGTATCATGCAAACCTACTCAGTATGTTGTGCAATGAGTCTCGCCTGTCTAAGGTTCACTGCTATTGAACATTTATGGGTACAGCCGTTACACTCTTAAATAAAAATCTCGCTTGCTATGAGTAAGTCATTATGTTCGTTATGAAATTACTCCCTCATGACACGAAACTGGAAGTTGACTACTTTATAAATGGAGACATAAGTGTGGTTAAGAAGTGTGGGATGACATCACAGTTCAATAAGGAAAAGTGGGCTACAGGCACTGACACGTCTCGGTGGCCTCCCTGGCAAGAGCACCCCGAGGGGGCTAGGGAAAAACATGTTGCTGTTATTCATGGGAATGTTCAAAAGTTGAATGGTGTAAGTCAACTAGCCTGACAAAATGAACAAGTTGTAATTATTATTGTTGGCCCACAACACAATGTGACTGATAAATAGCTTAGTCACGTTTCAGAAATAAAAGGATAAATGATTTTATATTCTTATATTAAGATTGTGTTAACAAAGTTGACTCAAAGTCCAATAAATGTTGCTGTAATAGAACTCACATGTGCAGTACAGTAGTCTATTTTGTTTAATTAAGTTAATTACATTATTTAATTGAATTTGATTTTAAAAAGCTAAACTATAAATGTGCTGACAGTCGTTTTAAAATGAGAAAAAATCAACTACATTCTAATATACTTGTTTTTTTCCCAAGGTATTCAATTTGTTTAAATACAAATGAAAATACTCATAGCACACTTGTTAGTTATTTTTGGGACTTCTAGCTGAATAAATAAATAACATTTTATGTCATTTTTTTAACAGAATGGTTTTCTCATTGTAAAATAATTATTTGTAAACATGTTTTAAGAACAAAACGATTTGATTATAGCGTATCGATAAAATGTTTTAACGCAGAAACAAATCTTTTTCTCTTTTTAGATGAGAAACATCACAGAAACCCTCATGAAACCGCTGGAAAAGTTCAGAAAAGAGCACCTTGGTACAGTAAGGGTAATGTATGACAGCTAATGGCCTTTTTCTATTTTTTTTAACTATACTGTAGCAGTTACTTATCCTTTTTGCTCCCATTGCTGAGATTTACAACTGTTTTTCCAGGCGGAGAGGAAAAAGTATGAAAAAGAAACAGAGAAATACTATAGCTCACTGGAGAAGCTTCTAAACATGTCTGCCAAGAAAAAAGAACCCCAGCTACAAGAGGTATTTTGAAGCTTGCTCATAGAAATGTACATTTTTTTTCAACATTAGTGAGTCATTGATAAAATAAAGGTTGAACCAATCTTGTATAAATCTATTACGTATGAATGAATATGATTAGAAGAAGTTGGGATTTAAAAACAAATGCCACCATTTAGGGATCTATTCTATGCAAATTGGTACAATTGATTATTGTATGTAGTCCATGATTGGTATTTATCAAAACTTCCCTACAGACTAAAAAAATAAAATAAAAATTCCCCCAGAAACAGTCCTGTTTAGAAAGTCTTTGTTTGGGTCCCGCCGCAAAGCCATGACGCAGTAGGTGAAGCTCCCAGTGACGCAACTCCAAGCGCCAATTTTCCTGGCTCGTTTGCAGAGGAAACGTGCACTCTCTTTGACCACAACACTGAGGTCAACTGTGGTGGCTGCAGTGTGCTCTACAGTCCATACCGCCATCTGAATGGAGACCCTTGGCCACCTCTTGCTCACTTGTTTTCATAGTCATTTGTGTCCATGTAAGGTGATACCAGATGACACTTGAAACTGTTGGCATTGCGACATTCTAAACTTTGTGGTGGACGGGTGCGGGGTATACGCGTCTGTTCAGTGGAGTATATTAAGAGAAAAATTTAACTTAGTGTTGGATATTTTAAACCATAATGAACAAAACCACACAGGAAAATCCATATGACTAAGAGTGAAGATTGGTAACACTTTTGCTTAGAGTGTTAGATTAGTGTTGATTAGAATGTTGAAGCTAAATGTTACTGTAATTTAGTTCAGGGGGGCTCGATGAGAACTTGTGATACATTTATGACACACAGTAAATTGTCTTTGATTAAATAAATATGGCCAGGTTAGCTTGTCCAAGTCGTACAGTTATTTCTTGACCAATGAGTAAAATCAAGAAGTGTGAGATATAAAAACATGTCAAGAATTGTATGCCATTTTTTGTCGCTTCTTACAAAGACAACCATTTGCTCAATTCTTCTTATCCCATGCTATTTTTAAAATTGAAATACCAAAACTGCACGCATCCGCTTCGGTTAGTCTGTATAAATAGTTAATAATAAGTCTTTGTATAATATGTGAATGAAAATGTAAACGTCAGACCTATCGGCACTGGCGCCTCCTAGTGTTGCATTTGGCACTGACCATCAAATAGACTTAATGTAACAGATGTCCTTGTATGCTACAGAAATATTACACTCTACGCGATTAATAATTATTTTTCCCCAATTAAATCTTACTCTGTCCATTAGAAATATCTGATAATCATCAAGAACTTTTGGCCTTTATCCGTTTTAATACCCCAAAAATGTCTTTACTTTTCAAGCTCTGTATCGGTTTTATGCAAATTAATCCCATGATGTAATATATTTGGACCACATTCAGGACTGATTATTCACACACACATTTCGGTCAAGTAGTAGCTACATTGCTTGATTTTGAAAACAAAGGGGGAGCAGGTACACCAAAGACTTAAACAAATTGTTCAGTCATTTGCTTTTTTTATATTATGCGTTTCACTATTTATTGAAGCAAAGCCCAGATGCCAAAAAAGTCCTCCCGAGACCTCTTCATTATTGCCCATTGGTGCGTAAACAGTATTTAACATCTGATCATATAGTCTGCTCGCTTCGATTCAGAACACTGATGGGGATATTGACATTTTCTCCAGTTTCATGACGATATAGTTAACTTAAATCTAAACGGCTGCTAATCTGACTTTTGCACTACTGGCATTTTTTTTTTTTTTTTTTTTTTTTTTTTTTTTATAGCTTGCCACTCCTTGCACATTGCTCTCTGCACTATTGTAATTGCAGCGTTATTGTTACAGTGTTAATGTTACTGTGTACCTGACTTGTTAACCTGACTGCCCATTTTGCACATCTGGTTAGCTACTCTTCTTGCACTATCGGCACTATGGTAAAATACTACACGTAGCCAAAATACAATACAACATTATTTATATCTGTACATTCAAGGAAACTGTGGGGGTCAGATGCATCGACATTTCGTTCTGTATACACGTGTACTAGAATGACAATAAAGTAGATCTGAATCTGAATCTGATATATACACCAGTGTATTTGACAAAAAGGCAAGAACAAAGTCGTGATATGGTTAGCTTTTTTTGTCCTTTAATTATTTTTCCAATTTTGCTTACCATTCTAAATTAGGAAAATGATTCAGACTCTTCTTTAGAGAATACATTCCCCTCAAGCATTCCAGTTTAAGGCTATTTTAGATCCACATTCTTATTTCTTTTTATATTTTTTTTTGATTGAATGGTGATGAAAGGGACCCCAAGTCTCTGTGCCCAATGCAACCTATTCTAATTCCAGACTACATCTGTGCACGATTATAATTTTCACTCTGTGTGTGTTCCCTCCAGGCAGACATCCAGGTGGAAACAATGAGGCAGCACTTCCAAGAGGAGTCGCTGGACTATGTGTGCAAGTTACAGGAGATCCAGGAGAGGAAGAAATTTGAGTGTGTTGAGCCAGTGAGTGACGTAACCAGCTTTACTTTGTATACAATGCTCATATACTGGATTGTATACTGAGCCCACACGATGTTGTCATGTTTTGCAGATGCTGGCATTTTTTCAGACTGTCTTCACTTTTTATCACCAAGGTTTCGAGCTGGCCAACGACTTTGACCATTATAAACGTGCACTACAGATCAATATTCAGAATGTAAGTGCAATAATACTATTGCATTTAGTGTGTATGGTTAGTCAATACTCCAGTCAATGGGTAAAATGTGTGGTTGCCCCAAAGGCTAAGTTTTGAATGAGTTTGTTAGGTTAATGCCTTAAGAAGAACTTTATTCAAGTTATCGCTGTTAAAATGTAAATTGCTTTTAGTCTCTTCAAAGTCTAGTGTTTTGTTTTGTTTTCATTAAATGTAAATGACAATGGTGTGCATTTGTATAGCACTTTTCGTGACAATGAAGACCTCCCAAAGCTCTTTACAATGTGGTTCACACTTACCCATTCACACACACTCGCATACCGATAGCAGTGTCAGCCATGCATGGCAACTACCTGCTTATCGGGGACTTTAGGGATTCAGTGTCTAGCCCAAAGACACTTTGACATAAAACACGGAGGAGCCGGGAATCGACCCTGCGGCCTCTTGGTCCCAAGACTTGTTCTTACATCAAGCAATAAATTTTATTTCTAGTGGAGTTTAACCACTAAGGTATTCCCTAATCGAACCTAGTTAATTTTATTAAAATTAATTACATTCAGCAGCATAGTAAGAGGTGCAATTTAATGTCATGTAATCTTTAACTATCATCTGGAGGGACGAAAGCATAACCAACTTGTGTGCCGAGGTGCTTAACTTGTTTGGGTGTTTGGGTATTTGGGTTGGCCATGGTCCAAAAAATTTTTGTGTGTGTGTTTTTTTTGCTACTTTTTCCCTTTTTATTTTCTTTATTTTTGTATGTGTTGTCTTGCTGTCGGTCACCCCTCTCGAGGGATATGACCAGGGTAGATAGATAGATGAATAGATAATCTTTAACTAAATCAACTTTTCCAGGTAATGGAGAATAAAAACATATTTGCATTTAAACTTAAAGTAAAATTCTGAGTGTGTGGCAGATCAAGGAATTTTAAAATTGCAGCCACAAGTCCACTGTGTATGCACACTTGTCCATCTTTTTTCTAACTGTGGTACACTTAATGTCTCCTCCCACTCAGACAAGGAGTCGGTTTGAGGGCACGCGTTCTGAGGTCAACGAGCTCATGAAAAGGATTCGAGAGGCGCCTCAGGATTACAGACAGACGAGCCCTATCAGCTGCGAGGGATACCTTTATGTTCAGGAAAAACGTAAAGATTTCTATTTAATTTTAATCGGCACTCGTTTTGTTCAATCATATTTTTTTTATCTTTAAATCATTATTTGTTGTTTCATGTTTAAGGGATGTAAATATTGCATACAGTGTTCATATCACACATTAATTTGATAGCAGTACCTTAGACGTGAGTATTTGTTTAAATTTAGTCCACCATTAACGGTAAAGTACTTTGCTCTGTACCTGAGAAGGCAAGCAACATTGGTTTAAATATTTTCTCACCCTTTTGGTCTTTCAGGACCACCTCCCTTCGGTTCGAGTTGGGTAAAGCGCTATTGCACCTTTGTTAAAGAGCAGAAGATCCTTCATATGGTGACTTTTGACCATAGATCTGGCGGAAGGACTGTGAGCATTGGTACAGATTAGACATTAAAACTTCCGACCTGTTGGCAATAGGTTTTTTCTGTTGTTTGTTTTTCAGGGTGAGACTGAGTCGGTCACGCTTAAGTCTTGCGTCCGCAAAACGACAGATATGTTGGACAGGAGGTTTTGCCTCGATCTCGACATTACAGATCGGTAAGGGAGGATTTGTTTTATTTACCCTTGAATATACAGCTTATTTGCAGAGAACGGTAGCCATTTTATTTGGAGTCCGGTTTATGCGAGCTGAAAGAGTCCTTTAACAGTGTTAGCAATTTGTTATCAAATGCAAGTAGCATTTTAAACTCGAGACCAAAGACTGGGTTTAATAATTTGCCCTCAACATTGTGAACATATTGCATGTCAGATAACTATCAGCTTTCCACTGTCTATAAATTCTTGCCCGGCAGTCAAGTCTCCAATGTTTTCCTGTGAATTATGTCCTTCCAATCAAGTCTGAATTCATTTAAGGAGAAATGCTTTTTTTCACTTATTTTTTTTGTCAAGGCCCAAATATCCCATTAAGAAGTGTTAATGTGTTGAAAATTAACCCCATAAATCTGCTATTATTAAATACGCTCGGAAGTGACTAATCAAGTTCACTGTGTATTTCAGAAGGATATCACTTATTTCATCAACTAAAGTGTTCTTTTTCATCGTAATGCTTTTTTGTTTCTCAGACCAGGCACAGCTCTCACAGTGCAGGCTCTTTCAGAGGGTGACCACAAATTTTGGATGCTGGCCATGGGAGGGAAGGAACCTGTGAGTCAGAAAACTTTGTACTATCTCATCATTTGCACCTCACTTTACTATTACATTCCCAACAAAGTTATTGTTGTTTACCTGTGGCTGCCCTTCATGTCAATTTGCTGCAATAACCATTATGTCTCATAACAGGTCGGGCGTTATCTTGGGAGGTCCTATTCTAAAGAAAGAGGAAGTGAGTTTTGGAACAATTTATATGTATAAGAATGTAGGATTAGGATTTGTAGGTCATTTTTTATGAAAATATAGTCGATTTTATGAAATTGAGGTTGCAATAATATGGGCCCACCACCCACCAAAAAAACATATTTTGACAACTGATTTTTAACGAATAAGGGGAAAAGTTGATTATTTGATTTAAAATGAGGTCTAGTAATAATGAACAAAGTGACTAATGTGACAAGTAAAAAAAATATACGAGAAAAAAAATCACGTTTTAAATGAAATTATATGTTAAAACATTAGAATGGCTACAGAACTATCAAAAGTCTAAAACTTTTTTAAACACCATCTACTGGTATATATTCTAAGAATATCAATGTAAAATGCAAGGTCTGTTTTATAAGAATGTCGTCGAATATTAGAAGCAATTATTGTATTGTAACTCAAGATACACATGGGATCCAGAGAAAAAAACAATTGTGTCTGTGTCATTTGCTTTTTTAAAATATTTTCTCTTGCAGTTGATGCTCAGCTTGATGATGTGGGTCTGACATTTGTGAAAAACTCCATCAACGCCATTGAAGCAAGAGGTGAACATTTAACAATCTCATACATATGCCAAGTGTGTACGCAACCAAACTAAAAAAAACGGATCCTGCAGTTCTCTCTGTGGCCATAAGAGGTCAGGTTTACACTAGACATGAAAATGTTTTCCTGCTACTCGCGCTCAATCTTGATATATTTATTTGTATTCATATGACCACGTGTCCAGCAAATATTTGTATGATTTTTCCTCTTATTTTAATGCCACTAAAGCCATTGCTGTGCCACTCATTTACTCATTTGCTCATTGTACAGGTATTAACGACCAAGGCTTGTACCGAGTTGTGGGAGTCAGCTCCAAGGTTCAAAAGCTCCTCTCGTTAATGATTGGTAAGTTCTTTAAAAAATGCATGTCACTGTTTTATTCTACATAGGCCAATGTTAGTTATTATTTCTTACAGCAATGGTAGATGTCAGTCACGCATGATGACCGATCTTGCATCTGGGCAAGTAGATTATACTTTTACAGCTTAAACCAAACAATAGTGTTTATTTGGTGGCAGAAGATGCAATTATCAGTGTGATTGCGGTAAAAGTTCAGAGGATTTCTTTCTGTTACAATTCCCACTTTAAAAAAAAATTATTTATTCCTAATTGTTCTGCTGCAGTCAAATGTTTATGCTGCAGACAAATGTTTATAGCGGTTTATCGAAAAAGTCTGTATTTTCATAAAGTTATATGCATACCAAGTTAAGCATTCTATTAAATTCTAGTTACAAGTTGAGTAAATAATATGTGAATAAAAAAATAGCAAAGTTATAACTTGAGTTAAAGTAGAGTTCATTAAAAAGGTTTGAGGAAGGAGATGGTTTTAGTGCTCACCCAGACACCCCCGCCCTTGATTTGCCCACACTTGCGTTCTCCTCGTCGTGTCCTTCCCCGCCTGCTCTAGGGTTTGCCACCATCTCTCGCTGACGCGGCGCTCACTTTTCCAGCGCTGTGTTTAGAATGTCAACAAACCCAGGCAGCCGGAGAAGCCAGGCCTGTCTTGTCTTCCTCAAAGCTGCACACTCATGCTGCACATAGTCCCATTAGATGACACTCCAGAGCTGTATCAAGAAATGTCATGTCAGTAAGATAATGATGCTCACTCGTCAGATTATTTTGCCAAGTACGATTTTTGTTTTTCTATATAAAGAGGTCCTTATAAATATTTGTAATATAAACACAATTTAGTTTAAGTGAAATACCTCTTACAAAAGTTTGCAACCTTTGGTGTTTTGTTTGGTGAAAAATAAGCACTAGTTTAAGTGCTGTATATTCTGCATTACAAGGCGTGCCCCCAATTGACTTTTGTCAGGTTTATTTCAGAATATAAGGCACATGAAAGAGACTACAGTAGGAGCTACCGTGTTTATTCGGTTACTTACTGTATATATTAGTGCAACCATTGATCAGTCAATACGTGTTGCTGCCCAAAATCGCATAACATAGTATGCAATGGGAATCAAACCCGGGGTGTGGCAGTAAGACTACGATCAATTATTAACTAGACCAGTGATTCAGATGACATTCGAAAATGCATTAGGTTTCATCTCATTATCACGCTATATTTAAAATACTGTGCCAGGAACACCATTTTGCATGACGCATGTTGTTCTGCATTCTGATAGGTTAATCAGGTTTCTCCACTTCTTCACCTGTGTGTTAATAACGTTGCGGTTTAATATGTATATGTATGTAAATGAGCTTGTATAGTATTTTTGAAAGACTTTCAGTTTTGTAGCGTTCATTTTAGGCACTGTGAATAAAAATAGTTTGAAAATAATAAAAGGTCTAATGCCTTTTTCGTATGTCATCTGTACCACTCATTGTCTTGTGGTAAAATGTCGGCCACAACCTAGTTTTGAATTCCGTTGCATAATATGTTTTGTTGTCAGCGATGTTTATAGATTGATCAATCGTTGCACAAATACTTTATACAGTACTATAAAATTTTGTGGAGTAACGCACACCTTCTGTATGCACTTGCAATCGTACCCACCTTATTCTGACGGATATAAGGCGCACTTTCACATTTTTGGGTAATTTGGGGTTTTTAGGTGCGCCTTATAGTCCGAAAATATGGTATATTATAAGAAACTGTGGTCAGTTATTTGATTGTCTGAATGGACACTTAAACAAGCATATCTTTTATTTGTGCTAGTCATATATCTCATGTTGTGGCACATACACTATACAGTACACATTGACATCTATGTCCCTGTGTGGGTAAGTCATGTTTTTAAACCTTGTGGACCCTCCTCCATTTCATCCTCCTCTTCATCATTTTGAATCCATTGCTGCGGCTTGCATCCAATTGCAGTGTGTGTTACAGTACAAACCGCAGAGTGTTGTTTGTGAGGCAATACTGACTCCACGGTACGGCATAACAAACTCTTGACTTTTTTTTACACACTTACTCTATATACTAGCACAACTATATCTCAATTTGACGTTTATAATCGGATGGTAATCCTGAAGTGTTAAGATGAAAGTGAGACATCCTTTTTATGACTTGGATTGAACATCCATTCAATTTTGCTCCTAGTGGGACCTGGAGCACTCATTAAGTACTGTCGATTAGAATTATGACAAACAAATAATATTGGCAAATCACTAAACCTTTTAGAACCAAACAACATTAACTAACCTAGCCTCCCCGGCCATTTCATCCACTATAACATAGCATAGATACTCTTCTAATTTTTAAAATACACACACACACCATACAAAGATAACATATATTAACAACAAACCGTTAATTCAAATTTCATGGATGCATTTTGTCATCAACTGCTGAAATACAGTACAGGAATGTAGAAAATCTATTGATGCATGTAACTGATACACGTAACAACACAATCAATGCAGTCCATCCACAGTTTTTGATGATGTGCAACCTGTTATACTACAAGATCCAACCCACCCAGCCACGTCTTTTGGACTTTGAATTTTGGGCTGAATCTTGTCCAGTCCATTTTTAAGACGTGACTTGGTCCAAAAATATACACTCGAGATTAGCTTGTGTTAAGCCCGTTTAATGTGTATACAATTTAGCTAGAAATCATTTTGTTTACTTAATCTAATGCGGTCCTTATTTACCCCACAAAAAAGTTATATTTTCAATGGCTTAAAAGAGATGTATTTTTCAACAAAAACCCCAACCTTTTTTAATCAGTTTTCGCTGGTTGGGAAATAAATCCATTCAACAACATTTAGTGCGGTTTCCTTTTTTGCTCTGATGTGTACTAGACAAACTGCTCTTACCTGAAAGTGTTTCTGGATTATCCCTTCTGCATACCATCAAAGTTTGAAATATTATTAACTGTTTGAATAAAATTCCAGTTACATCCTGAATTGTTCTTTTTAGTATATAGGCTACTAAATAATACTTGATTAATAAATTCCTACGTGGTGTGAAGCTACATGTTGAACAAATTCACTTGTGTTTTTATGCGGGTTATTATCACAACTAAAGCCAAAATATTTCAGTGCTGATGACTTTCAATAAGAACCTAGGCTGAATAAATCACACAAACCCGCACGTGCCCAGAAGCATAGTTTAATGAAAATTTTCCTCCAGGTCAGAATTGTTTTCATTGGATGAAAACACTTTGATAAGGTGTATGTGGCTAGAAACTAACAAAAAAGGCTGTGTTTCATTGCATCGTGAATCCCCCAAAATATATAATTGAAATTTCAAGCGTTTGTTAAGCTTAATTAAATTCATTTATAAATGTGTCTGGCCTGGACTTGGAGTTTGTCCCTTTGAAACCTGGC
Organism: Urocampus carinirostris; assembly: GCF_059441175.1. Lineage (NCBI taxonomy): Eukaryota > Metazoa > Chordata > Actinopteri > Syngnathiformes > Syngnathidae > Urocampus > Urocampus carinirostris. The sequence continues at coordinate 23,314,505 of NC_142356.1, forward strand.
CTATTATCTGTGAGGCAAAATCATTGAGGGAAGTCGCCTGGAAAGGTGTAGGACAAAAATAGGTGACTAACGTTCTCGTGGGTGTGACGTATTACGCAGCACCCTCCTGCAAGTTCAATTCTCAGCCCGACAGGTCTCCAGAGTCTCCACAAAGCCTCTGAAGTAGTAAAGGATTAAATAATCTTGTAATTAGTATAGAACCACCAACTTTCTTCCATGTCTGCCGGGACCGAAAGCTCTCCGAGCTGCAGCGCTTTTATCCCTTTGTATGTCTCTCTACAACTTTTACTGTCTATATTTATTCACTCCTCACTCCTCAAGAAATAGTCCCAGTTTGCTGTTAGAAAGCATATTCCCAAAGATAGAAATCTATTTGTAGGAATATTTTGTTTAGTCTAATCATGATAAATTAATCCATTCGATTTTATCCACCTTAATTTGTCCTCGGGGTGTTTGTATTGTGAAGTAAAGGACATTTGTGATATAGATTTCAAGCCACATGGTTCTCAAAAAGCTGGCACCTGGGGATGGGTGAAAATATATGTGCTCATCTGGAAACTGTGAATGAATGATTGTGCATACTTACTTTCGAAAGCTTTAGACTTTGCGACGAAGCAATTGATGTTTTCACATGACAGTTCTAGTTTTAAAGTAACGATACTTGAGCACTATGTTTAACCATTTCATTCAATTTTTTTTCATGCTGTTGCATCTTGTTAAACTGACAAGAACATATTCCTAATTTGTGTAGATGAGAAGAGCAACGAAGTGGATCTGTCCAGCAGCGAGGACTGGGATGTGAAAACCATTACCAGTGCACTGAAGCTGTATCTCAGGTAGGGTTATATCTTTAGCAGTTCTGTCTTGCTGTATGACTCTGCTGAATAGTGGGTTATGACAGGTTACCTATTCTGTACTCACTGGCAAGATTGATAACATTTGGATGGAATGCATTTATTTAAATGTATGCAATTTTTGCATTAAGATACCTCAATTGGCAAGCAAGTTTATCTCTTTTCAAACTGCAGTGAAAGCACCTAAGTTCTTGGTAAATGTTTAATGCCAGAGAGAACTTCTTTTTCTGAAGTGGTTGTGCCAGAAAATAATTGAGAAGCAATGTTTTAGCATGTGGAGAAGTCCAACTTTGTGTGCAATGGAATGCACATGCATCTCTGTCTTTTGCTGCTTTTGTGGGTCCAGAGCGTTTTGTTGACATAATGGCTTTTAGAGAAACTCAAGATTGGAAAATCTTTGCCTGTAAATTGGTCAGGCTATTTTACGTACTTGTACAACTTAGACCATAATGTTATTGCCTTGCATGCGGACACAAGCAGAAAAGGGGTGGGGCAACTGTTCAGCCATTTAGATTACAGAACACAATGCAGTGAATATCCGCGAATTATCAAAAGCCCCAAAGTAAAACAAAATACAGTGAGTGATTACTGTAATCCAGATGTCAACTACCTTATTGAATCTAGGAACTACTTTTTTTTATTACTGATAAGTGCAAAGGGTTTCCAGTTTGATGAACATTTCTTGAATACCAACTGTTTTAATTTCATTTTGCTTCTCATGATGCAGCTATTATTATCAACATTGTTTTGATATAATCCTTAATTGTCATTCAAAGTAAGAACTGTATACTTGCTTTTTCTTCCATTTCATTCATTTGCTAAAGTCGATTACTTAGCGGTAATGTGTTTGACTTTTCTACCTACTGGACTGTCTGGCCTGCTTGGATAAGACCAATGTCCTCAGTTACCTTCGAGACTCATAGTGTCTCTGGACAGGGTCCAGCTCAACAGTGAAAGTACCTTCAGATGAACTTGGTTATCTCAACACGTGCGCCATCTAATTCCACCCCACCTTCTCCCAGGTCCGGACCACATTAATCACGACTGTGCACACAACCCATAAAAACAGTTAGGGCTTCTATTTCTGTTCCCCCCTCTCCTTACCCACATTCTCTTTCCCTCTTTCTATCTCCCCATGTGTGTCTCTCATGCTTCCTATCTCCCTCTTTCTTGTCTCGCTAACTCTTTCTTTCTCTGACTTATGTTGATTGTCCTTCTATCCATGCAGGAGCCTTCCTGAGCCGCTGATGACCTATGGACTTTACAAAGATTTCATCAGCCCGGCGAGTAAGTCCTGCCAGTTTCCACTTGTGGTGCGAGGGCTTTGTGTGTGTGCATAATGCAAGTGAACGCAAGTGCAGTATATTGGTAAAAATCGAGTAACATGATTTATTAACAAACTCCTTGGTCTTAAAATGGAAAGTTCATAATTGCCACAATAGACATCTGTACTTTTTTTATAAATCCAGCTACACTGGTTTAGAAAAATTAAGGTAAGAATCGTATAAAAAAAAAAACAAAAAAAAAACATTAATTTACCCCACTTTAAATCTGGGTTTTGAAAACTGCATTAATTCTGGTAAATGTCAACTTGGTGTGACAAACAGCCTGTAGCAAACTCCTTTTACCTCTTGTTTTGAAAACTCTGCTACCTTAAGTAAAAACAACTGGCAATTTAATTTGATCCTAATTTCACAAGTTTTTCTGTTATATATTGAGTGTAACAGACTACTTAAAAGGCTAGATTTAACCCCAAAGTTAGTTTTAAAGCTGTTTTGCAGGAGACTCGAATCTTGAATTCATGCTGATTTAAAACGGTATGTCAGGTTAAAATGAATGTCTTACAACTGCTGTCTTTGTATACCTTTTAACTATGAATAAAATAATTAGAGGTTTTCTTTCTTTTGGCCTTGTGAAACTTGTGAAACGATATATATAATTTTTTTTTTTTTTTTTTTTTTTTACTGTCGTTGTGACTGAAATGTATCACTTGCTGCATACAATGTCTCATTTGCGATTTAAAAATTAACTTGACTGACAACTATATTTGCTTTATTTTCTGTTTTTAGTGCTCCAACAGCGACTGGCGCAACTCACTTTTGTTTGTTTTTGACACTTTCAAGTGCTCAACATTAATATAAACTGACATTCACGAGCCCACTATGACTATGTGGTTGCGTTACATTTACTCGCCACATTTTTTTTAAACCATGCTAGTAAATCATCTTAATTTATTTTATGATTAATGTTTTCCCTGACATAAAATGGCAATCAAACTTATTAAAACCTACGTAGGATGGTTTTTAATCAAATCTTGTTTAAAATAAATTCTATAATTGGTTGACATTTTTATCAGTCACTCGGCATGAGAGAGGTGCTGAAAAATGGATTAGCTGTGTTTTTTTTTTTTCATTTTTGACAGATGATGGCATTCTTTTTCCCCATGTTGTTGTTCCCATAGTAATGCCATCCGGCGTGGGCGCTCAGATGCCCATGTGTGAGAAGATATTCAAGCCATTCTGTTTTTTTTTTTTTTTTTTAATGTAAATCTGTCTCCTCTGCCAGACAGTTAGCTTCCCCGCTTCATCCTCTTCTCCACTAACAAATTCCAACAAGCTTTGAGCCGTATATTACCATTACACGTGCTAAATGGAAATGCATCATCCCCTTGCCCTCAACCCTCGTCCTGGAGCTTTATTGCCCCCAGATGATTGTGCCCTTAAAGATCAGCTTACTTTTTATTTTTCGGAATGTGTCCCATTAGGTGCTTCAGGTCTTTAAGTAGAATTGATAGCATGATTACGATCTCGGCTCTTAGTTTACCACCACTTGCTAATTTGATCTTTTTTTTCTTCTTATTCCTCTTCCTTTTCCCCCCCAGAGGGCGGCAGTCCAGAGTCTCGCATCAGAGCCATCCACTGCCTTGTCCACAAGCTACCAGAAAAGAATCGACAAGTCCTCGGGCTGTTTATGAAGCATCTGGCCAAGTGAGTGATCGCCATCCCTGTAGTGGTCATAGTTCACACAATCTGCAGCCTCCCAAGCTTGGAACGCGCGTGGTCCTGCCTGCCCGTCCGTCTCGCTCCTCGTTCTCACTCCACATGCTTCTTTTTTTCCTTCTCCCTCACACCCACTCTTCAGTCTTCACTCCCCCTTGCCTGCTGTCACTCCATGTCTTTCTTCGACACTGATGCAGCCAGCAGCCTTGCGTGATAGCGTTTTTCTTTCGCCTTTTCGTGTGTTCTAACAATTAGCTACCAGAGGGTTGTGTAAAGATTTTCTCGACTGTAGATAGGGCGAGTCATTTGTTTAGGAATTTGATGATTAAGTTGTAAAAGTTGTGAATACTTTTTGGAAGGGTTTTGATAATAAAAAACTGTTATTTAGCAAATGGATGATTTAAGACAAATACTAACTGTTATTATTATTATTATTATTGTTATTATCATAGCTGTTATTAACTGTTATTTATCGTTGTTATTATTGTCCTTATTAGTATTGGTGTTTGTATCATGTTTAGTGATAAGTAGCATTGTAGAGTTAATAGATGCGTAAAGCTAATAATCAGGTATTAAAACTCTCATTAGGATGGTGATTATTATAACTGTTTTTGACTATTATTATTACTACTATTATAAGTATCCAAAAAAAGTTGGTGAGCGGAAGCCTTATACAGTCAAAAGATGGGTAAAGCTAAAAATTAAGATTGTTTTTATTATTATTATTGTAACTCTTATCATGACTATTATTGTTGTTGTTATTATTATTATCATTATCAAATATATGACTATTCTTATTGTTAAACATTGTTATTCATATATATTGCTCTCACCATTATATTATGCAAATTCATTACAAACTACATCTTTATCTAGAAACAAAACAATGTTGAAGAAATATGCTGGTGATGATGGTGAAAACTAAACAAAAAATAAATAAACAGCAATTCAGTCACAGCACGGCAGCGCAGTGGTTAGCGCTTGTGCGGCACCGTTCATGTCATGGGAACCTGTCGTGGGTTCAAATCCAGCTCCAGACTTCCTGTGCGGAGTTTGTATGTTCTCCCCGTGCTTGCGTGGGTTTCCTCCGGGCACTCAGGTTTCCTCCCACATTCCAAAAACATGCATTTCAGGTGAATTGGCCGGTCCAAATTGTCCCTAGGTGTGAATGAGCGAGTGAGTTGTCTGTCTTTGTGTGCCCTGCGATTGGCTGGCAACCAGTTCAGGGTGTCCCCTGCCCACTGCCCAGAGTTGGCCGCGACCCTAATGAGGATAAACGGTACGGCTAATGAGATGATGATGACAATCACATAAAAATAACTTTTCATAAGAACTCAAAACAGACATGCACTGCGCATCTCACAATTAGAGCAGACATAAATAAGTGCAATAAATAAGCATATGCTTCTTTCTATTCCTTTTCGGATATGTTACATTAACATTGTTGGGGGGTTTTTGTTCATGTTTGTCTCATGTTCGAAACCAAGTTTCATTCATTCATTATATAGGATTATTCAAGACAAAAGTAGCAGCACAACATTTGGAGATAGCAGCTTGCGAGTGGCGTACGCTCATATTGAAACCAACACTCGTGTTTTGTACAAAGGATTCAGTACTTAATGCTCACAATGGATTTATTTTTTCCTCACACATTTTTGTTACATGTCGGTTAGGTGCTTATTTTTCCAATACACTTTGAGAATCTTTATTTTCATGAAGGGCCTGTGTGGTAAAAGGCTAGTTTACTTGAATTATATATTACTTATTCATAAATTCTGTGCAGCTATGCTTACCTCTTGATACAATATTCCCTCTTTTAAATGGGTAATCCTTGTAATTATTTAAAAAGGCATGCATCTTTGCCCAGTCTTAACGTCTACCAGCCTTGTTATAGGCAAAAGACAGTCCACAAGATATTTTGCAAATTAAATGGAGTGTGATTATCCTACCGAATTTGTAACAACGTGCTTACCGACATGACTAATAAGGGTACTCATCCATTTTTCAATTATGTAATTTTAAAGATTTTTTTTTTTAATGAAGCTGTTTTATATTTTTGTACTAAATAATATTCATTAGGAGTGCATTTCTGTACTGTAGAACTGTTGGCGATAAACGTGCATCACTTTTTATCAACAAGATTAGATCTGCAAGAAATAACATTAGCTAACATTACAAGGTTTTACCACTGCAAGCTTTTTTTAAACTTAATATGAGCAAATTGAGGATAAGTAAATAATCCCACTCATCCCTGAGGCAGTGAAAGTCTGCTGGATCTTATTTCATAGAATCCCTCTGTGGGATCGGCTCTTGTTGGAGGAAAAATAAAATAAAAAAGGAAAGCACTATTGAAATTGAATTTGGATTATCCGCCGTGAAATTTTCCAGACTGGATAGACTCACAATTTTTTTCTTTTTTTTTTCTTTGCTGAAGTTGGCGTGTGTGCATGTCCTGCAGGGTAAAGGAAGCAAAGCCAGAATTTCACACTCCTATCTGAAATGGTTTCAGAGATGTTATAAATGCGAGTTGTCACCGACGTTTTTGTCTTCAAAGGAATCATCGGGAGCTATTTAAGAAGCAGTTTCCCCTGCAGATGCGTCACACTGCAGCAGGATTTGACTGTGAAATCCCTTCACCTGTCTTTGAAAAAAGACTTAAAATTGAAACACAGCCCCCTACATCTATAACACACACACACACATACCTTTAGTTTTTCCACCTACCAACCAAAACTATTACACTCTAATTTATTATGAATCGATTGCACATCTTCTTTATTATATGATTATTAAAATGAATAATATATGTCTTTGAAAAGATACATCAAAAATAACAAAACTTTTAACTCCTTAGATGATTATTTCCCATTTAAAAATCTATAAATGATCTTTCCACTTGACATGCCCTGCTAATTATTCTCTGTTCACAGTTCCAAATGCCATCTGTCTTTTAAAATGAGTTCCAACACAAGTTTAATTGTGCATTTGATAGGGAAAAGGCATGTAGCCGGAGTTCATTAATGCATCAACCTTGAAATTTCTCCCAAGTTGGCCAACACAGATTTTTGACTTTTTTTCCTCTACTATGGCGACAGTTTTGATCACAGATGTACACATTTTGTGCATTGTTACCATACTTAGTGCCTATTTACCATCTCGTTGTGATGCTTAGTTGTTCAACCCTCTACATTCCTAACACCTAAAATAAGTGCCGTATTTTCCACACTTATGTTACACCGGATTATGAGGAGCATGAGATTTAGATTAAAATAAGAGCTACTGTTTGTACTCATTTATAAGCGTTGGCTCGTTATACGTTATGATATATATTAATACAATAATTGATCAGACCATAAAGAGTCCAACTAAAAGTGCAAAACATTGTTTGGGATCAAACCCGTGTAGTCGTGGTGGGAGCACCAACACCTTACCATAAGACAATCAGTGGTACAGACAACATAGTAAAAGGCATTAAAGCTTATTTCATTATCAAACTATTTTTACCCACGGTGCCAGAAACACTGATTTGAATAGTGCAATCTGTTCTGCGTTCAACAGCATCTCCACTTCTTCACATGTCTCTCATTAACATCGCATTCGATGTATACATATATACATTAAAGAGCTTGTATAGTATTTTGTAGAAATTCATTGTTTTCTCCATTCTATAACATTCCTTGGTGAAGAATTGTAGAGATTGCACTATGCAAATTGGTGGTTCCGGCACCATACGTAAAAATAATGGGATCTGGATAATAAGAACTAATGCCTGTACCACTTGGGGACTTGCGGTGTTGGTGCTCTTGCTGCCACCACACTGGTTCCATTCTTGTTCCATACAATGTAATATTATTCTGGTCATGAGTATACCTTAAAACAGAGCTATCCAAGGTGGTGCCTACAGGCACCAGGAGCCCCCAAATACAGCTGAAGTACCCTTGCACCTGTTCTGAAAATAGCTCACCAGTGCTGGGTCATTTGATTATCTAGTAAAACAAATTTTTTAGTGGATGACTGAGTTTCTTTAACCCTACTTCCAAAAATTATTTCTATAGTAACATAGTGTTAACACAGTAATAACATAAGTTGTCATTTTAGAAATGCATAACAATCAGGGATCACTTGTTGCTAATTACTAACAAAAAGTAGCTCTCCGCTAGAAAAACGTTGAAGGCCCCTGCCGTAAAACCTCGTTTGTGATCGAATCCCTATAATTACTGTATGCATGAGTGATCTTATCCCCCATATTCTCTTGTATATAAGGGACACCTAGTTATAAGCTGAACTTTCAAATTTCTGGCAAAATTGACGTTATAGGTGTGCCTTATGTTCCATAAATTACAGAAAAAGATTTTCTCCTGAAACACTTGCCTCGTTTCCATTTTCATTACCTCCGACTGCTGTGTTTGCACACCCTCCAGCGTGGCAGCCCACAGCAAGCAGAATCTTATGACTGTAGCCAATCTGGGTGTGGTGTTCGGACCAACGCTGATGAGACCACAAGAGGACACAGTGGCTGCCATCATGGACCTCAAGTTCCAGAATATTGTGGTGGAGATCCTCATTGAGCACCAACAGAAGGTAACGTATCCCAGGAGTGGGTACCTCAATTGAATGTGAATGACAGCTGACTGATAGATTTATGTTTACCCAGCCTTCTGGGTTTTCAACTTGTGTTTCAATTTTTTTGTGTGTCTATTTTGCAAGCTTTGTATGCATAGAGACACACATACTGTACTTTATTGCACTCAATTATTTTGAGACGGCACGTAGCATGTCCTAGATCCGTTATATAGAAAGAAGAAGAAGAATTTACTTTGTCATTCTTGTGCTCATGCACACAGAACGAAATGTCGATACATCCGACCCGCACAGTTAAACTGTAGCGAGCCGATGCAGCCGCAGCCGAACAGGGCGCCGCCATTTTAGACCCAACTGCTGTGTTGGGAGTCATTAGGTGACCAAACCCCCCAATTCCAACCCTTAATGCCGAGCGCCAAGCAGGGAGGCAATGAGTACCAAGTCTTAGTTATGACTCGGCCGAGGCTTGAATTTAATCTTAAGTGTCAAATTAATTGACCTGAATACGTTGAACCCAACAGTTCTCAAGATTTTCACTTTACTTGGTAATGACCCACTTCATTGCTCATTTTCCATGCACCGAGTGTCTCTTGCCAGTGGTTACAAGCCCTGCCAATCTCGCCACTTACAGGCTCACTAACTGGCTACCTTACTCAAACTTAAAAATAAATTAAAATGAGCATCCAAACTCACACAGTGAGGGTATTTGCCCTCAGGTTAGTAAGGTTACTAAACATCAATCTTAACCCTAGTTGTTGAGCATTCATTTAAACATGTATTGTGGTTATGCGTTCGTCTGATCACATAATCTCTACAAGCATTGTTACTCAGTGTGGAAACTCAAAGGAGAGTAGAGGAAATGTTTGAGATTAGTTTTCTAATCTATTTGGAGCCATGTTTAGATCTGATGGTATGCCAACTAAGAGCTTTTGGTAGTGTGTGTTTATGTGCAAGTTTGTGTTTTTTTCTTTCCTTTTTTCCCCAGCCTCATTAAATGAAAGATGTAAGGACATGTTGGCCTGCTTGCAAAGCTGCGTTCATGTAATGGAGTATTCAGACTCTGTTGAATAGATAAATACAGTCATGTAGTCTAAAGTTTTTTTGTCCTCATGTTCATTAATTTGATTTTTTTCTTCGTATACATATACCGTATTTTCCGCACTATAAGGCGCACTTAAAAGTCTTAATTTTTTTCAAAAGCTGACCATGCGCCTTAAAATACAGTGTGCCTTATATATGGCTCAATGGTGTGTCGCAAAGTCTTGCAACTAATGCAACAGCCGCTGACTAGATTTCCCCCCGAACGTGAAGTAGTCCGGCGTTTCATTGGCTAACCAATGTGTCAATCATCATTTGAATCAATCACTATTGGCTAAAGTTGTTTGTAGGTAAAGGGGGCGGATCATTTTTATCACTTACAGGCTCGGATAGGCTAAAGGGGCAAAACAAAGCCTGCAATTGGCCGAAAAAGATGTGTCAATCATCAGTTGAATCGATCACTATTGGCTAAAGTTATTCGCAGGTAAAGGGGGCGGATCCTTTTTATCATTTAGGGGCTTGCATAGGCTAAAGGGACAAAACAAAGCCTGCAATTGGCCGAAAAAGATGAATAAGAATAGCTTGGTTGGTTGTCTACGGCATAGAGAAAGCATGTTTTACTATTCTGTATTTGTAAATATTTTATTCTCCTGGATTTACTACACTCACGGATATAAGAGGACCATGGTTGCACATAATTATTGAACACAACGACTTCGGTGAGCTACTCCGGCTATATATTTTCCCAGTATCTTGTTTCAGAGTGATATCGATGTTTCTGTGATGGGTCTTTTTTTTAAATTAAACTCAATTCCAAGTGTTTATTGTCATATGCACAGTAAAGTTGAGAGCGAAAAAGAAAATAGAAACTAAGAAATGTTTGGCATTTCTTGAATCCCAAGACTTTAACCTTCCGAATTATATTTGAAATGATGCATTTGAGTGACATCGTACGAACACCGCATCCGCACGTGTCTACGACACGTATTTGCTTCTTTGCAAGCTTTGGGAATGTTAAGGGGGTAATCAGTTGGACTGAATCATTTGACTGTTTTGTCGACGTTCCCATTGTAGCGCCTTATAATCCGGTGCGCCTTATCTATGGAAGATATAGGACCAAAAACTATTTTTTTCGGGGTGCGCCCTATAACCCGGTGCGCCCTATAGAAAATACGGTAAATATAACAGAATTGCATTTTTGAACTGAAATATATCTCTATTCACAGGGTCAGAAAAAAAATAAAAACAAAGGTTTCCTTTTTTTTTATTATCAAAAACTAATAAAATACAGTGTCCTCTTCAAATATACACTACACATTTCGAATCATCCTAAATACTACTTTCTGAATTGTACAAAGTAAGAAAATATCTTCCGGGTTTGGGGTTACTTACTGAAAAACCACTAAATACTGCCTACGTCCTTTTCAAGATAAGAAATAATTGAGTACCTGATGCCAAAGAATCACTGTCGTTAAATTTGACAACCCAACTAAGAGACAGTATTTTGAGTGTTTCCTCAATTTTGCTTTTCTCTTATTTTTCTAAAAAAGACCAGTTTTAATCTGTGTAGTCCCTAGAAGATGGATAAAGTGGCACTTTCAGTCATTTTTTTCCTAGATAAAATCCATTTTATTTATGTGGTTTAGGTAATCGAGACCAATTTAGCTCTCCGGGTCATCAGTTGCCTGCAAATAGGTTTACAGTTATTAGTAAAAACAGACAGTATTCTTGGAAGTGCATTGTTTATTTAAGATTGACAAAACTCTTAATGAACCACAATAAATAACACTGTTAAGATTCATGCTCACTCTGTTTAGAATGCGGCAAGGACTTTTGGAATCCGTAGTGTGTAGTTTTGGAAGGGATGACTGATTGATAGACAGAAACTTTCCACATGCGGCCTGAGTCCAATGTAGACTGTCAATACCCTCCGATAGCAGAGCAGCAGCATTTTACATTCACCTCCATCTGCCCAGAGAAAAGCAGCCCAAAGTCTCAGCCATATCAGATTTCTCACTTTTTCTTCTCTCTTCCTGTCTGCCTTTCTCCAACAAACTTTCTCTCATGCCATCCTCCCGTGCGTCTGCCTCGCCTGTTCACACTCTTTTTCTCCACCACTTTCTCTCACTGCAACTACCCCCCTCCATATTTCTTGCACCGCCATCCTCCTCATCTCTGTTATCCTCTGTTGCTAAGGCTTCCTCTCTCCCCAGCACACCTATTCCCTTTAAACTCCACTTCTGAAGTATGTATGTAACACTGCTTGGGACAAACCCTCCTTGAGTCCGGTACCTGTTTGTTTGATTATATCAGAGACCACGGCCAGTTTCCCTAAAGAAGATTCTTTACTTTACTTGGATTTTTTTAGGGGGAACATTATTTTCCGAGCTGAATGATTCTCAGCTCCGAAGATCATCATTGAATTGTGCACCAACATAGCTATGCGCACCTCCTGCATCTGCCTAGAGATTCATGCATTATTCAAAATCGAATGCCTAAGCTTGCAATGGCAGCCAAAGTCTGAAATAAATCGTGAATTTCCTATATGCGTAGCTTTTGAGCCTCTTGAAAATTGGGTAGAGCTAAACTTTGCTTCCATATGAACACATTCTACTCCGGCACAATGAGGGTGTGTTGCCCCTTTTAGCAGTGATTTACCAATTGTTGTCTTGGTTACTGATTTCGCGATTACCCTTAATTAGTGCTTTATTAGACTTGCAAGACCATTCTCACTGCCCGAGGTAAACTTTTGCATGTCGAGTCAAAAAGAGGTAAATTGATGCTCATTTTGTCTTCAGTTTTGAAATGATTACACTCATAGCATTCGCTGAATATTTTAGAAGTCGTTTTATCCTTGTTCTGGTGTGTGATCTTTTGGGACCTCTTTAGTCTTACGAATACTAAACTTATCCAATTTTTATCAGTCATGAGTCTCCTTACTTGGAAGTACATTTTTGAAGGACGACCCCCCCCCTCATCCTCATAATCTTACTGTCACTTAAGAAGCACTCCTGCAGTGTATCCTTAGACGCCATGAAAAAGTTTGCCTTTTGGCGAAAAAATAATTTTGAAATCCAGTGAGGAAAAGCAATTTTGGATAATGGATTGATTGACTTTACGATAACATGTTCATAAGATTTATTTTGGAAGGCGGTCTATTTGCCATACAGTGTTGAGTGAAAGCTAGATTAACATTGTTCGGACAAAAATAATCCACTGCTGATCTTCAGAAAATAGGTGACGAATAATAGCTCATCACAGGATCAGTGAACAACTGTGATGTTATTTTAGCTTGAAAGCAAATTACAAAATGGCCGCGATAAAAATAGGTGGGATTTTGCCACAATAAAAAGCAGGATTTACATTAAACTAATATGGATGCACCAGTTTGGGGTAATATATTTTTTAAAGACAACTATATCCCTTAAATCCAACTGCTTTTGATTTGCTTTTACTTTTGATCCTTGAACTGTTTTGATTCGTTTTATCTGTGGCAGCTTACACTGTCATTTGCATATGAAACATATATTTTACTGAGGAAATGTGCACATTTGAACATGCTTTATTCAATTGTTTGTTTTGTATGAAAATATTTTTCCCCGCCAAAAATTCAGTTTTATTTTATTGTGTCCAGCAGTCCAAATATTTCTTTAGTTTCATTATGAAAACTGAGAAATGTGTTTTTCAATCTTTTACAATACACAAACCAGAAAATTATTGACAGTGACCTGAGCTCCTGTCTTGTTTTGCTCAACTTTAAATTGTGTATTCAGATTTTTGCAGATGCTCCCGAGTCGTGCCCTCTCTCACCGGCCACTTCTAGCTTTTCCGCACCCACAAGGCAGTCCAAGAATCGACAGAGTCGTCCTCTGGCCGTCTACAACCCACAAGTTATGGATATTCGGACCGGTAGGACATTTTTTTTTCTCTTCATCTGCTGTTTATCCCTGCACAAAAGTCATTCGAACGGAACAATAACACTTCGTTTTGCTTCGTCATTGTAGATGATGCTTTTTGACTGGCTTTTATGTCACAACAAAACCAAAAGTATAAACTTTTCTGGAAAATATCTGTCTATTTTGACATGAGACGAGGCTTTGCACATATGAAACTAGAGGATGTCATAATGTAGTGGTTAGGGTGGTCCTTAATGGGGGTCTAAATTTTTTTTTTTGAAATATTGGGCTCTGACCCCCCGCATATGTTCTTATATCGATGAAAACACACTGTGTGCAATTTTGAACAATTTGGATAATATTTAGAGGTAGCTCAACGACTTTGAAATTTCCCAAAATGGTAAAATTTTGGCAATTTTCGAGAAAAAACAGAAATCTTAACCCTATGTGTACGGCGTTTTAGAACATCCAATTTCAGTCCATTGCTTATAATTGTAACACAAGAAAAGTTACAAGTAACTTTGTACACTAGGTCTGATATAATGTGCGAAAAATCCTTATTTTTCATACCAAAATTTCAGAGGCCTTGACCGACCTCTAAATATCCTTTGATTTTGATGAAACTTTGCCTAATTACGTTTTGTATATATTGGAACATATTCAAGGGGTCAGAGCATGAAATTTTAAAAGTCGAAAAATAAGGACCACCCTAGTAGTGGTTCTCAAATAGTGGGGTCCCGAAGGGGGCGCGAGGCTTTGTCTTTTGGGGCGAAGGCACGTGTGGGGAACTTTTTTTTTTTTTTTCTTAAAACCGAATCAAGTGCAGTTGCTGCTCCACTACACAAGGGGAGCAGTTGCACCCTCATTGGCAATGTTTTCTTTACATTCCGCCTTTATATAGCATATACCACAAGGTTGGAGCATTGAGAACGAGGTGTAGATATGAAGTGGAGTGGACCCTCTAGTGACCCCATAAAAAGACATTCATCGCGGACAAGGAGACAGGCGAAGAGAGACTGTGTGAAGAGTCAATCAAACATTATCTCCCAAACTCTAAAGTTAAGACGAGGGCTTTTGGTGAAGCGCGTGAAGGATGCGACCACAGAAAGAATCGAGCAAAGACCGCCGTGCTTGCTATATTGAAAAGGTTAGCAGCGGACAAAGCCAAATAAATTAAATTGTCATTTCAAGACATTACACCCCAATCACGCTTAAGTTTTTCTCAGCAAAACGTGCCGAAGGGCAGGGGTGACATGTTCCCACCAATTTCGAGCAATCCTTGTTTTTTCTCCACTAATAAAATGTGATCACTTAAAAAAAAGATCAATTGATCAAAGCAGCACAGAAAGGGTTGAATATTCTCCTAAATCGCTGACACATGGGACAAATGTATTGATGTTGCCTTTCCCCTATTTCACGTGAGACTTGTGCTTTATGATTTAGTCCTCACTAATGCCAAGCTCAAACCTACGTCCTTGCCGATTGTGACTTCTCTCTTCAGTAAACCAGCGAGCGTTCTTGACATCATAATTGGGCAGAAGCGAAGAGTTGCTTGCTCCTGCTTAAAAAAAGCTGTGTATTGCAAAACTTGCTGAAAACAATTAAGAAGCACTACTGTTTAGAAAAACACAGAGTTCACATATAGGTTACGTCAAAGGCAAGGTTGATCAACTTTCAGTGTGTAAATATTTGAATTAATTTCAATGTATCGTTAGGGCACCCGTGCATTTTATATACCTGGTTCTTCACCAACACATTACTATATATAATTTTTTTAGTCAAAGGTAAAAATGTGAAAATGTTCATTCCTTCTAAATGTTAGAATTACTCTTTGGGATTTTGGTCTTTTATGACACCGCAACCTTATAGAGAACTGTGGGAGAGATACTCTTAGTTTAGCTGACAAGTTGCCTTTTTTTTAAAACTGCAACAATGACCAAACTGCATAGGCTCTTCATTTTATGATAAATTACAGAACCTGATTTCCTTCTTAAAGTTACTCTTTGTAATCAGTCGACTGTACCAGTTTAAACTTCACATAGGCAAATTTTAATATCCGGGCTGGCTGTTGTAATCCCTTTTAAGCTTTTTAAGCGGCCCCCGATAATGGATTTACACAACGTCGTCTCATCCGCTGGCTGGTTTAAAGAAATCTAAGGGGGATAAAACAAGAGTCTTTCAGTGAGGGTGTGATGCTACATGTGTCCAATATCCCTGACTCTAAACAGTTTTTGTGTTGCAGTCAGTCTTGTTTTTGTTTCAAACTGGAACAGGTTGCCAAGGTCATTCTGAGTTTGTTGTCTGGCTATGACGCATCTTTTGCCAGCACATTAGTTTAAGCCCACTCTCAGATGCAGGTCATCAAAAAAAGTAAATAGATCCCTAAAACTCTAATCTATAGCTTTGGCGCTGACCATTGACATTAGGTTTAAATGAACATGTAATAGAAAATTGCCTTTAGATCACTTAGCTGCTGATTACTTGGATCTTTGGACTGCTTCTGCCCCTAGGTTCTGTCTCTATGACAGCCGTTGCTATAAAGACGGCCACATCTGCCATTGGCTCAGCGGTAGAATAAGGTTGGTTAGAACTTTGGCAAAGCTAGAAAAAAAGGTGCACGGAATGTGCGATGAAATTCTTGATTCTGAGATGATACACAAACCCTCACAACCGACCAACTCATAGGGAGTTGGTCGATTGTGAGGGTTCAGCTTTCGCCACCCTATCAATGCAGCATTTGTTCTGATAATATCAGGTGGACCACTAGGACAATGAGACAAGAGTCTAAGCTGAGAGGCACATACAATTACGCCGATGTATGTCCATACTGTACACTTCATGAGATTACAAAATACCTCTTTTTTTCAATCAGGCACAGAACATGGTGTGTTCCTCCCCACAATCATGCAGATATGTTTCAAAATATGCCATGTGCAATTGACTTTGAGGAATTAATTTTCAAAGTAGACAGTTTGGCCTCATATCCCGTAGAACTGTGACATCATCAGATGACAACCAGAACCAAAACATTGGCGCGTCCTTTGAAAAACGGGAGATTGTAGTAATCAGTGAATGCAAAGCGCTCATTTACGCTTGGACTAATTTGAATTTTGATGATCGTGTCGCTGAGGGAATTCTGACTTTTTCCCGAGGTGAGTTCCTTGATCATCTTGAGCTTCGTGCGGTAAGTTTACCTATTGTCTTGTACAACGGGCGTTCCTTTTTTGCCTTTGCCTCCTTATAGGTATGTGATTCTGAATTTTTCCTTTCGTGTTTTTTGCCGCTTGTCTGACAATTAATAAACTGTAATGTTGTCCAGATAGCTCCCGATTAGCAGATAGGCTCCCAAAGGCTTACATTTTTTTGGGTCTTGGTTAGCCCCGTTAGCAGTCAGCTAGCTGGCTTGCCTGCTGTGCTCATTGTTTTTACTCCCGTCTGGGTTCGTGTATGTCGTTTGCTTGTGGTTTTCCTGGCTCTTTAATGCATGTTTTCGGTCAGCCAGCCTTCGTTGTTTTCCGCTGATCGTTTCGGTTCGTCCTCTATAGCATCTGGCTAGCCTGCCGTGTTCATTTGGTATATTTATGGCCGTTGTTGTTTTTTGTTGTTGGCTCCCTGTTATCCTGGCTTCCTACTGCACGGTCTTGGTCGATGAGCCTCCCTTTTTTTCTCCGATCGGTCCCAATTAACCCTTTCTAGCAGCCAGCTAGCCTGCCGTGTAGGGGGCAGGGTTACCCTGATGATGTCACAGCTCAGGAAGTCTAAGACGATACAGGTTGTCATCAAAAGTCTTCAAAATTATCTCGGAAAATTATGGAATATACTAATGACACATATATAATGCAAAAAACATGTACTATTTTCTCACATTTTATATGTTTCAAAAAGTGGGTATCCCCTTAAAATCAAAGTTACTGTAACTTTTAGTTTGTAGTCATCACTTTCCTTTGCCCTTTTAAATGTACACTCAATGCTTTCACTGGGAATGCTTGTGACAGATTCTCTTTCGTATGTGGAGCAAGATTCTTGTTCCAAATAAATTTAGTATATTGAAATTCTCGTGTTTAGAAGTGCTAGTATATAGAAGTAGGACTACTCCGGTTGTAGTTTTTGTAATGCTTCTTCATGTATTATTCCAAGTTTGCATACATGATCCCATACAAAATTCACTTACAAAAAGCCGAGAACATTTTATTTTTATTTTTAATGGGGCTTAATTTTGTCTCTTTATTAGTGTCGTCGGCCTGTGACAGCTCCAACCTCGCCACGGACGAGACGTCGATGGGCAGCAACGAGTCTGTGTCATCGCAGTCTTCATCAGCGTCTGCTTCAGAGACACCGACCCCAACAGATAGAAGCGAATGCATGCCCCACAGCGTCAGCCTCTGCTCGGCCAGCAGCAACTCTCGGTGAGTCAATTCCAGAAAGCGATCCGACCTCTCTCTCAGGAACACACTACGGGCCCGTGAATGTCGCCCTGAATGTCGATGCGACAGGTGAATCGTGTGTTCACGCTTCGCATGCTTCTTCTGCTTATGTCATGTCTATGAATTCACCTTGAATTTTTTTACTTACTCGCCCTTCATCGACTCTCATCAGTGCCTGACAGAGGGGGAAATTATGTGCTTCCGCTTCCATTTTGACCCTCTCTTTGGATGGCGAGAGTGCCGTTCGCACTATATGTGGAAGTCTTTCCACATGTTTTTACTATACTATTCAAATGTGGTCTGTTCCTTTATTTAGCATACTGGATATTTTATGGGATCTTTTTGGTTTATATCATAAGATCACTTTCAAAACAAAAGTGCAGAATAAAGTATTGAGATTTAACCAATTTTCCTTGACTCACATTAAAATGAGAACATTATTGTGTCACTTCAAAAAGGACTGCCGTATGTACCTCAGAATGTTCAAAATATACCCCAAATTGCCCAATCTGTGGTTAGTTCTGCTTACTCTAGTATCCACTATTTAATGTACTTTATTATAATTTGGACATCTTGTAAAATAAGAAAAATAACAAACGTGATACATGAATGGTCTAATTTTATTATTTTCACAATTTCTTTTATATGTTGTCTATTTTACAATCGTTTTACATTGCACGTCCAATTTTTCAGGTTTTACTATTGTTTTAGTCTTGTAAAATACGTCATTGTTAAAATAAGCCAAATTCTTCAATAGGATTGCAGATTGTTCTGCTCGTTTTGTATTTTTTTTTTCATCTTGTTAGAAAATACTTAATACAATTATGTAAAAATATATATGTAGAACCTGCAACACCAGATAATTGTGCTTATTTAATGGATAATTGTTCATTCTATTTCAATTTATTTTATTTACCAGAGAAACAAGATTACAATAGCCTTATTGTGGCGATCAAATACATGTGGAAAACTCCTAAAAATCAAAATATGCGTTTACGATATTTGCTAAACTATTAGTGTTATTTTATCTTTTGTAGTTTTACGGCTACTTTGTCTTGAAAAAACCCTTTTAACAGACAGCAAAATAATAGGATAATGCTCAGGGGTAGCATTTTAATGACATTCGAAAATAGGCAAAATGGTTAAATGTGGCGAAATTGTCGCTCTCCCTAGAGATCTGTGGATATAAAACACAAAGAAAATGTTTCACTTCAAAAAGACATGGTTTCCAACCTACGTGACGTGCTGGAAACCTGACATTTGCAACGCAGGAGAAGACCATCAATCTCCTTTTCTCATTTGCTCGGTGGGTAGGTGGGCGTGCTTCGGTCGTGTCAATCGTATTGACATTGGCCTGATATTCATCATGTTTACCCCCTCCTAACCATTGACCATGTCCCTTTATGAAGACTTCCACCGTAAGTCTCTGGGGGTCACCCTGGCTTTGTTCACTCATAAATTAAAGCATTGGGGGACATGACATGGTGGGGATCTGTTAGCACGGCACACCGCCTGAGGTGATTGAACTTGCAGCTTGGGATTCAGCCTTTTGCAAAAAGTGCTGAAATCCGTTCCCTTTTCCTCATGTCTTTTCAACATGAAAGCGACTGGAAAGATATTAATCAGTGCCAACCTGAAATCTTTGTTTGCAAATAGACACAGCCTGACTTGCTGCCATGCATCCATTTTTTTAAATATTGAAAATTGTTTGGTCACCGCTGTATCCCGTAACTGTCATTTCTGACTTAAAAAAGTGGACTGTCCTGAAATTTTAAGATAAATGACTTGCGGGTTGTGGACAAAAAGCCTGCAAGGCCCGTACCCCGATAAGCGGCTACCGGAAATGTTTTATGTTTTGGTTAAACAGCCACGATCACGCATAAACACATACCTGCCAAGTACTACGGTTTTGCCGTAATGAGTACGGTTTTCTTGAACCCACTACGGTTGGGTCACAAAAACTACGTTTTTTTTTTAATAAGTCTTCGGTGCCGTCCGTACACTTTGGATTAGTTTCTATTATATCGGGTTTTAACGCACAAAAATGCGTTTATCTGACTAATCAACTCCTTGCCCTGAAGAATTTTCGCGCCGGCGTGATGAGGGGGCCCTATCATGGCTAGCGGTGTTATAAGTCTTCTGTACTGTCCGTAATAATGGTAAATTTTTAACTCTATACCAAATATGACAGACAAACTGGCTGTGCTGGTGAAAAACGTCAGCGTACAGGGAGTCCAGTTTGCTGTGTTTTACGGAAACGTGGCTCACGTCCTGCATCTCGGACGCTAACGTGGAGCTACCTGGAGCAACCGGTAGCTACCAGAGCTAACCTCCGCCCCGATTCCAGGCTTAGCGTGTGACGTCATCCACTCCGCTAAACGGAACTCCGGAAAACGAAAAATCTCCATCTGACTATGCAAGTTATTCAAAATTATTATTATTTCATATCAAAACTGATCAAAATCAATTATATAATTATTAACTCACAAATATATTGGAATATCTCAAATAAAAAGTTTCCAAATTAAGCTGAAAACCCACACTGAATAATATTACTTAAATGATAAAAAAATAAATGTTCTTATTGTATTGAATATTGAAAAGAAAAGAAAACTATGAGGGGTTTTCCACAAATCGACCGCCACACAGTTTGGCTACCAGTGTTTATAGGGGAGTATTTCTTTACCCATTCCTCTTCCAAAGTAACACCAGTTACCTAGCCACATGCCGTTGGCAGCCTGACTTGTGCAAATCATATAATAGGGTTTCGCGATGTATATTCCCTTCCCACCCAAATGTAGTACTGTTGGCACAGCGTGCACTGTGTCTTTTTTCCTCCCCTCTTTCTGCCAGAAATCCCATCGCTAGATTTTTTTTTCTTGCCTTCCCTTTAGCTGAATGACATTTGATCACCCTCTTCATCCTGTTACCTGGAGCTTGATGAAAAAGCCACGACTGCTGCCGGTCAAGTTCCCTGTCGTCTAAACGAGTAGCGGCGGTCAACGTTTGTCGATTAGTTTCTCAACAGTTGAAAATCTGGCAACTGCAGTCCTCTACCATTATCATGATCTTTTAAAAACGTGTATATAGTGGACATTTAGACTTACCAAGCAGTATACAGGGTTGTATCGGGTCATCCAATTCAACACATTTTTGAATTAACATTGATACACTTGACAAAAAAGTTCAGACAGAAAAGTATTGCACAGATATGGTTTAAGGAGCCTTTCCTTCTGCTGTTTCATTTCTCAATACATTTGTGAGTGTCTCAGGTGCTAGGATGTTCAGACCCTTTTGAGGCTGTTTGAGGAAAGATAGTTCTCTAAAGCTGTCAAACCTTCAGAATTTGTTTTTGAGATTTTGGCAGTGGTGGCACCTGAAGTTTTTTTTTCTCTCTCCACGACTCTTTAAGTTTAGTTGAATATTGAAAGAATGTATTTCATGGCAGCGGAATTTTTTTAGCTCAAACTCATTTTACGTGAGTTTTGTGAAAATATGTACTTTATGTTTAGCAGGGCAGGCAGGCCAAATGCGGAAAGTCTAACTGATTCAAATTGGTTTAGATATCTTTGTAGTTTTTTTGAGATTTGTTTTATGAATATTGAACTTAATCTGGAGTTCCAATACTAATCTTTTCTGGTTTGGTATTGTTACAGTTCTTTTTTTTTTTTTTTTATGTATCCAATACTTTTTTTCTGCAACGTGTTTACTGTATCCATCTAAATATCACTCACATGTTCCCCATCACAAAGTCTCCATTTAATCGTGTTTGCTGAAGAAACTAAGCTTTCTTCCTAAAAGTGAAGGATGAGGAACTGCAAAAGCTAGTATCTTCTTTTTTATACGTCCCGCATCGGGCAGTACAGACAAAGGTTGCTGACTTTCCCCTCGCCTCACCTTTTTGGCTGCCGCCTGAAGCGAACAGCGGTTGAGCCGGGGCCTGGGTTAATGAGCGGATTTCTTGCACGGTGGCAAGTCATCCCCCGCCCTGCGCCAGTGAGGTGCACCTGAACCCTACATTGGGCTATTGCTGCTGCAGAGCTATAAATCACACTCAAGCGGTGTCCCAATGGAGTGGCCACCGCTGGGTATGGACAGGTTGGTGAAAGCAAAAGGAGAATATCCCAAAACCTTGTGGCCATGTCTTTCCTCTGCTTGCCAGAAGGTAACCTCCAATCCCCTTTCCAGCCATTCTCTCTAATTCCCTTGATTAGCGTCTCTATGGGAGCAGCAGCTAGGCAGCAATTTGACCATTATGTGATGTATTAGTGCTGGCCCTGGAGCAGGCATGGAGCGCAGAGGGACGCCTGGCCTCTACTCCCTCTCTCCTTGCCTCTGCCTGGGTCTTTGCTTGGACCCCCCACCAATTCATGTATGTTCACGCTCAAGGAAACGGCAGTTCTGACTGCGGGTGATGTAAAGCACATCTGCAGCCTCTGATGCTCTTGATTAGGGACAAAGCAGTTTACCTTTAAACCGTGATTTTATATCAGACTATCAGTATTAGTTTTTCAAATTTTAACTATGGTATTTTACAGATGATAAATTTCATGTTTTTGGATGGATCTGCTGTTCATGCAAAATATATGGTGGACTGGCTCATGAATAAAAAAAAATATAGAATTCAACCTCAAAAATATATGCTGCAGATATGTACAATATAGTGCTTTTTAAAATGTAATATTCAAAGATAATTACACACAAATATTTTTTACAGGTGAATATCAATGTACGTCCTTAATGGCAAGTGTTTGTGAGCCAGGTCGATTTCCCTCCTGGTTTGAGAAATCAATGGCTTTCAACCTAAAAGCTTCTTTACAAACATTTATTATGTACTTCTTGAATTTATGGTGCAAAAAGATAAAGATTTCAGGTTGCTCATCAATCTTTGGTGTTCTTGGAGCTCACCCACTTTTGGAGGACTGAGACAAAACCGTTGTTTTGTGCAAATGGGCCCCGTTTTTAGTTTAGTTAACCACTGGATTACTACATTTGGTGCTGTTAAAAAAAAAAAAAAAAAAAAAACCTTATTCCTTAATAGATCACTTAGAATTTTTTTGTATAAGACAATCCACACTTCTTTAGACCAGCTAATTTGAAGGGTGTTTTTAAAACGTTTGAAACATTTTGCATAGGTGACAAACTCAATTTTGGCCTAATTTGTTTTGATTTTGTTCGGGTTTTTTTTTTTTTGGTTCTTCATGTTGAACCCAGCCAAGATGCTTTGTCAACCCAAGTGGGGGATACGTCCAATCTTGAGTCAAATGTCAAAGTGTTCAGAAAAAGATACTTTGTCCCGGATTGGACACAATAACCAATTTTGAGAAAATTTTGAGTGAATAATTCATATTGGTTGACACGCATTGATCCAAAGATACCTTTCTTTATGTTCTGGTGCTGCTTTGCTGCATCCGGCACATCAGCACCAATGTATTGTCAAATTCAGTTTACTTTAAACAAACAGAAAATGTGGTAAAACCGAAAATGACAGGATTGTATTCCCCTTTTTGTTCCTTTGTTTCTAAAGAAACACATCTGAAGTAGATGTAAGACCTGAGTATAGTGCCACATGGCTACATGTGGTCATTGATTCTGAGGAAGGGTTTGGAGTAAAATCAATGGAGTCTGTTAGCCTGCATGCTGTTTGACCGTACTACACACTTGCACATTGTCAACTTTTCTTAGTCTTAAGATTTTTGTAGCACTTTCATGTACAATAGTTTGGGGTGGTAACATTACACTTCATCCTGCAGAGCGTCCACGGCTGCAGCATCCTGGTTAGGAGAAGGCAATGATGTCTGCACACCTGAAAAAGAAAAGCCACTAGAGAGGTAAAAAAAATAGTACTTTGTTTAACTACCATGGTCTCCGACTTACATTTTTACTTTTAAATTTTGTCACTTTTTACATGCAAATTGAATGGAGTCATCCAGTGCTGCCCTTTTTGGGGGCCCAAAAATAAGGCACTTGAAAAACTATATTGTCTTTTGCAGTCAATTGCTTCAAAACATAAAGCTTATTTGGCCACCTATAGACAAAGGAAATTGTAAAAAGCCTCGTGGTCTTTTTTGCTGGCCAGTGTATTAACATTAAAACCAATGTAGAAAAGGTTGGCCAGAAAACACACTTGGTGCCTTTAAGTTTGGCCACTGTATTTATCTATTTTTTTAATCTGATTACCCTTCATTGAGTATTGTTTCAGCTCTGCAAGAAGAAAATATGAAATATTTATCAACTGTGCCATGTGTTGGAAGCCTGCAGGTTCTACCTGGCAATGCTGTTGGCTTGAAGATAACACTTAGTGATGGCAGGCAAAACTGACCTTTTTTATTATCTTTTAGCAAAAAAAAAAGGCTTTGTAATATCTGTTATTGGAAGGCATACATTTTTTTTTTCAGCTCCTTTTGTATTACGACACTGGTTTTGATGTGAACATAATGCAAGATTCAAATGATAATGTTTTTAGACATGTCAACAGCAGTATAGGGAGAGTAAAGGAACTGAGCCCCATGTAGTAAAAATCCGACAAAGCCAAGCTGTCCTGCAAAAAGTGAACAAATGTGTGAACTTTAAGCCATTTAAATAATTTTGTAAGTTTTATTTAATAAAAACGCAACTTTTTTTTTTAGAATTTTTAGATGTATAATAAACATTTCTTACTTGCAAGCCAGGTAAAAATGAGCACCTCCACAACATTAAAAGCTAGCGGAAAGTATTTCAAGCTCCTTTTTTGACACCAATGTACTACTTTCCCACTAGACAGGGTTTTGGCGGCATCTTGTGGCATCTTAGGGCCTTTCAGAAGGAGCACAAAAAACAAGAATAGGTGAGTTTTTCAGCAGGGATAGGTGAGAAAGATTCCACAGAAAATATTGCTGCCAGATAAAGATGTCAGTACTGCGACTTTAAGTACGGTGCTGCTTATTTTATTATTTTTGTCTTTCGTGGTGACGCCGAGGAAAATGGCGAGCTGCTCTTTTCCTCGGCGCATGCATTCAAAATACGACGGTGACGCCCTTCGACAACAAGTAGTCCATGTTTTTGTCAATCTTATTCATATCATACGAAGGTTCGCGCCAGGTATTGAAATCCTTGAATATGCTTGAATTGTAATGTTGTGTTTTCAAGGACTGAAAGTGCTTGAATTTTCGTAGGGTGGTTGTAAATACAGGGATCAGAATGGAGATTTTCATTTTCAGCTGAAATAGCCAGGGTCCAGGAATAAAGCAGGGCGGAGCGCCACCAATTTTTCTAACGGCCGCCAGGGTGCGCCAGAGCAATAAAGGAAATAGTGAGACAGTCGGATTTTGAATTTGTTTGCTACGCAAGAGAAAAAGTGAAAAAGTCGGAATGCCTTTGGGGTACAAAAACAGCGGAAATCCGCGGATCCGCGGAAAATTCTGATCCCTGTAAATACCTATACTACTAATACAATACACCGACACTGCTCTCCGGTGGCTTCTCTTTGCCATTTCATTCATTCCCTCTTAATTAACAGATGCTGGTTTAGTTTGCATGCCATTGTCCTATGTAGCGTCATTGCCCCCAAGAGGGCTGGTGCATGCCACACCTAAAAAAGGGCCCTATTAATACAAAGATTATGAATGAATTATGGACATTTATTTCGAGCAAACAATTAAATTAGCATTTCCCAGTGGTAAATTGTAATGGGTGCAACTGAAAATCTAAGCTACCTATTACGGTCATTTCCCTATTTGAAGAGGGATTTGTATAAAAAAACATTTAAACTTGTTTAGATACACAGATACATTCGCAATACACTTGAGATTAAAAAAAAAATATCTATCTTGATAAATGTACATGCAAGATTAAAAATGTAATATGTAAATTACAGATATATTTGTCCATCTTCAAAATACATGATTCACACCGAATTTCTTCTTTTAATGTTACTGGAGGAATTGAAAAATTTGTTTCGGCCATGAAAAGGGTGTACGAACCCATATAATACATAACAGGAGAAAACTGTGAGGTTTGACAAAAATGTATTATTTACAATATGTTTACGATATTTATACTTTTTCACCCACAAATCAAGTCCTTAAGTGAGTTTCATTTTTTAAATTTGAGCATGCGGCTTTTAATTAGGTGCGTTCTGTAGTCTGTTTGTTCAGCTCTACAATATAGAATAGTTTATTTCGAAATGAGTAGTCCTAATAACACGTACCGATACACTAATATAATACAGGCGTATCGGTCTTTGTTCGGCTTTGTGGCCTGATCCAGACTTTATTTTCTCAGGTGGGCCGGATGGGTAATAAAATGTCTACGCCAAATATTTAGCATTGTTTTTTTAGTACTATGCTTTATAATTCATCCCACATTTGTAGGCTACCCTAAAAATTATAATCACGGTTGATAAGGGATCTTTTGTAAGCACACATATTTTTTTAAAAACAATTGGGAAAAAAGGATTTTCATGTTTGGGATTGAATGTCTTCACGATTTGTTTATTTTAACAGTTGAGTAAATGCAGATTTACATCTGAACCAAATCACCACAATCCTAAAGAAACTCAAGTTGGAGCTATAGATAAAAATATACTTGCCTTAATTGTGATAATGCTTTGAAATGAATGAAAACCTAATACAAAATAAGAGTTTTAGCAGTGAACAGCAAATAACATCAGATCAAACCACTTAGCTGGCCCTACTGAAGCTTGGAAAATACTGTACAATATTGTCTTTAGCATGAAATCAGACTGGATGTCAGCTCTTTTACAGCTTTACTGCCCTTTAGCAGCAGGAAGGGGCATTTGGTTTGGATTTAATAAAAAAATAATAACAATTTTTGATAGAAATGAGCTAGACACTTGCCTGTTTTTACTTACTCAGAAATTTGCGGCAGGCCAGATTAAGTTATCCAACAGGCTGGATCCATCATGCGGCCCGGATGTTTGACATGCGTTCACTAATACTTTTCTGTTCATTCTTGATTTCATTAAAGTGCTGATTACTGGCAAAGAGGATTCCTTTTGATACTGGATTTATTTTCATTTTAGCATCAGTATTTACATAAACATTTATCTCTTTCTGCAAGTACATCAGCTTTGTTCTCCTGAACAAGATGGTACTGGTTGTGACGAGATGATTCATTTCAAGTGATAGTGTTTTTGCTGTATTGTTATTGCACCCCGTTACAGACACTTAGCCAGTCATCCATCAAGGGAGTGTAGCCAAAACTCATTGTTAGTTCTCCAGTGCGGACAAGATCATGTATTTGGTCTCGGCTCCAGATTTAACTTCTCAGTGATTCCCCACCATAAACCAACCCGCTCACTGATTGTCTCCATTTTTCAGTGTCATCATCAGGAAAGCCAAGGCGGTGTACCCATGCGCGGCCGAGCACGACTCCGAGCTCTCCTTCCAGGTCGGCGCAATTTTCAACGCCGGTAAGTATTATTGCAAGATAGCCGTGCCCTCGCTGAGCGAGTTCTAGTGAGGAAAAAACTACTCCCCATCGGATCTGCCATCAAACGGATAAAGAGGCCAGTGGCGAGTGGATAGGAGGCTCAGATTTTCCTTTTCAAAAGAAAACCAAGCCTTAATCACCCACACAGAAAATAAGTATTAGCTTGTCGTTATCTGAACTAACAATCCCGAAATGTGATTATAATTAAATTATGTTTTTATTTTTTGTTAAATGACTTTGACACCACCAGCAATAATTGAATACTACTACAAAACACCCTGTTAAAGTAAAAACACTGGGTTACATCAGTCGTTGGCTTTAAAAAGCTAGAGGTAAAGTCACCTTTATCAGTATAGACCTTAACCACAGTCTCAAAAGGATGCACAGACTACCATTACACCTGATCTGAAACCCACATGAGGGCTAGGAAAAACTCAAATCATCAGCATCAGAAGTTTAGAAAACCTTGAGAGGGGTTCGCGTATGAGGTAGTCTCCCCTCCCGAATGACCAGGCTGCATTGAATTGCAAGGGCACCAATAGACAATGCAATACACCACATAAGTAATTAAAATTCTACAAAAAGTCAAGAAAAAAGACTATTGAAATTCATTTTGTAAGATTCTGTCCATGTCTTCTTCTCTCGGTTGTATTCAATGGATGCCAAATCTTAAAATTCTCCTGAATGAAATCTTAAGTATATTTCAAATCACTGTTTCTCTACTGTTTTTAAACCAAGGCACACTTGTTCTAATTGAAAAATATCAAAACACACTGTCCATCAAAATAATTCCTGTCACCAGTTTGATTTGGTTATTTTTTTTCTTTTGCTTCTTAATTATTATGCTGTCTAAATTGACGGTATAAAGTTGTTCTTATCATTTGTGGTCAGATGTTATTCATTTTTGTCACTACTTTTGATGTAGCTTTGAACTTCACCCGATCCTTAACCTGGTTTTCAAGTTTTACTATATTTTTATCTTGTTTTTCCAGAAAAATAATAACTTAAAATGTACTAAAATTGCCTGCCGTTGGAGTAAAATAATTTTACTAAGTTGTAACATTTTTTCCTAATAAAATTGTCATTAAAATCAGCTTAATTGCGTGCAAGATTTTTACTTAATTTGATTGATTTTACTTTTAACAGTAAAATCTTAAAACTGTTTTATCAAACAAAATAACTCAATAAATATAGTTCTGTGTACTAACTCCTGAGCAAAAAAAAATTGAAATCTGTTGCCACCTACTGATATGGATGAACGTTACAGTTACTCAGATATTAATGGACGAAAGCAAAGATGCTGAACAATGGCAGTCTATTTTGCAAAGATAAAATTGCGACATTTCCTGCAGCACACTAAAGGTCTCACATTAGAGCACCAAGGTACACTGGAAAAGGCCAATCAATAAATCTATGACACCCTTTTTATTAATAATTGTATCATGATTCTTCTTCTTCTTCTTCTTGTTATTAAAACTCACTTTGGGCTGAGTCGTGAAATGTTTCTTTGACATCAAACCAGTCTATGGAACAGAAAATGTTTGCGGCCCTTTGTCAAAAATCCCATCACGTACTGTAATAACAATACCGAGGTCAAAAAGCTTTCAAAATTGTGTGTGTTGTGTTTCATATTTAACAGATTAAATGGCCTTTTTATTATTGACCCAGAAAATAATGGTTGTATATTGTGGTACAGACGCTGCCTGACTAAGGAACGAATTAGGTTCCGGATGATCGTAAGTTGAATTTGTTCTAAATTTGCTTCAGTGCTATATTTTGTATGTTTATATAAGTATGTTTAAGGCTTGTATAAGTAACATGTACTTTGTACTAAAAAATAAACATTTCATAAAATAATGTGCTCTATAAAAGTTAAATAAAGTCGAGTATAGCTTACTTTTCGAAGATGCGCTTCAAGAGGTCCTCATCGGTGGTAAAAAGCATTCCGACCATTTTCTCAACTGCATCAATCTGTCTTATTCCACTTTAATTTAAAAACGGCTCGCTTCTACTTCACACCAACTGTATTGAATGGATGCATGAGATATTAAACAATAAAAATATCATAGTTCTTAGTGAGGCAAAGAATCTGTGGTGCGCATGAATGTCAGTAGGGCGACGAAGGTCGCGAGAGTGTAGGGGGAGTGTGAGAGTTTAGTTTTGGAAAGAGTTCGGTGTGTTCACAATAGACAGGTGCTGACGGTTGTCGCTCTCCAATGAGACCGTAAGTTTTTCGGAGTATTTTTTCATGAATGAGGAACAATCCATTACGCACACAAAACGACACGCTACATTAGTGGCAGCGGTGGGATTACGAGCAGGTGGAGAGATGTTTACGCACGAACTAAGAAGAGGAAGTGGATTTCTTCGGGGTGGATGCTGGGTGACCTCTCACAGCGCCTCCACACGCCCGTATCGGCGGAAATAAGCACTACAGTTATGTCCTGTACTTGGAAAAGGTGCACACAATACAAAATCTAACTTGCAACAATGTCCGGATATTTTTCGACATCCCCAATTTTTTTCTCGCATCTACCGTTTTACGAAGTCGTAAGTAGGGGAGCGTCTGTATTTATTGATTTTGAGGTCTTCATAAAAAGTCCTCAAAAAGATCTGCTCTAGGTGAACTCAACATAAAATCTCCCAACTCCAACTGTTAAAAAAGACACAAAACAAAAAGATTTGCGGGTTATCACACTCTCTTCATTTCGTTTGTTCTCGTCCGTTCACTGAACTACTACTTTTTCCATTTTCCTTATTGCAGTGACCCAATCCAGAGAGCCGGGCTGGCTTGAGGGTGAACTAGAGGGCAAGCGTGGCCTCATCCCCGAGAACTACGTGGAGATGCTGTAGCCTCCAAAACGGACACGGCGGCAGAACTTTTATTATTACCGATGTCATTCACCGCATCCTTCTCATCTGTTCTCTCAAGCCATGGACCTTTTTCCTGCACCTCCGCCCACTTATACATGGTATCCATGAGACCCCCTCGCACAGCAGCGTTTCGGTCCTCTTTACGTGCCTTTCAGCCCTTAACGTAATACGGGCATCTATGCATGGCCGGAAATCTGCAGGGTTTTGCTCGCATATTCCTCACGTTCCAAATGAGGAGCACAACTTCTCGACAATCGGTGCACTCGTTGGCTTTCCTTTCAAAAGACACCCAAAAATCTCACCCTTCACCAAATAGTGCCTTTTTTTAATTCCCTCTTGTTTTTTAAACTTTACGGAGGGATTATACTTATGAGATTATTGTCATCATAAACATTTGTTTTTATTATTACTGTTCTTATTTTTGGCGGGGCAGTTGGTGTTTTTTAAGCTTGTTTTTAAAGCTGGTTTGCCTTCAGCTGAGACACTCCTGCAAACTGATTTATTGATTTTATGTTTTTTATGAAACACCTGAAACAAATTATTTTATGGTAAACAGGCTCATAAAGTGCAGTATTTTATGAACATGTGTTATACATACAGGAACTTGAGGATGAATGTTGACGTTGTACCACACGGTTTTGAGGTTGAGGAAGCACATTTATTCAGTTAGTCACTGGCGAAAGCAATCATTTCAAGCGTTGATTTGTGTGACGGTTTGTTTGTAAAGGGTCTCGCTTTTTCTTTTTTTTACACTTTTGGGGGACATCCCAACCGCTGTTCAATAAAGTATGTATTCTTGCAGTGAAATCAATGTTCAATTGATTAACTTATAAAGTGAACTGAGTGGAGTCGACCAAAATCCCCCTCCTCCCGAGTCCTCACAAATAGGAAAATTCGGGTTTGCTTCAATCTCAGGCCCTTCAAATCAAGTTAATTGGTCGTGCTCGGGCGTGGCCAGGTAATATTCTTAACATATCAGTATTTGTGCCTGTGGCCGATACCAGTATTGTCTTCTCTTTAGTGTGTTTTTTACAACCGAGAATTAGAAATTAATGGGTATATTGGCTCTACTTTTCATTCAATTTTCAAGTCAAAATACGTTTAAAAGTATCTTGAAACTATCAGTAATGGAGGGAAGTAAATATCAGGCACTCGAACCAGTACCTAGTATCGACTACTGCAGTCAAGTACCAATCTAAAAAAAGTGATTAAACATCTCAACATGGTTGCATCTATTTCGCCACGATTTAACTGTTTATAGAACAAATGTTCGCAACATGTCCGCCTTATTGTGTGTGTGTGTGTGCTTTTGTATAAAGTAAGGTATCTATTTATAAAGAACAAATTGAATATTAAATATCTATTACTACTTCTACATGGAACTTAAAAACGGCTGTTTGAGAATTAAATCATACCTACTCTCGCATATAATATACACATGCACAGCTATATTTTTATACAGACATTCATACACATGCATGGCCATTACTATCTCTCATACACACTATACTCTCAATACAATAATAATAATAATAATTTCCTTGTATTGTCATTCTGTGTAACAATGTACACAGAACGAAATGTCGATTGCACCTGACCCGTTGTAGCGAGCCGATGCAGCCGCAGCCAACAGAGGGCGCCGCCGACCACTTTTTAAGTCTTAGGAATGACTCGGCCGGGGCGCGAACCACCGACCTCCCAGTCTCAAAGCGGGCGCCTTACCATCTAACTATACGTTCATAAACTAGACTCATACAAACACTACTATGATATCACACAAATAATACTATACTCCCACACACACACACTGCTGTGTTTTCTTGCACACCAATAAGATTGCTATTACTTTAGCATTTTTCCACTCATTATGTAATGATTAATTCACTTCTCAGTGCTGTTTTACTTTGGGTACTTGGTACTCACTTAGTAACCATGGTGATCCACACTGATCTTTGTGTATGGTGTACAATTTAAGTCAAACTGGTATAGAAGAGAGTATATATCAGTGTTTGCCTTGTGTATGACTGTATGGGAGAGTAGTTTTGATTGCTACTGTAGCAGAGCTTGTCTTTGGAAATGTCACGTGTTTCTGTACTGTATTTACTGTAGCCGTGCACATTCACACACAGACAGTTATGTAAAAAAAGCAAGCTCTTGCTAATGAGATGTGTGACATTTCTTTCCTCCATCACCTCGGGGCCCTTCATCCTCCCCCACCTCCCTTGGAAATAGTGCTGAATCACAGCAGTGACACCAGCCAGACTGTCAAGTCTGCAGCTCCTCTTCATTGTCAACACTCAAAGAATCTTCCACACATTTATACTTTAGTGTCATATTTCTTTCGCGCTGCCTTGGTTAGAAAATTAATTTCATGTGTTTACGATTATGCATCTCATGAATACAGGCATGACTCAGACAATCCGAATATTATGATAGTTATTTATTCTTTGTAATGCATTTAAAACAAAAGTCTTAAATCATGGATTCATTTTAAATCAGCTAAGATTTTGCAAGCTTTTCTTATTTTTGCTGATTATGGCAAAAAAAAAAACTCAAACTCTTAGAAAATAATTAAAAGTATTTAAGTAGGCTGTAAACCATAATCAAATATTATAAAACACTTGCAATATTTCACTTGATTTGTAATGAATCCATAATGTATGATTTTTTTGTTTAATTGCGTTACAGAAAATAAAGAACTTTTTCATATTTTCAATCTTCTTGACTGCAATTCCTTGTTTATAAGTAAATTAAAGTATGCAGCGTTGGGCTGTGCATTTAACACCTAATTCTTCAGCAGAGGTAATGTCTTAAGCCTGATCCCTATGGGCCTAAAATGTCAATCATTACGTTCGGGCCAGGCGTCTTTCTGACTTCCTTTTTTTTTTTTTTTTTTTAATTATCCAACCGTCCGTGTTCTTTGTCTTTCTGCCTCTCTAAGTGCCGTACGTCTTGGAAGGTACCATTGCTGTGGTTCATGGTCCAATTTCAAACGCATTAAAATGATGAACAGTCTTAATATTTTCCAGTCAAATCTTAAAACAATTTGGCAATGTTGGAAAATGGTTGGTCAGTGTAACCTCTGCAAACACAGAAATATAAACGATGTACATTTTAAGACGATCATAATAAACTTCGGTTTCAGCACACAATACAGGTATTACATTTCTCAGGTCCGCAATAATAAGAAGCTGACAATTTGGAATTATTTAATAAGTATTCATGGACAAAATATAATTAACATCACATGATTTAGTTCTTTTTAGGGCAGTAGAGAAGGCCTTGCACGCCCTGATGGCCAACCACTTTCAGTATGTATTGGTGTGTATAATCTGAAAGAATGCAGTATTTTGTTCTGTGAACCAACTACCGTGTTTTCGATCCACATGAAAGTCACTTAGAGTATAAATCGCACTATGCCCCAAAAATACATGGTTACTGTAAATAGAAGGAAAAACATTGAGGCTTTTTTAAAGATGTGACCAATACGACTACGCTTTCCAGGCAAAAAAAGGCGATTTTAGCTTTTGCCGTCAAAGAAGCCATGTTTTAAATGTAGAAGAATCTAGTTTTTAGTGTAGAAGAAAAAGTATAATTTTCTATTACTCCTGAGTATGTGTGACAGAAACAGCCAAACATAAAAAATAAGAATAAAAATGTGATTTACAGGGCTGTCCTAAAATGTTTGTACAAACAATATTTATCAGTATTATACAATTTATAACATCTTTGTTGGTTGGTGGGCAGCAACGGTTGTTAGCGTGTCCATGGCACAGTTCTGAGGTCATGAGAAGGATCTCCCCGTGCTTGTGTGGGTTTCCTCCAGGCTCTCCGGTTTCCTCACACTTTCTAAATAAAATGCATTTCAGGTTAATTGGCCGGTCCAGAATATTCCCAAGGTGTGAAAGATCGAGCAAGTTGTATGTCTCTATGTTCCCTGACACTGGCTGGCAACCAGTTAAGGGTGTCCCCTGCCCACTGCCTGAAGGTAACTGGGATAGGCTCCAGCACCCCCGTGTCCCCATTGACGATAAGCGGTGCAGATAATGGAGGGATGGATGTTCGGTTGGTTGGACCCTCTGGGTCTGAAAATGGTAAGTCAACAATCTTGAATGTAACCCATCAATTACAAAATAACTTGAAATTTAAGTACAAGTAAACAGAGTTTACATAACCGTGTCTAATTTAGGTTATGGCCTTCGTTGCGTTTATATTGGTAGCACGGATGTCCGTGTGAATGGAGAGGACAAAGCCTGGGAAAGTCAAAAGCGGACATCTTCATTTCTCCTCCGTCAATGCTTCCTGGCAGCGTTCCAGCTCTGCTGCGATGCGTCGTCCTTCATCTTTCGGCACCTCCCTTTCCTTTTCACATCCATTTTGCACATGACTCAGCATGGTGCTGCAGTTGACCTTCATGTACTGTAAGGTCATCACAATTGTATGCTATGATTAAGTACGCACTTAGAGCATATATACCTTTACTGTATATATATATATATATATATATATATATATATCATCTCATTAGCCACACCACTTGTCTTCAGTAGGGTCACAGGGGTGCTGGAGCCCATCCCAGCAATCATCGGGCAGAAGGCAGGGGACACCCTGAACTGGTTGCCAGCCAATCGCAGGGCACACAGGGACAGACAACTCACTCGCTCATTCACACTTAGGGACAATTTGGACCGGCTAATTCACCTGAAATGCATGTTTTTGGAATGTGGGAGGAAACCGGAGTGCCCGGAGAAAACCCACGCAAGCACGGGTAGAACATACAAACTCCGCACAGGAAGTCTGGAGCTGGATTTGAACCCACGCAGGAGGTTCCCAAGACATGAACTGTGCCGCACATGCGCTAACCACTGCGCCGTGTTTTTAACACAAGGATACTACTGGAAGTATACATTCATTCACTTTATTTAATGAATGATAGATAGATAGATAGATACTTTATTCATCCCCGTAGGGAAATTCACACTTCCAGCAGTATCCTTGAGTTAAAAATAAAACTAACAAAGTAAAAGGATTATAATACATAAACACCCAATGTAACGTGTCGATATAGAGTATTTAGATAGTGCTACATAAAATAGACACTGTAATAATAATAAGGTAATATGCAAAGTGGGGGTGTTGTTTAATGTGGGCTTTTACTCCTCGGGTGGCGTTAAAGAGCCTCATGGCATGAGGAAGAAATTATCTCAGTCTGTCCGTGTAACAAGACTGTGAGAGCAGTCTGTCGCTGAAGCTGCTCTGCCGTTTGGGGATGATGCTGTGTAGTGGATGTGATGAATTGTCCATGATTGACCGCAGCTTTTTCAGTGCCTGTCTCTCAGCTACTGTTGTCAGGCTGTCCAGCTCTGTGCCCACAACAGAGCTCGCGTTCCTCACCAGTTTATTAAGACGAAAGGCATCTTCGTGGCGCTGCCTCCCCAACACGCTGCCGCATAGAAGAGGGCGCTTGCCACAACAGTCTCATAGATCATTTGTAGGAGCTTTTTGCAGATGTTGAAGGACGCCAGCCTTCTGAGGAAGTAAAGTCGGCTTTGACCTTTCCTGCATAGAGCTTCTGCGTTGGCAGTCCAGTCCAGTTTATTGTCCAGCTGCACACCCAGGTATTTGTTGGTCTGGACAAATTCTACACATTCTCCTTTGATAGTTACAGGAACCGGGTGAGTTCTAGTTCTCCTGAAGTCCACCACCATCTCCCTGGTCTTGGTGGTGTTCAGGTGCAGGTGGTTAGCATCGCTCCATTGGGCAAGTCCTGAATCAATTTCCTGTACTCCTCCTCCTGCCCACTTCTGGAACATTCCACAATAGCAGTGTCATCAGCAAACCTCTGCACGTGGCAGGACTCAAGAGTTGTACTGAAAGTCCGACGTATACAGGGTGAATAGGAACGGAGAGAGCACGGTCCCCTGCAGAGATCCTGTGCTGCTAACCAGTGTCCGATGTACAGCCTCCTTGTTTTACATCCATGCTACAAGGTGTGAGCTTACTCCCATCTCTGCCAGTTTACTACTAAGTAGCAGAGGCTGTATGGTGTTGAAGGCACTGGAGAAGTACAAAAATGTAATCCTCACAGCCCCCTTTCCCCTGTCCAGGTGAGAGAGGATCGGTGTAGCATGTAGACTACAGTATAGGATCATCCTCTCCCACCTTCTCCTGGTAGGCAAACTGCAGAGGGTCGATGGCGTGGCGGACCTGTGGCCTTAGGTGGTGCAGCAGCAACCGTTGCATGGTTTTCATCACATGTGATGTCAGGGCGACTCGTTGAGTTCCTCAGGTCTTGATTTCTTTGGGACTGGGATGATGCAGGATGTTTTCCACAGCTAGGGGACCCTCCCCTGTTCCAGGCTCAGGTTGAAGATGCACTGTAGAGGGTCTCCCAGCTCCAACGCACAGGCCTTCAGTATTCGGGGATATATATATATATATATAATGTATATGTGACGTATGACAAGGTTTGCATCTGGTGAGACACAGTCAGATTTACAAATAAATGAATTTACAGCTTACTGATAATTTGATTGACAGAGCGAGGAAGCAATACTGTACAGTGTATAAACTATCCTATAAAAAAGTTTTTTTCTTTTACCTTAACTTATAAAGTTTGTGCTGCTCTTTTAAACTAAAGCAATAATGGATAGGTAATTATTATGAAAAAAAAATCCATGCAACAAGGAAAAAAAATAACTGTATGGCTTGACTTACTTTACTTGCTATTACTATGACTATTTTTATTGTTTGAAGCTGAGTTGGGCTTCATATCAGAAACCTTATTCTTGGTTTAATTGTATTGTTTGTTATTGGAACATCCATTGCAGCCTGGTCATCCTGGAAGGGGGATTACCTCATGTGCGGTCCATTCTCAAGGTTTCTTCAATTTCTTCATGTTGAGGTTTTTGAGTTTTTCCTTGCCCTGTTGTAGGTTTTAGATCTGGGGATGGTGTAAAAATAGTCTGTGGTTTGCAATAGACTTTGGTTTGTAAGTGACTCTTGTAATTAAGGGCTATACAAATAAACGTGACTTGACTATTGCCCTTTGCCACAAGCCAAGAAAATTGTGTGCATCACTCTGCATGTGCAGTTGCTCAGCACAGTAATACATTACATACTAATTGTATTGATAATATTCATAATAGAATGTGAACATTTAGAAATATCGAAAAGAAAATCCCCAAATTTTGAAGTTAAATGAGATAAAAAGAACTTTACCATTGAATACATGTAAGAATTGAATGTATTTTTTATTTTTGATATTTCCATGATGACAGCTGAGACACGCCTGACTGCCCTCCCTTGACTACATGTCACTGATACTGTAAATATAATGCCTCACAGTTCATGGACCCCTTAATCGTGAGGGACGTCTGGGCACCACTGAGGATGCAACCCTGGGCAGCTTTCTCCACTGCTGATGGTTATTGACCTGTTTTGGGGTCTTGGCAAAGTTGGCACCAGTCCATTCCTTAATGTTGTCCCAGGTCTTTTCCTGTCTTGCTCTTCATTTGCCCCCTTAGACTATGCTCTGGAGAATGATCTTGGCCAGTTTTGATATTAATGTGACGTACAACTGTGACCTCAGAACTGTGCCGCACATGCGCTAACCACTGCGCTGCATACATAAATCAATTACAGTAGAATTTTTAAACATGTATTGCTGATTTGAAAAAAAAAAAACATTAGAACCCAATCAAACAGCTTTTGTTCCACTGGCAGATATTTTTTATAAGTTTTACTTTTATTAATTTTGTAGAAGAAGAAAAGATGGAAATGTAATAGGTTGAAATATCGTAAAATCTCAAATTACATCAAATTCATTTTCCAAAATGAGTAACCTGTGGGGCGGCACAGCGGATGGGTGGTTAGCACGCAACCCCACAGTGCGGACGTCCAGGGTTCAACACCAGCTACCTCAGCCTCCCTGTGCGTAGTTTGCATGTTCTCCCCAAACCTGAGTGAGTTTTCTTCAGGCACTGCGGTTTCCTCCCACATTCCAAGATTGATTAATTAATTGTCCAGTCTAATTGTCCTTAGGTGCAGATTAGCTAGTTGTCCTTTTCCGTGTGTTCAGGGTGTTCCCAAGCCCACTGCCCGAAGACAGCTGGGATGGACTCCAGCACCTCTGCAACCCTAGTGAGGATAACAGGCCGAGTAAAAGGATGGATGGATGGGTAATAACCTCAGGGCTGCACGGAGCACAGACTATTGCAAACTACGGAATATTATGACACCATCCCCTAATCTGAAACCTACCTGAGGGCAAGGAAAAACTCAAAAAATGTAACATGAGGAAAATGAAGAAACCTTGAGAAGGGACGGAAACACCGGTCTAGGAAATAGCAGGCAAGTTGCAATGGCCCGAGCTGTAGTTTAGACAACCTGTTGTAGTTAAAAAAAAGCTAAAATTACTATTAAAGTATTTGGATTTTACTTTTCTTTGAACATTGGCAAAAATACAATATGTTCGATTCCAGTTCTGAGTTTTGAGTGCAAGTCTGAGCACTAGTTCAAACATTTTCTATTTCTAGTACAACAAACTAGAACCCACACACATCCAAATCCAGATGATGAATAGAGAAAATAGTGGAAAATTGAGGAATAAAAAACAGGGGAGAGGGCGGGGCTGTGAAAGTGGGCCAGAGACACGTCGGCAGCCATGTGCACAGCCTTGAAATCAGCCTTGATCCAATAGATTCTGTTTTTCTGGCAACAAAACAAGTGAAAGCGATCGGATATCTGGAGGAGATTTGGAAACGGGCTTGCAGATTTCAATGGGGACGAGAGGGGGGAAATAAAAAAAGACAGCAGTACAGTTTGGCAGAGAGATGCGCTTGCAGATTGGGAGGTTAACAATTGCGCCAAAAAGCAAAAAAATAATGCTACCTCCCTTTCTCAAGGTTCTACTATGTGTGCTTTCT
This sequence comes from Urocampus carinirostris, assembly GCF_059441175.1. Taxonomy (NCBI): domain Eukaryota; kingdom Metazoa; phylum Chordata; class Actinopteri; order Syngnathiformes; family Syngnathidae; genus Urocampus; species Urocampus carinirostris. The sequence goes on from NC_142356.1 coordinate 23,353,530, forward strand.
GTGTCATCCATGCAGCTGTTGTGCATTCAGACACAGCTGCACTGAGTTCCAGCAAAAGGCAGTCAAAAACGTCACTTGAGAGAAAAGCTTGAATGAAAAAGTTTGAATGAACAAAATTTCATTAGGTTATTCCTTAAAGGGACAGTGTGTATTATTTAGCGCCTCCATGTGGTAATTTTTTTTCAATAATTAAGAAAACAGTATTGATATAAATAATAATCAAAATACATGCTCTATTGTATAAACATGCATTTTTTAAAAACACCAGTAGGTTAAAAATATGTGTCCTGATTTTACCTAACATGAGGCCTACCTAAACGGAGCTCACAGGATTTTTGCCATCTTGCTGCAAAGGGGACCCCCAAATACCAGAAGCCTTGTGAAACGCTGTCTTTTGAGTACTGTATAAGATAACAAAAACTGAAGATGATAATTGAATTAAAATTAATTATATATATCCATCCATCCATCCATTATCTGCACCGCAAACTAGACATCTTCGGGCAGTGGGCAGGGGACACCCTGAACTGGTTACCAGCCAGTCACAGGGCACACAAAGAAAGACAACTCACTCGCTCATTCACACCTAGGGACAATTTGGACCAATTATCCTGACATGCATGTTTTTGGAATGTGGGAGGAAACCAGAGTGCCCGGAGGAAACCCACGCAAGCACGGGGAGAATATGCAAAGTCCACACAGGAGATTCGACCTCAGAACTGTGACGCACACTCGCTAACCACTGCTCCGCCGTGCTGCCCTATTTATATATAAATCCATCCATTATCAGCACCGCTTATCCTCAGTAGGGTCGTGAGTTTTATGAAATATTTAACAGTGTCCCTTTAGGACATCCACTTTTTTGTACTGTGTTTTGAGTACTGTATAAGATAACAAAAACTGAAGATGATAATTGAATTAAAATTATTATCTTATTAATTTGTTTCTATATATATATATATATATATATATATATACACCGTATTTTCCGCACATAAGGCGCACCTAAAAGTCTTAATTTTTTTCAAAAGCTGACCATGCGCCTTATATATGGCTCAATATTAAGTCGCAAGGTCTCGCAACTTACGCAACAGCCGCTGACTTGATTTTCCCCCGAACGTGGAGTAGTCCGCGGTGTATGCTGGGATTTATATACCGGCGTTTCATTGGCTAACCAATGTGTCAATCATCATTTGAATCGATCGCTATTGGCTAAAGTTATTCGGAGCCTCGGATAGGCTAGAGGGCCAAAACAAACCCTGCAATTGGCCGAAAAAGATGTGTCAATCATCCGTTAAATCAATCACTATTGGCTGAAGTTATTCGGAGCCTCGGATAGGCTAGAGGGCCAAAACAAACCCTGCAATTGGCCGAAAAAGATGTGTCAATCATCAGTTAAATCGATCGCTATTGGCTGAAGTTATTCGGAGCCTCGGATAGGCTAGAGGGACAAAACAAACCCTGCAATTGGCTGAAAAAGATGACTTAATAGCAAGCTTGCTAAACTACGCCATAAAGTAACATGTTTTATTAGTCTGAATTTGTAAATATTTTACTCTCCTGGATTTACTTCACTTACGGTTGTAAGAAGACCATGGTTGCGTATCATTATTGAACGTGAGAACTTAGGTGAGCTATGCGGCTTTTTATTTTCCCGGTATCTTGTTTTAGAACGATCTTGATGTTGCTGTGATGAGTTGAGTGAATTAAACTCAATTCCAAGTGTTTATTGTCATATGCACAGTAAAATTGCGAGCGAAAAAGAAAATAGAAACTAAGTAATGGTTGGCTTTTCTTGAATTCCAAGACTTTAACCTTCCGAATGATATTTGAAATGACGCATTTGAGTGACATCGTACGGACACCGCATCCATTGCTTCTTTGCAAGCTTTCGGAATGTTAAGGGGGTAATCAGTTTGACTGAATCATCTGACTGATTTGTCGATGTTCCCATTGTAGCGCTTTATAATCCGGCGCGGCTCATCTATGGAAGATATAGGACCAAAAACTATTTTTTGGGGGTGCGCCCTATAACCCTGTGCGCCCTATAGTGCGGAAAATACGGTATATATATATATATATATATATATATATATATAATATATATAATCTCATCTCATTAGCTGTACCGCTTATCCTTATTAGGGTCGCGGGGATATATACCTATATATATATTGAATATACATATATTTAATTGTTTAAAGTGAAAAAGCCAAAACGTGACAGCAACAAATTGGTGAACTTTTGATTTTTATTGTGGTGCTGGTCAACAATAGCGCCTCAGATTAGGAAATTATCTCAACAGCAACAACTCAAAATAACCCAAAAAGATCCATTACTTGACACATTTTGTTACAAAATAAAAAATACTTGTTTCTTTTTTTTCCACCAGATGAACAATGATGAGAGAAAAAAAAAGTAAGAAAGAAATCGTAGAAGGTTTTCGATGTCCTCTGTCCGTCTCACATTCAGGTAGTAAGTCTGTCACGATGCTTTATGGTACATTCATTTCTCTTTCCAACAAAGAAAAAACAGTGGGGTAAACTCGTCGTTCCGTTGAAAGCTTTTGCACTCAACAGAACAAAAAGGATTGTGTTGGTTTTTTTTTTCCGGGTCTGTACAACAGTGTTTTACTGTAAATCGGGTGCGGTTAAAAAAAGGCACAAGTTTCCCTTTTTTTCGCTCTTTCTTGTGTTTCTTAAATACAATGTAAACATCTCGTCGGCATCAAAACACATGCGTCCTCAACATCTTGCAAAAAAAGAAGTCTTTTTTTTTAAATTTTAGACAAAAGTATTTAAATATTATTTTCCAGCAAAATATAAATCTCTCAAAAATACTTTCCCGCTCAACCTTATTTAGACATTAGAGTGGATTCCTTACAAAGGACAAGCAAACAGGTAGGCGGGGGTAAGGTATGTGTCGGGGTCCATGGGGGGAAAACAAAATAATCTTCTAAAAACAGTAGAACATTTAAGTATAAACTTTGGCCAACATTTATTGTGATTTTTTTTTTTTACCTTCGGCTTTCGTTTATTTATCTTGTTATTGCATGTGGATACAATTTTTGAACTCTCAAATAACCCGAGAGACAAAGCATTTTTGTTTAGCAAAATCCATATATTCACATCAACATAGTTCAGATAGCCCAACAAGATACATTTTGTCCTATGGATTTTTCTGACATGACACTTTGTTGTCTGTATATTTAGACTTTAGCTACAAAAAGAATGTGATTTAAATTCCATTTTTAGTCCCAGCGACAAGACAATAGCATACTGTATTTTCCGGACTATAAATCACGTTCGAATGAGTGGAGATGTGTTATGAAAGGATAGTGGGATGTTTGGACACGTCTTAAGGGATGGGCAGGGCACCTGTATGATGCGGCAGGGGTAAACCAGTGAGAGCTGTCGGGCCCTGCTGTTGAACAGAAGAGTGTGTTGTGTCACCCTGACCCGAGTGACATGGCCGCTTTCTTGTGTCCTGTTTAATCAGGAGGGATTTTCGTCCATGACCGACCTGGGTGCTGAGGTGCTTAACCTGTTTGGGTGTTTGAGCATTTGGGTTGGCCATGGTCCACAAAATTGTGTGCGTGTGTTTTTTACTATTTTTTTCCCCTTTTTAATTTTCTTTGTCTTTGTGTTTATCTTCGTGTCATTCACCCCTCTCGAGGGATATGACCAGGGTAGATAGATAGATAGATAGATAGATCACGTTGTTTTTTTATTTTTTAAATGGTGGACCGTACACTCTGGAGAAATTGTTAACACACCATTATCGGTGCTCTAATCCATTGTTTATTGCTGTTTATGGGGACCACAACCTCCCGCGATATAGGAAAATCCACTAGTAGCCCCTACATTCTGTTTTTAACATGTACTCTGCAAGCCCACTCAAGCGGCAACAGTTGACCGGGGATAATGGATCATGGACAAACAGGTGGTGTTGTGTTCTAAGCGGAGAGAAAGGGAAAAAACAGCCACACACACTACACAAATTTACTCTCTTGACTTTCATTCTAAGCTATACTCAACTGAAGATAAGGGATCGCAACCTCTTACGTTGTTACAACCTTTAGTCGTAACAACGTAAAAAAGAAGCCACCACCCACACCACACATCATGCTCTTTCGATCTCACTCTCAGCAATATTAGAGTGGGGATAATGGATTGTGGCCAAACCAGTGCAGCTCGATTTAAGTGGCAGAAGTGAAAAAAAGCGCTCTAAGGCCATGCATCCATTCTGCAGGAAGCATGGCTTGAATTTTTCTTTAATGTTTTCTTTTAATTTTCAAAATGAATATATTTCAACTGAGGTCGAGAAATACTGGGTGCGAAGTAGGGAAAGATTGAAGTATATTATTTCATGTATTATGGTCGCACTTAACCATAAGAGGGCGATCTCGGCCTATGTCGATAATTTTAACATTGGCGGTAACTCTTAAAATAAAATGGAGAAGGGCTTAACGAAAATGGTACTGAAGAGAAAATCATATTCTGCAGATTACAAGCTGCAAGTAAAAATATGCAGCCAAAAACAGCAATCAAGAAGAACTGGGTATTAGGATTTACACAGATGATTTTGGTAAACTATATTGTATTTATGTTATCGGAGTAACTCTTAATATGTTATACTAAGATACCAGGCACATGTTTTCATACCATTTCAGCCTGTTGTTGCTGCTATAACTTCTTCATTTCAAATTGAATTACATCTTATAAGACATGTCTATTCTTTGTGTTGGAATTTATCATATGAATGCCTCACTCACAATGCGACTTATACTCCAGTGCGACTTGTATATGTTTTACTGTCTTTATTATGTGTGCCGGTGCGATTTGTACTCCACAGTGACTTATAGTACGGAAAATACGGTAATTGTTTTTCATTGTTCTATAGAAAATTCCAACTTTGCCTCTTTGTAAAATGAAATACCATTTTAGGAATGTGAATGTTTACATTTTTGTCTTCCGAAGGATTGAGTTAAAAAAAAAATCACATTTTAAATGACAGTGAAAGAGGGAAATCCTGAATCCTTCCTTCACTTTACGGATGTCGACGCACGCTAGCTGCTTCGGGTCCGTACCTCATTTTTGCAAAGAAGAAATGAAGCAAACGGGATATGGCTAATCCACCAACGCACACAAATAAACATACTCTTTTCACAATGTGGAATCAGGGAAATTATTTGGGGGAGGGCACCTCCTCAGTAGCATGACAGTTTGGGGGGAATATGTATCAACTCAACATGTATACAAAATCATATTATACATTTACAAAAGCTCTCGATGGTTAGTAGCTGTACATTAAGCACTGCAGATGACGTTTCCACCTTTAGTCATCCATACAATATGTGTGCACTCGCGTGCTAGCCGTTCAACTGAAAGCATTGGGAGTTTAAACCTAATACAAATATGAATAGTTCAAGGCTTTTTTCTAGGGTATTTATCGATAATGTTTGAAGCATTTTGCATATTTAACGGGTATTCGCGGGGTAAAAAGTTTGTATATTTTAGGATTTGATGAAGGAAAAAGGCAAAATAATGTAAATTTAGTCAAATTAATAGTTACAGCAAAAAAAACAAAAACAACAACAAAAAAACAACCACCCAGAAATAAAAATATTAAGAAAATAAAAAATAATACGTTTTTCGAATTGCAACATTATTAACATCTTGACAAAAATATTACAAAGTCATAGTGATTCAGGTCAGTTTTTCCATCCCGAAAACAACAAAAAAACATTTATTTTTTTCAAATTGCACCGTAACAAAGGTTTTTTTTTTCATATCAGAGAATTTAAGTCATTTAAGTTATGGTTCCACAAATTTTAAAATAGTTCTCTTCAAATTTTAGAAAATAAATGATTTTTCCTCTAAGTTATGAATACATTTATACAATTTTTTTTAATTCAATTCGTTTTTCTTTCAAACGTCACTTTACTTATTTTTTAGCACCGAAGAAATTTAAAGGGACAGTGTGTATTATTTGACCAGTAAATGTCGCTGTATTGTGTAGTGCAACCAAAAATGAGTGCTAAAAAGCAGAAGGAAGAATATGAACTATGGAAACTCAAAGTCACCAAAAGGAATATTTTACCGCCCGGGTTTATTGAAGTTTTTGGGTAGCCCTAGCAAGATGGCCAACAATTTTGTCCACTCCCTCCAAGTGAAGCTCATTTTATGCAAAATAGATGCAAATTGCTTGACCTTCAAGTATTTAAAAAATGCATGATTATAATTCAAATGAAGATTGTTTTTAAATAAATTAATTATTTTTACCACTAGGAGGCGCTAAATAATACGCACTGTCACCCTCCTTCAATTTATTTTTTCTAAATGAAGTGTACCCACAGAAAACAACCCTTTTCGAGTCATAAATTACCATTTTAAAATCATTACTCAGTAACTCTCTCATTGTCCTCCTAGGATTACCTATTCAATACGAGTTACATTATTCCGTTTATTATTTTTAATTGACCGTCAGAACATTCCCAAAAATGTAAAATTTGAAGAAAAAAAAACGTAGTACTCTTCCCCGCTTTCTTGTGTTATCCCGCTTTTAACATGTACAAACAGACTGTCTTATAAAGGATTTTGGATTTATTTGCGTACTGTAAGAGTTGATGGAGAAGCAGGTACGTCCATCATACAAGTAGCCCTTTGATATATAATCAACGACACGTCTGACCTAACATAGTCAGGCGTGTTTTCTGTCGTCCTTCTGCAGATATGCTGCAAAGCCGTTCTAACTATTGTCTTGCGTATATTTATTTGGGTACATGAGAGACTGCAAAAGCCACAGTTCTTTTTGTTTTAAAGGATTTTAAGTGCATCTGTTTCGAGTTAGTGTGACCGCAGCACTAAACCATTCTAGAAAATGTATGGCTTTTATCTCCGTTGAAAAGATAGTTTTGCGTCTTTGGGGTGCAAGGTGGTCGGCAGGGCCAGGGAGATATGTTCCCGATTCCGACCCGAAACACCCGGTTTTCGGTCTTTGCCCGGCGACGCTTCACCCCCACCCGCTTTGCCGTTCTCAGCCAAGCGTTTTTCCAATGTTTTGGTGTATTATCGTTTTTTTTCCCACAATCCCTCTGGTCACTTCTTGTGGAAGTAGATGGTGTGAGTGAGGCCCGCCTCCACTTTTGGTATCTGGTCGCTGATGATCTCCACCAACATGTCGGGGAACGCCACCTTCAGGGCCTGCGACTCGCGGAAGGTGTAGAAGCAGAAGTCCAGCAGGTTCGCGACCAGCTGATGCACACACAAAAAAAAAACAATCAATGCGAGTTCAGAGGTCTTATTTTGCAACTTTATTTAAAACATAAAAAAAATAAAAGGTTACTCTCTAATCTTTTGCTACTTCCTGTTTCATTCTTTGTAGCCTCAGTGCATCACAGGTTAAAACATATTTATTCAAAGCTCCAATGAGTAAGATTTCACCACTAGATGGCTGGCACTGTGTGGTCTGGTTTGAGTGAGGGCCAGTGATACACTGCACAGCATGGTGGCAGGATGCCAGACAAACATGGCGCCAATCTAAGTGGGTATTAAAAGGTGTAAATGAAATACAAATTTCTCGAACTCCGATTTTCATAACAATTGGTATGATAGTTAGTGTATTTTTGGCTAGTGTTTAAATCAGCGTTTTTTTTTTTTTTTATTATTGGCTGAAAGTTTTTTGTACCACTAGGAGGCATTATTATACATCGATCAATCGTCTGCACCACTTATCTTCAGTACGGTTGCGGGGGTGGTGGAGCCCATCCCAGCTATCTTTGGGCAGTGGACACCCTGAACCAATTGCCAGCCAATCACAGGGCACACAGAGACAGACAACTCACTCGCTCATCCACACCGGGGGACGATTTGGACCCGCCAATTAACCTGACATGCATGTTTTTAGAATGTGGGAGGAAACGGGAGTGCCCGAAGGAAACCCACGCAAGCACGGGGAGAACATGCAAAGTCCACACAGGAAGGTTTGATCCCATGACCTTACAACTGTGCCACACATGTGCTAACCATTGCGCTGCCGTGCTGCTATACCACTAAACACTCTCCCTTTAAAAAAATGTAAAAAATACACAATTATTCAAGCTTTGCTGCCTGTGTAATGGATCATGCAAAGAGCACTTTCTTTCAGGTCAGGCCACTGAAGTGTACTATTCAGGGTAGTGTAAAATAAAATTCAAGGTTGTGGCCAAAATCCATTATTTTCCGTTGACTATTGCTCGGAGCAGGAGCCGACAGATGGCATTTTTTTTTTCCAGTTCCAGCCACTAATGTTTGCTATTGTTGCCAAGTTAAAATGAAAAAAATGAAACGCACTATTTTGACTGCAATCAATTATCCCCAGTTGACTATTGACTATTGAGAACAGGGGATGCGAGAGCAAATTTGTGTCATACTTTCTGGCTCTCTTTCTCCTATTCATTTGCCTAAAATGAAGAGCACCCATGCGGCCATGATCCATTATGCCTAGTCAACTATTGCTGAGAGCGTGGGGCCAGCAAAGCGCATTTTTATTTCGGTTCAGGCCGTTGAAGCTTATCATTGTGGCCCAATTAAAATAAACTGCACCTTTTTGACCGCGATCTGTTATCTCTAGTTGAATGTTGCTGAGACTGGGGGCCAAAGTGAAAGCAAAATTGTGTCACAACTGGCAGCTCGAATTTCTGCCTATTATTAAAACTTGCTTTGTGTTAAAATAAAAAGAAGATGTCCTGTTAAACATCTAAATGTTTCACATTTAATTATTTTTACATCGTAAATATACCACGTAATTTGTGGTATATTTTTAATGCCCAATCGGGAAACACTTGTTTTTTGACTCCAGCGATGATGAAGAAAAGGATAAAGACTATTTAGATTGAACCTTTAAAACTAACTATTAAAAGAAGTAATTGTTTATTTTTTTATAATTTCTTGAAAACTAAAATTAATAAGCATCTAATTAATATTAAAACAGTTTTTTGGTGATTGTCTTATACCGTGTTTTATGTACTGTACCATATTTTCCAGACTTTAGGGCGCACCTAAAAACCTCAAATTTGCCAGAAATGTGAACGTGCACCCTTTAATCCAGAAATGTTGGTACTTATTTTTCTATTTTTAGTAATTTCATTTTACTTTTGACGTCTAAACAAAAGATCTCTTTAGGGTACATTTGTGTGAATCAAACCAAACTAGACCCTGACAGTCTCCTTGTTTATGGAGCTAATGTGGACTTTGACCTCATTTCCAATTCAATCGAAAACAAACCACAAGGGGGCACTTTTGATTCCAGCATTTCAACAGCATTAAGCCAGCTCACCACTCACTTATTAGTGCTGTGAAATTTGTCAAGCGGGTACACTACAGTGTCCGCCGCTCACTGTGATCAAGAAAACTGTCACTTGGCATTGATTCGCCTTCTGTTCTGATCGGACGAAATAACCGCAACCCTTCAGGGGACCAGATTGGGATGCGGTAATCTTCATTTGGAGCCACTGCAGCAGCCAAGAGCTAAGTATGATCCAAATCCGCTCTGCTGCCATAAAAAAAAAAAAAAAAAAAAATTCCAATGATATCTGTGGCCCAAAGTTGCCAGTAAGACCGACCGCCCTGCGTGCACCAGGCTGCCAAAGGAAAGGAGTACTTACGCCGTGCATGGCGTCCAGTAGCTTGGTGAGCTGGAAGAAGCGTTGCCAGGTCTGGCCTGAGTTGTTGGTGGCCTTGCCAACGGAGCGCCGGAGCTCCTTGATATAATTAACGCGCATCTCCTCAAACGCTGCCTGGCTCTTCAGACCCTCTTTGGGAACTGCAAAATAAAAAATTGCAGTCATCAGATGGAGGAAGAGGACTGGAGCAAGTAAAAGTACCATAGTCGGGTTTTAAGGTAAAAAACATGAGCCAGACCCATGAAACTACATTTCCCACAATGCCTGCATGCTACGATATTCGCAAAGTGATGGCTCAGTGCCAATGCAAAGCAGTATATCAGAAGCGATAAGGGGAATTGAGGAATTAACGTTTCTAAAAATATCTGAGAAGATTTTGTTATTTAGTTATTTGTTGATACCTCTACATACGACATTAATTTATCCCAGATCCTGCTCGTGTCTACAATTGCTGGTATCTTGAGCGAATTTTCCCAATACTGCATAATTGAAACCCACTTTGATTTGTTCTCCGCCTCTCAAAAGCATCCAAGTTAATCCTAAATAGCTATAAAACACGTCGTCTTTATCATTAAAAACACATTCAAATACATAAGTACATAAATAAGATAATAATTAAATGACTTGATAGCCCCAGTCTCTAGTGATAACGTCCGGAAATTATTGTATTTGGGATTTTTTTCATACAAATTCATACAAATATCTTTTACCTCGAACAGCTCGTTTCTAGATGTATCACTGTATTTAATTTACAATATTATAATATATATATATATATATATATATATATATATATATATATATATATATATATATATATATGTAAAACCCTGAATTTTCTTATTTTAAAATGTGTTTTATGCCAATGATAATTTAAAACGTATTATTGTTGTTGTTGATGTATTATTTCTACTTAGGTAAGAAAAACAATACCCACAATTAATAGATATTTCAGCTATTTCTTCTTATTGTAATTCTAAATAATATATTTTAAATTTGATTAAATAATTGTTTTTCAAAAAAATAGTGTTACAAAACAAAATAGCTTTTGTCATTTTCCAAGAGGAATAGGTTAGAAAAAAACTGAGCATTAGGGAAAATGAAAAAGAAAAGTGTTTCTTGATGAGACGAACCTAATTCCACCAAATGTTCCGATCCTCAAACCAACGTGAAATTAGGTCAACTATGAACATAAATACACAATGACGAAAAATAAACAATTATTTCTATTGTTTTATTTTAAGACTATTTAGCAAGGAAAATTTATTGGGAAAGTACACTGGTCCGAATAAATTTATAACTGCAGCATAATCGAAAATAAATGACAACTAGAAAATAGAGAAAGAGAAAAAAACATTCACTCTGGCAGGAATTTTCCTAACACACATTAATTTTACTGTCCATTTTTAAACGAATTATATCGGATATTTTGAATCAAACCAAACATGGTCAAATTGGTCAAGCACAAGCCCTCCAAAATTGTGAGTCATAAACGAAGCCAAAAAAATCATGGACTGCTTTCTGCTCAGTCTGGAGGACGTCCCCGCCTTGTGATATTGCAGCAGAGCCAACAACAGGATAAAGGACTTCTCTTACCCCCGCCACCACCTCTTTGAACTGCTGCCCTCCAGAAGGCGCTACAGAACCCTTAAAACGAAGACCAACAGGCTCAGAGACATTATCTTCACCCGGGCTATCACAACCCGAAACAAGCACACGAGACTGTGATTAAAAAATGCCCCATTTTCTGGACTATTAGGTGTACTAAAATGTCCAGAAATTTGAAAAGGCGCCTAAAAATCCGGTAAACCTTATATACCGGAATGTACGGTGGATACAATTGACAAAGCATGGTTACAATTTAGTGATATTGCATTCGATAACAGTTCTGCTTTTGAGAAACACATAGAGTGGGTATCGAGTGCCCTCTTGTGGTTAACATGGTCATTGTGTGTTGCTAAAATTAATTATAGTGGTGAAACCGAAACCAGAAGTCATAATATCCATTTATGTTCTATTAAATAAATTACTTGAATCTAAATGTGTTTATTTTTTTATACAACCCTACATCTGTAGTTTTAATCATATACGCCTTATAGTTCAGTGTGCCAACTATATGTAAAATACATCACAAAACATTATATTTTGGGAGTGCCCATTATAATCCAGTGCGCTCAATAGCATGGAAAGTACGGTATATCTTTGGGAAGCATATTTTTTTTCTCTCAATTTATTAGGTAGTTTCTGCCTCTTTCCGCAGGGTTGACTAAAACACCTGAGAGAGTGTGAAGAGGGGGTGCTTATTTCATGGCTGAAATGACGAGAATGTGCTAATACCAAAAAGATGTGTTTGGATCGCTTGTTGTTGTTGTTTTTTTCCTCCCTCCCTTTTTGCTGACCTACATAAACCCCGAATAGAAAGTGACTTGGCATTTAGGAAAGGGTACAGAGGATAGTGGATACCCGGGCCCCTTGGGTTGACCCCTCCTTCCTCAAAACAGGTCAGACTCAAGTCCTGTTGCTGCAGGTTAACAGTCTGTTTGGGGACCTTTATATGCTTCAAGCGTTATCTAAAACCTTATGTAGTTACCACTGGACGTTTTAAAAATGTGGGTTCAGTTTCTCCAGTCCGAAATAGAGAAGCAACTAGTGATCCAATTTCTCAGGGATTGTTGTAGTTGGATTATAGTAGAAATGTCAGCCATTTCATGCAAGAAACGTTATATGATATGTCTGTTTTCTCCCAAAATCACTGTGTTTTCTTGGAGACAGAACTGTGGTACCCCATTAGGACTAGTCTTTTTCAAAGTACTATAGACTGGACTCATGACCTGCGCTTGGACAATTTTGAGACATGGGAATCTCCTGGATAGGTCCTCCATAAACATTTAGAAAACTCTGATGATGGACACTATATCTTAAAAAAAAGAGAGAGTAAGAGGGTTAAATGTACAGACACTGCCCTACTTACAAAAAAGGTTCCGGAAGATTGTTAGTTGAATTTGTTTCTTATTTTGATTCAGTGCTATATTTTGTATGTTTAAGGTTTATATAAGTATGTTTAAGGCTTGTATAAGTAACCTGTAATGTTTTGTACTAAAAAAAATAAACATTTCATTAAATAATATGCTCTATAAAGATAAATAAAGTTAAGCTTACTTTTGGAAGATGACTTCTTCCTACACGGTACAAAGTGGCCCCCCCCCAAAAAAAAGCGGTCCAACCATTTGCTCAACGGCATCAAGCTTTCTTATTTCACTTTCATTTCAAAAGAAACGTCTCGCCTCTTCTTTAAACTTTACAACAACCATATTGAATGGATGCACAAGATATTAAACAATAAAAATGTTAGCATTCTTAGTGCGCTGGAGCTACAGTATATAATGTTCACACACGAACTAGGAAGAGGAAGCTGATTTTTTTTCTTCTGGGTGGATGCTGGGTGATGTCTAACAGCGCGACACGCCGGTAGCCGTGGAAAAAAGCACTACACTACTGTCCTGTACGTGGAAAAAGGTGGACGAAGTACAAAGTCTAACTTACAGCAATAGCCAGATATTTTTCGACATCCTGGAAAAAATGATCGTATTTACTGTTTTTTGTAAGTCCAATGGTCATAAGTAGAGGAGCGTCTGTAGAGGCAAGATCAGGCCGAGAAAATCCAGGCCTGAATTTTGTGTCGGTTTCAGGCCGGGCCTAAGATCTTATCTCTAGTTAAATGAGACTAATGAGTAAAGTGATGATTTTAGGTAACTTTTTAGCCTAACCACTATTTGTAATGCCTCTGTATTCGTAGTACATTTTGTTTGAGGTGGGATTTTTAAAAAATATATAATGGAAAATGGTTACAAACTCAATAAAAACTGAATTTAAAAAAAAGTAGAACAGCAGATCATTTGTGTTCATTTTAAGAGTATTGTTTTGCTCCAGAAATTAAAAAAAAAAAAAAAATATATATATATAGTAAAACAGGTTAAAGATATAGTAACATCCCAAATTGAAGGAAAATTTTGACCAAAATGAATAATCTGTATTACATTCTGAACCATGTGTGTAGTAATGCGACATATCAAGAAAGGTATTAAGAAAGTCCATGGAAACGCTATAAAACCCCTATTTATTTTTTTACATGATTCAAAGTAGAGGTGCCAGATGTATCTCTGAGGCTAGTATTGGTTTTTAGCCAGGCCTGGAGCAGGCTAACTGTGGAGAATAAATCGCCACAGAAACTGAGCTGAACTGAATTTAACCTGCTTTAAGGCAACCTATTTTAAGCTTAATTTAAACCGGCCTAACGCCTTATCTTGGTTTTGTGCAATACCCCCAGCATCCTTATCATTTCCTGTTCCATGATGACTCATCTCCAGTATAATGTGTGTGCAGAGGTGAGGCAAAAACGGCGACCTCCCTGATTCACCAAGCGGGGTCAACAGACCCCAGGGGCTGGGTCGGAACCCGAGCTCAAGGTCAGAGAGCATTAGCAGCTCCTCTCTGGCCCTCTCTTCTCCTCTCTCATCTGTTTTGTCCTATCTCCACCTTTCATGTCCTCTCTCGTCCTCTTTGTACTCTCTCCTCCTCTGATCGGCTTCAGCCCAAAGGCGCTGGTGTCCCGACGTGGCATTGGCGGGCTCTGACAACCACGTCGTAAACATTCTCTCCCCTCCTCGTAAGCCCCAAAAGGCCGCAACCAAGCGAGCTTTCCCAAAAAGTCGCCTAGGAGATGGCGCTCTCGCTTGTGAAAATGATTCACGGAGGCTTCCCCACGGCTTCCAAATGGCACAGTCGCATTTTACTGTTTTCTCGGAAGAATTGTTTTTTTTTAGCTAACACCAATAAACACAAACTTATTAAGGATAAGGAATTGTTATATACATAAAATTATACTGCGCTGTTTTTTTGGTTTTAAAACGCGACTTTTTAACTGTGACTCTGAGTGTGTCAAGGGCAATTTTTCATGGTGCACTTCAACACACCCTTGTACGAGCATGACCACGTATAAAGCCAAACAGATTTTCTGAAGTTGTTTTTTTCAGATGTATTTGATCAGATCCATTTACAATACCTTAGTTCTTCCCAAATTGTTATTTTAACTGTCTCTTCCAAATGACCTGTTTTGCAAGATTTCAGCCTCAATCTTAAGCAGAACACATTGTGGAAGTTATGTTAAAAAACAAAATAAACACCAAACTAACAAAAGTATATTTATTTGTCCTTATTAAATATCTCATCTCATCTCATCTCATTAGCTGCACCGCTTATCCTCAGTAGGTTCGCGGGGGTGCTGGAGCCCATCCCAGCAATCATTGGGAAGTGGGCAGGGGACACCCTGAACTGGTTGCCAGCCAATCACAGGGCCTTATTAAATATCATTCGTAAATATTTTGATTTTAGGTCTGCCTTCTCTGGTTAATTTTTTTGAAGTTTGTAATGTTTTTCGGTTATTTGTCCAATTATATTCATTGACAAATATTATTTAAAGGAACACTGTGTCTTATTTGACCACCGGATGTCACTGTATTGTGTAGTGGAACTTAAATTGAGTGCTAGAAATCACACGGAAGAATACAAACTAGTGACCATTTTCTTTCTCACTTTTTTGCCCAACCCTTGTAATAAATGAAAAGGTTTAAGGGGAAAAGAAATTAAAAAAGCTAAAAAAAGAACAAAAAAATAAAATGAAAGAAAAATGGAAAAAGGAAAAAAAAGATACAAATGAAATAAAAAAGGAAAACAAACATAAAAATCAAACGACAAAAAAAGAAAAAAGGGAAAACAAAACAACTAAAATAGAAAAAAGGAAAAAAAAAAGACAAAGGAAAGCGAAAAAAATATAGGAAAAAAGGGGAAAACTATTATTGTTTTTAAATAAAAAAAATACAATATATATATATATATTTTTAAAAATAAATAAACAAATAAAAAAAGGTTTTGTCTTATTGGGGTATGCTTAGCAGCAAGATGGCAGAAAATCCTGCCAGCTCCCTCTAGTTGAACTTCATTTTAGTCAAATGCAATACAATACATATGGTATTTTTCAAAATGCACGTTTATGTGATCATTTACCAGCTCAGTAGCCTAGATGGTAAGGCGCCCGCTTTGAGACTGGGAGGTTCGGGTTCGCGCCCCGGCCGAGTCATTCCTAAGACTTAAAAAGTGGTCGGCGGCGCCCTCTGTTGGCTGCGGCTGCATCGGCTCGCTACAACGGGTCAGGTGCAATCGACATTTCGTTCTGTGTACATTGTTACACAGAATGACAATACAAAGAAATTATTATTATTATATTATTATTATTATTTTCAAATATTATTTAAATCAATCTCGTCTTTTAAGTAAATACTACTAAGAAGAGCTATATAATTCAAAATTTCCCTTTAAAATAAACCTTTGATGAGTCAGGTTTTTTGTTTTGCATGACATCAATTCCATTCATAATCGTCCAGAATTGACAGATAATATCACATTTTATCTCGCCCATTCAATGATAATTGCCGAACATCAAATTTCAAACTATTGGTGGTGCATTAGGACCCGGGAGCTATTATGTGTGTCCAGTCAAGATAAAATAACAAAAAACAGAAGTAGAAAAAGAGGAAAAAAAAGGTAGGGCTTGGAGCACAGCCTAGCTCGGCGGGATTCGGTGGCCAAACTCCAGACGAGCAGTGAGCGCCGGAGAGGGAGGCCACGGCAACAGAAGGCCCGTGACCCCCCTTTGACTCTCCTTTTGTCTTTGTTTTTCAAACATGGCTTCCTTCTTCCCCTCGTCTGTTTGTCCTTAAATGCACTCTCTTTTTTGCTAATTCTAACTGCGTCTTATGTAATACACAGCAGTAAGTTTTAGGACTGCTACATCTGAATCTGCTTTTGACCAGGGGTCCTCCTTATGCTCTATTCAAACCATTTCATCGTTAAATGTTCCTCTACTAAACTTAACCAGGCTTTTTGTGTTTTTAGAATATCATTTTAAAAGTCATCTAAAATCTACTTGATTTCTTCAGTGTGAATGGCCGGCCATTTTTAGACTTTCAAGTAAAGTTGACATCATTCTATATAACAACAGATCATGGCTTTGCTACAATAAAGCAGAACCGTGATTGTTTGTTAGGTGAAACCTGAGCAACTCTGATGTCATCTTCATCCAATAGCTCTATCAAAATGGCCGCCTCCAGGGATGGATTAAAATGAAGAAAATTGCGCTTATTTCCTTGACATAATACAACTTGGGGAGGCTTTTACAACATACAATTGTTATGAAATCCTTTGGCTTGACGTCTGCTTTATGTAGTTTTTTCAGGTATTTAATGTTTTTGATTCCAGTGATTCTTTACTTTCAATTCTCTAATGGCGATACTTTCTTTCACATTTAATGTAAAAAGCATGAGTCATGCCCTGATTAGAACTCAAAGTCCCGTATTAAAATTTTACATAAAAATGTCAAGTCATTTTTATTTGTATAGCCCTTAATTATAAGGAGTCTCAAAGGGCTGTACAGACCACAGATTATTGCAAACCACAAACTATTATTACACCATCCACTGATCTAAAACCTACATTAGGGCAAGGAAAAACTCAATAACCTCAACATGAGGAAAATGAAGCGACCTTGAGAAGGGACCGCACATGAGGTAATCCCCCTTCCAGGATGACTAGGCTGCAATGGATGTTGCAATAACAAATAATAAACAGATATTGTCAACAAAAAATATAGATTATACTACAGCATATGATTTGATTTAAGTTAATAGAATAAATGAACACATGTGCCCTTTACGACGACTACTTATGGAAACATAACAAGGTTCTTCTTGTTTTGTGACCAATAAACTGACAGGCCAAGTATCACGATAACAAATCCTACATTTTTGAATAATAAATAAAGATAAGTTATTTGGATTTATTTGCTTTAGTTTTTCTTTGTCTTTAAGACAACAGCAGCCCAACAACAGTAAAAGAAAGGGTTTTTCGGCTTCCTCCACTTGCGAACCATTGGTTCATTGACATTTCAATTCTCTTGCAGCTGTTCGGCACCATGGCGGAAAATAACACGGAAAGCATTCAATGGAGGGTAAATGAGGTTTTGGATTTGAATAATATTTGGTGTGACAAAATTGTTCAAACTCCCCTACCACAGTAGCTTTCAAACTGCTAGATAAGATATGGCGTTAGCATCCATGAGTACTTCCCCAAACTATGGACGCACTGCGTGTGACAACACTTGTCCTCCTCTACTCAAGCTTACACTTGTAGCGTTCACACAGGAGATCGCATGCAAGTCACATTTAATTGAAAATATGAACAATCTCACAAAAACAGTGGATTTCACCTAAAAGTCAGTGCTGTCGCAGCAGAGCGTGCGCTAAATGACTCATTTACAACACTTTGTATTTCCAGGCGATCTCCCATCCGAGTAAAAACCAGGCCTGACCCTGCTTAGCTTCCCGAGATTGCGCGTTGTACATCTGTAAACAGGTCATACTTGCATACTTGTATGCTACAGTATTAATGAATTAATTTAAATCAAGAGTTTCAAGGGGCGGAGATGGGATTCTCCAGGATACAATTGAGTTAGCATCGACTTTTAAAATGTATAAAAACGTTTAGGCTGATATATTTCTGACAAACTACCTTAAAAGCCCCAGTGTGGAATATTTGACCACAAGATGGCACTGTCGTCCAATGCAAACGAAAACCAGTGCCACAGCATGCGAGAGGGCAGACACACATGGCGACAAACTAAGTAGGGATCCCACTATGTAAAACGAATTTCTCAACCAATGATTTATTTTATAAAAATTGACATTGGTATCATATTTCTTGTATTTTTGCCTAGTATTCAAATCATTGTTTGGTTTTGTTACTGAATGAAAGTTTTTCTACCACTACAAGGCACTAGATATAACACACTGTCCCTTTAAATGTAAATATAAAACTTAATTTATGACATTTCGTCTCTGTGCTAAATAGGTAAATGGGTAATCCCATTGAAATGCTAGGAGATTCGTTAAGGCTCATCATAACATAGTGTACACACATACTGTGGAACGGCATACTCACAGGTAAGATAACACTTCTCAAATAAAGAAATTCTTCTTAATCCTTCAAGAACGAGTGATATTAATAGAATTTATTAACAACTTTCAATTGTCTTCATCGTTTGTCAAAAAGTATGTTGGGTAGGTTTACTTTAACTGGATTACTTTCAATTACTTTTGGATTACTCCAATACCAAATATGCTAATAAAAGACAAAAGAGACTAAATATGAATAAAATCACTAAATTTTCTGCAGTCTTGGGGAGTAACGGAATACATGGAATGGCAAAAATGATGTTGGCAAGCTGTTTGGATCTCTTTTCATTTTATTTCTGTCGCATTTTATGTTAGTTTTGCCGGAGATCAAAGCCAGGAGAGAAAGCTCACCACGTGTTGTGAGTCATAATTTTATTCATATTTAGTTTCTT
The DNA here is from genome assembly GCF_059441175.1 of Urocampus carinirostris. Lineage (NCBI taxonomy): Eukaryota > Metazoa > Chordata > Actinopteri > Syngnathiformes > Syngnathidae > Urocampus > Urocampus carinirostris. Next base: position 23,372,651 of record NC_142356.1, read on the forward strand.
TTGTCTTTTACTAGCATATTTGGTATTGGAGTAATCCAAAAGTAATTGAAAGTAATCCAGTTAAAGTAACCCTACTCAACCCTGATCTTAATTTGTGTTAGGTTGGGAAATTGTTACGCTTGATTTATTGTTTACTAAAATACACTTTAGTGCATTTTCAAGTTTGTTTTCATGCGTATGTTTCAGTAAGGAAGTTTCTTTTATGCTACTTTTATCAGAGTAGTAGTTAACTTTTATTTAACATAACTATTTTTGACATCTCTGGGAATTCCAAATGCTAGATCAACAACTCTACTATTTTCATAATGCTGTAAAAACATATTGGTTGCTTTTCAAAGTGAATTCTTTTCTGATAGAAAAAAAGTTTTGGGAAAATATACCTCATATGCCTTTTTAGCCTGTGCCAACGTCTCCATCCGCCGTAAAAATGTCCACCAATTGGCACCGATGTCTCTCCAGCATGTAACCCCTTTGGAACCTCCCACCACCGCAGGCGTGTAAAATGCATGAAATGTGTTTCCTGCTGGGCTTTAAAAACTTTTCACAGCCTTTAATACAGAAATGTTCGGAATAACCTTCAAAGTTTAATATGTCAGTCTACAGATCTTTTTTTTTCTTCATCTGATTTTTCGTCTGTTTTTGCAACATGTCTGTCATGCCTGCATATGTGTAAGCTACCGTGTTACGAAACATCAGCATTTAGCAGCCAATGACATGCAGCTGGGACACACCCACCTGTCATCATGGACATAAGTATAAATTGAATTGTTATATTTATTCAGTGTTTAAGTTATTTCTCATTTAACATCACAATATCTGGATTTTCTTTTCACTGTAATTATGAATAATAATACAATTTTTATGTAATGTATTCTCAAGATGCAGGGAGCTACACATTTTTCTTACTCATTTAGTCGCATTAACATGACACATGACATTAGCACACAGTAAAATTTAAGTTGCATTATTTTCTCTGAAAGTTTGGCCGGGGTGCAACATATGCTTCAGTAAATGTATTACTGTGCTTAGCGTCTGCAGATGCAGAGTGAGGCAATTCTCTTACCTCATAGTAGAGGGTGATAGTGAGTCCAAATATTTTAATGCAGCACACACCTTAGCCTCAAACAATGTTGTTGCATGGACTTTTTTCAGTATGGAGGATTAAGTATCACTTGATGCTCTTATTCAAAAGGAGCACTGCATAAACTTAATCCATAAGTCAAGGTAAGAAAATAAAATATTTTTGCTACGCTACTGTTCATATATTGCTTTCTTGCTCTTCCAATCAAGGGATTATTAAGATTTAGGTTTACTTATTTGTAAATCCTACCAGAAATGAACCTCACCGCACATCACTGTTATCAGCAAAGATACTTTGAGCAGTCTTACTCACTGGTGCTGAGGAGCAGCAGAACCTTCATGGAGAGAAACTCATCATAGGTGAGCTGCAGCCGAACAAACTCCTGGCTCACCTGCCTCATTCCAAGACACAAGCTGTACATGGCGGACTGCTGCATCCGGTCCCTGAAAACCAGCAAGGAATGATAGTTGGTTATGCGATAGGAGACGTAAGGAGTACAGACGCTCCCCTACTTACGACCATTCGACTTACGTAAAACTGTAGATACAAAAGTTTTTTTCGGGATGTCGAAAAATATCCGGACATTGCCGTAAGTTAGATTTTGTATTGTGCACCTTTTTCCGACTACAGGACAGTACTGTAGTGCTTCTTTCCGCCGCTACCGGCGTGTAGCGGTGTGAGAGGTCACCCAGCATTCACCCCGAAGAAGAAATCCGCTTCGTCTTCCTAGTTCGTGTGTAAATATTCTATACTGTATCTCCAGCGCGCAAAGAACTTTTGACATTTTTATTGTTTAATATCTCGTGCATCCTTTCAATACGGTTGGTGTAAAGTGTAAAGAGCCCTTTCTTTTAAAATGAAAGTGGAATAAGAAAGCTTGATGCGGTTGAGAAAATGGTCGGAACACTTTTTTTCGGCCACTTTCTACCACGTAGGAGGAAGTCGCCTAACTCTTGAAGCGCATCTTCCATTAGTAAGTTAAAATCAACTTTATTTATCTAAAAAATATTTTTGTTTAAATCTTAGACAGACGGTGTATCTTGCGATTGTTTTACCTTGGTTAAAAAGGTTGAGAAACACTGAACTAAGTAGGTTTAAATCAATTCATAATTAATGCAGGGAAGCGTGCATGGGATAATTTGAGATGACTACACATTTAATGCAATAAAATGGGATTTTATCAAAACATTTATGATGTATCATTCTCAATCCATCCATCATGGCGTCTCCAATAAAAGGCTAGATCATGTAGTCTATCTAGCTACTGTAGATTTAAAAACAGGTCACAAAATAAACTTACATGTGACCTTACATATGATGTAATGCACCATTTATGGACCACATAAAAATAAAACGCAATATGAAAGCATTATACCATAACATTGGAATCCTAACGTCAAGATAATAAAATTCCATCTTTGTGCTGAGTAACTGCAGATGTTCTCTCCAGCTGTTTATTTTCACTCTCTAGAAGGAGCTGCTGCTTTTTAAAGCATTTTTCAACTCGGGATTGTTTCTACTTGTCTGAAAGTTGTTTTCCCTGGGCCGGAAGAAAGAAATCATCTCTGCATTTGCCATCAGGCAACTCGAGCAAGTCAGTGTCCAGCTGAAAAAACAATTAGTCCTTCTTTTTTTACCAGGGCAAGTGTGACATCAGCATCCTTTTTACAAAGGGGAACAAGAATCAGATTCAAGTTGCTAGTGATGAAAAACCGTGCACGCTAACAACATAAACAAGGATGTGGCTATGTTTTGCAAGGAAGTCGCTCGAAAGTGACTTTGATGTTTACAACCCAGCGTAAATTTATCTTGTGCAGTTTGTCACTCTCACTTGTTAGGCAGTATTTTCTAGGCAACAAGTCACATTTCGGAGTATCACACTAGATTGAAAGTGCAAAATATTATATAAAAAAACACCAAAAACAGGTGGCAATGTGGTGAATCCAATATTGTGGCATATGTATAACTATTAAAGTATAGACGCTCCCCTACTTACGACCATTTGACTTACATAAAACGGTAGATACGAACATTTTTTTGGGGATGTTTTTGTATTGTGTGCACCTTTTTTCGAGTGCAGGACATTACTTTAGTGCTTCTTTCCGCGACTACCGGCGTGCGGTGGCGCTGTGAGTGGTCACCCAGCATCCACCCCGAAGAAGAAATCGGCTTCTACTTCCTAGTTCATGTGTAAACATACAGTACTACGTGTACTGTATCTCTAGCGCGCTAAAACTTTTTATTGTTTAATTTCTTGTGCATTCATTCAAGATGGTTTGTGTTCAACTGTAAAGAAGAGGTGAGCTGTTTCTTTTGAAAGTGGAATAAGAAAGCTTGTTGGTTGAGAAAACGGTCTGAACACTTTTTTTCAGCCACTTTTTACCAAGGAGGAGGTCCTCTTGAAGAGCATCTTCCAAAAGTAAGTTAAACTCCACTTTATTTATCTTTATAGAGCATATTATTTTATGAAATGTTTAGTTTTAGTACAAAACATACAGGGTACATATGCAAGTCTTAAACATACTTATATAAACCTTAAACATACAAAGAATAGCACTGAAGCAACTTACGGACATTTTCAACTTACGAACGATGGTCGGTTCGTAAGTAGGGCAGTGTCTGTAATATAAATGCACCTCTGCTGGTTTCCTGACTACTTGAGTACACGGGAATTGCCTAAGAATTTATATTATATCCATACTATCTGTGAAAATAAGACCAATGATGTTATGATAAATGATCACTGATAAGATACACTGAGCTGCTGAGAATGAAAAATATGATAAAAAGGTTCAGAGCAGAAAATGAAGATTAGATTCACCCGGGCAAAAAGCCTCCAGCTTCTGCAGAGAGGAAGCTATTTCTTGGTGTAGAAGAAGATGCTGGTTATAGATATAGAACAGGGGTGTCCAAACATTTTGCTCTGTAATGTATTTTTGTAGGGGTACGTCTTTCCCCAGTAATATGTATTGCCCTCTGATTAAATTGTTTGCTATACTTAAAAAATATACTAGTTTAATGCTACTTTTAAACCAGTGACAGCACAGGAGGCAGGTTAGGCATCATGCAAATATACAATGAAAATGCATTAATTTGTTATGTATATTTATTGCTTGAGTAATTTCTCATTTTCTTTTTCAAAATTACTGAATGTTTAATTTCTTTTTTAAATTATTAATACAATTTGTATGAATTGTATTACTGTGCAGGGTGATAATGAGACTTAATTTGTAGCACACCTTAGCCCCAAACACTAGATTTATTGATGTCAGCAAGCTAACTGCAAGTCAAGCTATCCGGTATTTTTTTTTTCATTACATTAACTTTTTTCATAACGGAGGATTACCTATACATTGATGCTTTTATTCTGAAGGTGCAACACATAGACTTCATTCATAAGTCAAGTAAAGTGCACAGATTCACTGGTAGGCGGTGGTTGAATGGACTAAAAATCCTGAGGCCATCTGGTGCCATCCCTATAGGTGCGGCTAAGCCTCCCTCAGGTCCCCCTCCTCTTTTGGTTAGTATTTGATTTATATGACTATTCATTTTGTTTTTATTGTATTTTAACAATTGTGTGTGTCTGTGTATTTGGTGTTTTGAGTTGACAGCCGTGTGTTACAGTGTTTCTACCATGTATGCTAATATGTACTGTATTTTCTAAGTCTGTTGACACTCTTTGGAGAGCAAAAGAGAAAAACCCAAATGCCTAGAATGTGCTGGCTGCATTGTTTTTTGTGAGGGGACATACTCATTGAAGATAAGGTCAGGGGCGAAGTACAGCATCTGCCCGTTGGTGTGTTTGTAAGAGCGCCAGCCCAGACAGAAGGAGGACAGGCACATCCACGAATACTGGATCAGCGTAATTTGGTCCTCGATGGGCAGGCCTCGAAAACCTAGCGCGGGAAAAAAAAATTAAAGAGAAAATTCAGTCGACTGCAAAGGCTTGACACACATTTCTGGGTTTTGTCATTTAAGTGTATGTAGGTGGATGCAATCATGTGGCCAAATAATTAGAAATTATAAACCACGCTGGCCTTAAATCTAAGAAAAGTACCTGGCAACTGTAAACATACAGTAGCATTCAAATTTCCCCGAGCCTTCTTCATTTGTAGTGCGCGCGTTAAGGGCTAACACTGTGTCTTCCGCTAGCATGCAATAATCCCGGCGAGGATTCCAGTTATGATGCTTGGCCAGAAATAGAAGCAGGAATGGGAACGCTGCCAAACTTTCAATCAATGCCTGGCTACGAGCGCCACATAACAACTACACAAGCCAACTGAGGACAGACCAGCGACTTATTCACCGTCGGGCAATGCGACTATTTGCGGCCCTTGCTCCTTTTTAAACGTGTCGCTCTGTCGTGCCGGACGCGGTCTGGGTGCCTCTGCTTACGAGTTCACTTGGTTCTTTTTATTCGCTTGGAACTCAAAGCAATTCTCATATATATATATATATATATATATATATATATATATATATATATATATCTCATAATTGTTTTTGTTTCTTTGTTTTTTTATAGAAGTAACTTTTTGTTCCAGTTTGAAATGGAAATATTTTGTTTTGTTTTATTAATGGTAAACTGTAATATTTGACCACTAGATGATCCTGTATTGTTAAGTATATGACAAAATCTGGCACGCCACCTTCACCAGAGGGCATCAACCAGTAGGTGTAGAACTGGACAGAACTGCACCCAATTTCCCCACACCTGACCATTTGAAATCACTGTTCGGACAGCACATGGTGTCGGGTCATTGCCAGTTCCATGCCACTTCCATCCTGTCGTCTGTCGTCTGGGGCGGCAGTAGCTCAGGAGGTAGAGCGCTCGTCTTGGGATCAAGGGATCCCAGTTTGAATCCCGGCTTGTCCGTGTTACATGTCGAAGTGTCCTTGGGTAAGACACTGAACCCCTAATACCCCCAATAAGCAGGTTAGCGTCTTACATGGCTGCAATACAAGGCCGCTATTGGGAAATGTGAAGCACACTGTAAAGCGCTTTGGGAAGTCATTGACGTGAAAAGCGCTATATAAATGCAGATCATTTCATTTCATTTTTGGGGTTTCTGTTCATTTATTTCATTGCTAGTTGTTTAATACATGGTTCTCTTTTTAATTATTTTTTTTTAATTATAAATCCAATCCTTTGTTGAGCGTTCCTGCTTCCATTGCAGCTTCCCTGCATCTGGGTCCACGTCTGCAAACGTTGGAGTACAACCAAAAACGAGTGCTACGATGCACAAGGATATTTATGAACTAGGAGACTCAAAGTGACCATAAAGCACCATTTTCTTCAATTTTTCACAAGGTTTGGAGGTAGCAGCAAGATTGCGTACAATCATGTCAGCTCAATCTAGGTAGGCCACATGTTATGTAAAATATAAACATCTTTAAACCTACGAATATCTTAAAAATGGACGTTTGTATAATACTTCATGTATTTTTGCTTGTTTTTAAAATCCATTGTTTTTTAATTAATATTATATCACTAGGGGGAGCCAAATAAAAATGTCCCTCTAGGAATAGTCATCCTGATCTTTGTCAAGTTTTATACATATATTTTATACATGTAATTTGCTTCTCTCACAGCTTCATTGCAAAAGTAATCAAGATAAACATAATCTAAAAAAAGAAAAATGGGACAAATATAAATATCAATAGACTATACAGGCTACACAGGAAACATTAAATTGCATTTGAGATAAGTCAAAACATAAAAAAGAGATAGGAGAAAAAAATCCTAATCCAATCAGATCTGACAAACATGGATAGAGAAAAAAACTCTCTTGATTTCAATGACCTTTTTAGGTAGAAAGTGGTTCTTGGACAATAGAATTACTTAAAAAGTAACTGTAAACAACAAAGTAGTGATCATTAAAATGTCATCGTAAAGATTAATATGCGTAACGATCGACCTATATGTAAGCATCGACATTTTCAATGCACAAATGAAAATTGCTTTGGTTGTTTTTTTTTTCAAGTTTCTTAGTTTTTATACAATATGAACATTTCCGATTTTGCTCTGAACTAGCGTGTTAAACTACGGGCAGCTCACATGATTTGGTGGTAAAAAAATCCTTACTTAACCAAATGTTTAAAATAAGATAAGAATATAAGGGGAAAAAGTCATAACAAAACGGAAAGTTGAAAAACATTCCTTAAAAAACCTTTGAAAATTAAGTAATAATCCATAAATATGCTCTATGCAGCCCTAAAACACAATTTGTATTTCAATTTGCATTCTATTTTCAGTGAACATCAATTGATCAAAAACAACTAATAATGAAACCTTTTTAATTGTACTTTCCCGTCAAATAACATTAACACAATCAAAGCCAATCGGAAATATGTTATGCTAAAAATTTTGCTTATTACAATACAGCTTGATTTTCCTGTTTAATGGAAAGTGATTTAATATGTCTCTGACTTCCAAGCTAACTAGTTGATATTCCCCCACGGAACATCTTTATCTCATCTAACTGCACTTTAATGAGACGCATCAGAGCCAACATCTGGCCAGAGATGTGATGTAAATGCCTTCGCTCTTATAAATCCCCATTTCTATTTAATGCTCAAATAGGATTTCATTGGTAATCTCATTGGAAGATTTAGCCGATGGTTTCAAGGGCTCAAAGGAAGGAAAAGTGGGAAGCTTGACAGCGAGCGCGGGGATGAATAGCGTCTTCATTAAAATGTGGAATTGCATTACGAGAGAAGTTTCATTTGCATTTTATGAGACTGACATTTATGAGAAATTGGGAGTCGAGGATCATGAGGAGTGCTGTCGAAAGTTGAAACTGTAGACCTAACTGAGTTAGAATAGCGTTGACGTTTCTTTACCTTTTCAGATAAAATAGCTAACTCTTGAGTTGAATTCTTAAGATCGATATTAACTCAAAGAGTAAAAGCAACTTTAAACTGGAGGTAAGTTTATTGCTTTGATTAGGAGTTCAAGATTTAATGTTTGATTTCGAATGGCAAACTTTTGTTTTTGAGTAGCCATAAGCCATTAACTGAAGACTTAAGGTAGCTTAAAGCTTTGATTCTGGGTTAAACTTGTAGCTTTAAGTCAGAATTAAAGCTTACATTTATGTGTTAAAGTGACAAACTTTTGAGGTTAAGTAGCTTTAAAGCTATTTGAACCTAAAACCTCAGGCAGCTTTAAAACTTAAACTTAAACTTGTTTGAGTTAGAGTGGCAAACTTTTCAGTTTATGTAGCTGTATCAACTAAATGAAATGAAAATGATCTGCATTTATATAGCGCTTTTCACGTCAATGACTTCCCAAAGCGCTTTACAGTGTGCTTCACATTTTCCCAATAGCGGCCGTGCAGCGCTAACCTTCTTATTGGGGGTATTAGGGGTTCAGTGTCTTACCCAAGGACACTTCGACATGTAACACGGAGGAGCCGGGAATCGAACCTGCAATCTCTTGATCCCAAGACAAGCTCTCTACCTCCTGAGCCACTGCCGCCCTAAAGACTTAGCTTAAAGCTTTGATTCTGAGTAAAGCTTATAGCCTACATTTCTATCCTAAAGTGGCAAACTTTTGAGGTTAATTAGCTTTAAAGCTATTTGAACCTAAAATTTAAGGTAGCTTTAAAACTCAGAGTTTACGGCCTATTTTAAGAGATAAAGATTACGTGTTTGAGTTACAGTGAAAAACTTTTGAGTTTAAGTAGCTTTAAAGCTAATTCAACTTAAGAGTTAAGGTGGCTTTAAAGATTTAAAGCCTTTAATCAAGAGTTAAACCTATAATGTTTCAGTCAAAGTGGCAAGATTTTAAGTTTAAGTAGCTTAAAAGCTATTTTAAATCAAAACATAGACAGCTTCAAAACATTGACTTAATACATTGAAAGTTCAAGCTTCAATTTCTGAGTTAAATGATCCTTTTGAACCCAAGACTTTAGCTAGCTTTAAAGCATTAAAGCCGAGTTAGGTCTACAGATTAAAAAAGAGTTTAAGCTTCATTTTCTGAGTTAAAGTGGCAATTCTTTTAGTTTAAGTTGCTTTAAAGCCATTTTAACTCAAGACTTAAGGACGCTTTAATTAAGAGTTAGGTGTACAGCTATAATTAAGAAATAAAGGTTTAAATTTGAGGTAAATAACTTTTGAGTTGAATAAGTTTTAACACTTTGGGTTCAAAATATTTAGTTAACCTACTATTTACCTCAAGAATTACAGTTTTAATGTGAGGGCTCTAATTCTTAACTCTAAAATAAAATGAAAGAACTAATCAAAAGCCACATATACAGGACTGTCTCAGAAAGTTAGAATATCAGAATAAAGGTCCTTATTTTCTATCATGAAATTTAAAATTGTCATACATTCTTGATCAATCAGCTGAAATAGTATTTTATTGTTTCAATATTGCTGATAATAACGAACACTCATATATCCTATCTCATAACATTAAATTATCATCAAAAAGTATAAAAGTAGGCTATTCAACTAATCAGTGCTATTAAAATAATAAAATACAGTTAATTGATATTGAATATGAAAATGCCCTGAGGTAGCTCTCTTTATACTATATATCGCCACCCTGATTATAGCATGTTTTTAGATCAAAATGATACACACTAGAGTTGTTTTTATTTTATTTTTTTAATGAGAAAAAAAAACGTTCCTGGAAATAGCAACGAGGCCACACGTCAGCGCTAACCTGGAAGTACTTTGGCCCACTTGACCAGGCGCACCATCTGCTTGCCGGCCAGGCAGTTGAGGCTGGAGAGCAGGTGGTCGGTGGTGTCGGGCTGTGAGCTATCGTAGCCCGAATACACCTCCTCGGGTTCGATGAGCTCCAGTACGCTGCAGATGGACGGCGACAGAAAAGGTGCGACCACGCTAGTCCCACGGGACACTAGGGCGCCGTTGGCGGCGTTAGCGTTCAGCTCCTTCTCCGACGACAGGAAGTCACCGCCAGTCGCTGCCTGGGCGTCCTTGGCCGCTTGGGGGTCATCGCCGACGCTCTTTAACTTGCCCAACTTCTTGGATTTACGAGCTGTTGGCAAGAGCGCAGCGAATTTGCTTTAGCCGAGAAATTACATCAGGAAATAAACAAAAAAGGACTGCTTTGTAACAAATACAAGATGAAAGTGGGCTTAAGATTGAATTGTGTGGTACACCAGGGTCTACAAAAGTGACCAGAGTACTTATGCTCAACAAATTGTCTTCCTATTATCTTTTTTAAATATTTTTTGTTGTATTAGCTTTGTGAGTCCTCACCTCCAAGGTTCATCCCAGCCTGGAGGCACTTGCGTACGCGGCACGCCGGACAGTTTTTCCGTCGAATCTTATCGATGATGCAGTCGTTCCTCCCAGCGCAAAGGTAGTTGTGCTGACCTAATGGAAGCAAGGTAAAATGTATGTTTGAGGATTTTTACCGTTCTGGTGCATATTTGTCAAATTCTAGACCTGTGGGCTACATTCTTCAGCCTAAGAACGTCATGCATTAATGTATCATACACATGGTCAAGTCAAGTTTATTTGCATAGCTCTTAACCACAAAGGGCTGCACAGACCACAGACTATTGCAAACTACATACAATGAATACACACTGATCTAAAACCTACATGAGGTCAAGGAAAAACTAAAAAAAATCTCAACATGAGGAAAATGAAGAAACCTTGAGAAGGGTCATTGTGTATTTGTTATCAGTGTAATTTACTTTTCCTTGCGCTTTATTTTATTGTTGTTTAGTGAAGGATAGTAAATTGCTATTATGTTTTTCTAAAGTGATTTCAGCCCAACCTTTCCTATATATAAGCTATTGGTGGTGCCTGAAATACAACAGCTTCTGTAATGTCAATGTAATGTTTTTTATATCAAAGAAATTTGCCTTTTGTGCCTGTTGAAAATTAAGGGTTAGTGTAAGTGTTATGGTTTTCTGAAGATGATGGACCCACGTGGGGGAAGCAGAGACTGAAGCAGGGGTGCTCAAAACAAGGATGGTAATTATTAACAAAACCAGAAGTGTAGTGAACAATATTTTAATTCTTTGAACTCCTTTGGCAAGTCCCTCACTTCCATAATTGTGCATCGCTCCATTCCCAAATAATCTTCATTCAATGGAAAAAACAGAAAGTTATCCTTAAAGATATAAATAAAACCAATAAAGCACAATGAGGAAACCACTCTTTTGGTGTATTTGATGATGAATCGGACTTTTTTGCATTGTGTTCATAGTTTATATTGTCAATAAATAATTTCTATCATAGCCGGAAGTACTCAACACATTTGTCAATGCAATGCTTAGTTTGAGCCGAGAAAAAAATAAAACTCAATTTTATACAAAGTTTTAATTAAAAAAATTGTGGTGCGCGTTATACACGAACAATCGCATTACAAATGGCTATCGCATTAGCGGCGTTAGTTTAACAGAAAAACCTCGAAGAAGCAAAGCGGCGCGACAGTGATGCTAACGTGCCTCGCGTCTGGTCGTTAGTTACACTCGGTCGGCTCCCTCTTTTTGCTCTACCTCCTCTTACATTATTTCAGCCATTGCGCGCTTCTTCAGACTTTGAATCGCCTAACGCCTACACACTCATGCCCTTATAAGTACGTAGTCCATGTTGAAAAACAAATATACCACACACACGGAGACCTGTTTGAGTCTAGTGCATGACCTTGCTCCATATAGTGTGCATTGTGAGTTGGTGTTTTTGCTTTCGGAGTTGTTTTCACACGCGTGTTTTGCATCTAGCTTATAGTGTGTTGGTGTGCGCGTACGTATACCAAAAGCCAAGGAGGCGAGCTGCAAGAGGAGAGGCAGCAGCTGTAGCCCCGCTTCACTATTTCTGGCAAAGTCACATGACCGTTACATAAGCTCATTTTTCCCGCTCTAAAAAGCAGTAAACTGCCACACAAGAAACACATAGCAAGGCAGGAGCCCCCAACCCGCCCTTGCTCGCCCATGCACAACACAAACACACCCCGTTGCAACTCTTGACCATTTCCCCCACTGAGTTGGGTTAATTATTGTGAAGTTGTTGCAAGTGCATGTTAACAGTGGCCGGCAAGGCCTTCTCTGCTGGCATAAAAAATACCGGAATCGTCATAATATTGCTTCCTTTCATTGTTTTCTCTCTCGTTGCGCTGCCTTTACATGTATGCTTTCATATTTAAGCATTTAATCATTCACATTTCAGCCATTAGTTGTTGTTAGAATCAAAAATAGACCCAGAGGGTAAGACAAATCCTGAAAGCCGTGTATCCTAACAACAGTCTTCGAGAAAGTTGTTGGCTTAGCCAATGAGATTCCAATTTGGCGTCTGAGCGCCCACTAGATGGCGTTGGGAAACGTCACTGGTTTCAATAACTCTGATTGGCTAGGGGGGGTGGTAATCCACCAAATCGATTGTTCCAAGACAGTGTTCCTACAGCTAAAGTCAAGATTTTTTAATGCCTTTTGAAATCAAATTGAAGACCATCTCTCCATTATCTGCACTGCTTATCCTCAGTAGGGTCGCAGGGTGCTGAGCCCATCCCAGCAATCTTCGGGCAGTGGGCAGGGGACACCCTGACCTAGCACAAAATTGAAATGTATTTTATAAAAATATTTCCTAAAAAATTTATACATGAGTAATAAATAGTATTTAATTATTATTTCATAATAAATGATTTATTATTTAGGAATTAACCATAAAATAATCAGTAAAATCATCTGCCACCTATTATACCAGATGGTTTAGAGCAGTGTTTTCAAACCTTTTTGAGCCAGGGCATGTTTTTTACATTGGAAAGATTTTGCGGCACACCACCAGTTTTTACAGCACATACACTTGACCATGACATAATATTTGCAGAAAATGATTCATAAATGTTTTATAAAATTTTAAATTTTAAAAGGTGACATTGGATAATTTCTCACAGCACATCTGACGATCTCTCACGGCACACTAGTCGTGGCACAGTGATTGAAAATCACTGGTTTAGAGTATACTGATTTTTAAAAATTGGAATGTATTTATTCCTCAATTTATAAAAATAATTTCTTAAAATTGTAAGGATGAGTAATAAATAGTATTTAATTATTATTTAATAATAAATTACGAGAGATGTTACTTGCAATAAATTGTAAAATAATCAGTAAAATTCTCTGCCACCTATGACACCAGATAGTTTAGAGTATATTGATTTTTTTTAAATTGAAATGTATTAATTTCTCAATTCATAATAATAATTTCTTAAAATTGTAAAGATAAGTACAAAATAGTATTGAAATATTATTCAATACTAAATTAGGAGATGTGTTGCTTTTAATGAACCTGTCACGGTTGCTATGGCGCCCAATTGGCACCAGCTGCAGCTCGTTGAGGGATTGGCTTCCCTTCTATTTAAGCTCAGTGCTCTCACTCACCCTTTGTCAGTCTGTCACCTAACCTTTGCCCCGCAAGACGTGATTGTTGACTCTGTCCAGTTCCCTGCCTGTGTTTCCTGTCCGTTATTGCTCCCTTCTGTTTTGTCCTGTTTAATATCGATCTCCAGTTTCGTTCCTGTATAATTTGTCCTGTTCAATTTCGATATCCAGTTTTGATATCAATCTTGTCTTTCCCGTCCTGTCCGATGTTGCCCCATATGTCCGATATCTGCTCGGGCAATTGGTATCGATCTCGATAGCCTTTGGCTTCCTGTCATTCCACACCAGACTGCTACCTTACGCCTTCCGCCCAACAATCGCTGAATCACTGGCGTTTGGGTTATCATGCATGACTGCTCGATTTCCCATAAAATAAAAGCTTGTGTGATAAACGTCACGCGTTTGGGTTCATCTCCTGGTCTGGTTCTTGACAAAACCGTAAAATAATCAGCAACAGTTATAGTATATTGCTTTTTTTTTTAATTTCTTATTTTGGATTACGCAAATGGCCTCCTCTTGGCTATTACTGCATCCTGCTTAAATCATTCTTGAAGGGAAACACTCGCTTAATAAAAAACAAAAAAAAACATGTTGCACACTTGAAAGCAGAGCCAAACTGACAATTTGTTTTCAAAGCCTGGAGGAAACAACAAGAAGCATCTTCCCCCGACTCATGACGAAGCTCACGAGTCCTTACCAACGTTGTTGCGGCGCAGGTCACACATCGACAGCCGTGTGCTAAATTCCACGTCCAACTGATGACGGATTAACGACATTTCATCAAACTTTCGTGGAAAAAGAAAAGGTTTCGTCCACCCCGTGACGGCAGCGTTTCCGCAGTCAAAAACAAAGACATGCCGATGGACAGTTACATTGGGAGGTGTCAGGAGAAGTTACTTGTTGAAAAATATAACGGATATTAGAGTATTCCAGTAATGTAACTTGATTACTTTCAACTAGAGGTAAGATCGTAACCCGAGCCTGGCCCGGCCCGGCCCCGAATTTCAGGCCTTGTGAGGCCTGTGGCGTCACAAGACTTGAGTTTCAGGGGGGACATATCAAAAACATGGGAGGGCATTACATTTTCCCCCTTTTTTCCACTTCTTTTTTTTTAATTTATATCTTTTGTTCTTTTTTTCTCCCTTTTGTTTTTTTTGTTCTAAATTTTCCTTTTCTGTTTTAGTTTTTCTTTATCTATTTTTCCTTGCTTTTTCCTTTTTTTTTCTTGATCTTTTACTTATTTTCTTCCCAATTCGACCGTTTTATTTTTGTCTTTTTTTGATTATTGTTTCCTAACGTTTTATATCTGTCATCCTCACTTTGTGTTTTTCATCCTCCATTTTCCTTTTTCTGTTTTAGTTTTTATTTATTTTTCCCTAGCTTTCTTGATTTTTTTTCCTCATTTTGATCTCAATTTGAGATTTTTATTTTTGTCTTCCTTTGTTACTTATTCGTTTCTTGATGTTTCCTTTTCCTTATTCTTTTCCTGCTCTACCATTTTTTTCTTAACTTTTTACTTTAAAAAAAAGTTTTTTTTAAATCTATTTTCTTCATTTTTCCATTTTGTTTATTTAATGTTAACTTCTTTTTTCTTGCGTATGTTTTCCCATTTAAAGTAATTTTGTGCATAATGTTACATAATAATTGATAATATATGGATTACAGCAGCAAAAACTATCTAAGGAACAACTAGGGAGCCAAAACTGTTTTTTATTCAGCCGAGCCGAAAGGGACGCTTCTCTAAAGAGACAAAATTCCCATCATTAGTGTAGCATAGACTTTTTGTAGCATGGACTGTTTTCATAATGGAGGATGGCCTATCTATTGATGTTCTTGTTTTGTTGTTTGTTTTTTGTTGTTTTTTTTTTTTTTCAAAGGGAGCAGTAGGTTACATTTTATTGTGCCGAGTGTTTGGAGATGCAAAATGAGGCATGCGATTTTCTTGCCTCATGGCAGAGGGTGACAGTGAGACCAAGGATTTTGATATGGCGCACTCTTCAGCCCCAAACAATCAAATTAATCCATCAAGCTAACAGCAAGTCAAGTAATCCAGTAATTATTTTCTTAAGTTATAAGTTAAGGTAAACAAATCGCTTGAGGCAGTAGCCAACCTACAAAAAGAATGTGTGCTATGAATACTTCACATACTTTCATTAAAAAAATGTTTAAAGTTTTATTTCTGCTTGAGGAAATAGGCGTGAAGACAAGTTACGCTTGTTGCAGAAACTATTCTGCAAATGTAAAAATACATTATGAAATATAGTGCATGAACATAACCTTTGTTTTTATTTTGAAATTGTTCCCTTTGGCATGTAGTAATAGATGTGAGTTTGATTCATCATCTCAAAGTTGTTCTGTAGAAGCCAAGTTTTATTTTGCCGTCACTACCAGTCACTACCAACACACAACACTCATACTGAAATAATGAGTTATTGTTTATTAGGGATGCAAAATTAATACAAACCTTTGAGTTTGTTTCTATGGCTAGCATTTGCTAAACGAAGGCCCCTTGAATATTGTAGGTTGGTCAAAACATATTGGGTTTCTCTTCAGAGTTTAATCAATGGAAATGAGAGTGCAGGAACCGGGAGCATAAAAAAGTGGTGGTTCCATTGTTCCAGTTTTACTAAAACCATGCTTAAGCAAGTATTTTGTTTTAGGTGGTAAAACTGTTAGTGTTTTTTTTCGGTCCGGTGATTGCTGACCATTGGTTTACGTCGTTGTCACTATCAGCCAATAATGTTGCAGTTCTTTAATTTCTACACCCTTTCTTAACCAAGGAGATTCAGGAAAAATGAGTCAGATTTGTCATTTGTCATTCGGAGAGTCTTTTGTACAGTCCTCTCCACTTATCCTTGAAAGTTCAATTGATGTCCATCCATCCATTATTTGCACCACTTATCCTTAGTAGGGTTGCGGAGGTTCTGGAGCACATTCCAGCTATCTTTGTGCAGTGGGCAGGGGAAACCAGTCGCAGGGCACACAGAGAAAGAAAACTCACTCGCTCATTCACACTTATCGACATTTTGGACGGGTCAATTAACCTTATATGCATGTTTTTTGGAATGTAGGGAAAAAAACAGAATGCCCATAGGAAACCCACACGGGGAGAACATGCAAACTCCGCACAGGGAGGCTGTTAGCTGGATTTGATCTTATGAACTGTTCTGCGGACTCGCTAACCCCTTGGCTGCCGCGCTAATGTCCTATCTCTTTATTTTGAGTATCTACTATAGAACCTTATAACAATCTTTGATGCCAAGATATAATTAGTTAATTTCCTGCTGCACACTAGATACAATCTCACGGCACGTTAGTCTGCCCTGGCAGGCAGGTTGAAGAACACTGCTCCGACCAACTAAATACCTTCTGAAAATGTGGGTCACCCGCGCACTTACAGTAGCGCACACACTAGCTTGCGCGTGTGAGCGTCTGGAGCTTTCGCGATTACGACTTGTATGTTGCGAGACGTGTCGGAGAGATGGCTGCTCTCCAGCTCTTGTTACATAACCCCCTTTCACACACATACACACAACCTGAGCCATTCACTTGTGTGGGAGGCCCCATCCCCGGCAGTCAAACAACAAAAAAGCCATTGGACGCCCCAATGAAGCACGCCGGCGTCCTCGCTTGACCTTCCCTTTAGGCCAGCGGGAGACGTAAGCCGACTGGCAAGAGCGGGCTTTCTAACAAGGCAGTGGAGGCGCCGGCATTCGTAAATCTTCGGTTTCATTGGAGCGACTGGCGAAAAACAAGCCGGGCCGGCTAAAAGGGGAATATTGTTGCCCAGCGCCGACGTGCCAAGCTTCTGATGACACGCGAATAACGCCCTGGCGTCCCAACGCCGATGCGCCGAGCCGCATGGAGCTGTTTATTGGACGCAGCTGTTCTTTATTAAAAAATAAAAAGGGGAGCTCGGCCATTTTGTCCGTTCGTTAGACGTTTCAAGAAACAGAACGAACTTGGGGTGGAAAAGCTGCTTCAGTTGAAAATTGGCAACTCCCTGTTTCAACTCTTGGTGCCTAAATACACAGCCCCAAAATTTCCAGTTGAACTGAAAATAAGATGTTTACCGTATTTTGCGGACTACTAGTTTTGAAAGTACACCTTATATATAAAAGTGCTAAAAAGATACATAATGCTAATTATAAGTACCGTATATAAACTGCAGACTGCTGTCACAGTCTTGTTCCACGGACAGACTGAGGAGATAATTTCTTCCTCATGCCATGAGGCTCTTTAACTCTACCAAGGGGAGTAAAAGCCCACATTAAACCACACCCCCATATTGCATATTACCATATTTTTATTACAGTTTGTATTTTATGTAACACTATCTAAATACTCTATACCAACAAGTTACATTGGGTATTTATGTATTATATTCCTTTTACTTTATCATTGTTTTATTTTCAACACAAGAATACTGCTGGTAGTGTGAATTTCCCTACGGAGATGAATTAAGTATCTATCTATCTATCTATCTATAAACAAGAGAAAAAGGGCATACTATACATTTAATCTATATATATATATATATATATATATATATATATATATATATATATATATATATATAGCACGGCGGCGCAGTGGTACAGTTTTGAGGTCATCAGATCGAACATCCTGTGTGGAGTTTGCATGTTCTCCCCATGCTTGCGTGGGTTTCCTCCGGGCACTCCGGTTTCCACCCACATTCCAAAACCATGCATGTTAGGTTAATTGGCCGGTCCAAATTGTCCCTAGGTGTGAATGAGCGAGCAAATTGTATGTCCCTGTGAGCCCTGCGATTGGCTGGTAACCGGTTCAGGGTGGCCCCTGCCCACTGCCCGGAGAAGGTCGGGATGGGCTCCAGCACCCCCGCGACCCTACTGAGGATAAGCGGTGCAGATAATGGATATATATATATATGTATATATATACCGTATATGGGGAGCCCATCCCAACCATCTCCGGGCAGTGGGCAGTAGTTTTCTTTCCTTGTTCCTGACACTGTATGTTAAAAGTTAAGATTGTGCCAGATAAAATAAAATTGAATGCCTTTTAGTATTTTATCTGCATCAGAGTTAAGATCGTACCTAAAAAATCCAGCCCAACCCTACCAATTGACTTGATATGTAGTACTGAACCTGAAGCAAACTCAGAATTTTATATATTTTTTATGAGGAGTCGGGAGAAGAATAGGTAATTTATTATAACAAAGACTGTACAAACATTTACATCATTTACATGTTTGTGTCTAAAGAATTTAGATTAAATGAATCATTGATGGATTTTTTTAAAGTTGAGGAGAAATCTAGGCCATAAACCACAAAAGCGGTATGTCCTTAAGAATATAGCATGGCACTCTTTGAGAGAGAGAGCCAGTGAGACAAAGACAGTGGGTCGATAAATGACGGAGACTCAAAAGAGTCCTTTGAATTGACATTGAATTTAGTACAGTATCCACACATTGTTCTATTATGCAATTTTATAAAGAATAATTTATTCTTAAGAATTCAGAGAGAGAATAGCCTGGTCCGGCCCGAACGTAATGATTGACAGCTTAGGCTCAAACTCGGGCTCGGACTTAAGATCTTGCTTGTCATTTATTTTGTTGTTTATTAATTTTGTCATGTATTTTGTTATTTACTTTTTCACAGCAAAATGTGCCTGAGCTTTTCACCTTTATTGGTTCATCAGTGTTGAACAAACGGGTTATAGGTGAGAAAGCAGTTTGACCCGCCCCGCATTTGAATGACGTTTCGTGGGGACAAAATACACGACAAAGTACGTAACAAAATACACGACAAGACGCTGGTGACATGTGAATAACACACTCATGGAACTGTTCATTAGGTGCAACTGTTATTTATTAAAAAGATAAAAAGGGGAGCTCAGCCATTTTGGCCGTTTGCTAGCTTTTTTAAGAAACGTAACAAACTTGAGACGAAAAGCTGCTTCTTTTTACGAATTGGATAACTTCTTGTTTGCACTTAGTGCCCAAATAGGCAGGTTCCAACAATTTCCTGTTGATTGGAAAATCTGCCGACAAGGGTGTTCACTTTCCTTGGAATTTGCCAAAATGGCTGCCACAAACTCTAATGGCAATTTTCCTGTTTCGTTTCAGGCACTTTGTTGGACGCGGTCGCTGAATTACATGTGGATTGGTGAAACCCGCGACAGGCACTCATTTTTTTCCAAATTAGTAATCGCCAAAATGGTAGCTTTCAAACCAAAACAGAAATGTTCGCTTTTATGTTTATCTGCCCCGGGAACTTTCAAAGTATTAAAGTTACCAGTTTTAATACTTTCAATTTAAAATGACGGCTTCAAAACGCAAAAGTTAGCTTCCTGTTTTAAACCATTAAATCAACTCAAGTCATGTTTATTTGTATAGACTGTAATCAAAAGGAGTCTTAAAGGGCTGCACGGACCACAGACTATTGCACACTACAGACTATTATTACACAATCCCCTGATCCAAAACCTTCATGAGGGCGAGGAAAAACTCAAAAACCTCAGATGAAAAAAATGAACATGAGGTAATCCCCCTTCCTGGATGGGCAGGCTTCAATGGATGTTGCATTATCAAACTTAAAAATAAAAGTGAAATATAAACTAATAAAAGTATAAAATAAAATAAAACAAAAAGGATGACCAGGTTGGAATGGAAGTGTGTTTTAGGCCTGGATTTATAACGGTTCTATTTATAGTCCATCTTACTAACACCAGTAAAGAAATGCTAATGCATTTAGGCCAGGAGTGCAACGTTGTGTTTCCACCACTAGCGGCCGGAGCATATTTCTGCTTTTAAGACTGGTAAGAACAAGTAATTGGTTTTGTTTTTCCCGTGTCTCTTAGCCAACACGATACAGCCAAATACGCAAGCGGGTGTGACGTCTGCATTCTACCATTTCCTGGATATTTTCTTGAGGGTGTAGTTTGCGCAAGTTATGAAAAAAACTACAAATGAACAATGACGTCAACAAGTACTTTTAAGACAATTGTTTATAAGGTTCACTTCTCCAGAACAGAATGAACGAATAATCATCACTTGATTACCAAGGTTAGAACTGTGACCACGTCACATGGCTGATGGTAAATACATCCGTATCTTTTCTGTATGCAGTGACTTTAAAAGAGAACTCAAACCATGTGTTGAAATCATTATTCACAACAAAAAATGATGGTCAAAATTAACCTCAGCGATCTAAAGGAGGGGTCTCAATGGTATTTCACCATGACTAGGGTCAGGATGAAGTTGGGTCAAATCGGGTTTTTCACTGAAATGTTCTGCTAAAAACATTCCGCTTATCTTAAATATCCTTTTTTTGATTCCCTAAACAAAATAAGATCTGAAAAAAATAAAAAACATTAACAATAAATGTAAAAATAATCAACCCATCAATCATAAATTAATCCCTTAAGAAATGAAATGTTCTGCATTTATATAGCGCTTTTCAGGTCAATAACTTCCCAAAGCGCTTTACAATGTGCTCCACATTTCCCAATGGCGGCCTTGCAGCCATGTAAGGCGCTAACCTGCTTATTGGGGGTATTAAGGGTTCAGTGCCTTACCCAAGGACACTTCGACATGTAACACGTACGAGCCGGGATTCAAACTGGGATCCCTTGATCCCAAGACGAGCGCTCTACCTCCTGAGCTACTGCCGCCCCTACCCTTATCTGCGAGAGCTGCATAAAGGGAAATTAAATGTTTGTCATATTACTGTTTTAGGTACAGGAAAAAACAAGGACCTGGCAAAAGGCTGGGCAGAAAACCAAAAACAAGAAAAATTGTGCTTTATGGTCACTTAAGTGTTCCCAGAGATCAGGGGTCTCCAACATGTTGCCCACGGCCTCTAGGTAGCCCCCTAAGACCCCTGAGTCGCCAGCGGACTGGTTCTAAAAATATGAGTTATTTCTCGGAAACAATGACATATGAAAAGGCATTCGATTTTATTTCATTAGCATATATTTTTTTAGATAATATTGAATTCCTTTTCATATATTTCATGAATCACTTTTGGGGTCACGACCCCGATTCGATTTCCATTGCCTAAAATGTCCGGAAATTTGGACCAGAGATCTTGATTGATTGATCAATCATTGTACAAGTATTTTGGAATGCCATAATACCACGTGTAGTAGCACATATGTATAAATACTGTTCGCATTTCTATGTTTCTTCTAATACCCCAACGCATCGGGTTGTTAGGCATACTTTCAGATTACTGGTCAATTTGGGGTTTTTCGGTGAGTCTTACAGTCCTGAAAATACATATTTAGCTTTCATATCTCTTTGAGTCAAAAGGTTCCTGACCCCAGCCTTAAACACTGCTTAAATTTGTGATTATGAGCCCTCACGTTGCAACCCATCAATGCAGGAAGTAGCGAAAGAAATCTAAATGAGGGTCAGGCTCTTCTCTTTCCATTGCCTCGCTGCCACCGTTCAGTCGTTCATCTCCATTGCCCACTTGGAGAAGGAAATAGTGCGATAAAAAAGTGTGGGCGGGGGGAGTGGGGGGGTCATTGGGGCGGGTGTCATGATGCTGACGCATCACTTTCCATCTCTCTCTATTCCCCCCTTCTCGTTATCTGTCTGACTTTTGCTTTGTCCTTCCTCCTCGCTGCATGGCCGTCCTCTGTCTCTCCTCGCCTGTTCGCGTCGCTTCCTCTCTTCCCACTTCCACGGGACGGGTCAGTTGCGATTGCTGCCGACCTTGGTGCGTTTTACGCCGGGGAGCGATCCGTTTGTTGTTGTTATTTCAGGACGGGCAAGATGAGCACGATGTTGGACATCATTTTGGTCCCCCTGGCGACGGCTTGTAAACAACATCAGGCTTAAATCGAGATTTGATTTGGAAAGGGCGCGATTGCTCTTATCGAAATTGTTAGGAAAACACCCCGTGGCGCTTTTGAGGAAACAGGCTGCGAACAGCGGCTTTTCTTTTATCAAATCAAAAAAATAACAACAATGATATTGAGATAAAAGATTAAACCTCCCCATTAGGGTTGGGCAGATCGATCCAAACATCAATAATTATCGATACTAAGCAAGTACTTAAAAAGGATGGGTACTATTGTCTTGGGATCGATGCTTAACTCCTCCACCAATTTCCTCCTAAATCCTTCAAAGCTTCTCTATGTCAAGTGCACAGCCGTTATATCTCACCCAGCGCCCTTTGCCGTTTTGCAAGTTTATGCCAGAGTGTTTCACCAACAGGCACATTTTTAGCACCCCTTCCTACCTGGCCTGCTGCTTCATCAATGCCACCAACTCCTACCAAAAGTTTAAAAAAATAGGGCCAGTGAAAGACAATTGATACTTTTTTCCATTTAAAAGTACTTCAGTTGTCTTGTTGACATTAGTATACTGTGATTGTATTTTCGGTATACATCTGCTTTTTTAGTTGGACTCTCTCATAAAACTTTTCTGCTGTGTTTATTGAAATTCTATACTTAATAAGGAGGGAAAGGTTCAACTGTTTAAATACCATGACATTTTCAAGCAAAAGTATTTGTATCAGTTCTGCATTGTTCGATACTACCCTGTATTTACTTACAAAATTCCTAGCATTGCCCACCCCTACTACCGATAGGTGAGGGATGGGCAAACTACAGCCTGCTAGACACATACATCCAAGTCTTTTTCATCCGACTCACTGAATCAAAAGTACAGCGATCCCTCGCTAAAAACATGTTTTTTGGGGTTTGTTCTTTGGTTTTTAATATAACCCCCGTGATAAACGAGGCATCACTGTACTACCATTAAAAAGAGTTGTCCCTTTTATGGCCGATTTCGCCTCAAGCATTTTTTCTTACAAAACATTCGAGGTACGATGCCAGCATTCAATGTATATTGTCAAAAGTGCTGAAAGGGGGCAGAAAGTGAAGTATAAATAAATGAACAAATGATAAAGGGCATATTATACATTTATAATATATAATAATAGTATAATATAATGCAATTACTTTGCTTTACATTCTAAGAAAAAACAATTTAATGATCTATTAACAAAAAGTTTATGTTGTTTTTAATATTGGACACCTTCAAATGCCAGTTCATTATGACTATTATACCTTATCGCTCATTTTGAATGTTAAGGTCATGCTCCGCAGACTCATCTCTAAAATATCGGAACGCGTCATCCCAGAGTCACAGTGTGGTTTTCGAAAGGACAGAGGAACAGTCGACATGATCTTTGTGACACGTCAGCTCCAAGAGAAATGCCGGGAGCAGCACAAGGACTTGTTCATCGCCTTTGTCGATCTTTCAAAGGCATTTGACACAGTGAACAGGGACCTACTGTGGCAAGTCCTGAAGAGATTTGGGTGTCCACCCAAGTTTCTCACCATTCTTGCACAGTTCCATTCAGGGATGACGGCCAGAGTGGTAGTTGGAAGACACAGCTCAGAGCCCTTTGGCGTCGAAACTGGAGTGAGGCAAGGCTGTGTGCTGGCTCCAGTTCTCTTCAACATCTTCCTCGTCTGTGTTACAACACTGCTACGTAGAAGGATGGAGGAGCAGGCTGGAGTTACCATCAACTTCAGGGCTGATGGTAACCTGTTTAACATCAGGAGGCTACAGGCAACTACCAAACTGACTTCAGAGACCATCATTGAGCTACAGTATGCTGATGACTGTGCCCTGGTTGCCCATACACCGGAGGCTCTGCAAAACATTCTCTCGGCAGCTGTAACTGCATACACCAGAATGGGACTGACGATCAACACCCAGAAGACAGAGGTACTCTGTCAGTCCAGTGCTGACCTCTTACCAAACCCAATAACCCTCACAGCAGCAGGGCAACACCTGCTCATGGTGCCCACCTTTAAATATCTGGGGAGCATAGTGTCTGACACCTGCTCATTGGATGATGAGATCCAGAGCCGTCTCAAGCAAGCATCAGCATCTTTCGGTCGACTAAGGATAAGGGTCTTTCAAAACAACAACCTTAGACTCCACACCAAAATGCTGGTCTACAGAGCTGTATGCATCACGACATTACTGTATGGATGTGAGGCATGGACTATATACAGCCGCCATCTGAAGAGCCTCGAGACCTTCCATGTAAGATGTCTTCAGAAGATCCTTGGCATCACATGGAGGGACAGAGTGCCGCACACAGAGGTGGAATCCATTATGGCCCAACGCCAACTTAGGTGGCTGGGGCATGTTGTTCGAATGCCCAGCCACAGACTGCCACGCCGTATCCTCTATGGTCAGTTACATCTAGGCCAACGCAGTGCTGGTGGGCAGAAGAAGCGGTTCAAAGACCAAATGAAGAACATCCTGAAGAGATGTCGGATAAACCCCTCCTCACTGGAGGAACTTGCTTCCTGCCGAGACCTCTGGCGCTCCCACTGCTCACATGGAGTGGATTACATGGAGGAACAGCGCATGAAACACCGTGCAGCAAAGCGTGCAAAGAGACATGCTCGCCAGGCCACCCCTGCTCCCCCCAGCACCCCCTTCACATGCTCTGTCTGTAACCGCATCTGTGGATCCAGGATCGGACTCTTCAAACATCAGCAGACTCACAATTAAAAAAAGATGGTCATCATCGAATCGATGGACAACCCCAACTATACCTTATCGCTCATTTTGAATGTTAAGCACAGTTTACATCATTGTCACTAATAGCCGATGATGTTTTTGTTCTTTGATCCCACACCCTTCAGGGCAGATCTGCTTTTTGTAACCTAGAAGATTTAATAAAAAGGAAGGGATCAGGGAAGGGTGTTTAGAACAGATTTGGGATTTGGCATCGTGAGTGGTTTTTGAACAGTCCACTCCTGTTAATAGAGCAAGTTAAGAATGAATCCATGCGTTCTCTCCTTTTTTTTGATTGTCTAGTAAACTATAAACTTAGAAATTGATAAACAAATATAAACTCAAACACAACACGTAGGACAAGAATGATCTTCTTCTTAGTGTCGGGGTTATCCAATCGAGAAAATCAAACAAATCGATTTTTACCTCCTGGCATCACCCCTCCGCCAAATTGTATATCCTAATGCGGCCTGCACCTCCAAAAGTTCGCCCACCCCTGCCCGGGATCCTCAGGATGCTCTCGTTTTTTTTTGTTAGTTTAAACTTTTTCAATGAGACTGCGTTGGAAAAATGAAGAACCAGCCTCTTCCAGTCAACATCTTACCTTCTACGGCTCTTTTGAAGAAGACCTTGCAGCTGCCGCATGTCACAACTCCGTAGTGGCAGCCCGATGCTTCGTCCCCGCAAACTAGGCACACCTTGGCCGTGGAGGAAGGTTGCCTGAGCGGCGAGCTGCAAACATACAACACAAATGTGTGTCAATGACATTGCGGTCCTAGATGTACACGTACATGAAGTTTAAAAAAATGGAAATAAAGACAGCTGCTACCTGACCAGGCAGCATATGCCATGAATACAGTTCCTGTGATGTTCATTGATTGCGCTATTGTTCCGATGCACTTAGGCCGTTTACCATGCACTACCTTGTAAATAATTGCGCATATATATATATATATATATATATATATATATAAATATATATATATATATATATGCACCTTGTTCTAAAACCATTATTCAGGACAAAAATTGTGGTCAAAAGGAGCTTCAACACTCTTAAGTTATTGCGGGAGGGAGACAAAGTTTAAGTGGTACAGAGACCCCTCGCTACCTCACGCTTCAGTTATCGTCGGTTCACTCCTCCACTTGATTTTGAAATGAATTGATTTTGTCTTTGTTGTAATTGATATCATTTTATCATGCATTGTGTTCAGTAGGGACAGATTAGAGGGGGCGCTCTGTGTTGGATGGGTGTTATTGGCTGTGTGGGGGGTTTTGATAGGCTGGTGTGTGCTGTCAGTCAAGCAGCAGGCAGCCGCAGCACTAGCGCTAGCTTTGATCAGCTCGTTAGATTGAAAATGAATTCATCAATTAAACCGGACTCTGAGGAAAGTCAGAAGACTGCATCCAAATGGTGATCAGTAGTGTATGCTCCGGGTAATTTCATCTGGTTTCAGAAGGAACTCGAGTGGCATCTGGGAGAAGGCAAGAGCGGTGCTGCTGGTCCGGCCGACTGCTAAGGGCAAGGCTAACTACTCTCCAAAGCCCCCGCTGCGGACTCTGTATCTTACCAGCGCCAGGTCCATTAGCTATGAAATGGAGGACCTGGAGCTGTAATTTGTGGAAAACTGCTACACTCAGGGCGGTTTTATTTCAATCATTGCAGGAATCTGTCTCCATTCGAGGACAACCGATGCTCGCGGGCAATTAGCTGGCCGCTCTCTAAATTGTTTTCTTACACTGAAAGGAGAAGCGCTCAACTTTCGTTTTACTTCCGTATAATAGGAATGAAACCATTAATTTAACTGCAATTATGTGTCATGTGTTGTTATTTGTAGATATATTGATTTTTTGTTACAGTTGTATACTCTCAGTCAGTAATTTGGTCATCTCGAGGTAAGTTTAAACTTTTGGGTGCTTTTATGAAAGTGCGATGCTACTTCATGGATTTCCACTTTTTGCAAGTGGTTCTGGTCCCCATTAAATGTCAAAACCAAATGATCTCTCTATATTTATAGTAATATGGGACACAGGCTCTGGCATTGTTATTATTATTACATATTCTGTAAATGTGTTTTTTCAACATTCGCTCCTCATCCATCCTCTCCATGTGTCCAAACCAACCGAATACTCTCTTATCCACACGCTTGCTCAGTTCCACGACTACTCCAGTTCTGTCTCTCACAATTTCATCTCTCAATCCATGCTTGTCACTCCTAACATACTCCTCAAACACTTCATCTCAAAAACATTTTGTTTCCTTCTTAAATCTGCGTTCAGGCTCCAAGGTCTGCACCATACAACACAGTCGGCACAATCACACTCTCATACAGACCCCCCCCTTTTTTTTCCCTTTTATTTTCTTTGTTATTGTATGTGTTTGTCTTTGTTTGCTGTCGGTCACCCCTCTTGAGGGATCTGACCAAGGTAGATAGATAGATATGTATTTTTATATCAAATCACTAAACGTCTCATAGTGAAATAAAATGTGTTTTTGTCTGGAGAGCAAGATTAGTGGTTTATCTAAATTTTGTCTTAAAATATATGGTGTGGCTCTCTCAGAAAAAGATCAACATTTCTTGCCTTTATGGCCAAAGAAGTCGGAGAAGTTCCTGACCCATGGGTCAAGGTACTTAAGTGTAAAAGTGAAATACGGGTTTCGCCGAGTGCCTTATTAAAGGCATCATCTAATAAGCCATGCACACAAGGACACACACGCAACATGTAGACGTGTACACACTGAGAACACCCTGTATCAAAACATCCAAAGTGGCCTCAGCTCCTCTTTTTTTTCTGGACCAATTGCTTCTCTGCCATCTCAATCAATGAGATGCAACGTGATTGTCTGGTTAACATTCTGCTTCCACCCTTTATCAAGGCAGCTGCCAACCTCTCTCTCTTTTTCTTTCTTCCTCTCTTTCTCTCGCTCACATTTCCTTCAAGCTGGTAAGCGTTGCGACGTCGGCGGAGCACTCGGATGCAATCAGGAGCGCTGATCTAATTCCCCCTCGTCTGTCCAGACACACATTCAATTTGTTAGGACGCTTACAGGAGTCTCTAGCGAGGTGTTTGTCTGACTCCCTGGCAATGGGCCGGGTCATTCCTTGTACGTGCGCAAATCCGATCCTTGTCCAGCCATGTTTTTTTCAGCATATTAATCTACAGAACACACACTCGAGCGTACTCCGAGCCTTATCGCACAGTAGCGGGCTTTGATATTGCTATGACGAAAGGCTAACAAAGAAGAAGCAACACACCCACACAAAAGTTGCGCATCCCGACCATTGTTGGTAACGCGATACCGGAACACGATTACGGTTCTCGGTAAAGAGTACAGTAACACGTTATTAATAACAGTTTTAAACTCAACTGTCGTTACAACATGATTTGTTACTGCATTACAATTTATAAAAGGAGATCGATAACTATTGGGCTGCAACTATTGATTTTTCTAATATTATTTTTTTTTAGTTTTTTAGTTTTTTAAATAAATCAATCAATCGGTTTTTTGAAAAAACATATAATTTATGTCTTCCTCTTTATTCAAATACTGACGTATTGGACACAAAACAGCCAAACAATATATTGTATAAAAAAAATCCAAGTGTTTGTCAAGTAATTTAAGAACAAACAAAAATGCCTACAAATGTATGCTATACACCTGCAAATATGTAAATTACTTGTGTCAATAAATACGTTTTTTGGTTAAATCTTTGAATGTGCTAGACATTTTGAATGTGCAAATGATAAATAATTTTCTTGAGAATCTGGCCCTTTTGTTGAGGTAACAAATAATTATAGTTATTTTTATTTTTATTTTTATCTTATCAATTCATTTTCTGTGTTTCATTCGTAAACTAAATTTCCCTCGCTGTAATCGAATATGGTCACATGACGAGGCTGCTACGTTCGATTGGTTAAACATGGTAGAGCCTGGCGCAGTTCTGCGTCAAAAATGCGCCATCGCGGGGAGAGACAGACGCATACTCACGTTGAGGGGATTAATTAAGTAACAAAGTAAAGACTTCAATGTTGCCTAGTGTAGTGGAGTGAAAGTAGTTTTTTTCATCACAAATTTACTCAAGTAAAAGTAAAAGTATAAGGATTAAAAAATACTCCTAGGAGTACAAAATTTCCCAACACTTACTCAGGTAAATGTAACGGAGTAAATGTACTTTGTTACTACCCATCTCTGTTTCAGAAAAACGTGATAATTTTATGTGTCAGTAATCAGGAGGGGTAACAAATTTACTTTTTAAATGAGTAACTAGTAACTGTAACTTTTATTCAGTAACGCGCGCGACATTGGACCTGACTCATATTAAGTGCTACCCAGACTGCTGGTTCGGTAACAAGGTGACTTTCCCTCCCCCAAAGGAGTATATAGGTCACTCACAGCGCTCTTACGAAAGCGGAGCTGACAGGCCAGGCTGCAGTGACTGTTCGAAAAAAGAAAAAAAAAAACAGCCCCGAAACTAAACCAGCAGCTACCTGACTCGGCAGCTGGTGCATCCAAGTTCCTCGCAAGACAAGGGAGGATTAAGAACCCCCCAAAAAAAAACAAAAAAACGTCATAGCGACTATTAAAAGAATTTCTGCTACCCGACCAGGCAGATTCTTTCCTGAAAGAGAATTTCCGGGAATACACCACCAAAAATGATGAGCCAGGATGCAGTAACTATGCATCGTAGTAAAGCTTCAAATTCAAAACCCTAGGCTTCCCACTTGGCAATGTGTTGTGGGAGCTTAATGACAAAATAAGAAAGAGGATAAGGGTCTACTGAAAGTAAAGGTGGAAAAAACAACACAAAGGCAGGGATGGGTAGCCCCCACTTATATCACATTGCTACCCTATCAGGCAGCTGCTACCCCCTGGAGGATGTGTAGGTTTGCATATCTGGATTCAATGTGCAAGTGGAAAGAAAGAACCCCAAAAAACTGTAGACTAGGGTAGGCATGTCAAGCAAATCGCCAGATCCAGCCAGTTGGATAATATAATCCGTCCCATAGAAAAAGCAAGTCTCTAGCTCATTTCTATAAGAAATTAAGATTTTTTTGAATAAATACTAACTAAATGCGCCAATGAAAGGTGTGAAAGAGCTGAGGTCCAGGATGTTTTTATGTTAAAGACAATATTCTGCAGTAATTTCTCATCTTTAGTCGACCAAGCCTAGTCGTTTGATCTGATGTTAATGCTCATTCCCTACTAAAATTTGTATTTTGTTTTCATTTGTATTTCAAAGCGGTTGAGGCAAACATATTTTTATTCATAGGTAGTTTCGGTAGTTTCATTTTTTTCACTGATCCCGCCCACCTGAGAACATAAAGTCTGGCATGCCTGGGCAGCTAGTAAATCAATACTGCTAAATAGGGGTGAGATCTTACGCCTGAAGCCTGAACCCAGGCCTAAAATCAAAGTCTTATAGGACGCCATCTATATCTGTACTGACTTTCTCCGGCCACTACTTGGCAGTTACGCAACTCTTTAGGACAAATTCATATTGAGCCAGAAAAACGTAGCTGAAAGAAGAAATAAAGAAAAATAGGTTATGACAAATTTAAAAAAAAAACATAAAAAAGTCATGCTGTAAATCAGGGATATCTTAGCCTAGCTTAGATGGTTCATGGTAAAAAAAAACCCACAGGGGCTGGATTAGTAGAGAAAGAGAAAAAGAGAAAGAAAGAGAGAGCGAGCAAAAGAAAAAGAAAGAGAGAGTGAAATAGAGAAAGAGGGAAGGAAAGAAAGAGAGGGAGTAATTAATAGAGGAACAAAGAGAAAGAGAAATCGAGAGAGAGACGAAGAGAGAAATAAAGAGAGTGAGATGGAGAGAAAGAAAGCAAAGAAAAAGAGAAAGAGAGTGAAAGGGAGTGAAAGAGAAAAGAAAGGTTGAGAAGATAGAGAGGGCGAAAGAGACTGAGAGACAAACAGTAATGGGGAAATAGAGAGATAGAGAGAGAGTTAGGACAAAGAAAGAAAAAGAGAAAGAGAAAGAGACAGAAAGAAAGAGAACAAGACAGTAAGAGACAGAGAAAAGGGAACGAAAAAGAAAGACAAGAAAGGAACAAAAGGAAAAGCTTGAACTAGAGACAGATGGAGAGTGAAAGACACAAAAAAAAGATAATAGAGAAAGAGAGAGAGAGAGGGAGAAACAGTAATGGGGAAAGAGAGAGAGGGCGAGAGAGAGAGGGAGAGAGATGAAGAGATAGGACAAAGAGAGAGTTAAACAGAGAGAGAGACAGGGATATAGGGACAGAGATAGAGGGGAGAGAGATAGGACAGAGAAAGAAAAACAAAGATGGAGAAATGGACAAGAGGAAAAGATTGAGTAAGACAGACGGAGAGTGAAAGACAGTGAAAAAAAGATATCAGAGAGAGAGAGAGAAAAACAAAGAAAACAGAGAACAGAAAGGGAGAGAGTGAAAAAAAAGAAAATAACATGTAAGCAATTGACAAAAATGAATATGTTGTATTACCTTCTCGAACATCGTGACCACAAATGATAAAAAAAACTGTCAATTTACGAAACATGATAATTTAGCTTTAAAAAAAAGCGAGGGAAAAAAGACTGATGCTAGGAATATTTTTAATCATTTTTAAGGAAGGTGTGCCTTAAAAAAAAACACTGCTCTAGATGTTGAATTTGGAACCTCATAACTGTAAGACAGACCTAAATACTACACATTTGTAGTGCTTGACATTAACAATTCCAAAAATATAATTCATTATTCATGCCACATGTGACCGAAACACCTCGTAATGTAGTTAACTAGAACCAAGAGATCTTGATCCCGAGCCTCTCTTAACCGTGTATCCATTTCTGCCTTGTTTCGCTCAATGAGCCAAAATCAAAAGGTCTCTTTCTTCTCACCGCCGCTTGTTTTTCATTCCGCCTTATTTTCCCTTCCCTTGACTTTATTTTCTTCCTTCCCCGCAGAAAGCCCAGGGAGGCCACTTCATTGTTTTCTGCGTCCTTTCATCTCTTCAAGATAACACACAAAGTGAACTAACTGGTGTAACTCATGTTTATTTCCCTCGACCGGGGCGACTACACAAGTCCCCTAGTATTCTTTTGCTACTCGGAGCGGCGGGGCCGCTTAAACGCGGGATAATAATAGAAGCAAAGGCCTTTTTGTAACACAAGGATGTTATCCTCGAGCTTTTCCTCAAGTCATCCGAACGCTCCGAAGAAAAAAGAAAGGCTTGCAGCAGGGAAGTCCCAACAGTGATTCATCATATCTTCCACTTCATTATGAGCAGTACAGTGCAAGGCTTGGAATAAGCTTTTGGTGTCCCTGTTTGCAGAATGTGTTCTTTCGTGACAAAATGAAACCAATAAATAGCATAGTGAGTAAGAAAAGGGAGTTAGTTGAATGGACAGTCAGTTGAATGAACAAGTGACGTGCAAAGAGGTTCATGTCTGGTGAGGAACAGGGGGGTGCTGGAGCCCATCCCAGCGATCTTTTGGACAGTGGGCAGGGGACACCCTGAACTGGTTGCCAGCCAGTCGCAGGGCTCACGTAGACATACAACTCACTCATTCGCACATAGGGACAATTTGGACTAGTCAATTAACCTGACATGCATGTTTTGGGACTGTAGGAGGAAACCGGAGTGCCCAGAAGAAACCCACGCAGGCACAAGGAGCACATGAAAACTCCACACGGGGAGGCTAGGGTAGCCACCGTGCACAGGCAACTAATACACGACAAGTAATATCTATCATTAGGCGCACCTGGGATTCACACCAGGTATATTTTTAAAGAAAAAAAACATGTGTGCATGCATAAGCCGCACCTGACTATAAGCCGCAGGTGCCCAAATTGAAACATGAGATATTTACAGAGAAAAACTGTACAAAGGAAGAGTTTTATTAGTATACGGTACCATAACCCCTTAACGTTTGATAAACAAATGTGTCTGTGCGATGTCAGCAATCACTGAAAGTTGTCATTCCACATATCATTAGAAAGCTTAAACTTGAGGGATTAAAGAAATGATGACCATTCATACCATATATATACTCATCGGAGAAACATCACGATCAGTCTGAAACAAGATACCCAAAAACTACAAAGCCGAGGTAACTCGACATTATGACCCCTGGTTGTGTTTAACTTCTTTGGATGTCCGCGAAAATCCGCAGACTCAAACTGTGTAAAATACTTACTCCAAAACACAAGAAAATTAGCCGCATCATTGCATAAGCCGCAGGGTTCCAAGCTTGCGGCTTATAACCCGAATTTTATGGTATTTTGTCCAAACAAAATGTTATTCATTTGGATAGACAGACCAGTTACATGAGCTTATCACCTATTGGTTAATCAGTAACGAACAAATACTTTAGCTACAAAAGCAATCAACCAACAGGTGTAATGCTCAGCCAGTTTGACCCGCCTCCTCATTTGAATAGTAATTAGTTGTGACGAAATACATAACAAAATACTCGACAAAATACATACTAAAAATAAATGACTAAATGAAAGACAAAATAAATAAATATATGAATGAATTGCATGTGTGCCATATTTATGGGTATTAGTGGATTTGTTTAAGTGTTCATTTATTTATTTATAAGGCAGATACTGTCATGGTCGCCTTGGCGACCGGTCTGCCCCGCCCCCTGGGCACCAGCTGAAGCAGTTCAACTAATTGCGTGTCTGCTATTTAAGGCTGGATTGTGGGTTTTGCGGGTGCTGGCTCATTATATACACATTGTCCGTTCTGTTATGCCTTGTCCTGTTTAGTTGAGTTGGAAGAAGCCTGTGTTTGCACGTTTTTGTTAAAGCCTGTTTGTTCTGTCTTGTCCCTGAGTTATGGACAACTTTTATTTTGGTAAATAAAAGTTTTGGATCGTCACGCATTTGAGTTCTCCCTTCCTGCCTCCTGCCTCCGTTCTGGTCCGGTCACCCCTCACCCACCTTGTGACAGATACGTGTAGTTTAGGTATACACCCATTTCTACTTATGGCAGGATCCTACAAATACAACCTATTTAACGATCATTACCTCAAATAAGATTTATTTGACAAAAATCTCCAGCCACAATGTTCATCCATCACAATTAAATGCAAAGTTCACAAACAAAAAGTCCTAGCTGTGAGGGAAAGTTTCCAGGAAGGCGACTATATTGGTTGCCTTTTTGGATCTAAAATTCAGTTGTGTATGAATTCATTCTCATTCAATTGGATTTTTGCAGGTTTTGCAACGTGCTAGCGTAACAAATTCAAGTTGTTGTGCAAAACAACTGTAAGGACGCCTGTCTAATTGTGTGTACGTGC
Organism: Urocampus carinirostris; assembly: GCF_059441175.1. Classification (NCBI taxonomy): domain Eukaryota; kingdom Metazoa; phylum Chordata; class Actinopteri; order Syngnathiformes; family Syngnathidae; genus Urocampus; species Urocampus carinirostris. The sequence continues at coordinate 23,406,914 of NC_142356.1, forward strand.
ACTTCTTATGTTTGTTTACAGATGCGGCGGGCACACTAATGTGCTTATGTGAGTCAAAAGGGTTCTTGTGAACCACGTGAGTCCCGCTGACCCACGTCGCAACCTCACGGCTCATTATTGGCCGTAACAACGTTGTGTCGCTTGCGTTGCCAGCGTGACTTGCTGGGTATCCGTGCGCTGTGGATCCGACATTTTGTCTCACTCGGCCTTGGTGACCTACGCTATTGCAACCTTTTTAACGTCTGCTCTGTCATTTAGCTATAAGAAAACCAACACTGGATTGACTTAAAAGACACTAGGAAAAGGTTAATAAAACAAAGAGAAATGAATATGCTTGGTATAAAATATATGATACTGTTTATTAAGAAAATACAGCATACTCAACTACTTAGGGGCCGGTCACACAGCCGTTTGCGGCTGAATCACGGCCAGAAATTTCTGCCTGTGAGGCGGACGCTATTGGACGCTTTGTAACACGGGGTCGGAAGTTTTCCTGCCCAATTCTATAGAGCGCGTGTACACAGCCTTTCACGGGCGTATCGAGGCTGAACCACGGCCAGAAATATCTGGCCGTGAAGCAGACGCTGTAGGGCGCTGTTAGCTGCTTAGAGACCGCCATATAGACGAGATACAGCAGTGCTTTACTCGCGGTCGGAAATTCACACGCGGTTGGCCGCGCGAAAAAGTTTTGAGCTGCTCAAAACTTTGAGCACGTGTTAACCGCGGCAGCACACGAGGTAATGACGCGGAAATGACGGGCGTGGTTACACATGGGTAGGACGGGAAATTTCAGCAGGTAATCGTGGGTGGAGCATGGTAATAGCATGTTCTGCGCCTGTATCGCGGTGTTATTACGTGAAATTAGCGTGTTACGCGTGTGACGGTCAAACGCCTTTCTCCGCGTATATACAGCGCGATTTGCCGGATTTGGGCACAACACCGGCTCGGGAGCTTTTATACCCGTGGTCCACACGAGAAAATGACGCGGAAATGACGCGATGAGGAAGCGGAACAGTCGCCGGCGTCTGTTTTGCGGGCATACCACCGATGAACAGCGGGTTGGCCAATTTTGCGCATTTTCCATCGCGGGCAACCACGGGCAAAAAAAACCCGCAAAATTTTAGCCGTGATTCAGCCGCAAACGGCTGTGTGACCGGCCCCTTAGTTGCAAATAAAGGTTTTATTTCACTCCTGTAAAAAAGGAAAAACATTGGAATACTTCATAAATGAAAAGTCATAATCATAGGATAGATAGATAGATAGATAGATAGATAGATAGATAGATAGATAGATAGATAGATAGATAGATAGATAGATAGATAGATAGATAGATAGATAGATAGATAGATAGATAGATAGATAGATAGATAGATAGATAGATAGATAGATAGATAGATAGATAGATAGATAGATAGATAGATAGATAGATAGATAGATAGATAGATAGATAGACAGACAGACAGACAGACAGACAGACAGACAGACAGACAGACAGACAGACAGACAGACAGACAGACAGACAGACAGACAGACAGACAGACAGACAGACAGACAGACAGACAGACAGACAGACAGACAGACAGACAGACAGACAGACAGACAGACAGACAGACAGACAGACAGACAGACAGACAGACAGATAGATAGATAGATAGATAGATAGATAGATAGATAGATAGATAGATAGATAGATAGATAGATAGATAGATAGAGATAGATAGATAGATAGAGATAGATAGATAGATAGATAGATAGATAGATAGATAGATAGATAGATAGATAGATAGATAGATAGATAGATAGATAGATAGATAGATGCCTGTGTTTGCATGAGCGTCAATGACATTGCGGTCCTAGATGTACACGTACGTGAAACAGCCTGTTGAACATACATTACGTATGCACAAATATTTTTCAATTTCAAGTGTCTTAAAAGCCATCATGTCAACATAACGCTCTGGACTGACAAAAGCACCAAAAGGCAGAGGAAGATGCTTTCTAACGCCAAATAATCTTTTTATTTAGATTTGTATTTTAAATAAAAAGTTTTTTCTTCCCCAGTGCATTTCAATTCCTTTGTTTGAGTTACTCCGGCTGATTTTCGGTCGATGGCGGTGTACACCATGGACTTGCAATTTACATACAGTTTATACAAAAATAGAAAATCTCTTTCAGAATGGTAGCTTCATTTTCTACTTAAGTAGGGTGGAGAGTTACCTAAAAAAATAAGTATTTTTGAAGTCATATTTTCAGAAAAATTATACATAGTTACTGTAATATGGAACAAACATGGGAGATAAAGAGGTCTCATATGCCCACAACCCCTATTTCCCCACAATATTGGGTGCAAAACATCCTCATTCCCTTCACTCATCCTTGACTTTAAATTCTTGCTATTGAAAGAATTCCACAGCTGAACACTTGCATCTCAAACCGTATTTTTACTCTGCACACCTTCAAAGTGAAAGACGCAAAACCAAAGAGAGAGAAGGAGGAAGGAGAGAGTTTACATAAAACAGTCTGAACATTTGGGTTGAGCCCCGCCTGGCACGGGGAAAACGAAAGAGAATAAGGCCGTCTGAGAGCCTTTGGGATTTGGTTACCCTCGCCAAGGTGACCCTGGCATCGTGCCCGGCCGATCGGCACCTGCGCATACTGAAAGGAGAGACTTCCCCTCTGTGACTTTGCTACTTCCTTCCGCTTTCAAGGTGACGCCAACTTCCCCATTTGCATATTGTTTCATAGACTTACAAACATTTTGATAATAACAGTAGGTCAAAATTCAACCCCTGCCTTTAAATTAAAAGCAATTACCATACTCTCCACACTATAAAGTTAACCGAATTATAAGACACACCCCCTCAAAATAGTCTTTTGTCATAAACCTTTCATACATAAGGTGCACCGGAGTTTAGGGCGCATGCAATTGGGACTACAGTAGCAGCCACTGTGCATATTCATGTATAACCATTGGGCTCTTGCTGATTAAATTCACAAAATATTGTTTTCTTTGAGGATTGAACCCGGTTCGCAGCAATCAAAAAGGCTTTAGATTTTATCTCATTAAAAACACATTTCTACTCACGGAGCCGGAAACCCAGATTTGCATAGTGCATTCTGACATGTTAAACAGACTAAGAAGGTTCTCAGACCAGTGCATCAATAACATTGCGAAGGAAAGAAACAATAAACAGAAAGTATTTCAACAAAATTATATACAAGGTCTATAACGTTCGTATACAAATTTAACCAAGAGGTTAATGAAGCACAGGTGAAGAAATGGAGAGACAATAATATGCAAATCAGTGTTTCTGGCACCTTGAGTAAAAATGTATCATCTGTACCACACTAGGTCTAGTGGTAAAGTGTCAGCAGCCTCACCACCATGACCCAGGTTTTGAATCCTGGTTGCATACAGTGCATTGCGGTTTGATCAGGGATGAAATATGGAAGTACAGACGCTCCCGTACTTACGACCATTCGACTTAACGGTAGGTATGAAATTTTTTTCCGGGATGACGAAAAATATCCGGACATTGCTGTAAGTTAGATTTTTTTTATTGTGTGCACCTTTTTATGAGTACAGGACAGCACTGCCGTGCTTCTTTCTGGCGCTACCGGCGTTTAGCCCCAGCATCCACCCCGAAGAAGAAATCCGCTTCTCTTCCTAGCTCGTGTGTAAACATTCTATACTGTATCTCCAGAGCACTTATTCTATGAGACAGTAGTGGTAAGCGCCCTCTTCTATGCGGCAGCGTGTTGGGGAGGCAGCGTCAAGAAGAAGGATGCCTCTCGTCTCAATAAACTGGCTAGGAAAGCGAGCTCTGTTGTGGGCAAAGAGCTGGACAGCCTAACAACAGTAGCTGAGAGACGAGCACTGAAAAAGCTGAGGTCAATCATGGACAATCCATCGCATCCACTACACAGCATTATCTCCAGACAGAAGAGCAGTTTCAGCGACAGACTGCTGTCACTGTCTTGTACTACGGACAGACTGAAGAGATCTTTTCTTCCTCATGCCATGAGGCTCTTTAACTCCACCCGGCAGAGTAAAGGCCCACATTAAACCACACCACCTACATTGGATATTACCGAATCTTACTGCAATATGTATTCTGTGTAGCACTATTTAGTAACTCTATATAACACGCTACAGTGGGCATTTGCACGTCACACTGGGTATTTGTATATTGTATTCTTTTGGCTTTATTATTGAACTGTTCTCAGCTCAGGGATGCTGCTGGAAATGTGAATTTCCCTTAGGGGATGAATAAAGTATCTATCTATCTATCTATCTATCACTAAGAATTTTTTTATTGTTAAATATCTCATGCATCCATTCAATATGGTTGGTGTAAAGTGTAAAAAAGAGGCGAGTCGTTTTTTTTTTTTTCAAATAAAGTGGCATAAGAAAGCTTGATGCGGTTGAGAAAATGGTTGAATAACTATTTTTTTCGGCCACTTTATACCACGGAAGAGGAAGCCACCTAACTGTTGAAGCTCATCTTCCAAAAGTAAGTTAAACTTCACTTTTTTTATCTGTACAGAGCATTTTATTTTATGAAATGTTTATTTTTTAGTACAAAACAATACTGGTTACTGATACAAGCCTTAAACATACTTATGTAAACCATAAACATTAAAAAGATAGCACTGAAGCAACTTATGAACAAATTCAACTTACGATCGATCGTCCGGAACTTGTTCGTAAGTAGGGCAGCGTCTGTATACATTAAGACCTTGTGCAGGAGTGCACACCTGTAAATATTGTATGCATTTCCAATCTTATCCAGAGTTTTCTGTGGTACATAATATGCACAGAGTCTTGAGGTGGCCTTTTCAAATTTGGGGGGTTTTTGCGTGCACCTTATAGTCGGGGAAATATGGTAGAAGCTACACTAGGGATGTCATTGCTACAACCAGCCAGCCTCTCTCCTTTAGTTAAGCATGCAAACTCTGCGTGACCTTTCCCAAAACAGCAAATGATGATTATCACTTTCATGTACAAAGACAAGATTTTTTTCGAACGTAAACAAAAGCATAAGCACGCACACACAGTCGGAAGCCAGGGCTGCCGGGGAGGGCAGGTTCAGTCGGCGGGCAGTGACAAGGTTCAGTGCGGAAAAACACGAAAAGTGCCCTTTCTGTTACATTTAAAGTATACGTCGAACTTGAACATCAACTCCACCGCCATCCTGTGAGCCATACTTGATTCAAGTGCACCGACCATTTCCAAATACCATGGTCTAAAGCCAGTGTGCCGTGAGACGTTTTTTAGTGAGCCAGAAAAAGTTGCCCAGTTTTATCTTTGGAGAACAGCATGAACATCGTTCAGTAAATTTGATTTATTCCAGTGATCAGCAGAGTAACTGTAACAATCAATATCAGTAGGTGTCAATAGCTTACCATGTTATTTTCTATTTAAATACTAATTATCTAAGGTAGTACAGAATATTCAAAAACGTATTTTGTTTGATGAAGCTATTTAAGATTCCACTGCAAAAATAAATAATAAAATAAAATGAGCCACAAATAACAGGAAAACTGTTATTCTGTCAATTTAGACAGGAAGATATTTTAAGTATAAAAAAATTATAAACAAGAAACCTGTGCAAGTGAATATTCTTCAAGCTATTCTCTGCTTAGCCATTCTCAAAAACTATGAATAAAATACTTTTGGGATAAAATAGGGACCTTATCATATTTTGGCCTGTTCAACTTTGATGATTTTTTTCTACTTCTTTAGTAAAAAATGAGGACATTTCGAAAAGCTAAGCTATATTTTTCCGTATGTGTGAAAGTTGACTCATTAAAACCTGCCAATGATAATTCAACCTCTATTTATTGCATCTTTTAGTCATCTCTCATGGTAGTTTTTTTTGTTTTGTAATAATTTTTTTAGATCCATAGTGGCAGCAATAAGTCGGCCCGTCACGCGCGTCACTAAGGATCTGCCTCGCTACGCTGGTGAGCAGTTGGATGCGGGCCGACGTGATCTCCTGGGAAACAATGCACACTGGAAAAATGATTAACACATGATGAGACGACAAATATCCGAAATCTCCCTCGATCCAAAAAAAGGTGTCGTGGATCAACTCGGGACATACACACACCTCAAGATGGAATTGGGCGATAGCAAGCATATTAAAGTTAGCCGGGAGTGAGACTTTTTGAAGACTACAAGAAGATGATCGAGTTAAGTGGGTGTATTTTAAACTATGGTTAGCGTCAGAATATAGAAATAAGTATAGTTGTTATGTTAATTCTAGCATGGTACATCCCAATATAGCCAGCAAAATTATTTAGCACTACTTGTTTTCTAGAAGACACTACAGGTCCCTTAAAACAAGGACTAACAGGCTCCAGATAAGTTAAATTAAAGTTTTAAGACTTTTTCAATTCCTTTTAAAATCAAAGTTAAGACAAAGTTGACAAAAAACCCCACCATTGAAACACACAAAACAAAAAAAAACATGTGTCTGCACACAATACATCATGGATTGGGCCATAAACAGGATGCCATGATATTAGTCTACTGGAACAAATCATGCAACCTCGGGAAAAATACCGAAATATGCTAAACGCATTATGTTTTTATAATGTCTGGGATAATCCTGTAAAATAAAAATTGTCGAGCAGTTAACCGAAAATGTCTTAATGAAACAGCCGTCCGTTTCATAGATATCGACAATAGGTACACTAAAGAGGTTGGTTAAGGTTTTCCATTCTTCAAGAGAGCTTGTTCTGGAGTTCATTATAGTATATTTAACGTGGCTAGCAAGAAGAAATGATAACATCCATTAAATGCTCATTGTTAGATAGCAAGCTACATAGCATAGAAAACCAGCCGGGTAACAAAATACATAAGAGATAGCTTGATAGCTAACTAATTAGGCATTGTTGTGGTAAGGAAGAATATCATAACAAGTTTTCCATAAATAGTAACTAACTTATTTTTTTTTGTTGATTCAAACAAGCGTAACCTAGCATTACGATTGACCTTTTCTGCTGTTAGACCGTCGCTCGCTTTGGAGTTGGCCGATTTTCGTAGCCAAAATATATGCTGACTTGACTAAACTCTGCAACTGATGAACACTAGCCAATGTGAAGCTGGTTGTAACATGTATGCCTTTCAGGGCATGACTGAATGGATCTATGCAACAGGTTGACCTCTAAGCGCTTAGAGGTCCGCGGCGGGACAAATCCCTGGAGAAGAAGATTATCCTGAAAGGGATCAGTCCTGACCTGAGCCGCCGCAATACCGCACACTCCCCATTCGCTGCTCACCAAATTTGGCATAGTAACAATTGACCTTGCAATAAAAAAATGTGTTTGCATACCTTTAAAGTGTGGTTAATAATTAAAGGAAAATTGTGTATTAATTGACCACTAGATTCACTAAATTGTGTAGTGCAACCGAAAACAATAAATAAAAAGTACAAGTAAGAATACAAACTATATAGACTAAAAGTCATCAAACCGTACTATGTTTCTTTGCATTTGTGACATTTTGGTTTTTAGGTTCCTGGTGCAGCAAGATGACAATGATGTCAACTCCCTCTAGGTCAAATTTCTCTGTGTGTTCTACAAAATACAATTGAATCTGATAGTTCATGTATTTTGCCCATTAATAACTAAATTGTTTTTTAAACAAATTGAGATTTTTTTCCTAGACTTTTTTGGGGTAGCATTTCGGCTGGGTAGTTAGCACGCAGCCCCACAGGGTTGAATTCCAGCTACTGCAGCTTCCCCCGTGCAGTTTCCATGTTCTCCCTTCCCCCGTGCAGTTTCCATGTTCTCCCTGTGCCTGACTGGGTTTCCTCAAGGTAGCCCGGTTTCCTCCCACATTCCAAAAACATGCATGCCAGGTTAATCGGCCGGTTCAAATCCTTCCTAGGTGTGAATGAGCGGGTAGGGTTGTCTGTCTCTATGTGCTATGCGGCTGGCTGCCCACTGCCCAAGACGGCTGGGATGGGCTCCAGCACGCCCGCGACCCTACTGAGGATAAGCGTTGCAGAAAAAAACAAATATATATATTTTTTAGTATCAGGCGCTAGATAATACAAACTGTCTCTTTGTGTCTGGTTGAGGAAGGAGTCTTAAAAAAAAGACCCCTACTTGAGTCCTTACAAATAAGATTCAGGCTCGGTCCCTCAAATCAAGCTAATTGGTTGAGCTCAGGCTGTATCAGGCTTTAATACCCGCGGGCCGGGTTGGGTCGGGCTGGAGTTTCTTTAATCTGTGATGTCCATACATTGGCAATTTCTCACAATCAAGAACTCAGAGTGCAGTCTTATGAACTCATCAACTACCACTTTCCCAAGAATCCCTCCAAATAAAAATCATCCATAAAGATAAAGAAATTTTGTCGAACATACGCAAAAAAATTGTCAAAATTGCCATCCAAAAGTCGTCTTTATTTGTTTGGAAAGCAATAGATGAAGACATCAATTTCACGGTGTGAAAATACATCAAACAACTGTCCAAAATACGACTTTCTGCCCAAAATTAAATTAATTGGAAAATGAATCAGTTATCCGCATGGTTCTTGTTCTGGTGATCGCTCTGGGCTGTAACTCGCTTTTGTTGCCGGAAGTCAGCTGATAGTCACCAGTTCAGAAGCAGTACCGAACATTTCACGGTTTGGGTGACGGATACCTTCACCACAAAGGGCAACCACGCCGAAAAGCACATCCCTTTCAAACCTCGACCTTTCGCCTCCCATGTGATGGCGGCGGCACCACACATGCGGGTAACGCCGGCTAACACATGTTGTAGGCGAGCTTGTGCAGTCCCCGTCACATGTGATCATCCTCCATTCCCACCAGTCATTCACCGTTCTGACATTTGGAGAGAGAAAACCTTAGGGGGGAGGCTATAAACGAACAAACACACACGGACCATTGTACAACTAAATGATGCCTAAAGTTAGCAGTGTCGGGGGTGTTTATTGTTTGTCCACTTAGCAGCACAGAGGTCAGCCGGAGTGGAAGTTCTTTGAAAACCGCTGAGACCAAAAGAAATGGGCCGTGAGTTTCTGGCTCCCGTTTGGGCGGTTAGCACCGCGGCTGCACATTCTGCACGTCCGCTCGAGAAGCGCTAGCTCTTCGGCGCCTGGGAAGTCACTATGGTGCAATCAGACCTGAAATCAGCCTGGAGTCAAGCGGGTGATTTTGTAGTCGTTTCTATGTACCTTGACTTTTTGCTGTTGGTATATTGTAAACAGTGTTGGGATTGACCTGTTACAAAGGAACACATTCCTGTAGCGCAATTTATTTCCCATGGTAATGAATACTGTGCCAGATATGTCGTTTAAATGGGAAGAGCCGGGTGCCAGATAATCTTTGCCATTCCGACTCATTTTTGGGGGCCTACAAAAAATAGTGTTTTGTAGCTATATAGGCATAAAGCATATCAAAAGAAAGCATCAAGCTTCTTTTATTAAAAAATAGTATGTTTCTAGCTTTTACCATTGTTTATTAAACAACAGTTAACATTGCTAAGTTTTTAAAAATTAATACTTTCATAAAAAGATGCATTTTTTTGCATTTGTGATACCTCAATTTCATACCTGTTAGCCTCCAGGGCTCCATGCCCTTACAAACTGTCGTATTTTCCCTTACAAAATACAAAATAATCTTACACCATATTTTTTTTTCAAACGTGTTTATTTATGTAGTTTAACATGTTATATTGTACATGTGTTTCATTATATCATATATATTTTTAATTAACATTTTGTTGCTCGACATGAATGAGGTTTATTATAAAAAAAGTTCAAAAATGAAGTAGCTTGGATGTTCACTGTAGAAAGAAAAAACATATGCAAATATAAAGTAGAATAATACATTTTCTTATTCAAAATATTAATTCATTTTCTGTATTAATTGTTGATTAAAGGGAAAACCACAAACCTGTCTTTTTCATTTTCTCCTTTTATACTTCCTTTTTTTCTTAACTTCTTTATACAACATAATAATTCGTAATATGAGAGTGAGAGTCGACTCTTTTTGATGAGTTGAGCCGAAAAAGCCAGTTCTCTAAAAAGAGACGGACTTTCTTTCACTACACAACTACCACATGGATACATGATGGGTAATCCCCAGGCGGCAGACGCATGTGCACAGTAGCATCAAACCGCTTGCTTCGTTTGCAATGAAAAAAAATAACGATTCCGAGATACAGGCTACCGTGGCGAACTCGTTTGACTTGAATTGATTTGCCATTTCGTGATTGTTGGTTTATACCAGATGGTACCCATCATTGACAAATTTGCGTTTTTCCGTACAGATTTTCTTGTACGTTGTACACGTCTTAATATGCATAATAAACATACTTTGTACGGCAAAAACGTACAGGTTGACAAGTATGCCATTATCTAAAAAATGCATTCCTAAGACAAGGGCAATTTGCCTGCAAAATTAGTTTTTATTCCTAAAACACTGAACAATGCATGAACCTTGCAAGAACCTTTCTGCGCCAGATACAGTGAAGAAAATCAGTATTTGAACACCCTGCAATTTTGCTATTTCTCCCACTTAGAAATCATGGAGGGGTCTGAGATTTTAATCGTAGGTGCATGTCCACTGTGAGAGAGATAAACTAAAACGAAAAATTCAGTATTCACAATGCATGATTTTTTTAACAATGTATTTGTGTGATACAGCTGCAAATAAGTATTTGAACATCAGAGAGAATGAATGTTTATATTTGGTACGGTAGCCTTTGTTTTCTATTACAGAGGTCAAATGTTTCCTGTAGTCTTTCACCAGGTTTGCACACACTGCAGGAGAGATTTTGGCCCACTCCTCCACACAGATCTTCTCAAAATCTTTTCAAGTTAAATATTTGTTTCTATTAAAATAATGTAACATAGTAATATATTAACATATTTGGAAATAAAAAAAACTCTCGAATCTGCGGATCTCTTCTTGGCTCTTTGGATCTGCGGATCATTGAAAAGTCTTAAAAGGCATTGAATTAAAATGAGCAGAACAACCTGTCATTTGACAAAGTAGACCGTGTAGTTTCAACTAGAAAAACAAGTTAAAAGTAAAGTAGAATAAATAAAATCGTTATAACTTTTTTTCGGCCTCAAGAGTGGATGCCAATCAAAGGTAACATTAGAGAGGAATTAACATGACCATTACTGTCAGGCAAAAAACGAAAGTGAAAAGGACCCGGAAAGGTTGTTTGGATGCTTGATTGTAATCAATTTCAAGATAACCACCTCTCAGCGAGGACATTCCATTTTGCCAATACACACGTTTTTCAGCCACATTTCACGGTCAAACCATCCCAATGAGAATAATATCAAAATCAAATGATGACCGGAGAGGCAGATGAGGCACAGCCTTTAAGTATAAAATGAAAAATTTATTCAATGGTTATTTTTTTTCAGTGTTAAAATTATTTCTTAATCAACTTCACTATTTTAGGATTTTCTTTTTAAAATGGATGTCTTTTCGCATTACATCATGAATATTATCCATAAAATTACTATGTAGCATATTACTGTGGCGAGTGTCTGCAGATATAGAGTGAGGCATGCAATTCTATTGCCTCAAAGCAGAGGGCGATAGTGAGACCAAAGATTCTACTTTGGCTCACTTCTCGGCTCTAAATTATTGAATCAGTGATAGTATTAGCAAACTAATACAAAGTCAAGCCATTCACAGTCATTTTTTTATTGTATGAAGGAGCAATGAGGAGCACATACACTTTTTTTAAATTAAGGGATTTTGCGTAGTCTTTAGCACCTCTTTGTAGGAAAAAAATCCCTTCATTCATTAAAATCAATTTTTTTTTTAATAAACAAAAATACACAAACTATCGAATTAACTGACACTTTTTTACATACGCGTCGATTGAGAATGATTTTATTTTACATAACATGATTCTCACTTAGAGGGATGTGACGTAATTGTCCACTATATTGCTGCCACAAGTACCCAACAACCAAAAAAACGAAAGGCTTGGGCAAAAAAAGTGAGAAAAAAAATGTGCTTTTTCGGTCACTCCGAGTGAAGGTAATTTGTATTATTCCTTGTTCTTTTAAGCACTCGTTTTCGAAACATCTAGAGGTCAAAAAATTCTTACTATTTCTTTAAGGTAGGACAATATTTTTTTTATGCTACATGTTAGGGATGCAACAATGAATCGCTGGATTATTAACAGCGTTGGCTACAAATTTCAATACTGATTTGTTGTGTCGCGTGATTTATGAGCCCGTCACTACGTTACTTCAATGCAAGTAATACTGAATTCAATTTCGTTGTGACGTTGAAGGGACATGCTTGTAGTACTACTTTGATCCAGCAGAGGGCGACGTGAGACCACATTTTGTTGTGCGATGTCATCATGATTCGGCAACAAACTTATAGTAGCAGAGGAAGCTTTGAGATAATTTTTATAAAGAAAAAAAAAAGGATCTTACTTATTGGCAGGTGTATAGCATACGTTAATACGTATTTTTGTGTATAGTTAAGCTATTTGACAAACACTTGGAAGCTCCATTTTTTCTTTTATACAATTTTCTGTTGTTTGTCACAATATTTTTTCTATCCGTCCAAAACCTCAGTATTTGAATAAAGAGGAGGAAATTAAATATGTTTTTATTTAAATCTGACAATTCGATTAATTTAAAAAACAATTCAACAGTTTATTGACTATTAAAATAATTGTTAGTTGCAGCCCTATTACATTTTATATATTGCTTTCTTGCTCTGCCGATCAAATGATGAATACGATGTAGGTTAATCTATTTGTAAATATGACTGTGCCTCACCAGACACCAACCTCACCGCACGTCACTGCGTTTTGTTATAGTGAGCATACGAAATGTCATGACTGTACTAAAGCAGTGGCCCAACATCTGGTCTCTCGCTTGAAATCACTTTTATATGAGGTCACTGCTAAGATTGTGACCTGGTAAGCTAGCACATCATGCGCTAGGAAGAGAAAGTTGCAGGGCAAACACACAAAACGGGGACACACGGCAGTGCTGTGGTTAAGCTAAATGTGTCCGCGCCTTGACCTTTTTCAAATTCAGTTTGTTCACCTCTGAAGGATTACGAGCCCAGATGGCCAGTGGGTGAACAATGCAGCACCTGCTGAGGGACATGAAGCTATTAGCTTTAACTGAAAAATGGCCGCAAAAAGGGAAAACCGATGTCTGAATGTATGGACGGCCTGTCCTTACGAAAATCGACTTGGAAGCTATACAAAGTGATGAGCACTAAATTGGGTTAGTAAGAGAACATTTTACAGCAGAGACTCAATCGACGGGAAACGTGAATCTTCAAAATAGTGTGAAGTGCAAAGATCAGTCGGAAATGTTTTTAAAAAACTATTATCATAATATATATTTTTTTTAAATGTCAGTGAAATTCAAACCAAGTATTCAAAATGATTTTGACCCAAGATTTCAGAAAAGTTGTCTAAAACCCAACGGTACCACACCAAATTGTCCGACTGTATATACTCGCTTATAAGCCGCCCCCCTAAAACAGCTTTAAAGTAGCCACAACACGATAATAAATACGTACCCAAAATATTAATAAAACATGTACCTAAATAACAATTATTATTAGTCGATAATACAGATTGATATACCAGAAGGAGAGATAAAAATAAAAGATTGTAATCCATTTACTTTAGCTTTAAACAAATTTCATATTTCACAATAATTTCCTTCTTTAACTACAAATTGTCGTCTTTGGTTTCCACTTTTCTTTCCTCTTATCATTAACTTTATTATTTTGGGCACAAAAGGCAACAATACACATTAAATCACAATAGAATGAGATGCGGTCCCTTTTACAACACAATCGGGATGGGGTCGATCAACTTAATAAGAAGAAATCAGGCGGGGGGGCCATTGGGTGGCTATGCCTGTCTTATGCCCCCTTGTTTTCATTTGCTTTTATGCACAGTTTAGAACCCCTGATTTCAGTATTTTATTTTATAGTTCTAAATATAACTAATTTAAACTTATATATGAGCATATACAATGAGTTCTTTGTGTAAAGTACCCAAAAATCGATTTCAAGCCTAACTCAAACAGTGAATTGAAAGATTAAAACCAAGATTGAAAAGGTGTTGGACTGTGAGTAATTGAATTATTTTGCCTTTCGCATGAATTTGAAATAAATCAGTTTTAATCAATTTTAGAATAGACAAAGATTTGGAAGTTTACTTTTTCCTAAACATTTTCTTCCGGTGAGGTAAAAAAAACATTTTTCAATGAAGCATTTTGTCTGTGATATCCTGTTGTTGTTGTTTTTTAATTTGTGCCATGCACATTCGTGATTAAACCATTTTTATCTTTTAGAAAGCAAAGTAGTGAAGTTGATGACTTATCTGGTGAGTTCAAATCTATTCAAGGCTAACAAAGGTCATGTTGTGGTAACCTTGGCTCAGGTGAAAGCCGCCATACACTTTGTGATGTATATTTAATATGAGTTTGCAGTCAAGCATGCCGCTGCCCTTTTCCATTTTTCTCTACAAGGAATCGCGAGATCGCAAGGCAAGACTGAAAAAACGTACAAAAGTCTGAGGAAGGGACGACATTTGCGGGTGTTAAAGTGGCAGTCAGATTCTATCAATAATATTTGTTGTGCCACTAAAATGATGTCTCGGCAAGAGATTTTGACTAATAATGTGTAAGTACAATATGAGTATGAGAATAACATCACACGGTTTTTACCCTTATATGCAGACGGCCATTTTGACAGCTGTACAGATGGCATTGAGCACGGTTTAACTGCTTTCTGAAGCATAGCCATTTTTGTTGGGATTATAATTTTTTCTGCGCCATCTCTCAAAAATGATGCATAAATGTAAAGAAACACTTTAGGTTGATTTTGGCTTTAAATTGATTTTCGACAACAATTGTAGGGATCCACCGATATGGGTTTTTCAGGGCGGATACCAATTATTAGCATAAAACAGAGCCCGATAACCAATATTTGGAGCCGGTATTCATTTGCTTTAAAAGTTTGAAAAATGGTGTGAGAAATGTTCAATAATGCAAAAAGAAACAAATAATATTTGTTATAAATTAAAATCAAACTTTAAAAGCTGTCTGAAATATTTTACAGTGAATACATTTGGATTTCAACAAAACTAACATGGCTAATCTTTTACTGCAACAAATAACTTACAATACAGGAAATACAATTAGACTTGACAGGTACTTGTGTAAAGGTACATAACAACTTGAATAACTGCCTGAAACTTTTTACAATAAATTAGAATTAAAACGGGGCAGCACTGCGGCGCAGTGGTTAGCGTGTGTGCGGCACAGTTCTGAGGTCATGAGATCAAACCTCCAGTGTGGAATTTGCATGTTCTCCCCGTGCTTGCGTGGGTTTCCTCCGGGCACCCCAGTTTCTTCCCACATTCCAAAAACATGCATGTTAGGTTAATTGGCCGGCCCAAATTGTCCCTAGGTGTGAATGCGCGAATGAATTGTCTGTCTCTGTGTGCCGTGCGACTGGCTGGCAACCAGTTCAGGGTGTCCCCTGCCCACTGCCCGAAGATAACTGGGATGGGCTCCAGCACCCCTGCAACCCTACTTAGGATAAGCGGTGCAGAAAATGGATGGATGGATGGATGGATAGAATTATAACACAACTAACATGACTAATATTTTACATAAGCCAAAAACTTAACAGTGCAGGAAAAAAATTGGGCGTAGCAGCAATTCATATAAAGGTGCATGGAACTTTAAATAGCTCCCTGAAACTTTTTTACAACAAATAAATAAATACAATAACTAACTTATAACAAAAAAAGGATAAAAAGGTCAAATGAAACGTGTGGGCACTCCTATTTTAGAGCCAGATTGAGGAACTAACACTTATCACTCAGCCTTCCACTTTAGCATGCAATTAATGTGAATATATCAGTTTAAATGTGCTTCCTTAGAAACAAGTCAATGACACTTTATACGCTCTCCTAATTTTAGAAACACACTTTTCTAGCAAAGCACACGGACTTTTTAAAATCCTAATATTATCAACGGCTCCCAGTCCGCAGAGTGTGGAGTCCGGAAAGCTTTTGTTTCGGTGGCTCTGGCCCCGGAGGAGGAGGAAAGGGGAGAGAAGAGGATAGTAGGGCAGGAGCGCACTAGAGAAGAACTCGGCTTTAAAGCAAAGTTCTTGTCTGCTCTTCGTATCCAGTTTTAAATACATGTAATCGGACGATTAAATCAATTAAAAAAACAATATCGATATCTGTCGAATCCCCAAATATCGGGAACAATAATCTGCCTGGCCGATAATCGGTCAACCTCTAACTGAGATTGTATATGAAATGAAATGATCTGCATTTATATAGCGCTTTTCAAGTCAATGACTTCCCAAAGCGCTTTACAATGTGCTCCACATTTCCCAACAGCGGCCTTGCAGCAATTTAAGGCGCTAGCCTGCTTATTGGGGGTATTAGGAGTTCAGTGTCTTACCCAAGGACACTTCGACATGTAACACGGACGAGCCGGGATTCGAACTGGTATCCCTTGATCCCAAGACAAACGCTTTACCTCCTGAGCTACTGCTGCCCCATGAATCCTAAAGTAAAAAAACAACGCAATAGTTCAACAGTTTCTGAATTGTGTTTTTCATTTGTCTTTCTCTAGCAGTGCTATTAAATCCATATCAGTGTTAAATTGAAAGAGTATGAATGAACCCGTAGTGCCAGAAGTCTCATTTTAAGGAAGAAATTTAAGAGATGATGAAAGTTTTAATCTTCTTCGAGAATTTAACAATTATAAGAAACATCATTTTAATTTTTGTTTTGGGAATGATTTTTGATATTAATGGTTGAGTATTGATACCAGGTTTTGATAGTAGTGCAGATACCAACTTTTTTTTTTTTAACAATGGTTAGCGAAAATAGTAATAGCTGCCTTCTAAAGGTAAGATCTTGGGCCCGGCTTAAAATGTTAATCATTAAGTCGAACCGGCCGGGGTTCTCTCTCGCTGTTTCTATCTGTTCTTTTTTCCCCTTCATGGAGGATCTGAGGCTCTGCTTCCTCCTTCCACCTCCCTCACATCATACATCATCTCTGCTTCTTGCCAATATTTGCAGTTTGTAATCTGCAGAATATGTATTTCTTTTTGGTGCCTTTTCGTGCAGTTTCACTTTCACTTTTGTTAGCTGCACATCGCCGAAATGAGTACTTCAGCGCCAATTAAACCCCAAGCTGCATAGTTAAGCCAAAACCTACAGTTCTGCGCTGAAGTATGCATGGTCAAAGTAAAGCTGCATGTTTACTTTAGCGGCAAATTAAAGCTTCGGTTTATTTCAAGATGGGATATCAAGTTAATCTGTCGGGTTTGGACGGGTTCGGGTTTATATACCCGCGATTCGGGTCGGGCCGGGTTGAATTTTTATAAGAGCGATTTTACGTATACTGCCTTGTAATGGCAATTTTACAATTGGAAACCTGAAATTCAAAGAATGGTTAACTACCATTAAATAAATAAACATTGAAGACACATTTAATTTGGGGATTTAAAGGTTCTTTGAAAATATGTCATTGTTTTGCAGACAAAGTGAAATGTATCAACTCATTGTATTGCTACGTGGTATTGGTATGTGGTATCGCAGTGGTGTGAAACAACATGGCATTGAACATCCCAAATCAATTAAATGATGTTAGCTGAAAAACAAGAATTTTAGCTACATGGGAGCTAACTAGCCATTGTGATGGCTGTTTATATTTTGCCGGATGCTAACGTTGGCATAGCGCTGAATTTCCTGCCCGCTGCTATTAACAAACAGCAGCTTGTCCAACCCGATGGAGATTTGGTCATCTCTGGCGACTTAAATCAGGCATGGCTTAAGAGTGTATTCCCGATATGTGTTTGACACTTGAACTGTGGAACCAGGGGAAATAAAACACAGCACAATAAAAAGCTGCAACATTATTAAAGACTCCTCTCACCCCAGCCATCACCTCTTTGACCAAGCTCAGAGACAGTTTCTTCTCTAGGGCCATCGCCACAATAAACAAGCACCCAAGACTGTGAAACATTTGCATTGTGTCAGTTGTATTAAAAATGGGTATTGTGTAGAAAATGGGGTTTTATATCTTATTTATCGACTTATTTGGGGAATTTTGTTGCTGCTAAATGTTTTTACACTATTTTTCATTGCACTATTATTACAACTTGGAAAAGTCTCCAAGCATTACCCTGTAAACATTTTGTCTATTTAAATAATTACAACTAGTGCTTAGACAACTGGCCTAAGTTATAGTAATAAAGCAATGATAATAATTGAAATATATTTAGTGGCATCAACTAAAAAAAAACTCAAAATAATTCAAATTGTATATATTTTCTCAGTTTAATATTGCAACAACAAAAAAAGAAAATGCGGGCAGCAAGGCGGAGGAGTTGTTATAGCATCTGCGGCACAGTTCTGGGGTCATGGGATCAAATCCAGCTAAGGGCCTTTCTGTGCGGAGTTTGTTCTCCCCGTGCTTGCGTGGGTTTCCTCTGGGCACTCCAGTTTCCCCCCACATTCTAAAAACATGCATGTCAGGTCAATTGAACAGTCCATTCATTTGGACAGGTAACTTAAAATTAGTTTTACCTGGTTATATCAGTATCAGAAATTATTTTCCCCCCATTTTATTAACACTCCACTTATTGAAACATAAATATTTTGTTTGTTTGTTGTACATGATTCAATTGTTTGTTTGTTTGTACATGATTCAGATTGAATCGTTTCTTGTACATGATTCAATTGTTTGTTTGTTTGTACATGATTCAAATTGAATCGTTTCTCCGGCGCCGTCACGAATGGCAGCCACTCCAGCAGCTCCCGTGTTATTTTCGATTGTTCTCAGTTATTTTCGATTGTTCTCAGCTTAGGGATGCTGCTGGAAAAGTGAATTTCCCTTCGGGGATGAATAAAGTATCTATCTATCTATCTATCTATCTATCTATCAAACTGTCCCTAGGTGTGAATGAGCGAGTGAGTTGTCTGTCTCTCTGTGCTCTGTGACTGGATGGCAACCAGTTGAGGGTGTCCCTTGACCACTGGCATGGGTTCCAGCACCCCCGCGGCCCTACTGAGGATAAGCGGTGCAGATAATGGATGGATGGATGTTGTGTAATACAATTCACTCTTGTTGGGTTGAAGAAATATATATTTGATTCTTGCCCTAATTTGACGAAATTGAGTCCAGTTATGGAATCAACGCAAGTTTCATGAGCTATTGCCACTCAGGTGTACGTGTGCAGTCATGGAAAAAACACCTTCCAAAACACCATCATCAGACTCCATTACCTCAAAGTTCTTCTGCGTCTTTTCATTGTGCCAGATTAGCATTAGCGCTATGTAGCATGCAAAGCTACTTGTATACTTGTCGATGAAAGTCCGGCGCGAATGTGACATTACGCGCATGGTGTCATCTGACCCAAGCATCCTTGGCAAATGGCCAAGAGCCGCCACAGTCATGTGTTGGCTCGTGTTTCGCAAGTGCATATGCATGAACCTCAAGCCACAAACTTGTTAACCTTTCCCCCTCTTCTGTGGATTTTTTTTTATTAATCATAAAATCGCGCTTTGCCGCAAAATCACCCAAGGAAACAGTCCCCGGGTTGGGACTTTCGCCATGCATCCAAGGGAGAGTAAGAAAGTCAATTCATTCCTCCGCTTCCTCTTTCTCGTGTGACTTCGCCGTTGGGGATATTTTGCAGAGTAATACAACTTTCAATCATGAAGGCTTAATTGTCCAAATCAGATTTTCAATGTGCACGAAACCACAATAATTTATGTGGAAACTGCTCATTGGGTCGTAGAAAATCTGCAAAATTTCTAGGAAATCTTTAAAGTCGAGCTTGAATAATAAACTTTGGATATAGAAATCTCAGAAGAAATATCTTAGAAATGACTTGAAAGTTGTGTAGATTGTTGTTTATAAAGTGATATAATATTGAAATGTGTCACTGCATGTATAGACATAAATAAGTGAGTTTTCTACTTATACCAATTTCATTATTTTCATCATCATTTCGTTATATTAATCAAGTTAATATTGTATGTTCTGGTTATCACCTTGAATGCAGTTATTAACTTATCTATTCAATTAGTCGTTATACAATCCCTACATTTTTCGAATTGGTGTTTTGGTTTACTGTTGGGATGAAGGCCTTTAGTCTTTTGTCAAACCATCAGCAAGATTCAGTCAGGATAAAGGACTTGAGTGAAGCTGGGATTTGGGGAATTTTCCACTGTCTTACGTTTAGTTTTTGTCATAGCCCTATGATAGACAGTTTTGAAAGCAAACTTGTGAAACCATCACAGCATAGTTCTGTACTTACAAGCCCAGAATATTCAGTTTTATTTTTGTTTTTAATCTTTTGTATTATAAGAAAAAAAGCTCAATGGAAACTGCTCAACTCAAGTAAAGTCCTTCAACAAATCTAGATTCGGGAACATTTTTTGAAGTTGTGCTAAAATTCAGGGTTAGATTTTTTTTGGGGAGGTGAAAATACGTGTTTAAAATTTTGAAATAAAACAAACAAATGTATCTCCTATTTGGTCTTTTTCTTTTTAACCAGGCAGAATAATTCAGAATACACACTTAAAAATGTATGATAAAATTTGGAATTATAAGTCATTCGACCAAAATCAAACAATATCTCAGTTTAGGAACGTTGTAATTTGGCCCAAATCTTTAGGGAGAAATATGATTCATAAACCACACATACAGTACTTACTAAACATTCCGTAAAAAAAGATAAATATTGGAATCTCAGACTTTGTTCAGCATCTCTTGAAAGGTTTCAGTGTCAACATTATAAAATATAATGAACACACAATTCAACCAATTTGCAGGAACAATAAAAAGCATTGAAGTACTTGAAACCTTGAGCTTAACACAGACACATCTGATCCCCCCAAAAATCAAACACACAGCTTTGAGGTTGAAACAAGAGACTTAATGTGTTTAAATGGAACGTAAGTTAAGAAATAAAAGTCCCACGGGACATAGAACAAAATGTGACCAGTGCCAATACTGGCCAAATCCTATGACAACTAAAAAGCTTTGTAATATGCATGAAAATTAGTACTTCGAAATATAGTTTGAACTAGGACATACAAGAATAATGTTGCCGCTTCAGGTTCAAATTGTTTAAAAATGTATTCAATAAAATCTCGCACCCATAACCTATTGAATGAATCACAATTAAAAAAACTTGCCTGTCAATGAAATTTTTGTTTGTATTAATTTACGCTCTTAACCCTTAAATCTATGCATAACTTCTGTTTCAACTAGCACCAAATGTTTCCATATTTGTCCAAAATTGCAGGAAAATCTGCAACAAATTGTTAAACCATTCTAATAAAAAATATATAATTGAAATATATAATCCCACTAAGATTATTGCATGAATTCAGTTTGAATCACCTCTAAAACTTGAAAGTAATGTAAAAACTGTGACACTGGAACCACCAAATGAAAAAGTGAATGCTAACATATAAGGATGTACACATCCTGTATTCTTCTCACCGCATTTAATATTTCTTTTTTTAAAAGTCATCCCACTTGTCACAAGGGGCTCACACTAATCAGTTACACAACAATTGGATTATTGCGCCAACCGAGAACAATTTGTATACATAAAAATAATATATATTGAGTATTTAGCGAGGAATAACGATCTAACAGTTTATTTTTGGCGTCTTTACAAAATAAAGGTGCTCACAGAGTCCCACGCAAACAAATAACAAGTCTGCTCTATGACCGCTAAAATCGCTTTTGGCTCTTCATTGTGTATTAATGTCCAGATGGTCGTCCGTAATCTGCCCAGCTTCCTGTTTACACACAGGTAGGGGTTATAAAGTGTCTAAATATAACGAGAGCTTTATTGAAAAGGGTGCAGACGCTGATAAACGCGCTGGCTGACTCTAATAAGCTAAGCTGGAACCGATGTCGGTTTTGTTGACTCATGTTTCTCTGATTCATTTTCATCACTTTGGTAAGTAAAAATGTGTAAACGACAAGATAACAGAAATAACTTCATTTATCACAGTTATCACAGTTTACTTCCTTTGACAATGGATTTGATTCGCTCTTTGACAAGAACACGTAGACAAAGTCATCTAGCCAACAAGCTCGATTGGCTAGCTAAGAATAACGTTCGCATGACTTGGCTTTCCCCTGCCTGTAGTTGATGATAAAGAGCTCAGAATCCAATAAAAATCATTCAGGGACTCAAACACAAAATAATTATTCAAAGATGTTTGGGCCTCAAAAGTTATGAGATTGCTGTTCAATAATAGGAGAATTCATGATTCAAATTACACACATTCTGCAAAAAACAATTATCCTACTAGTCGCCAAATCTCTATATTTTGTCGATTAATCAATGAATAACATTTTACCCCCTCTTCCAGCTGCACTCCTTTTTGGATTTTAACATTTTTAAAAATAAACATTATAAAATCATAAATTCATTATTGTTTAGTTGCTGGCCAAGATTAGTTTTTAAGTATTGACCCCAGGAAAAAACATCACAACCCAAATTTGTCTTGTTTATTTAAAAAAAATACCATTGTGTTTTCAATTGGTCAATAATTTGCAACAAAAAAATTAAGAATTGAAGAAAAATTGTGCTTTATGGTCATTTAGTGGTGAGTTAATACACACAGTCCATTTAAATGATTGAGGGAAAAAATGTAAAAGGTTATGAAAAAAGAATTGACTGTCGCGAAGCTGAAAGTTTTCGGATAATTTCAAATGTATTAGAAGATTAAATAAATAAATAAAATAAATGAACCTTAATTTCATAATTTATGAAAAAAAAGAACAAATGTTGTATTGTATTTCAGCTGAAAAATTATGCCAGACAGTTCTGTGGGGAGGAAAAATCCCCCGCTCATGCAAAAATACAAGTCTAAAAAAATATATAATTCAGAAAATTGCAAACTAGAATGTCATGTTTGAAAAAAAGGCTGAATTATTTGCGGGGCGAGATTCCGCCTGTCCTTTACTCGTATTTAATTCGATACTTATTAAATATGGACAATTTAAGTGTAGTGCCTATTAAAGGAACACTTTGTTGTAATTTTTGTTGTTGATCACTAAAGTAAAGTTGCTATCTTGCTTTTTGCACATACTTTGTGTTTGTTCAGATGTTACTATCTACGATGGACAATAATCTTCTGGTAATCTGCTGGTATAAGATGACATTTATCCCGCCGTTCTGGTTGGCTACGTCACAATTGTAGGGGGCAGGGTGCAGTAACGCTACACAGGACAAGGACATACAAACTAATGCCAGATGCCATTAATCACGATGCAACAAAAAAGAAATGGCAGACCAAAGACACCATAGATCAGCGTCGGGATCATTTTCAAGCAGACTTATTTTATCCTTCTCCATTTAATGTGTGCTCTATCAAATCAGACTGCAGGGAAACATGGTAATAATTCCAAGCATTTACAAGCACTTTACCCAAAACACTTTTTAAACCTTGAGGCACAACATTAAAATTCAAACATTTTTAAGGAGTTTAAGCACCCTTACCAACCTTATATGAAACACCCCTTTCCTTTATAAAGTTAGCCAGCTAAAATCATTGGAAAATTCCAGGGTTTGGGTTTCCAGGTATAGTCTGTGTTTCTAATTTATAAAATATTACAGATAATCCCTAGGTTATCGTGGGTAATGGGGACAAGAACCCCCCACAAAACGTGAAAATCTACAAAGTAGCGTCTCAACCTCATGAAAGTCACCATTGTCAAACATACCTCGAGCTGATGTAATACCGACTGAGAGTAAACGACTGTAACAAAAGAACAACTATAGATCTACATAAAAAAACAGATACTACAGAATTGCAATTGATAAATGGTCTTTATGTCATTATACAAAAGTACAACAAAATTGGAGGGTATCTCCTGTCAATGTAAGAAAGCAATTTAAAGAGCGGCTGTCTAGCAGCGCACTAGCATACGTTAACCGTGACTTAGGCAAGGTCCCCGCGATGGTTAAAATACAATCGTCCCGAATGTAGTAGTTTTCCAGGAGTTGTAACTCCTAATTATCCGTTTCATGGGTAATGTATCTGGCATTGGTGAGACACAGGATCAGCAAGGGCGACTTAAGGGAATTGTTAGTCTAGCCGTGGCAGTAGGATAGGTCTGAAGCCCTGATAATACTTTCCTGATGCCACCTCAATCGCTTGCCGAACCCGAAATGATCACCTGCTGGTGATCAGCATTTATTTGCACTATTCTGACTTTTCTTAGTGTCTAGTTTAATTGATAAATGTATTTTCAATGTTACAAGCCACTAAAAGTAAGCCGATAACATTTGTATTGGCTGGAACCAACTGCATGCTTATTCTTTTGCGCCTGCCCCGCTTTTTGACTGACAGCATCGACCAGCCTATCACAGTCGCGCACGCAGACAGTCACGCCCACCCATTACACAAAGTCTTCGCTAACCTGTCCCCGTGATAGCATCTGCTATGTAGAACATAATTTAGAATACGTTGATTTAAATGACAATAAGGACAAATCGTTTTTAAAATACACAATGCAACGATCCAGCAATAACCGAAGAGCAAAGTAGCAAGGGGTCTCAGTATTTTGCTATTGACAGGAGCATTATTGCGTTTTCTCTATTCTATTTTGCCCGACTAAAAATTCTAGTCAAAAAGATTTCACACTGTATGCGGCTCCATGATGAGAATCAGATTTGCACTGTGAGTGCAGCTGCACAGGCTACATTTTCTAGGTCAAGCGCGTACACATGGCCAGTCGTGCATATTTTCAAGATGCATTACGCGATTTGCCAGGAGAAGCTGCTTCCTCTCCGATCTCCCCTCAAACTTTTTGCCAGGTTTACAGCACGTGGGAGGGTAAAGGATGTCGATTGAAACGTCTCGCTGGGATCGACACGCTACGTCGGCCTCGCGCTCCACGTCACTCCGTTTTAGCGTCACTGAGATTTTGTCAGCGCAAAGCCGCCCCCACTCAGCTTGCGCTTCTACCCCACCTCTTAAACTCTTGTAACATCCTTTTAGATTTGGAAGCTTACATGTCAGTCCCGTGATATCAGTGCCTTTCACATTAAGCGCCTTAAATGTGGTGTCAATGCATAGATGTGGGCCAATGAGTGGGCCCTGTTCAATCCAATTAGTGGTAATGAAGGCGAGGAAGCTCTGAACGGCACTTTCTAATCGTTTGCCACCACATGACTCTTGGAAAATACTACGGCTTGAAATAGCAGGATTTATACTAAACCACTGGATGGTTGCCATTATGGTGAAATCAGTACCCTTTTTAAAGAAATATATATTCTCGTTTTTATATTCCTGTGGATTATATCTAAGAATAGTCTTTCCATTCAAAAAATAAACATTTTGTTAAAGTGATACTACACATCAGTGATGTGCGGTGACGTGTGGTGTGGTTCGTCTCTGGTGAGGCACAAACAAATTTACAATTAAATGAACCTACATTTTACTCATTATTTGATTGATAGAGCAAAAAAGCCATGTACTAACAATAGCATGACATCTAAAGGTGTCTGTGAAACTGAATTTTTTTATTCAGGCAGGGAGACTGCATGTTGTGTCTGCAAATTAAATTGTTCCAAGATTCTATTGAGTCAGATTTTGTTATGTACTTTTTAGTACTTTTTAATGGGTTTTGATACTTTTAGAACTTTTTATACTTTTCAGCATGTTTTTTACTTTTTAACATTTCAGTTTTTTATTACTTTTCTATTCTCATGCATCCTTTTTTTACATACTTTACAGCACTTTTAATATTGGAGGAGAAAAATATCAACGACAGAAGGTGAGGTTGGTGTCTGGTGAGGCGCAGTGAGATTTACATATAAACAAACCTACATTGCATTCATCATTTGATTGGGAGAGCCAGAGAGCAATGTGTAAACTGTAGCATAGACAAAATGTTGAATTGTTTTAACTTGACCTATAAATGAAGCATATGCGCTGTTCTCTAAAAAAAGCTAAAAAAATAGATTGGTAATCGTACAATGTTTAAAAAAAAAGTCCATGTAACGAGAAAAACGTCAGCAGATGGCTTGACATACTCTCAGCTTCCTTATACTATCTGCATTACTATTGTTTGTGGCTGTTTGCCCCAAATCCAAATCCTTACTCTCACTATCGCCCTCTGCCTTGAAGCAAAATAAGTGCAGGCTTCTCTCTCCATCTACAGATGTTCATCACAGTAATATTTCACATACTAATTGCATCAATAATCAGTTTATAGTGTGAAAATTGAGCGATTTTGAAGTTAAATGAGAAATAACTTTACAATCAATTCATATAAAGATTAAATATAGTTTCACTTCTATATTTCTATGACGACAAGTGAGGCACAGCCTTACCTGCCTATCCTGACTGAAGGTCACTGCTACACACGTTGATGGTCTATTCAATGGTGTCTTAGTTGGTCTTCTTGAATTTTTGGGCGCGTGCTCTTAACCTATATTTTCTTTGAAATTTACCGTATTTTCTGCACTATAAGGCGCACCGGGTTATAGGGCGCACCCCAAAAAAATAGTTTTTGGTCCTATTTTTGACATACATAAGACGCACCGGATTATAAGGCGCTACAATGGGAACATGGACAAAACAGTCAGATAGTTCAGTCCAACTTATTACCCCCTTAACATTCCCAAAGCTTGCAAAGACGCAAATACGTGTCGAGAACACGTGCGGATGCGGTGTCCGTAAGATGTCACTCAAATGCATCGTTCCATCATTCGGAAGGTTAAAATCTTGGGATTCAAGAAATGATAACCATTCCTTAGTATCTATTTTCTTTTTCGCTCGCAACTTTACTGTGCATATGACAATAAACACTTGGAATTGAGTTTAATTTAAAAATTGACACTCCATTCCATCCATTATCTGCAACGCTTATCACAGAAACATCGAGTTCAGTCTGAAACAAGATACAGGGACAATATAAAACCCGGAATAGCTCACCGAAGTCGTTGTGTTCATAATAATGTGCAGGCAATGTCCTCTTATATCCGTGAGGGTAGTAAATCCAGGAGAATACAATATTTACAAATACAGAATAGAAAAAAATGCTTTCTCTATGCCGTCAGCCACATGCTATACGCATTCATCTTTTTCGGCCAATTGCAGGCTTTGTTTCGCCGTTTAAGCCAATGGCAGCCTGTAAATGATAAAAAGGATCCGCCCCTTGACCTCCGAATAACTTTAGCCAATAGTGATCGATTCAACTGATGATTGACACATCTTTTTCGGCCAATTGCAGGCTTTGTTTGCCGTTTAAGCCAATGGCAGCCTGTAAATGATAAAAAGGATCCGCCTCTTGACCTCCAAATAACTTTAGCCAATAGTGATCGATTCAAATGATGATTGACACATTGGTTAGCCAATGAAACGCCGGTAAATAAATCCCAGCATCCACCGCGTACTACTTGGCGTTGGGGGGAAAATCTAGTCGGCGGCTGCAAGTTAGTTGGAAAACTTTGCAACTTTAAAATTGATCCATAAATAAGACGCACTGTATTATAAGGCGCATGGTCAGCTTTTGAAAAAAATAAAGGCTTTTAGGTGCACCTTATAGTGCGGAAAATACGGTAAATACATTTTTGTAGGAATTTATATTAATTTAAAAAATCAATGGATTTTTTCATGCAACTTTTTTAGGGATATTTTGCAAATATGTCGACTTCCAGGGTAATCTTTTTGCTTCCTATCACTGCTTTCTATGAAACGGATGCAATAGTCCAAATCAGACATAATAAGCAGATTTGATGTTTACATGTATTTTTTTGACCGCAAATAAAGACTAGCGCGATGGACTGAATTGTCAATCTGTCGTATTGATTTTGGCACAGGTTTTTTCCTGCCAAGTTTGTCTGCACAGTCGCTCCATTCAACTGCACTTTTAAGGCAGGACAGCACACAATAAATTTAGATTTTTTTTGTCGTGTGAGTTGGTCTGACGTTAGTTTTACAATACTTGAACATTTTTGGCCTTAGTATAGAGAAAAGACGGAATCTGCGTTAACTTGCAGAAACTCACACTCGCCAGGCTGGGTGGAAAAATGACAGGAAGGACGCGAGTTTTGAGTTGCATTCCTTTCTCGTGTTGGGCATCTCATGTAAAAGCGCTCCTTTTTCTTGTTTACAGTGCTCAATGCTTTGTGTCAGAGCACAAAAATGTGCCAAACTACCACTGGGTTGTAAATCCTCATTGCAAGCAATCACTTTTGTTTTGTTTTTTTCAACGATGTGAAACGTAAAACCAAGTCGGAATTTTCAACTTAAAAGTGTTTTCAAGATTATCACAGAAAACAAAATTTAAATCAAATTAAAAAAAATTGTAAAGCACTCTTTAGGCAAAAACATGCTACTCAACGTGCTGTTTAAAAGCATTCAGCATACAACAAGACAGTAAAACCCCTGCTCTAAAACTGGTGTAACGTGTTCCCTCCCCCTGGTCCCTGTAAAAACCTGTGCTGCTAAGTTTTGTAATAGCTGCAAGTTAGTAATACTCTTTTTGGGGTAGACCAGAGAACAGCGCATTATAATTATCTAAACGAAAATACATAAAAGCAGTACCTCCGTGTTTGCCTGAGAGATAAATGGACCGAATCTGGCTATACTCTTGAGATAATAAAAAACAACTTGTTATATTTTTGATATGTGAAGTAAAATTGAGCTCAGGGTCGAAGATAACGCCCACATTTTTAATGTAAACCAAAGGTCTAAAATCTTGTAGTTTTGATGAAAGTTTCTCTCCCCGACTTTCAGGACCAATGATTAAAACCTGTGTTTTGTCCTAGTTGCACTGTAGGATGTTCTCTGCCATCCATGACTTGTGAATGTGAATTTCCCTGCAGGGATGAATAAACTATCTATCTATATATCTATCTATGACTTGATATCTGAAATGCATTTTAAGGGGGTATCTATTGGACTTGTGTCATCAGGGGATACTGCAATGAAGAGCTGGATGTCTCGTGTAAAATGGTGTCCTTGAAATCAGGACATTGAAACTGCCTGTGCAGCAACTATCTTTTACACGTTGGGCCAATGTTACTGTTAAAGTCTTGAAGATAAGAACTACCCACATGAGCACCAATCCACTATCTAGATAATTGCAAAAGGAAACCATGTAGAGTTTGAGAATTTGTCTGAACATTAACATGAAAAAGGGAGAAGTATGTTCACAAGGTTCTATTTGCAATAGGTATGTTTACCTTGGAATATAAATGTGGAAAAAAAAACAGCCCCAAACCATGATCCAATTTGCTAAATGTAATTTGGTACGACTCCCAATCATGCGAATGTCGAATCAAAATGTTTGGACACCACTGTTTGAAGGGCACATTGCCATAAAATCCACAAGAAATTAAACAATTTTGTTTAAACTTGCATTTATGTTAGTACATTTTAAGGTATGTTTAATAACAAAAACTGTCAAGATTTTAAATGACAGCCACCAATTTTGGACGTGCTCCACATTTTATTAGACTGCTGTACAATTATTTATCTTGGATGCAGAGCTGCCAAAAATTGAACATCATATTTCGGAATGTATAAAGGTCATTTTCAGATATTTGTTTTCCTGTAATAGAATTTAAGCCATTTAAGTCGAAAGGGGTTCCAAGCCAAAAAGAAAACACATACAAAACCTGCTTTAAATGCAAGTAGAGATGTCTATCAAAAATAACCTACATAATCAACATTGTCAATATAAAAATGAACAGTGTTTTTTTCCCCACCTGTGTCATAGTTTTCATAGACAATGTACATTTTGTAATTTGCTATCAACTGGCGTATTAAACTACGGAAGAGCCATAGTATTTGGTAGCACTGTGGATGGTTCAGCATTGAAGTTCTTTGACGTCACCAGATGCAATAAAACACAAAATTAAGTTAAAAAAATATCTTGCATTAGGTTTTTTCATACACAATTTAACTAAAGAAAACATGAGGAGTATATCCTTATATATTTAACCTGGTTCCCCTAACTGTAACATTAACCCAAAGATAGCGTAAACCATATTTGGTTACAATCAAAATTCCCAGAGAATACAGAAAATAACAACAAATGATCATTGGCATAACTTAAAAAAGTGAACAAAATGTAATTTAAGTAGTCCAAGAATTGAGTTGTTTCTTAGGAGTGTACATCTTGTAAAGGTTCCGTACATTCGATATCTCTATTTCAGACTAAGATGCATTCATGACAAAACTAATAACAGGATATGTTTGGACCGAGACATTATGTAATTGCGCATTTAGCACAGAGATTTATTTGTTATTGTTTACACAAAATATCGATTTTCAGCGCAAAGGAAACCCTTGATTCTATCAAATGGCTCAGTGGAAAATATTATGCTAAGTAGTCTACACTCATAAACTAACACTATCATTATAAAGGAGTCTATAATCCGTGTGACAGCCTCTTTGCCTTGGCTGCTGTTTTCTTTCCTTGCGGTTCAAGAACAAAAATCTAATTTAACATCAATTTATGTGTTTGGATCTTTCTTTTTCTGCTCAGTAGAATGAAACTTTGTAAACTGGGACGCT
Organism: Urocampus carinirostris; assembly: GCF_059441175.1. Taxonomy (NCBI): domain Eukaryota; kingdom Metazoa; phylum Chordata; class Actinopteri; order Syngnathiformes; family Syngnathidae; genus Urocampus; species Urocampus carinirostris. The sequence goes on from NC_142356.1 coordinate 23,437,502, forward strand.
AGCAATGTGGAGAAGGCCCACACATTGGCATTGACACAGCTGTTGTTTACAAAATGTCATGAAGCTCATGTAAGCCTGTGTGGATCTGAAGGTCCCAGGCAAATCTGAGACCTCCATCTGGAAACAAAAACCTGTTTTTGCCACCCTTACTTATCTTCTGACATCTTAATACTTGGAGAGGAAGAGAGCCGACAAATTTGGCTCGAGAAACCGAAAGAACTCACACTTTCCTTCCAAAGCTGTCAGAATGCAAAAAAAGTAGAAATAATTAAAAAATCCACTTTGAACAGAGTCCATTAGAGTAGGTGGAGCATTCATTACGCTGATTTATCTTTAGATGGAGGTTTTGGTGTTTTGGGTCAGCATTATATGTTTCCCTTTAAACAGTGCGTAAAGAATTACTTGAAACATCACAGCTCACGGATCTCTTAACCACATGGGTCGTCAGGGCACCAAGGAAGACGCAACTCTGGACAGCTTTCTCCACTGTTGACGGTTTCCGGCCTGTTCTTGGGTCCAGTAATTTTTTTTCTCACTGCACAGATTAAGATATGTAATCATCACAGTTCCCGATTTCCGGATCTCTTAGGTCGTTGGGGCACCAATCAGGATGCAACTCTGGACAGCCTTCCCCACTGTTGACTGTCCCTGGCCTATTCTTGGGTCATGGCAATGATGGCACCAGTCCATTCCTTAATGTTGTCGGGCCAGTTCTTTTTCAGTCTCCCTCTATTCCTGCCCCCTTTGCCTGTGCCCTAGAGAATGATCTTGGTCAGTCCTGATGATGTTGTGAGGTGACCATATCACTAAAGTTTCTGTTTGCACACAGTTGACAACAGTTCTCTGTAGGTGTAGGGGCCAATGTGCCCTCTGATGGTGTTGCATACCTTTTCGTTTGCCAAATGGGCTAAGTAGCTGATGCCTAGAAGTTTCCAGTAGCGTCACATCTCCATTGCCTGGACTTTCTTTTCCACTTTTACTATGAGAGTCCATGGGTTTAAGTCTGGCAAGTGTGGCTCTGGTTTGCGCTATCCTGGCCATGATTTCTGGTTCTGACTCCTCTTCTGATACGACAGCTCAAAGATATTTGAATTTGGTGACAATTATTAGCTCTCAGTGGTTGACGGTGATGTTTGTGGTGATACCTTTGGGATTGTTGGTCATTACCTTGTTTTTTTTCTCTGCTGATTTCCATCCCATCCTGGGTTTGTCTGTGCGATTGAGCAGATTTTATAGTTCCTGTTCTTATCCTGCCAATTCGGCAATTTCATCAGCAAAACAGAGGTTAGTGAGGTTGTGTCCCCTACTATTAACGGTACCTTCGTTTTGCTCCAGGGCTTCGGACATCCTCCCAATGAAGATGTTTAATGAAGTTGGAGTGGGAATGCAACCTTGTCTCACGCACTCTCCCTGCAATCGGACAAAGACGGTTCTCCCCTCCCCTTGACAAAACTTGAGGAAATTGCCGTACGGTGGGGATGGAAATTTGTTCTTGTTGTTTGAACTAAATATCTCAAGATTTAATGTCACCAAAGATGCGTTACACAGAAGTCTCGTATTTGTAAAAGTGACATTGAAGAAATGCTCTGAGCTCTCAAAAATAGTTTGGTTAAAAATAAACCCAATTTGGGCTAAATGTGGACCGAGCCAATTTAACTTGCCAAACATTCATGATTATTTTGTAAAAAGATCCCGTTTCTTGAAAAGTTTCTTCAATGACTAGAGTAAAAGGCATTTTTTTTAATTGCAAAAATAAAAGTTAAAAAGACAATAATTTGTTCTGTTTTGGAGCACAAAAAGTGAGATAAATGTGTGTCTTATTACTGGAATCCCCCAAAAAACAATCTTTGACCCAAAAAAGAAAACAAATATAAATGATTTGTCTTTTTTAAAAAAACAACAACAGAAAATAAAAAAAATATTTTTCTGAAAAAAAGTGAGCCACGATCCTTTATTTCAATTTGTATTGAAAACAATTTAGCAAATAAAAGTATATCAATTCTTACAAATTGTTTATTTTTACATTATCAAAACTTGATTAATCCCAGAAAACCTTGTGTTTGGCTTTAAAGTGACAGTGTGTATTATTTGATTACTAGATGTCACTGCATAGTGTTGCACAACCGAAAACATCTGCTACTAAGCACAAGGGGGTTACAAACTACAGAGACCCAAAGTGACCAAAACACATTGAACAGCAAAATAGAGCTAATACACACTATCCAATTAAGATAACACCCCGCCCACAAAAACAGAACTTAAATATGGTATAAAATTGTTGAGAACAACCTCAACAAAGAAACAAAAGCATAAAAACTGTTTTATTTTGTTCAGAACAATCCTAAAGATTGGGGCAATTCTTACATAACAACCCAGGAAGTTGAAATTGGTCAAAATGGTTGCTAGTCCATTTTTGAACCACTTGGGGTGATGAATTATGATGATTACGTTTTTTGGATTTAAGTATATTTTTTTAAAAAGGTGTTTTATCTAGTTAACAGCATATGTGAAACATATATTATAGACTCAGAAATTCACGGAAAAAACAGAGAATAAATTAATGCATCCAACGCATTGACCAGATTCTCTCAGGGACATCTCAACCTTGACCAACGACGCTCATAACGAGCCGTTGACAAGTCAGAATGTTCCTGAGCAGGCGTCACAACCCCCGACCCTGCAAATAAATGGGAGCCCTTCTAAAAAAAGATGCTGTGTGCATTTTGCACTTGGAAACCTCCTGTGTTTGTACACACGCTCGTGCGTCCAAATTCTCACCAGGCACTCATCCATCCATTTTCTGCGCCGCTTATCCTCACTAGAGTAGCAGGACGTGCACTCATTAAGTACTGTAACCTAAAAACATTGTGTTTTCCAGACTAAGCACACCTTAAAACCTCAAATTAGTTAGAAATTTAAAGGAAGAGCTTATAATCCAGTGCGCCTTATATACCACAAAATACGGTGGATTCGTTTGGAAATGCATACAGAATTTATGCACGTGCATTACTACACGAAGTTTTACGGTATACTACTGTATTTGTGCAATGATTGTTATTCAAATTCATTGCTAAAAATAAATGCAAAAGTATTGAATGCAAGGGGACTCTAACCTATGTCAAGACAGTGAGAGCCACAACACTTTACCACTAGACTGCCAGTGATTTTATTAAATGCAAAATCTGATTCATCATCAGATATACCAAAGAGTTGTTCGTCAAATCATGTTTATTTTTAAAGCCCTTCCTCACAAGAAGTCTCAAGGGGATGCATAGACTACACAATATTATTACACCATCCTCTAATCCAAAACCTACATGAGGGTAAGGAAAAACTCAAAAACCTCAGCCTAAAGAAATCTCCCTTCCAGGATGACCAGGCTGCAATGGATGTTGCAAGGGCATTGACAGACAATACACAGACATCATCAACATGAAATATAGGCCATTCATAACTATTGATTTCTTGCAGTGATTCACACAAGCTTTTGTGAGATGTTCCTCTCTGAAAGGATTGTTTGCTAACTCAAAAGGATAGTTAAGAGTAGAATCTCGAACTTGGTGAAGTACATCCTTTGTGGCAGGGGTTTCAAACTTTATATACTTGGGGGCCGCCAAATCTTGCGTCAGGTCAAGGCAAAAATAAGATGTATAGAGACTTAAAGTGACCAAACCGTAGCATCTTTTGGGCAATTTTGAGATTTTTTTTTTTTTCGGATACCCTAGCAGCATGCCCCTCGTGCTTTTTTGTGTATATTTATATTTGATTCCTCAATTCTCTACTAGTTTTATAATGAAATAATTTCTAATACCTTTTCAGATGTCTTCTGTATCAATAGTAGTATAGTGGTTTCACTTTTTCACTGCTGGGTTCAATTACCGGTTCACACAATGTTTTGTGATTTTGGTCGGGGACATATTGGACTGATCAATCATTGCATTAATATATACCGTAAGCGTATAAAATGTGCAACGGTTAAGCACAAATAGATGCGGTTGCTCTTACTGTAGTATTTATTCTGTGTGCCTTATAATTCAAAACTATATACAAAAATACACTAAATAAAACATTCCTTAAATGCATTTATATACAGGTATTTATTTCTATTAAGGATATTTAATAAAACTTTTTTTCAGAATTATACCCAAATCTTGAGAGGACATTTGTAGTTATACTACATACAGTGCATAAAATTGTCTTACCTCTTCCAAGAGTTAAGTGATCAGTTCAAATAAATACCTTTAAATCCCCCTCCTAAAGAAATATTGATTGTTTTTCCCCATGGCAAATTGCTGTTCCTTTAATTTCAGGTTGTTGATTGATTACTATCTATATCAGGGGTGGGAAAACTATGGCCCATGGGCCACATTTTGACCCGTCAGGCAATATCATCTTGCCCGCCAAATGAAAAATTTAAAACTATAACGAAAACCCAGATCTTATCACTCAACGATTACCGGCCCGTTGCACTGACTCCTATCATAATGAAGTGCTTCGAGAGACTGGTTAAAGAGCACATCACCTCCAGTCTCCCCTCTTCATTCGACCCCTTTCAGTTTGCCTACAGGACAAACCGCTCCACCAGGGATGCCATCTCCTCTGCGCTTCACCTGAGCCTGACACACCTAGAGGAGAAGAACACCCATGTGCGGATGCTGTTCCTGGACTTCAGTTCAGCATTCAACACCATCATCCCACAACATCTGGTAGACAAAATGGGGCTTCTGGGTTTCAACACCCCCCTGCGGAACTGGCTGCTGGACTTCCTCTGTGACAGACCCCAATCTGTGCGGATAGGTCAGAACAGTTCAGATGTCATCTACCTCAGCACGGGCTCCCCCCAAGGCTGCGTCCTAAGCCCCTTGCTGTTCACCTTGATGACACACGACTGCGTCCCTAGGTCCGCCACAAACCACATCGTGAAGTATGCTGACGACACAACGGTGGTGGGCCTCATCAGGGATGACAACGACCTGGCCTACAGAGAGGAAGTGGAGCAGTTGGTGGGCTGGTGCAAGGACAACAGCCTGGTCCTGAATGTTGACAAGACTAAAGAGATCATTGTCGACTTTAGGAAAAACCAGCCCAACCATGCCCCACTTTGCATCAACAACAAGGCTGTGGAGGTTGTCAGCAGTATCAAGTTCCTAGGGGTGCACATCACAAACAAACTCACCTGGTCCGTGAACACTGCATCTCTGGTTAAGAGGGCACAGCAGCGCCTGTACTTCCTGCGGAGGATGAGGAGAGCCCACCTGCCCCCACCATCCCTCATCACTTTCTACAGGGGCACCATAGAGAGTATCCTGACCAGCTGTATCTCTGTGTGGTGTGGAGGCTGCAGCGCTACCGACTGGGGTAGTGTGAGGAGGGTAACGAGGACAGCGGAGAAAATAATCGGGACTACACTTCCCTCCATTCAGGACATTGGCCAGAAGCGCTGCTTATCCCATGCTAAGAACATTACCGGGGACCCCTCTCACCCCCATCATGGACTATTCACTCTGCTAGCCTCTGGGAAGAGGTACTGCAGTGTGCGGTGCAGGACCACCAGGCTCCGCAATAGTCTAGTCCCCCTGGCCATTAGACTGTTAAATGGTCAATCTAACATATAGTTAACTTAAATCTAAACGGCTGCTAATTTGACTTTTGCACTAGTGGCAGTTTTTTTATAGCTTGCCACTCCTTGCACATTTGATCTCTGCACTATTGTTACTTACAGTGTTATTACTTACAGTGTTATTGTTTACAATATAATGGTACTGTGTACCTGACTTGTTAACCTGACTGCCCATCTTGCACATCTGGTTAGCGTCTCTTCTTGCACTATCGGCACTATGGTAAATAACACAATACAGCTTTATTTATATCTGTACACTGAAGGACACTGAGGGAAACTGTGGGAGTCAGATCCATCGACATTTCGTTCTGTATACACGTGTACTAGAATGACAATAAAGTAGATCTGAATCTGAATCTGAATCTGAATTTTGTTTTTTAAAAAGTACTACAAATAAAAATGTGCTGTGTTGGTACCATTTAAATAGCCGGCTACAATTTTATTTACTTGCTATTTTTTAATCATGTATATATTTTATTTATCAAGATGTTTATCAAATGTAATTTAAAAAAAGCTGAGCCAGTCGTAATGCATGTTGATAATTTTAATGTAAATTACCAAGTCTTTTAAAAAGGGACATAATTTATTATTTGCTTTCATTCCAAGCATTTCCAAACCAATTTGATAAATAATTTATTAATAGACATTAAAACGAATATAACATGTAGTTAAAAATGTCCGCATGCTTGTTTATTCATGAATGCATTTTGTCGCTTCTATTTTAAAAATAATTATCTACACTTTTTTAAATTTTTATAAATTGCTTTAATGGAATGTACAAAAAAGTAATACCAAAATCAATGATTAAAAAGTGGCATAATTCATTACTTTGCTTTAATTCTAAGTGTTTGAGTGTTGATTAAATGCTTTTTTTATAGACCAAAATAATAACTGTATATAAAATGTGTTTAAAAATCTCTGCACGTCAGTTTATAAAAGAAATGCATATTGTAGCTGCTATTTTATGAAGACCTAACTCAATCCTTTAGAGAAAAAATAATGCCATAAAATAGAGAGACGTCTTTTTGAAATGGCAGCAATATGAGAAAAGTTGGATAGGCTTACATGATTATTTTCCCTCATGTACTGTATCGGTAGATACAAAAAAATAAGATTACATATTTTTTGCCTCACGGCCCTTTAGCCAATTTTATTGAACCCAATGCGGCCCGCGACTCTAAAAGTCCCCCCCCCCTGATCCATCTATATACGTAATTTAGTTGTTCTTATGTTAATCGAAATTCACTTTATCTTAGATACATAAAACATTGCGATTGGGTGGTAAAATGAGCTCATTAAAGGATATAATTGCAAACAAAAAGCTACATCGGAATGGCGACATCTCCGCGTGGCAGCTGCGTTTATTTACGAGTATGTGTGTGCGGGTATTTGTGTGTACGTGCTAGCCACATGGGGACCAAAAGCAAAGGAAGCCCTTTGAGGCCAATCACTAACGCACTCGTCCATATAACAGATGTTCAATAAATTTTTACCCAGCAAAAGTATAGAACATTTTCTTTAAATCCACTTCTTAGCATCCTTACCTTCATATCTCTTGGCATCAATTGTAGTCATTATATTCTCTGTGGTATAGTTCGCAATCTATATTACAAGAATCGTATAACTTAACATGAACACATTTTAAACCAGTTCACCAAACTCAGAAAATATTTTAAGTGCTAAATGTATGACTGTGTTCAGATCGCTAAAGACGTGTTTGGCCTGTAGAAGTTATGCTCCGACCAAGCAATCAGAGGATTGTAAAACGCTGACATCTTCAGGGGCTAGCTCACGACCCTGGGAGGATTGATGTTGAATTAGGTCAGTTAAAGATAAAGTCTCTCCGCTAATAAAATGTAAGCTTTTCTATTAGTCAAGGATACTTTAACACAGTCACAAGGACAGCGGAAGAAGCCCGTAACATCTAGGTTTGAGGACAACTCTCAAGCACTCTACAATTAAGAGCGTTAAAAATGTTTTATTGAGAGGCATGCTAACTCAGCAGTAACAATTTAGCAAGACAGGGATGGCCAGATGTTTGACGTTTTCTCAAAAACTGTTCACAAGTTATTACAATTGGGCGACATTAAAAATCACAGGACAATTGTCCCCCCCATAATACTGTAAATATATGTATTTTGCATTGTACTGGTTCATTATCAATACATTCAGACAAAATCAAACATATATGCTTAATTTCTATACTGCTCCACAACTACTTTTGGTAAATATGTCTTGTGTCTGTCAAAACATATTTACAGAAACTGAATGAGAGCTAGACCAAATATCTGTAAAAAGGACATAATGTAGGTATTTAGCTACATTAGCCAATATCTGTTATTCTTAACATCCTCAATTACTCTGAAATGACAACACAACATTTTCAACATCAAAAAAATAGTCCAGCTAATAGAATAGATTTAAAATGACTATTGGGAATAAACCCTACAGACAAAAAATATCAAGAGTCATCAACAAAGACCAGAAAATAATTGGCTGTTTTCTGCATATAGTCTGGATGACATTGCCGGATTTTGGTACGGCATCAGAGCAAAGAACATTATAAAGGACCTATCACCTCTTTCTTACCCTATAGATTCGAAGGTGCCACAGGTCCCTTAAAGCAAAGACTAATAGGCTCAGAAAGAGTTTAACGCCCAGGGCCATCGGCACCCATGACAAACACAAAAGACTGTGAGAATCATATATTTTGCCTATGTATAAAGAATAGGGTATTCATATCTCATTTATCGACTTTTTGGAATTTGTTGCTGCTAAATGTTATTGCACTATTGTTACGATGCACTTATAACTCAAGCCAGCCTCCAAGCACAACTATGTAAATATGTTTGCCTATTTATCCTGACATACTTTCAATTTCACTTTTCTCTTTGAAATGTATAGAACGTGTTTCTCCTAAAATGCCATTTCTAATCTCATTTCAAACAATGTTCATCTACGTTGTTATCAATGACAATAAAGGCAATTCTATATATTTTGTGAAAGCAATTCTTGCGAAACTATTTAGATAGATAGATAGATAGATAGATACTTTATTCATCCCCGAAGGGAAATTCACTTTTCCAGCAGCATCCCTGAGCTGAGAACAATCGAAAATAACACGGGAGCTGCTGGTTGTAAAGCATTTGTTAAGCCTGACGGCTCACTGCAGCTACAAAAACTCAAGTGCAATACCCTGACTTCCGCGCCGCAACCTAGCTCGAAAGGCCGCTGTCAATCCCCGGCAGTGTGACCTCATTTTCAACCCTGTAATCTCTAAGCAGAAGGGGCAAAAAAAAAATCAGTCGGGGATTTTTGTATCTGTGTGTGTGTGTATATGTGTAATTTTTTTTTATCTCCGCAAATTCAAAAGAGTTCAGCTGTTCACACAGCGAATTAACACTTGTGGTAATGATCGCTAGCCGTTAGCGCTGTTTTTGCTAACATTGATTCAGCATTTTTTCCCAAATGAAGAGTCAAAGCACACATTTATATCTGAAAAGTATCACCAAAGTGAATTCATCCATTATCTGCACCGCTTATCCTCAGTAGGGTTCTGAAGCCCATCCCAGCTATCTTCGGGCAGTGGGCAGGGGACACCCAGAACTGGTTGCCAGGGCACACAGGAACACACAACTCACTCGCTCGCTCATATCAAGTCAAGTCAAGTCAAGTCACATTTATTTGTCTAGCCCTTAATCACAAAAATGTCTCAAAGGACTGCACAGGATTACAATAACACCATCGCCTGATCTTGAACCAACATGCAGGCAAGGAAAAACTCAAAACCGAAGCATGAGGAAAAAAGAAACCTTGAGAAGTGGTAATCCCCCTTCCAGGATGACCAGGGTGGAATAGATTTAGAATTGGGTAACAGTACACAAACATAGTAAACATTAATAAAAGAGAACACTAGGTAACATGTTGAAATTTGTTCGGAAAGTGCAAGACAGCAACGACACCTCAAGCCTGTAAAATAGTCCAAAAAAAGCTCATTCACACCGAGGGGACAATTTGGACCGGCCAATTAACCTGACATGCATGTTTTTGGAATGTGGGAAGAAACCGGAGTGCCCAGAGTAAACACACACAAGCACAGGGAGAACATGCAGACTCCACACAGGATGTAGGATCCCATGACCTCAGAACTGTGCCGCACGCGCGCTAACCACTGTGCTGCTGTGCTGCCCCAAAATAAATTGTCTGTCTAAATGCCTTTCTGTTGCATAAGAAAAAATATTTATGGGAAAAAGATACTGGTTTTGGAAAAAAATCAAAGTGGGGTGCGTAGTTTGAGGTGTCCTTCAAAAGTTTAAAATTACATACTTTTTTCTACTAACCATGTCTTAACATTGTCCATCTGAGTTAAAAGACGCTTTATATACATATTTTTACCCCACCTATCTGCTTTTATCTTATTTTTATCCTTGGTGTTCCGGCCATGGAGCGCTTGAGGCTAGGGGAGAGGAGGCGGGGAATAGAGGAGGAGAAGAGTGATTTCACGCACGTGCTCAATGTTTATATTTATTCTTGGATGAAAATGGTGGAAGTAAGAAAAAGACAGTTTTAAACACAGTCCAAATGCCAACCCAAATCCCCATAAAAGATTTTAAAAAAAAGAAGTTTATTCAAGCAGATCTAAGAGAGACACGTACGTGCACGCGCCATACAAGCAGCTTGACAGAGGCTGCAATGATGATATCGGCCAGAAGATGGCGTCAGCAAGTATGATATTTTGAAGTTACAGACACCACCTTTAGGTAAATGTTGCACTTGCCGAGGCACTGTCTTCTGTAATAATCGGGACTAGGTATGCATGGAATTTTCAAGCACCAACTATCAAAGTGCATTTTCTCATACCTGTCAACCTGTACGGTTTTGTCGTACAAAGTACGTTTTTTTATGCATTTTAAGACGAGTACGACGTTCAAAGAAATCTGTACGAAAAAACGCGAATTTGTCAATGATGGGTACATTCCGGTATACACCGACTATCACGAAATAGCAAATCAATCAAGTCAAAGGAGTTCGCCGTGGAAGCCTCTATCTCAGTATCGTTTTTTTCGTTGCAAACGAAGCGAGTGGTTTGATGCTACTGTGCGCATGCATCTGCCGCCTGGGGATTTCCCATCATGCATCATTCTGAAAAAAAAATATGGTGTACGATTATTTTGTACGGGAAAATACGACAGTTTGTATGGGCATGGAGCCGTGGAAGTTGACAGGTATGTTTTCTGTTTCGATTGAAAGAAAAAATACACCGAAAAAAGTTTTCCGAAATAATGAGATTGTGATGAAAAGTGAAGGGAGCCGTTCAAAGCCGGCTTTTACTCAGAGGGAATTTGTACATGGCACAGTTGCTTATTTTTGTGTTTGCACGAGAACAAGAAGAAGGGGGAGGAGAACACAGTCCAAACGGGAGCGCTGCCAAACCTATACAAATAAGACATTATCTCCGAATTTTGTGTGTCCCTCTGCTCTCGGGTTTTAAGCAGCTGCTAGCTGGACTTCGGCTAATAATTACTTGCTAACAGTACAGAGTTATGTCATTCACTACATTTGAGCAGTTTTTATTTGTAAACACGTACTTTTTGTGTGACCTTTAGTATGTTCATCCCCTAAATCGATCAGCTGGCGCTGAGTTAGATGTTGAGTTTAATTCATTAGTACTATTTGGGTGAATTTGCAAGTGTGACTCATATCTCGCATTCAACTCCAACGACAGGCTCACCATTATAACTCCCAACGTTTTTTGTCGCATTTAACTCCACTGACTCGGTCACCATTATCCCTTCTAAAATTTCCCTGTCACTAGCCACTCTTTCGGGCTTCAAAATGCTAAAAAAAAAAAACATGTACTCAAAGGAAAAATAGATACGATAAAGTGTAGCAGATATTTATTTTTTAACAAAAGATTATTCAATGAGTAATGAAATTGCTTGTGTTATTTGCATTTTAGACCATCAGCAGTTTTAATATTTTTGGATCACTATGTTGTTAAAAATAATTTCTTGTGACCCAAAACTTTCATTTCGGTGCATCCCTAACTAGGACATAGGAAGTTTTGTACACAATTATTTTTGTTTATGGCATTACATTTTGTTAGCAAGTTTTCAGTAGTGTATAACGTTGCATTTGGTAGCATGTACACGACTCGCAGAAAGCCCCATCTGGCTTGACCCTTGAACCTTGAATGCACTCTGACCTATATGTCTTACAAATTTGGGCCGACGGCTAACAAATTTAAACCACATGTACTAGACAGATGGGAAGGTAATGTTTTATTCATAAACACGAATATTTTATCCCACCCGTGGAACCTGGAGGAAACACTAGATTCGTACTTGATTCATACTTATCCCTTCACTCCTTTTTATTAAGCTGCTATGATGATTGTATCCCCAATTTTATTTGCAGGTATTTTTAGGAATAAACTTTAGTCGAAGTAAAATGCAAAATAAATATTTAAGATTTCTTAATCAATTGTTTTCAAAAATAGAATCAAAATCTTTAGGCAAGTAGAGACTATTTGTTTTCAACATATTTTGATTCTAATTACCCGCACTTACTTACAGCAAAGTGCACTAAAAGTAATTTACTATTTGTCATAAATGACTCGAGTTCATTGCAAAGGTGGAACCAACGAACAAAAACACTTCTTATTTCTGACGCCCTGCTTGCCTCTTAGTAATTACTGCCATTTGAAGTTAATCAAGCTTCAAACAGAAGTTCCAAGCGAATCCAAAAGGTGAACGTGTCAACCCTTGCAACATAAGACAAAAAATGGACTACTGTAAAGCTACTGTACTATTGCATTTTGAGGAAACAATGGAAATACCAACCATACCAAAATGTGTTGCAAAAAGAAAAAAAGTAACACCAAGTTTCTCAGCTCAACTTGAGAGAAATAAGCAGAAAAAAAACACAAATAATCAACAACAAAAGTCACGTTTGTTCATTTAATTATCAAGACAATGTAGCCAAATACAAAACATCACCAAATAACTAAAACTCCAAAATAAAGAAAAAAAAGAATACAACCCTTATGCTCATTTGTGAGTTCATCGCTAGCATCCTATATTGCAGCGAGTGGGGACTGACATAGGGCGCTATTGTCAGGAGGCGGGCCGTTCTGAAAATGAAATGCACGGTCGTGGCCGCGATCCATGATCTTCGGTCAAATATTGCTGAGAGCAGGGGCCGGCGGTGTGCTTTCTTTTTTTGTTCGAGCCATAGAAGCATACCAACCTTTGTGGCCCGCCTAAAATGAACTGCAGTTTTGGCCGTGTTTCCTTACACCTGGTCAACCTTCGCAGAGAGCAGGGCCCGAGAGAACAAATTCATGTCATGCACGTCAGCTGTTTTTTTTGTTTTTTTCACCTAAAAAGAACAGCACCCATCCGGCCGTGATCCATAAACCCTAGTCGATTATTGCTTAGAGCAGGGGCTAGCAGAGTGCATTTTTTGGGGAGTTCAGTAATAGGGGCATGCCATTATGGCCTGCCTAAAATGAACTACATTGTTTTGACCACAATCCCTTATTCTCGGTCAACTATTGCTAAAAGCAGGGGTCGATAAAACACATTTATATCATGCATATCAGCCCTTTTCCCCCCCGTTATCTCCACCTAACAAGAACCGATCCTGTGCGGCCACGATCCATTATCCCCAGTCAACTGTTGCGAAGAGTAGGAGCATGTTTTGTAGCAGGAGGGCTACTTTGTGGATTTTTGCATATCGGGGTGGGTCCTGGTCCCATTAACCACAAAAATGAGGGATTACAGTAAAAGAAACAGTTTTTTTTTCGAGGACATACTCAATACACTACCACTTTATCTCGTTAGCATGACGCATGTCTGAATAAATACATTTTGTATTAATAGCAGAGCGGCATGGCGGCTGGGTGGTTAGCGCGCAGCCCCACGGTGCAGAGGCCCAGGGTTCAAGTCCAGCTACCGGAGCATCCCCATGTGGAGTTTGCATGTTCTCCCCGTGCCTCTGTGGGTTTCCTCAGGGCATGCCAGTTTCCTTCAAAATTCATAAAAAATTGCATGTCAGTTTAATTGTACCTAGGTGTTAATGAGCGGTGAGTTGTCCGTCTCTGTGTGCCCTGCAACTGGCTGGCAACTAGTTCAGGGTGTCTCCTGCTCAATGCCTGAAGATGGCTGGGATGGGCTCCAGCATCCCCGCAACCCTACTGACAATAAGCGGTGCAGATAATGGATGGATGCATTATTGTCTGAATTCACGTTATTGTATTGTTGCAGTTTTTACCATTTGGGGAAGGAAATTAAAACTTCAAGAACAGTTGGGATCATATTGATGTTGCTTTAAGCACTATGATACTAGTTTCTAGTAAATAAAAGCATATATTGTCACAAGCCAAATTGAGAGTTGCAGTCCAAGAACAAAAAAAAAGGTCTGCAATTGGGTGGACTGGATTTGACCTACAGACTAAAAAGTTGGCCCTGAAACCTTCAGCTGCGTCTGCTCGCTGTCTCTGGCAACCGTCCAAAGTAAACATTGAGTCGATAAGCTTATCTACCGAGCAAAGAATCTAGTTCAAGGAGAGAAAACAGGTTCTCCCGTGGCGGAAGGGCCCCCGAGCCAGAAGATTTGCATTCAGAATAAGTCTTAACTGGGAGACTTGTATCCCAACGCGCCACTCCACATGCCTGATGCCTGCTCGTCTCAATGATCACACTGAACAGGAGCTCCAAGTTTTTTCTCTCCCATACCGCACAGTAAAGGCCAAGGCAGGTGAAGCAAAATGCCATTATTAAATATTTAGGTCAATGGGATTATGTAACGTTGAACCTTAGTGAGACATTCCTGTCAAGCTCAACTCGGCAAATGAAAATTCCTATTTAGATTCCTTTGCTCGCCCTCCAGTCAGAACCGACCAAGCGTAAAAAGCTGTTTATTATTCATATAATCGAGTATTTGTATCCCTTCGGAGAATTTGGAGGGTACACCAGACTCATTTTAATCATAATTTTTTATCTGAGTTTAAGTGCATAACGTATTAACCCTGAGTAAATATAGTACAAGAAGCTTGCTAGCCAGCCAGTAGAAAAATACAAGGTTGGTACACCTTTTTCACGGCCAAATTCGAGCACATTTTGGGGACTTTCAAAGCCAATTTTCCAACTTCTCCAGTACCATTAAAAGAATAAAGCCAGTGTGAATCATGTAGAGCCACAAATACATCTGTGGTTTATTCATGTAATCTTTAATCTAGCATGTGCATTTATCAAAACAATTGATTTTTAGATCTTGAGTAAATTGTCTCAATTTTTCTTTGAGACAAATCTCTCCCCATCTAGGGGTTGGGTAAAAATGACGGAAAGTTCTTCCCATTGCAATTTACCACTGGAAAACGCTAACTCAATTGTTCGCATGGCCTATAATAAATGTCCATAATCAATACATAATGCATAATACACATTCCGTAGTGCCCAAGCGGACAGGTGTAGCATACACCTGTCCTCTTGGGCATGACACGTACAAACTAATTCCAGCTGGAGTTAACTGCGAGGGAAGAAAAAATGCAATGGCAAAGCGAAGCCACCAGGGAACGGTGTCGGCGGCATTTTTAAGCAAACTTGTTGAGAAACATGCCAACTGTTTCAAGAATTTACAAGTACGTCACCCAAAAGTCAACCGCTTTTCAATCCTTGAAAATGCAACAGTAAAATTCAAGTATTTTCAACAATTTCAAGTCTGAAAAAAGTCATATGACCCAAATTCACCCTAGTCACAGGTGCACCTGAAGCGTAAACCCCGCCCAGACAATTTGTCATCTGATTATATTCCTCCCAGCAGAGTATATTAGCATGATTAATACAAACAATTAAATAATACTCCTGTAATCAAGCAGTCTGGAGGACATTCAGTTTCTGTGCAATTTAAAACGTAAGTAGCTGGAAACGACACAAAACATTTTCACCTAAAGGTGCACTCACTTTTGTTGCTATTAGGTTTGTCCGTTAATGGCTATGTTTTAAATTATCTTGATCTCAGAATAAACATATATCGATAACTTGTCACTGTTTAGTGTTGCTCCACTTTTAAACGATTCCAGCTAAAAATATTTCAAGAGTTTGAGGCTTGTACTCAGTTTGTGACAAACAGTACCAGCACTTATAAAACCCAATACGAGGAGTCTCTGTGCCAAACTTTAAGATGTAATCATTGCCAACAGCTTTGTAACAATGCAAAATATCTTCCTCTTTTTCTATCAAAGTGACAGCCATCAAGGAAATCCGCATTCTTCATTGATAAGGAAACGATGTTGTTTGAGGTTAAAAATAAAACAAGAAGCTACAAACGCTGCAAAATTTCCCGGAAAGTGAGCTCAATCAAATGCAATTTTGGCTCACCAACAGAAACCAAATGCCGAAATCTTGGGTGTGTTGGGTAGAGTTCACGACGATCTTTTAATTTGTTTTTGATTGCCAATGTTTCCTGCATCACGCATTTTCAGTGTTAGTCATTTTGTGATGTCACTCCTTGTCACGATATCAGTAAAGCGATACCTACACCTGCTACCTGATATTCAAGAGCTTCTATTCACCGGATTGGTGTTTGGAGTCCTAAAGTGCTCCTGGTGACAATTGGAACCATTAAATCATTAAACTGCAAAAAAAACAAAACATTTAAAAAATGAAAAAAAATGCTAATTTTAAGTATTATTTTTCTTATTTCAAATTTTTGATGCATATTAAAGTATAGTAAAATTTTAAAAATGCAAATTTCAAGCATTGTTTTTTTATTCTGATGCATGGCGTGCAAAATAAATACAAAATTTGTCGATGTATTTAAAAATATGCACTTTTATATGAAAGTTCACGTATATTCTCTTTTTATTCATATCAAACTAGGTTTTTAATAAAGTAATGCTTTTTTTCCCCACTAAAACATGCACATATAATATAGCATAATACACAAAAGAATACACAATGTCCCTCTAAAAATATATTTTGATTATTTTAAAACGTTTTAATTTTAAAAAGATCGAATAAACTGTTTATTTCTAATCATCATTCCTGTTTTAACAAAGTATTAATTCCCTATAAAATCATAAATAAATAAAAGATAACATTCATACGTTTAAAATTTAATTTGGAACTATTTGATTTGTATTATTTTACGATATTTTTTTTTCTTTTGTTTACTTTTGTTTTGCAGTGTAATTTGAGACTACAAATCCAAAAGGAGTCAACCTCAATTCGTTCACATTCTAATAAGAGCTCAATTTGATGAATTAGAATGACATTGCTACTGTATGTTGTACCGTTTTTAGCCCGTGGGGTAATAAATACCTTATCTACACTCGAGGTATTTTGACCATGGAATGTCCAAGCCTTTGTGCCGTTATAACTTTGTCATTTCTGATTTTAATATTATTAATATTATTATTATTATGATTGCCAACTAGGGGCAGCACGGCGGTGCAGTGGTTGGCGCGTGTGCGGCACAGTTCTAAGGTCTTGGGAACCTCCTGTGTGGGTTCAAATCCAGCTACCGGGCTTACTGTGAGGAGTTTGTATGTTCTCCCCGTGCTTGCGTGGGTTTCCTCCGGGCACACCGGTTTCCTCCCACATTCCAAAGACATGCATTTCAGGTGTATTGGCCGGTCCAAATTGTCCCTAGGTGTGAATGAGCGAGCGAGTTGTCTGTCCCTGTGTGCCCTGCGATTGGCTGGTAACCAATTCAGGGTGTCCCTGCCCACTGCCCGATGATTGCTGGGATGGGCTCCAGCACCCCCGCGACCCTACTGAGGATAGGCGGTGCAGCTAATGAGATGAGATGAGATGAGATGATTGACTGTACTCAAAATGTTCAGGGGGACCTCAGCTACATGTACTGTACATATAGGCTAAATTTATGCCCTCCGTAAACCATCAAAAAGACAAAATATATAAGATACCTCCAAAGAGTAAAACAACATTTGAAGGTTATCTTTGTTGCGCACGCTTGCTTGTTTTAGCAGTCATAAAATTACAAGAAATGCTTTGTGGAAAAAAAAAAGTAGCCTCAACAATCCTAAAAAGAACAATGAATCCATTTGGGTCCATGCATCCAATGAAAACATTTTATTTACTTGTGCTTTTTCCAATTAGTTTATTTAATAGTCTCAGCGTGCACCATCATGACACTTTTGTTTCAATAATCAAAGTAATGAAAACCCTAAAAAGTACAATTACCCCATTTGTCTGTTAGTCACTCACTCAGACTTTATGTCTTGATCACTAAAAAAAACAACAAAATTCCAGCTGTGGTGCAAATAAACTAACTAATGAAACCGATAAACCAATAAAAAAACACAATAAATCCAATAAAAGAAAACTTCTATTACATCATGTCGTTTTTATCCCTACAGATTCCTTCTCTGATGTCGAGCAGCGTTACCAATATTGATCTATCATATCATTTTTTCACATGATCCAAAACAGATTTTTTAAAAACATCATATTACGTATCATCACTATGTTGACTTTGTTCCCTGAAGACTAATTGCCCTTCCCAAAGTGCAAACATGCGTGGTCTGGGAAAGATTATAAACAGTTGATTCATGCAAAATTAGCCACTAAACTGCCATTGAACACAAGACGTTAACGCAATGCTGTTGTGTGAAATTGTGAGCTTTGTGAAAGTGGCCTGTTGCACCGTACCACTTGCTGTTACTTTGCTAATGTACTGCCAAAAACCTCTCACACAGTTTTGTTCCTTCCGTACTGGAATTTCCCATTCTGACATTTCCCTTCATAGCACAATAAGTTAATATTGATTAATCGAGCAACGTAAGAAACTTCTCATTTAAGACATGCACAATATATTTATTAAAAGGAATTCGCTTGCCCAAAAGCCCCGATAGCAGGCTCACGCAAACTAACAAATGTTAGCATATTAACTCTTTGAGCAATAATGTTCTTATTAATGTCAAGGAGAGGACACATTGTAAAACCACAGCACGCTTCTAAGAGTAAATTTGGAATCGATCCCAACCGAGTAAATACCAGATAGTAGTGAACGACACCGATCCGATACCAACATTTTTTTCCCCAGAACTGTCATGATCGTTAACTAATTGAACCCTTTCTCCTTTGAGTCGGTTTAAAATTACGATAAACACCGCATGTCATCAACCGGAACAGGATCAGGACCCTAATGCGTGACGTTCTCACACAAGCCTTTTATTTTACGGGAAATGGGGAGTCATGCACGTTAGGCAGCGGTCTGTCATGGAAAGACAGGAAGCCAGAGACCGATGAGATCGATTCCAATTGCCCGAGCAGATATCGGACAGATGGGGTCGATACCGGACAGGGTGGGACAGACAGGATTGATAATGAAATAGGATATTGAAATTAAGCAGGACGGACTAGACGGAACGAAAACTAGTTCCAGATCAGGGGATGGTGTAATAATAGTCTGAAAAAATAGTCTGTGTAATAACCTGTGAAGCCCTTTGAGACTCTTTGTGATTAAGGGCTATACAAATAAAAATGACTTGACTTGACTTGAGAGAATAATAAAATAGACGGGAACGAAACTGGAAACCGATATTAAACAGGACAAAAAAAACGGGAACAATACCGAACAGGAAATACCAACAGGAAAACAGGAGTCAGAACCCACGTCTTGTGGGAACAGAGGTTCGTTGACGGACTGAAACAGGAAAAATGAGAGCACTGAGCTTAAAAAGACGGAAAGCCAATCTGTCGATGAGCCGAAGCTGGCGCCACACGGGCGGGGCCAAAGGGGCACCATGGCAACCGTGACACCGCACAAAAATTTGAGGCAGAAAGATGTCGTTGTTTTTTTTTTAAATCAAATAACTTCAATGAAAACTTAAATAAAAAATAAATATTTATATTACAACCGTTTCAGAACAAAAGTCAAGAGAGTCAAACCAAAAAAGCAGCAATTTAACGAAAATACAACTAGAAAAATGTCAACATGACAACTATAATACATTCCATTGCTGAATCATTTGAAATAAACTCATAGTCCAAAATACTGTAAAAAATACAATGTAAAAACCTTTAACAGTATAAAAAATTCAAATACATCAACAACAAAACTGTTTACCAGCAAAAGTAAAGACAGTCTAACCAAAAAAGTAGCAATGTAACAAAAATACAAATACTGTACTGTCTAACAATATCAACAAGACAACTAAAATACTGTTTTTTAAGGTGAACCCAAAACCCCAAATTTGCCAGATGCAAAATTATGCCTTCAAATCCAGTGCACCACTATATAGCTGGATATACGATACATGACTTCATCAATGCTTGCTTGATTTCAACTAAATGCTTCTACATAAAATAACTAGTTTTAGTAATGAAAAAAGATTACTTAATATGTATGTTCTATGAAATACATTGTTTATCTTGTATTTTAATCTTGTGTGCCTTGTAATCCGATGCACCTTGTATATTAAAGAAAATATTTCACAAGGGTGTATTTTGGAAGGTGCGTCTCGTAATCAGGTGCGTCAGGAAATCCTTGTACCTTTCATTGCACAACATATTGAAAATAAATTCAGTCGTGCAAATAACATGTGACCACAACTGGACTCAATTTGAAAGTCAATATGAATGTATAATCTCACGATGTCAGAGCCAGAACAGATGGTGACCCAAACGCGTAGCGTTTCACACAAAAGTTTATTGGATAATCGAGGAAGTCAGGTGCGGAGAAACAAAGGCCAGCGATCCGGTGCTCGCTGGGCAAGAGGAGCAAGGAGCTCGCGGGATCGGAGCGTGGTTGGAATGCGGAAACGGTTAGAGTTGCCGGGGCCGGCAGATCAGAGCGTGGTGGACGTGCAAAACGGGTCAAGTAGCCGGGGCGGGAGATCAGAAAGCGGTCAATGGGCAAAACGGTTCGAGTAGCCGGAGCGGGAGATCGGAGCATGGTCAAAGTGCAAAACGGGTCGAGTAGCCGGAGCGGGATATCAGAGCGTGGTCGGTGAGCAAAAACGAGTCACTAGCCGGACCGGGAGATCAGAGCGTTGTCGAAGGAAGGGAAGAGTCAGGGAGCCGGAGACGATCGGGAAAATCAGGGACAGACGGGCAGGATATGGATGAGGACGGGACCGACGGAAGCCAGAGTCAAAGTGCTTGCCTTGCATATGCGGAGGTTTGCTGACGGACTGACATGGAGTGACTGGAGTAATGAGTTTAAACAGGGCAAGGAGCAGCAGCTGGCGCCAAATTAGCAGGCACAGGTGAGGGCAATGAGTAATCATTACACATGATGCACCAACAACACTTCTATTGTGATAGTTAAAATGAGAAGACAGTATGGATCTTAAGAAAAAGTATCAATCTGATCCGTGTACTCGATTAAAATCGATGTATTGATATATGGATCGATCTCTACTACCTTACTATTCACGACACACAAAACATTTTCACTATGAGAAATTAGCTAGCTTACTAGCCCTGACAGCATGGTAGCCCAAAATACGTTAGCATTTAATTATAGTGAATCTTTGGGCAACAATGTTCCTAATACTGTCAAGGAACAGGTATATTGCAAAACCACACGAGAGGCAAAAACAAACACTTTCCTGCGTCTTTACTTTTGACCACCATTCAACGAAGAAACCCAAATTCAGGAAAAAAAGGTAATGAGTACAACTTAACAATAGCACAATTCTACCAGAAGGTGCCAAAGTGAGATTTGAATTGGCCTAAAAACCAAAAACAGTGAATAATATTTTCAGTGAATGATCGAGTATCAGTTAAACACATCCAAACAAAAAAAACTACAAACTAACCCAAAACGACAGCCAAGTTTTAAACTCAAAGGACAAAAAAAGGCAACAAAAGACGAACCTAATCTAAGGCAGTGCCCGTAAGGGCCCCACACCCTCAAAGATTAATTCAGAAACCTGTTTCCCGTTTAATTATTTTATTTTTGTCACCGCAAATGACTGCCTTATACTTATTCAGCTATGTTAATAGTTGCAAATGAATAGCATCAAGAAAACGATTCTCTGTGTTAAACTCTGCACTGTGGAACGGTTTCACCCGGCCTGTTTTCAAAGGAAATAGGGTAAATATGGACGCTGGGTAAAGAATCATCAGTGAAATATTCTAGACTGCAGTTCAGTGGGGGTTTGACACTAAATTACTACCTAAGAGAAAGCCCCTACAAGCGCCTCAGGCCCCCTTACCCACAAAAAAAATATTAAGACACATATTTAACACAAATAAAAGAGGTAGATACTTTTGCCAATTGCATAAATTAAAAAAAAAATCGAAATACACTATAAACATTAAAACGCCGATGACAGCTGGGCCAGTGAACCGTTCCTGAGACACGGTTAACCATAGGTACGACTTTATCAACTTCAGTTTTGAAAAGCTCCTCTCTGCTTCAGCCACCGTGACTGGCAGAGTGAGTGCAATCCTGATGGTACTGCAAAAGTTGGGTTGAATCTCAGATAGATCCTTATCATCCATGAAGGTGATCAGCTCAAGGGGGCTCATGGTTTTTGATGGCAGGTCAGGGAAGCTCTTGATTTCCTGCACAAGCTGTTTACAGTCTAAATCTGAGCGTGTGGTGCCTAGTGCCTCGCATTGTTCTTCCAGCTCTTTGTCTTCAAGCCTTGGGAAACTAGTCAGAACTCCGAATTTAATTCCCACATTTTCCATTGTGGACAACCTCTCGTTGATGGCTGATGTGGCTGCATCCACAACAATATTAGAGGCTAAAACACTTCACATGAGTGACTTCATAGTCAATTTTGTATCACATATTGTATTTATCCATTTCACAAAATTCATGATACTTCGCTGCATTTGGCCTGTATATTTTAAGTTGTAAATTATAATAATGAAATGAAATGATCATTTATATAGCGCTTTTCAAGTCAATGAAGACTTCCCATAGCGCTTTACAATGTGCTTCACATTTCCCAATAGCTGCCGTGCACCCATGTAAGGGCATTAGGGGTTTAGTGTCTTACCCAAGGACACTTCGACATGTAACACGGAGGAGCCGGGATCCGAACTGCGATCCATTGATCCCAAGACGAGCGCTCTACCTCCTGAGACACTGCCGCCCCCAGGAGCCAACATTTAATTATTTTCCATGTATAGTCAAAAAATAGTCCACGCCCCCAACCACTCTTAATTGAAAGTCCGAATTAAAGTAAAATAAGAAAACAAGTACTTGAAATATTTTTATCTGGCAATAGAAACATTTTTTAAAAGTGGGAGCGGACACACTTCAGACGAAACTTTTGTCATTTACTGAATAGAATACAAAGTACTCAATTAAAACAAACAAAAAATGAAAATTATACCTTAAAGCTGGTGCAATTACATAAAAAAAACGTGTACTGTAGTAACTTTTTGATTGTCATGCAAATATGAGCAGAAAATAATCTACATATTTTATAAATAGGTCAATTTAATTGTATTAATTTAAAATTTGAATGCAAATAATTAAAAAAATAGATAAAAGAAATATAAATAAGTGTGTTGTTTTAAAATAGCAACACATTTAAAACAGTGACGTGCAGTCAGGGAAAGCAGGGGAGCTGTGCCTCACCTGTCATGATGGAAAAACAAAACTCATCTCATCTCATTAGCCGTACCGCTTATCCTCAGTAGGGTCGCGGGGGGCTGGAGCCCATCCCAGCCATCTCCAGGCAGTGGGCAGGGGACACCCTGAACTGGTTGCCAGCCAATCGCAGGGCACACAGGGACAGACAACTCACTCGCTCGCTCATTCACACCTAGGGACAATTTAGACCGGCCAATTCACCTGAAATGCATGTTTTCGGAATGTGGGAGGAAACCGGAGTGCCCGGAGGAAACCCACGCAAGCACGGGGAGAACATACAAACTCCGCACAGGAAGTCTGGAGCTGGATTTGAACCCACGACAGGTTCCCATGACACGAACTGTGCCGCACAAGCGCTAACCACTGCGCTGCCGTGCTGCCCGTTCTTAATTAACTTCAGGTTTTAGGGATTTTCTTTATTAAAATCATGGAATTTTAACATTATAGTATGAACAGTATTATTACAATTAGTATGTAATGAATTACTGTTCTGAGCATCTGCAGATGCTGAGTGAGGCACGCAATTCTCTTGGCTCGAGGCAGAGGGCGAAAGCCAGACTAAAATTCTGATTTAGCGCACACCTCATCCCCAAACAATGGAATTTGTGCTAGTATTAGCAAGCTAACATCAAGCCATTCAGAATTGTTTTTCTAACTGCATGGACTTTGATATCTTATGATCACGGTTCACGCTTCCCGGCTCCCTTAACCGTATGGGTTGTCAGGGCACCAATGAAGACAGAACTCTGGACTGCCTTCTCCTCTGTTGATTGTCCCTGGCCTGTTCTTGGGTCGTCGCAAAGATGGCACCGGTCCATTCCTTAATGTTGTCGGCCCAGTTCTTTTTCGGTGTTCTTCTCCTCCTGCCTCCTTGGACTGGGTCTTGGACAATTATCTTGGTCAGTCCTGATGATCTTATGAAATGACCAATACACTGAAGTTTCCGTCCCCGCACAGTTGAGAACAGTTTTGTTTGTCATGTGTGCTAGGTAGCTGATGCCTAGAAGTTTCCTGTAGTTTCGCATCTCCAAGACCTGGATTTTCATTTCCAGTTTTGCTGTCAGAGTCCATGTCTCGCAAGCGTAGAGGGAGATGTAAGTAACCAGTGTTTGCATGAGTCTGCATGGACTTCATTTATGAGTTAAGGTGAGACAATCAAACACTTTTTTTCTACGTTACGGTTTGAATATTACTTTCAAATGATGAAATGATGAGCAAGATGCAGGTTCATTTATCTGTAAATCTACTGTGCCTGCTCAAACACAAACCTCACCCTACATCACTGGTTTAAAAGTTCACCACTAACTGATGGCAAACAGCGTCATAAACCCAGAATTTGTAAAAAAGCAAGAACTTGCCACGAGGGCCCATGACTGGAAAGTGAAAAATGCATTTTAATGTCACCCAAGTGGGTAGAGGGTGTTAAAAGTGCAACTGTGGGACCGTACTGGACCGAAAAGCCTGTCCTCCTGTCACCAGGCTGTATTTTTGCGGGAGAGGTTCAAGAGAGGACATGCATTCACACATGCAAAGGGTTCTTCCCCCTCCTCACTATAGCCCAGCCTCCCCCACACCTCCCCTGCCAACAGCACAACAGGCATTACACTTTTATGGGGTCCGGCCTGAGTTGTGAGAAGTTAACTTTGCTTTCTGCAAGGGTTGGGAGTGTCACTTTTAAAATGTAATCCAATACAATTACTTGTTACCTGTTGAAAAATGTAATGACTAATTTAATCCAGATACCAGAAAATTGCAGGAACTTGACCACTTTTGATTTATTTTGGATTATTCCAATACCAAATTTGCTACAACAACAACAAAAAAGACAAAATAAACACAATATGAATAAAATCACTCAATTATGTCCAAGATAAATGAACAATACACCTTTCAAAAAACATTAAAAGAAATCAAGGTCATTGCTAGTGGTTCTACAAAAAAGTGTTTTTAGGCAAAAAAAAAAGGTTTCTCTTTCACCTGGCAGACAAGATATACTCTGTTTTAGTTCACATGAAGAACAGCATAATAAAGTTAACGTATCGTGAATTTTGAACAACAATTAATGGCAAAATACAAAAAGAAGACAATGCATCAAAATTGCTAAACTGTCCCAGAACGCATCAATTGTGCACCAACACGCAGACATGTAAGCAACCTCACGAAACTGCAGGCTCGCACCAATTTTACAAAATGAGTGATACATTTGAAGGAAGAATAAAATTACATTAAGAAAAGGGGTTTTACCTGCAACACAGCGTGATAAACACAATCTGTGCAATTTGTGCAACCGATACAGAACTTTTTACGATCCGCCAGCACATTGTGTTAAAGCCTTATTTCTGTCTTTCACTCTAGTTTTAGTCATTGAAATTATGATATACACAATTACGACAATTGGTGCATTATGTATATGTAAATATAAGTTTAAATAAAAATGTAATACTGTTATCCTTATTTTAGACAGGTGATAGATTAAGTTTTCTTTTAGATTTAAAATGAACAGCCCTATTATTCAAAATAATTTTTTAAATTGTTTCTAATTTTTACATTTTGGAGTATGATTCGAATCAGAATTGCCTTTTCTGTAATTCATAACAACATAGGGATCATTGTTTACAGCAAGATTAGAAATGGAGCTCGAGGATAAAAATAAAAAGGCTTAAAAGAGAAAGATGAAATAAAAAGAATGAGAGGATAAATAGGACAAAAATATTTATAGGGGAGTGTTTGGTGACTGGCCTAAATTGAAAATGCTTTAGAAACTCCTCTTTCAATTGTGCAATGAAAAAAGGAGTGCAATTACATTTAGCAGCAAAATTAGATATGAATACCTATTTTTCTATAGATAGGCAAAATATAAAGCTTTTCACAGTCGTGTGTGCTTATTTAGGGTGGTGTTGACACAGGGGAAGAAATTTGTAGTTCTTGTTTCAGGGGACACATTGCACCCATCGGAGAGCATTTATAGTGTTGCTGGCTCTGCTATGGTATCGCGAGAAGGTGATCTCCTCCAGACTGGGCAGAGAAAAGCCAATGATTTTTTGGACTATGTTGATGACCATTGGTATAATGTATAGTGTTTTATCTTGCAAATTTTCACTTTTTATATCTGTTGTGGATTTTACTTAAATAGAACAATCTATTCAATTATATTCTCTTCTGTTCTATTTTATTATTTCTTCACTCTGCAGCAATTGGAAAAATGGATTTTTCAGAGATGGATCTAACAAGTGGAATCTTATGCTTAACACATATTCAACTACAATATAAAAATGATTCAAAAATTTAAATATTTGAACAAATTGAGCGTGACTAAACTCATTCACTTCAAATCCCGAAATGGATCTTTGATTGCAAAGAATGAGTTAAATAATGTCCTTCTTGTTGCAATTGTGCCGCAACACGAGCCGACGTATTTAGAAAAAAAACTTTTCTTGATTTCATTTAGACATCAATGACTGTTCCAGGGATATACCCAAGACGGTAAAGATAGGGAATAAGGCTACAACTGTGACGATTTATTTATTTAGTTGTTTGCTTAGCCAGCGGGAAGACGTGTCACAGCTGTCGACAGGGGCAGGAAAGACATCTTTTCATTCCAAAAAAAAGAGTTTTCAATGCAAGAAACGTCAGCCTCTGGTTGCGCCGGACCGGACCGGCGCGCTAACTATTCATGAGTTGTAGGTGAAGACTTCCATAGAAGGGAGAGGAGAATATCCTCCTTCTTGCTTGCGGCCAGAGTGATTTATTCATGTGCTGGCCCCGACACGTAACGAGACATTTTCAGAATAGTTCTGCAGACTCGGGAGAAGAATAGAATAACAACGCCACTAATGTCATTTTTGTTTTAACATTTTGTGAATAAAGTTCCGCTTTGTCGAAACTGATGCATTGTGTACCAGAGGTGGGCAAACTTTTGGAGCCTTTGACTTATTTGGCAGTGGGGCCGGGCCCAGAGGGGAAAAAAATGATTGATGGGTTATTTTTGGCATCTGCTGATATAGAAATCTTGATATCTTGGCAATATAGGAGGAAAAAGTAATTAATTTTCTTATATCAATGCTATTTAAAAAGTTTTGCACTTTTTTGTAATCATTCGATTTGTGCAAGAAAAAAAAACAAGAAATGCCCAAAAATCTTTTTAGAATAGCAGTAAAGATATGCAATCGATAACAAAAATAAATTATTACGCAAGTGATATATATATATATATATATATATATATACATATATATATTATAAACATGCAGTGGCTTGCGAAACTATTTGGCCCCCTTGAACTTTGTTACCTTTTGCCACATTTCAGACTTCAAACATAAAGATATCAAACTGTAATTTCAGCAATAAGTCAGACACAATCATGAAGTGGAACACACTTAATTGGATATTTTAAACCTTTTTAACAAATAAAAAACTAAAAAGGTGTGCAAAATTATTCAGCCCCATTGAGTTAATACTTTGTAGTGCCACCTTTTGCTGCGATTACAGCTGCAAGTCGCTTGGGGTATGTCTCAGTTTTGCACATTGAGAAACTGATATTTTTGCCCATTCCTCCTTGCAAAACAGCTCGAGCTCAGTAAGGTTGGATGGAAAGCCGAGCCTTTTTGAACAGCAGTTTTTAGTCCTTTCCACAGATTCTCAATTGGACTTTGACTTTTAACACCCTAATGTGTTTTTCCGTGAACCATTCCATTGTAGCTTTTGCTTTTTGTTTTGAATCATTGTCATGTTGGAAGACAAATCTCCGTCCCAGTCTCAGGCCTTTTGCGGACTCAGGTTTTCCTCCAGAATGGTCGTGTATTTGGCTCTATCCATCTTCCCGTGAATTTTAACCATCTTCCCTGTCCCTGCTGAAGAATAGCAGGCCCAAACCAGGATGCAGCCACCACCATGTTTGACTGTGGGGATGGTGTGTTGAGGGTGATGAGCTGTGCTGCTTTTACGCCAAACATAACTTCTTGCATTGTTGCCAAAAAGTTTGATTTTGGTCTCATCCGACCAGAGCCCTTTCTTCCACATGTTTGGTGTGCCTCTCAAGTGGCTTGTATATTATATATATATATATATATATATATATATATATATATATATATATATATATACACATATATATATTGTATATACAATCACACACACACACGCAAACACACACACACACACACACACACACACACACACACAGGTGCATGAATAACCTCACTGAAAATAAATCTAAAAGCTCACTTTTTTGGGGGGCATGAACTAGCGCCGCTCTTTGTCTGCACGACCCAGAAAACTGTAAAATGTAACATCAACTCAAACCTTTGCCATTGAAAATCAAGTATTTGTCATTGTATTCGTTAAAACAGCAGTTTGCAAAAAACAGTGCCTTGGGGAAAACCAGAAAATATCGGATCAATTAATAATAATAATAATAATAATTTCCTTTGTATTGTCATTCTTTGTAACAATGTACACAGAACGAAATGTCGATACACCTGACCCGTTGTAGCGAGCCGATGCAGCCGCAGCCAATTACGCCTTACATGCAGTTTTTTTTCTGCCCATCAATTTGTGTAGAATTAGTTTAATCAAATACGGATATAAAATTTTTTACTTGAATGACTAGTTTGAAAAGAAAGTAAGTCCTAATGAGCGCCTCCTACTGGTGAAAAAAAACCTAATAAATAAATAAACACTATAAATGAACACAATATTAATTTCAATAATAAGTAAATATGAATGAAACATCATAAAAACGTGCATTTTTTTATTACTTGTAGGTCGAGAAATTTGCATTTATTTTACATAACACAAGCATCACCCAAAGGGAGCTGACATCATTATCTGCCATCTCGCTGTTGGGGGCACCCAAAAACTTCAAAATTGCTGGCCAAAAATATGAGAACTAGAACAATGCATTTTGGTCGATTTGAGTCTCTGTATGTTGTATTCTCGATTTTTTTTGTCGCACTTCACCATGCAGTGACATCTTGAGGTCAAATAAAATACACTCTCCCTTTTATAATAGGCCATAAATCAAGTCAAGCCATAAAAAAAGCTAAAACACCTCTGAATTGATTAAAAAAAATCTAATATAATATAATATATGAATTATCTTCTAAAATGTGTGTTGACTATGAAATAAACAAATGAAAAAAAAAAAAATTGAAAAAAGAAATATGACACTTTAGCATTTAACATTAGCCCAGCAGACGAGAGCCCACAATGCACCGGGAGTCGTCTTGTGCACGCTCAGCCTTTAATTGGCGATTTGGTAACCAGCGGAGTCTGAATTCATCAATTCATTTGCATCCCTTGATTTAGCGCGGGAACATACAATTAAAGGCTCATTAGGACGCTCTCTGGAGTACGCCTTTTCGGCCCTTTGCAGAACATTGAGAGTTGGAAGCCGTCCAGTAACAGCAATCGCTTTGCTTGCTTCCGAGTGGCTTTCTTTTCTGCTACGAACTGGACGTTCTATGAACAAGAAATTGGCCAAGATGGTTGAAGCCAAATCTGATCTCAGAGTTGGAAAATTATCATTTCTAAATAATGCTCAGTTTGTTTGCAAACATGCCGACCTTTCGACATTAAGAAGCGGTTGATGTTATCGCGCGCTCTATTTTTACGCGCAAAACACAATCCGTCTCCAGGATATTAAAAATAAATAAACAGCATGTGCTTTTTTAAAACTGTTGGAGCGTTTGTTTTGTTTTTTACGCACAAAGACTTATTTTTGCTTCACGATAATAAAAGTGGGCGATACTAGGAATTTTAGTATCAATCTGTTCCATGTAAATACTAGGTAGTATTAATTGATACCGGTACTTTTTGCCTATAAATGCAATGATCATTAAATGATTAAAACATTCCCTATGAGTTAGTTTATGATTACGATGAACTCAGCACAAATATCTTAGGCACCAAGAATGTTCTGTTGTTTATTAGATAACTACAATGGAAACGTAGCGTAGACCATAGATATAGATATGGATATAGATCATAGGCGCCGTCGCGAGTGGCAGCCTTTCCAGCAGCTTCCATGTAAATTTCGCTATTTTTGTGATTTATTGTTTTAGTGTTGCTTCTTTCTTCAGTGTTTGCGTCCCGTTTGACAACTACACTTTGGATTACTTTCTATCCTATGGATATGGGTTTTAACACACAAAAATGTGTTTATTCGAGGAATCAACTCCTTTTTTTCATGGACAATTCATCACATCTACTACACAGCATCATCTCCAAAGGGAAGAGCAGCTTCAGCGAAAGACTGCTGTCACAGCCTTGATCCACGGACAGACTGAGGAGATCATTTCTTCCTCATGCCATGAGGCTCTTTAACTCCACCCGGGGGAGTTAAAGCCCACATTAAACCACACCCCCACATTGTATATTACCATATTTTTATTACAGTGTGTATTTTATGTAGCACTATTTAAATACTCTATATCAACACGTTACATTGGGTATTTATGTATTATATTCCTTTTACTTTATTATTGTTTTATTTTCAACACAGGATACTGCTGGAAGTGTGAATTTCCCTACAGGGAGGAATAAAGTATCTATCTATCTATCCATCCAGCTATCTAGTTTGAGGCATTTTTCTCTAAATATGTGTTCAAAGAGCTTTTATATATTATTTCAGTTTTTATCTTACTTTTACCCTCGGTGTTCTGGCCACGAAGCACATAATGCTGAAGGAAAGGAGGTGGGGAGATGGGAATTGGGGGTGGAATGAGATGAAAATGGTAAAATGGGGGCGCTTGAGCACCACTAAAAACAGGCTTGCTACGCCCTTGATCGAAATTTTTGAATAGTATCGATCAAAATCCAGAACTCGTTCAGTATCGATGATATTGATATTTGGATCGATCTGCCCAGTCTTACAAAATAAAGCAGCGGTACACTAAAACATTAGTCTACCGCAGCCGCCACATGTAGAGTTTGCATGTTCTCCCCGTGCCTGCGGGGGTTTCCTCCGGGCACTCCAGTTTCCTCCCACATTCCTCAAAAACATGCATGTTGGCCGGTCCAAATTGTCCCTAGGTGTAAATGAGCGAGTGAGTTGTCTGTCTCTGTGCGCCCTGCGACTGGCTGGAGACCAGTTCAGGGTGTCCCCTGCCCACTGCTGGAAGATAGCCGAGATGGGCTCCTGCACCCCCACGACCCTACTGGGGATAAGCGGTGCAGATAATGGATGGATAGCTGTTTTTATTTGTTTTTATTGTAATACAAATTAACGGATCTGTTTCTTTCCACCGTTTGTTTGCTCCATCACATCCCGGTTGTCAGCCCTCCTTTATGTTTTCTTTTTCTTTTACTTGATTTCACCAGGATCTTAATATGCAACGGAAACATGACAAATTTGTAAATATTACTTATTGGTGACTAAATAGACCAGAAATTTCAAATTTTCTGTTTCCACGATTTTACAGTCGAAAAATATGAAAGTATTGTGAAGCTAATTTTCAAAATACTGTGGACCGTCAAACTCCTTTGTGTTTCAGTTCAACTTCTGCCATATAAACCCAACGATACAGCCTCGTAGCGGGTATGAGACATTTGCGTAAAAGAAGAAAAAAACTCTTCCTCTCCTGGGGGATCTTTGGTCGAAACTCAAAGAATGCTCGGATAAAAAGCCATCTTTAATTAAAACCACTTACAGCGGAAACGAATTGTGAAAAAGAGGGAAAAGGAGAGTCAGGGGATTTTACTGTGTTATCCAAAGCTCTCGGTGGATCAAAGTTTGCAGGATTTTGAACGGTTACGTAACTTTTTTTTTTTTAAATGCCTTGATATATTAGGCCATGAATACAGTAGCAAAGATGTGTCTTTCTGTCTGCTGGCGGCATGTAGGCCAACTCTTTTACTGACGTTCTGTCTGACACGAGGGCTAAGCTGGATGTTATTAGGATTTAAGGTGGCTGGCCCTAGAATGCCCACCTCAAAATGGTCCCTTCAAACCGAATTTCAAATACAGACGCTCCCCTACTTACGACCAGTCGACTTACATAAAACAGTAGATACGAAAAAAAAAATCGGGATGTCGAAAAATATCAGGACATTGCTCTGAGTTAGATTTTGTATTGTGTGCACAGTTTTCCAAGTACAGGACAGTACTTTAGTGCTTCTTTGAGCCGCTACCGGCATGTGGCCCTGTGAGAGGTCACCCAGCTTCCACCCCGAAGAATAAATCCGCTTCCTCTTCCTAGTTCATGTGTAAACATACTGTACTGTATCTCCACCTAAGAACTTTGACATTTTTATTGTTTAATATCTCATGCATCCATTGAAATGAAATGAAATGATCTGCATTTATATATAGCGCTTTTCAGGTCAATGAAGCGCTTTACAATGTGCTTTACATTTACCAATAGTGGCCGTGCAGCCATGTAAGGCAAACCTGCTTATTGGGGGCATGAGGGGTTCAGTGTCTTACCCAAGGACACTTCGACATGTAACTGCGATCTCTTGATCCCAAGACGAGCACTCTACCTCCTGTCTGCCACCCCTAAAATTCAATATGGTTGGTGTAAAGTGTAAGGAGGCGAGCCGTTTCTTTTGAAATAAAGGGGAATAATAAAGCTTGATGCGGTTAAGAAAATGGTTGGATTGCTTTTGTTCGCCCACTTTATACCACAGAGGAGCCCATCTTCCAAAAGTAAGTTAAACTTAAAATGATGTATCTTTTTAGAGCATAGTATTTTATCAAATGTTTATTTTTTTGTACAAAACAATACAGTTTACTTATACGAGCCTTGAACATACTTATATAAACCTTAACCATACAAAATATAGCACTGAAAGAACTTACGATCAAATTCAACTTACGAACGTTCGTAAGTAGGGCAGCGTCTGTAATGTAAGATTTCCGTGCGAAATGCTATAATAGTGTTCAGCGAATGTAAATGAGTGAAGTTTTTTTATAAATTCCCATTTGGAATTTGTTAGAACAAATTGAATGGAATCAACTTGTGAGTTGGAAATATGCAGTGTTTTTGAAGTACGGCAATATTAGTAGAGTTCAAAGTTTTATTTACACTAAAGTTTCATTTATAACATGATATTAACAAAAAAGGAATTTAAAAAACATACTCATGGTAATTTATGTGAATCAGAACGCGAATTAAATTGTTATTGTTTCGTATTGCATGTATACACAAAAAACTAAAACAAATACTGAAACTAAAATAACTAACAATAACTATGTACCAATGTACACACATTTTCAAAAAGTCTACGCTAGCTTTTGACCCAAGATGCCCACTATGCGATCTTTGAAAAATTAGCTCGCTTTTCGTGCAGAAGAACGCAATTTTTCAGTGTGGAAGAAAACGCTAACTTTGGTGAGAAAGATAACCACGCTAGTTATTTTGCATAGAAGACGATGAAGCTAGAGAAAACATTAATTCAATTTTGGAAAATTTTGGGCAAAAGAAGAAAACGCTTTTATTTTTTTTTGCATAGACAATGGAGCTAGTTTTTAGCGGAGAAGAACAAGCTCGTTTTTAGCAAAGAAAAAGACAGCGCTAGTTTTTGAGGCAAGAGAAAACACTCATTTTCAGTGCACAAAATGACACAATCTTTTGGTGCAAAGGAAGACACCGTTTAGTTTGGACACGCATTTTGGCTTAGAACAGGAATCGGAGACCTATAGGTCGTATATAGCTTTTTCATTAGTGCATCTGGCTAGGAGATAAAATACACTTTGCGCAATTATTTACTGCATTGCTATAAGTAAAGCCAATTTTAGCACGTGCAAAGAAAAAACAACATTGAATTGGTGTTGGGTTTGGTATATTGTGCACAGTCTAAACTATATTTAGGTGTCGTCACAGCAACAGACCCTGTTTTGCTATTAATCGCTAAAGAATCCTTTATATAGAAGCTTATTAAGCACTTTATGTTCACCGTTGAGACACTTTATGATGAAAAACCACACGCCAAAGTGTAATCACCCCTAAACCCAAGCAAAAGACTCAGACCAATTTGATTGGCGAGCGGTAAGAATGGGTAGAGCTATACACACATTGTCCACACATTTTCTCCCCCTTGCCCAGCTTATTCTTCCCTGAAAGTAAATACTTTGCAGGTTTTTGTGGGATATTTCCCCAAAAACTTTGCTCGCACCTTGTTTTGAAACCATTACTTAGGACAAAAATGATGGTCAAAATGAGATTCAACACAAATTTTAAGTGGTATATTCAAACTGATGTGGGACACAGGCTCTGGCATAATTATTATTTCATCGATTTGATCAAATCCTCAAACGTCACACAATGAAGTAAAATGTGCTGAATAATTAGCTTTTATCTGGAGAGTATGGCGGTTCTGTTGAAATATGTCTTTAAAAAAATCTAAATAATTTGCTTTTATAGCTCTTTGGGTCAAATGGGTTCTCGCGCGCTGGCGTAGAAGAAGACAACACTAGTTTCCAATGTAGAAGAAGATGCCTGGTATGCTTTGGCAAATGTACTTTAAAATTATGATAAAAACTCAATTTCAGATATAAATTCAAAAACCAAAGGGTGTTGTAACTGCTTGGGAATTTGTTGTGCTATCTTATGGTCAATTTACCTATAGTTTTTTTGTTTTTTTTTAAACTACAAGAATCGATAAAATCCACCCCAAAATGAAAATCTATGTACTCTTTATGATAGTCCTAGTTTTTTCTTTTAACTTCATTGCAGTTTAACATTCTTATCATTTTTTTTCTTTAGGTGACTCGCTTGCTTCACTTTATTTCCAAAATGTTTGACGCACATATTGGCGTTTAGTATAGACTTGTTGTTACAGTATTTTCCCTTCAGCCTGTTCATCGAGTCTCACAAAACAAACGAGCCCCGAGCACTCATAACTGTTCATTTCGTCAGTTTGGTAACAAAAGCATGTCATAAATCCTTCATAATTCATGACGCTGCCCATGCTTTGGCCCATTAAATCACATTCTTCCCCCAGTGAACGCCTCTTGCGCTGTCAAAGACTGTGTTAGGAGGTAAACTCTGTTACAGTAGAATACGAAAGTGCAGGGTACGTCGATAGTTTCATCAAATGTGAAGACCAATCATAATTAACCTGCTATCCTTAAAGCAATTCGGTCAAAGAACCCCTTGCACATGGTATCAACGGGCCTGCTTAAGAGACACCCTTTTGCAAATTGAAGACAATATACACCTTACGACATTGTTTGCCTGTGAAATTTCTTGGACGATCTAATTATTGAGAATGTTTTTCCCGTGCTTGCGTGGGTTTCATCCAGGCACTCCGGTTTCTTCCCATTTTTCAAAAACATGTATGTTAGGAATTGTCTGTCCCTGTGTGCCCTGCGACTGGCTGGCAACCAGTTCAGGGTGTCCCCTGCCCACTGCCCGAAGATAGCCGGGATGGGCTCCAGCACACCCGCGACCCTACTGAGGATAAGCGGTGCAGATAATGGATGGATGGACATTTTATATATGAAATTGCCATCATTTTATGGAAGCAAAAACTTTTGTCTTGAATCTTGAAGAAAGAAAAAAATACCAATTATTTGTAATAAATTGTAATAGAATTTTGAAATAGAAATACTTGTGAATTCAATGGGGTGAAAATGTCGACAAATACCAAGAAAGGTTTTCTATTTTTTACAACATAATGACAATTTGTCAAAATCATGGTTTCATTTTTACAGAAAAAGAAAATCATAATTTTTATCATTATTATTATAAGGTTCAAATATCATTATAATTAACAAGCAAGGTATTTTATTTTATTTTTAAATCATAATCATACATTTTTCATAAGAAATAAACAAATGTTTTTGAAATATTCTAATTTTAAGGGAATAAAGTAGTACTTTCACATTTTCTTACTAAAATTAAGTTTTGCTTGTTAGATACGATTGATTTCCATGATTTAATTACAAACTTTACAACAAAGTGAATGAAATGATAGTTTGATGAAAAAAAAAACATGAAAACAAAATGAAACTCATGATGCAACACAAGGAAAATGAATCCCCAAGTTGCTTACTGCAAATCAGAACAAGCGCTGCCAAATCCCGGAAAGCATCGCTTACCTGGAAATGCCGTCACCAATGCAGTTCTGACCCGGGTACCCGTCACCCCGGGCGGACAAGGAGCCCTGGGGCATGCCCGGCCGCGACTTCCACGACTCCATCAGCGCTGCCACGGGAGAAATTAGAGTCAACAAGGGGTTAGACTGTTCCCGGGTGTCGTGGCGCGCGAATGACATTGTTCCCTGCGTGCCGATCTGGTAATGGAATGAGTGCCCGCTGGAATTAACTCCAACAATGGCCGACGTGGGCACACTGTTGCTCCCCTGGTAGTAGTCGCTGTCGCCCGCTTCTTGCTTAACCCCTTTGGACAAGACGCTGTTAGTGAACGCGTCCGGGTCATAGTTCCCGTTGAGAGACAGCGGGGGTCCTAAAATTCCAGAGAGGCTGTACTCGTCCACGTTATTCCTTAAGGACAAGAAGGTGGTCTCAGACGCGGGAAACAGGCCAAGCGGTGGCGAATGTCCGCCATAAGCTGACGGATTCATGCACTCTTCAGTTTTGTCTGGTTCATTTTTGATTTGTGTAATAAAGGGTGCGCTGGAGCTGTTGCATTTGGACCCCCCTAAGCACACACTCCTGAAATCAGTCCCCGGCTCGTTCTTAATGTACTTCACCATGCCCATCTGGTCGAGGCCCACGTTGAACACCTCCCCATCTACCATCTCCACCTTGGGAAACTCAAAGGGTTTGAAGTCCGGCTCCTCGTTCAGACCCGTCGCTTCAAGGCTTCGAGTGTCACCTCGGAATAGATCCGGTTCACTGGTAGGACTGGACTCTGAGAAACGCATCTCTGGACTGGCAACGGCAGCGGGCGGAGTGCAGATGGGAGGCCGGGCCCCCGTGGGGCTTGTAACAGACAACTTGACACTGCAGGATGGTGGGGACCTCACGCTTGCCATGCTGCGGGGGCTGGACATGGGCGACTTCATGAGGGGTGGCGAGCCCACCGTGCTGGATTCAACAGGGCTACAAGCTGACAGGTTCCTGCGCCGGACGTTGGCCAGAGCTGGGTGGTTCACGGGTGAGCACGCTGGGCCCAAACCTGCTGGTGGGCTGGTGGTGGTGGACGAAACTGTGTTGTTTCCACCGCCTGGGCTAGAACTTTGGGGGCTGCTGGAAAGTGAAGACACCAGCATGGAGGCAGAGCTCACTTGAGTGCCATCGCCTCCACTTGGTTGCGGGAACGCAAAACCTTTCAGTTTGGGACCCTTGGCCGGGATACACTGGTTTTCCCGCTCACATGCAGGGTACTGCATTTTCCCGGGGCTAGCCGTGCCCCTGTGATGCCCAAAGGTAAAGTCTGCCTCCCTGGACGCATTCATGTAAAGTCCCATGGACTCCGCCACGGTCTTGGAAAGCTCCTTGGAGTCCATTTCCGGCTTTGAGCCATGCAGGGATCTGTTGCCGAGGTGCGACAAGCTGAAGGGCTGGTTAGGCTCGGGACAGGGTAGAATTTGCTCCGGCTTCTTCCCGACACTCTCTTTGGGTTCGGCAATGTTGGCGATGTCCATCAAGTCATCACCACAGTTGAGGCCGGAGTCTTCAGAGGGGCAGCAGAACTCCAAAGTACTAGGGATCTGGGACCACCCGTTTTCCGAATCGCTCCCCTCAAAGAGACTTTGGTATCTTTTGGTCTCCATCGTCGGCTCATGGAGTCACCTTGCAAAACCAAAAACAATAGTTAGCAAAAAAAAAAACATACCTTTTCAATCATTACTGTATGTCAGAAATGTTTTCGCTATGCATTAGTTTCGGTGTCTCCAACATGGTGCTCCCGGGCTAAAGGTAGGCCACTGAACGATCCTGAGCAGCCAGTAGACTGGTTCTGAAAATACCTCACCAGTGATGGGTCAAAGTGATTTTCTAGGAAATTTGATTTCTAACTGGCATGAGAAATCATAGACATGTTAACTGTCTTTAAAACTAATGTTTTAGTGGTTGAGTGTGCTTGTTTCAACCCTCATTCTAATAACTACTGGTAAAAGCACAGTAATGACATAGTAACAACGTATGTTGCTATTTTAGAAATGCACTTTGAACTGGTAGCCTTTTGCGCTCAGTAACAAAAATGTAGCTCTTGGGTTTAAAAAGGTGGGTGACCCCTTCCTTATTTTAATAATTTTACATTGTGTAATTTAGGTTGTTTATTTTACAAAAATTAAACAACATGCATTTCAATAAAACAATAGTTGCACTAGAATATCACATGGAAAAGCTTAAGTTGTATGTAATTAATAATGAAAATCATAATCTGCAGAATACATTATCCTGAAATGCTGATTCTACCCTAACAGCGCTAAAACCATGGCCCGGGGGCCACACACGGCCGATGAGTCTTTCTAATTCAGCCGCCAAACAAAAATGTTAAAAACTATATAAAAATGTTTTCTTTCTTTTGGCCTACGTTTCTGGCAAATATTTGAACCCAATGAGGCCCACTACTTAAAATGTTTTTCCACCCTAATTCAACATAAGGTAAGATTGGCCTGAAAAAAAATCCAGTCGGACCTGACCCTGGCCCACGGGTAATAAAGCCTGAGCCAGCTCAAGCCCGACCAATTTACTTGATTTGCAGAACCAAGCCCAAAGCGAACACGAAATGTCATATTTAATTTGTGACGACTCGGGAAGAAGAGACGTGATTATGATAACAAATTAAAGCCCGTCTTTTGAAACAAAATCCAAGTTAAACATGGCTGTACAAACATTAACATTTCTTATATTTCTGTATCAGCTGATGTTACATTGGGTTGTGCATTCAGTGCTGTCGTAGCCAAGAATGTGCCAAATGGCCGATTTACAGCACGTGGTATTCCCAGGCGGTGTCCCATCCAAGTAGTAACCAGCCTTGACCCTGCTTAGCTACTCGAGATCAGGCATTCTCGGGGGGGTGTGGCCGTAAGCAGGTAATAGACATGGTCTTTCATAGCCAAAACTACTCAAATGTGTGTGTGTGTGTGTGGGGGGGGGGGGGGGGTTGTTGTTGTTTTTTTTTTTTTTTTTTGTATCCTGACACTGTTTAAGTACAAAGTTTTATGATTTTTTTTTCTTATTTTTCAAAAGATAAGCGTGGCCCGACTCAAACGTTATGAAGGACAACCACAAATTACAACATCAGGTCGGTTAGGGCTCGGACTCTCACTCGGCTTTAATCAGAGGTGAGATCGGCCCTAAAGAATTAAGCCCGACCTGACCCGAGTTGCGAGTATATAAAGTCGAACCCGCCCAAACCAGACGGATTAACTTGATCTGATAACTAAGCCCGAAAAAAAAGACCTGGATCTTTCATTCACTGTCAAAGTAAACACGTAGCTTTACTTCGGTCATGCGTACTTGTGTTTCGGCTGAACTACGCATCTTGGGGCTCCCTCAAATCAAGTGTGCACTCCAAGTGCAGCGCCAAAATGAACGTTTCGTGCCAAAGTGCGCATTTCGGCAACATGCAGTGAACAAAAGTGAAAGTGAACAATATGACATCGAAAAGAAAATCATAATCTACAAACTGCACATAGTGAAATATTTGGCTGAGAAGCAGAAAGAAAGCTTGTATAGCTTGTAAACTATTGGCGAGAGGCGGAAATGACATCTGACGTGAGGGAGTTGGAAGGAGGTAGACAACACCGAGGTAAAAAAAAATTCTTTATATTTTGTGATTTTGAGTTCAACTGATTTTGGTAAGCATGCTCTTTATCTTAATAATTACTTGAGAAAAAGTAAGTGCATGCTGTGCAGATCCTCCATGAAGAGAAACAAATTAAATATAAAAATGGAAAGATGGAAGCCCGCCCGGCTTAATAATTAACATTTTAAGCCCGAGCCCGAATTTGTGGTAGCTGGGATAAAGTCAATTTTGGGTTTGGACCCAAGATCTTACCTCTACTTCTAATCTGCACGAAACTGAGCTTCTTCTAGCTTTTCAAGACTTGACTAACAACACCTTTAGGGGTTTATATCGCCTCAAAGAATTGATCAACGCCGAGCGTAATCACTACATGGAAAATCCACTACAACAGCTTTTTTCCATCTTCGCAACATTGCTAAAATTCGCCCTATGCTGTCTCAGTCGGATGCGGAGATTATAATTCATGCTTTGTTACCTCCCGTCTCGATTACTGTAATGCACTACT
Source organism: Urocampus carinirostris (assembly GCF_059441175.1). NCBI lineage: Eukaryota > Metazoa > Chordata > Actinopteri > Syngnathiformes > Syngnathidae > Urocampus > Urocampus carinirostris. The sequence goes on from NC_142356.1 coordinate 23,477,880, forward strand.
TTCTGATCTCCCAAAGTCCAAAATTAAGAGCCTTCAGCTGGCTTTTAACGAAGACAAGAAAGTTTGATCACATTACCCCGGTTTGAGCTAACCTGCATTGGCTCCCTGTTAGCTCAATATGTTCCTCTGACCTATTCTACTCTAGTCTTGTTATTTACATATTCTTTCTTTTTAGGCTATTCTATTTAATTACCTTGTATTATACACTACAATATCTTTTTTACTCTATTGTTTTTATTCTTTTACATCTATTATGTTATCATCATTGAGCGTTTACGTGTCAAATGATTTCTTGTATATATCATGTTTATGGTTTATACTGGCTGAATAAATAAATACAATACAATACAATACAATTATAAGGTTCTGTTGCCAGTATACAAAATCATGCATGGACTGGCTCCCTCATATCTTTCAGATTTAATTTCCCCCTATTTTCCGGTATGGAGCCTTTGCTCTAAAAATGCTGGTCTACTAGTGATCCCAAGGGCCAAGAAGAGATCCGCAGGTTTGAGAGCGTTCTTCATTCGGGCCCCGGTGCTGTGGAATGCTCTTCCCCCTGAGATTCGATCTGCAACCTCAGTGGAAATGTTTAAATCTAAGCTTAAAACACACTTCTATTCTATAGCATGTGAATAGCCTATATTTTATGTTGTTAATATGTGTACCGTATTTTCCGCACTATAAGGCGCACCTAAAAGCCTTTATTTTTTCAAAAGCTGACCATGCGCCTTATAATACAGCGCGACTTATATATGAATCAATATTAAGTCGCAAAGTCTTGCAACCAAGGCAAGCAGCCGCCGACTAGATTTTCCCCCGAAGGCGAAGTCGTCCGCGGTGTATGCTGGGATTTATATACCGGCGTTTTATTTCCTAACCAATGTGTCAATCATCATTTGAATCAGTCACTACTGGCTAAAGTTATTCGGAGGTAAAGGGGGCGGATCCTTTTTGTCATTTACAGGCTCGCATAGGCTAAAGGGGCGAAACAAAGCCTGCAATTGTCCGAAAAAGATGAATGTGAATCACACGTTGGGTTGCACTACGCCATAGAGAAAACATTTTTTACTATTCTGTATTTGTAAATATTTTACACGGTTGGATTTACTACACTCACGGTTGTAAGTAGACCATGGTTGCGTATCATTATTGAACGTGATGGCTTAGGTGAGCTATGCGGCTTTATATTTTCCCGGTATCTTGTTTTAGAACGAACTTGATGTTTCTGTGTTGAGTCTATTTTTAAACAAAATTCAATTCAAAGTGTTTATTGTCATATGCACAGTAAAGAACCACGTTTCCCTGCACAATACAATTCTTACTTTGCTGTCCACACAGTTACCAGCGAAAAATAAAATATAAACTAAGAAATGGTTGGCATTTCTTGAATCCCAAGATTTTAACCTTCCGAATGATATTTGGAACGATGCATTTGAGTGATTGGTGACATCGTACAGACACTCTTTCCGTACATGTCTGAGACACGTATTTGCTTCTTTGCAAGCTTTCGAAATGTCAAGGGGGTAATAAGTTTGACTGAACTATCTGACTGTTTTGGTGTCGGTGGATTTGTTCAGACCAAGAACAATCGACTTTGGCCTGGACGGATCTATTGACACTAACAAAGATGTTATATAACGAAATTGTGAATATGCTTGATTGCTATTAAGATTTTCGAGAAGGTTTGTTCAAACCTCACATTGTGTTTGCTGTTAAACGTCATATTGAAATATAATATTGTGAATGTGCTTGATTGCTGTTGAGATTGTCAAGATTGTTTCCTGTTATTAGTCTCAATAAATTTGTTCAAACCAAAAACAATCTGACTGTTTTGTTGACGTTCCCATTGTAGCGCCTTATAATCCGGTGCGCCTCATGTATGGAAAATATAGGACCAAAAACTATTTTTGGGGGGTGCGCCCTATAAACCGGTGCGCCTTATAGTGCGGAAAATACGGAATTATTTGCCCTCATGTAGGTTTTAGATGAGGGGATGGTGTCATAATAGTCTGTAGTTTGCAATAGTCTTTGATCTGTGCAGCCCTTTGAGACTCTTTGTGATTAAGGGCTATACAAATAAACATGACTTGACATGATCACAATGGCTTCCCAATCACACTCATTGACTTTTATTTCTCTTTAATTGTTTTATGTAGATGTAAACAAATTGTAACTTGTTTTCCTGCAGTAGAATAAATATCCTGACAGGTGTGTAGGAGCTTCGCAAGAGTTAACAAAATATAGTGACGTGTGCTGGGCCGCGTCAAATGCCGCCTTTTTATTGGACAAGCGCGCTCAAAGGTTAAGCGTCGATTGGGTCGCTAATGCTGTCAATCAAAAGTTGGAAGCCTCAGCGGCCACAACGTAGCTGCGACACAAAGTTGGAACGCTCTCTTTGGATTCGACAAAACACGACACACACGAAGTTGATGCTTCAAATCATTGTGGAATAACGCTCGAAAATATGATTTTAACTCGTTGTTTAAGTTATTGGCAGCCGTGACGGCACGTGTATCGTGGGTGCACACCCCCTTTTAAAATGCTTACAAAACAAGTATGCATTCACCTACTTGTATTTTCTTTTTTGCAAAATGCCAATTTCTATTACATAATATCGATTAAATGACAATGTAGGTTAAGCAATCGTGCAAATTGATCCCAAAGTAAAGTGAAATAACCTTAAAAGCAGCGGAAACTTGCAGATTATTACAATGGTTTTTGTCTGTTTTGGATAGAATGCGCTGCGTCGATTAAAACAAAAGTTTAGACTCAGCCTCGAAAAGCATTTAGTCATTAATTCCTCAAATGTGCTTACCTTAGAGACGACATTCAGTGCGTAGTTGTCAGGTGTTTGCATCCAGAGGAGCGCAGGACAAAAAGCAAATACAGACAAAAGTACTGATAATCGTCACAAATTCAAGTCACGAAATAGTGCACGGTGCATAGTTGCACCAGTTTGTTTTGTTTTTGCGCGGCTCGTCAGAAAGTATTAATGGTGAGAATAAATCCACAGGGCGGTTTGCGGCAAACCCCGAGCGGGGTCGGACGGTGGAGTGCTCGGCAGACTGCTTTGCACGTTCGCTCGAGTGGAAGTGGAAGTGGAAGAAACGAAGAGGTGCGGGGGGGCGTGTGTGAGCAGAGACAGAGAGAGATAGAGACAGAGAGAGATAGAGACAGAGAGAGAGAGTATTAAGGGAGGGGGGCGGGTGAAGGGGGTTCTCACATTTTATACCGTGCTCTGGCTTACTGTTCGTATCGATGTAGTATTGAAGGAAAAGAAGAAGGGAATTTAAAAAAAAATCGACATTGGAACGTGTGCACGCGCCACAGGCATGCGCCCCCGATGTAGAGTCAAGGGAGTAAGGATGAACCATAGGCCGTCATCGTTTTTAAAGTCACTTTGCTTTTATTCTGTATCGTTTCCACTGCGTCATGTTACCTTCCGTTTTGGAAGACTCTTTCGAGAGTGACCTGAGATCACTTATCGCCACAAGGTGGCGCGCAATTTCAATAGAACAGGGGTGTCAAAGTCAAACGGATGGACGAGTCCACATCCGTCGCTTTTGGCGGGCCATAGGGTCCATCACAACCCCCCCTCTAATAACAATTTGATCAGCGGAAAGCAACTCTTTTGTCATGAACATTTAGATATTCAATTTAAGTCAAGTCATCTTTATTTATTTAGCCCTTAATCACGAGGAGACTCAAAGGGCTGCACATACCACCGACTATTGCAAACTGCAGACTGTTTTGTGTTTAATAAATCTTTAAGCCTGCAAATATGGTTTGCTCTTTGGTTTTAATGTAAAATGCAGTATTTAATAAAATATTAAATAAATGTTTCTACTTAGGCAAGTCCTTTTTGGAACGCAACGCCGCAAACAACGATGGTTTGCTGTACAACAATGCTACCGGTTTCGAGCTAGACTAAACCAGTGTTTGCCAACCCTTTGTGACCAAGGGCGTGTTTGTTTTTACTCAAAAACCTCGAAGCACATCGTCAAATTCCCAGCACCAAGTTCCATGGGTTTTTTTAAGCTACAATTATCATTTTGCCTAAATTGACAGTATGGTGTTGGTGGTCACAATGGTTTAGGAAGTAATACAGGTTATTCTTTTTGGTTGATAAATTAGCTTTAATCTGGGATTTTACTATATTCTCATCGTGTTTTCCCCCCCAAAATAACTATTTTTTGCTAGGTTCTACTGTTTTCTGTTCTTATTTTCAAAGAAAATAATTAAAATCAGCAAAATATGTGCACATTTGTACTCTATTTGATTTATTGTATATTTTTTGTAGTAGAGTTTCAAAAGTGTCATTAAACAAAATAAGTTGTTTAATATATTTGCCTGAACTACTTTATTAGCAGATCATTATGACAGAAAAGTAAGAATAGTAATCTGCTGCCTGTCACGACGAGCGCACAGGGTAGACCCAATCGCGTAACGTTTTTCACAGTTTTATTGAAAGAAAAAGGAAGGGCAGCGCCCGCGATCCGATGCTCACTGGGCGCGGGAAGCAAGTCCCTCTCGTACTCGGATTGTGATCGGAACACGGCAGTGGATCTTTCAAAGCGAGTGATGGCGGTGCCAGGGACGGAAAAACTGGTCGGTAGCCGGGACTGGGAGAGCAAGGCGTGGTCGAGGTCGGAAACGAGTCATAGGCCAGAACGGGCAGAGTAGGCGTAGTCGGGTACAAAAAAGGTCGTAAGCCGGAACGGGAGAGCAGACGGTGTCAGGATCATTGGAACACACAAACTCCTCAACCACGATAAGGTAGCAGATCATGGAGGAGACAGGTGGTAGTCAGGGTCGGGAAAAAAAAAAGGCTTGCCTAGTATACACTGAGGTACGCAGACGGACTGACCACAGGGGACAGACAGGACTGGGTTCAAATAGTGACAGGGAGCCGATCAAAACCCGCGGCGCTTGGCGCCAAATGAGCGGGCACAGGTGATTCCAATCTGTAATCATGACACTGCCACCTACTGATATGGATGAATGTTACATTTACTTGGCTGATCAATGGAAGAAAGCAAAGATACTGAAATAAATTGAATGCTTTTTTTGGCAAAGATAGCGTTGGGCAATTTCCTGCGGCACCCTAGTCAAGGTCTCAAAGCACACTGGTTGAAAGACACCGGACTAGACCTTCTCAGTAGCCCAGATTTTAAAGTTGTTGACAAAATAATAATAATAATATAAACAAAACAATTTGAAAAAAAAAACATTTGAAACGGAACGTGTAGAAGTGCCAGACACTCGTCGAGAGCTCAGCTGCTGTGGGGCCTCATGGGGGCCACAGGTGAATTGGAGCATGTTAACTCTCAGACAAACTCTCCCTCTCCCCCTTTTTCTCCCTGGCCGCTACCCAGCTAAGGATGTCTGCTGAGGGCAGATTTAAATGTGTAACGTTATAAAGACTGAAATGTTGAAAAAACGATTTGAAATGTACATTAAAATACAGTTAGGCTAAATGGAGAAGCATGCTAAATGCTGCATCGAGTTCATGAAGAATTCTACAGCATGGATACTTTCATGCATCTGATTTCTTTACCACTTATCCTCATTCGAGTTGTGAGCTGTTCCATCTGAATTGGGCAAAAGACAAGCTAATCTATTGCACCCTAGTAGGGGTGGAAGGGGGATTACCACTTTTGAGGCCCCTTCTCAAGGTTTACTTATTTTTCCTCATGCTGAGGTTTTGAGTTTTTCCTTGCCCGCGTGTTAGTTTAAGATCAGGGGATGGTGAATTGTAATCTTCTGCAGTCCTTTGAGACATCTTGTGTTTGACGGCTATACAAGTAAATGTGCCTTGATTTCACTAATCTCGGGTTGGTTGCCAGCCAATTGCAGCGCACAAGCACACCTACACGATCAAATACCAGGGTCAGTTAAAGAGATCTGCACGATTTTTGATTTGTACAGTGGTGCCTCTACTTACAATGTTAATTGTTTCCATCAGTGACGTATCATGAAACCGTGGTAAATATAAACATGTTTCCCGTTGAAAAGAATTGAAACTGGATTAATCCGTTCCAATGTCATCAAACATCCAAACTCTTGTTACATCAACTGCAACTGCCCCGTAGGTACAGTAATGCTCATCCAGTATTCATGAATATACCACATTATATACATAAAACCAGGAAGTAGGCTAAAAGATAACAGAAAGTCCGCCTCAGAGAGTAAACCAGGGGTTTGAGGCGATACGTTTGAATTAAAGTTTGTGTAGTTTGTGCGGGTGGGTGTAGTTACCTATCGCAACTGTCACGTTGGACAAGGACCCCAGGCACGTGGAAGATACAGCAATTGATGAATCAAACCTATATAGCCGACTAGCATCGAGAATGGTCAAATGCAGCCCACTACGTCACTTTACAAAGATAGTAAACAAACTTTTCTGGAACAGAGTTCGAGGATGCCTGGATCCCTATGATCATGAACATGACACAGAGACCACACAGTTTTCACTGGGGTTGGTTCACATAGTAAGTTTTTATTTTCATTACTTGGCACATGATATGACATGACATTTTCTGTCAAACATTACAATAGCGATTAGAGTGTGTTGCTATTCTGCCCTACAGTACAGAAGTTTAAGGGTTCAATTCCATCTACTGGCCTCATTGTGTGGAGTTTGCATGTTCTCACCATACTCCCAGGCACTCCACGTCCTCCCACACTTCAAGTAAATGTCTAGGGTGGACTCAAGCCCCCCGAGATCCTCTTGAGGATAAGTTCGGAAAATGATTGAATGAATAAATGGGATTTTTTTTGCAACTAACGATTGATTACATAGTGGATTTACACTCATTATGATCATGATTTTAATCATTAAGGTTGTTGTTATCATTCAATTTACAACATTAATTTTTTTTTGTTATTGTACAAACAAGTTTAATGGCGCCCTTGGGCCGGGCCGTGAAAACACTGTTACACATTAAACAGATCCATGGAACAGAAAAGGCTGGGGACCCCCGATGTAATGAATAACCCAAACAGGGCACCATAGCACCAAAAAGTTGGGTCAAATGAATAAACCAACTAAAAAAATCCCAATTATTTGATTTATACAAAAATAACCAAATCACCCAATTAGATATTAAAAGAAAGATTGTGTTTTAACTGGACCCTAAGCATTTGTGATTTAATTTCTAATGGACATAGTGTGGAAAAATGGCTGCCCCATCAGAAGGGGATCTGTCTAGGAGCATAAAACATACCACAAAGCAGGGCCGGACAACTATTTGGAGTCGGGGTCCACATTAGGTTAAAGAATTTGGCCAAGGGACCAATCCTGGAGTCCTATCCATTTTTTTCATGTATAGATAAATATACAAGCAGACATCTAAATTTGTATTTTTATATATAGATAGATAGATAGATAGATAGATAGATAGATAGATAGATAGATAGATAGATAGATAGATAGATAGATAGATAGATAGATAGATAGATAGATAGATAGATAGATAGATAGATAGATAGATAGATAGATAGATAGATAGATAGATAGATAGATAGATAGATAGATAGATAGATAGATACTTTATTCATCCCCGAAGGGAAATTCATTGTATTAGGCCCCCTATTTTAAGCACTTAATTTAATATTTAGTTTTTTATTGTTACTTTAGTTTTATTTTTTAAATATATTCGTAAAATTTCTGCAGTCTTATGTTTGTGGTATTTCCGTAGTATTTTTTGTAGATTTTTTATAGTGTCTGCTGTAGTTTGTAGTCTTTAGTTTGGTGTTTTTAGCATTGTTGTAGTATTTCTGCATTAGTATGTTTGTAGCATTTCCACAGTAGTATTTCCGTAGTATTTCTATAGTAGTATTTTTGTAGTATATCATAGTATTTTTGTAGTATTACCGCAGTTGTAGTTTTGTAGTAAATCGTGTCATAGAATTTCCGTAGTAGTATTTTTCTATTAAGTTATTATTTAAGCGTTTTTTTTTTTTTAGTTTTTTTTTTTTATTTTTTTTTGTAATATTTTAGTAGTAGTAGTTTGTATTCTGGAATTACTGTACAGTAATACAGTATTATAGTTGTAGTATTCCTATCGTATTTGTTTATTTTGGAATGAAAACAAAAATATATCCTGGGTCCCTGTTTCTAAGCACCACATTTGATAATTAAGTCTAGTATTGTAGACACAGAGGGACAATGGGGACAAAATTAGTACCCAAAAATCTTTTTTATAATGAGTAGTGCTTTATAGGTGGAAACTATTGTTGGACTGGGGAGGGGTGGGCACCACCAGGTTGTACTTCCCTAAGACATACCACAGGGAATGGGCCCTTATTACCCTTGTGGTTAAGGGATCCAACAACCCCCAATATTTTTGGTTGGAGGTCTGCATGTGGCCCGTGGGCCATCGTTTGCCCACCACTGCCACAAAGAATAATTCAGCGTTAAAATCCACTCTAAATTGTTTTTAAAAATCAAGTTTTTCAGATAACAATGATAGAACAGGCCAGTTTTTTATCTCCTGTATTAACTGCAAGACGAGGCACAACAAAGTGGCACAGACATATAAAAACAAACACCAAACAACAAGTCAAAAGTTGTTGGTTGACACAGATTCCAGTCACCTTAAGCGGTGCCACTACCAGGATGTCACGGCCCGTCTAAACGCTCAATGAAATGCGTGCAATTGCCTCTGCCGTACCATGCGTGCGCCACTCGCGGTTTGGGCACGCACCCGCCACACCAACTACGGGCCGCTTAATGAAATAACATGTTTACCCCGTCGGAGCTGCCTTTACATATTCAGTAGGAACACGGAGCTTCATAGGTTGCTGCCAGACTCCGGATGGGGCCATTAACATGCAAGGGATTATCACTAAATCATACTTTCCACATAACTGTGTCAAGTCGATTAGAAATTGATATTCCCGCTCGTTGGCGCAGTTTTTGTTGCGGGCAATAAAGAGGGGAAAAAATATTTATGTTAGCAAACACATATTTAACAAAATTTAACAAAACAGGAAATCAACACACTTCAGTCTCCTGTTACATATACTGAAAATAATATTAACTTATTTTTGTAGTGGGCGGTATGGCGATGAGTGGTTAGCGCGTCCGCAGTACAGTTCTGAGGTCATGGGATCGAATCCAGCTAATAGCCTTCCTTTGCGGAGTTTGTATGTTCTCCCCATGCTTGCGTGGGTTTCCTCCGGGCACTCCGGTTACCTCCTACATTCTGAAAACAAGCATGTCAGGTCAATTGGCCGGTCCAAATTGTCCCTAGGTGTGAATGAGCAGGTCTCTGTGTGCCCTGCAACTGGCTGGCAACCAATTCATGTTGTCCCCTGCCCACTGCCCAAAGACAGCTGGGATGGGTTCCAGCACCCTCGCGACCCTACTGAGGATAAGCGGTGCAGATAATGGATGGATTAACTCTATAGTTTATTGATGTTACAAAACAGGCACCACGGCAGCGCAGTGGTTAGAGCATGTGCGGCACAGTTCTGAAGTCATGAGATCGAACCTTCCTCGGTGGAGTTTGCATGTTCTCCCTGTGCTTGTGTGGGTTTCCTCCGGACACTCCGGTTTCCTCCGACATTCCAAAAACTGGCACGTCAGGTTAATTGGCCTGTCCGAATTGTCCCTAGGTGTGAATGAGCGGGTGAGTTGTCTGTCTCTATGTGCCCTGCGACTGTCTGGCAACCGGTTTAGGATGTCCCCTGCCCACTACCTAAAGATAGCTGGGATGGGCTCCAGCACCCCCGCAACCGTACTGAGGATAATCTGTGCAGATAATGGATGGATATTACAAAACAATGATTGGAAAACATGTTTGATTTAAATAATCTAGTGGAGGAAAGGGGTTTTTATTTCTTGGCAAGGTTTTTCCTAATTACAGCCTAAACTCAAGCATAAGAGGTCAACTCAAGTGTGCAGCGAATCAATTTTACAAAATTTTTGTTTTTCTAAATAATCTGTACCGCAACAAATAGGTTTAATCAGAAGAGAAGTATGCTGTTTTTGTTTCTAGCTATTTTATTTTTCTCAAATAAAAACAGAAAAAGGAATGATGTTAGGGTCTGACACACCTCCGTCCAAGAGAGAGTGCCTAATTGGTTTGTAATTGGGACATGTTTGTCCAATCACCTCACACCGGATTATAATTAGCATGACCCTTCATAAGGACATTTTGGAGAGCACGTGTTTTGGGCTCATTTCCTTATACATTTTTCTTTGCCCATAACGCCTCCTTTTCCAATTTATCCTTGTTTCTGAGGTTTGGTTTATTTTGCTGGTTTGGATAGATTAGTGGTTCATTGACCGGTTATTTGTTACCTTTTCTACTATTTTGTGATTGAAAAACATTGATTTTGAGCACCCTGCTTCCTGTGTTTTGGTCCCTTGCAAGATCATAACATAATGACCCGACCTGCCTCGGCCTCTTGGCTCCCTGCCCCGGGTGTGAGGTGAGACTTCGGGTCAGTTCAGCTCCCTGCCCCGGCCACTTTGGCTCCCTGCCCCAGCTGCGAAGAGAGTCCTTGGTCGCTTCGGCTCCCTGCCTCAGCTGCGAGGAGAGTCCCGGCGGCTGCTCCCTGCCCCCTGCCAGTCAAGCCACTGGCCACTTGGGCTCCCTGTTTCAGCAAGGACCTTCAGCCGTTCCATTTTATTTTATTTTTTGTTTTGTTTTGGGCCGTCCAAAATCGGGCTCTTTATAGGGAGGCTATGTTAGGATCTGGCACGCCTCCATCGACCAGAGGGCGCCTAAATGTAATTAGGACGGACAGGTATGTCCAATAACCCCACACATGTCCCTAATTAGCATCACCCTTCTTAAGGACATTTTGGAAATAATTTGTTGTCGGGTCATTTTTCTCCTCTTCATTCATTTTTCACCATTCATATCGCCATCATCTATACCCACCCATCCTTGATTATGAGGTTTGGTTTTTGTCCTCTGGTTTGGATAGTTAAGTTGTTCATTGACCATTTGTTTGTTACTTTGTTCATTATTTCGTGGTTTAGTACCATTGGGTTTGATCGCCTTGCTTCCTACATCGTGTGTTAGGGTCCACTGCAATATCATAATAATAAAACTAGAAAACTATCCTTGAAATAAGCTGAAACATGAAAAAAAGTAGTGCAGTACTGTCTAGTAAAATAATGATGATAATAATCTTTCCACATCAACATTTTCTTTTTATGGTCACAAATTATTTTTGCTAATTGTAAGTATTATTTATTTTATTCATTTATTTATTAAAACCCACTGTTTTTTTCACTTGAATTCTTGCAGTGTAAAGCTGCAAGCAATTAAGGTAGGGGTTTCCAAACCTTTCAAAAAACGGGCCAGATTAGGGAAGCTGAAAATGCGTGAGGGTCGACTGTTCGCCTGGCATTCTTTGAACAGTCTTTAGTAAATTCACCATTCGTGAAAGGTTTGCAATGCTTGGCGATCAGCATCACAACCTCGTAGCTCGCCTTCGTAGCATTTTCATTTGACTGGCAGGGGCTCATAAAGAGTGCTGCTGTGCCGTTAAAATGGCTTCCAGTTGCTTCACCTTTTCACAGCGTTCATTTACTGCGAGCTTTTTTTCGTCAGCATGTTTCGTCTGGCAATGCCTCTTTATATTATCTCATCTCATCTCATTAGCTACACCGCTTATCCTCAGTAGGGTCGCGGGGGTGCTGGAGCCCATCCCAGCAATCATCGGGCAGTGGGCAGGGGACACCCTGAACTGGTTGCCGGCCAATCGCAGGGCACACGGGGACAGACAACTCACTCGCTCAATCACACCTAGGGACAATTTGGACCGGCCAATTCACCTGACATGCATGTTTTTGGAATGTGGGAGGAAACCGGAGTGCCCGGAGGAAACCCACGCAAGCACGGGGAGAACATACAAACTCCGCACAGGAAGTCTGGAGCTGGATTTGAACCCATGACAGGTTCCCATGACATGAACTGTGCCGCACAAGCGCTAACCACTGCGCCGCCGTGCTGGCTCTTTATATTATATTATTTTTAAAAGCCGCAGTCTCTTGGCGAATGCAGATGCAGTTGTGCATGTATGTATGTATGTATGTATAAATGTCTCGTTCTTGTTCTTTTGGTATCTAGTTTTTCAATAGTATAAATATTTTTGATTATTAGAAATAAGATTACATTTTTTCTTATTGCCTGAGTCTACACAGTACTTTTTGCAATCCAGAGCTGCAACAAATTAGGGGAACTAGCAAACTAATAAATACATTTAATTTGAATATAATTATTTTCAAACATAACGAGTGATTTTGTTTGCAGTGTACTATGATTAATTTCATTTTAATTTGTTTGATTGCTTTGACGAAGCAGCACAATGGATTACTGGTGACCACATTTGCCTCACACTTCAGAGGTCCTGGGTTCGATCATATTTACCAGTCTTCCTCTGTGGAATAAAAAATACATTTGGTGTGGCTTTTACAAAGACGAAAACGATTTTTTAACTTAAATTTGAGCATGCAGCTTTTAATCAGGTGTGCTTTTTCGTTCAGAGTTTACCATATTCATGAAGCTTGTCGTAAAGGAATGAATTAAAAAGCAAAAACAGGTGACAATACCAGACACCAACAATATGTAACTGTGCAAATGTTTGTCATGTTCGTGTGTGTATATGAGTGTGTATACTCCCCCTAGGCTTTATAGTACGTAACTTCTTTCCAGACGTTTTTCCTGGCCAAGTTACATATGTCACATTAATTATGCCACACTGGGCTGCACTTTTGTGGCGGTCTCGCCGAATCCATTCGTGATGGTAAACCAACGTTACACGTGCAGCTGGGCAGACTACAAGTGCTTTCCAGTACAGCGTCGGGTGTATAAATAGACCGCCAGGCACTTTCTACAGACGTAAGGACTCGTTACGCCTCAAATGCCTCATTATTTCTCTTCCGGTTCCCCGGAGTACAAACAGATAACAAACAACGTCCTGGTAATTATCAAGCAAGGTTGTTTTTTTTTATTTGTTTTTCTCGCACGGGCCACCGAGTGTCCGGTTCTGAGCAGACAAACTGGTATTTTTGTGAACTTATTAATTTTGTCGGCTGCTCCGCGCTCTTAGAGGGGGGGAAATAACTGAAATATGACGCCTGTGTCATGATTAATTTCGCAAGTGAACAGGCTCTGCGGTGTCTGTGGTAATTAGGCATCACCCATTGCATAACACACCATGTGTCGTTGTGTGTGCTCATGTGTGTGTGAAGGACAGAGAGTGGCAACATGTATATGAAGACAAGAGTAACGATATGATTCACGGAAAAAACAAGAGTAGGGACTGTGGGATCAAAAGGCAGTTGATAGACATTATGCCGAATGTGCAGGATTTTGTGGAAGTCTGGAACTGACAAACACCACCCCACAATGGTGGCATTAAAACCAATTTTGCGGACTTCTTGTGTCTTTTTTGGCTTGGGTTCTGGAGAATTATTGAATGATTTACTTCTGAAGCAAAATAATTCCAAATGTCATGCTGCTATGGGAAACATGCTCTGAGCAGTGACATGCAATGAGGTACGAGAGGCACAGAATTACAAATAAATGAACCTATGTTTTATTCATCATTTAATTGGCAGAGAAAAATAAATAGGGGCAGCACGGCGGCGCAGTGGTTAGCGCGTGTGCGGCACATTTCTGATGTCGTGGGAACCTCCTGCGTGGGTTCAAATCCAGTTTATTTACTGTGCGGAGTTTGTATGTTCTCCCCGTGCTTGCGTAGGTTTCCTCCGGGCACTCTGGTTTCCTCCCACATTCCAAAGACATGCATTTAAGATGAATTGGCCGGTCCAAATTGTCCCTAGGTGTGACTGAGCGAGTGAGTTGTCTGTCCACGTGTGCCCTGCGATTGGCTGGCACCCAGTTCAGGGTGTCCCCTGCCCACTGCCCGGAGATGGCTGGGATGGGCTCCAGCACCCCCGCGACCCTAATAAGGATAAGCGGTATAGCTAATGAGATGAGATGAGAAAAATAAATAAATGGGAGAGTAGGAAAAAAAATCATCAAATTACCCTCATTTATAAATGAAGTATATAGGTTCCTTTTTAATTGAAGAACCAATAGATAGGTAATTCTGCGTTATGAAAAAAAGTCTATACGACGTAAAACAAGGGATGGCTCAACTTGCTGTTATCCTACTAATACTATCTCTAATTCTATTGTTCGGGGCTGAGGTGTGCACCAGAATGATTGGTCTCACTCACGCCCTCTTCCGTGAGGGAAGAGAATTGCGTGCCTCACTCTGCATTTGCATGTGCTCAGCACAGTAATACATTACATACTAATAGTGTAAATATTATCTATAATATAATGTAAAAAATAGTGGTTTTAAAAATAAAATAAAAAAAGTTGAAGTTAAATGAGAAGAACTTTAACACTGAAAAAATATAACCATTTAAGATATTTTCAATTTTGTCGCTGGCTCTGAGAGCTGGATTTTGAAATCGTTATGACACTTTCTTCTTTGGAAACCTGAAAAACTGCCAGTTTTGCAACTTTTAACCAAAATGGCGTATTTTTTTTGTGACTCAATAATAAGACGTACTTCTAGGTTTATTTATGACAAAAATTAGGTATTAACAAAACATTTCATTGCTGATAAATGCACAGATAGTAGTTATCAACACAAATACCAGATAAATTCACTGTGCTGGATTAGAATAAGAAAAAAAACGAAAATACTAAGGAGAACATTTTGTTATTTTATGATGTAAAGCCCAAAACGGTAAAGACAGAAGCAAGACCTATTATTTTATTACTACCCCTATTGCCCCACTTTAAATTGTAAAAAAGGAAATAATCTGCATAGATTATTTTAGGAAAACTAAACTTTATCGAAAATAATAATATTAAAATCACCTAAAGACCCCGTAGAACAATGAGGTCTAGCTAACCTTGGACATAGCACATGACACTGTTAGATATATTGAATTAACACTAAGGAAAAGTGTTAAATGTAAATGTTTTTTAGGACTTTCTGTGTAGAAGACCAATCCAGCTATATATAAAAAATAAATGTATACATAAAAAAAAGATAATTATATGGAAAATTAAAACAAACATATAAATACATCACATAATACCTACATAATGACACATTATTTATTCATTTATTTTATTGTATTTCTATGAATGGCAGGATTGGTCTTCTATATCTGTGGAGAAAAAAGGTTACATTTAAAGTGTAAAATCAACATTCATCGGTTTAGATTTTGCCCTGTAAATAAAAATCCACCAAGAAATGACCTTTAAATCTGGTTGTAAAAAAAGTCAAAAAAGATTACAAATACAAGTATGGTTGGTATAGTAGCCTATGTATTCTGCCTGGCAACAAATGACCTTGGAAAAAATCTATACAGCTTTAAGTGCTAACTGGCTAGCTAAAATGTTATTTTACCTGTGAAATTTTCTAATTGATTGTGTAAAATGCCTGCTGTTATTAAGCAGATTGATAATTGAAATCCATATAATTTATTTTGAATTTTTCCATACCTGCCAAAATTACCGCTCTATGTGTTACACTACCGCTTTTTGACTTTTTTTTAATCTGCTTTTTCAAATTCAGTAAGATCTTCAAAATCTTCTTCTGCTTTATTTATTAGCAAGATCAAATCTTTGTGCATGAATAAACAGCTCCAATGATCGCATTCGATTTTTTGGGGGGACAAAGTTTGCCACTTCTGCTTTTAAACAAGCTCATCTTTTTTTATTTTTATTTTATTTTGTTTACATTTTTTAAATTATTCTGGAGATTGTGTGTCGTGGGTGAAAATTGATCAGCTGGTTCATAACGTCAAAAGGTTAGCACGTATGTTTTTCAACAGTAACTGAAAAACACTATATGCACAGAAAGCGCTGAAAAGAAACACTAAATACTAGTGTTGAGAAGGAATCTTACATTTGTGTGACTTAATTTAGACATGTTATCCTTTAACTGAGCAGGGTGTTGTTGTAAATTCGTGTTTTGTGACCATAAAAATGATAATTGATATCATTCAACAAGTCTGATAAGTCTTACCTAGTAACAGGTTTGGGGAGTAATGGAATACATGTAACTGCGTTACGTAATTAGGCTGCATAAAAATGTAATTGTATTTTATTACTGTCACCACCAGAACAGAAGGAGAACCGAGATGCATAACGTTACTCACAAGTTTATTGAAGGAGATCGGAGCAGGAGATCGTAATGTAGTTAGATGGAAAAACAGATCGATAGTCGAACGGGAGATCACAACATGGTCGGGGTCAAAAAACAGGTCATTACCAGGACGGGAGATCAAAATGTGGTCGGGGATAAAAAAACGGGTCGTAGCAGGAGACAAACGAGGAAATCAGGAACGGACGAGTAGAAAACGGGTGCAAAAACCAGACCGACGGGAGTCAGACTCAAAAATGCTTGCCTTGTGAAAACAGAGTTTTGCTGACGGACTGACCAAGGGCGAGTGGCAGCACTGAGCTTAAATAGCAGGGGGAACCAATCAGGTAACCTGCATCAGCTGGCGCCAAACGAGCAGGCACAGGTGAGTGCAATGAGTAATCATGACAATTACATTTACGGAAGAAAAATATGTAATCAAATAACAGGTTTATTCAGTTGAAATAAGGATTATTTCACAGGATTAAGATTTTATTAAAATCGTTACACATAATGCACCGATAGACAAATTGTGTCTCATAATTTCAATTGCTGAAACAAGAGAGACAGAGAGAGCGGCGGATTATACACTTGGTGTGTTTAATACAATATTGTGTTCTTATTTCATCTTAATGTAAACGAAATAAGAGCCTAGCTGGTCTACTATATGAAAGAGGATGTTTTACCTCTGCCCAATAAACTATACTATAAAATTATTGTAGATCTACAAACAACTACTTGACCAGGGTTTTCTCCAATTATTTTCCAAGGTTAAATTGTTGATACATCTTAAACAAAATTTATTAATTTAATTTATATTACGTTTATGTTGTGTTTTATCAGCACATTTGGGATCGGAGTAATACAAACGTAATTGAAAGTCTATTTTACTGCAATAGTATGGTATTGAGATTACATCACTGATTACATTTTTTGGTATCAGAATATTTTTTTTTTTAAAACCCTGCCTAGTAACAAGTGACCTAAGAGTTTTAGGAATGTTGTATGCCACATCTTTACTATATTTGGTTGTCAAAGACATTGCCGTTGCAATACAATATCGACAATAAAGCTAAAGTAAAGAAATCAATAAATGTAACCTCTCATTTCATTAGCCGCACCGCTTATCCTCTTTAGGGTCGCAGGGGGGCTGGAGCCCATCCCAGCCATCTCCAGGCAGTGGGCAGGGGACACCCTGAACTGGTTGCCAGCCAATCGCAGGGCACACTGGGACAGACAACTCACTCGCTCATTCACACCTAGGGACAATTTGGACCGGCCAATTCATCTGAAATGCATGTTTTTTGAACATGGGAGGTAACCAGAGTGCCCGGAGGAAATCCACGCAAGCACGGGGAGAACTTACAAACTCCCGCAGGAAGTCTGGAGCTGGATTTGAACCCACAACAGGTTCCCATGACATGAACTGTGCCGCACAAACGCTAACCACTGCCCCGGCGTGCTGCTGGATAGTAACCATATGACCATATTTACTTTATTGGATTTTTCTTCTATTTAGCTCCCAAAACACTTCACAGTGCATTAGTTTGACAGGTTTTACACGACTTTCGCAACGGATGAATCTCCAAATGCCCTCAAAGGCAACGCCTCATAATCTCATTTCCTTGCTGTTACATAAAAGCTTTATTTGAGGCATCTAATTTTCAGCAGTGACCTGCAGCGCACCTAGCAAGCTCCAACCCAGAGAAGCGAAACTTTCAAACTTGAAACCCGAAGCCTTTGCATTTATTAATCGGTCTAAAACAAACAATGAGCCCCGTATCAGTCAAAGGGAGGCAGATTGGGATTTGATGCGCGTTGCAGCCAGATGGCCTAGCTAGTGAGCTCGCTCGCCCGCCGGTGGTGGCAGCTGAGGACGAGAGCATTTCCAGAGCGGATTTCAGAGAATCTAGGCCAGCCTCAGCGGCCAGCCATTGCTGTCATGTTGTAGAGCGCACGTCCTGTTTGAGCAGAATGTCCAAACTTGGGCTGTGTGTGCCCAGCTTTGCCAGCAAGCTCGTGGGGGGATTTTATTCCAACTTGACTTTTTTTTTTTCTTCTTTTTTTTTTTTTTTCATTATTTATTTATTTTTAAATGCTTACATCTAGTCGGTTTGAAATGTAGTACTATAGCATACATACAGTAAAATGACCACATGCTTGGTTTTGTCTTTTTTGTTATTTTGTTCTTTCTTACTTTGTTTTTTCTTTTGTGCTTTCTTTCTTTTGTACTTTCTTTATTTCTCCTTTCTTTTTCTCTCCTTCTTTCTTTCATCCTTTTGCTCCCTCTCTCTATCTCTCTCTCTATTTCCTTCGTTACCTCTTTCCCTCCCTGCTCTGTTCCCTCTTTCCTTCGTTCCATCTTTCTCTCTTTCCTTCATTCCTTCATTCTCTCTTTCCTATGTTCTTTTGTTCCTTCTTTCTCTCTTTCTCTTGTTTCTTCTTTGTCTCTTTCCTTCAATCCTTCTTTCTCTTTTTTCCTTTGAAAAAAAAAAATCATAGTGATGTTACTTCGGATAGAATATCTGTTTCTATAGAACAACAAATTAGCATTTTACTACAATTTTCTAAATGAAATTCTTGCACCAACCTTTTTTTGAAAATCAAATTGGGTTTTAATAGAACCACTATGTTGCATTTTTCAGAATTTTCCAAAACCCTGCAACCCATCCGACATGTTTAAAAAGTTGTTCGACAGACATCAGAGATGGTGGTTTCTGTCACTATTCTGTCACTTGCCCGCTCATTGCCGTCTCCTGCGCTCACTCTTTCAGCCCCAGCTGCCACTCGTTTCCTTATTATCCTTCTCCCTATTTGAGCACTTCATTCTCGGTCACTCTTTGGCAGTCCGTCAGCGAACCTCCGCACATGCAGGGCAAACACTTTTAGACTCCGGCTGCGGTTTTAATTCCGACCTGTTCCTGCTTCCTGCCTGATTCCGTCCCCTGTTTCTGTATCGAACCTCTGTCCCTGGCTTCCGTATCACCTTCGGTTAGCTGACTTGCTTCCGATCCCCGACCACGCTTTGTTCCCCGGTCCTGGGTACCCGACTTGCTTCCGATCCACGACCACGCTTCATTTTCCTGTCCCGGCTACACGACTTGCCACCTGTCACCGGCCGCGAGGGCTTCCTGCTCCTCCTGCCCAGCGAGCACCAGATCGCTGTCTTTCTCTCTCGCCCTGACTTCCCCGATCCCTAATAAAGCATTGTGTGAAACGTTACGCATTTAGGTCCACTGCTTGTTCTTGTCGTGACAGTTTCGGGTGTGAGATATCACCAAGTTTTAATTTATAGCAGCGTAGACAGCAAGTGGCAGATTACAAATAATTTAATGAAATCAGATTGAAAACTAGCAGAGCTTAAAGTTTATTTGTTTTGTTTTTAGCCCTGCCATGAAACTTTACATTCTTTACCCTAAAATAATTGCAAGATTTTTAGCAAAGATTTACAAGGTTGCGTTTTGCTTGTTTAGTCCTGATGCGTTAGTGACACTCCTGGTTGTCATTAGGATAGAAATTGGAACATTTATTAGTATGAGTCAGAAACTCCCTAAATCCGTCTCTGTCACGACCAGCACACAGGGTAGACCCAATCGCGTAACGTTTTCTCACAATTTCATTGAATGAAAGAGGAAGGGCAGCGCCTGCGATCCGATGCTCACTGGACGCGGTAAGTAAGTCCCTCTCGTACTCGGATTGTGATCCGAATATGGAAGTGGATCTTCCGTAGCGAGCGAGGGCGGTGTCAGGGACGGAAAAACTGGTCGGTAGCCGGGACTGGGAGAGCAAGGCGTGGTCGGGGTCGAAAACGAATCGTAAGCTAGAACGGGAGAGTAGACGTAGTCGGGGACAAAAAAGGTCTAAGCCGGGACGGGAGAGTAGACGTGGTCAGGATAAAACCAGGTCATAGCTGGAGACAGACGGGAGCAAAAACGGGACAGGTGGGAGTCAGGGTCAAGAAAAAGGCTTGCCTAGTATACACTGAGGTAGACAGACGGACTGACAACAGGGGACAGATAGGACTGGGTTCAAATAGTGACATAGAGCCAATCAGAACCCGCGGCGGTTGGCGCCAAATGAGCGGGCACAGCTGAGTCACATCAGTAATCATGACAATATAATTTCAATCACTTGTACAGTACAGTGCTTTGTAACTAAGCAAGACAAGTTTTAATGAGGAAACTGGCCAACTTTTTAGTAAACGGAGGGGCAAAAAAAATCTCAAATCAGCGTCCTTGCTACCGGCGATTCCGCTGAACTCGAAGCGCCAACGTAAAATCACAGGGTGTCAAGTCAGGGAAACGTAAGCACAACTCTTGCGCAGGTGAGATAGAAAATTGCTCACTTTGCAAACGCAGCTCAGACGTTCCCATGAACGTTTCTTTTTTTTCAGTTAGTAATTCGCTATTCAGACGCCGAGCGTCCATCTGGAAAGCAGCGAGCTTTGGCGGCCATCCTGTCGCCGCCGTCGAGGGAAAAGTGTGCGAAATTGCGAGGAGTCGCGAAGCTTCGGCAAAAAAAGGTGTCAATTTTGTGTGGCTTTCATGACGATTTTCCTCGCCTCCGCAGCCGGTTTGAATTTTCCTTTTTTTTTTTACACCAATGAGGAAGGGTTAAAGAAAAGTTTTAGAAGGCTGAAAACACTTTAAGGATTTTTTTTATGTGAGAGAAGCAAAGGAAGAGGAGTGGGAAGTCATTTGGAAATGAAAATGTGGACCTTTTTTAAAGCTGTTTGTCACCTTCTAATTAAATAGTAACAGGTACTCAGTAGGGGCAGCACGGCAGCGCAGTGGTTAGCGCTTGTGTGGCACAGTTCATGTCATGGGAACCTGTCGTGGGTTCAAATCCAGCTCCAGACTTCCTGTGCGGAGTTTGTATGTTCTCCCCGTGTCCCCTGCCCACTGCCTGGAGATGGCTGGGATGGGCTCCAGCCCCCCGCGACCCTAATGAGGATAAGCGGTACGGCTAATGAGATGAGGTACTCAGTATTCCTCTCACAGAAGAGATTTGTGACAATAAATGGTCGGGGATTTAATCAAAAGAAAGGGCTCGGGAGGGATTTTAGATAAAGTTAGAAGTCCTTATGAGATTTGGGCTATTTGATTTTATTCTTACGAGTTCAAAATCCATTGATGCCTTCTCTCCTTATTTTGAGGTTCTACTAAACTATAATCATATCAGGCACCAAGCAGTTTTTTTTTTCCCAAGAGGGCTACCTGGGTCCAATGTCTGAGCATTGCTGTAAACTATGGAGTTAGATCAGTGTCAAAAAGGCGATGAATCGTACACGTACATTTACTGATTTTTATGGTCAAAATATTCATTTCGTGTGAATTTATAATGTATAGTTCACTATGTTCAAAAAGCCAAAAGCTACAAGTACAAATTAAAATTATATGGGTATAAAATCCTACGTGTGGAAAAGCAACGAGTACAAATTAAAAAGTTACAGGAAAACCTAAGAGGTGAAAAGCTACGAGTACAAAACAAAAATCTTCAGGAAAACCAATCAAAACGAAATTGAATGGTATGCAAATGATGTATATGTAGGTTTCAGCAGAAGAGATAGCAATTGCAGCTCTTTTTCAAGAACCGTCTCTTTTGGCTCAGCTCACTTCAATAAGCAGGTTATTTCGGCTCCCAAAAGTCTCTTGTGTTTTGTTGCTTTAATACATACATTACTGATAAAAATCTAACATTATGCACAAAACTAATTATCTACTCATCCATTTGTTTGCTGTGCCGCTTATCCAGTTAAGGGTCGCGGGGGTGCTGGAACCCATCCCAGGCACCTTCAAGCAGTGGGACACCCTGAACTGGTTGCAGGCCAAACAACTCACTCGTTTGCTATTTCACACTTAGAGACAGGTAGGAACAGCCAATTACCTGCCATAGATGTTTTTGGGGCATGGGAGGGAACTGGATTGGCCGGAGGAAAACCACGTTTTTTTTTTTTTTCCTCAGGTTGAGGTTTTTGAGTTTTTCCTTGCCCTGATGTAGGTTTTAGATCAGGGCATGGTGTAATAATAGTCCGTAGTTTTCAATAGTCTTTGGTCCGTGCAGCCCTCTTAGACTCCTTGTGATTAAGGGCTAAACACATCAACATGACTTGACTCTAAAATACAGGAACTTTTAAATATTTACAATTTAAAATGTAACCAATTTATCCTGCAACAACACACTACTCCTGGAAAATGCACCAAAAGAAAAGATTAGACTGTGTAAAATACAAATAAAAGGATTAGGAGACTTTAATGAAGATATTGAAAGTGCCTCAGTTTTGCGGGACTGATTCAGCTCCATTTCCTTCTTTGACTAGTTTTTTTTTTTTTTTTTTTTTTGTCCTCCGTAGGTGACGCCACAAAATTTGACCAATCGTCTTGTCAATCACTCTAAAGAGCTAGCTTAAAAAGCCATTGTGGTCACAAACGAAACATCACCATTCTGCAGATAACTGAGGAAACTAGTCTTCTATTTTATTTTATTTTATTTTTTTAAATTGATCGGCCAATGCACTAGTACCAGGCAAGCAACAGTTGTCAAACAGCATCTTTTGCATGACATTTCCAAGTTTAAAGTGCCTTTTGTTCAATTAATCACATTTGGTGGATTTATTTACTCGATCACACTTAGTCTACTTTTTATTTAAGAGCAGCAATCCATTTCATAGAGTTTCATCTAATAAAAGCAATGACTTAAGATCTATTTTCAATTTATTAGATTGTAACATGCAATTTCGATGCGACCTAAAACGCAAGAGAAGATTTTATTGGCGTCGATCCAAACAGAAGGTGCCGTCTGGCAGTCTTTAACTCACAGACACACACACTAACGGACAAAGTTTTAAACTAAAACAGGACAAGGCATAACAGACCGGGAATGTGTATATATATAATGAGCCAGCCCCTGCCAGGCTCACAATCCAGCCTTAAATAGCAGACCAGCAATCAGCTGATCTGCTTCAGCTTGAGTTCGGGGGCGTGGCATACTGGTCGTCATGGCGACCGTGACAGTATCCCAACGAATTTGAAAGTTTCTGAGCAATTACAAAACTGCACATAAAATGATCATAAAATGATATCACTGACAATAATTAGTATTTAAATCCACAAAACAGTGGACCAGCAATAACCAAAGCGCAAGGTAGCTACCCATTCCTTTGTTCAGATTTATATCCGTACACTAATCACATGAATGATTTATTTATGCTATCTATCTATCTACCCTGGTCATATCCCTCGAGAGAGGTGGCCGACAGCAAGACAAACACATACAAAAAACTAAAATAAAAAATGGAAAAAGTAGCAAAAAACACACACAAAATTTTTTGGACCATGGCCAACCCAAATGCCCAAACACCCAAACAGGTTAAGCACCTCAGCACCCAAGACAGTTTTTGTCCCTCCAGATTAAACGGGACACAGGAAAGCGGCCATGTCACTCGGGTCAGGGTGACACAACACACTCTTCTGTTCAACAGCAGGGCCCGAGAGATTTCACTGGTTTACCCCTGCCGCATCATACGGCTGCCCTGCCCATCCCTTAGAACGCGTCTAAACATCCCACTATCCTATGACAACACCTCTCCACTCATTCCTATCACCAAGAGCTCTAGCTTCCACTATATTTAGACCTCTTTGCTACAGTGCACTCATAACACCATCCATCCATGTCAAAAAGTTACAAAACTAATTCTACTAACAGTTTCTGAAAATAATGACAAAAAGTTACCGGACACCAGGGCAGACAACTCTGAAAAGTTGCCTGCCCAGCCATAAAGTTGCCTGCCCCATTTTTCACAACTTGAAATGCAATAAGACGACTAATCGCAAAAAAAACCATTGTTGCAAAGTATTAAGGATTGATAATCAGAATATATAACAGAACAACACTTAT
Organism: Urocampus carinirostris; assembly: GCF_059441175.1. Lineage (NCBI taxonomy): Eukaryota > Metazoa > Chordata > Actinopteri > Syngnathiformes > Syngnathidae > Urocampus > Urocampus carinirostris. The sequence goes on from NC_142356.1 coordinate 23,501,919, forward strand.
GCATACAGTATGTACCAGTATTTACTCATCTTTATTCATGCAATGTTTGCGTTGCGTCATCTGCTACAAGCCACGTGAACCCCTCTTTCCACGATGCTTATAATGTGCATCTATGTTTTGTAGCGTCATCAATTTTGTTAACTTCTTTCGAATCCTTCTTCTGGGGCTGAGGTTTTGGTTTGATTCCTAACCACTTATCCATTTTTTCATGCGTTCTCTGTGCTTCTACTTTGGAAAATGATATGCAAATGCACGACCTTATAACGCTCGGGAAAGTCCGGGAGCCCGAAGTTGCCCGATGCGGGCTTCTGATTGGCTGCTGGGTTTACAAATTACCTAAGACACCGAAATTCCGAAATTTCCAAACCGAACAAAGATTTTGAAATCGGAAAAACCAAACGTTTGAGTTGAAATAAATCAAAAAATAAAAGCAAAAGTTTTATTTTTTTTCCTGAAAAAAATGTCGGCCACCTGGGCAGAGACGTCCGGGCGGATGTTATTTCAGACACTGCTACTAATATAAAAGCTATATGTAAGTATTTCAAATTTTTAAATCACAATGACTCATGAATGGTGAGCTATTTTCAGACCCGGTACATAGCCTTTCTAGGTGAGCTTTGGCGGCTACCTGGAGCTCGTCACAGGATTTTGATGATCCCTTCCCCGTCATCTGCTTGTAAACATTCTGAATTCCTCTCTATAGAATATATCGCGTATAAAATAAAAGCGACTTACAATGTACTGAATTTCCTGTCTTCTAGCTTGAAAAAAATCATGAACGTCTCGTAGCCCCCCAGGCACCGTATTGATTTGTTAGGTTTCCTGGCAACCTGCAGACACTTGCAAACTGCAACTTGCTGTTTTTACACTCATGATCCTGAAAGCAACAATAACAGCAAACAGCAAGCTGGTGTGCAGCTTTTGAACAGTGCTGGTCTTGCAGATTACAAGATTCTTTTTACGCTAAGGTCTTTAAAAAGGTTTGTAACTGATTATTCAGCATGCAGATGTGTTTTTGTCTACAGCTAGATAGCTGGGTTCACAGCTATTCCTTGGTAAGATTAAATCATTTCCTGCTGCCTTTATACCATTATGGGAACTTGTTCAAATGTTATGTGGAAAAGGTTGGGTGGAGGCATAAATTTATCGAACTTTTGATGATTTAATGCTGTTATTCTGACCAATAAAGACTGTAATTTACCTCTCACTGCCTGTGAAAAAAAACTGGAAATGGAGACACAATATTTATTGTGTGAACTGAGAAAGTGTGAATTTTAAGAGTTTGTTGACGTAAAAATGTGTTACATATGTTAGAACCAGACTTATGTGGCAATTTTGAGTCCAATTGTAAGACAACTAGCACATTGTCCTGAGAAATAAAACTGAAGAAAGACATATTGAAGTGTAGGAAGTGGTACCATGAGCCATAACAAAAGTGGTGGTGTGCAGTGTTGGGACTTGGGCGTTACAAAGGAACTCGTTCTCAGTAACATGTACTGTATCGCGTTATTTATAGTAAGTAACTCAAAAGTCGCTACTACATTTACTGCATCACTCTTTATGCAGATCATGAATTGTGATACCTCCCAACTCCTGTATAATTCTGTATCACGCATATTGTCAAATGCAACACCAAATCCACCAGTGTGGACCTGCATGTGTATATCTCCCTACAAAGTACGACTGAATACAGATATAGTGGCCTTGTCTCAGGCACAAAGAACTAGGATGCTGAATTTCTCCTCATGCAGATATCCCCCCTACAGTATATACTCGTATCTTAGCCAAATTAACAACCATACAATCCAATATTCAAATCAGGGGCTCAGTTTATATGCACATTTTTGGTTGTGTGTCACCAAAGGGAATGGTAAGCAGCGCGATGGTAGGAGATGTGGCTTACACATAAACAACCAACCGACTCAACGGATGGGGCAAACGTAGGCACAAAATTTATGGTAAAATGTGATGAATTTTGGTGTTTTTATTTTGTAAAGTAATTTTTACAATACACCATGCCTGGAGCAAAATAAAAAAACAAACATTTAGGACAGTACCTAGAAATGGAAGAGGAGATTTTCGAGGTGTTTAGAGGCAAGAGACAAAATGGATTTGGAGTGTCTCGGAAAAGTGCTCGCTCCCAAACTGTCAAGCCAAAAAAATAGCATTTGGGGGGAATTTAAAGAAGCTTAGCTCCTTTCCATAAAATCATAATAGATAGGAAATCTAACAGCAAAGTTCCCATATTCATGTTAACATTTTCACAAGAAAAAAATAATAAAACGCCGATAGACGTTTAAATCACTCATTTAATCATTTTAATTAGTGTTTGTATGCTATTTTTGTCACTGTGCAGTCAGCATGAGTTGCCCTAAGTCAAATAACCTGTAGTGGAAATTAATTCAATTGTTTTTTATATATATATATATATATATATATATATATATATATATATATATATATATATATATATATATATATATATATATATATATATATATATATATATATATATATATATATATATATATATATATATATATATATATATATATATATATATATATATATATATATATATATAAAGCACAGTCAATAATCACTACAAGAGATTAAATCTTAGAGAAAGAAAGAAATACCTCTATAACGATTTTATTATCAAATCATATATCCTCGAATCATAATTGAATTGTAAGCCTCCAAAAAGACCCCCAGCCTTCCAGCTAAGACACACTTTTTGTGCCATTAATTTACTAGTCCAGCCCCTTTAAGAATGGCTTTCCTACCCTATAGGCCCCCAGCTTGAGTTTTTCTCTGGATTACTTCAAAAAACGTGCATAGCAGGTTGATTGAGTATGTTAAGCTACCCTGAAAATGGTTGGTTGAATAGGATTTTTGTTGAAAATGCCTTTTTTTATCAATGTTTCAGTCTAAGTGTGATCCCACATGTCCAAACAGGGACCAAAAAAGCCACAATTTATTACATTACTTTCATGTGGTCAGCCATATCCTGAATTTAGGCATCATTCCTTACTTAAGACCATTAAACAGACTATTAAACCTTTCCTCTCAAAATGTAATGACAAATGCTTCCTCTTTAAAAAAAGAAAAAGCAACACCAGGCAATAACCAAGAACTCATATCAGTGATTAACTCTGGCCCCTGTTTCCAATGCTCCCTCAAAATCCATTGCCAGGTTTAGCAGAGCGCCCCGCCGCCGCTCCTCTCTTGCCCGAGCTCACCTTTTGATAAGGCCCACAGACAGCGTAAATTAAAGGCGTTAAATCACCATTTGCCGGCCGCGCCGCGACGTCCCCTTCACACTCGGCTGCTCGGCCGGAGCAGGCGGGTCGTCGGGTCCCGGTGACGAATGGCTTTCATCAGGGGGCCTGCGGTCTCCCGTGCCAGGGAAGCTAATATTTATCTATCACCAGACGATGTCGGCGGTGACGGGCTACAATGGAGTTCAGAGGTTGGCGTCACGGACGAAGAGACGCAATTGAACGCTTAGCTTTGCGGCGGTTGAGCGCAGAGGGTGCTTAAAGGAGGATGTCACGTGCACGAATTTCAATAAGCGTTAAAAATATAGACATGTGGACTGCAGTGAAATTAAAATTGCACCTGTACAAAACCAGACAATAGGGCATGCTTTTGGCATAGGGCAGGGGTATCAAAGTCAAACGGAAAGAAAGGCCTGATAAAAAAAACGAAGCAACAATCCGAGGGCCAGACCGATCGAACGTTGAAAATATTTTAAATTATAGTGCAACGGTAGGTAAACTAAGGCCCGCGGGCAACGTGCGGCCCACCAGACTTTTTTATCCGGCCCACCAGACTAAAATGGTCAAAATATAATGCCGATAAATATAATAGTCAAAAAAGTACTAAGAATAAAATACATGTTTTTTGGTGCCATCCTTGTGCCCGTTGTCCATTTGTGTGCCTACAACAAAAATACTATTACAGAAATACTACAAAATAATGCAAACTTACCATAAAACTAATAATCATATATAATATATTTAGCCTTTTAAAAACATGTACCTAATATATATTATATTGCTTCGTTCTGAAAAGAAACAATATTATAGATATACTACAAAAACAAGCTGGAATGGGCTCCCGCACCCCCGTGACCCTACTGAGGATAAGTAGTGCAGATAATGGATGGATGGACTACAAAAATAAACAAGTATTTTTTATTTTATTTTTATACAATAATTTTACAACAGAAACACTACAAAAATACAACTACAGTAATAATATAAAAATATTAAAGAAATGCTATAAAAATACTACTATTAAAATACTACAAAGATACTACAGAAATACAAAGGAAATAGCTCAAAAATACAACTAGGGAAATACTTACAAAAATCTGACAGCAGAAAAACGACAGAAATATTTAAAAAATGCGAGTACAGTCATACTACAAAACTTGAATGCTTAAAACAGGGACATAATATATTTAGTTTTAATTGTGAGTGTTTCAAAACCAATTTGATGAAACTAATCCATTTAAAAACAAATATAAATACATATAATATGTAAATGTCTGCATATATATTTATTCATAAATGCAAAAATTGGATAGTTCAACTCTACAGGATCTGCCCCTTGGCCACATTTTTTAACCCAGTGCGCCCCGTCAATCCAATAGTTGCCCACCCCTGGTCTAGTGGACCTACAAATACTTAATACTTTTTTAAAAGAAAAAACATTTGGGAAATACATAAGGCGTACCTGACTATAAGCCGCAAATGCTCTCGTTGAAAAATGTTAACAAAGAAAGACAGTATACAGTATGGGGATTTCAAAGTTTTGATATAAACACAAACGGGCAAAAAGCACCCCAAGAATTTAATCCCAACTGATCTCTAAAATCTAATCTTGAAATTTGAGAGGTAAAATTTTGTAAACATTCATTATTTTTAACTTAGTATGGCTACTTCTAATGATAATGATATTAACAATATTAGTAGTAATATATTTTTTACATTTTCCCTTTAAATTATTGCAGCTTCACTAAAAGTCAATTTAAAGTTTCAAAAGGAAATATATTTGAATATACCTGAATATTTAAAAAATAAACGATACAATAATAATTAGCGCCCTTACCTTACTTCTCTTTGCCAAGAAATCAGGGTAATCTAATAAGTAATGTTAATCGCTTAACCCTCTGGGTCGTCAAAGCACCACTGAAGACACATTTCCGAATAGCTTTTTCCATTGCTTGCAGTTTCTAGCTTGAGTTTGAGCAATTGCAAACTTGGCACCAGTCCATTCCTTGATGTCTTGGGCCCAATTCTTTTTTCTGTCCTTCTGTCCTACTGCTCCTTTGGACTGTTCCCTTGAGAATGATCTTGACCAGTCCTGGTGATCTTGTTACATGACCATAACACTGCAGTTTTCATCTGTGCACAGTTGACCACAGTTCGTCAAAGGTGCCCTCTGATGGTGTTTGCTCACTGTTTTGTTTATCATATGGGCTATGCAGCTGATGCCTAGAAGTTTTCTGTGGCATCAGATCGCAATGGCCTGGATATTCCTTTTCAGCTTTGCTGTGAGAGTCCATGTCTCTCAGGCATAGAGGAAGATGGAAGAAACCAGCGCGTGCATGAGTCTGATCTTTGATTTCACTGCAATGTTCTTGCATTTCCTGATGGGTATAAGGACCGTACTGTATTAAAAATAATAATACAGTAGTAACAAACCCCTTCAATAAATATCTCTTTGAGCATTGTTCTTCAACCTAATTCAGCTTCTACATAGTCAGGACTGTATAGTTCAATTTACATCCTTTAGTGCTACTAGATATATTCCTCCTAATTGGTAAAAAATAAAAAAGTAATTAATGTAGCCATGCCGGCCGTGTAATTGTCACCGTAGAGGAGTAGTGGCTCATCCAAAGCAGATGAATAATGGAGTGTTAATGAATGGCACCCAGGTTAATGAAACATTTGCAGTAGCCAACCAACGCCAGTGTTAGGGGAAAAAAAACACTCATAAGACTAGTTTCCCCAATAGAATTGTCTTTTATCGCCCCCTTCATTCTTCTGAACTTTTGTAATTACAAAGTTTCGTATTGGTGAAAACTTCCTGATGCTTCTGAACCAAATTTGACAAAGCTAGCGTTATAAAAAGGCCACACATTAGCTACTATAGGCCTTAAAAAAGTCAAATGATTGTGATTTGACTTGGCCCTTGCATCCTTGCAGCCTGGAAGATTTTCATATTTGCTCATTTTTCTAACTAAATAATAAATAAGAACGTCGTTTTAGCACTTCTGTTACAACAATGATAATTGTTTCAAGAAAGATGTCATTTTTAAAAGATGTAATTTTTAAACAAAGTGACTTTAAAATGATTTAGGGCCCGGTCACACAGCCGTTTGCGTCTGTATCGCGGGTAAAATTTTGCGTTTTTTTTTTGCCCGTGGTTGCCCGCGATGGAAAATGCGCAAAATTGGCCAACCCGCTGTTCATCGGTGATATGCCCGCAAAACAGACGCCAGGCGACTGTTCCGCTTCCTCATCGCGTCATTTCCGCGTCATTTTCTCGTGTGGACAACGGGTATAAAAGCTCCCAAACCGGTGTTGTGCCCAAATCCGACTCCTACGCAACCGCCCCCCCCCCCCCCCCCCCCCCCGCGTGAACGTGCATTCTGCTGCGATCGCTTTTGTTGGAAGCGTGCATTGACGTTGGTGACTTTTTCATCCGCGTTAACAAACGCATTTTGTAGAATACGATCGCACTTTATTGTTTAAATAAACGCGTTATATAGACTAGGATCTCCCAATTGTTATAATTAGCTCGCTTTATTGTTTTAATAAGCGTTTTATATAGAATACGATCGCTTTTGTTGGAAGCGCAGCAGAATGCGCGTTCACGCGAGGGGGGGAGGATTTTATATACGGTGTGCATTACCGTTCGATTACGATCACAACAAAAACAAAGACGGAATGGTTTAAGTTGTATTACATTCCCAACAAATGCAAGACGAAGTGGTTTTGGTTATATGTTCGCCATTACATTCCCTAAAAGTGATATAAAAGTGAGATAAAATGAGGTAAAAGTGGTTGTAGTAGCGAGGGGATGCAAATCTCGGCAGGGATGCATTTCTCGGCATAACACCGGGCTGTAGAAATCATAACCGCTCAAGACACAGTCCCGTGAAGATCAAGATTTCAAGCTATGGCACCGAAGAAGCCAATATGTTATTATTGTAATAGTTTTTCATTTTGATTTTATTATCTTGTTATGAAATGAAAAGAAATGTCAAGAAATAAAAATGGATTAAGACGAGGTCACTACGGTGACGGGGATCCATGTTCACCCCCTTGACGTCTCGAGCACAACTGACGTGTGCTCAGCAAATCGCGTTGTATATACGCGGAGAAAGGCGTTTGACCGTCACACGCGTAACACGCTAATTTCACGTAATAACACCGCGATACAGGCGCAGAACATGCTATTACCATGCTCCACCCACGATTACCCGCTGAAATTTCCCGTCCTACCCATGTGTAACCACGCCCTGGCCGCGGCCAGAGCACGTCGTTCCGCGTCATTACCTCGTGAGCCGCCCGCGGTTAACACGTGCTCAAAGTTTTGAGCAGCTCAAAACATTTTCGCGCGGCCAACCGCGTGTGAATTTCCGACCGCGAGTAAAGCACTGCTGTATCTCGTCTATATGGCGGTCTCAAAGCGTCCAACAGCGCCCAACAGCGTCTGCTTCACGGCCAGAAATTTCAGCCTCGTGTCCCGGCTCCTAGGCTTTGTAGCGTATTATGAACTGACCGATAACGGATAATGGATAATGAATAACGAAGATAGAACAATAACCCTTCAAAACCCCCTCGATACGCCGTGAAAGGCTGTGTACCCGGGCTCTTAAGTATTGAGCAGCGCAAAACTTTTTCGCGCTGCCAACCGCGCGTGAATTTCCGACCGCGTGTTAACCACTGCTGTATCTCGCCTGTATGGCAACCTCAAAGCGTCCAATAGC